>NC_135369.1:179047264-180247264 GCF_049243985.1 Paroedura picta | reverse complement strand
CTGGCAGCAGAGTGGCAAGGCAGCCCCCGAGGTAGCCCCCAGGGAGGAGAATGAGGCGGAGCTGCGGCCCAGTACCGACTGATCGACGGACCGGTACTGGTCCCCGGACCTGGGGTTGGAGACCACTGTTCTAAAGGCCCTGTGTTTGCTCTGTTTACTTTTAGACTCCTGTGGCTGCGCCAGAAGATGAGCCACCAAATGAAAGTGCAGTATTTTTATCAGCAGTTATTACGGTATGTTGGCGATCTATCGTTCCTCGTAGTAAACAAGGCAGGGAGAACAGTGCAGGTTAGCAGGGCAATGAAAAAGGGCCGCCTACAGGGAAAGGATTTGTGGAGCGGGATCCGTATGCTCGGGAGACTCTCTGGAGGTGCTGAGAAACACTGCTTGCAAATCTAAAATGAAAAAATGACCCAAACTTGCTCATCGTTCTACAAGAGCTATCTTCAACAGATGCAGTGTGTCTGTTATGCCTGTGCACACACTTGTTCAGGAATTATGGGGATTTCACATTGGGAAACTAGGGGTTAAATCGATGACTTTTTAAGTTCAAAGAGGCTTACAGTTTTAGGAGATGTAATGTGCTGTAATTATATGATTCTGTGTCTCCAAGTGAGGCTGCATGGACTCCACTGGACTTGCCATCCTTGGTGGCTGAAAACATCCCAATTCTGCAAGAAACAGTCTTCTGGAAGGTCCTTTTGGTGCTGCCGGCCTACGAGGAATTCCCAGTGGAGGATCCCAGCAGGTACTAACTGCATACAACAGGGGTTTTGTTGGCAGCTGGCACTACCAGAAAATGTTTGATTTTTTAAAAATGTTTATTTTCTGATTGTAGGGATAAAAATAACTATCAACTAACCAGTATATGTTGCAGCCAGAAATAACACGGAGTGACACCATTATCTTGTTTAGCATCTTCGAAGTATTGTCTGTATTGTGAAATTATCCTCAAAATGTTGAACTGTTCCAAAATATAGATTTGCCGATGGCCACAGTTCTGTATGGCCTGCAAGACACATTTAATTCTGGCTGCATCTATCTATTAAGTCTGCGATGTTACACTGAAAGATTTTTTTTTTACAGTATGCATGTGTGTGTTCACAGAACTCTGGCAGATTGGTTGAAAGCTAAATTGACAATTGATAAAAACGTCAAGGATACTGCATCGGAGGTGGCCAATGGATTTGGGACGCTCGCTTTACATACCTCCCTTCACATGCAAGGCGATCAGGCTGTTTGTGTTAACGTGTGCGTAAAGGTTGGTGATCTTTGGCTTCCTTGCTTTTCCTCAGTCTTACAAAGTCTGTTCCCTTGGCTATTACAAAGCTGTGTGTTCAGCAACGTGCTGTCTGTAGAGATGCCTCCGCAGTCCCTCTGGAAACCTCGGCTGGTTCAAAATGCTTACTGTCAGGGTACGGTGGGAATATCTGCACTGGGCACCCGTTTCTTTCCAGACACAGCTGAAGTGCCGGTTCTCATCCATAAGGGGTTTGAGGTTTGGGGTACTTGAAGGGCTGCCTCCTCTCTGACTGTCCAGCCTGCCTGTTTTGATCTTCCTTGCAAGCCCTGCTCCTTGTGCCCCCTGCCTCAAACGGTGGGGTAGCTGGTGGCCAGAGACAGGGCTTTTTCAGTGTTGACACCCTACATGCAGAACGTCCTTCTCCTTGAGGTGAGCCTGGTGCTGAACATACTTTTCCTTAGTCCCCAGGCTAAAACATTCCTTTATACCCAGGCTTTAAATTAGAGCTGATCTTTCTGATTGTTCTACAGTTTTCTCTTGCCAGTTCTGTGAGACTCTCTTTAAAGCTGTTAATTGTTTATACCATATTTAACACTCTAGCTTGGCTGTGTTTGGGAGGTGAGGGAAGGCTGTTCTTTTCATGCTGCCTTAATAGCTCCTTTGTTGTTGTTGTTGTTATTGTTAGTTGCGAAGTCATGTCCAACCCATCACGACCCCATGGACAATGATCCTCCAGGCCTCCCTGTCCTCTACCATTCCCCGGAGTCCATTTAAGCTCGCACCGACTGCTTCAGGGACTCCATCCAGCCACCTCATTCTCTGTTGTCCCCTTCTTCTTTTGCCCTCAATCGCTCCCAGCATTAGGCTCTTCTCCGGGGAGTCCTTCCTTCTCATGAGGTGGCCAAAGTATTTGAGTTTCATCTTCAGGATCTGGCCTTCTAAGGAGCAGTGAGGGCTGATCTCCTCTAGGACTGACCGGTTTGTTCGCCTTGCAGTCCAAGGGACTCGCAAGAGTCTTCTCCAGCACCAGAGTTCAAAAGCCTCAATTCTTTGACGCTCAGCCTTCCTTATGTTCCAACTTTCGCAGCCATACATTGCAACTGGGAAGACCATAGCCTTCACTAGACGCACCTTTGTTGGCATGGTGATGTCTCTGCTTTTTAGGATGCTGTCTAGATTTGCCATAGCTTTCCTAGCTTTTGACAAATTTTGTCTCTTGCTTTATTATCTTCCTTTTTTTGTGTTGAATATACTTGTGTGCTCCCTCAAGTTGATTTCCTAGAGAGGCAGTGTAGAAATTTTCGAAATAAACAATAGAATTCAAGTAACCTTCGGTAACTTTTACCCGTGTGGGGTTTGGACTAGACTGTTGCTGGAGCAGATGGCAGCCTGTAGAGTTTGGGTGGCGGAGTTGTCTCAGCTATTTGAGAGCCAGCATGGTGCAGTGGTTAAGAGCGGCAGCCTCTGATCTGGAGAACCTGTTTTGATTCCCCACTCCTCCCCATGCAGCCAGCTGGGTAACTTTGGGCCATTCACAGTTCTCTCAGATCTCTCAGCACCACCTCCCTCACCGGGTGTCTGTTGTAGGGAGAGGAAGGGTAGGCGATCGTCAGCCACTTTGAGATGCCTTCAGGTAGTAAAAAGCGGAGTATAAAAACAGCTCTTCCTTTGCGTGAACATGTGAACCCTGCGTTATGTTGAATCACACTGCTGGTCCGTCAGCATCAGTATTATCTACTCAGGCTGACAGTAGCTCTCCAGGTCTTCCACATCACCTTCCTCTTGATCCTTTTCTCTGGAGATCCCAGGGCATTGATTCTGGGACCTCCCGCATGCCAGGCCAATGCTCCCATCACTGAGCCACGGCCCATCACCCCAAACATGGGGACCTTCACCTTTGGAAGTACAATATACCTTTGAGAACTACTTGAGTGGGGAGTGCCTGGGAGGAGGGCCCCACTGGCAGGCCGCCATTAAAAACAGTCTGCTGGCTTTGGTGGCCCTTGAGCCTTCCCCAGTCGGACTCATATCCCGTCCGTGGCCGTCCTGTATGGAGCTTATTCGTTTGACTTCTCCGCGCAGGTGGCTCACGGGTTACTCAGCTCCCCCGAGCTGGAAGACGTGGAGAGCCAGAAAGAGCTTTTCGGCACCGGCGGGCTCCTTCTCCTGCTGCCCCCCCGCGTGAGGAGCGAGGACGTCACCGAGGAAGACGTGTACTGGCTTTCGGCCTTGCTCCAGTTGAAGCGGCTCCTTCAGGGAAAGCCTTTCCACCCGCTGGTGCCGCTGGTGGTTTTTGTTCCGAGCCACGGAGGAGAAGAAGGCGTCGAAAAGGAAGCAGAAGAAGGTACCTTTGCTCCTCCGCTGTGGGGAGGTCTACTAGATTTGAGTCCAGGAGCACCTCAGGTCTCTGACGAAGGGAGCTTTGGCTCTCAAAAGCTTTATACTCCGGAAAAGCTTGTCTTGGGGCTGCTACTGGATTCAAATTCAGCTGTTGTGCTTCAGACCAACACGGCTGCCCTCTGAAGCTTTGGAAGAACTGTCGGAAGTGGGAATAGCTCTCTAGTGCTGTTATAAGAGAGTTATGTTTGTGTGTGTTCTCCCCCCCCCCCCCCCCAATTTTTTCCTAAAGGGTTGATGCTGCCGGATTTGATTTCAGCCAACCTTATTTCAGACTACGTCGTTGTTGAAATGCCAGATTCTGTCAGTGACATGCAAGGTTCCATCAAAGTAAGAACAATCTTAATCCTTCGGTGGGACGAATTGTAGGGGGGGTGGGATGTTCTTTCTGTATTTCATGTAACAGATGCCCTGGAAGTCCAGCAACATGGTGTAAAGGCCAAGGCCTGATGTTGCCTCCTGGGACTGGGCTATAGAGGTTTACTGACCCTGGATGTGGAGGTTTTGCTTTAGTCACATGGTTAATGGCCCCTGATAGACCTCATATGGGGAAAGTGTAGGGGAGCAAGCATGCTGTTCCTATGCTGTTCCTTATGTGGGTAAACATATCTTTTTGCTTTCACTTGTGGCACCTTAACTTGCATGCCCTAAGTCAGGGCCTACCTTGAACTACCATAGTTGCTTCTGTGGGGACTGCACAACAATCACAGTTCTCACTGCAATCTCCCCGCAGCCCAAAGATATTGGGTTTTTCATGTGAATACCGAGATTTAGAATTATAGAATAGGATGAAGCCATATAGCCATCTAGTCCAACCCCCTGCTCAATGCAGGATCAGCCTAAAGCAGTGGTCCCCAACCTTTCTGAGGCTGGGGACCGTCAGGGCTGCGGGCTGCGCCCGCGCATCACGCATACGCGAATGTGCCATTTGCGGCCGAAATCACGCATGTGCGACACATGTGCAAAAGTGCAGCGCATGCGCGATTTCGGATGCAAATGGCACATTCGCGCATGCCCAATGCGCCGCCGCATTCGTGCATGCCCGGCCCTGATTTCCTCTCCCTGCCCTCCCGCAGTAAGAAGCTTCCCGGGCCGCAAGGTTGCGGCCTGGGAAGTTTTTTACTGTGGGGGGGGGGGCGGGGAGAGGGAGCCGCAGCCCGGCGCCATGGCCTTTGCGGCCCGGCACCGGGCCGCGGCCCGCAGGTTGGGGACCACTGGCCTAAAGCATCCATGTTATGTATCTGTCCATCCACTGCTTGAAGACTGCCATTGAGGGGCAGCTCACCACCTCCTTACACAACCAATTCCACTGCTGAACTACTCTGACTGTGGAAATCCTCCCCCAATGGTATCTCTCCAGTACCATTCTACACGTAGTTTAAACCTATTACTGCAAGTCTCATCCTCCTTTGCAAACAGGGACCTTTCCCTGCCCTTTACATTCTTCAAGAGAGCAATCACGTTCCCTCTCCACCTCCTCTTCTCCAGGCCGAACACTCCCAAGTCCCTCAGCCTTTCCTCATGGGGCTTGGTCCCCATTTCTGGAGTTTGGGGCAGTCCCAACATGAGCAATTGGTCATGGAGGGTGAAACACTTTTTTGTCTCAATGTGAGCTTATTATGTAGTCCATTCATTGATGTTGCCCATTTTGAGAAAGAGGGAGGCCAGTATGGGTGTGTGTTCTTCTAGGCGAGTACAGGAAATGATCCAAGTCCTAAGCTGATCACACTGTTATGCTGGAAAGTGCCTCGGTTTAAGACTGAGAGAAGGCTGTTATTTCAACAAGACTGAAATCTTAGCACAGGACCCAGTGGTTCCGGGGTTGTACTTCTTGGTAAGTTAATTCCTTGTCTGAATACTCCTGTCCACAGTTGACTGAAGCGATACAATGGCTGGTTGCTCAGTGCCCCAGTTCGCTCCAGCTCTGCTGCCAGACGCTCACGCAGTACGTCGAAGACGGCATTGACCGGGAATTCAGCCAGCATTTCTACGAAGACCGGAGGGAAAGGTGCGAGGCTGGCTTGCCCTCCCAAGATCCCAGCGCCATCATCGAGCTGTACAACAGCGTGGTGCAATTCCTGGCGGACGTTGCGTCGTCAGAAGAGCTGCAGGACCTGTCCTGGCCTGTAACGGAATTTGCGGTGCCTGGGGGTAGCAAAGCACTTCCCCATCTGCAGTGGAACACATCCAGCCATTTGGCTTGGCTGAGGAAAGCGCTCCTGTCCTTCCAGATCCCGCAGATGGATCTCCCTCCTTTGGGTGGTAAGACGTTCTACATAGAATTAACAGACCTGAGGACAGTTTCCCCAAAGGGCCAGCTTTAGACCAGCCTTTTTCAACCTTTTGACCATAGAAGAGGCCCTGGGATAATTTTCGGGCTTCGAAGAGTCCTGGAAGTGACGTCAGCTGGCCGTGCCTCCCTGTCATGCCCCCCCCCCCCAAGTCCCATGTCACTGGAAGTGACATCACCTCCTGTGTTAACAGGCAGGCTGAAGGAGGACTGCGGGGAGGAGAGACAGGAGGCAGCTTAAAACAGGAGTCGCAGGTGCAGAAACTACGAGAGAACTCAGCTGTGCTTGGGACGGAGGAGGGGGGAGCAATGGAAGCAACTGGTTCCCTAGCTTGAAGCCGAGTCTATTAAGGCAGGAGAGGAAAGGCCACAGATTCCCTCTAGAGCTCCTGCGGTCCCCTTGTTGAGTGTCCCTGCCTTAGACCCTGCCGTACGGACTAGAATCCCATGTACTAATTTTCCAAATAAAGAAACATTCCTGCATTTTAGTCATCTGGTCTACCACTTTCACACGCACTGAATAATCCACTTTCAGTCTACTTCCAGTGCAGTTTAGCAATCATCTGCAAGTAGATTTTTCCCCCAGTTTCACACAGTTGCAAAGTGCATAGAAAATGCATTATTCGGTGTGTGTGAAAGCATGACTGAAAGAAATCCAATATGGTAAAAATCTCTCGAGTTACCTCTTCCTGCTTAGGCCTTTCATGTTGTTCTGGCTTCCAACTTAGAGCAGCCAAGTCTCTCTTCCTTCATTTGTAAACTATTGCATGGCATTTCCTTGTTGGGGGTTCACTGCAATGGCACTTTATGCCCTTTGAGGGGCTTTCTACATGAGAGGGAAAGAATGGAGCACATAATATTACTGTAGTTGTACTAGGTTGAATAATGATGATGATGATGATGATGATGATAATATCCTCTTGTAGCCCACCCTTCCCAGTAAGCTCAGGAGGCGTGACAATAATATAAAATATACAAAGTATAAGATTGTTTCCATGATTAAAAGAATGAAAACGGAAGTTTAAGATTAAAATAAAAAAATTAAAAGCCACCTCCTAATTTAAAGCTTATGACGGGATTATCTGCAACCTGCAACAGTAACAGGTTTTCCTGGGTTTATTTAGGTCACAAACCAACTGTATTTATTTAAAAATAAATAGTGATGTCCATCTCATTGACTGTTTTGTTAGGGAGCCCCCCCCCCAGGAGTGGCAGCTTGCAAATTCCATCTGCCCCCTCCTCACCCTCCTCCTCTCCCCCCCCCCCCCCCGAGGTATTGATGGGGATTGCTAGGGATGGGACAATGCTTCCGCCATATTTTTATTGTATAATGCTGATATTGTGGTATTTTATGTTTTTTATGTCAGTAGTTTTTAATGGGACTTGGTTTTTATCTGACACTTGTAACCCGCTGCAAGCCTTCGGGAAGTGGTGGGAAATAAATCGCAATATAATAATAACAATAACAACAACAACAACAATTATCTTATGGAGTCTTTTAAAAAATACGTACCAATAAAGTGGATAAGAATCAGCATAAAAGTTAAAGCTAATTGCAGTGCATAGTGTGTTTTCCTATTGAGAACGCATCTTGGGCCAAAAGAGCAGAGAATTCAAGCACAATATTGCACATCTGGGAGTAAAATAGCAGGTGAGAGAAAAGAGAACAAATGTTTCCTTATTGCAGGGGTGGCCAAACTGGGGCTCTCCAGATGTCCATAGGCTACAATTCCCATGAGCCCCTGCCCTAACTGCTTCAGTCGGTTTTTTTCCCCCTTTCTCTGCCCATGTCTTGCTCCCTCTATTGGTTGATTCAGTATTACATTACTCTATCCTGGCATGTTTCCCTGCAGTTTTAAAGCACAGGGAAATATGCCAGACGTACAGAGATGTAAGATCAAAACATCCAGAAAACGTGGGAGGGAGGAGAGAAGCAGTAGGAGACATACAAGTCACAAAAATGAGAGCGCGGAAGAGACTAGAGAAGCCAGCAATTAACATAGAATCAAGGAAATGAAGTTCTTGGTGGCTGGACCCTCATAATCTTGGCAGCAGGCAAGCTGATGGGGGGGGGCAGTGCAGAGATGAGGGACCACCAACTCTGACCTGGACACACACACAAACACGACAAGCAGAATTTAGAAGATCTTGTCCTGAGCTTTCCTAATGAGGGGTGGTATATAAATTAAGAGCCTCTTGTGGCGCAGAGTGGTAAAGCAGCACCATGCTGTCTGAAGCTCTGCCCATGAGGCTGGGAGTTCGATCCCAGCAGCTGGCTCAAGGTTGACTCAGCCTTCCATCCTTCCGAGGTCGGTAAAATGAGTACCCAGCTTGCTGGCGGGTAAATGGTAATGACTGGGGAAGGCACTGGCAAACCACCCCGTATTGAGTCTGCCATGAAAACGCTAGAGGGCGTCACCCCAAGGGTCAGACAGCACCCAGTGCTTGCACAGGGGATACCTTTACCTTTTATATAAATTAAATGAATAAAATAATGTGCCATGCCATTATGTTTTGGGGCTTCTTGACCGAGCGAATGGCAAAACAGAAGCCGTTCTCTCTGGAACACTCTGCCTGTGGTTTCTTTTCTCTTAATGGGCCATTGTGTAATATGTGGTTCCACCCCCCCTCCCCTGCAGCTCCCTGGCGTCCTGTTTACACCATGGTTCTCCAGTATTTGTCCCAGACGGCCAGTTCTTCTCAGACCCGAGCCATCCTTCAGTCGCAGGTAGAGAGCTTGCTGAGCAAAGTGTATGCCAAGTGGAGGGGCCGGATGCGGGCCAGTTCAGAAGACGACGGACCTTCCGTGGAGGAGATCCCTTGGGACAGTATTTTGGCCCTCTGCATCAACCACAAATTGAGGGACTGGAAACCTCCCCGTTTGCCAATAGCACCAGGTAACAATTACAGTTGCCCTTGGTTTTTCAAAAGTTTTGTTTTTGCTTTCTTTATGCAGCTGGAAATAAGCCACAAGAATTGTGCTTATTTCTCCTGAAGTGCTTAAGTGGGTTTGTATTTACGGTGCACCTTTTGGAGAATTAGGGTAGCTTTTAAAATGCAAATGTGCTTCTTATCCACTGTACACTTATTGGTTGGGGAAATTCACCTGCATGAGTTGTAGGAACTGTCTAAAAGACAAGGGTAGTTTTTTTTTTTTTCTTTTGATTGCTCTGTCTTCCCATTCCCTACACCGTTGGCCATACTTTGTTTCCTTTGAAACTGTCACTATCTGTGCCTGCTGCAATTGAATTGATCTTGTTTCTTTTGGGGATGCGTGTCTTATATCTACAGAAGCGGTGAGCAAAGATGGGCAGGTGCATGTGTATTTTGTCAAGGAGCACTTGAGAAGATTTGTCCGTCCATCCTTATGGGAAGAAGCTCGACTGAAAACTCAAAGGGAGGTCCAGCAAAGTCTAGGAAGGTGAGATTTTGTTTGCTGTCTTGTGTGACATCTTGTCAGGTTAAGTTCACAAACGGCACAGCTGATGCAGGAGGCACAATCTCATTGTAAAGCCCTTAGGAAAAATCATTTTAATTTGCAGATCTTTACATACAGTTTTATTATGTTCTTGTAGTATTGCTGGTACCCACCTTGGGTCCTGAGTTGGTCCGGAGAAAGGTGAGCATATCAGTATTTTAAATAGAGACCTCTTCAGCTTCCATTCATAGAATACCAATCTTACGGTATTCCTTTTTGTGCCAAGAATACATGCGCAGGCTTAACGATCAAGACTGGGGTGAGTTTTCCAAAACTATCGGTGCTCCTCCCTCTGATTATGGCTAGGGAGTGGACAAGATGGTGCATCTGCTATGCTAACAGGTTAGGTTTTAAATCTCTTAGCTTGCATGCTGTTCCAGCTTGGTGTAGTGGTTAGGAGTGCGGACTTCTAATCTGGCGATCCTGGTTCGATTCCACGCTCCCCCACATGCAACCATTTGGGTGATCTTGGGCTCGCTACAGCACTGATAAAACTGTTCTGACCAAGCTGTTCTTTCAGCCTCACCTCCCTCACAGGGTGTCAGTTGTGGGGAGAGGAAAAGGAAGGTGACTGTAAGCCACTTTGAAACTCTTTTGGGCATAGGAAAGCGGCATATAAGAACCAACTCTTCTTCTTCTTCAGTAATATCAGGGCTCTCTCAGCCTCACCTCCCTCACAGGGTATCTGTAGTGGGGAGAGGAAAGGGAAGAGGATTGTAAGTCATTTTGAGACTCCTTTGGGTAGAGAAAAGCGGCATATAAGAACCAACTCTTCTTCTTCCAACAAATTTGTTCAGTACCATTCCTTCCCTTGGGCCCTGCTAGCTTTGGAAAGCTGTTAAGTATATTCAAGGTTTTAGGTACAAAGCAAATTCCATCTTTGCACAGTAGCAAACAGATTTCTTGACAACCAAGGCAGAAGACTTTTGAACCTGTAGATGAAATGGAGCAGGTGGGCTTGGGCCAGATTTTTGAATTTTGGCCTGTCAGGTTTGGTGACTTTTGCCAGGATAAACCATGGTAAGTAAACGTCAGGGACATGCATCGGAGTCCCAGCTGCTGGGAGCAAACACGGGGAGAACGACGTCCCCTTCATGCCCCACTCGCGGTCTTTCCAAAAGCATCTGGCTCTGTGTAGTCCATTTGGATGCACCCTCAATCTCACCCAGTCAGGCTCTTCTGTTGTTTGTAGGGTTTGCCAACAGGTTATGACTCCATTTCCTCGTGCGTGGGATAGCAACGGGGTTTTCTCGTTATTTCTCGCCCTCCAGGTCCGTGGTCAAGTCCCAGGTTCTTTCTCCACCGTATTTTCACTCATTTCGTTCAGCCAAACATGACGCCAGCGTGAGAAACGCGAGTGACGAGGAACGCCGCCTTTCCTCCGCTGCAGATCTTACACTGACTGTTTCGCATCTGGATCAACTCCCTGAGTGCCTGTCTGCCAAGCTGCAGCTGGAAAAAATGGAGAGCAGGAGGTAAAGGTTGGGTGTGCAGTGACCGGGGTGCTGGTGTGAAAGGCAGCTGTTACCTTGGGAGTTACCTGTAGATGAGAAGCAGTCTTAAGTCCTGTCCCCGCCAAGTTAAGTGTCCAAGACATAAGCAACTTATTGTGTCCCCATCCTGGGGTTTTCAAGGCAAGAGATGAGCATAGGTGGTTTGCCATTGCTTTCCTCTGTGTAGTAACCCCAGTATTCCTTGGTGGCCTCCCAATTGAGTACTAATCTGGGCTGATCTCGCATGGCTTCCGAGCTTTAATAAGATGGGGCTCAGGTGGCCTATTTTGCCCGTCCCCCTCCCGGAGTGTTCTAATGTTATAACTGTGAAAAGGGAGAAAGCATGGTGTCATATGGTGGCGTCAGGATTATGAGTGCAGAAATATGAACCAAACAGTCCATGTGTGCAAATAGTGTAATTCAAACAACAATTTTGATTTAAGGCTCAGAGGCAAAGGTAGGCTCAGTGACCACTTCTTTATTTCCAGATTCTGTGACAAGTTACCCGGATTATTGTTTTTGTTTCAAATTACATTCTTCAGGTTCTGTCAGTCATAAAACACCCAGTGAATACAAACGTCCTGCAAACACCATTGCAAGGGAATTTACCTAGTTACAGCATTAAAGTACCTAACAATTCAGTTTCCTAAAGGATCTAATCCAGGGGTAGGATCTAACCCAGGTGGTCCTCCAGATGTCCATGGATTACAATTCCCATGAGCCCCTGCTAGCGTTTGCTGGCAGGGGTTTATGGGAATTGTAGCTCATAGACATCTGGAGGACCACAGGTTGACTACCCCTGATCTAACCTACAACAAAATGACAACTAGCTGTTACAACTTTTAAAAACATCATAGACATAATACAGTGGTTAATGATAAATGCATCATTCCGGAGTGACTTACCGCTGAATTATAAGTGCCAATATTATTGCCTATCCTATTTTTGGGGTGTAGG
This sequence comes from Paroedura picta, assembly GCF_049243985.1. NCBI lineage: Eukaryota > Metazoa > Chordata > Lepidosauria > Squamata > Gekkonidae > Paroedura > Paroedura picta. The sequence continues at coordinate 180,235,406 of NC_135369.1, read as the reverse complement.
TTTGATGAGCAGCTGGAGCAATTCTTGGTGAACGACTCTGAGCCCTTATGGGACCCGCAATCCCTTCCTCTTTACCTTCCTGAGGCTCTGGTCTCCATGCCTCAGATTATCCCCCCGGTGGCAAAAAGACCCCCGCCGAGAAGCCCAGAGGTAAAAACTTAAAATGCTATCATAGAATAAAATATCAGCAATGGTGCGGGTGATGGTTGGTGGTCACCTACATGGGGCACTGGGGACTGAGTGAAGTCCATAAGTTTATGTGGGAAAATGCTCTGGGATATTTCAGTGAGCAGTACCATGCTTACATGTGCTTGGTTTTAGATTTTTCTGGAGACATTTGACTTGTTCAAGCTACAGAGGATCATGTCAGTGAAACTAAAACCACAAAAGAACTTGAATCTACTCGTGTGGGAGGGGAAGCAATGGAATTGGCCAGTTCCCTGGTTTGTGGTTGAATCCATCAAGGCAGGAGGGGAAAGGCCACGGACCCCCTCTGGAGCTCCCCTGGACCCAAACAGGTGGTTTGCCACTTGCCTGCCTGTGCTTAGCAACCCTGGATGACTTTGATTGTGTCCCATCAGTTGACTTACCAGGACTGACCCTGCTTAACTTCCAAGCTCTGTTGAGATCAGGCTATCCCAAGCCATCCAGGTCAGAGCAAGAGGTGTTCAGAGGTGGTTTGCCATGGTCTGCCCCCGTGTGGCAACCCTGGACTTCTTTGGAGGTCTCCCTTTTAGCCACTAACCAGGGTGGACCATGTTTAGCTTCCAAGATCTTACAAGATTTGGAGCTTTATTAGGATGTCAATGTTTGTAAAACTCTGATTGCCTTGGTCTCTTCCTCTCCCCCCCTCCATGAGGGTGTGTGTCTCAATTATGGGTTGTGCATGCCATTCCCCCCCCCCCCCTTGTGGCTACTCTTTCACTCCTTCTGCTTCTCTCTTTCAGGAGGACACCCAGGTGCTGAAGGGCACAGACCCCTCCCTAGCACACAGGCTCACCTATTTGAAACACCTGCTCAGAGCTAGCAAGGAAGAGGAAGCGGCATGCGGGCTCCACCTATCTACCGTGTTGGATATGACCAATGCCTGATCAGGACCAGCCCAACCTTACAGGGAAGGGGAGCTCACTGCAGATGGCAGACCTGAATGAGCCGAGGTGTGACTCCAGGAGGGGCTTTTTGCTCTCCTTGCTCAGCAGGAAAGCCCAGGTGGAGCAGATCGCTGTTTTCCCGTGACCTTGAGCAAATTTTGCATTCAGAACAGGCTGTGGACAACAGTTGGGGAGAATTGTCCTCTCCCTCTTTCGGCGCATGTATATGCTTGCGTGATACAAACGTGGATTTACTTTGTCTTATGAATTGCACCTGCTTGATTTAATCCCACGAATAAGGATATAAATATATATTTGTTCAGAAGAACCTCTCGCTACAGTTCTCCGTTCCCTACGTTGACTGGCAGAAGGTTCAGTCAAATTGGCCTTTGAATCCTTTGCACCCGTTTTGTCTTTTGCCACATTTACATGGGAAGGAAACGCCATCAAGCTCAATGGGATTTCTCCATAATTTTCAGTCTTTGGACCAGTGAATGCCTTTGAAGAGCTGCTCTCTAGGGTGATTCTAATGAACCATCTCGCTCCTGGAGTGCTTGATTGGTTGGTTTGTTGCCTTGCAACCGGGGTCTGGCTCAGGCAACTTTCAAGCATCTGACCTCCAGGCTCCTTTTTACACGGATTGGTAGTTTTCTTCTCATGCAGGGACCTGTGTGCGAGTCCTGCTTATAGATCAGCATAGAATTTGTCATGTGTGCATGCAGCAAAGTTGCATGTAGGCTTGTAGACCTGGTGCGGTTGGTGGTGTCCCACAGCACTAGCGCTTATCCCTATGCGGAAGGGACTCCCACGTCATGTCCATGCCCAAACTGGGGTGTTTAGTAACATATAGTAGCCTTTGTACGGCAAGTGCCAGGTGAAACCAGGTCCCTCATGCACCTTGTTAGAGACCTGATGTTCTCAGCTGAAGCGTCTTAGGAATGGGGAAGCTTTTTCTCCCCCCCCCCGAATTCGGAGGGGTCCCTGGTTCCAAAGGGTTATCATTAAAATGACACAAAACTAAAAACCTCCATCCTCAAAGACAAAAGTCCTCAAAAGCATCTCTTAATTGAGATTTGTGGAAGGGAAGACATCATCTGTTACACACAACTTTGGTCTTTTCGACAGGCCGAAGGGTAACGATTGTCCTATTTAAGAGTTGACACATTATTTTAATCAAAGATTATTTGAACAACACATGACTAAGTTGGATTTTTTAATAGGGCCAACCTACGGGAGATTTTCTTTGTCAGCAGGAGCACTGCCATAACCCACAGCCCCGATAAAAACTCTAGCCTGCTTATCTGTGTACAGCCTGGACCGGGAAAAGGCAAAATCTCTCATACATTTTTCAGGATAGTTGTGTTTCTCGCTTACAGATAGCCACATTTCTCTTATACTTTCATTGAACATTTGTTAAATTGTTCTATTCTCAAAAACCTTGGCATACCTAGAAAACACTGGTTCAGTAGGAGAGCAACAGTCTAGGCTCAGCAGGCATTTTACATGTGTCTTTAGAAGCCAATTTATGAATTTTTTTTTGTTTAAACGTATGCTGTTTTGCATTCTTATCCCTGGCACAGTTACCTTTTAGCTAAGCATATTGTGTGCTGTTGGTGGTGTTTATACTGTAACAGTGACGCCGTGGCCTTGATGCTGTTCTACAGAATGGGTTTTTTTTTTGGGGGGGGGAGTTGCCCATAATGCACTGTGTTCAAGACAGGACATGCTTTTATTGGCCAGGAAACCCGTGATCTAGAACAGGGGTAGTCAAACTGTGGCCCTCCAGATGTCCATGGACTACAATTCCCAGGAGCCCCTGCCAGCGAATGCTGGCAGGGGCTCCTGGGAATTGTAGTCCATGGACATCTGGAGGGCCGCAGTTTGACTACCCCTGATCTAGAATAAAAAGAAATGATATTTTCAGTGATGTACATGGACAAGTCTTGAGATGTAAAGAGAGCTGGTTTTAATAATTTCTAATGAAACGTGGTATTTTGTTAATATGACTATATAAAGTTGTCCCTAATGGCATAGCTTTTGTCAAGGCTCTACACAGCAGTGTGTGGCCTGCATGGAGAATAGTTGGGCACGAGACACCTGCTGTTGCTGGAGCTGTGAAATGTACACTCTGTACCCGTGGAAGAACATGCTGGGCCTTGGAGGGGTGGGCTCATGATGCTTATCTTCTTTCTCAGCGGCCACACTGGTTGCATTTGGCTTCTGCCCCGTGTCTTAGATCGGCATGGGGATGTTACGATAAGGGCATGCATTCAACAAAACCAGTTTTCCCTCGATCATTTCTGGAGCAAATTACCTGGGTTGGGAAAGGGGGAAGGACTAGATCAGTGGTCCGCAACCTTTTTAAGGCTGCGGACCGGTGGGGGGGGAGGGCGATCTGGCGGCTCCGCATGCGCAAATGCGCATGCGCATTTGCACCGTGCGTGGCCGCAGACGCGCATGCGTTGCAATTTCCCTAAAGCACGGCCACCCGCGCAAATGTGCATGCACGGCAGGTCCGCACGTGCGTGTTTGCATCATGCACGGCCGCAAACGCGCATGCTTGCCGGGCCGTAAGCTAATCGGCTGCTTTGGCGGAGAGGGAGCCACGGCCCGGTGGTCGGAGACCACTGGACTAGATAACCCTGGAGATCCCTTCTAGCACTTATGAGTGTAAGCGTTCGGGATGTTTGTTATTTTTTAATCACTTTTAAATTCCGTAAATAAGTCAGCTATGGATTTCTTATATTCTAATTAAGTTATAAAGATGCATTTTACGTTTAAAGCAGTAAAATTAGTTTAGGTCTGATAGGACAGTATTGCATATATTTCAGTTTTTCTCAGAATTAAAAGACTTAAACGTTCCTGAACATTTTATATTTTTATATCCTACTTTTTACTACCCAAAGGAGTCTCAAAGTGGCTTACAATTGCCTTCACTTCCTCTCCCCACAACAGACACCCTGCGAGGTAGGTGAGACAGAGAGCCTTGACAGAACTGTGACACACCCAAGGTCACCCAGTTGGCTGGATGTGGAGGAGTGAGGAATTGAACCTGGTTCTCCAGATTAGTGGCTGCCGCTCTTAACCACTACAACAAGCTGGCTGTACACCTAGTATAAGTGTTATTCACAATGACCTTGTGAGACAGGTTAGGCTGAGGCTTTGAGTAGCCCGATTTACTCAGTGAGATTCATGACGGTGTAGAAATTTGCCCCAAGGTCTTCCACTTCCCAGTCTGATGCTGACCAGAACAAGACACTGGCTCTGGCCATGTGTCTGATGTACAGGATGGAATGGGTTTAAGCAACACCTATTATTAAAAGTTTTAACCATTTTGGTAGTACCTAGTTTGCTACTCAGAAAAGCAACCATACCACAAAGAGCTGAAAGTTTGACTCTTCCGTGTGTGCATGTGTGTGTGCCATAGATAAAGGACAATGGTGCATACGTTGCAGAACTTTGCACAACCCAAATGCTTCTCAAGAAGCAACAGGCTTGTGTGATACTGTTGGCTCATGATCAAGCCGTTCTTAAGGAGCTAAGCCAGTTGTACAAGAGCTGACAACATGCTGCCTTTCTGACAGACAATGAACTTTAATTTGAGTAAGCCCTCATCATTCCCCTGTAGGATTCCTCTGCTCCAATCTGGTGAGGCTCACATGCCCACCTCAATGCACTGCTGTGGTTTTTGTACCTAGGAAAGGGGGGGGGGCTCTCCAAATCTCTGGTTTCCATGGCGGGTTTTTCAGTAGAACATTTCTCTACTGTTTGGTGGTAATCCTGTGGCAGAAGCAAGAAGTGAAGAGATTGCCTTGGGGAAATGCTGTTTTCCGTATGAGTTGGTGAGGGCTGGGAAGAAAAAAGCAAAGGAGAACAGGAACAGCATGGATCAGGGGCCAAGAAGAGCGAGCCATCCTCGGATCCTCTGTTGAGTTGCTCTTGAGGTCGCACTGTTGCACCAGGAGAGAACTCATACTGACCAAGTAGTAATAACAGGGCTCCCTCAGCTTCACCTTCCTCACAGGGAGTCTGTTGTGGGGAGGGGCAAGGGAAAGTCGATTTCAGACTCTTGATAGAGTAAGCGGCATATAAAACCAACTTCTGTTTCTAGAGGCAGCAATGGAAGCCACCCAACCCCTCTTGCTATGATTTACTCACCTGTATAACTTTAATGGTAACAAGGGGAGTCTAATTGGGGACCAATGAGTTTTCCTGGAGTACCTCTTCATTTTACAGCTTGGCTAGAGAAGGGGGTCCACATGGCCTTTCCCCTCCTGCCTGAATGGACTCAGCCACATGCTAGGGAACTGACAGGTACTGAAGTCCAAATGACATACACACCCTGAGTCTGGAGAAATACCAGGACATACTCCCTCCTCCACAGTCAATGGCAGAGGCACACAAAGGAGAACTGCTTCCAGGAGAAGCAGTCATGCCTTCAATTATAGTTGCCAATTTCCAGGTACAGCTTGGAGATCTCCAAGAAGTACAGCTGATCTTAAGATTACATCGGTCTCCCCTCCCTGAAGAGAATGGCAGCTTTAGAGGTCTGATGCCCCCCACCCCACTGCCGTTTTCCACAGGCTCTACCTTAGATCTCCAGGAATGTCTCAGTTCAGAGCTAGTAACCCTAGACAGCCTTTGGTCTACTGCAGTGGTCCCCAACCTTTCTGAGGCTGGGGACCGGCAGGGCAGCGGGCTGTGCCTGCGCATCGCACATGAGCGAATGCGTCGTGTGCGGCCAAAATCGCACATGCGCGGCACTTTCGCGCATGCGCAAAAGTGCCGCGCATGCGCAGCCCTGATTCCCTCTCCCCGCCCTCCCACAGTAAGAAGCTCCCCAGGCCGCAAGCTTGCGGCCTGGGAAGCTTTTTACTGCGGGGGGCGGGGAGAGGGAGCCGTGGCCCGGTGCCAGGCCACGGCCCACGGGTTGGGGACCACTGGTCTACTGCATAAGAGCAGTTAAAGGGGCATTCTTGGCACGTGGCTAAGCAAATAGTTCCAAGTTGGCAGCAAGAAGCAAAGAGCCTCCCCCCTCTGTTTCTCCCTGAAGAGAACCAAACTATGATGACCTTGATTTTAGATGCAGACCTTGATTTTTGATCCAGTGATAATTCAGGTTCAAACTCCAACTAAAATAACTGGGTTGAAGGTATATAAAGCAGCATGCATCTATACAAAAGCGCAAGGGTGGCCAAACTGACTCTCCAGATCAGTCAAATGCTGGCAGGGGCTCATGGGAATTGTAGTCCATGGACATTGGAGGGCCACAGTTTGACTACCCCTGCTACAGATGTTCTTAGACTGTAATTACCACGAACCCCAATCTGCTGGGATGCCAACTTCTTTTTCTTCTAAGCAGACTTGCCGGCAAGACTCATGGTAATTGTGGTCCATGCACATCTGGAGAGCCACAGCTTGGCCACCCCTGGCTTATACCTTGAATAAAACTTTGTTGGCCTAAAAGGTGCCACTGGACTCCAACTTTGTTCTCCTGAACAAAATGAAGTCTTTAAGCTGCCCGTGGACTCATGTCTTCTTTTTGCTGGCGCCTCAGCGCGACCCATCCTACGCGTTTGCAAGCATCAACCAAGCCGCCTAAGCCTTACCGGACACGAAGCCCACACGTTTCGTGCGAACCCTGTGCAACATACGGATCCATCAGAAGAGAGCTCCGCCCACAGACGCCTCCGATTGGCCGGCGACGGCATGGGCTTAGAATCAGTCCAGCTCGGATGTTGCGCGCTGCCTCTCGGGAGCTGCAGTTCCCTCGCGCAGGGACTCCGCGGCGCCCCAGCCCGCCGAGGACTACGCTACCCGGCATGCCTCGCGCTCGCGGGGCCGCACCTGTGTCGGCAGCCCGGCTCCTCGGAGGCGGCTCTGCAGCTTCGGCGCTTGAGTGTCCAGCTGCGGGTCCGAGCGGGAGACGGGATGGCCGAGACGTGAGTATAGGGCGGGGGCTGCTGGGGAAGAAGGCGAGCCCCGACCGCCTTCCAGTGGCCGGTCCTCTGCGACGCTTGCTAAGCTCGGAGGCTGCGATGCTTCTCACCTGCGTCTGCTCACCTGTATTGTGCCTTTCCTCGGAGGGCGGGAAATGGACCGCTGGTGGAGAGGGCTGGGAGAATTAGGGTTGCCAGCTCTGGGATGGGAAATACAGGGAGACTTTGGCGGGGAGCCGGGAGTGGGGAGGATTTGGGACAGGGAGGGACCTCCTTAGGTAGCCTTTTCCACTGCTGAACTACTCTGCCTGTGAATTTCCCCCCTGATATCTAGTCGGGACCATTCTAGGTGTCGTTTACAGCAGGGATAGTCAATCAGTGGTCCTCCAGATGTTTGCTGGCCGGGGATCGTGGGAATTGTAGTCCGTGAACATCTGGAGGACCACAGGTTGACTACCCCTGGTTTAAAGCCATTCCTGCGGGTCCCATCCTCTGCTGTGTGCAGGGACCTTTCCCTGCCCTCTTCCAAATGAAAACTTTTAAAATACTTTAGGAGGGCAATCACGTCCCCTCTCCACCTCCTCTTCTCCAGGCTGAACATCCCTAAGTCCCTCAGCCTTACCTCATGGGGTTTGGTCTCATCACGCTCCTTGTCACTCTCCTCTACACCCCCAAAATGTTGTCCACATCGTTTTAAGGTGAGGCCTCCATTGAACCAAGATATTCCCATATTATTCTCAGTACATTTTGAGAGAGAGACTGTGAGGTTACTCTGTAAGCTTCCTAGCCAATTGGGCATTGAACCCACGTCTCCCTGTAACTACTACAGCTGCACTTTACATCTTACAGGCAGGGAACCCTCAAGGACATTTTCCTCTGTATTTTTTGTTGTGAAAATTGAGTTTTGGGCTGGGTTCTTGATTTCAATATCCTTGTTATATATGAGAAAAATCACTCTTTCACTGAAATCCCAGGGTAAGGAAGCAGGGAAGATGAGATTGTGTAGTATAAGCTTGTTTTCCCTTGGCTCGTTCCCTTGAAATAATTGTTCAGCCTTCTTTTAATAATAATTAAACATATTATGGTTAACAAAATATATGTACAATTGAGAGACTTCTTCTTTTTCTCCAATTGGTGAAAGTGGCACAACAAAACTTCAGTATTACTTGTTCCGACAGGTAAAATCTGGTTAAAAGATATTTCTTTTGGGTTACATCTCCTTATAGACATGCTCACCGTCTCTCTGTCATACAAACCTAGGAGTGGCCAAACTGTGGCTTTCCAGATGTCCAAGGACTACAATTCCCATGAACCACTGCCAACATATGCTGGCAAGGGCTCATGGGAATTGCAGTCCATGGACATCTGGACAGCCACAGCTTGGCAATCCCTGAGCTGTCAGATTCTTGTAATGCAGAAAAACAACAGTAGCTAAGAACAGGATTATCTGTCACTGATTAGAATATTCAAAATGTTCCCACCATTCGTCACTCCCCCCCTGTAGCATAAAGAGAACTTGCATGCAAGGATTGTAAATAAAATCCTACAGTATTAACAGTACAGCTGTGTTTTGAACTGTTCTTTTGGATCATGAAGTGCACATCTGTGCTTTGTGGTCTGAAACATACTCGGGATTCATCTCTGAAATGAAATGTTTTTTCCGTGTCACAATGTTAGGTGCTTGCGAAGGAGAAGGGGCGGGCCCTATAAAACGGAACCGGCAACAGACCTCACCCGCTGGCGCCTGAGTAACGAGGAGGGACGGCAGCGATGGCGTTATCTGGCAGAGGGCGAGGATGGTCGTCGGGAGCAGAGTGCCCTGGAAGCTCACTCTCTCGGGCTGGACACGGTAGGGGGCAGACACCCATGGCTTAGCAAGGGGTAGAGCAGGGGTAGTCAACCTGTGGTCCTCCAGATGTTCATGGACTGCAATTCCCATGAGCCCCTGCCAGCTGGCAGGGGCTCATGGGAATTGTAGTCCATGAACATCTGGAGGACCACAGGTTGACTACCCTTGGGGTAGAGGACACAAGGAGGACATAGCCACTGTATTTGCTGCTTCCTTGTTCTTCTTATTTATACAAACATTTATGCCCCAACTTTCCTCTTGGTCCAGCTCTCTTACAATAACAGTTAAAAACATTTCCAAAATAAAACAGCAAACCCCAAATCTTTCCCTCCCACTCCCCCCATATCAAAGATGACTTCCAGTCAAAGCTCTTCCAAAGCCCTGGCAAACAGGCAGACCTCGCAGCACCTCCTGGAGATCTCCTAAGAGGGGAGGTCCCTCCCCTTTTCATGGAGCCTGTCCCACAGAGGTGCTCTTGAGAGAGGGCTGCTGTTTTCTGGTTCCAAGGATGGAGATTCAAGGGCTATATCCTGCTCATGTGGTAGGCTTCATCTAGAAATGCCTGGGTAATTACTCTGGGGTGGGGTGGGAGCACGAGACCTTCTCTGCCATCTTCTTTTTCTTCTTCTTTATTCCATTTGGCTCAGGGCGGTGTATAAGACAAGTCAAAATTAACAGTAGATTAAAAACCAGCACAATAACACCAACATTAAGAGTATAAAACAAATAAAAACACAAGTAGCGCATTCGCAGCATTCAGCAATAGCAACCTCCAGGTATTCACTGCCCATAAATCTCCAGACCAGGTGTCTCCCATTGGGGGTGTTTTGTTATTATCTGCCCTATCTCATGGGGTTCAGGGTGGATTACAGTAAAAGCAAAAACAGATGCAAGTGTGATACAGAAATACAGATCTAAAATAAAATAAGCTAAAGATGTTAAAACAATAATTAAACCAGCTGCCCGCTGTTTTATCATGAGAAAGAGGGCATCTGAGTTAGTCGGTTGATTCTGACAAGTTAGCCTTGCTCAAAGCGAGATTGACATCTCCATCACTGTCTCTGATGGAGTTTTGCATCAGGATATGCAACATACGTCTGGAGTCTGGGATGTTGGGATGTTGTTGAGGAGCATAACCTGTGGCCTGTTCTGGGTAGTGAACGTGAGCACGAACTTGTACTTCAGGGACCAGTGGTTTAGAGTGGTGAACTCTCATCTGGAGAACCAGGTCTGATTCCCCACTCCTCTTCCACATGAAGCCTGTTGGATGATCTTAGGTTGGTCACAGTTCTCTCTGAAATCTCCCACAGGTTGCCTGGTTTGGAGAGAGAAAGGCAAGGAGATTGTAAGCCGCTTTGAGACTCCTTAAAAGGTAGCCGAAAACAGGGTATAAAATGTTAGCAGAGTTTGAGAATGCAGAGAAAACGAAGCACCAGGCTGCTTAAAGAATAGAGTAGTTTTGTTTATGAAGAGAAACAACAAGGTATAGAACGAGAGAGAGAGAGCCCTAACTAACTGTTCTAGCTGATATTTGCATTCCTGTTCAACTGCTGTTTTAGAGGCAAGCAGGGAGGAAGTATACTCAAAACACAGGAAGACTCCTGTTGAGCCAACCAGGAATACTGGAGGAGATAATCTGAAAATCATCAGGAAGTTCCTATCCTGCCTATGCTAAATATATTTCTTCTCTGATGCCCCCTGCAGGACACCCTTTATATTCTGCTCAGTTATGCACACTGCAAATCCTGTATATTCCAACATTAACACTGGTTCCTCCATTTTTCCTTGGCAGAGTAAAATCTTTCCAGTCTTACCTCAGGCCTGTACCGCACAAGAGGCATCAGTCAATGGAATGAAATTTTATTCTCGCCTCCAAGCAGAGGATGGCCACTGGGCCGGGGACTACGGTGGGCCTCTCTTCTTGCTACCAGGTATGGAACTGTGAATAAGGAAGTAAATGAACAGAAGTGTCCAGCCCGTCTCTCTGTGTATTTGATACAAGCAGAGACGACCCGTCAGCCGAAGATGAATAAACAGAAAGGAATTTCCAAGCTGGCGATGGCAAAAAGCTTTATTCAGAACGAGTTCCCAGGTATAAAACCTCGTTTTCGTATTTTACTTCCTCAGTAAACTGTAACAAAATCAAAGTATATCATGTCTTCATGCAGACCTAGGCTTTTATACCTAGAAACTTGTTCTGAATAAAGCTTTTTGCCATCGCCAGCTTGGAAATTCCTTTCTCTTTATTTTCTGTGTAGTTGAGGCAAAATATAACTGAATTACCCTCAAGCCATTGCTGGTAGCTCTCTACTTTCTCCAAAGGCTCAATTAAAGAGGACACCTGTAAAGTGTTTCCTTGAAACAGGTGGTGAGGAAGCCCCGCAAATTGCAATAGTCAGGACAGCAACTCAAAAAGGTTCTTGTTCTTGTAGCGGAAGACCTGGCACTCCCAGGAGAAAGCTGATCTAAGTTGGCCTGTGAGTTCATTTAGGGAGAACATAAGAAGAGCTCTGCTGGATCAGACCAAGCGTCCATCTTGTCCAGCATTCTGTCTCGCACAGTGGCCAACCTGTTCCTCAAGTTCCAGTGTAGTGGTTAAGAGTGCTGACTTCTAATCTGGCAAGCCAGGTTTGATTCCCCACTCCTCCACATACAGCCAGCTGGGTAACCTTGGGCTTGTCATAGTCCTGTTAGAGCTGTTCTGACCGAGCTGTCCTGTCAGGGCTCTCTCAGCCTCACCTCCCTCACAGGGTGTCTGTTGTGGGGAGAGAAAGGGGGAAAGCGATTGTAAATTGCTTTCAGACTCCTTCACTCAGTGAAAAGTGGGGTATAAAAACCAACTCTTCTTCTTTGTCATCGTCTTTGTAATTGTTTTCTTGCATTTTGGGAGAAAGAGAAAAAATTCTGTTTGTCAGCTTCCTCCGCCCCATGCCTAAGTTTATAAACCTCTAGCGTGCCCCCCCATTCATTCTTTAAATAAAATAGTTTTATTAAGAAGAGAAACAGCTATGTAGAGAAAGAGGAGAGAGGAGAGATTCCTAACTGTCTAACTGTAGTCTGCAGTCATTCTTCCTGTTGTGGAGGCAAGCAGAGAGGAATTATGCTGAATGTAGGGAGTCTCCAAAAAGCCAATCTGGAAACTGGAGGAGATTATTTGAAAATCATCAGGAAGTCTTCAGCTAACTATGTTAAATACACATATCCTCCAATACCCTTCAGGACATTCTTCATATGTTTCTGCAACATGCACATTACAGATCTTGCATATTGCAACAGGAATATGATTTTATTTCTTTTATACTGTTAGTAACTTCTGGATGCATGGATGACCCTGCCATAGGCTCTCTGACCTTCTCCTGAGTTTGTTCTTTTTGCTGACTAAACCAATGACGTTACGATGCTCTCTGCTCCACAGGGCTCCTGATTACATGCCATGTTGCCAAGATCCCGCTTCCTGAAGAGAGCAAGAAGGAGATGGTGCGCTACCTGCGTTCCGTGCAGCTCCCGAATGGCGGATGGGGCCTGTGAGTCAAAGGAGAATGCCAGTGCTTTTGTAACTGAGCAACCGAGGAAGATGTTTCTGGCTCCTTGTAATCTCACATTTCAAAGTGCATCTTGGAGGATAGGATTGGGGCTGGGACCACTTGTATCCCTTTGAGCAGGGGTAGTCAACCTGTGGTCCTCCAGATGTTCATGGACTACAATTCCCATGAGCCCCTTCCAGCGTTTGCTGGGAGGGGCTCATGGGAATTGTAGTCCATGAACATCTGGAGGACCACAGGTTGACTACCCCTGCCTTTGAGGACTCCCTGGGCAGTTTAAAGACAATGTGTCCCCAAAAGGCTTTTGAATGAACCCGTAGACGGGAAGAAAATTCTGTTTTCTTGGGCTGTGTAGTGTGGGATGTGGGAGATGGATGCTCTCCCGTTTATTTGGCCTCAGTTCCTGCTGTTTCTTTGCAGCAAGGTGTCTCTAAAGCTGAAATGAGATGTGATTATTTTTAATGAGTTAGGTTTGAGTAAAGACTCCCCCTCCTCCCCCATTGACTGTCTCAGGTTGGGAAAATGGTGCAGGGGTACATACCGAATTGAGAGTCAGCTTGGCATATTGGTTAAGAGCGGCAACCTCTAATCGGAAGAACTGGGTTTGATTCCTCACTCCTGTACCTATAGCCAGCTTGGGTGACCTTGGATCACTCACAGTTCTCTCAGAGCTCTCTAACCTCTGCTACCTCACAGGGTGTCTGTTGCGGGGAGAGAAAGGAAAAGCAATTGTAAGCCACTTTGAGACTCCTTTGGGTAGTAAAAACCGTTGTACAACCCCCCCCCCCAGCTCTTCTCTTCTTATTCTACCCCCCCCCCCATTGCAATCCCAGTTCAAATTGTGTCCCTGTGATGTTGGAGACCCCCTGATATAAACTGGCTTTTAAAAAGCAGTCTGTCATTTCCCTTGCAAACTTCAGTTCCTGTCTCTTTCTAACAGTAGCCAAGTGAGGCAGAATTTGCAGTCCTCCATTTTCATCAGTTTTTTTGCTTCCGTGGGTGTTGGTTAGCACCAGGCCAGTGGTGGAGGGGGTGAGGGGCGGAAAGGACTTCTGTCCCATGGAAACAGCATGGGACTTCCTAATCCTCTTCCCACTTGCTTCCGGTAGGCATATCGAGGACACGTCCAAGGTGTTTGGTACCGCTCTCAACTACACGGCCATGCGGCTTCTGGGGGTCGGTCCTGATGACCCGGACGCAGTGAGGGCTCGGAACAACCTCCACAGCAATGGTGAGTCACTGACTGGAGGCTGCAAAGAGGCGGGGAAGCAGAGGTGAGGTGGCTGTGTCCCCACCAAGCCTTGGTCTTCAGAAAAGAGTCATCTGAGGTGGGCCTGGAGGTGGGAAAGGACAGAGGCCCATTTAGCCCTGAAGTGCTGAGGACGGTGACACCTGAGTCTTGTCTACATCTACCCTTTGGGTTATTCGTTTCCCTCTCTGCTTTTGGTTGCCAGAGCAGTCACAGAGCGCATTTTCACATGCGTCCAAGCTGTCTCTTTCTGTATTTGCAACGAGAAGCCAGAGAGAGGACACCAGACCAGCAAAATGCCTCTGACTGCAGCCAGGGTTCCCTCCGGCTGAGGAGATTTCCAGGTTTCAGCCAAGGGCTTCTTTTCCTGGTTCTGGGCTTCAGCTGAGGGTGGAGACGTTGTCCTAGGTGTAACACACGAAAATGATAAATGTGTGTGCCACGAATTGTCGTGGTTTTCTCAGCCAGAGTCTATTGGCTGTTGTGGGTTTTCCAGGCTGTGTGACTGTGGGCTGATAGCTTTAGTCCCTGATATTTCACCAGTAACTGTGGCTACGTTCTGGACCAGTTGTAGTTTCCGGATCAAGGATAAGGGCAGGCCAGTATAGGGCGAGTTGCAGAAGTCCAGTCTAGAGGTGACTGTGGATCACTGTAGCTAGGTCTTCCAGGGCCAAGTAGGGCACTAGTAGTTTGGGTTGGCGAAGGTGGTAAAATGCCAGCTGTGCTACCATCGTGATCTGAGCCTCCATTGAAAGGGAGGCATCAAGAGTCACCCCCAGATTGCTGTCGGAGTGGGACCTTTCCGTCTTGGTGCTTTCGTGTGTGTGTGTATATTTGTAACTGTTGGGATTCAGTAGAGCAGGGGTAGTCAAACTGCGGCCCTCCAGATGTCCGTGGACTACAATTCCCAGGAGCCCCTGCCAGCATTCGCTGGCAGGGGCTCCTGGGAATTGTAGTCCACGGACATCTGGAGGGCCGCAGTTTGACTACCCCTGCAGTAAAATGGTCTTTTTGTCTGGAAACACTCAGTTCCATGTGAGTAGGTTTGTAAATAGTTTACTAACAAAACATGAGGTAAATTACACTTGGAGAGAACACATATAAGAAATGCCTTCTCTGAGCAGACTAACTGACCTCTTCTCTCACAGACAAGTACCAATTGTCAGACTTAGCAAAAGTAGTACCTTCTTTTCAGTGTGGTTTTCTTTTCAGGCTCTCTCTCACTCCACAGCACCCTAGCTAATTTATACAAACTAACCAACTGTAACATTTCAGAGTTTCCATTCAGTGACTAGAATGAATGCATATTCCAAGGGTGATGTATCAGATGAGACAAGAATGTGATACATTACACACATGCCTTCCTAAGAAGTATATAAACTGCCCAAGAATTATTCACGCACTCCGTACTTTGAAATACAGAGATTTCCCTCTTGCCATGGCCTATCTCTGAAGATACCAGCCATACTTACTGGTGAAATTTCAGGAACTAAAATTGCCAGGCCATGGCCACGCAGGCCAGAAAACCCAAAAACAGCCTGTGTGTTAACCAAAGTCTGTTTTATGATCCCTGTTTCCCTCACATTTCCATGGACTCTTATATGTTTGGCTTTTCAGGTGGGGCTGTGGGTATCCCTTCCTGGGGTAAATTTTGGCTGGCTGTCTTAAATGTCTACAGCTGGGAAGGAATGAATACCCTTTTCCCAGAGATGTGGTAAGTAGCATTTGAATTGCACTAATTGTTGGGTGCAACTTATTTTTGAGGTGCCTTCTCTCAGAACCCAGTGGCAGGAGGACTGTCATGGGGGAGGGGGAGGAAGGGTGTTCTGCCTCAGTTTTGAATCCTGGCAAATCTAGTTGAAGCACACTTAAAAAAAAAATGCATCCAATTTGGCACTCCCAGTAATTGCTGCCTCAAGGAATTTCAGCGCAGAAAAAGCCTGGCCATACATGCGCACAAATGTTCTATCGAGATTTTTAAGTTCTGGATTTTAAAATGCTGAGGTACTTGCTGAGGAGAGGCAATGTTGAAAGAAACCAGAATGTCTCAACGCATGTGCCTGCCACGGGTTAGCTTGCGGAAACTGTGACTCTTGAAAGCTTATGGCCCCAAAATCTTGTGGGTCTTTAAGGAATCAAATGTAGTTGTTGTACTGTAAACTAAAATGGCTACCCTCTGAAACTTTGTTTCTGTCAGAAGATTCTGTTTTTGCTTTATGCTAGGGCAGGCTTTCTCAACCAGGGGTTTTATGAAACCCTTGGGTTTCTTAACGGCCTTGAGAGGGTTTCCCCAACGGTCCAGAGTTAATTAATCTTAATATACATTAAAATTTTGTTAAACATTTAACAGGCAATGTGATCATATGTGGTCATGTTGACCTTCCCCACTCTTCCGAAATGGCTAATGATGGGCCTGGAGGGCGTGGGAAGGGGAGGGACACTGGTGGGCATGTCCACAGCTCTGCTTCCCAACCATAGTCTGCACCACCGCACCACTTCTGGTGTTTCTCAAAGCCTGAAGAAAGTTCAGGGGGTTCTCACTGGTAAAAACATTGAGAAAGACATTGAGAATACATTGAGAAAGGCTGCGCTACGGCAAGCCGCAATTTTCCATCCTTAATTTGAGGAAACCTTTTTGTTTTGTGGCAGGCTGTTTCCTTCCTGGATGCCAGGCCACCCTGCCTCTCTCTGGTGCCACTGCCGTCAGGTCTACCTGCCCATGGCCTACTGCTATGCTACACGCCTTACCGCAGCAGAGGATGAACTTGTCCTGAGCCTCCGGCAGGTACTTTAGGCCTCCCCTCTTCCTCCCTCTCTGCCCTTCTCTCAGCGAGACTGATGGCCGTCTGTAATTTCAAGGTCGCCTCCTCAGCAATCTCACAAAGCTTAGTCTAAACCGCAGGATGTAGAATCTCAGCTCCCCATTGTTTCCCTCGCTGTTATGCCCCTCAGTGGCCTACAGCTACACTGCTGTTCTGCTCCTTGAAAGGAACAAAGCCACAAAGCCACACTCCTATCAGATATCAAGTCAAAGTTTGATTTAAAACGAGCCAGGTTAATGCAAGCGAGGTTTTCTGCTTTACTGCGAGGTGGCTTTGAAGCGTTGTGAACACGCCGACTGCAGCTGAAGAGCTCTGTTTTGCAGGCCCTGTGGAACGCAGAAAGTTCCCACAGGGCCTGCAGCTTGACTGGGAGCTCATTCCACTAGGTCGGGGCCAAGCCCGAAAAGGCCCTGGCCCTATTTGAGGCCAGGCATGCTTCTCTAGGGCCGGGAATCACTAACAAGTCAGTACCCACAGAACATAAAGCCCTGCGGGGGGAGGGCATAATCATCTTTCCCCCCATTATTGTAATATTGTTGCGTTTTTCAGCGGCTCTGTGTTTGTTGTGTTGGATAAAGATCTATGGCCAGTACAATAAATCTGACTACTGAAGAATAAAAACCTAGACTGAGTATACAAAGCGAGGATAGAACAACAGAGCAGCTTGAAAATAGCCTTTTAAAATGATTCTCAAGCAGAGAATTCTACGTCTAGAAATTGGGGTTGCCAACTCTAGCTTGGGAAATTCCAGGAGATGTGAAGATGGAGCTAGGGACGTGCGATTCTGCTTAGATAAGTATGAAAAAACTCAAATCAATGCTGATTCAGGGTTTTTTTTTCCAAAGGCTTATCCAAGCCGAATAGTGATCCCCATTGGTTTAAATCAGCTGAATCAGAGAAGCCTGAATTGATTTGGGCTTGATTCAGCTGATTGGATTTTTTTTTTAAATGCTTCCCCAGCAGAACCTGTCTGAGGCTGCACCCAAGCAGGTTCACGCTGGGTCTGCTGGGGAGACGTTTAAAGACCAAACCGAAACATTTAAACATCTCTCCAGCAGACCCGGCCTCTGTTTGTCAGGCTCCAATGGAGCAGAATCAATTTGGGTAAACCCAGATCACTGTGCCAAGCCGGTGATTCAGGTATAATTGAATCAATTCAGGCTGAATCAAAAGAGTACCGAATTGTTTTTAGGGAAATAGATCTGTCTTCTGGTGATGGGTTTTAATGTTGGGAGAACTCCAGGCTCCAACTGCAAGTGGGGAACTCTATTAGAAGCTGACCCTGTTAGCAATTTGTAAAGGTGAAACCCTTTAGGTTTTACCCCTTATGGATTAAAAAAAAAGCAGTGTTTTGTCTGGGATACTAAAATAGGAGAGGGGGAGGCCTTCAGATGAACGTCAAGAGAAGGACTTTCTACAGGCATTCAAACAGCCTCGTCTCAGGTTGCCATCTGCCATGCCTACACTACAAGGGCACAGATCTTGTCTTCAGGGCAGGGCAGTATTGGAGAATGCAGCATACGGCATTAGTCAGACCCCACCTGGAGTATAGAATGCTGTTCTGGAGGCCCCACTTCAAAAAGTACGCGGGCAAAATTAAGAGGCTTCAGAGGAGAGCAGTGAGGATGATCCCCAGGGAACCGAGCACCGTGAGGAAAGGCTGAGGGACTTGGAAATGTTCAGCCTGGAGAAGAGGTGGTTGAGAGGAGACATGATCGCTGTTTTGAAGTATTTGAAAGGTTGTCAGAGGAGAGCAGGGAAAGGTTCCTGTTGGCAGCAGAGGAGAGGACCAGCAGTGATGGGTTTAAACTGCATGGAGAACGATATCGACTAGATATCAGGGGGGAAATTTCCACAGTCCTTCAGCAGTGGAATTGACTGCTTATGGAGGTGGTTAGCTCCCCCTCACTGGCAGTCTTCAAGCAGCAGAGGGACAGATACTTCTCATGGATGCTTTAAGCTGATCCTGCATCCAGCCGCGGGTTGGACTAGATGGCCTGTCTGGCCCCTTCCACCTCTATGATTCTGGTGACAGATGAGGCCTCGGTTGGGTGTCTGTGGTTCCTCGGTCCCATTTCTGAATTCATTTGCTAACGATAACCCTGCTGTTACTGACACAGTGTCCTCGGACCATCTCTTTGCAGGAACTGTACGTGCAAGACTATAACAGCATCGACTGGCCAGCACAGAGAAATAACGTGGCGGCATGTGACCTTTATACCCCACATAGCTGGCTGCTTAACATTGTCTATGGTGAGTGAGGCTTGAACTCTGGTCCGGACAGTGCAGCATGGTGGGCTTTGCATCTATTCTCCCTTTCTGCCACTCATCCACCCAACAGTCCCATTAGCCAAGCTAGGATCTGTATTGCCCTTAAGATACAGGAGAATTTTGTAGGTTGCTACCTGCTGCAATTCCTCATAGAGGCATTTGGGTATGGCTTCAGGTGGGAGCCCCAGCAGTTCCGTGTGGCGCTTCTGGAGAAGAGCAGAACGTGCAGCCCAGCGCTTTTCCTTGTTTCCTTGGAAGTAAACCTTCCGATTGCAAAAATCAATCTCTCTGCTCCTTGCCAAGGAACTCGGGCTGGTCTCTCTTCTCCCTGCTCCTGCCTACAACCCTGTGGGGTAGGCTAAACTGCAAGGAGATGATTAGTGTTTGCTTATCGTGCGTGTCCGATGAATGGTGCGATATGAGGTTCTGTCGGGGGATGGGCTGTGGCTCAGCAGAAGAGCCTCTGCTTGGCATGCAGAAGGTCCCAGGTTCAATCCCCAGCAGCTCCAGTTAAAAAGAACAAGCAACAGGCAATGTGAACGGCCTTGTGGCCTGAAACCCTGGACAGCTGTTGCCTATCTGAGCAGATGGTACTGCCCTTGAAGTGGCCTGATTCAGTATAACATGGTCTTGTCTTCGTGGTCAAAGAATTTTCTCTGCCTGGAGCTTTCCTGATGAAGTGGTGTTGTTCTGCCTGCCCTGCTCTTGTTTAGCCTGTTGGTTGGCGGAGCCTCTGTTTTTTAATTATTTGAATTTTGAGGTTTTAAATGTTGAACCAGGGTGTCCGCTGTGGGGAGAGAAAGGGAAGGCAATTGTAAGCCACTCTGAGACTCTTTTGGGTAGAGAAAAGCGGCATATAAGAACCAGCTCTTCTTCTTCTTCAGTAATATCAGGGCTCTCTCAGCCTCACCTCCCTCACAGGGTGTCTGTTGTGGGGAGAGGAAAGGGAAGGCGACTGTAAGCCACTTTGAGACTCCTTCGGGTAGTGAAAAGAGGCATATAAGAACCAACTCTTCTTCTTCTTCAGTAATATGAGGGCTCTCTCAGCCTCACCTCCCTCACAGGGTGTCTGTTGTGAGGAGAGGAAAGGGAAGGCGACTGTAAGCCACTCTGAGACTCCTTCAGGTAGTGAAAAGCTGGCTATAAAAAAACTAGCCCTCCTCCATTCCTTGGAATTTTCTACTAGTAATCAGGCTCTTTCTCTCTCTCTCTCTCTCTGTTTCTCCCTTCCAGCAATCTGCAACACCTACGAGAGTTACCACAGCAAGGCTCTGAGAAGCCGAGCCGTGGAAATGCTCTATGATCACATCAAGGCTGACGATCGATTCACCAAGTGCATCAGCATAGGCCCAGTAGGTTTTGTCTGTGGTTTAGGCTTAGGACAAGCAGTCCGGGGCTGGGCTTGCTCTGCTGGCGCAAGAGACTCTGCCCTGGCTCTCCTTATTGCAGCTCTTGGCATAAACGTTGCTCCTTGATGCAATGGCGGCATTTCGGATTTTTGTGATATGGATGAATACGGGGTGGTGCATGGACTCGCTCAGAGACATTTCCCTTAGTTTTTGCCCAGCATCTGGCTTGAGCATATGTCCCACTGAATTCGACGCTCCTTTTTTTTTTTTTTTTTGAAGTTCCAGAGATTGGGCTTAAGTGGTAGGGAGGATAAAGGGATACTTTTGAGAGTCAGCATGGTGTAGCGGTTAAGAGCATCAGCCCCTAATTTGGAGACCAAGGTTTGATTCCCCACTCCTTCTCCACATGCAACCAGCTGGGTGAACTTTGACCAAACACAGTTATCTCGGAACTCTCTCAGTCCCACCAACCTCACAGAGTGTCTGTAGTGGGGAGAGAATGGGTAGGGGATTGTAAGCCACTTTGAGACTCACGAGGCCTGCTGGGTGACCTTGGACCAGTCACAGTTCTCTCAGACCTCTCTCAGCCCCACCTGTTTCACTCCATGAGGAGAGGAAGGAAAAGGTATTTGTAAACTGCTTTGGGACTCTTTCGGGTAGTAAAAAGCAGGGTACAAAAACCCCAGCCCTTCTTTTAAATTCCCTGTAAGCACCAACCGGCGAGTGAAAAGTCCTTCTGGGAGCTGACCCTAAATCCACAGTCCCACAGTCCTAAGAAGCTTTAGTTTTGGTTTTGTTTCCCTGATTCAAGTGTTCAGTTTGTCAAGGGGCACAAATACAGGCATTTTTTTGTTGTCCCTGAGGAAAGGAACTAACAGCTACCCTTTCGGTGGCCTTCCAGATATCGAAAACCATTAACATGCTAGTTCGGTGGTCTGCGGAGGGGGAACAATCTCCTGCCTTTCAAGAGCACATCTCCAGAATCCCTGACTACCTCTGGTAAGCGACCGAGAAATTTGGGTTTAATCAAAAAGGATCTTAATAAGTTAAATTATGTTCAGTAAATGCAAAGTCTTTAGCCATTTGAGCTTGGTCAGGGAAAAACTATATCCATACAAAAGTTCAAGACACTGACATCACTACAAGCAAAAATATTAGCATTTCTAGGTAAGCTCTTGCAGAACTGTGGCATTGGATACATAATATTACACCAGTAAGCTTCACTTACACAAGGAAAACTCAATACTGCCCCATATCAAAGCCAATAGACAAGCAATTCATACTTCCTACTTAACATGCTTCTAAGAATATGACTAGGTTACCTATGGTACGCTACAGACGCAACATGGATGTTGGGCTACGGAGCTTAAGGAAACAGGATCTGTGTAATTCTGCCACTGGCTTCTAAAAGTACCGAATATTGTAGGGTTCACTACCTGACATTTTCACAAAACCCTGGTTGAGAAAGCCTAGTCTAACTTCATGGCCCTCCTGCTACACAAGTTCAGGGGAGAGAGAGAGAGATGTGAGGTATCTTAGCTGAACGGGGATTTTGGCCCGAGCTTCCCGTATTTCTAACCCAGGACTCCTGCTGTTGCAGCACCAGGAGCCTTTCCTTAGTGTCTCGTGGGGATGCTCATTTATCGCAGACCCTGCAGGAGAAGCTTGCAGCAGTCAAATGGATGGCTGCATTCCCTACAGTAACAATGCTGCAACTTTTCTCTGTCTCCCCACAGGCTAGGACTGGACGGCTTGAAGATGCAGGTAAAGCCCTGGCGGCCAAAAGGAAAGAGTTTCTTCTTCTGTTTCTTCTTCTTTCTCTTCCTTCCGGAGGGCCAACCAGAGTCAGAGAGGTGGGCCAAGTAGGAAGGGGTTGCATTCTTCCACCCCCAACCCTCCATTTCTCTGTACCACATGGCTGTGTTTTGCTCTGCTGCTAATGGCGGGAGGGGAGCCCCTGAGAGAGGGCAAGGAAAACATGAAGTTTGTCTGCAATCCCACCACCCCCGAGCAGGGGAGCAACTGGGCCAGTCAGATCAATGCTGGAAATCCATCCCAAGTCAGCCATCCTCTCTCAGATTTTTCCAGGTACAGGCCAGGTTTCTTGGCTGACCAGGGTAGATTGTTCATGTGGAAATTCATACACCTGTGTGTGTGTGGAAGGTGCCCTCCATCGCAGCTGACTTAACAGCAGCTCCTTGGGAGTAGTTTGGAGATGAATTGTGATTCTGGGGGATCCCCAGGCCCCACCTGGAGGTTGGCACCCCTAGTTGCAGGTAGAAAGAAGACAGCATTCTTAAGTAAAAGAAAAGGGCATGGGGCGTATTTCAGCTGTGTGTTCCTTCTCTTTTAGGGCACTAACGGATCACAGATTTGGGACACAGCGTTTGCAGTCCAAGCTTTCTTGGAGGTACTTTTCACAAGTTCTCCTCGCCCGTGTCGTGCCATCAGTATGGCAGAAGTGTGCAAAGCCGTGGTTTCTTTATTTTGGTGGGAGAATTGTTTGAAGGACTTGATGAGTTCTTTTAAGTGAGCTAAGTTGTATAGCAGGCTTTTGCAACCAGGGTTTTGCGAAACCGTGGAGTTTCTTAACGACTCTGGAAGGGTTTCCCAAATGGGCAAGAGTTAATTAATTTTTAATTTTTTAAAAATGATTGTTGTTCATTTATTGAGTAAAGGTATCCCCTGTGCAAGCACCAAGTCATGTCTGACCCTTGGGGTGACGCCCTCCAGCGTTTTCATGGCAGACTCAATACGGGGTGGTTTGCCAGTGCCTTCCCCAGTCATTCCCGTTTACCCCCCAGTAAGCTGGGTACTCATTTTACCGACCTCGGAAGGATGGAAGGCTGAGTCAACCTTGAGCCGGCTGCTGGGATTGAACTCCCAGCCTCATGGGCAGAGCTTTCAGATGGCTGCCTTACCACTCTGCGCCACAAGAGGCTCTTACTCATTTATTGAGTGATATTGACCATAGATGATCATGTCAACCCACCCGCCCCTCCCAGAGTGGCCAAGGTTGGGCCCGGAGGGGAGGGTCCCCAGGTGGGCGTGTCCACAGCTCTGCTTCCCAACCATATTCTGTATGATCTCACCACTTCTGGGGTTTCTCAAAGCCTGAAGAATGTTTCAGTGCTTTCTCAACTGTAAAAAAAAGTCGAGAAAGGCTTCAGATTTGGTTACTTGTGCTTCGTTGGGACTTTCTCCACCAGCTCTTCAAAAACAACAGTGCAGACTAAGAGGATCCTGAGGGCGAGTCATGACTAAGCGGGTTACATTTTTATCCTACGCTTCCTCCAAGGGTTTCTTTTATTAAATGACTGCATGAATGATCCTGCCTTTCTCCCCATAGGGGACCCAGGGCAATTTACCCTAAGCTTTCTCCCTTCCCCCATTTGCCCCTCACAATGATAGCCCTGTGAGGTGGGTCAGGCTGCTTGTTTGTCACTGGCCTAAGGCCACCACGAAAAAAAGGACGGTTCGAAATTAATGTAACAGAAAACAGAACCTATCCTGGGCTAAACAATTTCACAATAAATATCAATAAACGTTTCTTATATCTTCTTTTAAATATGTATATTAGAACAACCAGAACGGCCTCCAGATTAAACCGTTTTCAAGTGGGTTTTCCTCAGTGGTTGTTTTTCTAAAATATAAGGCCGCCAAGCAGGTTTCCATGGCAACCTGGAGATGGGATCCCGTCTCCCCCTGATGCTCCCCTGGCATTCTGACCCTTGCCCAAGGCTGGCATCCCAGGCCACAATGGTGCGTTTCGCGGGTAGGTTGGAAGCTGAGGCAGCGTGGCGTGGGGATTGGGAGTGTCGGATCTGAAAGTTCTGGGTTTGAATCTCTGCTCCTGCCAAGGAAGCCGACTGGGTAATGTGGGGCCAGTCACACCCTCTGAGTCTAACCCACCTCACAGGGTTGTTGTGTGAATAAAATGGGGAGAAAGACATAAGCCGCCCTGGATCCACATTAGAGAGAAAGGTGGGGATGCAGATGTGTAAATTCTGCCACTTGATGGTCTAACTCAGTGGTTCTCAACCTTCCTAATGCCGCGACCCCCTTTGGGTCACCGAGGCCAGCAGTGGTGGCCTTGGTGACCCCTGGGAAAAGGGTTGATCGACCCCCATAGGGGTTACGAACCCCAGGTTGAGAACCGCTGTTCTAACTAATGCACCACACACTGTCTGGCTGTTTATCGAACACAGTTAACAAAATCTACTTTGACCTAAGCTTACCAGCATCTGTTCCACAGCTGGCTCTGGAACCTAAGTGGTGATGTGATGACTTAGCCCAGGGGTAGTCAAACTGCGGCCCTCCAGATGTCCATGGACTACAATTCCCAGGAGCCCCCTGCCAGCGTTTGCTGGCAGGGGGCTCCTGGGAATTGTAGTCCATGGACATCTGGAGGGCCGCAGTTTTGACTACCCCTGACTTAGCCAAAAACCCCTCAAGAGTTTAAAAACAATATATATTTTTCCTTTGTGAAGGCTGGGGCTCAAAAGAAGCCTGAATTTGCTTCCTGTCTGCAGCATGCACACGCTTTCTTCAGAATCACTCAGGTAAGAACCAAAGTACTGATTATAGACTGACTCGTGAACTAACCTTTCATCATCCAGTTCTGATATCATCTTTACATTTTGGAATGAGGTGATAGAATAGCCATCTTCAAGGACTTGAAGGGCTGTCGCATAGAGGATGGAGCAGAGTGGGTTTTGTTGCCCCAGAGGGCCGGACCAGAAACAATGGGATGGAATTAATTCAAAAGAATTTTTGGCTTAACTTCCGGAAGAAGTTCCTGACAGTTAGAGCAGTTCCTCAGTGGAACAGGCTTCCTCAGGAGGTGGTGGCTTCTCTGGAAGTTTTAAAGCAGAGGGCAGCCATCTGACAGAAATGCTGTGAATTTAGGCAGACTGTAAGTGGGTGGATAGGATTGTGTAGGTGCTTGGCTCTTGTGGCCATTTCCTGCATTCTGGAGGGGGTTGGGCTAGATGACCCTGGAGGTCCCTTTCAAATCTAAGATTCTATGATAGTTCCTTTAGACCAGTGGTCCCCAACCTTTATTAGGCTGGGGACCGGCAGGGCATCGGGCCGCGCCCACGAGCCGCGCCTGCGGATCGGGCCGCGCGGGCGCGGCCTGCATGGGCGCAGCCCGGCCTTGATTCCCTCTTCCCGCCCTCCCGCAGTAAGTAGCTTCCCGGGCCGCAAGATTGCGGCCTGGGAAGTTTTTTACTGTGGTGGGGGGGGTGGGGAGAGGGAGCTGCGGCCCGGCGCCATGGCCTTTGCGGCCCGGCGCCGGGCCGCGGCCCGCAGGTTGGGGACCACTGCTTTAGACAAGACAGGCAGACTCATCCGTGATCTCATCTATCCCACATGTGAATCCTTCTTTACAGGGCCATCTTATCATTAGGCCAGAGATTCCCATCCAGGGGTCCGTGACTTTTCCTCTCCTGCCCTAAGGGACTCAGTCTCAGACACAAGTTAGTGAACCAGCAGCTTGCATTGAATTCTCTTGTGGTTTCTGTCCCTGGGAGGGAGCAGAGCTTGCCCATCTACTCTCACCTTAAGCCCCCCTAGTTCTCCTTGATCCCATCTGTTAATGTGGGTGGTGATGATATTTCCAGTGACCTGTCACTTCCTGTGGGTGTGGCAGGAAGGTGTGGCCAGCTGACATCACTTCCAGAGTTCCTCAAAGCCTGAAAAATTATTTCAGGGACTCATCCATGGTCAAAAGGTTGGAAAATGCTGCATTAGGCAAGGCAGGCATAGTGCCTAGGACCCAGGATTATTTTAGGGGTTCATAAAAATGTTTTGATTTCTGATTTTAAATCAAAAGGGGGGAATTAACTTTTGGGGATCAATGGTCATGTTTTATTTATTTTTCTCACATCAGGAAAAAAAATCTATTGTTTTACCTAAAACCAAAAAAAAAGTTGATGAATTTATATTAAAATTTGTTTAATATTGATGATATGGTGAGAAGAAGCCATGAAGGGAAAAGTGTCCATAAAAGTCAAAACATGGCCTTTATTCTCTGTATAAGAATGCAAGAAGAGCCCTGCTGGATCAGGCCACTGGTCCATTCTGTCCAGCACCTTGTCTCACACAGTGGCCAACCAGTTCCTCTGGGTGGTCAACAATAGGGGATAGAGGCTGAGGCCTTCATAAGAACATTAAAAAAGCCCTTCTGTATCAGGCCAGTGGTCCATCTAGTCCAGCATCCTGTCTCACACAGTGGCCAGCCAGTTACTCTGGGTGGTCAACAATAGGGGATAGAGGCTGAGGCCTTCATAAGAACATTAAAAAGCCCTTCTGTATCAGGCCAATGGTCCATCTAGTCCAGCATCCTGTCTCACACAGTGGCCAGCCAGTTACTCTGGGTGGTCAACAATAGGGGATAGAGGCTGAGGCCTTCATAAGAACATTAAAAAAGCCCTTCTGTATCAGGCCAATGGTCCATCTAGTCCAGCATCCTGTCTCACACAGTGGCCAACCAGTTCCTCTGGGTGGTCAACAATAGGGGATAGAGGCTGAGGCCTTCATAAGAACATTAAAAAAGCCCTTCTGTATCAGGCCAATGGTCCATCTAATCCAGCACCCTGTCTCACACAGTGGCCAGCCAGTTCCTCTGGGTGGTCAACAATAGGGGATAGAGGCTGAGGCCTTCATAATAACATTAAAAAAGCCCTTCTGTATCAGGCCAATGGTCCATCTTGTCCAGCATCCTGTCTCACACAGTGACCAGCCAGTTCCTCTGGGTGGTCAACAATAGGGGATAGAGGCTGAGGCCTTCATAAGAACATTAAAAAAGCCCTTCTGTATCAGGCCAGTGGTCCATCTAGTCCAGCATCCTGTCTCACACAGTGGCCAGCCAGTTCCTCTGGGTGGTCAACAATAGGGGATAGAGGCTGAGGCCTTCATAAGAACATTAAAAAAGCCCTTCTGTATCAGGCCAATGGTCCATCTAGTCCAGCATCCTGTCTCACACAGTGGCCCGCCAGTTCCTCTGGGTGGTCACCAATAGGGGATACAGGCTGAGGCCTTCATAAGAATATTAAAAAAGCCCTTCTGTATCAGTCCAATGTGGTCCATCTAGTCCAGCATCCTGTCTCACACAGTGGCCAGCCAGTTCCTGTAGAAAACCAACAACAGGCCATAGAGGCCAAGGCCCCTAATGTTGCCTCCTGGCTCTCGGATTCAGAAGTTATTGTCTCTGAATGTGGAAGTTCCCCTCATTCTACATGGCCAGTAGCCACTGATAGGCCTATCCTCTATCTAGTCCCCAGGGAGGTGTCCCTGGTGTTGGTCTCATCCAGTCATGCATAAGACGTAAACTCATTCCTGCAGGGCAGAGTGCAATGTTGTCTCTAACTGTTCATCCCATCTGAATGACTTGCTTGGAGTAGTTTGCAGTCATCACTGTACAGCAGCAACCCTGGTCTCTTCTTGACCTGCAGCATCTGGCCTGAGCTAAAACTACATTCAGGTCAAAATGTATTGATCTTCAGGCTGACACCTGAAAGAGCAAACAAGAGGCATGCCAGTACTGCAGGCTGCTTACAGTCTTGTGTGGGGACTGTATTAGTATTAGTATTATTATTATTATTATTATTATTATTATTATTATTATTATTATTATTATTATTATTATTATTTAGTTAATTAATTGAATTTCTAGCCCGCCACTCACAAAAGGCTCATGGCAAGTTACAACAGTACATAAAAATCCCCAATGAAATTACCCCTAAAAACAGTCCAAAACTACACAATAACATGCACCATAGTCCACGCACAGAGTATCCAAGATGTCCAGCAGTAGAACAATCAACTCTCACCTAATAACATCCCCAGGGGTGGGCAGGGGAAGTTCCAGATCAAATCCACCCATAGAATAGCTCAGAAGGGGGGGTCATCCGGGCGGCCGTCCATCAGGAGACGCAAAATGTAGCTCCTACCATACTTTTCTTGAGGGAGGGGATCACGTCTCTCTGCTCCTGCTGAACGTGGCTTCGTCTCTCTTCCAGATTCCAGAAAACCCACCCGATTATGAGAAGTACTACCGCCAAATGAACAAGGTATATTCTTGCCAAGAGGCACTCAGAAGGGAAGCTTCCGAAAAGGAATTCCCTCCCCTAGTCTGCTTTCTTGGGTCTGAATGCTAGAATGACCTGGAAGGTGCACTGGGGAAAAATTCTTCATCGTGCAAATCTCTGGCGTCTGATTAACCCTGCAGGGCGGCTTCCCCTTCAGCACCCGCGACTGTGGCTGGATTGTGTCCGACTGTACGGCGGAAGGGCTAAAGTCCGTGATGCTGCTTCAGGAGAAATGCCCATCCATAACGGACCATGTCCCACCGGAGCGCCTCTTTGACGCTGTCAACGTGGTGAGTACCAGGAAGATGAACAAGAAGAAGAGTGGATTTTTATACTCCCTTTTCACTCCCTGAAGTCATCTAAAAGCGACTCGCACCTACCCTTCCTCTCCCCACAACAGGCACCCTGTGAGGTGGGTGGGGCTCTGACAGAACTGCTCTGCAAGGACAGCTCTAACAGGACTGTGCCTGGCCCAAGGTCACCCAGCCGGCTGCATGTGGAGGAGCAGGGAATCAAAGCCAGCTCTCCAGATTAGAGGCTGCCGCTCTTAACCATGACACCAAGGGGAAGGAGTGTTTCTCTTCTGCTGCTTCAGAGCTTGTTTTGCTCACCAGCACTGAGTGCTCCTTGGTTCTCCTTGGCTGGTTAGTGGTTGTAAATTGTGGAAGGAGACTCCTGGTGGAGATACAGAGCTAACTCGGTTGGTTTGGAGGCCCATATATGTTTTTTTACTGCTGCTTGGTGAGTTGCTCCCAGTCCCTGGGGCAGGGCGGGACCTCAATGAAACTAGGGAGTTCACCTTCTGAAGCAGCCGTTTTCTTCAGGGGATCTGATCTCTGTTGCCTGGAGATGAGCTGTAAAACCGGGGGATCTCCAGGCCCCACCGGGAGATTGGCATGTCTAAGCCATGCAGAGTCTTGCCCTGCCCAGGGCCTATTTTAAGATTCGGGCAGTTCTGTTCTGCTCAGGATGCAAACTGCTCCGCTCCGGAAAGGCAAAAGAATTATAAGGAGCATTGGACTCAAGAGAAGCTTCCTGGGTGGCTTTCAGAATGCCTCCTTGGCCCCTGTTGGTTATGGGTGGTGATGCTATGGGCCAGAGGGTAGGATGCCCCCTTGCAGGCTGGAGGTTTGCATCCTCTAGGTCTACAGAGTCATAGAATCACAGAGTTGGAAGGGATCTCCAGGCCATCTAGTCCAACCCCCTGCACTATACAGGGACTTCAGTTGCATTCTTTGCACCAAGGAGACAATGTCAGCAGGAGTTATGTAGGAGCAGAAACAGCCTCAGTTGCCTAAAATCTTGCCACATCTCCTTACCCTTTCAGTTGCTGAACATGCGCAATGCTGACGGCGGCTTTGCCACTTATGAAACCAAGCGTGGGGGCTGGCTGCTGGAGCTGCTGAACCCTTCTGAGGTCTTTGGTAAGAGCTGGGCTTCAGGTTCAGAAACCGGTGTCACTTTAGGCTGGGTGGTCTGCAGAGCGCATTTCAGGGGGGCTTGATTGCGTGTCTCCATCGAGTAGACCTGGCCAGCCGAGGACGCCTTGGCAGATCAGTTCTTCCTCTCCTTCCGGGCAGCCGAATGAAAGTTATAAAAACAGCACTTTTGAGTTTCACTGGAAAATGTCAGCGAGTGGCAAATGCTGGGGAGACTTTCTGCTTGAATGCAGCATCACTTAGAATAATAGAATCCTAGAATTGGAAGGGACCTCCCGAGTCATCTAGTAAATCCCCGGCAGAATGCATGAAATTCACAACTACCTGCTCAAACACAGTGACCCAAATTCCATGCCCAGATGATGCTGTTCCCCCCTTCCCAAAACCAAACCCAGAATCCCTGGCCAGTCTGGCCTGGAAGAAATTTGCCTTCTGATCCCAAAGTGACAATCGGCATTTCCCTGCGCATGCAAGAAAGAGCCACAAGAGCCAAGCTCAGACATAATCCCTTCTGCCCACCCAATCACAATCTGCCTAAGATCACAGAATCAGCATTTCTTGTCAGATCTAGCCTCTGCTTAAAAACTTCCAAAGAAGGAGAACCCACCACCTCCCGAGGAAGCCTGTTCCACTGAGGAACTTACGGGCTTAGTGATACATAAAGGACATCGTGGTGACTGAGGTTGTGCCTATGCGCGTGTTTGTGGCAAGACACCAAAGAGGGAGGTTGACAGCTTCATCAGAGGCTGGGTCAGCTCATGACAGCACAGCATATGTGTCAAAATAACCGTCTGTCCCACAGAGCCCCATCTAGAGAATGGGGCAGTTCATGAAGAAACCGCACTTGGTTGTGTTTTATAGGCTCCCCAACTTGGTGCCTCTGGGTGCCGGGACACCCACAAACACCTTTCCTGGCATCTGCTGAGTGTTTTTAGAAAATGGGTGGGGCTTTTGCCAAGCAAGGCTTCCGACTCGCTCTTGGAGATTTGATTGACGATTTTTTATAGTGTTATTTTGGCTGTGACATAAAGTAAGCTGCAGGGGCTATTTTGCAGCAGCACCACAAAAAGGATTGCTAGATGTAGAACAACAGTGTTCCCCGACCGGCTTTTCTTCCCCAGCACTTCTAGTTATGGCTGATCTATTGTCCTTTGCTTCCCACCCACTCCCCTGTGGTTTGCAGGCGATATTATGATAGACTATACGTATGTTGAATGCACCTCAGCAGTGATGCAGGCTCTGAAGCATTTCCACGAGAGGTTTCCTGAGCACAGAACGGACGAGATCAGGTAAATAAAGAACAGAGGCAGATCAGGGGGGATCTTCATTTTCTAGCAGTGGCATGAGAAACACGTTGGCAGAGTTTAAATGTGCAAGAGGGCAGAGCACCAGGCTGCTTACAGGAGAAAAATTGGTTTAGTTGGAAGAGAAACAATGTGGCAAGCAAGGGAGGAAGTGTGCTCAAGGAAGCAGGAAGTCTCCCGTGGAGCCAATCAGGACACTGGGGGAGATAATTCGAAAATCATCAGGACGTTCCTAGTCTAACTATGCTAAATGCACATCTCCAACGCCCCCTGCAGGGCACTTTGTATTCTGCTCAGTCGTGCCCACTGCAGATCTGGTGTATTTGAACAAGACAAACATTCTATTCAGTAAAATTTCACGTGTAAACAGAGTGTTCTGGTTTTGCCTTCAGCCCTTCAGGTTGAGGACCTACGTTGGGACATGAACGTTACAATTATCTCAGTGGGGGCAGCAAAGAGAAGCAGGGTTTATTACAGGGGTAGTCAAACTGCGGCCCTCCAGATGTTCATGGACTACAATTCCCAGAAGCCCTTCCCAGAAGGCTCATGGGAATTGTAGTCCATGGACATCTGGAGGGCCGCAGTTTGACTACCCCTGGTTTATTATCTACAGGCTGCCCTGACCTGGATAGCTCAAGCAAGCCCGATCCCGTCAGATCTCGGAAGCTAAGCTAGTATCTGGATGGGGGGTTCCCCCAAGGAACACGAAGGGTCATGATGATACAGAGGCAGGCAATGGCAAACCAACTCTCTGAACATCCCTTGCCTGGGCCGGGCGGGCAATCCAAGTATCTCCTGGCTCCATAACACATACCATGCAACAGATAATAAATAAAAGTACATGAGCTTACAAGCCAAGTAGGGCCATCTTCAACGGGGAGACTAGCAAGGAAGACCAGAGCTCCTCCTGCTCTTGCTGGAGAATGCGCTTTCAATGCACTTCAGAAGGAGATTCTCCTGTTCCACACAGGAAAACCCAGCCTCAAAAACACAGTGAAAGTGTATTATCCAACGTGTGCAGAATGGGCCCAGGGTTGCTATGCAGAGAGGCGACGTCAAGACCCCCTCTGCTCATCTCTTGCCCTGAAAGTCTCCCAAGAGGAAACATCATGGGGCTGCCCTGAGCTGGTTGCAACCCAACGCCACATTTTATCTCAGCCCAGGGTTGTGGGAGGAGGAGGGGCAGCAGCAGTTGATGGTTGCCGGTCAAAAGGGTTTCTAACGGCACCTTCTTTTGCCTAGGGAAACGCTCCGGAAGGGTTTGCAGTACTGCTGGAAGATGCAGAGAGCCGACGGCTCCTGGGAAGGGTGAGTGTCTTCTGGAGGGCAGGTTTGCAAGGGGGTGGCTCCCCAGCTGTCCGCGGCAGGGTCACAAGAGTCCTCCTACCAGTGTGGCGTGGGGATTGAGAGCGGCAGATTCCAATCAGGAGAGCCATGTTTGGTTCCCCACTCCTCCACATGCAGCCGGCTGGGGTGACCCCAGGCTAGTCTCTTAGGGCTGATCTTGCAGAGCCCCAGCTTCCTCACAGCTGTTGTGTCTGTTGTGGGGAGGGGAAGGGAAAAGTGTTTGCAAACGGCTTTGGGACTCCTTTGGGTAGTGAAAAGCAGGGTACAAAAGCCCAGCTCTTCCTCCTCTTCCTCCCAAGCATCAAGACACTAGCAGTTTGAAGACTGTGGAATAAAAAATGTGTAGAATGGTACCAGATAGATATCAGGAAAAATTTCTTTATAGTCGCAGTATTCTAACGCTGGAATCGACTGCCTAAGGAACTGGTGAGCTCCCCCTCACCGGCATTGTTCAAGCAGCGGCTGGATGGATACTTCTCCTGGATGCTTTAGGCTGATCCTACATTGAGTAGGGGGTTGGACTAGATGTCTTGTAAGACCTCTTCCAACTCTATGATTCTAACCCTTGAGTGGGTTTTTGAAAGGGAATGGCAGGGAAACTGGAAACTTTGTTCCAGTCCCCCCACCATGTGTATTTGGGGACCAGACTTTCCTAAGGAACCTGGCTGGTGGTGGTGGTGGTGGTGGGGTATTGAGTTGACTACAGCTTCCCAGGGGCCTCTCTGTGCTCTCTTCCCCCCTGCTTGACTGTTTGCATTTCACCTGCTCCCAATTTTCTCTCCTCCTAGGAGCTGGGGGGTTTGCATCACCTATGGCACCTGGTTCGCTTTGGAGGCATTTGCATGTATGGAGCACACCTACCAGGACGGGTGAGTGACAGGAGGGTTACTTGAAGCAAGAAACACTTCTTAGCTGTCGAAGCATGACTGGTTCTCTGCGCTGGAGGCTGGAGGGCCCAGAACCTGCCTAGATGCGAGCCTAGCCCTGCGACCAGAGGGGTCAGTCCACCTCCTGGGCGCCCTTGGTGACCTCACTTGGCACAAATAATCATCATAATAATACATTATTTTTATATCCCACCCTTCCTAGATAGCTCAAGTTGGATCACCACGCGGTTTAAAACAACCACATAATAAAAATCAATGAACCGTAAAGCATTTTGATAGCTTACAGTAGCCCCCCCTTTTTTTCTGTTTGAGCAGTGTGGCTAGCCCTTCTTGATGGTCTGTCTCGGCCTCAGACGTAGGCCTGATGGTTCAGCCCTGTTTTGCAGGCCTTGCGGAACTGTCTAAGGTCCTGCAGGGCCCCGTTCTCTCTTGGCAGAGCATTCCACCAGGCTGGGGCCAAGGCCAAGAAGACCCTGCCCTGGCTGAGGCCAATCTCACTTCCTTTGAGCCGGGGATCCTGAGCAGGTTTTGGTCACATGACCTTAATGCTCTTGGGGAGGTGCGTTGTGGGAGAGGTGGTCCCGTAGATACAGCGGAGAGAGTGGTGCTGCTGTGGGAGTTGAGACAAGAGCTAGAAATCATCAGAGTGTGTGGAAGGGGTCTCCCAGAACAAGTAAGTGTATGAGGGTAAGACAAAAAGTATTGCTACAAAAGAAATGGAGGTAGTGACAGATTTCATTATCCTGGGCTCCAAGATCACTGCAGATGGGGACTGCAGCAAAGAAATTAAAAGACGCTCCTGGGGAGGAAAGCTATGGCAAATCTAGACAGCATCCTAAAAAGCAGTGACATCACCCTGCCAACAAAAGTGTGTCTAGTCAAGGCTATGGTATTCCTATGTATGGCTGCGAAAGTTGGACCATAAGGAAGGCCGAGCGTCAAAGAATTGAGGCTTTTGAACTCTGGTGCTGGAGAAAACTCCTACAAGTCCCTTGGATTGCAAGGCGAACAAACCGGTCAGTCCTAGAGGAGATCAGCCCTGACTGCTCTTTAGAAGGCCAGATCCTGAAGATGAAACTCAAATACTTTGGCCACCTCATGAGAAGGAAGGACTCCCTGGAGAAGAGCCTAATGCTGGGAGTGATTGAGGGCAAAAGAAGAAGGGGACGACAGAGAATGAGGTGGCTGGATGGAGTCACTGAAGCAGGTGTTGCAAACTGAAATGGACTCCGGGGAATGGTAGAGGATCATTGTCCATGGGGTCGTAATGGGTCGGACACAACGCACCTAACAACAACAACATGTCAAAATGTGAAGCTGCTGTCTCTTGGCATATCCAACATTGAGGCAGGCTTTCTCAACCAGGGTTTCTTGAAAGATTGCCTGGGCTTTTTGCTCAGTGATGTGGTTCTCTGTGTTTTTTTTTGAAGCCACTCTAACGAGACTAAGGCCACGTGTATTAATGAACGTCTGCAGCCATCCGCTCATTGCAGGAACCTGTTTAAACTCCTTCTGTTTGGAATAAACCCACGAATGCATGAACTGGAACCCTAGTCGCATCTTTTCTGCCACCCTGACACATTTCTCCCCTAGTCACAGAGCACTGGGAATCACACTTAACGTCCTTTCTCCCGCCTTTTCCCTTTCAGAGTGGCCTGCGCGGAGGTGTCCCGGGCTTGTGAGTTCCTGGTCTCCAAACAAATGGAGGACGGGGGCTGGGGAGAGGATTTTGAGTCTTGCGAAGAGCGCCGATATGTCCAGAGTGCCACCTCCCAGATCCACAACACCTGCTGGGCTCTTCTGGGGCTGATGGCTGTTAGGTAAGAGCATTGTGTTGTAAGGCAGGGGTAGTCAACCTGTGGTCCTCCAGATGTCCATGGACTACAATTCCCATGAGCCCCTGCCAGCAAATGCTGGCAGGGGGATCCTGGGAATTGTAGTCCATGGACATCTGGAGGACCACAGGTTGACTACCCCTGTTGTAAGGCACACAGTATCCCTGTTGCTGCTCCATGCTGGTGGCCAGCAGTCTCTGTCTGGGGCATTCATCCTTCATTTGGGAATCCCCGAGGTAGAGAAAGAGAGTGGATGGGGCTTAAATGCTAGGAAATGTTGGCTTTAGAGCGAGCTTTCTCAACCAGAGTTTTTTGAAACCCTGAGGTTTCATGACAACCCT
Source organism: Paroedura picta (assembly GCF_049243985.1). Lineage (NCBI taxonomy): Eukaryota > Metazoa > Chordata > Lepidosauria > Squamata > Gekkonidae > Paroedura > Paroedura picta. The sequence goes on along the minus strand of NC_135369.1, from coordinate 180,200,048 downwards.
GTAAGGGTTTCTTGCATGGGTGGGAGTTCATTAATTTTTTAATATTTTTTAAAATTTGTTAAAACATTTATCAGGTAATATGACCATATGATGGAGCCTGTTTTGGCGCAGAGTGGTAAGCGGCAGAAATGCTGTCTGAAGTGATGTCCATAAGGTTGGGAGTTCGATCCCAGCAGCCGGCTCAAGGTCGACTCAGCCTTCCATCCTTCCGAGGTCGGTAAAATGAGTACCCAGCTTGCTGGGGGGTAAACGGTAATGACTGGGGAAGGCACTGGCAAACCACCCCGTATTGAGTCTGCCATGAAAACGCTAGAGGGCGTCACCCCAAGGGTCAGACATGACTCGGTGCTTGCACAGGGGATACCTTTACCTTATGACCATATGACCGTTCAAGAAAGCCTTCCAGTGCCATCAAGAAACCCCAGGGTTTCCTGAAACCCTGGTTGAGAAAGCTTGCCTTAGACACTTATCCTTGAGGGTATTTTCCCTCTTAGGAAATTGTAACATCTGGCAGACAGGTGGGTTTCCCTAAATTTGGAAATCACCTGCTATAGCTTTTTGCCTGTATGAATTTATTTTCGCAATCGATCAGGGACAAAACTACACTTGTTGTTTTTCAGGTATCCAGATGTGCAAGTCTTGGAAAGAGGAATACAAGTGTTGATTGACAAGCAACTGGCCAATGGGGACTGGCCTCAGGTAAAGTGCCTCTTTTGAAGATGGTAGCATCCACCACTTGCTCGCACATCTGGTTTCTGAACACTCCCAAATCCCTCAGCCTTTCCTCACAGGGCTTGGTCCCCGAGTGGGGTCTCTTCTGATCTTCTCTTATTTTGTGCCCCCCTCCCCCAGGAGAACATCCCTGGAGTATTCAACAAGACCTGCGCCATCAGCTACACTTCGTACCGAAACGTCTTCCCGATTTGGACCCTCGGACGCTTTTCTCACTTGCATCCTGGCAGCCCCCTGGCCGGCAAGAGTTTTTGACTGAGCCGCTTCGACTGAGCCGTTTTGACTGTCCGCTCTACCAAAGCAGCCCTTTCTTCGTAGATTCCTCAGCTGTAAGGTTGTGGAGGAAGACTAGACAGCTCTGCCTGGGTCTCGAGGGATCAGTGAGGGGTGAGGGTTGACGGAGGACGCTCAGGGGGTTTCTCCAAATGGCTCGTCCTCCTGATGGTTCTTGTGAGGGGTATTTTTGGCCAGCGATGCAACCTGTGAGCCAGCTGATAAGCTAAAGCAGGGGTAGTCAACCTGTGGTCCTCCAGATGTTCATGGGCTACAATTCCCATGAGCTCCTGCCAGCAAACGCTGGCCATGAAGTCCACGAACATCTGCAGGACCACAGGTTGACTACCCCGGAGCTAAAGGCAACAGGTGGGGGTGAGCAGGGGCTTCTTGAGGCTCACAGCCATGCCATTCCTTGCCCCTGAGTCTGGCTGAGTTCCCTTCAGCCTCATAATGTAGGGCCTGACTCTGCTTTGGCCTTGTATGGGGTGATGGCAACGGAGTCTCATTGTTTTAGATAACGGAGGTGAATAAACAAAGGACTTTTGTCACAGTGGCGGTCTTTTTTGTCCCTTACCTCTCAACTGTATCTTTCTTTCTTTCTTCCTTTTTTGAGGGAGGAGCAGTCAGTCCTCCTCACCTGGCCCAGCCTTGTCTCTCTTAATGGGGCATGCCACACCCTCTCCCCACTGGGCAGTGCCGGACCTGAGAGTGGCCACTGGCTGCAGAAAGCTGAGGTGGAAGAATCAACTCCACCACTTTGGACTGCAGGCAGGGATGACATTTTGAACGCTCCTTTATGGAGTGCCTTGGAAACCAAAGTCAGGATTGACAAAGAGAACATGGAATGTATTGATGATTTCATCTTTCTTGGCTCTATGATCACTCAAATTGGTGGATGCAGCCGTGAAATCAAACGGCGAATAGCACTGGGCCGGAACACAATGCTAAGCATGAACCGAATATGGAAGAGGAAGGATATCAGCCTTAATACAAAATGGCGGCTAGTCAACGCCGTTGTCTTCTCCATAACAACCTATGGATGCGAAAGCTGGACCCTGAAGAAGGAAGACAGGAGGAGAATAGATGCTTTCGAATTATGGTGTTGGAGACGAATGCTGCGAATCCCATGGACAGCCAAAGTTACCAACAAGATTGTTTTAGAGAGGAGCAAACCAACCATGTCATTAGAAGGGAAGATATTACAGCTAAAGCTCACTTACTTTGGACACATCATGTGATCAGACTCGCTAGAAAAAAAATTAATGCTCAGCATAATGAGTGGCAAAAGGAAACATGGTCGCCAAAGGATCCGCTGGCTTGACATGATCAAAGCCAATACAGGGATGACCATGAACCAACTAAAAGAAGCAGACATTGATGCATGGTGAAGACTTTCCTATAGAATCAACGAGGGTTGGACATGACTGAACGGATCACATCATCATCACCACCTTGGAAACAAATCTTTTATAAAAACAGCAGAACACACCTAGGAAATACTCTCTAGCAGACTAGTTTCCTTGCAGGTGTTTTTGCCGCTGAAATGGGAGAAGCGTATTTTTCCCACCTGCATTCTGAAGCAGGGTGGTCCGTTCCACTCTCTCACGCTTGTGGACTCTAAATGCAGGCACAGAAGTTTCACTTTTGTGCACACCCACTTAAAAAAAAAAAACCAAACCAAAATCTCCCTGCAATAAAACTGCACCTTGTGTTTGCGTAGATCTCACCTTAAGTGGCCTCTAAACGGAATAGAAAGAAACTACTCCTTGTGTTCCTTTTCCTATTTACAAACCTTTTTAAAGTCACTCCCTGCGGAGATGGGAGTGGATTCAAGGATGGGAGAAAATACATTGTGCTCTTCATTCTCCTGACGGAACTGCCTGTTTTTGACACCCTGACGTCTCTTTCTTTTGTGACGTGCCACCCCTCCGATTCAGCGGAACGATAAACTTACACAGGGAGCAAAAGTGAGCGTACGCTTAAGGTGTGCTGTGTGGCTGAAATGAGTTATGTAGAAGGACTCTTTTCTTCTTGGTGGCCTCTCTCACAATCTCACCTGTGGGATCTCTGCAGGAGCTAGTCCACTGAGATGTTTTATACATCACTGGAGAATGAGTGATGCTTCCCTTCAATGGCATTCTTATCCAGCAGGGTGTGCTGTCCTCCCTTCTTTCCTGACGTCGTGGAGGGAAAGGAGTGCTTGCTTTCCTCTTACAGCTCGGATGACGGAACACATAACTGAGTCTCTTAACCTTCTTTGTGAATGAGCTGGTCATCCCTTGACTTGGTAAAGGGGGTGGGGGTCAACGTTCCCGCATTTAACAGCTGTCACTGGGACCTGTCGTGTATTTCTGTGTACTTCCAAACTTCATTGCCATTCATATTGTGGTGGTTCTGAGATCCTCGATTTAAGCCTTGCCTTTTTCTGGCTTCTGTTGAATTACTAGAAACACAGTGCTGTGACTGTATTGTGGCAGAAGGTATTGGGCACGTAAATGCCTTTCTCGTATTATAGTCAGGGGGCTAGAACTTGGATTCTTTCCATGGCTTAGAGCAGGCTTTCTCAGCCAGGGTTTCCTGAAACCCTGGGGTTTCTTGACGGCCCTGGGAGGGCTTCCTGAATGGGTGGGAGTTAATTAGTTTTGTATATGTTTTTAGAATGTGTTAAAGTTTTATTGGGTGATATGACCATTTATGGGCATGTTGACCTGCCCCCCCCCCACAAGGACCAATGATGGGCCAGGAGGAGGCCAGAAGGGGAGGGGCCCCAGTGGGTGTGTCCACCGCTGTGCTTCCCAATCATATTCTGCACAATTGTGTCATTTCTGGGGTTTCCTGAAGAATGTTTCAAGGATTTCTCAATGATAAAAAAGTTGAGGAAGGGTGGTATAGAGAAACTTACCAGAGTCGTCAGCCTCCATGAAGTTGCTCAGAAGAAGGTATTTGAGAGTTTCCTCAAGGGCTTCGATGGGTAGGAAAATGAAGATGCTCCGGTGCTCACGTGGTATCCTGGAAAAGGGATTGTGCACATAAAGGAGAGAGCTTCTAGCTTTGCAAAAAGCAAAAGAATGAATGTGGTGAATTCATACAGCCCCGTGACTTGAAAAACCTCACTGTCTTTTGCTGTATCTTCCCATTTCAAAAGGCTGGGCTGGGAACAGAGTGAAACGTCAAAACGGTAATCTCCATAGCAGAAGATTTTTTTTAGAAATTGATATTTTCTTTTACAAAATATATACCCTGCCTTTCTACCCTCCCGTGGGCTGGCAAGGGGGGGGGGAGAACAAAACATGCCGAATAACATTGTATTTGAAAAAAAGCTGCCCCAAAACCCATCAAAAAAACAACACTGGAGCTAAAATATGTAGTCAACGACACACTGGGTAGAAAGGGAGGGATCAGGGAGGGGATGCCAAGAAAAGTCTTTACCCCTGGTAAAAAATGGCAACAGAAGGAGAAAACCTCTCTCCCCAGGGAGGGAGTTCTGGGGCCACAACTGAGAAGTCCCTTCTGCAGGTTGCCACCTGTCTAACTTCAGAAGTCAGGGACATCTTAAGCAGGGTCTCTGAAGAGCACTGTAGGTTTATAAGAGAGAAGGCAGTCCTTCAAGTTCTCAAACCATATAGGACTTTATAGATCAGATCCAGCTGACAGAAGGTGTGATAAACGGATGTCAATGAGGGGGGAGGAACCCCTTCCCATTACTCACTCTTAAACAAGATGACATCCTCTAGACCAGGGGTAGTCAACCTGTGGTCCTCCAGATGTTCATGGACTACAATTCCCATGAGCAAATGCTGGGAGGGGCTCATGGGAATTGTAGTCCATGAACATCTGGAGGACCACAGGTTGACTACCCCTGCTCTAGACTCTTAAAATCCATACTTTTTCCTTCCGTTCCCCACTGCATTATAAACTTCTTGTAGAAGAAAACACACCTGTTGAAGTCCTCAGAGTGACTCAGAATTGTGGGTTGTTGTGGTCCCTCTAATGAAGGTCTTTCATGGGGCCTTCGATGCAAAACCTCAGTGTGACTGAAGCTGTTCCTGGATTGTCCATTTCCTCCACAAATTAAACGCTACCGTAAAGTTGGCCGTGGGTCCCAACGGACAAATCTACGAACAAACATGCGTGTTCCGTTAAGAACGGGTGACGTCACAAAGGTGTAGAAACATTCCAAGCCCGTGAGCCTTTTCAAAGCCCTGCGATCTACTGACTCCTTGTCCATCCGAGTCTGACCCTTAGAAATACTATTCAATGAACTTCCTCATCAAGGAGGAAGGAGAAGATGACCGAGGAGTGGATGAAAAGAATTCAGGAAGAAAACGCACATCTCAAAAGTCAAATCAGGCTACTCAAGGAGAACTATGAACTACGCGTCTTGTTGGGTCAGCAATGTGAGAACAGCGTCCAAGGCCAGTTCCCGGCTCCTCACGTTCCTCCTGGGTATCCCGAGGCTTCCATGTGGGCAAAAGGAGGTAAAGGGCAAGCAATGCTATTTTACTGAGCAATCTGTCTTTAAATCCTTCAGCATGGCTTTATCTCAATGTGATCGAGCCACCCTCTCTGCTGCCCTTGTTCTGCAAGCCCCTTGGCCCATGCTGTTGATTAGAGAATTGATATGAATCTAGAAGCCAAACAAATGAAATATAAGCTTCTCCGGCAGGTGTTTTTGGGTTGGCAATCCAGTCTCTTAAACATCTAAAAATAACAGAGTTATAGAATTAACTTGTTGATCATGGAAAATCAACATGTGCAGTGTTTCCATTTAGTGTGCTTCACAATTATTGAATAGCATAGTTATGATTAGGTGTTATCCAGTTTGATGACTGTGAACAGAACTCGATTTTCATTAGGATTTTTTTCGGCATTTCCACCAGCCGTTTTCTTGGTGATGGAGGAAAAGGAGCAGGGGACCGTCGAAATGGTGGCAATTGTGCTGTTCCTAACACATCCAGCTGCTCCCCCCAGCTGTGTTATAACATTACTACACATGCACAGAAAGAAAGTTCCCTTGATGACAAAGTACATGATAACACAGCTGCACAGCCCCTTTTCAAAGGAAGCGGGGAACACATGAGGGTCAGATCCATATTCAAGGAAAAAACTTGAGGTTTTGATCCTTGTGTTCAAAGCCCTAAATGGTCTGGGACCATTGTATATGCAGGACCACATCTTCCACTATGCACCCCCCCCCCCCATGAGAGCACTATAATCATATAATGAAAACAGGGTCCCTGGCCCCAAGGAAGTAAAACTGGCCTTCTCGGCTTCACCTCCGGCCTGGTGGAATGTCCTACCTCAGGCTTTCCCTGGGGTTTCTTGACGGCCCTGGAAGGGTTTCCTGAATGGGTGGGAGTTAATTAGATTTAGATGTTTTAGATTATTTATTTACGGTCATTGACCAGCATCATCAAAGTATAAATAAAACCACGTACATTGTTACAGCATTTTAACAGCCAGGACTCTCCGCATCGGAATATAAACAAAGCCACAAACAGTATTACAGTGGTGGGAGGTAATTAATGTTTAATATATTTGAAAAATGTGTTGTTTGTTGGGTGATAGGACTATATTGGGTCATGTCAACCCACCTCCCTTCTAAGAGCCAATGATGGGCTTGGGCAGGGTGGAAATATGCTTCCCAACCACATTCTGCACAATGGCACCATTTTGGGGGTTCCTTGAAGAACATTTCAGGGACTTCTCAGTGATGAAAAAGTTGAGAAAGGCTGGCTCATGCTGTGTACTGAACATGAAATTGACTGACATTTTCTTGGTCAATTTCATTTCCCGTACACTAGGCCAGGACTCTTGGAACACGGGAACCCTACAGCAGGGGTAGTCAAGCTGTGGTCCTCTAGATGTCCATGGACTACAATTTCCATGAGCCCCTGCTAGCGTTTGCTGGCAGGGGCTCATGGGAATTGTAGTCCATGGACATCTGGAAGACCACAACTTCTACCCCTGCCCTACAGGACACCTAGGAGATTGAGTTGAATACGGAGCCTGGGGCGGCAGTATGTGGAAAGCCATACCGCTAACTTTCAAAAGCCATCATTTTCTGTAGGAGAACCGATCTCAGTGGGCTGAAATTCCAACACTGCAAAAGCTTGGGATGAAAAGTCCATAGCAAACCCAGAAGATTCCCTCTGCTTTTCATTGCAGGTCAGTACCTTGGAAGACTGTTTAAAAAAACGGAGCCGGAAGTTCAGCGACAGTCACCTCTGCTTGCGAATTTTAATTATTCCCCTCCCGTCCTCTCCAAGGAGAACGCGGCGCTGTGTAATCCCGGTGCCCAGACGCAGCCCAAGCAGCTCCACAACGATCCCCCCCTTTTCCAGCCCAGAAGGGGGGAAAAGAAATTAGCACCCCTGTCAAGCGTGTCGTGTTCGACGATTGGCAGGAAAGAGCAGGAGGAGTTCCCAGAAGGCACAGGGCTCAAGAAATCTTGGCTCACGGACAGCCCTTTGCCCGGGGGTGACAAAGCTCAGGCCCCGCTCCCCCTCAGCCTTGGTGAGTAAAGGTCCCTCAGTTGATGGCACTTTTGTGCGGATGTATCTCTGGGCTGAGCTAGCCCTTATAGCAGACCCGGGGCCAACCTGTGGGTGACGTAGAGAAGCATTCAGCCATTTAAAAGCTCTGTGAGGGCTCAGTCTTGATTGGGCCCATGGCTTGGCAGAGTCAGATCATCATGTCCCGCTAGCGTTGCCAACCCTCCAGGTGGGGACTGGATCTCCCAGGATAATAATTGGACTCCAGGTTACATAGATGAGTTCTTCTGGAGAAAACGGAAGGTGGACTCTACGGCATTATAGCTGCCGTCCCCAAACCCTGCCCACCTCAAGGTCCGTTTCCTAAATCCCTAGGTCAGCCTTTCTCAATTAATTTTTTTACCATTGAGAAAACCTCTGAAACATTCTCAAGGCTTTGAGAAACCCCAGAAGTGGTGCAATTGTGCAGAACCTGGTTGAGAAGCAGAGCTGTGTTCACAGCCACCCCCTCCAGGCCCGTCACTGGCCATTTGGGGAGGGGGGAGCGGGTTGACATGACCATATATGCTCATATCACCTGATAAATGTTTAACAATTTTTAAATATATATATTTAAAAAAATTAAAAAATTATATAAAAATTAATTACCTCCCACCCATTCGGAAAACTCTTGCAGGGTGGTCAAAAAATGCCAGAGCTTCATGAAACCCTTCTTGAGAAAGCCTGTTCTAGGTATTCCCCAATTCAGAACTGGCAAAACACTCTCACCTTTTCAAGTACATGAAACTGCCTTATACTTGGCCTGAAAGATCAGCATTGTCTGCTCACATGGACCGTTTATGCACTGGAAGTTTCATGCCGGGCTGCAGGTGCTCCTCATCAGCCCCCGATTTTTGCTCCTGCACAGCACCTGGGGCAGTGAAGTTCCCAGTGCATAAACGGTCATGTTGGTTTCAGTGCACTTTAGAAGCAGGTTTTCCTGTTCCGCACAGTAAAATCTAGTTGCAAAATCACATTGGAAGTGCATTATGCTCTACGTCTGCAATGAGCACTGAATGTTTCTGTGCACTGCTTCCAAGGTGCACTAAAGTACATTACAAAACATGTGCAGAATAGTTTCAGTCAATTTAATGGGGGGTGGGGGGACTGCTGTCTGCTCTTTAATACACAAAAGCCATTGGCTTCCTGGAGTTCTCCTCTATGATAAGAACGAGAAACTGTTTCCCTTTAACTTGAAAAAAGCGGGGAGGGAAGATAGAGGGGTGTTCAAGTTACCGGCAGCCAGCTCAACCAAAAGCAGTTTACTTTAGCAGCACATGTAGCACATCCCACAAGCCCCAGGGTTCCAGGAACACCACGGTACTCTGTGGTTAGGGGGCCTTCCCACCATGATTTTTAGGGGGTCTTCATACTTCTGCAGCTGGTGGATAGCAAGAACAAAAGAAGGGTCCTGTGAAACCTTAAGCTGGCTCTGGGATTACAGGCCCTGTGAATCCTTCAACCAGACTTTTTCCACCAGGTCTTGTGAAACCCTGGGGTTTCTTGATGGCCCTGGAAGGGTTTCACGAATGGGGGGGGGGGTCTAATTAATTTTTTTACATATTTTAAAAATGTGTTAAGCATTTAACAGGTGATACGAACATATATGGTCATGTCAACCCCTCCATCCCCTCCCAAAATGGCTAATGATGAGCCTGGAGGGGGTGGGAAGGGGAGGGACTCTGCTTCCTAACCGTCTTCTGCACGATCGCACCACTTCTGGGGTTTCTCGAAGCCTGAAGAATGTTTCAGGGGGTTTCTCAATGGTAGCAAAATTGAGAAAGTCTGCCTTAAACCACCGCTGAGCAGAACGCTGATGGACAAAGGCCTGTGGGAACCAAGATTGTCAGCTTTAGGTTGGGAAATGCCTGGGTATTGGGGGGTCTGGAGCTTGGGGGAGGTGGAGGTTGCAGCAGGGAGGACCCTTGATCAGGTCTAATGGCAGAGTTCACTCTCCAAAGCAGCCATTTTCTCCAGAGGAACTGATCTCGGCCACCTGGAAATCCATCCTAATAGCAGCAGCGTTCCAGGTGCCACCTGTATGCTGGCTAGCGACCCTAGTGGGACTTGTATTTGGTGGTGTGGTTGGAAGGGATCACATCTCTCAAAGTGTGCAGTGTTTATACCCCATAAGGCAGGGGCAGTCAACCTATGGTCCTCCAGATGTCTATGGACTACAATTCCCATGAGCCCCTGCCAGCAAATGCTGGCAGGGGCTCATGGGAATTGTAGTCCATGGACATCTGGAGGACCACAGGTTGACTAACCCTGCCATAAGGCAGGGAGGAGGCAGACCACTCCCATTTTGGGATGCCGGATCAGGGTGGGGAAATACCTGGATATTTAGGGAGCGGAGCCTGGGGGAGGGAAGGGTTTCCTCAGGGGTTGTCATCCTGCACAGAAAATGAAGGAGAAAGCGACCTGTCAGCGACTGCGGGGAGCAGAAAGTCAGAGGGAAACGGACAGCCAAGCTACTGTGTGATGTTGAAACAGAATTCTTCTTTATTCCAGAAGAATCTGTGTCAAAATCAGTGTCAAAACATGGTCCGGTTAATTACCCGTTTTCAATGCGATTTCCTCAGTGGCAAAACTGTTGCAATCAAGTACTATATAACAGTGTTGGAAGAATACATGTGCTGTGTTTACATCCGTGTATTTTTTAAAAAAAGGTTGTGTTAGACTTATGTATATCGAATTGCTTAAGTCTACTCAAAAGTACCCGTGTCTCCCTTTCTTCCTTAATATCATTAACTAGAAGTAAAGCCCAGCATGTTCAGGAATGTACCTGGCGGTAGGTAGGGACTTGGGGGGGGGGGAGGATTTAAGAGGGAGCTGGCACAGAGAGGCATCTCTCTGAAGCCTGTATGGGTGTGAGTGTGTGTGTGTGTTAAAGAGCCTGGCAGGGCTTCTCAGCACTGGGAAAGGCGGTGGCCAGCTCCTTGGTCCGAGAGCTGCCTTGCAGGCTGGAGAGAGGCTTCTCTCTGCATGGGGGGAGGGGAGTAGCTTGAAGAGCCTGGCAGCACCTCCCCGCATCTCCCAGCCTTGCCCCTGCAGGGTGCAGAGAGCTTTGTCTCTGCATCCAGTGGTGGGGTGGGGGCTGAAAGAAGTGCTGGCCGGCTCCTTCCCCTGGCATCTCTGCACCCAGGGGCACGGTGGGGACTGAAGGGGTCAGCCAACATCTCTCTCAATCTGGAGAGATGCTGGCCAGCTCCTTCCCCAGCGCTGCCCCTGCAGGCTGCAGAGACACTTGTCTCTACAGCCTGGTGGGGGTGGGAATGGGGTGCCAGCCAGCCTCTCTCCTAAACTTGTGGAATGCAGTTAGCTCTGGCGGACTTATGAGGTTTATTGGTAGGGTCCGCTATCACTCAGTCCCCCGATAAAAATTATGGCAAACACTGTTTATAAGCAATTACCTCCGCACTGACTTCAGGTATGGATTACGTGGAACTAAATTTTCTTTCTTTCTTTCTTTCTTTCTTTCTTTCTTTCTTTCTTTCTTTCTTTCTTTCTTTCTTTCTTTCTTTCTTTCTTTCTTTCTTTCTTTCTTTCTTTCTTTCTTTCTTTCTTTCTTTCTTTCTTTCTTTCTTTCTTTCTTTCTGCCTGCCTGCCTGCCTGCCTGCCTGCCTGCCTGCCTGCCTGCCTGCCTGCCTGCCTGCCTGCCTGCCTGCCTTCCTTCCTTCCTTCCTTCCTGCCTTCCTTCCTTCCTTCCTTCCTTCCTTCCTTCCTTTCTTCCTTCCTTTCTTCCTTCCTTCCTTCCTTCCTTCCTTCCTTCCTTCCTTCTCTCCCTCCCTCCCTCCCTCTCCTTTCTGTAGTTTACTACAAGGCTGGGAGATTGCTCGGTTCCAAAGAGTCGCTAGATCTCTCCTCGCCCTGGACGGAAGAGTCAGCTCACACGAGCCCTGCAACTGCTGAACACAAAGGTGACCTCCAAGCGCAGACTGCCTTTTCGGATGAACTCAGATTGCCCAAGGGAAGTTCCTCGTCTGGGATTTTGGACAGGCAGGCCTATCGCCTTGTAGGCCACTCTCTGGAATCCAGGACAGACCCAGCGCCGCCGGAATCAGGAGAGATGCCCAAGAAGAAGCGCGTCTGGTTCTCCGACACACTGAGCACGGACAGACAGAGGAAGCTCCACACCTTCTACTTGAGTGGTAGTACAGAAGTATTGAGTGCAATTGGGGGTCAAATATGTGGAGGGGGGGGAAGTGATGACAAGCCATGGGGCAGGCTTTCTCAACCAGGGTTTCATGAAACCCTGAACGGATGGGGTTCTTAATTAATTTTTAATATATTTTCGTTAAACTTTTATCGGGTGATATGACCACATTGTGCTGTCCTCCCCAAATAGCCAATGATGGGCCTGGAGCGGGTGAGGAGGAGGCCCAGGTGGACATGTACACAGCTATTGGACCACAGGATTGTACCACTTCGAACACTGAAGAATGTTTCAGGGATTTCACAGTGGTAAACAAGTTGAGAAAGGGTGCCATGGGGGTTTCAAGGCAAGAGATGAACAGAGGCGGTTGGCCATTGCCTGCCTATACAGAGCAACCATGTGCCTTCTGGCTGGTCTCTTATCCAAGGGCTAACCAGGGCTGTCTCTGCTTTGCTTCTGAGAACTGATGAAGTCAGGCCGGCCTAGTGCATCAGGGCTAAATATGTTAGGAGGGGAAAGATGCTAGGAGAGGGAGGGCAAACTTCTAATCCAACGAGCTGGGTTTGATTCCCTGCTCCTCCACATGCAGCCAGCTGGGTGACCTTGGGCTTGCCACAGCACTGAGAAAGCTGTTCTGACTGAGCAGAAATATCAGGGCTCTCTCAGCCTCACCTACATCACAGGGTGTCTGTTGTGGAGAGAGGAAGGGAAGGCAATTGGAAGCCACTTTGAGCCTCCTTCGGGTAGAGAAAAGCGGCATATAAGAACCAACTCTTCTTCCTCTTCAGTAATATCAGGGCTCCCTCAGCCTCACCTCCCTCACAAGGTGTCTGTTGTGGAGAGAGGAAGGGAAGGCAATTGGAAGCCACTTTGAGCCTCCTTCGGGTAGAGAAAAGCGGCATATAAGAACCAACTCTTCTTCTTCTTCAGTAATATCAGGGCTCTCTCAGCCTCGCCCACCTCACAGGGTGTCTGTTGTGGGGAGAGGAAGGGGAAGGCAACTGTAATCCACTTTGAGACTCCTTCGGGTAGAGAAAAGTGGCATATAAGAACCAACTTCTTCAAAATACTGTAAGAGATATATTACACACACGGCCTAGTTGGGGTGCAACTATGATGCAGGAAAACCTGTTGTCATTTGCCCTGAGCCATCTGGGAATGGTGGGATATATTAATATTACTACTGCTACTGCTGCTGCTACTACTACTACTATTACTACTAAACCTATGTGTCACCAACAGGTCCCATTAAGATTGCCAGCCAGGTGGGGAATTACAAGCAAAATGCAGCTACTGTGTTTACACTTCCTAATGCAATGTTATAAACTCTATATTTGCTTCAATTTTGTGTATATGTATTTCCAAACAGTGGTATCCATTTAACAATCAATGTTAGATATTTCAACATAAATGCTGACACACTGGTACAAGATCAGACAAACCACCAGCAAATGCTGGGTTTCAAAAATGTTCTTCATCAGCAGTAGTCTAAAAACAACAAACATACATGCAAAAACTCATGAACACAGTTATTATATAACTTCGCAAAACACCAGTAAACCCCTCCCCTTCAATATTTACAATTTCCAAATGTAAAACCATAGCTCTTCATCGGGGAAAACCTCAATTGGCTCCAAAATGTACCTGAAATTATAACATAAACCAAGCTTTCTCAACCATTTTCCAAATGTGTGGGAATTAATTTTTTGTTAAACATTTATCGGGTGATATGTCCCCTGCAGGGCGCTCCGCTCTGCGGGTATGAATTTACTGGTTGTCCCGTGCCCACGGGATGTTCGCCTGGCCTCGACCCGGGCCAGGGCCTTTTCAGTCCTGGCCCCAACCTGGTGGAACGAGCTCCCAGAAGAGCTAAGAGCCCTGCAGGATCTACCAGCTTTCCACAGGGCCTGTAAGACGGAGCTCTTCCGCCAGGCATATGGTTGAGGCCAGGGCAGCTCTCCCACTAATCCATCAGAGGATCCCCTCCAATATTGAGATCTCTAACACCGAGATCATGGTTAGATGTATTGTATTGGTGCCACCCTCTTCTGAACATTATTCTCTCCACCAGGCTGAACTAAGATCAGAATTGTGACCACCGCTGCTATATGTTATGTGATATGTTATATGTAACTTTTAATTGGGGTTTTTATGGGGATTTTATTGTGTTTTAACTATTTATGTTGTAAACCGCCCTGAGACCTATTGGGAGAAGGGCGGTCTAAAAATTAAATAATAACAATAATAATAATAATGACCATATATGGTCATATTGACCCATCCACTTTGGTCTTGAGAGAGATTTGCTCTTTGGTCTTTCCAAGGCACCATTTGAGTGTGTCAAATGCTGATGTTGCTTGGCCAATCCTATTGTGGGCTTCAGTGGTAGATGACACTTTATTTTCTTGCACCAATGAGCCTAAGTATTTAAATTCATTGACTTGCTCAGATTGGGCCCCTTTGAGGTATGCATTTGTTGGCGATCCACCTGTAGTTGTGACTTTGGTTTTGTCCACAGTCTCTTGTAAGACACACCATTGTGCAGCTTTTATTTTTCTTGATGCAGAAAAGGCTTTTGATAATGTTCAGTGGAATTTTTTGCAAGGAACACCCCCAAACAATGGACTGTGGAGACGTCTTTTGAAAACTCATCCGCTAAATATATTTGAGGCAAGAGGCTAAAATCTTGGTGAATGGAATGTTTACTGAAGAGAAGATGCGAATCATGCAAAGAGCTAGACAAGGCTGCTTGCTATCTCCATTATTATTTAATTTGGTGATGGAAACTATTGCTACTAAAATTAGAGATATGTCAGAACTCCCCGACCTAAGAGCAAGTTTGGTGTGGTGGTTAGGAGTGCGGACTTCTAATCTGGCATGTCAGGTTCGATTCTGCACTCCCCCACAGGCAGCCAGCTGGGTGACCTTGGGCTCCCCACAGCACTGAGAAAGCTGTTCTGACTGAGCAGTGATATCAGGACTCACCTCCCTCACAGGGTGTCTGTTGTGGGGAGAGGAAAGGGAAGGCAAATGGAAGCTGCTTTGAGACTCCTTCAGGTAGAGAAAAGCGGCATATAAGAACCAACTCTTCTTCTTCTTCAGTAATATCAGGGCTCTCTCAGCCTCACCTCCCTCACAGGGTGTCTGTTGTGGGGAGAGGAAAGGGAAGGCAATTGTAAGCTGCTTTGAGACTCCTTCAGGTAGAGAAAAGCGGCATAGAAGAACCAACTCTTCTTCTAAAGGTAAATGGTGAAGAATTCAAGTTGAGAAGGTATGCTGACGATGTGGTTTTAATGTTTACTAGACCCGAAACCTCTCCCCATAATAGTTTGGGGGATTTCTGATTATAAAATTATTAAGGTCAAACCATATATTTGGTTGACAGCAGCTTCAGAACAAGTATTACAGGAAATGAGAGATAAAAGGGACCATGAAATGAACTGGAACAAAGTACGCTATTTAAGATTCTATGTGAATGCCTTTCTGAAAAGAACTACTAAAAGGTATGGAAGAAAATACAAGAGGACATGCAAAGATGGTCCATAATGAACTTTTCATGGTCAACTTGGATGGCAACTATTAAGATGAACATTTTGTAAAAAAAACCTCATTTTAAAATTTCAAGCTTTGTCTATAGGTATCAAGAAAAAACCCCTGCGAAATTGGAAAAATTCTTTGAATAAATTTATTTAGAATTATAAAAGATCAAGAATGGCTTTCGAACTACTCCAGCTTGATAAGATGAGAGGAGGACAGGGAGTACCAGATATAGAATTGTACTACGATGCTACTGCTTTAACATACATAGCTGACTGGATTTTGAATCCTCTATCAAGAGAACGGATTTTGGAATAGAATGATGGTTTAGATGAAAACTTACATAGCTTATTGTGGTCTTTGAGAAGATCTAAGAAAAGAAGACTGCTCTTCTCAAAACCTGGCTAAAGTACAAACACCGAATAAGCTCTACTTTATCTATGCTGAAATCCCCAGGGGAAGCTTATTTGAATAACTCCCAGCAGATGAGAACTGATTGTTTAAAATCTAAAAAGACTTATTAACTACTATGGGGCAGATAGAAAGTTGGGATCAACTCAAAAAAGAAGGGAAAAATCACCGATCGGTTTGAATATTTACAAAAAACAGCAAAGTTGAAATTGGAACGAAGAGACTTAACAACCGCTGGTGGGGAAATGACAGAATTCGAAACTGTAATAGCTCAGGCTAAGCTGCATAAAGGTTAAGGACCGGGTGCAAGCACCGGGTCATGTCTGACCTTGGGGTGACGCCCTCTAGTGTTTTCATGGCCAACTCAATACTGGGTAGTTTGCCAGTGCCTTCCCCAGCTGAATATAGGAGGTCAAATATAGAAGCTTCTGTTAAAATATGTGACTGAGAAAGAACAGATAAAAGAACTGTATGATTAAGTGGATGCAAAACCTAAATTATAATGTTTCTTTGGATTAATGGGAACAGCTCCAGGGGGGATATAAAACTTATGAAATGTCAGGCATTAAGGGAGAATTGGTATAAAATATTTTATAGATGGTATATTACGCAAAAAGTGATTAGTAAAATGTCAAAACAGCATGATGGTAAATGCTGGAGGTGTCAGGAGACGTTTGGTTCTCTTTTTCATAGTTGGTGGAATTGTGATAAGATTTTAAAATTCTGGATCAAAATACATGCAGTGTTAGAAAAGATGTTAAAAGTAAAATTCCCTATATATCCTGATTATATGTTGTTATGTGTTTTTCCTGAAAAACCTCCCAATGTAAAAAAGTTCTTTTTTCACACTACAACCACGGCAAGAATCATAATTGCTCAGCACTGGAAGCAACCAGATCTTCCTAAACTGACAGATTGTTAGGACAAAATTGGAGAACTATCTAAGAAGGCCAAGCTAACAAACTTAGTAAATAGGAGACCTCCTAAAGAATTTCAAGAATATATGGATTATATGAACAAGTAGTTTAAATATCTGTACTAGATTAGAGGTTTAACTGGATTTTGTAATAACTTTTGTATGTCTGTTTCTTTTTTTTTCCTGTTTTCTCTTCTAATTTTGAAATTAATAAAATGTTTTTTAAAAAATAAGGTGAGTTTGGCAAGGAATGCCAGCAGATGTTGTTGGGTATTTTGTATTTAAAAGTAGCAGAGTCAAATATAAATGATGAGACTAGACAAGGCAGTATTAAAGTATAATAAAATATTTTATTAGAACTATGAAGGTACAGGAACTGGGGTACAAAACAAGAAAATGCATAGCATCCTATAACTCATGACAGAGCTCTTAGAGAAAACAAAGGAGGAAGAATTCCTTCTCTTTCATTTACGGTACAGGACATGTAGACCAGGGGTAGTCAACCTGTGGTCCTCCAGGTGTCCATGGACTACAATTCCCATGAGCCCCTGACAGCGTTTTCTGGCAGGGGCTCATGGGAATTGTAGTTCATGAGCATCTGGAGGACCACAGGTTGACTACCCCTGATGTAGACAATAGCATAAACACTTTACATACCAATAAACGAATCACATGACCCTCTTTGCCTGTTCCCACTAGCAACAAGTGTCAACAAACAGTTAACCCTTTTTCTGTCAGTCAGTGGCTGACTCGTGCTAAAGACAAAGTCTGACAGATGTTTCAGTGGGCCATAAGCCCAGCAGAATAACTCTGTCTTGCCATTCCTGCAGAATGTTTTCAGGTTCTGCAGAGCTCTGATCCAGGTCCAGTCAGAGAATGTGTCAGATTTGCACTGGGTTCAAATCCAAACTTTCATCCACAAACTCTGACCTGGATAGGCCAAGCAAGCCTGATCCCATCAGATCTTGGAAGCGCAACAGGGCCGAACCTTGCTAGGATTTGTACGGGAGACCAAGGATTAGGATGGAGTTCCTCCAAGGAACACTAGGGATCATGATTTGGAGGCAGGCAATGGCTAACCACCTCTGTACATCCCTTACCAGGCTGCCAGACAATCCGTGCATTTCTTGGCTTCACCATACATGCCATGCGGTAAAGAAATAAACCACACCTACAGAGCCAGCCTTGAGTTTTGTTGCCATCTATTCAACCGCACAGGGTTGTTGAGAGGGTAAAGAGAGAGAGAGGGAGAGAGAGAGGGATGATGGGTAGACGTTGGGAGATGTGTGGCATATCAACCATCTTGTTCATAATCTTTGTTGTTTTTAATGGCCTTCCATTTCCCATTGCTTTATCCTCTCATTTTAAGGCCTTGTGCTTCACTTTCAGAATGTTGGGGCTGAAGACAAGGAGCTGAAGAAGCAGATACAAAGCCGCTTGACTCTCAGCCTTCTCTGTGTCTTTCATTTCTTGTAGAACTTGAGGTTGCTCAAAACAACAAGAAGAACGGGCGCGTGGTGGGAGAGATTGCCTTCCAGCTGGATAGGCGCATCCTGGCTCACGTGTTTCCCGGCATCACACGGCTTTATGGATTTACAGTCTCCAACATTCCTGAGAAGATCAAGCAGGTAATGCTCTCCCAACTTTAGCCAACTTTGGTCAAGATCCTTATTGCTATTTATTAAATTTCTGTAAAGGTATCCCCTGTGCAAGCACCGGGTCATGTCTGACCCTTAGGGTGACGCCCTCTAGCTTTTTCATGGCAGACTCAATACGGGGTGGTTTGCCAGTGCCTTCCCCAGTCATTACCGCTTACCCCCCAGCAAGCTGGGTACTCATTTTACCGACCTCGGAAGGATGGAAGGCTGAGTCAACCTTGAGCCGGCTGCTGGGATCGAACTCCCAGCCTCATGGGCAGACAGCTTCAGAAAGCATTTCTGCTGCCTTACAACCCTGCGCCACAAGAGGCTCTTAAATTTCTGTACCGCCCTCCTAATACGCCTCAGGGCACTGTACAAAGTGGCCTGAAATTAACAGTGAATTAAGAACCAGCTCAATACGTTGACACTGGCAATATAAAACAAAATATAAACAAAAGTGACCAATTTATCAGCATTAAGCAATTGTAGCCTCCAGATTTTCAGTGTCCGTAAGTCATAACTTGATGTCACTCAGTGAGGCTGCTTTGTAGGGGAGGGCCACAGATGTTATTAAGCCATTGGGCCCAACCAAAAGCTTGGTGGAAGAGCTCTGTCATGTAGGCCCTGCAGAACTGTACCTGCTCCGATAGGACCCAGTAGATGGGTATATTGCTTGTGACGTTGGCCTTGGACAACCCTGGTGTTGTGGGCAATGGCTTTGGCATGTATGTATGTATGTATAGGCTTGTGGGGAGCTTACAACTTTTCCCTCCCCCACTATTCCCTCTTCTCTGATAGCCTCCCTTTCCTCTCTCCCTTCTCTCCTTCTCACCCACCAGACAATTTACCGTCAGCTGTCCCTGTCTTTGACCTTCCCTGCCCGTTCTTTCCCAATGTGTGTGTGTGTGTGTGTGTGTGTGTGTGTGTGTGTGTATATATATATATATATGTATGTATGTATGTATGTATGTATGTATGTATGTATGTATGTATATATATATATATATATATATATATATATATTTTAGGTTTTTCAGCAAATCTGGGGCTTATCTCAGGTATGTGGCGAAATCTCTCTTGCCTGTCCATGGCCCCAGTCTCTGGATTTAAGTATCAACGTACTGAATTATTGACAACAATGACAACTAGATGTAGCGACACTGCACTTAATGTCAAACAACCCCTTCCCCTTCCCATCTACCGACTTTCTTTCCTAGCCCTAAAGAAAGAAGCAATGGAGGAGTAACAATGAAAGCAGGGAGGGGAGAACAATAAAGAAAAACGAAGAAAAAGGGGGGGACATTAGGGATGCCAGTCTCTAGGTGGGGTAAAGTAGAAGTGACCCCCTGCTATAAAGGAATTACACATAGTGATGTTAATGTTAGTTGTGAATTCGTGTCCGACCCATCGTGACCCTATGGATCTACTCTATGGAAAACAGTACCAAAAGTGATGTTGATATTATTTATTTATTTATTATATTATATATACCGCCCTCCCCGAAGAATTCACTGAGGAAGATATCGAAAATGTACTCTACCTGGGAATCCGTTTTGAAATTGTTTTGAACGTTGCGATATTGTTTTGAATGTTAAATCACTTCGCCATCCCCAGTTTGCGACTTTTTCCTTCTACTTGATCACGGTTGCATAAGGTCCCCCCCAGGTGGGAACCTGGTTTTGCAGTTCATCTCCAGATCAGTACCCCTGGAGAAAATGGCTGCTTTAAAGGGCGGACTCCATGTACTTGTACTCCACTGAGGTCCCTCCCCGCCCCTAATCCCGCCCACTCCTGGCTCCACCCCCAAAGTCTCTATATTTCCCAACTTCGAGCCGGCAATCCTAGTTAAGTGTCTGTGGAGGGATGGTGGGAGGGGGTCCTGCAGCAAGCTTAGCAAAGTTGGCCCATATTGTGCTCAGCAGTAAGGTCAAAGGCCAGTCTGTTTCTGAACTTTTTCAACAAAATATTTTAACCCCCTTCCCTCCACAGGTCTCTATGAAGTCCCTCGATGGCTCTTTGGATGAGAAGAAGTACAGAGCCATGACCCAGCGCTATTTAGACTTATTCGCTCACCTGGAAAAGATGGGCTACCACTCTGACATCCATCCGGTCTTCAGTGAGTTTCTCATCAACACCTACGGCATCCTGAAACAAAGGCCGGACTTGAATTCGGACCCAACGCACAACAACCCGGCCGAACTCCGGAAGATGGTGATTGACACAGTGCCTCCCAGGTTCCTGGGGGACACCTTGTTGCTTTTGAACTGTTTGTGCGAACTCTCCAAGGAAGACAACAAGAGCCTCTTCGCCTGGTAACGCAAACGGCAATTCTCACTTCCAGATCTCTAACAGAAATAAAAAACGACATACAACACCTATCTAATAAAAACATGGCACGGGTGTTTTTGTATCGGGGGGAGGTCTTGCCCACTGTCTTGTTTTCTTAATTTTGCTTTGGATTCCGTCTGTAGATTTTCTGTTTTTGAGCGATACCGCTTTTTGAACAAAGTCTTTAAATCAGTGTTGTGAGCTGCCACGGAAGCCGTGTTTGGGCTAGACTGTGGGAGCCGAAAATCAGAATAAATAAACCAAAACAAATAAAACCTAGTTATTAATGTTCACTTCTCGGATGCTGCCTCTCTTGTTGCCTCGGAGACAGAGTTGCCAGCTAGCCTGAACGTTTTCCCTCCCAATCTATTTAGGACCAACCTTCTAGTTCCCTGTTTGGGTATCAGAAGGCAGACGTAGGTGTTCCATGGCCCACAGCCCACTCTATCAGTGTTTTGGTCTTTGAGGGATGACGAGGAAAGCCGGCTCAGGGGAAGACAACTTGTTTTGCCCACCGTTGTTTCCAGGTTCAATTCCTGGCAATTGTTATTAAATCAATAGTAAAATCAGGACACCCACCCTGGGGCTAATTATCATCCCTGTTTTACATCTACTGAGATATACAACTGGGAAGAGAGGAGTTGAGGAGTCAGGGTCTACATAGGCGAGTTTTTGCCGCCATCCATGGTAGAATTATATTTTGTATTTTTATTGTTGTTGTTGTTAGGTGCGAAGTCGTGTCTGACCCATCGCGACCCCATGGACAATGATCCTCCAGGCCTTCCAGTCCTCTACCATTCCCCGGAGTCCATTTAAGTTTGCACTGACTGCTTCAGTGACTCCATCCAGCCACCTCATTCTCTGTCGTCCCCTTCTTCTTTTGCCCTCGATCGCTCCCAGCATTAGGCTCTTCTCCAGGGAGTCCTTCCTTCTCATGAGGTGGCCAAAGTATTTGAGTTTCATCTTCAGGATCTGGCCTTCTAAGGAGCAGTCAGGGCTGATCTCATCTAGGACTGACCGGTTTGTTCGCCTTGCAGTCCAAGGGACTCGCAAGAGTCTTCTCCAGCACCAGAGTTCAAAAGCCTCAATTCTTTGACGCTCGGCCTTCCTTATGGTCCAACTTTCGCAGCCATACATTGCAACTGGGAAGACCATTGGCAGGGTGATGTCTCTGCTTTTTAGATTTTTATTGTTAGACACTGTTTTTATGGGAGTCTATTACTATGCTTGTAAACCACCACGAGCCGGCTGGTCTGGGAATGGCGGTATATAAAACTAATCAATCAATAAAATATCAAACAGCACCAATCACGCTTTAGTATTAAGAGTCAGCTCGGCATAGTGGTTAAGAGTAGCGGCCTCTAATTGGGAGGACCGGGTTTGATTTCCCACTCCTCCGCATGCAGCCACCAGGGGGACCTTGGGCCAGACACAGTTCTCTCAGTGCTCTCTCAGGTCCACCTACCCCACAGGGTGTTTGCTGTGGGGAAACGAAGGATGGGTGATTGTAAGCCATTTTGAGACTCCCTTGGGGAGGAAAAAACGGGATACAAGAAACTCCCCAGCTCTTCTTAAAAGTCAGTTCTAATTAGAATGAGATTGCTAATCTAACAATCAAGCGCACAACTGTTGACAACGAAGCTTATTTGTCCCTATTTAGATTACTGAATTTCTGGGGAATTTCCGCACTTTAGAAAAAATAGCATTACGCCAACGTAATGGTGTAGCGCTAAAATGTATCGCTCCTCCGCCTGTTCCTCACCTACTTCCTGTCTTGTTTCTGACTGCTGCCTTTCCACTTTTCTTACACTTCACATGCTGCTTGAAATAGCAGAAGAGAGCAACGTGTTTTATACGTAACTCTCTTCTGCCTGTCAATCAAGCCCCTATCTCAACATTTTAAAGGGCCCACAATTCCCACTCATTTTTTTTTAAATTCAATCCTTCTCCATTGAAATGCCTATGCATCTAATCATAGATGCATAGTGCTTTTTTAATGCCACCCATTATGGACTCATGATACTGAAAAAAAGAATCTTATTCCTGATTTGGTGGAGGAACTTTAGAGAGGCATACTTTGTGGGACAACTTTGGGAGAAAATTATCTGCAGTCTGGAGATTGGTTGCAGTTCTGAGAGATCTCCAGGTTCCACTTGGTGGTTGGCAACCATAGGTTCTGGGCTTCAATGGCAGAACAAAGTTAAGGCCAATTTGGTAAAGAAAGTTTCTTTTTAGTTGGTTTTGTTT
The DNA here is from genome assembly GCF_049243985.1 of Paroedura picta. Lineage (NCBI taxonomy): Eukaryota > Metazoa > Chordata > Lepidosauria > Squamata > Gekkonidae > Paroedura > Paroedura picta. The sequence continues at coordinate 180,177,272 of NC_135369.1, read as the reverse complement.
GGGGTAGTTAATGAGAAACCCTGCAGTTCAGAAAGGTCACGGGCAGCCCGCCAGGAAGTTTCTTGATTCTCCAGCTAATGTTTTTTAGCCAAGACAGCAAAGGCCGTGAACAGCTGCTCCCCTCTAGTTCCTGGAGCCCCCACAAATACAGGGAAAATCCCAGAACCATGACGGCATTAGTAGAGTGTGTGCCCAATTTTTCTGAAGGCAACAACCAAGAGGTAAGTTCTGAATGATTTTCTCCATTAAAAACTCCCTTTGAGGCAATGCTCAGATAATGGCCAAGCAGGCATGTTTGTTTATTCCATCATCATTTGTCTTCCCAGCTTGTTGGGAGGCATCAGGTTGACACAAAGAGGTATGTGAGAAAAGAACCTGGGAAGGAAATGTTTCACGGTTCTACGTTTGGTCTAGAAAGAAATCTTTCTATATTTATCAGCTTCAACAGACTTTACCCAGGTGTTGAATATATTCAGTGGCTTAGATAGAATTAGGCCCTGGCCTGGATAGCCCAGGCTAGCCCAATCTGGTCAGACCTTGGAAGCTGAGAAGAGTCAACCGTGTCTAGTATTTGGAGGGGAGACTTCTGAGGGATTCCAGGGTTGTGACTCTTAGGCAGGCAATAGCAAACCACCTTTGAACATCTCTTGCTTTGAAAATCCTGCCGGGTCACTCTAAATCAGCTGTGACTTGACGGCAAAAAAAGAAAGATAGAATTCATAGACAATTGGCAGGGAAGTGCTCACACAGAAGAGCTGGACATTCAGAAGGGAAAAAAAACAATACAAGCATCAAAAAAGTGTATTTGAAAACCTACTTTATCTGTACATTTATTTATGGAAGTGTATGAACATTCTTGTGGTGCAGAGTGGTAAAAAGCTCTGCCCATGAGGCTGGGAGTTCGATCCCAGCAGCCGGCTCAAGGTTGACTCAGCCTTCCATCCTTCAGAGGTTGGTAAAATGAGTACCCAGCTTGCTGGGGGGTAAACGGTAAAGACTGGGGAAGGGAATGGCAAACCACCCCGTATTGAGTCTGCCATGAAAATGCTAGAGGGCGTCACCCCAAGGGTCAGACATGACCCCGTGCTTGCACAGGGGATACCTTTATGAACATTCTACGTGTCCTCAGCCTTTTAAAAACCAGTTCTTCACCACCATTCATTTTATTTCTCCCTGTCCTCCAAACTATCTTGGTTTGCAAAGGAAACGTGTCTGATTACACCGGGAGAGAATACTGTATGGGAAGTACTGTGCTGTCACTGTGCCCTGCTATCTTCAGTATAACAATACAATCTTTAAGTGGCTGTTTTCTTCTTTAAGTAGCTGTTGGAATTGCCCTTCGAGGCTGGCTGCGCCAAATGATTCGCTGACTGCAATGCCAACCCAAGTTCCCTAATGGCCTGTGTGCTCTGATTCAGGTCATCAATGAGATCGCCAAGGCCATCTCCCAGACTGAGGGCTGCAAGCTCTTGGATGTGGATGCTGGGCCTTCCACCAATCGGACTGTCTACACCTTCGTGGGGAGTCCTGCGGCAGTTGTCGAGGGAGCACTGAATGCGGCCAGGACAGCTTTTCAGCTCATCAACATGGAAAACCACAAAGGTGATCAAAGTGGGAGGAGGGAATTAGGGACACGGATCAGGTTCTCACTAGAGCAGTGGTCCCCAACCTTTTTATCAGCGGGGACCACTCAACGCTTGACAATTTTACTGAGGCCCGGTGGGGGGGTAGTTTACTCCTCTACTCTCAACCACTGCCCTAACGCTCTCTGGTCGCTATGGTAATGTTTAAACATCCCTTCAAAATAAGATACAGACACGCTACAACAATGAACATAAGGAACATTTTATTTTTCATGGAAATTTTAACTCATGGCAATGACAAATCAATGGGAACCCTGAGCTTGTTTCTCTGCAACGAGATAGTCCCATCTGGGAGTGAGGGGAGACAATAACACCCGAAGTGTGTTACCGAAGTGTGTTGTAAAGGGCCGGGGGGGGGGGAGAAGGCGTCCTTCGGGGCCCACCTCCAATTAGTCAACGGACCACACGTGGTCCATGGCCCACAGGTTGGGGATTGCTACACTAGAGGACTCTGCAACTTTTGACCATGTCTGTTCCCAGTTTGTTTTGACCATGTTTGTTCCCAACTTTTGACCATGTTTGTTCCCAGTTCTTGTGCAAAGTATCCACAAGAGCCATCCCACACCTCAAAGGGATATCACAGCACCACATGAATTGAGGTGAAGATGAAATTCTCCTTAGGTCATGGGCCTCTCTGGACATTGATGTTCTAATCGGTGTGATGAGTTGGCTGTAATGTTGGGGGTTGGGCTTAATATGGGAAACCAAGATTCAAATTCTTGGCCAGACCTAAAACTCACAAGATGGGCTTGCGCAAGTCAATTCCTTTGCACCTTCCCATGAGGTGGTTTCAAAGACCGTTTCCGCATTAGCAATATCGATCAGAGCTGCATTTTTAAAGGATCAACATTTCTGTCCATTTTTGCATTAAAATTTGCCTTTCCAGGTGCAGATCCAAATAGCCCTCTGATTTACCACATGTTTTGGAAATTCCCGGTTGCAGCAATTTCTTTGGTCCCAGTGGAATCTGATTTGGGAATGCCCAATGGAGAAATGCATACATTCAGGGTTTTTTTCCCCTGCACCTGCCATTTTGAGTTGTTTGTGCATGCCCCTTTCCTTGTCGCCATCCCTTCCCCCTCCCTTTATCTCCCTTCCTCCCTCCATCCCAAATATCTGACTTAAAAAAAAGAAAATCGGGTTATCACATGGCAACACTTTTAAGCAATAAAAATAGTGACAGTCTCCTGTGTTGCACTGCACCAGCATTGTAACGTGATAACCCACTTAAAAGATACATCCAGTGTGCTGGGAGAGGAGAGTGGGAGGTGATTTAGGGTGCAGAATGATGGAATGAAGGAGTGCAATGAAAAGAAAAGTGTGAACAGGCACCATTTTGAGGGGAAAGAGAAGGTGATTGTAAGCTGCTTTGAGACTTCTTCAGTAAAAAGCAGGATACCAAAAAAGCTCTTCTTCTTCTTCTTCTTCTTCTTCTTCTTCTTCTTCTTCTTCTTCTTCTTCTTCTTCTTCTTCTTCTTCTTCTTCTTCTAGAATTTGCACCCTTGGTTAGGACAGGATGATGGGCTGGGAGTGCAGGAAAGCCAAGATAAAGTTCTGCACAACCTCTGCCATCCTCCAACCTCAGACACGGTTTCTGAAACCAGTGCATCCACCTGCAAGTCCAGCTTCCGTTTCTCCATGGCTGCTCCATTGCATTCTTCCAGCCTCAGAGTGCATCTCTGAAACCTGTCTTTCCTCCCTCAGGTGAGCATCCGCGGATGGGAGCCCTGGATGTTTGCCCCTTCATCCCAGTGAGGAACGTCACCATGGCAGACTGTGTTCACTGTGCCAATCTCTTTGGGGAGCGTTTGGCAGATGAACTTCATGTGCCCGGTAAGTTGGCTGCAAGCAAAAGATCGGGAGATCTTCTATCCTGCTCAACGCCAAGGGCTGGGAGTTAACAAAGCTAGAACTGAAATGTTGTTCCAGAAAAGACTGAAGTCAAACTGAGGCTTTAAAGACTCCTGCAAGTAGGTGGATACCTCTGGGAGCAGGCTACTTGTTCTTAAAGGTATTATGCCTCATTGTAGTGGCAAATACATTAATGGAGTTGTGGAAGGATCAGTTGGAGAGAAGGCCTTGGGCCATGTTGCCCTGCTCCCCCCACCCCAATGACCAGTGATGGGCCTGGGGGGGGGAGTAGGGAGGGGCCCTGGGTGGGCATGTGGACAGTGATGTTTCCCAATCATATTATGTATGATCGCGCCACTTCTGGCGTTTCTTGAAGAAGAAGAAGAAGAAAAAGAAGAAGACGAAGATGAAGAGAGTTGGTTCTTATATGCCGCATTTCTCTACCTGAAGGAGTCTCAAAGTGGCATACAGTCGCCTTCCCCTTCCTCTCCCCACAACAGACACCCTGTGAGGGTGGGGAGGCTGAGAGAGTCCTGATATTACTGTTCGGTGAGAACAGCTATATCAGTGCCGTGGCGAGCCCAAGGTCACCCAGCTGGCTGCATGTGGGGGAGTGCAGAATTGAACCCGGTATGCCAGATTAGAAGTCCGCACTCCTAACCACTACACCAAACTGGCTCTCACACAGTTTCTGAAGCCTGTAGAATGTTTCAGGGGTTTCTCAACAGTAAAATAAATTCTACAGACAGCCTGACTCTCAGAGGGTATGTGGGACACATACATGCTTTGGGGGTACTTGGTCATATCCCCCTCCCTCCCTGGCAAAAACACACACACACACTGACTTCCTTCCTTCCTTCCTTCCCTCCCCCCACCCACCATTTCCCCCCTTATCTGTTGGTTTCCCAACCTTCTTCTTGGCTCCTCCCCTGTCCCTCCCTCCCTCGAAAACACATACACACACACACTCACTCCCTTCCCCCTCCCATTTTCCTCATTACGTACTGGCTTCCCAACCTCCCTTCCCCTCAAGCAAACACACACATACACTCCCTTCCCTTCCCCCCCCTTTCCCTTCCTTTTTCTGCTTACCTTCACCACTGTCTCGGCCCCTGCTGGGCATGCAATGGCTGCCTAGGCCCCTCTTCATCTCCTGGTGTGTTTCATGGGTGGGACTATGGACATCACAGCTGTGTTCATTTCCGTTTTATAAGGCGCACCAGAAGATGTGTCCCACATCAAAAATCAAGAAAGGGTGTCTTGGGGCTCCTCTTACACATCAAAGACAGGTTACCTGGAAAGTATCTCTGCTGCTGTCTTCAGGGCTTTCTCAGCCTCACCTCCCTCACTGCGGGGAGAGGAAAGGGAAGGAGATTGTAAGCTGCTTTGAGACTCCTTCGGGTAGAGAAAAGCAGCATATAAGAACCGACTCTTGTCATAATATTTATAATTTCTAAAAAATATTGATGCACCACCTCTCCACTGCTTGCTCAGACAGGCTTACAATAAAATAATGGATTGAGCTTCCGTCTACTGACTGCAACACAGAATCTCCAGTGCCTTTGGTATCCTTGGTGCCCTGTCCTTTACTCCTCTCTGGGCATTTGTGACAGTAACGTGGCAGCTTGGTAGGGGGTGGGGGGTTAGAGGGAGAATTGGGGTGGCAGGAAGGGGATTCTTACTGTTCTTGATTTTGTTGTTTAATTTGTTGTGAGCCACCATGGGCTCGCTGGCCTAGGAGCAGCAGTATAAAAGCCTAATAAACAAACAGGTGGACAGACAGACAGACTCCCATGATCTAGGTGTCACAACCCATAGAAGGCTCATCCAGAAGTTTGCCTTCTGACCCAATAGAGCAAAGTCCCAGAACATCAAGCCCTTGATCAAAGTTGGTTTATTAAAAGGAACATACAGGAACAGGCATCAATGGAGGTTCACCATAGCAAGGAAATCATGAAGACAATGTGAACAAAGGACCTATAGGGCTGTATATAAGTTTGGGCTCTTGCCCCTAGGATCCAGGCAGGAAACAGGGTTATCAAGGGAAAAGTGTTTGAACTCAGAGGTGTGAATACTGGTGCCAGCCAGGCTGGGTTATCTCCCCAGCTGGCCTTCCACTCCTAGCCGCTAGAAGGGTTGTTTAACATTTCAAAAGGGCAACATAGGGATACCACTCACCTTTCGCAGTGAGGCAAAGCGTAAACAGGAAAGAAGTGGATGGGTGGAAAGGAGGAGCCCACCTCCAGCCTTGGACAAATACCTTAGATTGACATGGGGACATGACACTAGGGCCTATTCTGCACACAATAGATAATGCACTTTCAATGCACTTTAGAAGTAGATTTTCCTGTTCCGCACAGGACAATCCAGCTGCCAAAGCACATTGGAAGTGCATTATCTTATGTGTGCAGAATGGGCCTAGGTTGGATGGGGAGAGGCAGCTCAACCTTCTAATTCTCATTGCAGTGTATTTGTATGGCGAAGCTGCTCTGAAGGCAAGCAGGAGGTCTCTGCCAGATATCCGAGCAGGAGAATATGAAGCCCTCCCCAAGAAAGTAAGTGTCTCTAGGCGGTTCTGCTTTGAGCCTGGTAGCAAGGACACTTCGGCTTTATTGGGGGTGGTTTACCCCTACTGAAAGGCAGAGGCCCTGTAGCTGTCCTGGCTGCTCCCTGTTTCAGATGCAAAAAGGAAATCACACAGGATGGTGCAATAATCAAAAAAGAAAAGCACGTGGTTATATGTATTCCAGTAAAGTTGACTTCACCAGCATGAAACAGTATTTCAGTCTTTCTGTTTAATCTGGAAGAAATGGTGCATCATCACAACATGAAGCAGAGGAGGTCAAACTGAGCACACGGTCTCTTAGACCCACTCTTGCTTCTCTTAGGGACCATGAGCTCAGTTCGGCTTTGTGTGGTCATGTATAACTAATGAATGAGCTGAGGAAGATTTGAGAAACTAGCTCATATCCAGATACTGGTTCTCTCTCCCTCCCTCTGTTCTATGTTAATGAAGACGTTTTTCATCTTACTCTGCTTCATGATGCGAAGATGTACCGTTTCTTCCAGATTAAATGAAAGACTGAAATACATTTGGTGAAGTTGAAGGGCCATTTCGCACGGCTTCAAAATAGCACAATGGTTGCTAATTGGAAACGCTACTAATTTGCCATAACCCACGACGTCGTAGACAATCTGCAACAATCCTGAAACCGACCCGCAAAAAGCGCTTCGTTGTAGCGCTTTCAGGGGAATCCAGAAAAGTGGATTCACCCTCCGGATAGCGATACACTCCTGCAACCAATCTGCAACAATAGCGCTAAAGACCTGTGCGTTACCATTGTTGCGGGTTCTTCGAAGTCCCTCCTCCCGAGCCTGTCCTCCAAACTTCCGGCGAAGCGATCGCCATTTTTTTTCTCCGAGCGAGCGGGGATAAACGCACCAGCGAGCCTCTTTCTGTTTAGAGGCTTCCCTGGCTTCAGTCCTTCACCTTTAGTCACTAAGCACAAACCACATAAAAGCCCGTTTGCTGAAATAAAGTCCCTTTATTTTTTACACATTAATTCAGCCGAAAATCGGGCCCGTGAGAGGGGGGGGGGATTTTTTCTTTATCACTCGAGGCAGCGTGCCAACGATCATACAATCAAACGACAGCTCACATTAGGCAGCTGGATGGGTCTCTCCGTTGCAACGAATCTACCTAGATTCGTTGCTATGGGTCTGTTTTTTTTTTTTAAAAAAACCTTTCTTAAAGGGAAAGGGGCTGTTTGGGAGCATGCTAACGGCTGCCCATTGGCTGCTTGACGGCCAGGGGCGGGACGAGCTTGGCAATAGCACTTCCTTTCTAGCGATTTCTGCCGAGACCGGAAGCCTGTGGGAAACGCTAAAAAACGCAACTGATTCCACTACAAAGGCAGGTATGCATAACGACGAATTCCACTATTTTAAATGGCGATTTTTCATTCCGCAAACAATTTGCAACAAAGATCCCCGTGCGAAAAGGCCCGAAGTCAACTTGATTGGAATTTATATAGGATTGCTGAGCCGTACCGCTTTCTTCTTTGATTACTGCTTGTCCAAAACAGGCATCTCGCTCAAATTTCTCCTACCGCTCCCTCCGCTACATGCAGGCGTTCCCAAGTATCATTCCTACTGTTTCTTCAGAATGCCTATGAAATTCTGGGAGGCCAGTCTGACAGTTCTTAGAAAGGTCATCCTCTGCACGGTCCTCACCACGAAGAGAAGCAGCATTGTCCAGGATATCTTTTTTTATAATGATTTTGGGTCATGGAGCAGAGAGGAACAGGCCCTTGCTGAAGTGGAGCAAGACCCTGGGTGCAAGAAATCACTGTATCACCGTCTGTATAATCACCGACACACAGAGGAAGGAAAATCCTTCGAATCTTCCCAACATGAAAAAATGCTGCAGTTACTATTACAGTACTTTTATGACATGTGGCCCGTCAATTAACCACCTGGGCGGTTCCCATTGAGCCAATTTGGTGTGGTGGGTAAAAGCAGCAATCTTTAATCTGGAGAACTGAGTTTGATTTGCTGCTTGTCCTCCTCATGCAGCCTTCGGCCAGTACCAGTTCTCTCAGAGCTCTCTCAATCTCACCCACCTCACAGAGTGTCTGTTCTGGTGAGAGAAAGGGAAGGTGACTGTAAGCTGCTTGAGATTCATGAGGCCTGCTGGGTGATGTTGGGCCATTCACAGTACTCTCAGAGCTCTCTCAGCCCCACCTTCCTCACAAGGTGTCTGTTGTGGGGAGACGAACGGAAGGTGATTATAAGCCACTTTGACACTCATGAGGCCTACTGGGTGACCTTGGGCCAGTCATAGTTCTCTCAGAGCCTCACCTACTTTGTAGGGAATCTGTTGTGGGGAGAGGAAAGGTAGGCTTTGAGACTCCTTCAGGGAGTAAAAAGACAGGTATAAAAAAACAGCTGTTCTTCTAAACGAAGAGTGGGTTGAATAATATCCACCCCTTTCTTCTCTTCTATTTTTTTAGCTCAGAGAAGCAGAGTGGGCCCCTGACTTTGGCCCTGCAAACTTTGTTCCCAGATGGGGAGCGACAGTCACAGGTGCTCGGAAATTCCTCCTGGCGTACAACATCAACCTGCTGTGCACGAAGGAGCTGGCGCACCGGATAGCCCTGAACATCCGGGAACAGGGCCGGGGGAAGGACCAGGTACCCTGGGTTCGGGGGAAGAAACTCACTTGTCAGTGTTTTTGTTACAATCTTTGTTCAAAAGAGTTCAAAACAGGCACAATGAAGAGGGACCCTCCCAGTGTTTAAAAGGGATGATACAAGAGTATCAGATTTCATCTCTTTTGCAACAGGTTAGAAAGGCCTCCGTTGGGAGGGTGGGGTGCGGACGAGCAAAGGGACCACTCTGATCTCATGATCTGCCAGCATGGATTCTGCAGCCTGCTTGGAAATATTTTCCCCTCTACCCTCTTCTTCCCTTGCCGTTTCTGCCTTCTGCTTGATAGCAGATGACTCTGAAACTGTAGTAAAAAGTGCATCCAAAAGTACAAAGCAGTCATTTACAGTCATGATAACCAAACAATATTATAAATGAGTGTGTAATAATCCAACAATACAAGTGTGATACGAAAAAATCCAGGCAACAGTTGATTAGGTTATTTCCAGATGAATTCCAAACAATGCTCCGTTAGTTCCCCATTTTGCAAGGTGGCTTCTACAATGGACCCAACAGAAGTAATAATATTAATAAGTTTCTCAAGGGAATAAGCAACAAAATGACTTAGAAGAATTTTCCAAAAACTGAACTATCAGTGGTGTTTTCCCAAGCTGCACATAACCGGTTCTATGATCAAGAGAAAGTTCCCAATGGCATCCCAGCCTCCAAGTAGCCGTTCTCTCCAGGGAATTGATCTCTTTAGTCTGGAGAAGACCTGGGGACTGGCGTTCCTAAGATGAGCTGTAATTCCATGCAGTTCCCAGGTCCCACCTGGAGACTGGCATCCTGACCCCTTCCCATACTGCTGATGCCTGGAAGTGAATCAAGCCCCAGTGGTCCCCTGGTGTCCTTCCTCTAGTGCGTTTGGGTGGCTTGGCTGGAGAACTGGCCCTGGGCTGAGCCAGCCAGTGACCCTCAGTCTTGGCTGATCTGCAGAAAGTTTTCTTTGCTGGGATTCTTGCTAGAGTGTATGCGGCAGAGGATGCAGGTGCTCAGCATGAGTCTTCTCCTTGTTCTCTCTCTGCAGCCGGGGCGCCTGAAGCAGGTGCAAGGCATGGGCTGGTACTTGGAAGAGGAAAACATTGCCCAGGTCTCCACCAACCTGCTAGATTTTGAGACCACCCCCCTCCATACAGTCTACGAAGAGGTCTGCAGGGACGCTCGGGTGAGTTGCCTGTGTTGCCTTGCTTGCCTTCAAGAAACAGAGAGAGCTCAAAGCCCACATGGCTAGCCCTCCAGCCCTTTGAGGATCTCAGAAGAGGTGGTTGGCAGAGTTTAAAGGTGCAAAGGGGAGAACTGTGAAGCACCAGTGACCTAGAGGGGGTGGGAAGGGGAGGGACCCCAGGTGGGCTCTGCTTCCCAACAATATTCTGCACGATTGCACCACTTCTGGGGTTTCCTAACAGCAAAATATGTGGAAAAGACCCTTCCTGGGACTAGACATCCAAGCCCCCTAGGACTTTCCCATAGCATTTTCCTTCTTCCTCATTATGCAAGAGGGAATTAGTGTTCAGGGAGATCAGATCTGAGCCTGGGCATAAATGTAGCTCCCAAATCAATGGTAAAAAAGTTGAGAAAGGCTGTGTGGTGTAGTGGTTTAAGTGGCTGTGTTTGAGCCTCCTCCTCATGCAGCCAGCTGGGTGACCTTGAGCTAATCACAGTTCTCTTAGAGCTCTTCTAAAGCAATCCAGCAATGTAGTATGTTGTGCAAGATGTAGCCCTTTAAATCATACCTTTGGCACATGGCATCCCTTTTTCCGTAACTTTTGCGTGATTGCAAGAACATAAATAACCCAAGCGCAAAGAGACCTCCATAGAGGCCATGTGACATGTAGAGCAATGAGAATAACCCCACTATCACTGAAGAGAGCGGTTTCAGACAATAACCAGTCATAGAGGCATGCTGGCAACAAAGGAGTTAAGCTTTTGACAATGCTTTTTGACAGCTGAAGGTTAGGAGCCAGAGTATGAAAGGAGATTTGAGTGAAAAGGGTCAACATTGACAGGAGAATGGGCAAAGGTCAGAATTCTAGAACTGGAAAGGAAAGGAAACATTTTACTGTTGTCCCTGGTACAGTAGGTTAAGTGTAATGTTTAACAAGAAGGTTAACAGGGTAAAAAAAAAAAAAACCCTGCCTGAGAAGCCAACTCCCCCTTTCTGGTGTGTATGGCTTAAGCACCGCTGTCCCACTTCTTTAAATTAATTCTTTCTATTTACCTCCAGTATAGTTCAAGTATACCTTGGTCATTCAATTGAGAAATAAGAACATTGTCTTGTCTTTGCCGCTTTACCTCAGAACTGAGTCAGAAGCCACGGATGTGGGGGCCACATTTATGTCCAGGCTCAGATTCTATCTCCGTGGATGTTAATTCCCTCCTGCATTATGGGGGAAGAGGGAAAATGCTATGGAGAACTCCTTGGGAGTGTGGATATCTGGCCCCAGGAAGGGTCTTTCCCACATCTTTTGAAGTCTCTATCTATGCATTTTGCCTGTTTTGAACATGGCACAGAGACATCTGAGCAGTCAGAAAGGTGTTCCTAGATAGAAGGTCAGAAAAATATTTCAGCTCTTTTATATGCATTTAGCCTTGTTGTGCAGTTGACTTGGTCAGAATAAGAATGTTGGAGTCTCATCTGGATTACGTATCAAAATCCATAGACTGTAGGATTCATGTTAAAAGGCTGAAGAAACTACAACAGGTGGGAGGTTCTCAGCTGACCTAAGCAATCCTGTAGACAGAAAATTGCTTGGTTTGTGAAGAACTGGGCCCATAACCCACTTTCCATTATGAGTTTGTTGGCCTCAAAGCCGCTGTTTTAATATCGCTCAGTAACTCTGCTCTGTATGCTGCTAGGGTTGTCAACACTGACTTGAGAAATTCCTGGAGATTTGGGAGTGGAGCCTGGGGAGGGAATAGTTGGGGGAGGAGGTGGAGGGTGGATTTCAGAATCAGCCCAACTTTCAGAGCCAGTGTGGGGTAGTGGTTAAGAGCGGTGTTCTCTAATCTCAAGAGCTGGGTTTGATTCCTCACTTCTCCATGTTTAGCCAGCAAGGTGACCTTGGGCCAGTCACAATCCTGATAGAGCTGTTCTTGCAGAGCAGTTCTGTCAGAGCTCTCTCAGCCTCACCGACCTCTCAGAGTAGCTGTTGGGGAAGAGGAGGGGAAGGCAATTTTAAGCCACTTTGGGACTCCTTCGGGTAGTGAAAAGCAGGATCTAAAAACAATATCTTCTCATTCCTCCAGTGAAGCCATTTTCTCCAGGAGATCTGCTCTCTGTCATCTGGAAATCAGTTGTAATTCTGGGAGATCTTGAGACCCCAACTGGAATTTGGGCTATGTTAGGAAATACAATCTCATAACATTGGAGCAGATGCCTATGTGATACCTTATAATTTGATTTGTATTAAACCTTCTTCAAACTGGGAACATAGATAGAGGAGTAATCACTGGGTTTGAATACCTAGGACTGGTGTCTCTACACATTGGATTAAACTTTTGAGAGACTTATTGAGCACATAAGCATTGATTGGTCAGCCTCCTGATTTCTTTTGCTTTTTCATGGACTTCCCAACTGGAGTTTGGCAGCCCTGAATGGTGCAGATTGCTGACCACTACATGTGTAACCCTGCTAGCTTGTAAAATGCCATTTCTTGCCCTTAGGATCTCAACCTCCCGGTGGTAGGATCTCAGCTTGTGGGCCTAGTCCCCAAAAAGGCCATTCTGGATGCAGCAGAATTTTATATAAACAAAAACAGTCTCTTCATTCTGGAAGAAGATCACAAAATCAGGCTGGTAATGTCTCACCTGTCATTGACTGAATGTTTTATGTCCTTGTGGATTTGGTTTTGATGGTTTTCATGATATGCTTTTATAATAATTTGTTTCAAATGAGAGCTGCCTGGGTGGCTCTCATTGGGCGTCAAGGTAGCATGCAAACTTTGTAAGTAAATACAATAAAGAAGTTGGAACCTCAAGAGAAGGCATGGCACAGTTACACCCTTCCCAGAAAAGAAAGGTCGCCCAGTTATTTTTTGTCCCACTAGGGCCAAGGAAAGGAGACAGGTAAACAACCCCTCTGGTTTACATGCAAACAAAATGAGTGTTTTGGGGGGGTGTCTCTTTTAAACAGAACTTGGGCCCACCACTTGGGGGACTGCTTGCCCCCATTCCTAGCTTGCAGCCCTTGAGATGGAAGTGCCAATTGCAATATATGCAGAGAGGGAAGCCTACAGAATGTGTCAAGGTGTTGCATCATTCCAGATGGGGAGTGGCTGCCTGGGTGGGGAAGCCAGAGAAGAATGACTAGGATGGGCAACCGATCCTTTTTGACTTGGGTTGCCAGCTCTGGGATGAGAAATTCCTGGAGACTCCAGGGAGGTGCCTAGGGAGGGCAGGGTCTGGGAAAGGGAGGAACCTCTGCAGAGTAGAGTCTGCTATCTGAAGCAGCCATTTTCTCCCTGGAAACTGAACGTCATCTGGAGATCAGTTGTAATTCCAGAAGTTTTCCAGGCAACCTCCATGAATCCATGGATAGCGGGGATGTTGGGACTTCTGGACTTGGCTTGGTATGCCTAAGTCCCTCCAGAAAACAAAGCTGCAAAGAAACAGCACATTTTGAAAGTTTGCAGCTATTAGTTACCTTTGTGGGTGAGGCACAGACTCATAGCGCTTTGAGGTTTAAAAGAGAGAAATCTTTACAGGAAAGATTATTTACACATTTATATCATATTCATCTGTGTCAGTGCCCAGAACTCCGAAGAACACTAGAGGCATGATGTGAAGGCAAGCAATAGCAAATGACCTCTGAACATCTCTTGCCTGGCAGTCAGACAATCCGAGGATCTCCTACACATATGCTATGCAATAATCTGAAAACATGCCCAGTGTGAAATCTGAACAGAGGTCGGTCCACTAGTAAGAGCTCGGGAAGTTCAGCTCCCAGTTCACAAAAATGACATCCTTGGCTCCTGTTTTTTCCATTGCAGGTCGTCAGCCGGCTGGGGCTGGATTCCTTGGGCCCATTCAATCCCAAAGAGCGCATTATTGAGTATGGACATTTTCATTTCTTTTGTCTTTTGGGGAGTTAGGTTGCAGATCTGTGCTCCTTTGCTTGTTTTAGGGCTCACTATGAAGTCATGCTGGGGTCCCTTCCTGCCTTGATAGCAAATGGGATCAAGGGAAGTGTTGGTGGGGAACAGATAGAAGCAAAGTTCTGCCACATTTTCTTCACTTCAGAAAATTTCGCCACAGAGAATCATCTCCTCCTCATGTGGCTTTAGGTACAGCCAAAGAAATGTTCTGAACAATTTCAGAGTTTTGCTCAAACTGTAGGGTCGCTATGCCTGGCAACTGATGGGAAGCTCAAAGGGGGGGAAAAGGGGGGGGGGATGGTATCCAATATGCCATTTCTGAGGAAAAATGGAAGTGATTTAGGGTAGCTCTAGGAATAATTGGAATCTCTATGGTAAAACGATAGAATTTCAGGCCATTCCTGGAGCTCCCCTATGAGGCAGTGGTCCCCAACCCCCGGTCCGGGGACCGGGACCGGTCTGTGGATCATTTGGTACCGGGCCGCGGCTCATCCTCATCCTCCTCCCCAGCTGCTGCCTCAGGGGCTGCCCTGCCACTCTGCGGCCGACTCACCTTTGGTGCTCTCCGGTGGCTGCCATGGCTGGGGCTCCCCCTTGGCATGGCACTGCGCAGCTGCTGCTGGCAGTGCCTCCTAGCGGGCGGCAGGAAGTCAGGGGCGCCGGGGCTCAGGCAGCAGCAATGTCCCTTGGCAAAAAACTACCCCCCCGGGCCTCAGTAAAATTGTCAAGCGTTGACCAGTCCCTGGTGATAAAAAGGTTGGGGACCACTGCCTTGAGGATTTCCCATGGAAGTGACCTAGTAGTGCAGATGCTGCTGCCATTTGTTTAAAATAATCCTTCCCTTTCTGCAAAGGATATTCAGGTCTTCCCAGGGGAATGTCAAATCTATCGGACAAGCAGCAGGAAGGTGTCCGAATATCCTGCTTTCCTCAGTGCATTAGATCCCCTTCGCCTAAAAGTACATGAGGGTGATATTGCGATTTCCTCTTTGTGTTCTGAAGGGAGATGGTGCAGGATGGGGACGGGAGTGGCTGCCTGGTCTCTCTGCCTCTTCGCACCTTGGTGCAGAAAGTCGGGTCCCGCTCAGCAGCTCCTGGCGGAGGGTCCGTCTCGGCAGCAATCTCTTCTCTGGTACGTGGTGCTTAAACAAGGTGACCCTCAACTAGCCATCTCACAAGGCCGTCTTTCCAGGCATTGCCCCTTTGCACTTGACTCCTGCACGGCCAGTGCTTAAGAAGACCATCTCCAGATGGGTAAAATTCTGGGGAGCTGCTCCAGTCCAAGTAGAAGGTCTGATTCAATTAAAGGCAGCTCCATTTCCTCGGCCTCACCGGCTTCTGTGAGCTCACCTGTTGGCTGCGTTGCATTGATCGTGACTTTGAACTAAATAAAAGAGAAAACACTGCGTGTGGCTATAAGTAAACATAGATATTAACACAAAAGCAAATTTTGTTTGCATTGTGGATTTATGGCCCGAAGTATCCAAAAGCGGAACTCATGGTGTTTAACAAGAACGAAGTTTTGGCTGCAAGCCTTCATCAACACCAATACTGTTGCATAATGAAAGCCCAGTTCATGAGAAACAAATAACATGTTAATCGCCCAGAGCTGTAAAGAGCAGGCAGTATAAAAATCTAAATGAATGAATGAATGAATGAATGAATGAATGAATTGAAAACGTGTAGTAGACCTTACTCTGCTTATTTCCTTATAGGGAGCAGCACTGGGCTGTATGGCGGGACTGATGACCTATGGAAAACGGCAATTTGAAGAACTGGACCCAGTCATGAGGCAGTTAATACCTCCCTTTCATCAAGCCATGAATGAGCTGGTGGTCATGGTGGATGAAGACTCCAGGGCTTTCAGCAGCTACATGGTGAGAGACATCAGTCAGTCAGTCAGTCAGTCAGTCAGTCTATCTACCCTGACCTGGGCTGATTCTGCACTTACTTTGTTTATTCTGTTGTGGATCCTGCTGAATTCAGATCGATTTGAACTCAGGTCTTCCTCTATTCCTCCCACCCACTGAAACAGAAAGTGTTCTGCACTTGATTGGGGAAGCTCAAAACAGGGAAGGGTGCCAATTGCAGCAGGAGTCTCTTTCTTACTTTTCTTGAATGGGGGAGGTGGGAGGATAGGGGCCAGCAAGGGAGAGGGAAATAACAAGAGGCAAATCTCTGCAAAGAGAAGTTAGGGCTTCTGGAGCACAGTCACATTAAGGGAAGCCTTGCAACCGGGAACCAGGAAGTCTTTGAACTGATGCCCTGGCCAGTCAGGGAAGACTGCTTTGCTCCGAGGCATGCAGTGAGTTAATTAAAAAAAAAGCAAAAATCTGCACATTTACTGATGGTGTTTTTTAAAATATTGATGCTTATATCTACTCCAGGATATTGCGGGGGAAAGGTAGGGTCACTCTGGATCAATCATGCAAATTGCAGAGGGAAAATTTAAAGTGCCCCAAATCAAAATGGAAATCGAATTCAGAGTAGACTGCAGGGATTTAGTCAATTTGGGAGTGGGTAAAAAGCCCCGTGCAGACTACACCCAGGATAGCTCAGGCTAGCTCGATCTTGTCAGATATCAAAAGTTAAGTCCCCAGGGCTGTGAGGGTGGAGGCTAGGGAGGGTCCGATCTTGGTCCTGTGCAATGCAAGGTCGATTAAGAACAAGACCTCCACTCTGCAGCACTTCTTTGCAGAGTCGGGGGCGGACCTTGCTTGCGTGACCGAGACCTGGGTGAGGGAGGGGGAGTCGGTGGCCTTGAAAGAACTGGCCCCCCCCAGGATTCTCGGTCCTACACCAATCTCGGACCCATAAGAGGGGAGGGGGGGTGGCAATTCTGGCCCGGGAGACTCTCGCCTGCAGGGCTCTCCCGGTGCCGGAAATCAGTGGAGTGGAGTGTGTCGGTATTGGGTGGGGCTCGGTCGAGAGCGCGGCCATCTGGCTGGTATACCGTCCGCCCAACGCGCCACCAGATGCCCTGCCCCGCCTGCTGGAGGCGGCGGCCGCCTGGGCGTTGCAGTTCCCTAGGCTCTTAATCCTGGGTGACTTCAATGTCCACGCGGACTCGCCCACTTCAGGACTTGGTGGGGACCTGGTGTCATCCATGGCGACACTAGGGCTCTCGCAATTTGTTGCCGGTCCCACTCATCACGCCGGCCACACGCTTGACTTGATTTTCGGTGCCGGGATAGAGGTGGTTCTGGAGCCAGCTTTGGCCGTGCCATGGTCAGACCACTATGCCCTGCGGGCCCGGCTTGTGATGCCACCCCCTCCCCAGTTGGGCGGCGGGCGCACTTTTGCCCGCCCGCGGAGACTCATGGATCCAATTGGTTTCCGGAATGCTCTGCGGGACCCGATGCCTCCTGGCAACTCACTGGCGGCGTTAGTAGAGGACTGGCAGTCCCGTCTGACAGCCGCTATAGATGAGATTGCCCCTAAGCGTCCTCTCTGCCCTCGACTCAAACGGGCCCCCTGGTACACGGGGGTGCTCCGGGAAAAGAAGAGGGAGGTGAGACGACTAGAGCGAGTGTGGCGGAAGACTCGCGACGAAGCTGCAAGAACATCTTATCGCACGCTTATGAGGGCGTATGAGATGGCGGTGAAAGTGGCGAAGCGAGAGTTCTTCGCCACGGAAATCGCGTCCGCAAGCTCTCGCCCGGCCCAATTATTTAGGGTAGTTAGATCCCTTACCGCCCTTCAGGGGCGCCAAAATATTAGTCAATTGGCACTTGGCTGCGAGGCATTAGCGAGCTTTTTTGCGGATAAAGTCTTGTCGCTTCGCCATGACCTTCCTGTCACAATTAATACAGTAAATGAACTGGAGACCTGTTGGCCGTCTTTGGCAGCGAGGTTTGATGGCTTCAGACGGCTCTCTTCTTCCGAAGTGGACAAGTTGCTGGGGTCGGTCAGGGCGACCACCTGCCCCCTTGATCCCTGTCCCTCTTGGCTTCTCAAGGGGAGCGGAGAGGGGATAGGAGGCCAACTCAGGGATATTATCAACCTTTCCCTGAGTTCCGGGGAATTCCCCGAGCGGCTGAAGGAGGCAGTGGTTCGCCCTCTCCTGAAAAAATCAACGCTGGACCCGCAGGACCCTGCCAACTACCGCCCGGTGTCGCATCTAGCGTTCCTGGGCAAGGTGGTGGAAAGGGCTGCGGCGGACCAGCTCCTAGCTTTCTTGGATGAAACTTCGGCACTCGATCCATATCAGTCTGGCTTCCGTCCTGGCCACGGGGTGGAGACGGTGTTGGTCGCTCTGCTGGATGATCTCCGTCGCCAGCTGGATAGAGGCGGGTCAGCCGTGCTGGTCCTTCTGGATCTGTCGGCTGCTTTCGACACCGTGGACCATGAGATATTGGGCCACCGCCTCGCCGGTACGGGGATACGGGGTACAGCCTTGCGCTGGATACGCTCCTTCCTCCAGAACCGGACCCAGAGGGTTGCAGTGGGGGATGAGCTCTCGCGCCCTTATGGACTCCCTTGTGGGGTCCCACAGGGCGCGGTTCTCTCCCCCACACTATTTAACATCTTCATGCGCCCTCTGGCCCAGCTGGTACGGAGTTTTGGGTTGGGCTGCCATCAGTACGCTGATGACACCCAGCTCTATCTCCTCATGGACGGCCACCCAGACTCCCCCCCAGAACCATTCGCCAGATGTTTGGAAGCAGTGACAGAATGGTTTGAGCAGAGTCGCCTGAAACTCAACCCCTCCAAGACGGAGGTCCTGTGGCTGGGAAGTAGGGGGCGGGAACAGGAAGCGCATTTACCCACCCTGGCAGGGGCGCATCTTACCATCGCGTCCCAGGCTAGAAACTTGGGTGTGACCATTGATGCCTCCCTGACTATGGAGGCGCAGGTCAGGAAAGTAGCCGGCCAGGCATTTTTCCATCTTCGCCAAGCCCGGCTACTAGCGCCCTACCTGTCCCCCGAACACCTGGCCACTGTGATCCATGCAACGGTCACCTCCAGATTAGATTTCTGTAACTCGCTCTACGCGGGCCTACCCCTGTCTCTGATCCGGAAACTCCAGCTGGTACAAAATGCAGCCGCTAGGGTCCTCACCGGCACACCTTGGAGGGCCCACATCCAGCCTGTGCTGAGGCAGCTGCACTGGTTACCAATTGCTGTCCGGATCCGGTTCAAGGTTCTGGTTCTAACCTTTAAGGCTTTACGCGGGCTGGGACCCACATACCTGAGGGACCGCCTAGTGCCCTATGCCCCCCGCAGGGCTCTGCGCTCTGCGAGTGAGAATCTTCTGGTCGTTCCCGGCCCTAGGGAAGCACGCCTAGCCTCGACCAGGGCCAGGGCCTTTTCGGTCCTGGCCCCCACCTGGTGGAATGAGCTCCCGGGTGAGCTGCGGGTCCTGCGGGACCCTTTAACGTTCCGCAGGGCCTGCAAGACGGAGCTCTTCCGCCAGGTCTATGGTTGAGGCTGGGGCTGCCGGGGTACATCGACTGCTCTCCCTCGGGCTTCCTGAACATCGTTGACCTCCTTCTCCTCCACCCCCCCTTCTTTAGGAATGGGGGTAGGAAGGGGATCTTATTATTGTGCTGCCATGTTGTGACATTTTAAAGTCTTTTAATGGGAGTTTTAATGGGTTTTTTAAGACATTGTAACCCGCCGCGAGCCATTTGGGAGTGGCGGGAAATAAATCGAAATAATAATAATAATAATAATAATAATAATAATAATAATAATAATAAGTGGGATCAGCCCCGTCTTTGGATAGGAAGTTCTGGGTTGCTACACAGAGGCAGGTGATGGCCCATTCCCTGTGAATGTCTCCTGTGGGTTTGAATACTTACACCATCCTCTGTCTTTCTAACAATGCCATGACATCATTCGCCCCCTGTATTTGCTGCTGTGGGACTGAGGCCAGAGGCCAGACAACCTCAAAGCTATTCTATGCCATCCATTGGGCAAAGCTGCATTGTAAACCATTGAGACACCTTAAAGACAGAGAAAAGTGTGGGTATAAAGACCACCTTTTCTTCTTCTATAGTGCTGGAGATCTTAATTAATGGGAGTCATTTCTGTCTGCAGAATGAGTCTTCCTTATATCCCTTCTTACTGAAGGACAAAATACCCTTCACAAGACTCCTGGGGGCAGAGGACCCCAGGGTTAGTTGCAGATCAGCTGCAGGAGAAGGGAATTAAGAAAAATTGCCCTTCCATTAACTGAAATCTAGTGAGGGCAACATGTTTATCGGTAGGGCTGTGATGTAAATATCTCGCATCTCACATCATACATAATGACAAGTGCTTGTTCAGGAACAGGCAAAGGGAAGAATTCTTTCTGTGTAGCTCTAACAGTGAAGAAAAATACAGTTAGATAAATGTGTATTTCTCACCTCTCCTCAGGAAGCTATGAAACTTCCCAGAAATACACCTGAGGAGAAAGAAAGGTATGTAATATGGGATTGCCGGAAAAATGATTCTGTATTCCAATCGCTTACCTACCCCACACCTTTGTTACCTTTAGGCGGCTTTAGTGTCATGGTTTCCCGAGAACGGCAGTTTCCCGAGGGGATTTGAGAATTTTCTATAACAGATCTGCAAACTCTCTGTTTCCACCATTTCTGGGAAAGAGAGACATGAGCTGTGTAGGGCCATCCTAAGTATCTGAGGAGCCATTCGCTAAAAACTCCAAAGAAGCTCTTCATAACTTCTGTAAAGGAGGGCGGGAAATGCATTCTGCTCAAGCTACATGCGATCTAACATTTACCTGCTCTTGTAAGTCTTGTGGGTTCTGGGTGAGAAGATGACAGGCTTATAAATAGTTGAAAGAAAGAAAGCAACCTGCTGGGAAGGGGCCATGGTGTAGAAGCAGGTACAGTTCCCAAGGATGGATGGGCAGATGTATACGAATGGGCAGTTGTTCATCTTACCCCACTGAAGGCTCTGCTCAGATGAGTGAATCTATCATGGTGGAGCATAGAAGCATAGAAGGAGAGGTAGTTCCAGCGATATGAGGGCACAAGGCCTTGAAGGGCTTGGTTTATAGCAGGGTAGGGAGGTCAATCCACATCTAGGGACCAGCGGATCACCTGGGTAGGAGCTTCTAACTGTTTTAAGGTTCTCGGGAACCGGGGGAACTTAGGCAAGGGAGGGAAGAATCAGGATGTAAATGCAACATCCCTGCATCACCTGGAAGTGACATCAGAGGCAATACTATGGTTTGGGGGCAAAACTCTATGGTGAGGCTAATGCTAACATAGAGGTTTTGCCCACAAACCAGAGCGTCAACCTTGATGTGCTATCCTATTTCCAGATAACATAGGGTTTCCAGCTCTTGGTTGGGAAATACCTGGTGATTTTTTTTGGGGGGGGGGGGAGTTGGAGCCAGGAGCAGGAGAGATTTGGGGGTGGGGAGCACCCTCAGTGGAGTATAATGCTATGGAGTCCACCCTCCAAAGTAGCTGTTTTCTCCAGGGGAACCGATCTCTTTAGTCTGGAGATGATCTATAATTCCAGGTGATCCCCAGATCCCATCTGGAGACTGACATCCCTAGAGATGCAGGGACAGCAAATTTACTTCCAGATTCTTTCCTCCATGCTCCAGGTAAGTCCCCCACCCCCATCCCCTACCGGCATGCCCTACAGAAGCAGCGACTCTATAACAGACAGTTGAATTGAACCCTGTAACTAATGAGTAGCCAGTGGAGTAACTGCAGAATCGTCCCGGTTATTGCAAACCAAGGGTACTCTCTCATGAGATGCAGATCAACGGAGAAATTCTTTACAAAAAAGAATTCAGAGTTGTTTTAACAGATCCAAGAGGGTAAATCTGGAAATATCATGATAGAAGTCTATTGCTAAGAACAATTTGGCCTGTCTTGGGGTATACATAAGAAACCCCTCCCCCATTTCCTCCCCCATTAGCTATTCCCACAGCAGCAAGGCTTTTATCGTCAGATGGGTAGAACAAAGCAAAACTTACAATTTTGCACCTAGCGGACAAAAGGCAGCCAGAACTACTCGCCGGGGCCGTAACATGCAGAGCAAGTGATAGGGTCTGAGCATTTCTCCTTTGGCTTCTTTCCGGCCTGCAGGCGCTCAGCAGCCATGCAGATGGGCCTGAAAAAGGCGGTTGGCGTCCCTTTCTCGCTGGCAGAAAAAGTTCACTCCTTATGGCCTTCCCTAAAAGAAATGGCTCGTCATGGGAACATTGCCTGCAGATCAGACATTCAGGTATGCTGTTTAATTGAAGACCTGGCTAGGAAGAAAAAGGCTCTTTGGTTTTGTTTTTCAAAGGATTGTGTAATTAATTATGTTTGTCTGCTAAAAAATAAGAGGATCTTAAAGGAATGGGGGAGGGGGATGTGTCTGTAAAAATTAAATGTATTGTGATAGCATGAGTGTGTTGCCAAAAAAAAAAAAAGACAGACAAAAATGGGTTGCAGCCAGACAGAAGATAGGTTGCTGACCACTAACCAGGGACTGATGAATTTCCAAAGTTACAACAGATTTCCAGATGACAGAGATCAGTTCCGCTGGATGAAATTCATTCATTCATTC
Source organism: Paroedura picta (assembly GCF_049243985.1). Classification (NCBI taxonomy): domain Eukaryota; kingdom Metazoa; phylum Chordata; class Lepidosauria; order Squamata; family Gekkonidae; genus Paroedura; species Paroedura picta. Next base: position 180,154,961 of record NC_135369.1, on the reverse strand, counting down.
ATTCATTCATTCATTCATTCATTCATTGATTCATTCATTCATTCATTCATTCATTCATTCATTCATATTTCTGTTTGGATTTGTATCCCGCCTCTCACGACTTTGTCACCTTGAGGCAGCTAACAATTAAAACCATAAATAATATCCCGTAAAACCACAGAATAGTACACATAGTGTCCCATAAGATGGCAGAAAACAATCTACCCAACCCAACTCTACTGAATCCAGCCAGAATGTAACTCAACTCTAAGTTATAATTATAGTCACAGGATGCTTGGCTAGGGTAGGTCCCCTGATCGAAACTCCGGTCAACCCACCCCCTCCTGACCTCAACTAAATGTCTGGTGGAAGAGCGCCTTCTTGCAGGCCCTGGAAGCTTTGGAGGGTAGATGGTATAAATTATCCTAGGGTTGCCAACCTAGGTAGTGACGGGAAATCTTCTATTACAACTAATCTTCATGTGAGAAAATGGCCACTTTGTATTGGAACTGCAATCAGCAAGTAATCAGTCCTAAAGGGCTGGTGTTAAACTGTTAGAGCAACTAAGTTGTACCTGTGTGCTCACTAGTGACATCAAGTGGTCACAGAGGAGGTTGCAATGGAAAAAAAACCTAGCACAATTTCTCAGGTTAGAGTTCAAGTGCTCCAGGATGGGACCAACTATGGTTCTTGTGGTATCTTTCTCAATGATGATTGTTGAAAACACACACTATATTACTCCCTTAAAACAAATTGCATGTAGGTGGCAGCAAAAGCTCTAGAAGCTGGCGTATTTGGTGCCTCATTCAACGTCATCACCAATCTGAAAGATATAACAGATGAAGGCTTTAAGCAGCAGGTAAGAAATGTTCACTTTGTCATTGTGTGTGGTTCCTCTACCAGTGTTGCATAATGTTGACATGCTAGTTGCCCTGGTAGTATTGATAGTGGGTTGGAAACCTCCAGGTGGAAATTACAGGTGATCTCCAAACTACAGAGATCAGTTCCCCTGGAGAAAATTTCTGCTTTAGAGGGTGGATTCTATGACACTGAGGTCCTTCCCCAAGCTTCACCCCCTCAAGCTCCACCCTCAAGTCCCCAAGAGTTTCTCAACTGGGTTCACTGATATTTCCTTAATATGATAAAAGTTGTTGGGAGTCATCCAGTGTGGTTTTTCTTGAAGGCACCATTCTGTATGCACCTGTCCTTGCAGAGCACTCTGGGATAGTGGCAGTGGGCAGGTAAACAGGTATGTGGCAGTACTCTGTCAATGGTGAGAGGTTAGACGGGAGACCCGTTTAGTTCTAAAGACAGGTGGCCACACTATGGCTCTCCAGATGCCCATGGACTACAGTTACCATGAGCCCCAGCCAGCAGCATGTTGGCTCATGGTAGCTGTAGTCCTTGGATATCTGGAGAATTACAGTTTGATCACCCCTGGTCAAAGGAGATTTCAGGTCCGGCTCTGGCATAAGCCATAATAACCTGGCATAGTGTAAGGGGTACATACCTTGGCACTCCCCCCTGTAAGTCTTCCAGGATCTAGGTCAGGCTTTGTCAACCAAGGTTGTGTGAAACCCTGGGGTTTCTTGATGGCCCTGGGATGGTTTCCTGTAAGGTTGGGAGTTACTTAATTTTAATATATATTTTATATTTATTAAATATTTATTGGGTGATAGGACCATATATGGTCATGTCAACCTGCCCCCCCCCCAAAAAAAATGGCCAGTGGAGATCCTCGATGGTAAATAGTTCAGAAAGGCTGCTCCATGTTTTGTTTTATTGGCCAGTTCGTTTTATTGTTTTAAGTGTTGATGGTTCATAATCCTACCATTTTGATTGGTTTATTGATTTATTCCCCAGTTTTTCCCCCAGTAGGGACACAACCAGTTGCGTCCCCTCCTTTTTATCTACACAGCAGGTTAGATTGACATAACACTTTGGACTAGCCCAAGCTGTTCAATTGGGTTTCCATGGCAGAATGGGAATTTGAACCTGGGTCTCCCAGCCTCTAGTCTGACTCTCTAACCACTGCACCACACTGGCACCATGCAGATTTTAATGTCTGTGATCCATCTCAAGTCACTGGATAGGGAGGAGGAGGAGAAGAAGAAGAAGAAGAAGAAGAAGAAGAAGAAGAAGAAGAAGAAGAAGAAGAAGAAGCAGCAGCAGCTTTTCTATGCCCTACTTTTCACTACCCAAAGGAGTCCTAAATTGGCTTACAAACACCTTTCCCTTCCTCTCCCCACAACAGACACCTTTTGAGGTAGGTGGGGCTGAGAGACCTCTAAGAGGACTGTGACTGGCCCAAGGTCACCCAGCTGGCTGCATGTGGAGGAGTAGGGAATTAAACCTGTTTCTCCAGATTAGAATCCACCACTTAAAGAAATGGAATATAAATCAGGTGCTGTTAAGCTCATCTTGACAGGGGAATATTGATGGGACGGGGGGGGGGGGGAAGCTCTGCTTAGAAAAATGTATTTTCTTCTTACTTTTTGGATTTTGTCTTGAGTCAATGTGGCTATCTTGAACTGTGCAGGTGCAGATGAAAGTCTCCCATTTTGTGGAGGAGGCCAAGGAAAGTGCTGCATTTGTCCTGGAGCTGCTGGAGGAACGAACCACATGAAAACATCGCTCCTTCACTGTGCAAAGGAATTTGCAATGCTGTTGCTTCGTATGCTTTGTGGAATCCTACTATCACTACTTGTTCTCTGTCCTTCGTCTGGCAAGAAATCAGCTATAGATTTCACTGTCCTGCATTCCTTGCCCTGCCCTTAGTTTATTTAAACAGTCTTAGACCAGAACTGTAATTAAAAAAACAACAGATAAATAGCCTAGCCCTGCCTATTACTTCTCTTACAGCATCTGTGGAATGGTTTCTGTTGGTCGCTATCATGTTCAAGAACCACATAATATTTGATCTGGACCAACAAAAGTGCCTTAGAACAAAGTGCAAGTTTTTGAGTTCTCCAGAACTCTATGTCATTTTGAAGGTTACAAAAAAGGAGAGAGGGTTGAAGAAGAAGAAGAAGAAGAAGAGTTGGTTCTTATGTGCCACTTTTCTCTACCTGAAGGAGTCTCAAAGTGGCTTACAGTCGCCTTCCCTTTCCTCTCCCCACAACAGACACCCTGTGGGGTGAGTGAGGCTGAGAGAGCCCTGATATTACTGCTTGGTCAGAACAGCTTTATCAGTGCCGTGGCGAGCCCAAGGTCACCCAGCTGGTTGCATGTGGGGGAGCGCAGAATCGAACCCGGCATGCCAGATTAGAAGTCCGCACTCCTAACCACTACACCAAACTGGTGTAGTTAACGTGTTAGAAGATAATTGCATCACTTTCTGTTTTTGTAAGATCCATTGAGATAAAGAATTCTGGACAATTCAAAGGCTTTGCATATTATTTTGTGTCAATTTAGTTGATCCCAATACAAAGGGATTGGGGGAAATTCATCCTTCCTACCGAATTAAGTGGCTCTTCCTGTTGCCAGGACACGGTATTGGCAGCTGCAGTGGCAGTGAGGTAACTTTGCAGGGAAAGACTGACCTTTTGTGAAACACACCTAAGACATGTTGGTAAAGCTATGATTCTGTAATTCAGCACAAAATGACAGTATCTTTTGAGATACTGCTGAGAGAATTTGCAAATCTCCTCAGCCCCAGACAATCCCCAAACATAAGATTTCCCCCTCTGGGTGACATTATTCTTCTAAGAAGCTAATTCAACCCCCCACCCCACTTTCTTTCTTTGTTAAGTTATCCCTTCTGCTTACTTATTTCTTACATGGAAAATGGTCTACTAACAGAATAGCTAGTCCTTTAAGGCAGTGGTCCCCAACCTTTTTATCACTGGGGACCACTCAACACCGAGGACCACTCAATGCCTTTTACTGAAGCCCGGTGGGGGGGTAGTTTACTCCTCTACTCTGAACCACTGCCCTAACGCTCTCTGATCGCTATGGAAATGTTTAAACATCCCTTCAAAATAAGATACAGACACGCCACAACAATGAAATGTGTTGTAAAGGGCTGGGGGGATGAAGTAAAGGGCCGAGGGGGGGGGGAGAAGGTGTCCTTCAGGGCCCACCTCCAATTAGTCGAAGGACCACATGTGGTCCGCGGCCCACAGATTGGGGATCGCTACTTTAAGGGGTACTAGTTAAAGGGTACCCAGCTTGCTGGGGGGAAGGCACTGGCAAGGCCACCCTGTATTGAGTCTGCCATGAAAACGCTGGAGGGCGTCACCCCAAGGGTCAGACATGACTCAGTGCTTGCACAGGGGATACCTTTACCTTTACCTTTACCTTTACCTTTACCTTTACCTTTAATTAAAGGGTAAAATATGCCATACCTCATTTTATTATTATTATTATTATTATTATTATTATTATTATTATTATTATTATTATTATTATTATTATTATTATTATTATTATTATTATTATTATTATTATTATTATATTTATTTATTTATTTCCCGCCTCTCCCGACAGGCTCGAGGTGGGTCACAACAACTAATCCCATTAAAATTCCCATTAAAACATCAATCTACTAACATGACGGCTAAAAATCCCATCCCTCCCCCAATTATCAAAGAGGTGAAGAGGAAAGGATAGGGGAGTAGCGTACACTCCAACTCCTAGGGGGGGAGCGATGTCCCTGATTCGCTGACCCCAGCCTCAACCATAGACCTGGTGGAGGAGCTCCGTTTTACAGGCCCTGCGGAAAGCTGACAAATCCCGCAGGGCCCGCAGATCACCTGGGAGCTCATTCCACCAGGTAGGGGCCAGGACCAAAAAGGCCCTGGCCCTGGTCGAGGCTAGGCGTGCTTCCTTCAGGCTGGGGACGACTAACAGGTTCTCACCCGCAGAGCGTAAGGCCCTGCGGGGGGCATAGAGCGGTAGGCGGTCCCTCAGGTATGTGGGTCCCAACCCGCGAATGGCCTTGAAGGTTAAAACCAAAACCTTGAACCGGATCCAGGCAGCAATTGGCAGCCAATGGGTATTTTGTATTCCTTGTATACTTTTCTTGTTCTCTAATCTAGTGAGCTTCCTGAAGAAGTCACAGCTGATGTATGGAGAACCCATAAGTCTTTCAAGACAAGAGATGTTCAGAGGTGCTTAGCCCTTACCTACTCCTGTGTTGTGTGACCCTGGACTTCCTTGATGGCCTCTCACCCAAATACTAACCCGGGCCAACACTGTTCTAGCTTCTGCAGTGTGATGAGATCATGTTAGCTTGGGCCATCCAAGTCAAGGAAAGTCATGAAGAAAGAGTACCTGTTTTTTTTCTTTGTACATTTCTTTTAATTACTTTGTCTTTTATCAATTGCACTGAAATCTTGTGCATTGCCCATAATAGATTTTACAGCTAATTACATAACTCCATTTTTAGAACTGATACCCCCTTAATTATGTTATTACTTGGTGAGCTGCCTTCTCTGTCTTCTCAGTTTCTTTCCCCTTTCTCCAGTCATGATTTCAATCTACTTCTTATCCAGCCTGGGATCCACCTGTATCTAAATAATCCCTTTGTTCTGTAGGATGAATTTATATATTACTTTTATCTAATATTGCTATGGTTAAATATGCCATATCCCACTTTACCTATCTTGTTAATTATCATTTGGAATTAGGGTTGCCAACTCTGGGTTGGGAAATATCTGTAGACCTTGGAGGTGGAGCCAGGAGTGGGCAGGATTTGGGGCAGGGAGGGACCTCAGTGGAGTATAATGCCCTCCAAAGCAGCCATTTACTCCAGGGGAACTGATCTCTGTCACCTGTAGATGAGCTATAAAACCAGGAGATCCCCAGGTCCTGCCTGGAGGCTGGCACCCCTACTTGGAATTCACTCACAAAGGTATCAGCTCTTTCACCCAAACTCCCCTGCAACATTCCAAGTTCCTCTTCTAACGCTTCTCTTAAACAATTTGCACTACTTTCATTCTCTCGCTCAACCCAGAATTTCTTTGCTCTTGTTGGTTTTATTTATTTGAACATTTCTGTCCCATCTTTCCTCATGATTCAAGGAAGCTTCCAGTAACAGAATTATAGAATCATAAAGTTGGAAGGGGCTATACAGATAATCTAGTCCAGTGATCTCCAACCTTTCTGAGGCTGGGGACCGGCAGGGCATCGGGCCGCGCCCGCGCGGACCACGGCCGCACATCGGGCCGTGCCCGCGGGCTGCACCCGCGCAGGCGCGGCCCGGCCCTGATTCCCTCTCCCCGCCCTCCCGCAGTAAGAAGCTTCCCGGGCCGCAAGCTTGCGGCCTGGGAAGTTTTTTACTGCGGGGGAGGGGCGGGGAGAGGGAGCCGCGGCCCGGCGCCATGGCCTTCGCGGCCCGGCACCGGGCTGCGGCCCGCAGGTTGGGGACCACTGATCTAGTCCAAACTTTTACTCAATGCACACTCAATTGCCACAGAAGTACTAGGGATGGTGGGTTTGAACACTCACCTTCAAGAACCATGGAAGTCTAGGAAATGCTGGATTTGAATGCTCACAGTAAATAGCCATGCAAGGTTGGGAATGGTAGGTCTGGATGCTTACAATGAAGAGCCACATAAAGCTATGGATGGTGGGCCTGAATGCTTACACTCAAGAGCCATGAAGACTTATCTATTACTAGTAATCAAGCCCGCTGCAGCTAAATGCAGCGGGCGCTAGGTACTTACTGTGGCGTAGGTGGTTCAGCGGTGGCTGGCTTGCTCGGCGGCGGCTTGTTCGGTGGTGGCGGCGGCGTTCTCTCGGCGTGTGCGGCGCTCTCTGGCCTCTGGTGAAGCACCCAGGCCAGCCAGCGCAGGTCCGGCTCCTCGGCCAGCAGCGGCAGGAGCTGGGAGAAAGCGGAGTCGCGCTGGGAGTCGCGGCTGCGGCGTTCTCTCGTCGTCGGCAGGCCTTCATCCTTCAGTCGCGCTTAGGAGTCGTGCTGGGAGTTGCGGCTGCGACGTTCTCTCGGCGGCGGCGGCCTGACGTGGCGAGAGGCGCTTCGCACCTCTCACCGCGTCAGGCCGGGAGCAACTGCGAGCCGCGCTGCGCGCGGCTCGCATTTGCTGGGGCTGGGAATCGGAGGGACCAATCGGCAGGCGCAATTGTCTGTCATGAGGAAGGGTCCAATCCGGACCCTTCCTCATCACGGACAAAGCCCACCTCAAGGCCCCTTAACGAATTATTTAGTCCGTGGCGCCCGTGGCGCCACGGGCGGTTTAAAGATGATAAGAGGCAGACAAAGGTAGGACTGTGGTCACAATGAACACCCATGTTTATCTCACTGACGTTCATCAACAATTGAACAACACTCAATTTTACAAACTCATGGTGTATATTAGTACCGTCATGTGCACTGCTGTTCTTGAAGACACTGGGATTTAAAGGTAGATAAAGGTAAAGGTGTCCCCTGTGCAAGCACCGAGTCATGTCTGACCCTTGGGGTGTCGCCCTCTAGCATTTTCATGGCAGACTCAATGCGGGGTGGTTTGCCAGTGCCTTCCCCAGTCATTACCGTTTACCCCCCAGCAAGCTGGGTACTCATTTTACCGACCTCGGAAGGATGGAAGGCTGAGTCAACCTTGAGGTGGCTGCTGGGATTGAACTCCCAGCCTCATGGGCAGAGCTTTCAGACTGCATGTCTGCTGTCTTACCACTCTGCGCCACAAGAGGCTCCTCTGGGCCTTTAGGAACCATCTAATAAGAGTGGTAAGGCAGCCGCCTGAAAGCTTTGCCCATGAGGTTGGGAGTTCAGTCCCAGCAGCCGGCTCAAGGTTGACTCAGCCTTCCATCCTTCCGAGGTTGGTAAAATGAGTACCCAGCTTGCTGGGGGGTAAACGGTAATGACTGGGGAAGGCACTGGCAAACCACCCCGTATTGAGTCTGCCATGAAAACGCTAGAGGGCGTCACCCCAAGGGTCAGACATGACTCGGTGCTTGCACAGGGGATACCTTTACCTTTACCTTTAATATACAAAGATTTTGCTGATTAATCACTTCTTGGAATGGCAGTGAAATGAATGGGAAAGTTGTTGTTTTTTATACCCCAATTTTCACTATCTGAGTGGCTGCCTTACCACTCTGCGCCACAAGAGGCTCTTACACTGGGATTTATAACTGACCAAATGGCTAGATTCCTATATAGAAAATATATAACATGCCAGCTGGGTTACTCTAGTGACCTGGTCCTCCCTAGAAAGGGAGGACTCCAACGTCACACCCAGGTTCCTGGCGGTGTGCCACAAACTGATTTTTTTATTGTTGCTGGTATCTTGTTTGCGAGCTCCTGTTATTTGAGGAAGGTTGGATCTTGCCAGCAGCAGGATAGGTGCAACCTTGTTTGAGGCAACAAACTAATTTGAACACACCTTGGCTGCACAGCTTTCTGAGGTTATCTTCTGTTTTCCAATAGAACTGGGGTGTGTGTGTACTTTTTACAACCCAAAGGAGTCTCAAGGTGGCCTACAAACACCTTTCCCATTCTCTCCCCAGAACAGTCACCTGGTGAGGCAGACGAGGCTGAGAGAGTTCTGAAAGAACTTTGACTGGCCTAAGGTCATCCAGCTGGCTTCATGTGGAAGACGAGTGGGGAACCAAACCCAGTTCTCCAGATTAGAGCCCACTGCTCTTGACCACTGCACCAAAGTGGCTCTCACACTGAATTGGTTCTCAATCTGAGGAGTAGCTATTCTTTCTCTCAAGCTCTGAGTAGACCACAAAAACTGAGTGCTAATGAGATATGCTGGGTTGAATTCTTCCCCCTTTTTAACTTCACTCTGGGTCATCTGCCAGGCAAGGTCAACGTCCTGGCAGATGCTCAGTCCAGACTCCCCCACCATGACAGTAAAACATAGACGGTGGTAGAAACAGTGTTTGACCCTCAGCAATTGGGACTGTTGCTGCAAAATCACAGCCAGACTCATGTTGAGCAGTAAGGAGTGGAGTTTGCAAAGATACTATTCCATTGTTGCGGGAAACACTGGAAGAATCCCAGGTTGGATGGGCTGTGACCCAGCTGACTGTTCTATAAAGGGGGGGGGGGGTGTCTCTGCATCTCTGAGGGCATCCACAAAGATGTCCTTCAGATGTGTTGTGACAGTAAGGCTTGTATGCAGGCAGTTTTGGTGACCATGGCAGAATAAGGATGCGGGGGCATATCTTGTCCAGTCTATATCATGAACAAGATAATGGCAGGAAAGCTGCAGGGTCTCTTCCAGCCTGTGACGAAGCTAGCTGGCTCTGGTCAGTGATATCCATGGATATCAAAGAATCATATAATCATAGAGTTGGAAGGGGCCATAGAGGCCATCTAGTCCAACCCCCTGCTCAACGCAGGATCAGCCCTGAGCATGCTAAAGCATCCAAGAAAAGTGTGTATCCAGCCTTTGCTTGAAGACTTCCAGTGAGGGGGAGCTCACCACCTCCTTAGGCAGCCTATTCCACTGCTGAACTACTCTGACTGTGAAAATTTTTTTTTCCTGATATCTAGCCTATATCGTTGTACTTGAAGTTTAAACCCATTTCTGCGTGTCCTCTCCTCTGCAGCCAACAGAAACAGCATCCTGCCCTCCTCCAAGTGACAACCTTTCAAATACTTAAAGAGGGCTATCATGTCCCCTCTCAACCTCCTTTTCTCCAGGCTGAACATTCCCAAGTCCCTCAACCTGTCTTCATAGGGCTTGGTCCCTTGGCCCCAGATCATCTTTGTCGCTCTCCTCTGTACCCTTTCAATTTTATCTACGTCCTTCTTGAAGTGAGGCCTCCAGAACTGCACACAGTACTCAGTACTTGCTTCCCCCTATCATCACAGACCCACCACCCAGCAAGGGAAAGACAAAGATTGGTTTTCAAAGCACGCACACTTTGTTCCATGCACCTCTCTGCCCACTGCAGAGTTAGTAGCAATGTTTGTGCAACACATATTCCGTCCCCACACCTTCCCTGAGAAGGTTATCAAATGGAGAGAATTGATCAGGTTCTGGAGCAATATTGGCCCTGTTTTTTAAACGACCCACAGGATGACTGGGTCAACCTTCTCCCATTTGTGGAGTAAGCTTATAACAATGCCCCCAGACAGAACACAGGCATGACCCGCTTTGAGGTAGTCCACGGACAGGCTCTTCACTCTTTCCCCAACTGGGAGTCTGGGAGACATCCAGGAGTGGGAGGAGCACATAAGGGACTCCTGGAGTGAATCATCTCAGCCCTCAATAAAGCTTTCAAGGTTGAGTGAACCACAAGAGGGTCCACAACCTGGAGGTGGCAAAGGTGGATCTAGTATACATTTCTACCAAACATTCAAAGAATGGGCTGCTCAGTAATAAACTGAGTTATAGGTATGTAGAGCCAGTTAAGGTAGAGGTGGTCATAAACATGATGGCTGTTGAGTACGAGCTACCTCACAACTATCAAACCATCCACCCCATATTTTGCAGCAGCCTTTGAGGCATGCACCCCCGCCCAATGTATGGCACCTTGCTGCTTGTCCTGGAAAGCGAGAGTGTGCACTTTGAGATCTCTAAGGTCTTGGACACCCAGTGCCACCGGGGCTATCTGCAATATTTTGAGTCCTGGAAAAAACTGCATCTCTCAGAGAATGAGTGGGTGGATTCCCAGGACATGAAAGTGCTTGATTTGCTAGGGGATTTCCATCCCGCATACTCGGATAAACCAGATCCTGAGCCAACTTGATAGTGGGGAGGGCTTTGGGGGAGCAAAATGTCAGGTAGCCTCCCCAGCAGTCTTCCATAAAATGCTTGACCTACGTCCCAGAACTGTCTGGGGAGAGTTACTCCCATCATCCCCCTCCCTCCTCTTTCATGTCCCCATGCTCAGGGCCAGATGGCCTCTATCTCAGCTCAGGATGTTTAAGCTATCCTTTTGCACCTGGAGTAAGGTGACCAAATTGTCCCACTTTTGGAGGGACATCTGGGGGTACCTGGCAAATTGTACTTATGTTGAAATTTAAAATTATATATTACAATACTATTTTTGCATTCTGTGCATTCTAGGAAACGTTTTGTTGCTCCATATAGACAAAATTTTTAATCAAGAACTCCCCCAGTCAATGGTGTCCCGCTTTACCAGTGTCAAAATCTGGTCACCTTAACCTGGAGGTGTTAGCTGTAAACTGCATTTTCCTTTGAAGATAAGAATTGTTCTGTGTGAACTCGATGTACACATAAACTGCAAACTGTTTTGTATTTTTGGGATGGCTGTTGCTGGGACCGTATCCTGACTTGAGCTAAAATTGCACTCTTGTTAAACTTTTTCCCCACACTACCTTAAAAATGGTGAAATTTTTAAGGTGGTGTTCTTACATTCAGACATATCTTAGACGAAGGAAAGCTGTAAAGTTAAAATATGGAGCTAGCAGAGTTTACTGTTTCAGCATATCAAGCAATATGAGAGTAAGTGTAGTGGGGTGGTTAGATAAAAGGTCCCCAACATTTTTGAGCCTGCAGGAACCTTTATAATTCTGACAGAGGGAGCCAGATCTAAGTTGGAAAACCCCTGGAGATTTGGGGAAGGAGCCCGAGGAGGATAGGGACCTCAGTGGGCTACCATGCCACAGAGCCCACCCACCAAAATAGCTATTTTCTTCAAGGGGACTGATCTCTAATCTGGAAATTAGCTGTAATTTGGGGAAGGGGGTCCTCAGGCCCCACCCAGAGGCTAGGTGCTGCAGGAAGCAAAGTGACCCACAGAATGGCTGCCACAGTTTATCTCAAATCACACAGTGGAGATACTTCCACAGTGGTGGTGTCATGTGCCAGGTCTGGCTCATGTCAACTTGGTTGCTTTCTCCCAGGCTTGAGTTGTACTTCTCTTAATAGCCTCCCTTCGATCCACATCCAGCATTTTCCAGCTGTCTGCATTTTAGAGGGCTCTTTGCAGTGCAAATGCCTTAACTCATGTCCTAGAATGGTATGCATAACAATCCCACTAGTTCTACAACACCTGTGTGTTACCCAGACAAATTGTCTCCTGTTTTCACTCTGTAACTGATCAAATAAACAGAATGTGGGAAAGAAGATTTGTGCCTAAAATCTGGTTATTGGGAATGAAGGTATAACTACCCTGGTCTCCCCCAGTAATATTGTCTTCAACAATGGTTGCCTGCCTAAGATCACCTTTTGACTGCTTCCGGATTTCCTTCAATAAAGATCAACTTCAGTTTTATCCCAATGCCTGGGATTCCTGTGGGTTTGTTCTGATGGAATTTGTGGCCTGTACTCCTAGGGTTGTGATAGATGGCAGCTGCAGCCAAAGCAACATTTTGAAAAATCCACACAACCCATTGGATCTCCCCTGGCCAATCAGAGGTGCTGCTGGGCAAAAGGCTCATTGGACCCAGCCCACTTGCAAAAAAAACACTTAGCAGGTACCAGGAAAGGTGTTGGCAAGGCACTATGGTGCACAAAGACACCCACTGGGTGAGACTGCAGGACTGGGATCTGGGAGATCCTGGTTCAAATCCATGCTCTCTCGTGGAAGCTCACTGCATAACCTTAGGGCAGTCACGTGATCTCAGCCTGACTCACCTCACAGGGCTGTGGTGAGGGTAAAGTAGCCAAGAAGAGATTGAGATCAGCCACTTTGGCTACCTCTGGGGTGAAAGGTGAGGCATAAGTGAAGAAAATCAAACTAAAAAGTAGTTCCTTGATTCAGTGAGGCACCTGTAGAATCAGTGATACACATAATACAACTTTCATGGGACACATGGCCCCTTTGTGCAAATCAGTTTATTGCTGTAAAGTTGCAGACTTTCATGTAAGGAAGGAGGAGGGGGATTTCAAGGGAGGCCTAATTGGTAGCCTCTCATGCCGGCTGGCTGAGGTGTTGCAAAAGCTGCCTGAAGTCTGAGTCAGAACTGCTCTTGGAACTGCTTCAGTGCTGGAAGAGAAATAAAGAGAAGCACATTCAGCTTGGCAAACAGTTCTGTTTTCGTTGGTTCATTTTTATTATGTCCCCCGCTGCTTTGGTGACCTGTGTCTGCCGGCTTTTCCACATTCTCAGTTCCCTTGCTCGTAAGTTCCTGTTTCTTTGTGTGAGATTCTGTGCTGTGTTTGTTTTGCTCCCCCAAATGGTCAATTCAATATTGCAATGGTTTATTCCCAGTATAAAAACCTTCCGTTTAAATCAGCAGAGAAATACAGAAGAAAGAGGAGAAGGATAAGAAGAGCGGGGGGGGGGGGGTTACCCTTATTTTTGCTACCTGAAGGCACCTCAAAGCAGCTTGCAATCACCTTCCCTTCCTCTCCCCACAACAGGCTCCATTTGAGATAGCTGGGGCTGAAAGAGCTCTCAGAGAACCATGGATGGTCCAAGGTCACCCAGCTGTCTGAGCGTGGAGAAAACAAACCCAGTACTCAAGATTCAAGGCTACTACTGTTAACTACTACGTCATGTGGAAATATAGGTATAAAATCTACCACCAGATGGAACAATATCTGGGTGGAACAGTCCACCAACAAAAACCAGGAAAATGAGAATGTGGAAAAGCCTTGTGTTTTCAGCCCCATGTTTACTTTCAATTTTGCCCTGCTGGTTGGCTGTTCTCATCCATTGTAAGCATAAAAGGGAAGACACAGAGCAAAGACATAATGGTCCTACTGAAGGAAACCTTCTTCGTCTATCCATGCCTGATCATGCAGCCCACCATCTGCACCCCCAAGTCAGAGCCATATCCTTCCCTTACCATGCCATGATGGTGGTGGTGGTGGTGGTGATGAAGATGCGGAAGATGGTGATGATGCGGATGATGATGCCCTGGCCCTCCAGGGAACATTCCTGGTGGCCAAGGAGATGGGTGATGTCCATGATGCCCATGGTGATGTGGTCCATGTGGAGGAGGTAGGGGAGGGAACCCTGGAGCTGGGCATGGATTCATGCCTGGACCGGGATATGGCCCAGGGTATCCAGGATAATTAGGTGGCATCCCACCTAACAGAAAGCAAAACAAAGCCATGGGATGAGGGCAAGGCACCTATGCAAACTCTCCAAGTTTCTCATTACAGAATAATGAGAAATGATAATGCTTATCTGTCAACGCCTGATCGAGACCAGCCTGACTCAGGAATCACAGAATCATAGAGTTGGAAGGGGCCACACAGGCCATCTAGTCCAACCCCCTGCTCTACGCAGGATCAGCCCAAAGCATCCTAAAGCATCCAAGAAAAGTGTGTATCCAACATTTGCTTGAAGACTGCCAGTGAGGGGGGAGGTCACCACCACCTTAGGCAGCCTATTCCACTGCTGAACTACTCTGACTGTGAATTTTTTTCCTGATATATAGCCTATATCGTTGTACTTGTAGTTTAATTTAATTTCCTTTTGTTCATAGCTTTGGCAGGAGGCACTTTTGCCTGCTCCTCTACTGAATACTTATAACTGCAGCACCTTAAACAGGAAAGAAGATTCCTCAGTATCCCAGTAATTCCCATAATATGCAAGGCCTTGCACACTGCATAATAGCCAAAGGAAGACCTTCTGGATATTCTCCAGAAGCAAGCGCCTGTTCAAGTTGCCTTAGAACCAGCAGGCCAGGACCTCTCTGAAGGGATCTATCTCAGGCTTTCTCAACGGGGAGGTTCATGAAACCCTGGGGTTTCTCAACAGCCCTGGAAGGGTAGGAGTTCCAGCCTTGTGGGGTAGGCTGTTGGGGTGGCATTGAGGGGGTAATGGAGCGTGGTGTCACATCCAGGGGGAGTGTCTAGGGGATGTCACTTCTGGTGACATGTGACTTCCAGGCAGAGAGGTGTGGCCTGCTGACATCACTTCTGAGGTTTCTTGAAGCCTGAAGCATTTTTCAGGAGTTTCTCAATGATAAAACGTTTGAGAAAAGCTAGTCTCCTTCGTTAACCTCCAGAGTCTAATCACCAGGAGCCCAGTAGAAGAGGTGGAGGCTCCCCAGAGCTGAAGTCAGTCAGAACTATGCAGAGGAGTGCACACTAGACAGATTGGGCCTCCTATGCTTCAGCCGCCGTCACAAGGAAGACAGAGTTCTTTAGGTTTTATCAGGATTAAGGACCTAATCCAGAGGTCTCCAACGTGATGCTTGCCTCGTGGTTTTAGAAACTGAGCAGGGCTAGGCAAATCTTTTGCCCAGCCAGGCTTCTGATTGGCTGCAGAAAATTTGACTGGCGGTGCAAAGTCCAGCTTTACAGGATCACATGAACCCACAAAGCAGCTTCATAATGATTCAACAACAAAGCTCTATTGACAAAGGAGAACACGCTGATACTGGAGAGCCTTTCTGGAAACACTACAGACTATTTTACCCTTTGTGTGCCAAAGCATTTTTGGTCTCCGTTTAATTTTCTCTTGTTCATAGCTGATTGGCAGGAGGCACTTTTGCCTGCTCCTCTGCTGAATACTTATAACTGCAGCACCTTAAACAGGGGAAATTTCCAGCATGGTGTTACGTTGACTTTTTGGAACTTCTTTGAGGTTTAAAATTTTTTTTACACATCAACAAATAGAAAAAACAACCCATTGTTGTTGTTAGTTGCGAAGTCGTGTCCGACCCATCGTGACCCCGTGGACAATGATCCTCCAGGCCTTCCTGTCCTCTACCATTCCCCGGAGTCCATTTAAGCTCCCACTGACTGCTTCAGTGACTCCATCCAGCCGCCTCATTCTCTGTCGCCCCCTTCTTCTTTTGCCCTCGATCGCTCCCAGCATTAGGCTCTTCTCCAGGGAGTCCTTCCTTCTCATGAGGTGGCCAAAGTATTTGAGTTTCATCTTCAGGATCTGGCCTTCTAAGGAGCAGACAGGGCTGATCTCCTCTAGGACTGACCGGTTTGTTCACCTTGCAGTGCAATAATATCAATACCAGTTGACTTCGGACCTTCTAAGGATTCATTGATATTATATGCCTGAAGAAGAGTCTTTGAAACACGTACCTGTTACCCTGACAATTTCCCCCATACTAAAAGGCAGTCTTTGAAAAGACACCTCCCTGTGCCTGGCACATACTGGGCACTGTGCAGAATGGTGTACACAGGAACCAGACTGACAGCTGCTTACACAGAAACCAGGGCCTAGTCTGCACACAATGGATAATGCACTTTCAATGCACTTTAGAGGTAGATTTTCCTGTTCTGCACAGGAAAATCCAGCTGCCAAAGCACATCGAAAGTGCATTATCCTATATGTGCAGACTAGGCCCAGCTGATCTCCAGGTGGCAGCGATCAGTTTACCTGGAGAAAATGAACCCTTTGGAAGTTGCACTCTGTGGTATTGTACCCCATTGAAGCTGCCCAAACCCTGACTTCCGTAAGCTCCCTCCCCCCCCCCAAAAAAAAAGGTCCAGGTATTTCCCAAGATGGAAACATCCAACATTTACCTTGGTTAGGGTTCCACATGTCAAGAGATGGTCTCAGTCTGCAATGTAGAAATATCACATTGTTAGAAGGATTTCCTGCTCACCTTTTTTGGTACCGACTTAAAGTCACCACGATGGAAAGATGAGAGTATTTCAGTTATGGTCTCAGGCTCTTTATTCTTGCTGTAATTGTTTTTGCACTATGACTGAATTGGAATCATAGCTTCAACGAGTTGGAAGGGGTCATACAGGCCATTTACTGCAATACCCAGCTATGTGTCGGTGGTAGCCTCCCTTGGACTCCAATACCCTGTTCAATGCAGGATTAACCTTGGTTAGGAATGCTAATCTGGTGAGCTAGGCTTGATTCCTTGCTTTCCTACATGGAACTAGCTGGGTGACCTTGGGCTTGCCACGGCACTGATAAAGATTTTCTGACCCAGCAGGAATATCAGGGCTCTCTCAGCTTCACCCACCTCACAGGGTGTCTGTTGTGGGGAGAGGAAAGGGAAGGCGAATGTAAGCCCCTTTGAGACTCCTTCAGGTAGGGAAAAGCAGCATATAAGAATGAACTCTTCTTCTTCAAATATAAAACCCCAGCTTATAAGGCTTTATAAAGATTTATAAGCATTTCTGTTTGTCTCTTGTCTTCACCTCGTGGGGTAGCCATAACTCAGTTAGGACTGGACGGAACTTACCACCATCATGAAAATCTCAACTTGGTGTAGTAATATCAGCAGTAATATAAGGTTTCTCTCAACCTCACCTACCTCACAGGGTGTCTGTTGTGGGGAGAGGAAAGGGAAGGCAAATGTAAGCCACTTTGAGACTCCTTTGGGTAGAGAAAAGTGGCATATAAGAAGCAACTCTTCTTCTTCTTCTTCTTCTTCTTCTTCTTCTTCTTCTTCTTCTTCTTCTTCTTCTTCTTCTTCTTCTTCTTCAGCATCCATAAGTATCTGTCCAGTCACTGCTTAAAAACCACCAGGGAGGGAAGTTCACCACCCCCTTAGGCAGCTGATTTCACTGTTGGTCTCCTCTGACCGTGACAATTCTTTCCCTATCCAACAAGTACTGTTCTATAAGCCATTACTGCTGGTTCCATCCTTTGCTGCCTACAGGAAACACTCCCTGCCCTCCTCCAAGCGACAACCTTTCAGATACTTCAAGAGAACCATCATATCCCCTCCCCACCTCCTCTTCTCCAGGCTGAACTTTCCCTAGCCCCTCCGCCTTTCCTCAGAGGGCTTGGTCCCCATGCCCAAGAGGCTGGACTAGATAGACCACTGGTGTGACAACAGCAGGCTGTTATGTTTTTAAACACGGAACCGGCCCTCTGAATTCTTGCCTTTCCAAAATGGAATCCTTTTAGGACTGACAATCTGGAACCTCCCCCAGCCCCTGCCCGTCCACTCCCACCAAAGACCATTTCAACTCATTCTGCTTTTTGACAGGCTCAATATTGCAAACAAATCCGAAGCCACCTACCGTGCCAAAGGCAGAGTCTTTTTTCAGACTGCTTCCTTCTTGGTGGTTCACACGGGAAACAGCCTTTGCTTATATAGCAGCCTCTCCCACCACTCCACCCCATCTCCTGGATAGCTAATGGGAGTGTCCAGGTTGCCCTGGGAGACGGAAGCGCCATGAAGCAAAAGGCCCTTATTGGCTTTTCCTCCTTTACTGCTTGTCTTTTGCATCAGAGTCCACGCCTTAGCACAAAGGTGAGCCATACCGTGCCTGGTTGCGTTCAGCATGGGCAGTGCCACTTTGTTGGAGGGAGGGGTGTTTAAAACAAATCAGCTCATCCATGATCCATTTTGGAAGGGAGACCTGGAAGGGAGAGTTAGCATTATGCTACAGCAGTGGTTCTCAATATTTCTCATGCCACGACCCTTTAATTCACTTCCCCATGTTGTGGTGACCCCCAACCATAAAATGATGCAAGTGTTCTTTCACAGAAATTAAACCGAAACTGACCAATGGCATGAAGATTCATTGCTCATGATTGTATATAAATTGTTTTTTTCCTGGTTTTCTCAATTCAGTTCTGCCTCTTGTCCCGTCATGCCGATCTCGCTCTTTTCCGCAGCTCCAGATTGACGAACGCTCTATCTCAATCTACCCCGCAAGGCTGTTGTGTAGATGGCATCCCACACCACCAAGCTGCTTGCCCAGCAGCGACCCCTGTGAAAGGGTCATTCGACCCCCAAAGGGGTTCCGACCCCCAGGTTGAGAACCACTGTGCTACAGCAAGAAGAAGAAGAAGAAAGAAGAAAGAAGAAGAAGAAGAAGAAGAAGAAGAAGAAGAAGAAGAAGAACAACAACAACAACAACAACAACAACAGCAACAACAACAACAACAACAACAACAACAACAACAACAACAACAACAACATTTGGTTCTTATATGCCGCTTTTCCCTACCCGAAGGAGGCTCAAAGCAGCTTACAGTTGCCTTCCCTTTCCTCTCCCCACAACAGACACCCTGTGGGGTGGGTGAGGCTGAGAGAGCCCTGATATCACTGCCCGGTCAGAACAGCTTTATCAGTGCCGTGGCGAGCCCAAGGTCAGCCAGCTGGTTGCATGTGGGGGAGTGCAGAATCGAACCTGGCATGCCAGATTAGAAGTCCCCACTCCTAACCACAACACCAAACTGGCTGCATGTTTCACCTGGAGAGTGGCTAGGTTTGGTGGGTTCCCACCAGCAGAGGATGAGGAGGTGGTGTTTCCAGATCCAGGATGGGAAACTCCTGGAGAATTGGGGATTTAGCCTGGGGAGAGCAGGGAGCGCACTGGAACACCCTCCAAAGCAGGGATTTCCAGCTAGGGGTCAACATACCCCCAGGGGTCCACGTGCGCTCCAGAGGGGTCCTATGGACTCCCCTCTCCTGCCATAATGGACTTGGGTACAAGTTAGGAAACCAGCAGTTTGCATTGCTCCCTCCCCCTTCCTCCTGAGCATCAGTGAGGACTCTCATGGTTTCTGTGCCGGGGAGGAGCAGTGACTGCATGCCTCCTCCTGCCTTAAAATGCCTCCCGTGTCTCTCCCCTCAGTCCTCCATGAATCTGCCTGTCCTCACGGGTGGTGATGTCACTTCCAGGAGACATGGCCAGTTGACCTCACTTCCAGGGCTCCTCAAAGCGCGAAAGATTATATCCGGGGCTCCTCCACAGTCAAAAGGCTGCTCCAAAGCAGCCCTTTTCTCCAGGGGGGCATTGACCTCTGTAGTCTGGGGATGAGCTGTAATTCTGGGGGATCCCCAGGTTCTGCCTGGAGGCTGGCATCCCTAAAAGTGACACCTGAGGAGTCTTCTCTCTCCCAGAAGGTGGAAACTCTGACACTCTTGTTATCTCAAGAGTCCCCTCACAAGTCTTGGCCAAGGCCACACCCTGGGTGACTAAGATCTGTTCATCCCTGTCCCACAGCTCAGCCTCGCTCACAAGGAAATCAGGGAGGGAAACAGAATCATAGAATCATAGAGTTGGAAGGGCCCTCCTGGGTCATCTAGTCCAACCCCCTGCACTATGCAGGACACTCACATCCCTATCGCTCATCCACTGTTACCTGCCACCCCCTTGAGCCTTCACAGAATCAGCCTCTCTGTCAGATGGTTATCCAGCCTCTGTTTAAAAATTTCCAAAGATGGGGAACCCACCACCTCCCGAGGAAGCCTGTTCCTCTGAGGAACCGCTCTGACTGTCAGGAACTTCTTCCGGATGTTGAGACGGATTTTCTTTTGAATTAATTTCATCCCATTCATTCTGGTCTGTCCCTCCAGGGCAAGAGAGAACAACTGTGCTCCATCGTCTATATGGCAGCCTTTTAAATACTTGAAGATGGTTATCAGATCCTCTCCTCTCCAGGCTAAACAGACCAAGCTCCCCCAACCTTTCCTAATACATCTTGGTCTCCAAACCCCTCACCATCTTTGTTGCCCTCCTCTAGACACGTTCCAGTTTGTCAACATCCCTCTTCAACTGGGGTGCCCAAAACTGAACACAGGACTCCAAGTGAGGCCGAACCAGCGCAGAGTACAAAGAGAGCTGGGGTTCAGGCCCTGCACTACTGCGGGGGAAGGATTTTGTAAATATGTAGCAGACGGGACTGCCTAGACCTTAAACATGACCCGAGTTCCCTCCTTCTTTGGTGGCTGGTACAGCCAGACTCTCTGGTACCTCAGAGACCACAATGCACTGCTATGCCATTTACTTATGGCGTTTTCCAGCTGGCTATATACATAGTTCTCTGTGGGCTGGTTCCAGCATAAAGCCACCCTCTGAAGCCTCCAATACACTGTCAGTACATTTGCAGAGGAAGAATTTCTGCAGTCAGGAGAGAATATTTCTTCCCTTTGGGGGAGGACCAGGACCCAGAGCGGTGGGGCTAGTCAGCCCAAAATGAACTGCCCCTGTGTTTATCATTTTTTTTGCCCAGCCTTTTGACAGTGAAGAAATAATAAATAACTTTTCAGCCTTCTAGGAGCCCCTGAAATGAGGTCTGCTGGCCGCATCCCCCCAGAAGTGGCATCACCACCTGTTTTGACAGGTAGGCTCAAGAAGGACGGAGGGCGGAGAGACAGGAGGTGGTTGAAGAAGATGGGAATAGGCATGCAGGCTCTGCCCCCTCCCAGGCACAGAAAACATGGGAGAACTCATTCACGATCAGGAGGACGGGAGAGGGAGCAATGGAACCGACTGGTACCCTAGTCTGTGTCCAAGTCCATTTTGCCAGGAGGGGAAAGTCTATGGACCCCATCTGGAGCTCCTGGCGATCTGTGGACCCCTAGTTGGGAATCCCTGCTTTAGAGGGTATCCCACTGAGGACCCTGCTGTCTCAAGACTCCACCCCCAAATCTCCAAGAGCTTCCCAACTTGGATCCAAAAATACTACCCCCTTATCCCCTCCTGGGTGCCGTGGGGAACCGGACAACCCTAGCCTTTTCCCACGTCAAACATACAGCTGCTTGCTAAGTCTCCTTTCCGGTCTGGTGGTAGGCCAAAGATGACTCACTGATCAAGTGACCAACGATGACTCCTTGAGCAGGTGATTAAAAAAAAAAATCCCTCCCTCCAACAGAGCCGCACTGCACCGTGCTGAGCGCGACCATGCGCAGACTTTGAACCGAAAGACTAGCAGAAGAGGAAGTAAAGCGGATAAAGGCCTTTTCTTTGTGGCACTTCGGTCTCCCAGGGCAACTGAGCTCTGCCATTCATCATCCAGGAGAGGGTGGGTGGGCAGGGGTGGGTGGGTATATAAGCAAAGGCCAGGTGCTGCATGAACTGCCAAGAATGAAGCAGCAGCGCCAAAGACTTGGCCTTCGGTACGGTAGGCGGTTTCGGGTTTCTTTACTATATTGAAGGTGTGGAAAAGTGGAATGAGTTGAAAGAGTGTTTGGCAGGGGTGGGGGTGGTAGGGGGTATATGTGTGTAGGGTTGCTTTTTCCCAAATGGATAGATTCAAATGGGTAGCCGTGATGGTCTGAAGTAGCACAATAAAATCAGAATCCAGAAGCACCTTTAAGACCAACAAAGATTTATTCAAGGCGTGAGCTTTCGAGTGCAAGCACTCTTTCTCAGATGCTCGAAAGCTCACGCCTTGAATAAATCTTTGTTGGTCTTAAAGGTGCTACCCGACGCTGGTTTTATTTTCCCAAATGGTCAGTCCTAAAAGGATTCCATTTCGGAAGTGCAAGAATTCAAAGGGCCGGTTCCATAGTTACGAAAGTAAGAAGCGCCTGGTGGATCGGCCCATTTCAGTGGTAGTCCAAAAATGATTGCTTTAGGATGCTTTGGGCTGATCCTGCGTTGAGCAGGGGGTTGGACTAGATGGCCTGTATGGCCCCTTCCAACTCTATGATTCTATGATTCTATTGCAGCCATAATAAAGACCCTAATCTCATAGAGATTATGCTTC
This sequence comes from Paroedura picta, assembly GCF_049243985.1. Lineage (NCBI taxonomy): Eukaryota > Metazoa > Chordata > Lepidosauria > Squamata > Gekkonidae > Paroedura > Paroedura picta. Next base: position 180,132,764 of record NC_135369.1, on the reverse strand, counting down.
TCTCATCCGGACATCTTTCCCTACTGGAAATACGCCCTTCATAAAACCCAGGAGCCCAGTTGGGGAGGCAAAAGGTGGTGTCTTTAGGTGAGTACAAAAGAGAAAGGGAAGGTAGGAAATGCTTTTAACAATGTGGTATTTCTACATTGCAGACTGAGACCTTCTCTTGACGTGAGGAACCCTCACTCAGGTAAAAGTTGTATGTTTAAGGTTTCCAGGTTGGGAAATACCTGGAGTTTTGTGTGTGTGTGTGTGTGGGGGAGAGCATAAGGAGGACAGTTTAGAGAGGGACTTCAATGTGGCCCCCCTCAATGCCATAGAGTCCCCCTTCCAAAGCGGTCATTTTCTCTAGGTAAACTGATCACTGCTACCTGGAGATTGGGTGTCAGAGATCTCCTGGAGATCTCCAGCTGCCACCTGGAGGCTGGCAGCCCTAGCATGTCCCATATCCGCCTTGCTCATGTGGGAAATGAATTGGGCACTCTGGACAGCACTGTGACATCAATAAAATATACGATAAATATCCAGCAACTAATTAAAATATATATATATATATATATATATATATATATATTGGGCTCAGTGCATTAAGCAGTGTAATTTATACTTTCCTTCTCAAAAGACAAAAAGAGTACGAAAAAAAATGTGACATCTAGGCCCATTCCGCACCAGGATCAATGTGGCAAATTGGTTTCGGAAAGAAAAAACGCCATTTTAAATAGTGGAATTAATCGTTATGCATACCTGCCTTTGTAGTGGAATCCCGTTGCATTTCAATCGTTTCCCACAGGTTTCCGGTCTCGGCAAAAATCGCTAGGAAGGAAGCGATATTTGCTGAGCTTTGTCCTGCCCCTGGCTGTCAATCAAATGAGCAGCCAATGGGCGGTTGTTACCATGCTTCGAAAAAGCCCCTTTGCCTTTAAGAACAGGTTTAAAAAAACACACACACACATGTTGCAACGAATCTGTGTTGATTCGTTGCAACAGAGAGACCCATCTAGCTGGCAGGTGATGTATGAGCTGGTGATTCATCGTTGCCACACTCCCCTGAGTGAAAAAAAAATACCCTCCCCCCGTGCATGGGCGCGATTTTCTGCCGAAAATAAAGGTAAATAGCAAACGGGGCTTGTGTTGTGCTTGGTGACTTGAGGCGAGCTTTAAAGCAGCTCTGTGTAGGGACTGCAACCGGAGAAGCCTCGCTGGGTGAATGAAGGCTTGCTGGTTCGTTGCTCTCCACTCGCTCCGGGAAAAAAAAATGGCGATCGCTTCGCCGGAAGATCAGAGGAGAGAGCCAGGGGGAGGGACTTTGCTGAAACCGCAGCAATGGGAATGCACAGGTCTTTTTCGGAACTGTTGCAGATTGCTTGCAAGAGTGTAGCGCTTTTTGGAGGGTGAATCCACTTTTTGGGATTTCCCTTTAAGCGCTACAACGAAGCGCTTTTTGCTGATCGGTTTCAGGAGTGTGGCAGATTGTGTGCGACGTCGTGCATAACTGCAAATTAGTAGCGATTACAATTTGCCACACTCCTGCTACTTTGAACTTTTGTGGAATGGCCCGAAGTATTGACCAAATTAAAGATCCTTTTACAAAAATGGTCTAAGAAAAGTCTCTACAATATGAACCATGTATGCCACATGAATTCTGGATGTGATACAGGCTTCAAAGACTCTTCTTCAGGCATACAATATCAAGGAATCCCTAAAAGTTTCAAAGTCAACTGGTGTCAGTATTATTGTCCTATAGGTTATTTTTTTCTATCTGCTGATGTGTACAATTTTTGACATATTTATTTGAAAAGCAGAAGTTTTTAAATGAAGAAGTCAGCATAGCACTGTGCTGGAAATTCCCTCTGCCTGTAGACCAGCAGGCAAAAGTGTCTTAGAATCATAGAATCATAGAGTTGGAAGGGGCCATACAGGCCTTCTAGTCCAACCCCTGCTCAACGCAGGATCAGCTCTAAACATTTCTTTCCAAAGTCTTCTGCCAATATGAATAAAAGGAGATTAAACGGAGCAAAAGAATTTGTCGGATTACAAAGGGTAACAGAACCTGTTTCCAGAAAGGCTCTCCAGCATTACAGTGTTGCCGTTTGTACATAGTTTTATCGCTGATTCAGTATAAAGCTGCTTTGTTCACATGATCCTGTAAGCTAGGGGCCCTGGACTTTGCACAGCCAATCAAACCTTCTATAGCCAGTTAGAAGCCTTCCTGGCCAAAAGACTCATCTGGCCCTGCCCAGTTTTTAAAAGCTTGAATCAAGCATCATGTTGGAGATGTTTGGATCCCACCAAAATCTAAAGAGCTCCATCATCCATGGGAGAGCAGCTGGAGCATGGGAGGTCCCATGCTGTTTAACGTACACTCCTCTGGATAGTTCTGACTGAGGTCAGCTCTGGGGAGCTCTAGGGAACCACCTTCTTTTCTACTGGGCTCCTGGCGAGAAAACTCTGGAGGTCAAGGAGGCCTTTCTCTACCTGCCTACCACTGAGAAATATGCTTCAGGCTTCAAGAAACCCCAGAAGTGATGTCAGCAGGCCACACCTCACTGCCACAACCCCAGGAAGTTACATGTCACCAGAAGTGACATCATCTGGACACTCCCACTGGGTGTGACATCATGCTCCATTGCCCCTTTATGCCAGAAATAGCCCTGCAGGCTTTTCTGCAGATTTAGGAACTCCCACCCAATCAGTGAAATCATTCAAAGGCTGTCGAGAAACCCCCCCATTGAAAAAACCTGAGGGAGACAGATCCCTTCAGAGAGGTCTGGGCCTCCTGGTTCCAGAGGAACTTGAACAGGCCTTGGGAATTATGGGGACCACTGGGAGATTGAGGCATCTTTTTCACTGAGGCAGGCTGGGCGAGAGAAGGCCATGATTGATAGATAATCTTTGCCATTATTTTGTAGTGAGAAACTTGGTTATTTGAAATGTTGCATGGTGCCTTGCCCTCATTCCATGGCTTTGTTTTGCTCTCTGTTAGGTGGAATGCCACCTCATCATCCTGGACACCCTGGGCCATATCCCGGCCCAGGCATACATCCATGCCCGGCTCCAGGGTTCCCTCCCTTGCCTCCTCCACATGGATCACATCATCATGGGAACCATGGGCACCATGGGCATCACAGCCATCATGGGCACCATGGGCACCATGGCCATCATGGGCACCATGGGCACCATGGCCATCATGGCCACCATGGGCACCATGGGCATCACGGCCACCATGGCCACCATGGCCATCATGGGCATCACCCACCTCCCTGCCCACCTGGAATGTTCCGTGGAGGGCCTGGACCTGGCCATCATCATCCTCATCATCCTTATCTTCCTCATCACCATCATCATTATGGCATGGTAAGGGGAGGACTTGGCTGTGACTTGGGGGTGCAGAAGGGGTGCAGTGACATCAGGCATGGTTAGATAGAGAAGGCTTCCTTCAGTAGCACTGTTAAGTCCTTTGTTCTATGTCTTGCATGGCATGTTCATGATGGGTGAGAACAGCCAACCAACAAGGGAAAAAGGAAAGCAAACATGGGGTTGAAAACACAAGGCTTTCCCCCATATTCATTTGCTGTTTTTTGGGGGTGAACTGTTCCACGCAGCCTTTGCTCCCTCTCATTATATATCAGATATTACACACATTTCTTTCCAGCATGCTGTAGTTAAGACTGGCAGCCTCTTATCAGGAGAACCACATTGGATTTATCACTTCTCGTCCACATGCAGCCACCTGGGTGACATTGAAACAGTTCTCTCAGAGCTCTTTCCATCCCAGCTGTCTCACAAGGGGTCTGTTGTGGGGAGAGCAATGGAAGGCAATTGTAAGTCACTTTGAGATTCCTTGAGGAAGCAAAAAGAGGGGTAAAAAAAAAACAGCTTAGTCTCCTCCTCCTTCGGTATTTCTCTGCAGATTAAAGCTGAATGTTTTAATGCTGGAAATAAACCATTGCAATATTGAATTGACCATTAGAGGGAGCAAAAGGCATGCAGTTGGGAGTATGATAGAATTGTACCAGTGAGAACAGAACTATCAGCAGCCTATATGTGCTTCTCTGTGTTTTTCTTCCAGTACTGAAGCGGTTCCAGCAGCAGTTCTGACTCCAACTGAAGGCGGCTTCTGTAACACCTCAGCCAGCCAATGTGAGAGGCTACCTGTTAGGCCTCCCTTGAAATCCGCCTATCTCTTTCCTTACGTGTATGGCACAATGTACGCTTTCGCTGTTGGCAAAACCCTAGTAAAAATTATTGCTATGCCAAGTTTGCTGCCTATTTTCATGTGAACAAGTCATCTTCTTATCCACGCTGATTTAGAGATTTAGCTTGGCCAAAGAGGATAGTATCACCCCTTTGATAGGTGTGTTAGAAACTCTGCAACTTCGCAGCAACAAACTGATTTGCACAAACAGGCCACGTGTTCCTTAAAAGTTTGTATGATGTGCTTTACTGATTCTATAGGTGCCTTGCTGAATTCATGAACTACTTTTTAATTTGATTGTCTCCATTTGTGCCTCACCTTTCACCCCAGAGGTAGAAGAAGAAGAGTTGGTTCTTATATGCGGCTTTTCTCTACCCGAAGAAGTCTCAAAACGGCTTACATTCACCTTCCCTTTCCTCTTCCCACAACAGACACCCTGTGAGGGAGGTGAGGCTGAGAGAGCCCTGATATTACTGAAGAGGAAGAAGAGTTGGTTCTTATATGCCGCTTTTCACTACCCAAAGGAGTCTCATAGCGGCTTACATTCACCTTCCCTTTCCTCTCCCCACAACAGACACCCTGCCCTAAGGTTATGCAGTGATCTTCCATGACCGAGCATGGATTTGAATCGGGGTCTTCCAGATCTTAGTCCTGCAGTATAAACCAGACTTTTTCCGCAGTCAAGTAAAACCCATTTCTGCAGTCTTAAAGCCCTGGGGAACAGCAAAATTTCTATACAAAATTCTGGCCCCCAAGAAGGTGATCCATAAGCAATCTTGGCTTGCTGCATGGTTTGTGAATCTTCAAAATACATGGAAGGCAATTTGTGATTCCCCAATGAGAAACTTTGTGATTTGAATCTGTCTTCCTCTCCCATTTCTGGCTCCAATTATTGATATTATCTCCACCTACTGCCCTTCTCTCTTCCTGCCTCACCCCCTCTTCCCACTGTACAAAGGTTAAAAAAAAAATCAACATGATTGCATTACAATGCAAATTTGAAACAATTATAGCATCCCGTTTTGCAGAACTCTCCAGAATGTTATTCTACATAGTTTTGTCTTTTCAGCACAGTCCCTGACACCAGAACTCCATTCCTTTTTAAGAGAGAGAGGAATTGTCCTTGTCGTTCTGGCCAAATAAAAACAACAGAATATATATTATTTCACTGCCAGTTCTATAAAGATATACAATCCATTTTTATTTCACCATTGTTGTATAGATTCCCAGGGTATTCAGGTCAATTTTATACTTCCTTACTGCTCACAGACACAAATTGTGCTACAACGTATAGGGTTGCCAGGTTCTTTGCAGGAGCCGTGAAAATTCAGCATAAGATGACTTACACCTAATGATTCAGAGAGCTCTCCTCTATGTAATAATCTTCTCTATGTAATAATCTAATCTATGCTTTTAGTCATGTTATGGTCTAAGCTATTTTATTAGTACATTTACACTTTTAGCTGTTTTATGCTTTTTTATTGGTTTTGCCTACGCTGGTCAGTGACCATAATAAAGATCTGATTCTGATTTTGAAGTTGTAGTTTTCCTTTTTTCCTTGGTAAATACTTTGGTGGAATGGGCTGTGCGTTCACAGTACATTGTTGCATTGCTGAGCTATGATCTGAAATTTTCATAGGCTAATGTTGATTTTTTTAAAGTTCTTTTTGCGTCAGCCTATTCTTTATTTCCCTCTAGCTAAGTAGCCTCTTGTGGCGCAGAGTGGTAAGGCAGCTGTCTGAAAGCTTTGCCCATGAGGCTGGGAGTTCAATCCCAGCAGCCAGCTCAAGGTTGACTCAGCCTTCCATCCTTCCGAGGTCGGTAAAATGAGTACCCAGCTTGCTGGGGGGTAAACGGTCATGACTGGGGAAGGGAATGGCAAACCACCCCGTATTGAGTCTGCCATGAAAACGCTCGAGGGCGTCACCCCAAGGGTCAGACATGACTCGGTGCTTGCACAGGGGATACCTTTACCTTTACCTATTCTTTATTTTCGTGCTTATAAGCTGCTGGGTCGTGGCATCCCACATGCTCTCTCTTCAGGCACACATGGTGATTGCAAGTGTCAGAATGCAGCATTTTTGTGGCTGACCTTTTAAATGTTATTACCGCACAATTGCATAGGGTTGTGAGTGCCTTGCATAGTGCAGGCGGTTGGACTAGATGACCCATGAGGTCCCTTCCAATTCTATGATTCTATGATTCTATGGATCATTGCACATGCATTAACTAAAATAATGTGTTAAAAAAGGCAGGCTTGATGGGAGGCAGCCCTGCCCACTCTTATGAAGAAAAAAGAAAACACACGTAGTGTGTGATGGAAGAAAACCACAGATGAAGAATGTGCCACAGGTGCCATTTTGGAGTCTAAGTTTAGAATCCAAAGCAGTGGAAAAAATGAGGAACTCTGAACTGCGGAAATGGGGCCAGCGGTCCTCAATGGGGTGTTTCTATGTGCCACGGCCCCCCCCTCCAACACCTTTCCTGGGACTTGCCAAATGTTTTTAGCAAGTGGGCTGGGCCAGGTGAGGCTTTGGCCCTGAAACATTTTTGAATAAGCAGTGGAAATGCAATTGGTTGTGCAATTCTTTTTTGTGTGTGTGCTTTGGCTGCAGCTGCCAGACGAGTCTCTCTCCTCTGATCTTCCGGCGAAGCGATCGCCATTTTTTTTTCTCCGAGCGAGCGGAGATCAACGCACCGGCAAGCCTCCGTTTAGCCAGTGAGGCTTCCCCGGCTGCAGTCCCTCCCCAGAGCTGTTTTAAGTCACTAAGCACAAACAACAGAGAAGCCCGTTTGCTGATGTATTTTCCCTTTATTTTTCACACTGTTTTCGTCCGAAAATCGCGCCCGTGAGGGGGGGGGTTTCACTCGGGGGGAGCGTGGCAATGATGAAACGGCAGCTCAAACACACCTGCCAGCTGGATGGGTCTCTCTGTTGCAATGAATCAACGCATATTCGTTGCAACGGGTGTGTTTTTAAAAAACAAAAACAAAAACCTTTCTTAAAGGGAAAGGGGCTGTTTGGGAGCATGCTAACGGCTGCCCATTGGCTGCTTGACGGCCAGGGGCGGGACGAGCTTGGCAATAGCGCTTCCTTTCTAGCGATTTTTGCAGAGACCGGAAGCCTGTGGGAAATGATAGAAACGCAACTGGATTCCACTACAAAGGCAGGTATGCATAACGACGAATTCCACTATTTAAAATGGCGATTTTTCGTTCAGCAAACAATTTGCTACAAGGATCCCGGTGCGGAAAGTCCCTCAATAATGTATGGTGTTCTGGAACCATGTTCCCAATATATTGATTTTGTTCCTTAATCAGTTAGCTAAAAATACTCAATTACTCCATATATCCATGATACAGCAGACTTTATAAAACAGGTGGAAGGCTTTGATGTTCCTAAGGATAAAGTAATATTAATCACAGGTGAATTTGTTGTATACAGTCATCCCCCATCCAACACCGAGAACTTTGAAAAGCATTATACAAAGCAGGACAAAATTCTCAACCAGTTCATTTTTTTTTTGTTAGAACTCATTGATTTAAGTTTAGAAAAAAAATTACTTTAGATTCCAAACCAAATTTTTCTTACAAAATTCAGGTGTTGCAATGGGGGTAAATTTCATACCTGTTGTAGCAAATCTTGTTATGATTCAATTTGAGAGAAATTTTATTTTGAATCCTGGAATCAATTTAAAGGTAAAGGTATCCCCTGTGCCAGCATCGATTCACGTCTGACCCTTGGGGTGACGCCCTCCAGCGTTTTCATGGCATACTCAATACGGGGTGGTTTGCCAGTGCCTTCCCCAGTCATTACCATTTACCCCCCAGCAAGCTGGGTACTCATTTTACTGACCTTGGAAGGATGGAAGGCTGAGTCAACCTTGAGCCGGCTGCTGGGATCGAACTCCCAGCCTCATGGGCAAAGCTTCAGACTGCATTTCTGCTGCCTTACCACTCTGCACCACAAGAGGCTCTTGGAATCAATTTAAAATTGGATAATATGCTCTTTTTGTACTGTTTCATTGATGACCTCTTTTTTTTTTCTAATTGCCAATCTTGAAATGTAGTTTAGGCAATTATATGTCCTCTTTTTGGTAAATGGTATATAGGTCAAAATCCTAGAACTGTAAGATATCATACTGTTAAGCATAGGTCTCAAATTTGGAGTAAAAACTGCAATCCCCCTTTATCACAACACTTCCAAGAGCGGCATCAAGGAATGGCAACATTTAGTGTTGGGATTTTGTCAGTACGAACATTGTGATTTACAGAGATGTTTGTTAAAGGGAGAAACTTTCTTTATCCACAGGTTATCAACATTATATCCCAATAGTTTTAACACATCTTGGGAAATGGGTGCATATTTATAATTTTGTAATTCATAAATGCATTTATTGCATTAAATGAATTAACGAGATTGTAAGGAACCTGGTTCACAGAGGATAAGTCTCAGTTACCAACAGTTTCTTGTTAATGTCATGGAGGATCACAAGACCCAAGAAGAATACCTCTTGCAATTGCTTAGTAAGTATTTTATGGCAAAGATTACAATTAATTCTAAAATATAGACATTATTATCCAACTTTGGTTATAGCTTAAGAAGTGAGACAAAAGCCACTGTGAGCCAGATTCCATTGAGAACTTTTGGTGAGTTCCACTTATGCATATAATTTTATGCATAATGAGGTTTTTTGATATGGCTATTCATACATTTATTTATTTATTTATTTATTTATTTATTTATTTATTTATTTATTTATTTATTATATTTATATACCGCCCTCCCCGAAGGCTCAGGGTGGTTCACATAGGAACAAAGAACAATGCAAAGAACAGTCTATAAACAAGTGAATACTTATAATATACTTATAATAAATATAATAAATATTCACTTCCTTTATATTATATTTAATGTTGTTGATTTTAACCTTCTAGCTAATGTTTCTGAAGAAAGTTATGAAACTGGTTTTGCTCTACTGGAATCCTGTTCAGCATGCATTATCGAGATTTTCTCCTTTGGCTTTCCATGATTGGATAATAAACAGGACTGATTTACAAATTGTTGTATATGTACACACAAATTGTCTTTTTGATTGCCCGTCAGATCCAAGCCATGGAGCCAAATTCCTGTTGCAATGATGCTATGGTAGAGAGGAGAGGAGAACAGTCAGTCACCTCTAGTGTAGTGGATGCTTGAGAGTTGGCTAAGCCCCTGCAGGGTGTTGTTGCTTGTTGTGTTGTCCCACGCAGTTGCTTGGGAGTAGGTTTGCCAGCCATGGCAGAAACAACCACTGATGAAAACTTACTGGAAAACGGTTATAATCTGGAGGCCATTTTGGTTGTTCAAATAAAAAGAAGAGATTAGACATGTTTAGTTGCATTCATTGTGAAATTGTTTATTGTGGCCTAGGATAGGTTCTTTTTTCTGTTGTTGTAGCCTTGGACTGGCAAGCAGTGGGAGATGAAGGGAAGATCAGTGTGTCATCATGATGACATCAACTCTGGCATAACTTCAAGTGACATTATTAATAACTTTTTGGTCTTCTCTAATTTATTGTGTCTGGGACCTTTTCTTAATTGGGTGAATGGTCAACACTCACCCATTAAATTCACAAGTAATTACAATGCTAGAAACTTTACTTCATCCCTAAGGAACACTGTACCCTTTGGACAGGTTTTATGGCACAAACACATCAATATCCAAATAGATTCATACGAACAGGCAGGTAAACAACTGGAGAAGTCATTGTTAAAAATGGGTTATCCCACTGATATTATTAAACGTGTATGTAACAGGATGAATGCTGTTCCCCCATGAGTCTTTACTTAACTATAAAAATAAGATTAGCTAGGATCAGCTGATTTGCTCATTTGAATTTTCTGGATACACAAACAATATTAAAAAGATTCTTATGAGACATTGGCATCTTATCTCTGATAACCCTGTATGTGAAAAAACACTTCTTATAGTATTAAGGTGCTCAGTCAACATTTGGGTCTTGACAACCCATTGTGATACTAGAGATTTTCTGGGGAACAAATTGTTACTGAAAGGATTCTTAAAGTGTGATTCTAATTGAGTCTGTAAACTGGCAATGGAAATTGATGAATTTCACTTCTCTAATGTTAATTTCATGGTGCATTTGAAATCTCTTGAAAACTGTAATTCTCAAAATGTTTACTGTATTATTTGCCAATGTTATTGGATTTATGTTGGCATGTCAGCTAGACCTTTAAACTTGAATACTGGAACATCAATCTTGCATTAGGAACAAGGGACATGAAGCCTTGCTGGTTGAGCTCATTATTAGCACTAATCATGATCATAATAACTTTTCTTTTTATGCTTTATGAATTATCTTGCCACACAGGGACTGAAATGTAGATCTAAAAAATTACTACAAAGAGAATCCCTTTATTTTATAAGTTGCAATCCTTATAACCCAAAGGACTTAATTCAAGCTTTGATTTCTCGTTTTCTGCAAAATTGGGTCATGTTTCCTTAAGAATGGTGCAGTATTTTCTCCAATACATGTATTTAATATTGATGAGTGCTCACTATTGTGGTGGACATGTGATTTGTCAGCTGTGTTCACATTTTACTCGGTCCCCCTGTTAACAATTTCTTACTTAACTTATATGCTACTTTGAAGGAACGTTGTGTTTTGTGTACTTTTTTGTGTTGTTCTATTGTTGGCAATATTCCTATATACTACATATTAATTGGACTTGTATCTTTTGCAGACTTTTGATATTACTTAAGGACCAATGTTGAGTATTCATGAAAGTTGTAACACAGTGTGTAACACATACTTTATTACAATCAAAAACACTTTGTTTTTGGATATGTATTTTTAAATAATTTCTTTCTTGCCAGCAGTGCCACTGAAGGAAGCTCACTGAAAGCGTGAGTATAACCGGTATACATTTTGACCCGGCTTTTGAAACTCTACTCCCTCAGCCCCTGCTGGTGGCCAGGGGGAATTCGACAACCCTAGCCAGTTTCCAGATGAAACATACAACCACTTTCTGCAGCACAATACTAAATCTCCATTCCAGGTCAGCGTATACACCAAAGATTACTCATTGATAAGGTGATTTAAAAAAAAACATCCATCCCTTCCGAAAGAGTTGCACTGTTGCATGATAAATGGACTTTGATGCGAAACACTAGCAGTAAAGGAAGAAAAGCCTATAAAGGCCTATTTCTCCCAGGGCAACCTGGGCACTCCCTTCAGCCATCCAGGAAACTGGGGGGAGGGGCAGGTTGCTATATCAGCTAAGTCTGTTTCCTGTATGAACCACAGAGAAGGAAGCAGACCGGCAAAACACTTCTCCTTCAGTACGGTACGCAGTTTCAAATTTGTTTATTATATTGCGTTTGAAGGAAACTGGGATGAATTGAAACAGTATTTTGTCGGGGATGATGATGAAGAAGAAGAGTAGGTTCTTATATGCTGCTTTTCTCTACCCAAAGGAGGCTCAAAGCGGCTTACAGTCACCTTCCCTTTCCTCTCCCCAGAACAGACACCCTGTGGGGTGGGTGAGGCTGAGCGAGCCCTGATATCACTGCTTGATCGGAACAGTTTACTCAATGCCGTGGTGACTCAAGATCACCCAGCTGGCTGCATGTGGGGAGTGCAGAATCGAACCTGGCATGCCAGATTAGAAGTCTGCACTCATAACCACTACACCAAACAGGATGTTTTTTTTGTTTTATTTTTTTTTGCCAAATTGACAGCCCTAAAAGGGTTCCATTTTAAAAATGCATGAATTCAGGGGGCCGGTTCCATATTTACGTACGTAAGAATAGCCTGCTGGTTCAAGCCATTGAGTCCAGCCTCTTGCTTTGGGAGGCAAACAGGGTATTTCTCTCCTGCTCCTGACTCCAAGCACTGGTATTCACAGGTTTGTTGCTGCTGGATATGGAGGTTCCATTCTGTCACCATTGTTGGACCAGTCCTCCATGAATCTTTCTAACCTTGGTGTGAAGAAATGCCCCTTGCTATTTCAAAAGGACACAGGTGCCCCCTCCCCCATGCTGTGGAGAGATAATCCGTTGCTCTCCTCCTCTTTCAAATGTTAATTGACCTGGCCAGGAAGCAGGTACCTGGAGGGGGGAGGAGAGCTTCTTCTTCCCAGAACTCCTAGGAGAGGGGCTTCCTGGGGGAGAGGACAGAAAGGTATTTCTACAGCTCACCAATGCAGGAAAGGGGCTTTTTGCCTGCCGACCATCAAGCAAGGAGCCTACTCTTGGAGAAGAGGTGGGCAGCCATCTTGGACATGTGGCCGAGGGTGGGCTGATAATGCAGCCTCATAAGCACCTACCCTGTCTTAACATCAGACAGAGTATGTTTCGGCAGAAGGACAGAAGGAATTCATGTCATCCAATTTCTTTTGCCTGTTCTGCTTAATTCTGTGCTGTGCTGCTTTTAAGATCTGCTTTTAAAAATCTTGTTCTTTTATAAATTGGAGATTCCTGCCTTGGAATCACTAGCCCAGTGCAAAGGGAAGACCCAGAGGGGTGTACCCTTGCACTTACTTGTCTCCCAAGCGCTCAGTGTGCTGGGGCCATGGGAGGCCACAGGGGTGAGGCCTCCGGTGTGAAAAGGGGCAGCCAGGAGTCCTGGTTCTCCCAGCTGTGACCCTGTACTTCAGCCAGGTGGGGGCAGTGATCTTGTCCAGAGAGTCCCTTTTGCTGATCATCCGAAATTGGCAACCGGCCCGAACAGGGGATGGGCAAGGCGGAACTGGGCCAGCAATGCAAAGGCACACTGATTCCATCACACTCCTTTTAAAGCTGGCTGTGTTTATGGTCATCATTACCTCCGCTGGTCGTGAATTCCACTGTTTTGTTGCTCACTGAGTAAAGAAATATTTCCTCTTGTCAGTTCTGCACCTAGAATCATATAGAATCACAGAATCATAGAGTTGGAAGGGACCATACAGGCCATCTAGTCCAACCCCCTGGTCAACGCAGGATCAGCCCTAAGCATCCTAAAGCATCCAAGAAAAGTGTGTGTCCAACCTTGGCTTGAAGACTGCCAGTGAGGGGGAGCTCAACAACCTACTCCCCAACAAGTTCAGAGACTGACCCCAAGTATATTGGGAGAGGGAGAAAAAGCTCCCTAGACTAACTCCCTCCACTAATTTATTTTGGTAATTAATAGCCTGTTACTACAATGAGGTGAGGAGTAATGTTGTTGGTATTGTGTATGCTCATAATAAGAGCTGGTTTTTACACTCTGCTTTTCACCACCCATAAGAGTCTTAGTGTGGCTTACAGTCTCCTTCCCTTCCTCTCCCCTCGTGAAGTTATGACAGACACAAGGCTTAATTCTCTCTCTGTACTAGCTTGCTCTGAAGAAGCCTTCTCTAAGCCTATTTTATTTTATTTTATTTTATTTTATTTTATTTTATTTTATTTTATTTTATTTTATTTTAGTTTAGTTTAGTTTAGTTTAGTTTAGTTTAGTTTAGTTTAGTTTAGTTTAGTTTCAGCCCAGGAAAGCAGATTTTGCAATATACATTTTAGCCATGAAAGTTTACAGACGATTTTTGGTTGTGTACACATTACATTGTTATCAGAGTGCAAGACATGGCTTAATTTTCACCCTGTCTTTCTGATGATTACACAGAGACCAGAGTCTGACCTTTCCTGACCCTGCCCCAGCCCGGGCAAATTAGACAAATCTCTACACCCTCAACTGTCACCTGGTGAGGTAAGACAGGCTGAGAGAGCTCTGAGAGAACTGTGACTGGCCCAAGGTCACCCAGCGGCCTCAGGAGTGTTGATTTGTCTACATTCATACTTTTGCATCAATCTTTCCCCGAATGCATGCACAATGTTAAAAAAAAGTCCCAACTTCTGTTAAACTGGTATAAAGCTGAACAAAATTTGAGCCCAGCCACACCTTTAAAACCAACAGAGGTGTACGTTTCCGTGTGCACAGCACACCTTGTCAGACAATTAAACAAGAGTTACAAGGCCACGCATATAAGCAGAGAGTGGGTCATGGGTTTACCAGATATAGGGCCTTACAGAAATAACAAGCTCGGTTTATACTGTCATCATTAATTTGGATTGAACACCGGGGGGGGGGGGCATAGTAAAGGAGATCAAAATGTCAAGATTAAAATTAATGGACAGATGCATTCCCAGTTGTGGAACAGGAGACAGATAGAGTGTAGGAACAGGTTCTCTCTCAGGTTTCTTAAACCCTTGAAGCGAGGGAGAAGTACCAAAGCAGGGGATCCCCAGGTCCCACCAAGAGTCTGGCAACCCAACTAAGACTGTGGACAACCTGGGTTTGAAACATCACTTCTATCATGGAACCTTGCTGGTTGACCTTGCAACTATCTTAGACTCCTTCTGTTTCATTGAACTATTGGGAGAAAATGGAGGAGGGGAGACTGCAGTGCTACAAGTTGCTTTGAGTCCTAACTGAGGGGGAAAGCAGAATGTTAATAATGAAATGCTTGCAAACACAGATGGTGAGCTGAGTTTGAGCTGATAATGTTTCAAAGACACCTGGTAGACTAACTGGTAGTGATGAATGCATTCTTGGGCGGTATCAACAGAGGCATCACATCGAAATCACGAGATGTCATAGTCCCACTGTATTCCACCTTGGTCAGAATGCACCTGGAATTCAGTGTGCCATTCCGGAGGCCTCACGTCAAAAAAGAATGTGGGCAAAACTGAGAGGGCACAGAGGAGAGCGATGAGGGTGACCCAGGGCCTGAGGACCCAGCCCTCTGAGGAAAGTCTGAGGGACTTGGGAATATTCAGCCTGGAGAAGAGGAGGCTGAGAGGGGACATGATAGCCCTCTTTAAGTATCTGAAAGGTTGTCACTTGGAGGAGGGCAGGAAGTGGTTCCTGTTGGCAGCAGAGGACGGGACACACAGTAATGGGTTTGAACTCCATAAGGAACGGTACCTGCTAGATATCGGGTGTGGGGGGGGGGGATTGTCACAGTCAGAGTAGTTCAGCCGTGGAATTGGCTGCCTAAGGAGGTGGGGAGCTCACTGGCGGTTTCCAAGGAGTAGCTGGACAGATACTTACCATGGACGCTTTATGCTGATCCTTCATTGAGCAGGGAGTTGGACTAGATGGTCTCTATGGCCCCTTCCAACTCTGTGAAACTATGAGTTTAATAAATGGGGAACTATGAATAATTTCCATTTCAGTGGTAGTCCAAAACTGATTACAGCCATAATAAAAAGCCTAATCTCAAAGAGACTATACATCTCTCATCCTTGTATCTTTCCATACAGAGAATACCCCCCTCATAAAACACAAGGGCCCAGTTGGGGAGAGAAAAAGTGGTGACTTTAGGTCCATACAAACGAGAAAGGATGGGTGGGAAATCCTTCTAACAATATGGTATTTCTATATTGCAGACTGAGACCATCTCTTGACATGGGAAACCACAATTCAGGTAAAGGTTGCATGTCTAAAGTTTCCAGGTTGGGAAATACCTGGATGTCTTTGTTTGGGGAGGGAGAGCTTAAGAAGGGTGGAGTTTGGGGGAGGGACTGTAATGCCATGAAGTTCACCTTACAAAGCAATCATTTTTTCCAGGTAAGCTAATTGCTGCCACCTGGAGCCCCAAGTTACGAAACAAAACAGGGTCTAACTTCCACCATTCTTAAAACACACCCTTGGAAGTGGTACAGTTCGACTTCAGGCTCAATGGGCTTATCTCTGCACCCTCAATATGAAGCTGCAGCTTTTGCCCCTTCCCCATGGCAGGGCCCATGGCTCAGTGGTAGAGTATTTGTTTGGGATGCAGAAGGTCCCAGGTTCAATCCCCAACATCCCAACTAAGATTACCAGGTGGTAGGTGGTGTGAAAGACCTCTAGCTGAGAACTTGGAAAGCTGCTACCCACCCGAATAGACAATATGCACCTCAATGGACCAATGTCAGTGATAGGGTTGTGGGTGTCCTGCATGGTGCAGGGGGTTGGACCAGATGACCCAGGAGGTCCCTTCCAACTCTATGAGTCTATGATTCAATGGTCTGATTCCATATAACTCCTTAGATAGTGGGCACACAGTGTATCAAAACTGCAATAAAGCTCTGTGTAATAAGGACGATACTGTGATGCCGATATAATATACAATAAATATCCAGCAACAAACAATAAAAGCACAAGATATGGGGAGAACACCCATTAGTATGTCACAAGCCAGTCAGATGCACTGACAAAATTCAAGGTCCTTTTACAAAAAATGGTCCATGAAAAATCTTCATACTGTGATCCATGCATGCCATGTGAATTCCAAATATATGTTACCCAAAAAGGATCGCTCAAAGGGAATTATGGTGAATTAAGATACTGCAAGAACTCTCTACCAATGTTTACAGGGTCCTTTCCCTGGGAGAAACCCTGAAATAAGCAGGCCTAATTGGGTTCCAAAAAGGATTTTGTATGCTATTGAGAAACACACAGAGAAAAACAGACACACACTAAGGGGGGAGCCATGTTGATCTGAAGCAGCAAAACGAATTTAGAGTCCAGGGACACCTTTAAGACCAACACGGTTTTATTCAAGGCATGAGCTTATGTTTGTACACAGGCTTCCTCAGACATGTATCTGAGGAAGTGTCTACACATGAAAGCTGATACCTTAAATAAAAATTGCCACTGGACTCTAAATTTATGCACACAGTAAGTTCTACAGGGGCAAAGGTGTAGTGGTTAGGAGGTGTAGGGCCAGCTTGGTGTAGTGGTTAGAGCACGGACTTCTAATCTGGCGAGTCGGGTTTGACTCCCCACTCCCTTACATGCAGCCAGCTGGTTGACTTTGGCCTTCTCAGAGCACTGATAGAGCTGTTCTAATATCAGGGCTCTCTCAGCCTCACCTCCCTCACAGGGTGCCTGTTGTGGGGAGAGGAAAGGGAAGGCGACTGTAAGCCGCTTTGAGACTCCTTTGGGTAGAGAAAAGTGACATATAAGAACCAAGTCTTCTTCTTCTAAATAGGGAAATGCTGCACTTGTCTCTGGCCCAAGAAAGCAGAAGTTGACAACATTGGTGTGGAAAGCAACGTTGGGTGTGGAGGTGTTAACACACACACACACACACACACAAGTAGCTCAGGTTCTGACAGAGAAAGGGTTTGAAATTCCTGGGTCAGCCTGTGAGGTGGTACTGTATGATGCAGTGATAGATGATTGGCCAGGGGCCTGAGTTATGCCTGATAGGTCAGTTGAAGTGGGCTGGCTGGAGTTGTGTCATGTAAGCCCATCAAACTGAACAATACCTTTGCTAGGTGTGGAATCTTCTTAATGGCCCTGTATGGAGGGGGGAGTGCAATAGGTTAGTGGTCCCCAACCACCGGGCTGCGAAGGCCCTGGCACCGGGCCGCGGCTCCTTCTCCCCACCCCCCCCCACAGTAAAAAACTTCCCAGGCCGCAAGCTTGCAGCCCGGCAAGCTTCTTACTGTGGGAGGGGGGGAGAGGGAAGCCGGGCCGCACACGTGCACATGCGCAGCCAAAATTGCACATGTACGGCACTTTCACGCATGCGTGCATGCGCACATACGCGGCCACGCATGCGTGGCATGCGTGGCCGGGCAATCGCCCTCCCTGCTGCTGCCAGTCCCCAGCCTGTAAAAGGTTGGGGACCACTGCAATAGGTGATATTAAGCAAGAGAAAGATGCTACTAGACAGAGATTGCACTGAACAAATAAGACAGTTTGAGATAAGGAGACAGGAAAAAAGAAGTTACAGTTAGTTCTTGGGGGAGCCACTCCCTTCCCTGAACAGTCTGATGGTTTTGGATGGGAGGAGCAATGGCCCATAACTGCCCATATAACTTAAGTCTTTTGGACTGGACTAAAAGAAATGGAGGATAAAGGAGTTTTCCATCCTGTTCTGGCCATCTCAGACAAGATGGAGTCCAGGCTGAACTCCTTGGCCAAGAAATGAATCCAATGACTTTCCATATCAAGCAGCTGTCAGTCTGGTTACTGTGTACACCATTCTGCACAGTGCCCAGTACATGCCAGGTATATGAAGGTGTCTTCTTAAAGATTGCCTTCTAGTAGGGGGGCTCTCGCCAGGGTAACAGATACACGTTTCAAAAACTCTTCTTCAGGCATACAATATCAATGAATCCTTAGAACTTCCAAAGTCAACTAGCATTGGTATTATTGTTGTTCTCTAGGTTATTTTCTTTATTTGTTGATGTGTAAAACTTATAATACAAATTTAAAAAAAATTCCCCCAAAAGTCAGCATAGCATTATGCTGGAAATTCCCCGTTGAAGGTGCTGCAGTTATAAGTATTCAGTGGACAAGCAGGCAAAAGTTCTATAATAAGCTATAAACAAAAGGAGATTAAGTGGAGACAAAAATTTGTCAGAATACAAAGCGTAAGCAAATACAGACAAATGGGACGGTTTGTAGTGTCTACAATCAGAATAAAAAAATCTATCCCTAAGCTACTAATAATACTTTCAAAATTTGTACAGAATAAAGTTCTTCATTCTATGTTGCTTTACTGTAGCGTAGAATCCAACCAGAACGGTTTCTAGATATATCCCATTTTCAAAGGGTAATTTTCCTCAGTGGTTGTCCTCTCACTTGTAAGTATAATGGTAATCCAAATAGATAATTCAACACTATTAAATCTATTAAATCATCTAAAGCATACATTGGCCTTTGGGCCTGCACTGACAGAGGACAGAGAACCTGGCTGGGGCTAGTTCTTTAAGGGCAACTGTTTCTCCCTCCCTGGTCCAGGTTTCTGTCACGCATGCCAGGTCCGCTCTTTGTTCTGCAAAATAATTTTGCAGGGTAGAGGTTTTGTTGTTTATTGACCTGGTGTTGCACAGCACCGGTGTCAGAGGGAGGTTGTTTACCCTTGCCTCCACCCTAGTGTCACGAGGGATGGGGTGGAGTTTGGAGGGGGCCTGAGAGTGATTGAATTTCAGGCCCCTTGACTCAACATATTATCAATAGGACCATATTGGGTCAGTTCAACCTGCTCCCCCAAAAATGGTCAAGGGGTGGGAAGGGGAAGGGCCCCAGCTGGGCATGTACACAGTTATGCTTCCCAACCATATCCTGCAGAATTGCACCACTTCTGGGGTTTCCTAAAGCCTGAAGAATTTGGGGGGGGGTCTCTTGATGGTCAAAAAGTCAAGAAAGGCTGACCTAGACACTCCCACTGGGTGTGACATCATGCTCCATTTCCCCCTTTATGCCAGAAACAGCCCTGTGGCCTTTTCCGCAGGGCTGGGAACTCCCACCCAATCAGTGAAACCATTCCGGGGCTGTCGAGGAGCCCCAGAGTTTCACAAACCCCCACAATGAAAAAACCTGTGGGAGACAGATCCCTTCAGAGGGGTCCAGGCCTGTTGGTTCCAGGGGAACTTGAAGTGGAGCTTGCTGCTGACAAGCAGGCAGAGGGTCTCCCTCTGATGCTTATGGAGTGCACAAGGCCTTGGGTATTACAGGAACCACTGGGAGATTGTTCACTGAGGCAGACTGGTGAAGAGCCTTGACAGATAGATAAGCATTTCCCTTTGCCATTATTTTATAGTGAGAAATGTGGCTATCTGAAGAGTTGCACAGGTGCTTTGCCCTCATTCTATGGCTTTGTTTTGCTCACTGTTAGGTGGGATGCCACCTCATCATCCTGAGCCATGGCTAACTCCAGGGTTCCCTCCACGAGGACCACATCACCGCAGACATCACCTACATCCTGCTCTACCTGGAATGTTGCCTGGACATAGGCATCATCATCACCACCATAATTTTCATCATAATCATCTTCATCCTCATCATCATTTTCATCATCATCATCCTCATCACCATCACCATCACCATCACCATCATGGCAAGGTAAGGAAGGAATCTGGCTGCTATTTGGAGGTACGGAAGGGGAGCTGCAAGATCAGGCATGGATTGACAAAGAAGGTTTTCTTCAGTAGGACCATTAAGTCCTTTGTTCTGTGTCTTGCTTTGTATGCTAACAATGGGTAAGAATGCCCAAAATGGCAAAAATGAAAGCAAATATGGGGTTGAAAAGACAAGGTTTTTCTGCATTCTCATTTTTCTGTTTTTGGGATGTGGACTCTCTCACAGAGGTTTTTCTCTGTCTAGTGGTAGATCAGATATTTCCAGCATGGTGTTATGGTTAACAACAGCAGCCTCTAATCTGGAGAATTGTGTTTGATTTCTGACTCCTCTACATGCAGCCAGCTGGGTGACGTTATGCCATTCACAATTCTCTTAGAGTTCTCTCAGCCCCAGCTGTCTCACAGGGGGTCTGTTGTGAGGAGGTATAGGAAAGGCAATTCTAAGCCACTTTGAGACTCTTTCAGGTAGCAAAATCAGAATACAAATAAACAGTTGTTCTCCTCTTCCTATTCCTCCCCCCCCTGTATTTCTATGCATATTTAAACGTTTTTTATGCTGGAAATAAACCACTGCAATATTGAATTGATCATTAGGGGGAGCAAAGCACACACAGTGCTAAATCTCCCACAAAGAAACAGGGACTTACAAGCAAGGGAAATGAGAATGTGGGAAAGCCCACAGACACAGGTCAACGGAAGAGTGGGGGGCATAATAGAAATGATCCGGTGAGAACAGAACTGTTGACAGCCTCATCTGCTTCTCTTTATTTCTTTTCCAGCACTGAAGCAGATCCAGCAGTAATCCTGACTTTGACTGAAGGCAGAATTTGCAACACCTCAGTCGTCCAGTGTGAGAAGCTACCAGTTAGGCCTTGCTTGAAATGTCACAATCCCTTTCCTTATGTGAATGGCACAAGATTGGCTCTCATGCTTGTTCCAACCCTAATATGAAATCATAGCTATGCCAAATTTGCTGCCCATTTTCATGTGAGCAGTCATCATCTTATTCATGCTGATTTAGACATCTACCTTGGCCAAAGATTGTAAGTGTGGATAATTGTGAGTCTGGATAAATATATTCGAAATTCTGCAACTTCCCACCAATAAACTGATCTTCACTAATAGACCCTATCCCATGAATGCTTGTATTATGTGCTTTGCTGATTCTATAGGTGCCTCACTGAATTAAGGAACTACTTTTTAGTTTGATTGTCTTTATTTATGCCTCACCTTTCGACTTAAGGGAAACCCAAAGTGACTTTCCTTGCTCTCCTCCTGGCTACTTTATCCTCACAAAAACCCTGTGAGGTGAGTCAGGCTGAGAACATGGGACGGCCCTAAGGTTATGCAGTGAGCTTCCATGACAGAGCATGGATTTGAACAGCTGCCACCATAGTCCAAGAATCTCCACTATCGTAGCGATCCCCAACCTGTTGGCTGCGGACCACATGTGGTCCTTCGACTAATTGGAGGTGGGCCCCGAAGGACGCCTCCCCCCCTCCGACCCTTTACTTCATCCCCCCCAGCCCTTTACAACGCACTTCATTGTTGTGGCGTGTCTGTATCTTATTTTGAAGGGATGTTTCAACATTACCATAGCGATCAGAGAGCGTTAGGGCAGTGGTTGAGAGTAGAGGAGTAAACTACCCCCCCCACCGGGCCTCAGTAAAAGGTGGTGAGTGGTCCCCGGTGAGTGGTCCCTGGCGTTGAGTGGTCCCCAGTGATAAAAAGGTTGGGGACCACTGCACTATAGGACTGTGACAGCCATTTTGTAGGTGACTTCACTTCCTGCAGCACCTATTTTGTGAGAGTCATTTAATGGCTCCCGCCTCCCCAGATGCCAGTCCCAAGGTGGGACTTTGGGACTCCCTAGAATTACCCCCCAGAATTACAGCTCATCTCTATGAAATGCCCATGCTAGCGAGTTCATGTTCATTTTTACCCATTGTGGGGAGAAATCCAAATTCTCCACAATGCCTGGGAATTCTTTCGAATAACCATTTTTAATTGCTGCAGCAATTAAAGGGGTGGCGCTGAGGCTCATGTCTAAAATCCAGCATTCACCCGAGCCACTTTGTACAGATGTTTATACAGTCTGAATAACACCCCAAAATTGGGTCATTTTCTCATTAACCTCTCTGTGCAAAGTTTGATAAACATTTATCCAATTAACTCAAGGCCCCTGCCTGGACAATCTTCCATGGAGTTACTCCCTGTGTCAGGCAAACTGCCAGGTACCTTGCAGGTATCTTAGTCTATACAAAGTTCACTCTCTACTTCTCTAATGGCAGGATGCTTTGCAAGAGGGAAAACTGGTCATCCCATCATCCAGACTTCAGAGATCAGTATCCCTAGCTAAAATTGCTTCTCTGGTGGGTGGAGTCTATTATATTGTATCCCATGGAGGTCCTTGTCCTTTCCAGGCTCCTTCCCGAAATATCCTGGAGTTTCCCAACCTGGATCTCGCTCCCTCTTTCAGAATTCCAAAGGTGCCCACAGGATCAAATAAGTTAGGGGCCCCTTCTCTAACCACTCCGCTACACTGGCTCTCATATTGCTCTATATGCTGAAACCCCACTGGTTCCATATTTTAAATTTCCAACTTTCCTTCCTCTAAAATACTTTCGAATTCAATAATGATCCATTTCATCATTTTTAAGGTAGTATTGGGGGGGTGGGGGAGTTTATTTAACAAGAGTGTAATTTTGGCTCGAGTCAGAATGCTGTCCCGGAAACAGCCATCTCAAGAAAACACAACAGTTCGCGGTTTCCATGCACATCAAATTCACACTGAACAATTCTTATCTTCAAAGGAAAATGCAGTTTAGAGCTAACACCTCCAGGTGCAAAAGGAAAGCTTAAACATCCTGAGCCGTGAAAGAGGCCATCTGGAATGGAGCGGGGAGTGGGGGATGATAGGAGTAACTCTCCACAGAGGGTTCTGGAACTTAGGCCAAGCATGTTGTGGAAAGGAGCTGGGGGGGGGGTCTATCTTACATCTCACTCCCTCAAAGCCCTCCTCGCCATCAAGTTGGATCAATACCTGGTTTATCTGGATACATGGGATGGAAATCCCCTATCAAATCGAGTGCCCTCAAGGCCCAGGAGCCCGCTCATTCGTTCTCGAATTTTTTGAGGTGAATTCTTTGAGAATACAAAACATTGCAGAGGGCTTTCATGGCACTGGGTGTCCAAGACCTTTGTAAGCCTGGGCTGCCCAAATGCTGCAAGAGGGGGGTAACTTAGCGTTTATGGATCGAAATGCCTATATATACCAGGGTTGATTACACCTGTAGGAACTCAAGGCAAACACAGCTGTAATGGTAAAATAGTAATATAAGCTTTATTGAAAGGAAAAATAACAAAAAGACACACAAATAGCTAACACATAGAGAAGGGGGAGGAAGAGTGGAAGGCTTGATAGTTACTTGTCCGAGGAATGGAGGGTCAGAGGAAGAAGCACGAACCAGCATGGGAGGTCCCGGGTTGGAAGACACTCAGAGTGGCTGTGTGAAGCCACAGTTTTTATGGGGTTTTGGGGAGGGGGGCTACATGACAAGGCTCAGGCAAGCATGTGCTGGAAGTTTCCAGGGTCCCCGGAGATTAGGACAATGCCTGGCCAATTGGGTGGGATGGCCATAAATGGATTTGGATAAAGGTATTAATGGCTCTGAGGAAGAGAGCCATCAGGTCCAGCTGGCAGGATGTGGGGAGGAGATTTCCCCTGGCAGAGGGGCCAAGTGTGAAAAATGTTGCAAAATTTTTTTCCTAGGAGCACTTAGGCAAACAGGAGGAAGCCAGTCCACTCGCTTAGAAATACAATGGGGGGGGGGGGTGAGCTGATGCGAGCTTGAGTCCAGAGGCACCTTTGGGTCAGGCTAAGGCTGTCATTCCAAACCTAAGGCAGAGATGGAGTCTGGCCTGGCTTGGCTAACCCTAGCAGTGTCGTCTTGGCTTTAGCTTAAGCCTAGACTATTGTGGGGTGCCATTGGTTATAGAAGACAGTGTGCCTGTCAGTGAGGCAGGGGGCCCTGCCACACCTTAACAGTACCAAAGGGTTCCAATTCTAGGGACCTCCATGGCTTCCAATGGAGAAACAAGACTAGGACATCTCTCATTCATGAAAGTCATAATGCAGTGTGTAAGTAACACAGATTTTATAATGATAAAAAAAACTTTGTTTTTTTGATATGTATTATTTATTATTACACTTCATATTCTTCCTTTCTTGTCAATAGTGCCACTGAAGAAAACGTGTTAATGAAAAAATTAGCCTTGGTCATTAAGTAACACCCAAAATCTGCAAAAGATACAAGCCCCCAAAGAGGAAGGAACTTGCTCTCCAGAAATTGCCCTCTGCAGGTGTACTGACAGCATATTGGAGATATCAGAGAGTGGCTTCATGCTGGAACCAGCCCACAGAGAACTGTTTACGTAGCCAGTTGGAAAATGCCTTAAACCAACAGCATAGCAGTGCTTTGTGGCTTCTGAGATCAGAAAGTCTGGCTGTACCAGCTACCCTAGAAGGAGGGAGACTGGGTCATGTTTAGGGTCTAGGAAGCCCTCTATCTGGCAGAGCCTCTTGTGGCGCAGAGTGGTAAGGCAGCGGCAGGTGGCAGGCAGAGGCAGTGGCGGGTGGAGGCAGGCAGAGGTGGTGGGCAGAGATGGCGGGCGGAGGTGGCGGCTGGTGGCTGGTGGCTGGTGGAGGCGGGCAGAGCCATGGCAATGTCTGCCTCCACGCTGCCTTGATTATTGTGTGCCTGCGAAATTGGGGTCGCGCCAAAGGTAAAGTTGAGAACTGCTGACATAGAACATGTGATACAGATAACTTAGTTTAACAACAATAATGTGATAACAACAAGCGACATAGAACAATAGAAAATATAGAGAACATTAAATTAATGCATACTGATATCCTAGTGGGTTGAGCAGAATCGCAGTGGGTACCATAAGAGGGAGGCTCAGAGGAGGGCCCATGGGAAGTGGTGGTTCAGGTCAACCTCAACCAAATGCCTGGCGAAGGAACTCCCTTTTGCTGATCCTGTGGAACTGTTCGAGTTCCGTCAGGGCCCTGATCTTCTTTTCCGGGTCACAAAATATTGCAGATAGTCCTGATGGCACCTGGAATCCAAGACCTAGAGATCTCAAAGTCCACACTCTAGTCCTCCAGGACAGGCACTGACTGGTTGGCAGTGGGGTGCTGTACACTAAGCCTCTTCAGAAGGCTGCAGTGGACCTTGGGCTGGGAATTGCTGCTTCGGAGAATGGACTCTATGTTATTGTGTCCCACTGAGGTCCCTGCTCTCCCCAGGCTCAGCCCCAATTCTCCAGGAGTTTCCCAACCTGGATCTGGAAATGCCACTCCCTCATCTCCTGCTGGTGGCCAGGGGGAACCCGCTCACCCTAGCTGCTCTCCAGGTGCAATAAAATCAGAATCCAGGAGCTCCGGGTGAAACATGCAACCGTTTGCTATAGCATAATGCTAAATCTCGCTTCCAGGTCTGGGGATAGGCCAAAGATGACTCAGGCCTCAGGTGATTTTAAAATAAACATCCCTCCCTCCGACAGAGTGGCACTGCCCCTGTGCTGAGCGGGACCAGGCACGGTTTGGCTTTGTGCTTCGGTGTGGACTTTGATGCAAAGGACTAGCAGGAAAGGAGGAAACGCCAATAAAGGCCTTTTGCTTCATGGTGCTGCCGTCTCCCAGGCACTCCCATTAGCAATCTGGGGTGGGGGGTGGGGGCGGGGGAGGCTGCTATATAAGCAAAGGCTGTTTCCTGTGTGAGCCACCAAGAAAGAAGCAGCCCTACAAAAGACTTTACCTTTGGCACGGTAGGCAGTTTCGGATTTGTTTTCCATATTGAGCTTGTAAAATAATGGGATGAGCTGAAGCAACCTTTCGTGGGGGTGGCGGCAGGGGGTGGGTTTTCTTGCCAAACTCAGTCCTACAAGGACTCCATTTCGGAAGTGCAAGAACTCAGACGTCCGGTTCCATATTTTAGAACGTAAGAAGAGCTTGCTGGGTCAGACCAGTGGTCCATCTAGTCCAGCCTCTCGTTTCATACTGCCGGTGGCCAACCAGTTGTCCTGGGAGGCAAACAAGGCATCCTCTGCAGCTTCTGACTCCAAGCAATGATGTTCACAGGTTTGCTGCCACTGGATAAGGAGATTTCCTTCAATCACCATGTTGCTGGACTTGTCCTCCATGAATCTTTCTAACCAACTCTTAAAGTTCTCTGTGGTTATGGCTGTTGTTACCTCCACTGGCAGTGAATTCCAACATTGCGTTACTGAAGAAATATTCCCTTTGGTCTGTCCCAATGGCAGAAGGATAAAAAGCTCCCTAGACCAACTTTCTCCACTCATTTATTTTGGCCATTGAGAGAATCTGTTAATACAGTGAGTTGAGGAGAAATGACAGTGTTTAAGTAGCCACCTGTTGTTGGTGTTGTGTAGACTCATCCACTAAGAAGAAGAAAACTTGGGGTTTATACCCTGCTTTTCTCTACCCAAAGGAGTCTCAAAGCGGCTTCCAATCGCCTTCACTTCCTCCCCTAACAACAGACACTCTGTGAGGTGGGTGAGGCTGAGGGAGCTCTGAGAGAATTGTGACTGGCTCATGGGTCACAACATGGCTTACAGGCTCGTTCTCTTCCCTCTGCCCACAACTGGCAGCCTGTGAGACAGGAGAGGCTGAGAAAGCTCAGAGAGAACAGTGTCTAGTCCAAGGTCACCCAGCTGGCTGCAGGTGGAGAAGTAGAGGGGAATCAAGCTTGGTTCTCCAGATTATAGTCTGCTGCTGTTTAATCAGTACACTATGCTGGCGCTCTAGAGCAGGGGTAGTCAAACTGCGGCCCTCCAGATGTCCATGGACTACAATTCCCAGGAGCCCCTGCCAGCATTCACTGGCAGGGGCTTCTGGGAATTGTAGTCCATGGACATCTGGAGGGCCGCAGTTTGACTACCCCTGCTCTAGACAGATAAGGCTGTGGTTTTGAGGGAATGGTCATTTGACTCAGCCTCTGGCATATTTCATAGGGAAAGACATTGGAGGAGCACGCAGCTAACTCTGCCCTTGGGTCTGTTGCTCTCGGGGACATAAAGAACAATTACATTATAGAGAAATAGATTCAGGTGGGTAACTGTGTTGGTTGGAAGCAGCAGACCAAAGTCTGAGTCCAATCTGAAAGGTACCACTGGACTTAAACTCCATTATAGAGAAATGTGATCTTTCCAATCCGTGTGTTTTTTTCCTTTTCACTAATGGCGGATTGGAAAGTATCACTGCACTTTTATCGCACCAAGACTACAAGAGAGATTCTGTGTTATAAGTTATTGATTCATCGCTGGACAACAGAAGGTTCTTCTGAACTTCAGAGCCATCCCTTTCCTACTTGACATGGGACTAAAAAAAACCTATTTGCAGTCTCACCTTGACTTCCCGTATTGCACGTTGTTGGGTTACATTGGGCAGGCTTTCTTCTCATTTTACATCTCTTTTAGAGCCCTTTCCTTTTTGTGAGCTGTGGAGGCTGTCCCACAGACCTTTGCAGATATTCAACTGTGGTGGTTTTGCTAATCCAGACACTTCTGAAACATCTGCAGAAGATGTCACAGATATAGCTGGAGATGAACTTATTTAGCTATTTAATTTTGTATTAATATTCCACCGTTCTCCCCAATGGTGACACAAAAGAGCTTACATCCTTCACCTCTCCTCTGTTTTCGTCTCACAAAAAAAAACTGACTTAAATAAGGCTGAGATTCTTCCGAGAAAACTTCCATGGCAAATCAGGGATTCAAATCCGGATCTCCCTGATCCATCTCTGACACTTTAACTATTTCACTGCACTGAGATCATTCCCACATTAGGAGACATGCCTCATTTTAGTCTCACTTTGCATCTCCTTTGGATGCTGTGAACTGACACCTTGCTTTCTGCATTTGGGCTTTCCTCCCTTCATTTTCCAGGTTGAAATTTATGATATCCTTTCTGCATCTGAGCCCAATGGAGGTGGTCTCCCATCATGCTTTGCTCCCTTCCCTTTCCCCTGTTCCAAAAGGTTGTGTGTGTGGGTTTTTTTTGCAAAATGGTACCTGCTTACACCTTTCTTTTAATTCTGTGCCCTTGATCACCTCCCCACCATGGTGTTTTTTTCTCTCCCACCCTGTTCAGCATTCCTCCCCCCCCAAAAAAAATCCCTAATAGTGTTACTACAGAGGTGCAAAGTTCAGGCATCAATCTTCCCCAACACAAACCAGCAGCTGGACTCTTGAAGGATCAGGGAAGGAAGGAGGAGGAACTGTGGGATGCATAAATTCTCTTGGAGAGGCCTTTTTTTGTGAAATGTTTTGGGAATTTTTGGAGGTTTAAAAACTGAGTCATAAAATAGCCTTTATCCTCTTAGTCTCAATTATACATTCTGAAACACCTATTATAGTTTATTTTTTTGGAAAAAAATAGCGAATAGGGAGGGAAAGACGGAATTGATGCTACAGGGGATGGGGGACAATGGCGGGCACAGTCTGGAAAAGCCAGAATATTATGTTTCAGCATTGGTTAGCCCTGATCTAGACCCTGTTAGACCCTGCTTCAAAAAGTAGAAACTGGATTTCTGGGTATTCCTTTGCTGCAGGGCAAGGGCAATTCAGGTCTGCACCCCAAAATGTGAATTTCAGTGCAGAAATGGACGACAAACTCAGCCCTTTAAAAATGCAAATCTAAATGATATCCCTAGTGTGGAAATGGAATGGCTCCCTTTCCTCCAGTAATGATAATTTATGCAAACAACGTAAAAGAAGTGGAAACAAAAAACCAATCTGAAAAATAGGTGAGAGCCAAAGAGGTTGAGAGACACAAAATTATAAACATATTAAATAAACCATTTATTAAACAGACCTGCAGGTAATTAACCGTTATGGTTGTTCCTTCTGGTATATAAAAGATGTAAACGAAATTGTATTTACTAATCATTACAAACATATTGCCTGAAAAAGGTTCCCTTTCTCTTCTGTTAAAATATTACAAAACCTAAAAATGGAACATTGATTTCCCCTATAGATCACACACACATCAGTCAAACATGTACAGCACAAGGACAAAAAACTTGGACCGAATGCATTTTGATCTATAAGTTCTTCATCAGAGATCATTACAATAACATACAGTTACAAGTGCAATATAAGTGTACAAAATTTTTCAACCAGGGGGTAAAAATTCCTTTGGGGGACAAAAATATCATCCATTTGGCTTCAATGCTGGGGGATGGGGGAACATAGTAAAGGAAATAAAAATGTCAAGATTAAAATTAATGGACAGATGCATTCCCAGTTGTGGAACAGGAGACAGATAGAGTGTAGGGACAGGATCTCTTCAAATTACTCTCAGGTTTCTTGAACCCTTGAAGCGGGGGTGGGGGGTGGGGGCGAGGTGCCAAAGCAGGAGATCCCCAGGTCCACCTCAAGGCTGGCAACCCTAGCGGACTAAGACCATGGCCAACCTGGGTTTGAATCCCCACTTCTACTATGGAAGCTCTCTAGGTGACCTTGGACCCATCTGAGACTCTTAGCCCAGCCTTCTACTTTATTGGGCTATTGGGAGAAAATGGAGGAAGGGAGACTGCAGTGCTACAAGTTGCTTTGAGTCCAAACTGAGGGAGAAAGTGGAATGTAAATAAAGAAATGCTTGCAAACACAGATGGGTTTAGGCCTCCTTAGAGGGTGAGCTGATAATGTTCAAAAGACACCTGTCAAGAAAAGGTAGATGACCACCCTTAAATAAATGAGGGGAAACACAAATATTTTCATGTCAGTGACAGACAGAAAATGATGAGGTCAGTATCAAACAGCCTAACGTCATAGGTGCTGTTCTTCCCTCCTTCTTGCTTCTCTCTGTCCTGGGAACATCCCCCTCATAAAACACAGGTGCCAAGTTAGGGAGGGAAAAGGTGGCGACTTTAGGTCGGTACAACGGAGAAAGGGTGGGTGGAAAATCCTTCTAACAAGGTGGTGTTTCTTCGTTGCAGATTGTGACCAACTCTTGAGATGTGGAACCCTAACCCAGGTAAAAGTTGATGTCTAAGATTTCCATGTTGGGAAATACCTGGAGATATTTGGAGGGTGGGGTTTGGGGAGGGGAGGAACTTCAATGGGGCATAAGGCCAGTAGCACAGTGTTGCCCTTTGTCCACTGAACGCTGAATCAGCATAAGACTGCTTCGTGGGTTCACATTATCCTGTCAGCTACGGGCTTTGGACTTGGCACAGCTAATCAAATATTCTATGGCCTGTCAGAAGCCTTGCTGGGCAAAAGACTCACCCTGCCCAGTTTCTAGAAGCATGAGCCAAGCCTCACGTTGGAGACGTCTGATCTAGAATGAGTTCCTTGATCTTGCCAAGATCTAAAGAGCTCCATTTTCCTTGTGAGTGTGGTTGGAGTTTGGAAGGGCCATGTTGCCTAGAGTACGCTCCTCTGGATAGTTCTGACTGACTTTAGCTCTCAGCAGCCACCTTCTCTTCTACTGGGGATTCTGGTGGGAAGCATCTGAAGGTCAAGGCAGTGCATAGATCCCCTTCAGAGAGGTCCTGGCCTGCTGGTTCCAGGAGAACTTGAACAGGAGCTCATGTCAGGTAGCCCCATATGAACAATGAGCCTAATCCCCAGGAGCCATCAGACTCTGCCTCTGTTTCCTATTCCCCACTCCCTCTTCTCATCAGCAGGTTCTCAGCACATACATAGTTTGTTCCCACGCAGCGCTTAATGGCCTTCAGAATGCTATCGCATTCTGTATGTTATGGCCCTTGCAATTAGTTCTGGCCACCTTTTGGCCATTTTGTGTAGAAACGTGGATTTTGCTTTGCTCTAGTTGGCCTTTGAAGATAAAAGCCCTCCTGCCGTGGGAACAGCTTGTGGCGGGAAGAAGGTGTGACTGTGGGGGAAGGGGATTGTCAATATTGTACCCAAAGGCTACTTAAGAAAATTCTTCTTAGCAACAGTCTCTCACAATGTTTCCAGATGTACCCTCTTGGACAGGGGTAGTCAAACTGCGGCCCTCCAGATATCCGTGGACTACAATTCCCAGGAGCCCCTGCCAGCATTTGCTGGCAGGGGCTCCTGGGAATTGTAGTCCACAGACATCTGGAGGGCCACAGTTTGACTACCCCTGCTCTTGGACATAATACCCAACTTTGAACTCTTTTGATGAAGAAATGTCTTGGTTTCCTTGTCGCCTACAAGAGAGTAGCCTTGATTCATGACTGCTTGCTTCTGGAGAGCAGGCAGAGGGCCTTCCTCTGGTGTTTATGAAGTGCTTAAGACCTTGGGTATTATGGCAACCACTGGGAGATTGGGGAATCTTTTTCCTGGATGCAGGCTGGGCTACAGCAGGCCTTGTCAGATAGAAAAGCATTACCCTTTTCCATAGTTTTGCAGTGAGCAATTCTGTTATTTGGAGAGTTCACAGGTGCCTTGCCCTGACTCTATGGCTTTGTTTTTCTCTCTGTTAGGAGCACCAGGTGGGATGCCACCTCAGCAACCTTATCCTGGACAACCTGGGCTATATCCCAGTCCTGGTATGCAGCCATGCCCAGCTCCCCCGCATCCTCCCTCCTGGGGGACCCAACCACTTGGACCACATCACCATGGACATCATGGACAAAACCCACCTCCTGGCCCACCTGGAATGTACCCTGGAGGGCCTGGATACTATCCAGGAGCCCCAGCAGCACCGCCACCTGGTGGCCATTCCCCAGGAAAGCACCATGGGCATCACAAGAAGCACAAGCATCATAAGCACCATGAGCATGGGCATCATTCTCATGGCAAGAAGGTAAGAGAGGGGTGCCGCTGCAACTTGGAGGTATGCAAGGTCAGGTACAGAAAGAAGAAAGTTTCCTTCAGTAGGGCCATTAAATCCTTTGCTCTGCTTTGTATGTTCATAGTGAGTGAGAACAGCCACCCAACAGGACAAAAATGAAAGGGTTGAAAAAAACAATGCTTTTCCGTATTCACATTTTCCTCTGTGTTCGCTGTTGGTGGGGTTACTGTCCCACACACATTTTGCTTCTTCTGGTGGTTGATCTGATATTGCACAAGTTTATTTACAGTATATCTCCCCACAGGTATAAACTGCAGGTTTTTGTGCTGGAAATAAACCACTGCAATATCGAATCAACCACTAGAGGAAGCAAAAGGCATGCAGTGCGAAATCTCCATGAAGAAACAGAAACTTACAAGCAAGGGAAATGAGAATGCAGACAAGCCCACAGACATGGGTCAATAAAAGAGTGGAGGCAGGGTTGCCAGGTGCTGTTGCATTGTGAACGGGGGAGGGAGTTCTCTCCAGGAACTCCCCCCACTTACCCAGACCCAGAAGAGCATCTAGTATGCTGACATCACCTTGAAGTGATGTTGGCACATGTGAAATGTCGGGGTGATGTGCTGGCATTTGGGGAAACTCTATGGTAAAAAAAAATCAGCTTCAAACCATAGAGTTTTGCTCTAAACCCAGAGCATCACCCCCTGATGCTGATGTCACTTCTAGATAACATCAGCACATTGGGGTGTTCTTCCTGGTCCCTGTGAATGCAGGCGGAAGGTCCAGGGGGGAAAGGATCACTGTGAAAGCAGCTGCTTCTTATTTTTTTTTGGGTGTGGGGGGGTAATTTCCCACTGCTTTCTGCAGCCCCCAAAGCTACACCAAAGTGGGGGTTCACAGGGACCCAGAAGGGATCAGGCATCCCTGTGGGGGCCTAATAGAAATGATCCGGTGAGAACAGAACTGGCAACAGGCCGAATATGTTTCTCTTTATTTCTCTTCCAGCACTCAAGCAGTTCCAGCAGCAGTTCTTCTGACTCTGACTGAAGGCAGCGTTTGAAACAACTCAGCCAGCCGGCATGAGAGGCTACCCAAGAAGCCTCCCTCGCTATCCCCCCTTCTCTTTGCTTACGTGAATGGCTCAACGTTCGCTTTCACTGTTGTCACGAGCATAGTAAAAAAATATCGCCATGCCAAGTTTGCTGCCCGTTTTCATGTAAGCAGTCATGTTCTTATTCACACTGATTTAAGGGTTTATCGTGGCCCCTCGGATAAGTGCGTTAAAAACTCCGAAACTCCGCAGCAATAAACTGATTTGCACAAACAAGTTGGGTGCCCCATGACATTTTGTATTATGTGCTTCATTGATCCTATTGGGGCCTTGCTGAATTAAGGAACTACTTTTCAGCTTGATGTTCGTCGTTCGCGCCTCACCTTTCAACTTAATGTGGTTTACCATGTTCTCCGCTTGACTACTTTATCCTCGCCACTACCCTGTGAGGTGAGTCAGATCACATGACTGCTGAGATCACGTGACTGCCCTAAGGTTATACAGTGAGCTTCCACGAGGGAACATGGATTTTAACCAGGGTCTCCCAGATACGAGTCTGCAGTCTAAACCAGTGGTCCTCTATGGGGTGCCTTTGTACGTCATGGTACCCTGCCAACACCTTTCCTGGTACCCATCAAGTGTTTTTCACAAGTGGGCTGGGCCAAGTGCGGCTTTTGCCCAGCAACTCTTCTGATTGGCCAGTGGAGGTTCAATGGGTTGGGCGGATTTTTAAAACATTGCTTTGGCTGCAGCAGCCATTGCAGCTAAGTATCTCAGCTGTGTGAATGAAGGTCAGCTGCAGCAGCCGTTTTGTGGCTGGCTTTGCTTCCTGTAGCACCTATTTTGTGGTAGCCATTTAATGGCTTCCCCCTCCAGGGTGTCAACCTGCAGTGGGACCAGGGGAACCCCTCTCCCCCGAATTACAGTTCATCTCCCAACTACAAAGATCAGTTCCCTTGGAAAAAATGGCAGCTCTGCAGGGTGGACTCTATCCCAGTGAGGTCCCTGTCTTACCCAGGGTCCTTCCCAAATCTCCAGGAGCTTCACAGCCTGGATCTAGCTCCCTCTGTCTATTTCCGCACTAAAATTTGCTTCTTTAGGCAAAGCCCTGAATTGCCCTGCAGGAAATGAATCCTCAGAATACCGGATTTCATCTTTTCAAGCGGGGTCTAATAGGGTCTAGTTCAGGGCTGCTGAATGCAGAAATGCATGCAATAGGGCTTTCCCCCGCATCTGGCATTTTGAGTTTTTTTGGCCATACTTGTTTCCTCATCACTGTCCTCCTTCCCTCTTCCCTTTCTCCCTCCTCCCTCCATTCCTAAAAATCTGCCTTTTAAAAAAGGTGTAATCACGTTACAATGCTGTTTCTAATTTTTAAAAAGGCAGTCTTGCAGACTTACACAGATGCATTCAGTTCACTTTGGGGGAAGGGGGTGAGGTGATCAAGTATGCAGAATGGTGAGATTAAGGGGCACAATGAAAACAAAGGTATAAGAAGGGAGCATTAAAAAACCCCCACATTTTTGGAAAAGGGGAAGGAAACAAAGCATGATGGGAGGCTGTCTCCATCAGATTCTGTGCAGAAAGCATGTCACAAATTTCAGCCTGGGAAATAAGGGGAGGAAAGCCCAAATACAGAAATGCTAGGCCATTTCTGGAAGGAGGAGTAAGATGCAAGTGGCTTCCTGCTGGCAAATGTGGGATGGTAAATCTTGCATGTGCAGCTCTCCTCATGGGGAGACCCAAGAGGCTTTTTGCCTCCTGACGAGGCTGCAAAGGAAAACAAGCCAAACTTCTCTCCCCCCCCCCGCTCTTTGGCTTGTCAATCACAGCAAGCCACCAATCACAACACAGCAGTTCTCTCATGGACTGAAACTTTCTCCCTTCCAGCCCCCAAATTATAATTTTTTTTAAAAAAAGGAAATTCTACATTGTTATGTGGTAATTCCATAACACAGATGCATCTTTGATAAAATCCACACTGTCCCATTTCTATAGAGAAACGGCAGAACAATACAGCATCCCCCCCCCCTTTTGGGGGGGATTTTTTTTGTGCACTTTATTTCTTTGTGGATGGATTTCTGGAGCCCAAAAAGACGTTATGTGCTGATTGTAGGCTTTAAAACAAACTGTCCAGACTCATGTAGGATTGGCAACTAGATCACCCCCTCCCCCCCAGCTCATATCCCAGAAGATGCAAACAGGACTGTTTTTGCCTGCCCCAATTGTGAGAAGGCTGGACAGGTAAATGAAGCCCCAAAAGACATTTTGTGCTAATGGGAGGCTTAAAAACAATGACCACACATGGCTGAATGATTGTAAGAAAGCTGCTAGATCACCCCCTTTCTCAGTTCATTTCCTACCTCCAGAAAACAAAAATGGGGCTGTGTTTTGCCTATCTGATCCCAAGAAGAAGAAGAAGAAGAGTTGGTTCTTATATGCTGCTTTTCCCTACCCGAAGGAGGCTCAAAGCGGCTTACAGTCGCCTTCCCTTTCCTCTCCCCACAACAGACACCCTGTGGGGTGGGTGAGGCTGAGAGAGCCCTGATATCACTGCCCGGTCAGAACAGCTTTATCAGTGCTGTGGCCCGCCCAAGGTCACCCAGCTGGCTGCATGTGGGGGAGCGCAGAATCAAACCTGGCATGCCAGATTAGAAGTCTGCACTCCTAACCACTACACCAAACTGGCTCTCAGATCAGAAGACTGTGGACACTTGACAGAAGATTTTATTTCACCTTGGATAATGTAGGTTTGCGGTCCCACTGCAACATGGACCATGCCATTAAAAAAAATACTC
The DNA here is from genome assembly GCF_049243985.1 of Paroedura picta. Lineage (NCBI taxonomy): Eukaryota > Metazoa > Chordata > Lepidosauria > Squamata > Gekkonidae > Paroedura > Paroedura picta. The sequence goes on along the minus strand of NC_135369.1, from coordinate 180,097,028 downwards.
AAATCAGGAAATGGAGAGGGAAGGGTGGGAATGAGGGTGGGAGAAAGCTGCTGAGACTATTGTACCCTCCATACGATCTTATCCCTGGTTCCTCACTGATTGCTCACTGGTGCTTCACACAATTTAGGGTGGTAAATCCAGTTTTCTGGATTTTTGAAATCACAAGTTAAAAATGGCTAAATTGTGACCTGGATACTGGACAGCGTTGGGATGTTGCCGATGTCATGTGGAGTGGGTTATATATGCCACCAACATGCCAAGGCTGTCCAGGAACATTTTCCTCGTGCGGAAATGACCCTAGAGTTGACTTGCAGCATTCAAAGGAAATCCAAAGTGAGACCAAAAAAAGGTATGTCTCCAAATACGGAAACAGTTTCTGTCAGTATTCCAAAGGTGGCCACAGGCTCAAAAAGTTCAGGAGCCCCTTCTCTAAACTCTACATTACACTGGCTCTCATATCACCCTGCATACTGAGAGACTCAACTCCGCTGATTCCATATTTTAACTTTCCAACTTTCCTTCCTCTAAAATAGATTTGAATGCAAAAACGATACATCTCACCATTTTTAAGGTAGTGTGAAAAAAAGTTTATTTAACAAGAGTGCAATTTTGGCTCAAGTCAGGATGTTGTCCCAGAAACGGCAATCCCAAGAATACACAACAGTTTGCGGTTTCCGTACACGTCGGCTGACATGATCTTGCGCCTGGTCTGACCTGATGCTCCATGCCACTATGTTCCAGAGGAGGAGCGATTAGCAATTAAAGGGAAGGGAACGACTGAGAGCAGGCAGAAGGGGGAGACCTCTTTCCCACAGGTGGATTGCATCCATTAAAAAGGCGGCGTGGAGCATGCTCGCAAACGGTCAGATCAGAAAATTGGTCTGTGGCCCAGTTCAGATCCAGATGAATAGCACTGTGATTTGAGGAAAGGTAAACTAGAAGCTGAAGCAAAATAACTAAGGAACTTCCAAGGTGGCCAAACTGCGGCTCTCCAGGGGTCCATGGTCTACAATTCCCAGCATGCTGCTGGCAGGGGCTCATGGGAATTGTAGTCCACGGACCTCTGGAGAGCCACAGTTTGGCCACCCCTGGGTGATGAAGCCACAGAGGAAGACGGAAGGTCCCCCTCAGCTTTGGAAGCAAAACACCGTCAGCATTCGAGGCCAATCACGTGACCCACCCCCTTAGCATACACAGGGAGACAGCCCCCTTCCATCTCTTGCTGCAGTCCAATGCCCAGGTGCCCCAAACTGCAAATGTTGGGAAGAAAATAACACAGCACCAGTAGGTAGGAGAGGGGGGAAGAAGAACCAAGGTGGCCGGGAGAGCAGTTAAGGAGGTGGAAAAGTTTTTGCTTGAGATCCCCTGATGAAGCTCATCACCAAATGCATTGGGATAGAAAAGGCTGAATGAGCTGCTGTCCCTTGCACCTTCTTTTAGCTACAACCCCCGAGCAACAGCGAGGAGGGCAAGTGGTTTGTGAGAGGCACAGGCCGGAGTCCAGCACTCACAGCTGGTCACAAAACTTCCCGCTGCTCTAGAAGGTTGGACTGAAGCTCCAGAGTCAAGTTTGAGTCCGGCAGCACGCTTAAGACAGACAAATTTTTATTCGGGGTACAAGGTTTTGCGTGAATAAAACTTTGCTGATCTTAAAGGTGCCACAGGATTCAAGCTCTGTTTTCCAGTTGTTATTCCTGTCTTGGATTCCTCGGGAAGGTAGCGACCGTCAGCACCCGGATTGGAGCGAAAGTTAAATTATCCCTGGCTTCCAATCAAGGAGGAGCGCTTCAGAAATAGATGGGCGGGAAAGCTAGAAAGGATTCCTCGGGGATGTCGCCCATTCCAGCTGTTCATTCTGCACACGCTGGATAATGCACTTTCGGGGCACTTTCAAAGTCGATTTTTCTGTTCTGCACAGGTAAGTCCAGCTGCAGAACCATGATGAAAGTGCATTATCCAACATGTGCAGAATGGAAGGAGCACAATCCATGCCCTCTATTTTTGTGGAGAATTAGCTCCTTGCATTGCAGTGATTTCTTCTGCACTGTTTTCGTTTCAGATCTGCTTGGGGGAGTTCTTTTTTTAAAAAAAATCTTTATAAGCACAAAAACAAGTATCACTGATGGGCAAAGAGCTATGAAGACTTCCCAAGGTTACTATCCCTTTAAAAATTGCTTCTTCACTCTTCGGTTTATGTATCATTGTCTACTTCTTTGCTTCCTGTTCACCTGAGTAGCTGCAGCATTCTTTAAACAGTTTTTTTGGGGTGGGGTGGGGGAAGGGGCTATAATTGTGTCTTCTCTTTGAAGCCCAAGCAGCTGTTTCTTTCCTTTGAAACATGCACCCAGATAGAATACGATATTCACAAAAAGGGAATTTAATATATAGAAATAAACAGTCCCTTTGGCTACAAAGAGGAAAGCAGTAAATGAAGGGACAGTCAAAATTCATTTTGGAATGCCACAGCTAATTCCAGCAAACTGGTAGTCTTCAAGCAAAAGTTGGAGACACACTTTTCTTGGATGCTTTAGGATGCTTAGGCCTGATCCTGCGTTGAGCAGGGGGTTGGACTAGATGGCCTGTATGGCCCCTTCCAACTCTATGATTCTATGATTCTATGGCCTGTATGGCCCCTTCCAACTCTATGATTCTATGATTCATAGAACGGGAAATAACGAAGGAAGCCAAGAAGCAGAAGCCGTACAACAACCAAGAGCAATGAAAGCAAACCCAAGGAGCTACTTGCAGGGATGGAACTTTCTCCTGAGTAAACATGTCGCAGGATCTCTCTTGTGGCATTGGGAAGGCCTGGATTGTTCTGAAGAATGTTATTGCACGACGTGGAACCAATTCCATTCCTCTAGCAGATACAGAGCATGCGCCTAGAGGGGAAGCAACCTCGGTGTCAAATACAAACCCTTTTGCCGTTTCTTTGTTTAGCACTTAAGAGGATTACAGTACAAACGCTGTCGAAAGCTTTAACGCATGACAAAAATCACACTGGGTGGGTTTCTGGATCCTGTCTCGGTCTCGGTTTTAATTAGCACCATAAGCATGACTTTTCATCATGATGAAATGTTAAAGACGCCTACAGGTTTCTGGCTATAAAAATAAATCCCTTGCAGGTTTTTTTGGGGGTGCCAGCTGTCCTCAGACAGCTTGTGCCGTACGGCCGTCTAAGGCCATGAATATCTGTGGTGCTTGCCAGGAGGCTGCATTTCCCTGAAGCTAACAGATCCACCTGATGAATCTGTCAAAGAAACCAGGCTGGGAGAGGCTGGCGTAGTCCTTCTCCCGGAAAATGGCCGCCCGGTCCCCTAGACTGATCTTCAGTAGGACATCCGTGTCCACATCGCTGCCTAAGGCTACCACGGTGGGGACGACGTTCTGCTTCTTCATGGAGTCGAGGGCCTCGTCCAGGTTCTTGTTGCCCGTGATGCCGTCCGTGATGAAGACGAAGGACAGCTCCGCGTTGCGCCGGGCTCCCCTCGCCCTGTCCCGGGGGTTGATGACGAGGTTGTTGACGGCGTAGATGATGGCAGACCCCAGGTTGGAGGAAGAGTCCAAGTATTTGATCTGCGCGATGGAGTCGGAGATGTCGGTGAGGTTGTACGTCAACGGGAAAACCACCTCATGCTCATTCTCACTCCCGTACTGCAGGAGGGCCATGCGGGCGTTCATGTTCTCGGTGTCGCTCCGGGCCAGCGTGAGGCGGCGGGCCACGTTTTCGACAAAGCCGTGGGCTCTCTGGAAGTTCAGCTCTCCGATTCTTTCGGAGCCGTCGAGGAGGAAGACGATGTCGACGGGGCGCTGGGTGCACTGGGCAACAGCAAGCTCTGTGAGAAGAGAAGGAACAGACAGGAAGAAGAAGAAGAGCTGTTTTTTAAAGAGCCTGCCTTTCCGAAGGAGTCTCAAAGTGGCTTACAATTGCCTTCCCTTCCTCTCCCCACAACAGACACCCTGGGAGGGAGGTGGGACTGTGAGAACAGCTCTGAGAGACAACTGTGACTGGGCCACGATCACAGTAAGCATTCCAGGATGGCACTGCCTGGCTTAGAGCTCTAAGACTGTCAGGGGGAGATATGTCACTGACAGGCACCTTTTCCAATCAGCAGTGTTAAACAGCATTCGCCACCAGAGAAGACAGTGCCAGCAGCTTAGCCATCCAGCCCAATTGTCAATTTGTTGGCTTGTAAGGCCTTTAGATCAACGCAAGTCCTTTGCTTCCTATTTTGTTCCTGCCAGGCCTGGGGCAAATATTTTGTTTGCGCTCCCTCGTGTGCACAAGGTGCTGAGGTGGACTGAGAAAGAGAAACGTTTTATTGCTATTCCCATTGTTACAGGCAGGGCAGCAGACTTCCCGAAACACAAGAAGAGGAGTTGGTTTTTATACCTGAAGTCAAGCCTGGAAGAAAATCTTATTATCATTTGGAAGATTTTGAAGTCTTTCGCACTGACTGTAGGGACAATAATGACTACCCCCCCACACACACACACACATTCACACACACACACACAGTGACCTGCTATAAATAGGGAAAAAAATTAAGGCTTTTGTGCAAGGCTAGGCAGGCAGAGCAGATACCTTCCCATAGGCTGAAGAAAGTGATATGCAAATGAAGGAATGTAAAGCCACCAATTGCTGGTCATCAGAAGACTCTCCTGATGGACCAATCGCTGGGCTCCATTAAGGACCAATCAGGTTATTTGGCAGGCTGCCTGAAGTGGACAGAAGTTAGATGTTTTCTGACGTTTGCTGTTCGCTATCCTTGTTGCCGTTGGAGTTAATAAAGACCTGATCCTTTGACGAAACCTGTTTACCAAACCCGCAGATTTAACGCCATGGATCAGACTCAGTTGGATCTTAAAGGTGTCCCTGGAGTCCAACTCTGCTCTGCTGCTTCAGACCAGTACGGCTGCCCACCTGAACTGACGTTCCTGTCATGAGTTCTTTTCAAAGGTGCTCATGGCTAGATTTTGTGAGTTCGAGCGAATAGATCCCAGCCCAAATATACATTCTTGTTTTCTGAGGGGGCGGGCTCAATAGCTTCTGCCTTCTAGACGATGTGTGTCACTAGACAAGGTAAGGCGGAGCGCTGTACGTTTGCCCTTCCCACAGCTTTCCTCCTTTCCAGAACTACTGGAGATCGGAGATAATGAAAGACAGGATCATTTGCTTTCTGCCTACACGTTATTCAGCCAATTCCAGACCTTTCCAGATAAAGATGTGTTGGCACAAAAGCCTGAAGCAGATACAAATCTATTGAGAGGAATGGGGGAAAACCCTCCCTTTCACCTCTGTGGCTCCTTTGTGAAACTATATTTGGAGAGAGGAAGAGGGCTGTTTTAGTATTGTCCCTTCCTTCCTTCCTTCCTTCCTTCCTTCCTTCCTTCCTTCCTTCCTTCCTTCCTTCCTTCCTTCCTTCCTTCCTTCCTTCCTTCCTTCCTTCCTTCCTTCCTTCCTTCCTTCTTCCTTCCTTCCTTCCTTCCTTCCTTCCTTCCTTCCTTCCTTCCTTCCTTCCTTCCTTCCTTCCTTCCTTCTATTCTCCCTCCCTTCTATTCTCCCTCCCTCCCTGCCTCCCTTCCATTCTCCCTCCCTCCCTCCCTCCCTCCCTCCTTCCTTCCTTCCTTCCTTCCTTCCTTCCTTCCTTCCTTCCTTCCTTCCTTCCTTCCTTCCTTCCTTCCTTCCTTCTATTCTCCCTCCCTCCCTTCTATTCTCCCTCCCTCCCTCCCTGCCTCCCTTCCATTCTCCCTCCCTCCCTCCCTCCCTCCCTCCCTCCCTCCTTCCTTCCTTCCTTCCTTCCTTCCTTCCTTCCTTCCTTCCTTCCTTCCTTCCTTCCCACTCTCTCTCTCTGTCTCTCTCTGACTTTCCTTCCTTCCTTCCTTCCTTCCTCCCTTCCTTCCTTCCTTCCTTCCTTCCTTCCTTCCTTCCTTCCTTCCTTCCTTCCCACTCTCTCTCTCTGTCTCTCTCTGACTTTCCTTCCTTCCTTCCTTCCTCCCTCCCTCCCTCCCTTCCTTCCTCCTTCCTTCCTTCCCACTCTCTCTCTCTCTGTTTGTCTCTCTCTGACTTTCCTTCCTTCCTTCCTTCCTTCCTTCCTTCCTTCCTTCCTTCCTTCCTTCCTTCCTTCCTTCCTTCCTTCCCACTCTCTCTCTCTCTGTTTGTCTCTCTCTGACTTTCCTTCCTTCCTTCCTTCCTTCCTTCCTTCCTTCCTTCCTTCCTTCCTTCCTTCCTTCCTTCCTTCCTTCCTTCCTTCTATTCTCCCTCCCTCCCTTCTATTCTCCCTCCCTCCCTCCCTGCCTCCCTTCCATTCTCCCTCCCTCCCTCCCTCCCTCCCTCCTTCCTTCCTTCCTTCCTTCCTTCCTTCCTTCCTTCCTTCCTTCCTTCCCACTCTCTCTCTCTCTGTTTGTCTCTCTCTGACTTTCCTTCCTTCCTTCCTTCCTTCCTTCCTTCCTTCCTTCCTTCCTTCCTTCCTTCCTTCCTTCCTTCCTTCCTTCCTTCCTTCCTTCCTTCCTTCCTTCCTTCCTTCCTTCCTTCCTTCCTGAAGAGCAATAAATATTCCTGCCCAAAGTTTAAAAGGGGAATGGAACATGCTTTTCTTAGCAAGCAGACAGGCTTGTGGCCCAGCACTAACGTCCTACTGATGCTTTTAAGTGAAGGATACAGCAAAACCGAGGGAACGGGGCCGCTGGAGCGCAGTGGGGGGCTTCAGTGTCTGTTCAAAGCCCCCTTTTCGATGCAAGGGATGAGACTGCCGATGAAGCTCGGAGGAGGAAAGAGCCTGCTCAGTTCCCGGCCAAGACTTTTGTCCGCAGCGAGGAAAGGAAAGTTTGCCTGCGGATCTCCTGGCACAGCACCATTGCTTGCATACAGAAGCCTAATTTAATTTCCCCCTTAGGCTATAAAAAATAAGCATTCTGAGATTTATAGAGCTCCATGAGGAGGAGTCATAGTTCTGGCACAGATCCCGGCAAGTCGGTATGGGGCAGGGGTAGCCACAAGTGGATTGACACCTACTTCAGAGCTTCATTCACATGCACAGCAAGGAGTGGCTGAACACAGCCATGCTCCAAATGCTGCCCGGCTCCCTGGGCAGTAAGTGGGCTACTAGCATGCAGGTAGCTAAATGGTGAGATGCTTGGAAGGTCTTGGAGTCTGACTCCATCACTTGGCCTCCTGCAGAGCTTGGAAGACTCTTCCTCAAGAGTATCACACTGAGATACAGGAACTGCTCTGCTCTTTGATCCAGTGCTCAGGCGGCCATCTCCTGCTCCACCCGGCCTGTAAAGACTCTGGAATTTTAGCTCTTTGTTCCAACCAACAGTGCTACTGGAGAGAAACCAACCAGAGCCAGGGTTCCTGCACACGGCTGTCTTCAGATCTCCTTTGATGTCAATACCTGCTTCTGGTTCTCCTAGGGTTGCCAGCTCTGGGTAGGGAAATACCTGGAGACTTGGGGGTAGAGTTTGGAGTGGGTGGGATTTGGGGCAGGGAGGGGCCTCAATGGAGTCCAATGTTATGGAGTCCACCCTCCAAAGCAGCCATTTTCTCCAGAGAAACAGATCTCAGAAGAAGGAGGAGGAGGAGGAAGAGGAGGTTGGGTTTTGTACCCCACTTTTCACTACTTGAAGGAGTTTCAAAGCAGCTTACAATTGCATTCCCTTTCCTCTCCCCACAACAGCACTATGTGATGCACGTGAACCTGAGAGAGCTCTGACAAGACTGCTGCTCAGAACATCACTATCAGGGCTGTGATGAGCTCAAGGTCATCCAGCTGGCTGCATGTGGAGGAGTGGGGAATCAAACTCAGCTTGCCAGATTAGAAGCTCCCACTCCACTCTTAACCACTACACCATGGTGGCTCTCTATAGTCTGGAGATGAAATGGAATCCTAAGGAATCCCCAGGTGCCACCTGGAGACTAGCATCCCTAAATTCTTCTGAACTGATCTTTGCTTGCTCTTTCTAGATTCTGGCTTCTGGCAGATCCAGACCGCACAACCTCTAGCCCAGAGGCAACTTTTGGCCTGACCCTAGTGGAGCCTAGCACTAATTCAGGATGCCTTGGTGGCCTTCAACACTGGTATGGTGAAGCAGGACCTAAAAATATCAGAAGTTCTCCAAGGCCTTGGCTGGGAGGAGGGATCTTCAGCAATTGACTGCACAGGGAGGTTTAGTTCAGTAATTTCCCTAATTTTCTCTTTCCCCTCAGCAACATGCTCTTGCTACAGAATCTTGGGTGAGGCTGGAAGCTACATAAAGGAAAGACTGGTCACTGGAGTAAAGCTCAACTTCCCCAAGTTCAAAGTTGTGCATCCATGTGCTTTTGCATTTCCCCTTCCCTTGTTCAGGACATGGATGAAAAATGGACCATATACCAAAGTAACACCCATACCTAGGGTTGTGCACCTGAAAGATAAGGTATTTTTCATATTTGAATGTTGGGAACAACATAAATACAGGTATTTGGTGGAATTTGGGTCCCCCAATCCCATTTTAGGATTCGGGCTGGGGGGTTTCTGCAATTACTCAGGGGTTTTGACCAAATGACCCCAAAATTGGAGCATAAAAAATGCTGCTTGTTCACTAAAGAACCCCCAAGTTTCAATTGAAACAAAGGGTCCAGTATTCCCCCCCCCCTATGACAATATCTGCTCTGAGAACCAAACCTTCTGGATCCCAGCAGCATCTCTACCCAACTATGCTAAGCCAATGGGTACGTTCATCGGGCCGTTTCCGGAAGAACGAGGGAAAACACCAGTCCACACCAGCAGGTTGCTCTCTTCACATTAAACGTTTAATCGGAATATAGCTTCTTCTCGTATACTTTATACAAAACAAGATATGGGATATACCATCAGCACTGCCTTGTAACACGCCCACAGCATTCTATAATCTACAACAAGATTTCTCCTATCTGCATGCGCCTCGCGGGTCAGTCCATGCTAAAGCCACAGCATCAACAACTACAAGGGGAGGCCTTCTTCTGAAAGCGGGAAATGGCCAGGCGGATCTCTGGTTTCACTAATGGCTTAACATGCGTTCTGATCTAAAGGCATTCACCATTCAAGCATTTGAATAACCTGCCCTAGTTGCTCTCACTTATGCAGTCTGAATCTGCTGGGGGAAGCCATATTTGTGTGTCTCTGAGTGACACACAATGAACTTTGTTTTTGAGCCCGTCCTCAGTTAACTGAGGTAGATCAGGTGGGGTAGCCACGTTGGTCCATCTGTAGCGGTATCTGGAGAAGTGAGCAGTAACTCACAAAATGGTCATACCCTGCCACAAATTTTGTTAGTCTTTAAGGGGCTAGCAGAGGTAGCGGAAGAAATACATGTTGTATTAGGAAATGTCTCATGTACAAAGAGGAGAAGATGATCCTGGAGATCAGGACCCCCCAGGATAGGGAGATCAGGACCCCCCGGTGTCTTTCCATGCCTGCTTATAGATTGCTTCTCTTAGGGGCAATCTCCTCCTTCTCCTTCTGGGATGTGCCACCCTTAATCTCTCTCTGTTTCTCAGCTAGAGATATAGCACAATAAAATCAGAGTCCAACAAAAATTTATTCAAGGCATGAGCTTTCGAGTGCAAGGACTCTTCCTCAGACTAAGTGCTTGCACTCGAAAGCTCACGCCTTGAATAAATCTTTTTTTGGTCTTAAAGGTGCTACTGGACTCTGATTTTTTTGTGCTACTTCTGTCCAACACGGCTACCCATTTGAAGCTAGAGATGTAGTCAGGAACCAATCTCTGTCTCTCCTATCAAATATGATAGTTCCTGAATAAACATTTTATCTACTCTTTAATCAGGTTGTGCAACCTTGCTGTGTGAATGCCGACAATATCCTTCCCTTGGTGATACAACCAATCGCTGCAAACACAGCCATAATTAACAGGCAACCGTCAGACGAATCGCCAGGAATAACTAAATCAGTAGCCAATTTCTCTCTGATAGTTCTTTGAGGTCGCAGCTCAAGCAGGCTGTGCCTTGCGAACTAAGAATCTATTTTTATCCATCTTAATTTAGATTTCAGCTTTAACTCGCTTTCTTGAATTTCGACTGCTAAACCATTAATCAATTTTTTAACAATTTGTTTATCCTTTGCATTATGCGGTAAGTTACACCAGGTATTCGTCATATCCTACGTCTCCTGTAGGGGTTTGGTGTAAACAGGCATATTTGGCATTTTAGTTTTATTGCTCTGGTGTAATTCCCTACTACTACTACTACTACTACTACTACTACTACTACTACTACTACTACTACTACTACAGAGGGAGAGAGAGAGAGAGAGAGAGAGAGAGAGAGAGAGAGAGAGAGAGGAAGCTTGACCTAAATGACTGATACTGAGAATGGATTTGGAAATCTAATACCGGACTTTGCATTCCCCAAGTAGAGGAGGGTCACTTGTTGCACTTAGGTTGTCCAGGGAGCCATGGGTGATCTGACAAGGATCCCACTGGACCACCTTCCATGTGTGACGGTTGGGAAACCCCTTGCTGCCTGGATCCCTTTGAAACACGGTTGCTTCCTCAACGCTCACAAGGAAAAATAATGCTAGCTGGAGAAAAGACCACTGGTCTGCCTCCACGCTGGCTGTTTCTTGCTTGCTGAGAAGCCCCGTTGCATGAAATGAAACACACATGCAGGGTTACTGCTGAAATGAGAATGCTGGGAGTTCTTGGCTGATACATTGGTCGCTTCCAGTTCCTTCCCAATATATTATAAGTTATTCCTTTGGGAGCCCCATCAAGGGGCTGCTTTGGCTACAAGGTGCAAAAATATACACTTAGGACGATGACAGCCCAGCTGTAAACTGCTAATATTTGAGTGAGCTTGATCCTTACTGGCTTTCTTGGGAAGCCCTGGTTCTAATATCTTCTTGGTATTTTGCCTACTCTAGTCCCCAATATATAAATCCTCCAAGGGGAATTTTCTCACCAAGAAACCCAAATGTTTCTTTTACAATTATACAGTACAGCAACAACCACTGGGTTTCCTGCTCCCGTAGATAATTTCCCCCTGGGACTATGGATGCGATTAGCGAGAAAGGACAGGGAGAATGTGCAAAATGGGAACATCCATCTATACAAACGAAACAGGCAATGGACAAAGTGCGGTGCCTAAGAACTTGCTAGGAATGCTCCTTTTTGTTTCCCCGAATTCCCTGTTCCCGTGGATTTGGAGAGGGGCCTGGATCTGGGAGACTCGGATCGAAGTTTTGAATGATAGGAATTCAAAAGACAACCCCGAGTTTTAGCACAAAGAGACAAGCGTTCTAGGTGTGTTGGAGGTTCAGTTGAACGTGCATTTTACAAAAGCCTTGGGAGGCAACAGCTATTTGTTCAAAACCACTTCTGTGGGAATTTACACCCACTGTCTCTTTTAGCGTCCTGGATTGGACTAATTCTGGAAAAGTTCTTGCAGCTAAAACAGGCAGACTTACAGGCAGTAGATAAAGGAACACCTTGACCTGGATGGCCCAAGATAACCTGATCTAGTCAGATTTCTGAAGCTAAGCAGGGTTGTCCCTGGAGAAGTCCAGGGTTGCTACAAAGGCATTGAGAAACCACTGAAATATTCTCCAGGCTTCGAGAAACCCTAGAAGTGGAGCGATCATGCAGAATATGGTTGGGAAGCATAGCTGTGTACACGTCCACCCGAGGCCACACCCCTCAGGAACATCATTGGCCATTTTGGGAAGGGGGGCAGGTTATATCGCCCAATAAATGTTTTGCAAATGTTATAAAATATATATTAGAATAATTAACTCCCACCCATTTGGGAACCCCTTCCAGAACTGCCAAAAAACCCCCAGGATTTCATGAAAGTCTGGTTGAGAAAGCCTGGGGTTGAGAGAGCTTTGAGAGAACAGTAACTGGCTGAAGGTCACCAGCTGGCTTCATGCAGAGGAGTGGGGAAATCAAACAGGGGGCCATTCCGCACCCATTAAATATAGCGTTAAGCTTACCTTTTGCAGACGCTATATTTTTGTCATTTCACACGACGTCGTTTATATCCCGCCTCCTTCCAGCAAAACTCTCGCTACAGAGTTGGGGAATCCAAAAAAGTGGATTCCCCAAAAGTAAATTGTTAGCTGGCAGTGAGCAACCAGCTCGCCACCAGCCAAAGAAAGGTATGGAGGCGAAGTTGCGTGAAATCTAGGTCTCCCGATTAGAGGTCGCTGCTCCTAACCACCAGGCTACACTGGCCACTGCCTTCCTCTGAAAACTCTTTCTTGGTGGTCTCCCATCCAAGTACCAGCTCTGCTTAGTTTTCGAAATCTGACAAGATCAAGTTATAATATACCATACTAGGGGCAAAGCCCGTTGTCTCCAAGAATACAACGGGCGCTAGAGCTTGGCAGTGGGAAGAGGAAGGGGAGGAGTTGTCCAGTCTGTAAGGGCATGGGGTTGTCATGTGTGTTGTGTGGGAGGTTGTGGTGGCATAGTGGCAAATGAGGCCATGGGTGTGGAGATATGGGTGTCAAGAACCTGTGGTGTGGAATGTTCGTTGATTGTGGGAGAGGACTGACCTTTGGGAATTGTGGCATAGTGGTTACAGATGAGCTTTCCAGAGCCATGTCTTCAGATATGTGAAGGGAAAATCAGACTGGAGACTCTTCTTAGGGGAAGATTACATGGCAACCAATCCCCCCAGTTCTGCGTTATTTCCCTTCTTGTGTGAATTAGGCCACATTCACCTAAATGCCCCTCTGCCCTAATACACATAGGGCAGTCACAGTACACAGGTGTCCACCCTGTTCCTTCTGTCTCCCATATTTTCACTGTTGGTAAAATGTTATGTGCCCACATGCGTCTTTCATGGTTGCTCCTTAGAAGAATGGATTTTTGTACCCTATTGCTTACTACCCAAAGGAGTCTCAAAGCGGTTTACAAATACCTTTTCCATTTGTCTCTCCACAATAGTCAACCTGTGAGGTATGTAGGGTTGTGAGAGATCTGAGAGAACTGGGAATGGGCCGCAGTGACCCAGCAGGCCTCAGGTGTCTCAAAGCATTTTCCAATCGTCTTCCCCTTCTCTCCCCATAGCAGACTCCCCATGAGGGAGGTGGGGCAGCGAGCCTCACAGGGAAGCTGGCAACCCTAAGAGGAAGACTGTCTGTGCACAGCAGTCTTGACCTTAGTAAGGTTTTTAATACTGTTTTTTTTTATTTGCCAGGTCAAGGTTATTTGCCAGTTACTATTTCAGTTACGATGTGTCTCCAGACATTTACTTGTTCTCTGTTTAGTTTCAGGCTGTAAATATGTATTTAGATCTTCCTGCACTTTCCAGACTCACAGGACTGATGCTGGTCTGCCTGTCTGCGCCCCAGAATACAAACAGTTGCTGATAAGGGCTGGCTATAACCCATAGGCCAGGAGGGACACTCCTGCACCACTCCCTACCAACTGCAGGCAAAAATGGCTCATTTGAAGGCTGGACTCTGAGGCATTGTACGATTTTGGAGTCCCACCTCCAAATCTCCAGGAATTTTTCCAACCCAGGGTAGCCAACCTACAGGTGTGGCCTGTAGAGCTCCTGGAATTACAGCTCACCTGCAGAGTATAAAGATCAGCTCCCCAGGCAGAAAGGGCCACTTTGGACACGGTTGTGGTAGAGAAGAAACATTTAAGGCTTCCCACACAGGTTGTTGTTGAATTGAAAGACTTGAGGCCTACTGCACAGGGTTGTTGTGCAGATGAAACAGGAGACAAAAGAACCAGCTTCCTCTGCAGAATAATGCTGTGCAGTGGCCTCAAATCTGCAGAGAGTTGCAAAGAAGAAAGACACATGGCTTGGCTGTGTCTAACCCCCGGCCAGAGCAGTATTCTAAGTGAGAAGGGGCTTTTCTGTGGCCTCCCTGTCAGCCAACTGTTTGGCAGAAGGGGAAAGTTCCCCCCCCTCAAAAGGAAGGCCCTCAGGCTCCCCTGCGTTGCTCTTGGAAAGGCCTCCTTCCCTCAGTCAGGGCCTGTCAGAGGCTGCTTCGCAGCAGGCCTGAACGGGGGAGGGGGAGCCCTCTGCAGCCTCCTGCCAGCTCTGTCAGGGTTCTGAGGCAATTTACAGTTGGACATGGCAGTTAGGACAGCCTTGGGGCGAAAAGGGCTGGTGCAGCCTCTGTTCTCATCGCCCTTGGCAGCCCTACTGACCTCCTCTCCCTGCGGTCATCAGGAGCAGACTGGCAGCCAGACTGGGCTGGGTGAATGGAATTTTGGTCTGTCCTGGTGAGGGGCCAATTGGAAGGGACTTTGCGCGCCTCCCCATTGGCTGCTTGGCCCTGGATGGACACTCGGAACTTCGCGGCTCCTGATTGGGCCCTCTGAGTTTTTATCCTGGACAGGGCCCGCCCTAACTCCTCCCCAGGTGGCCTTACTCTTTTATTTAATAGGACCCTGTCCTATTTAAAGATAGGACCCTGTCCTATTTAAAGATTGTGTTGGGTTCTCCAGTGAATCTGAGGGATAGCATTAAATTGCTAATCTACAACCAGCCTTCCTGCCTGGTTCTGTAGCAGCCTTTTTCAACCTTTTGACTGTGGAGGAACCCCTGCAATACTTTTCAGGCTTTGAGGAACCCCAGAAGTGGTGGGTGGGGAAGTAAGTTGCGGGAGCCAACCAATTAATTGATCGTTTCCTGTTTCCGTTGTGGAGAAAGAGACTAGGCCTGTAGAGCAACAGAGAGATGGGCTCCAGTGACATTGAGTGATGTCAGCAGCCACCTGACGTTGTGAGAAAGGCCACGTAACCCCTCAGGAGCTCTCGCATAACCCCAGGATCGGGAATGCCTGCTCTATAGCTTCATTTCCTAAAAATATAATAGCTAAATTTTATCTTATGGAGAGATCTGGAGCACTAGTCTGCTAGCAAAGCTGAATCCAAACCAAGAGACAAATTCATCACAACATTCCTGTTCAAGAAGCTTTCATTGCTGAAATGTCCTACCATTAATGGGGATTCTGGGAAGGTTTCTAAGGGGCTGTTAGCTCTTCCGACTAGCTTTATGCTGCACAGGCAGAACCAAGAAGCACAGAAGCAATCTCAACAGAGGCCTAGCACGGTTTCTGGATCCCCCACAATCTCTCTGTGCACCATTTTGAAAGTGTCAATGAACAGGTCCATCCATTCCTGCCGCTCCTGTCCAGTGGCAAACTTGGCTTTTTCAGCCGTGTAGGCCAAGATGGCCACCAGCCTGGTGTATGCACTGGGTTCCTGGGCCACCTTCGTGAAGTTCAGGTACTGGGCGATCATGGGTTTGCTGGTGGGAAAAGTTATCTTGATTCCCTCTTCCATGGGGCGGGAAGTAACTGGGTTTTCGATCCCAGGGTTCCTCCCACCTGCAAGGGAGTGCCAAAAGAATAGTTTCAGGGCTTTCTAGAATGCCACGGACCTCTGATTTTGCTAGTCGGTTTAAAAAATGACAGGACCTCGGATGAAGCCAAGGCAGGCATACGCAGGGCAGAACATGACAGGTTATGGGTCAAGCTGGCATTAGGGGTTTCAGTCGGATATTGTCTATAATAAAATGCCTGGTGTTTCTGGGTTCAGGTTGGTGATATCTGATACTGCAAAAGACACTCGTGATATTTGCTCTTCTAATAAATATCAGAAATATCCAGAATCAGGTCAGGAGACTATTTGCTGTTCTACCCTCCCTTATATTTCCCCACATGCGAGCTGGTCCGTGATGTTGGACCTTTACACTTTAGAATAGACTTTTACAACCTCTTGACCCTGATATAATTGCTCAGGTTTCCAGGAGACCCAGAAGTGCTGTCAGCTGGCCACCCCACCCTGCCACACCCTCTGTAAGTGACATGTAGGTGGGCATGTGTAATTTGATTCGATCTAGCAGAAAAGGACCTGACTCAACCTTGATTCAGGCACAAATCGTCTGAATCGGTTCGAATTATGGTTCGGCACTTCAGCAGGAAGTGGCCATTCGCTCCCGTTGGTGTACCTGCATGCGTGTACCCGCCGGTGTGCCGATGCCCGCACCTCCCCTCCCCCCCACACACACGGCGTGGCTCTGGCTGTGTCGGGAGTGAACAGCCGCTTTGGGTGCCAAGGCGCCCAACCCTACTTCAAATCATGTAAAAATGGGATTTCATTCTTTAAAACTAACTTCAGTGTGTCAATATTGTTTTACACTTCCTAAAACATTTTATTCTATCAATAATCTATGCATGTATATTATATTCTGGTTAAATGCTGTATTAAATAAATTCTAATCTATTTACTTTGAAACTGCAATATGTTTAAATGGCCGAATCAACCTTGCTGAAATTGCTGAATTGTGATTTGGCATGATTCGGTGATTAGAGCAAGTGAATGGTTCGAAGAAGAGTTGGTCCCCCCTTTTGTCTTTCCTGGGCTCTGGGGAGTGGGGTTGAGGTAGAGGCACCAAACTTGCCGCATAGATGTAGGACCCTGTGCTCAAAAGAATCCCCATGATTCAATAATATTGGACCATGATTCAATATGTATTAAACCATCTGATCTCTGTTATTTCCTATGATGAGGGAAAAAACAGATTCACTGGTCTGTTGCCATCTTAGGAAATAATGGAGGCCCGATGAAGCCCCCTCTTTGGGTGCCCCTAAAATCTGACCCCCGTCCAATCTTTTTGTATCTTTGGGGTTCTTTTCAGGAGAGGCTCCTGCAGCCACCCAGAAAGTTTGGTGCCTTTATCTCAACCCCCCACCCTGAGCCCAGAAAAGACACTTTCCTAGGCAGCCCCATTTCCACTGTCTTGGCGGGATCTGCAGGGAGACATATAAAGACCTCACCAAATAGATGATCCTCAGGATTAGTTGTTTAGTTGCTCTGGAGGTATTTAAATGCCTCCAAAGCTGCCAAACAGGTGTCTGCCACTGTTTGGGTAGAATTGGTTCAAGGTTCTTGAATCGGCCCAACTCAAATCAGTGTATTAAACCAGTGATTGGTTGATTCAAGTTCTACCAAATCAGGAAACCTTGAATCTGAAAAGTTTTCCCCCCTCCATGCACAACCCTACAGGCAAGCTGAGGTCTGGCAGCAACCTCTGAGCGACTTGATAGCACCCAAAACGCACAACACAACAAGGCCTGGCTGCTTGCTACTGTTCAACCATGGCCACCCTATGAAAGCCTTGTGGGGCTGAGAGAGCTCAGAGAGACCTCTGACTGGCCCAAGGTCACCCAGCAGGCCTCATGAGTCTCAAAGAGTCTTCCAGTCCTCTACCATTCCTCTTCCCACCGCAGACACCCTGTGAAGGAGGTGGGGCTAAGAGTGCTCGGAGGGAACTGACTGGCCCAAGGTCACCCAGTTGGCTGCATGCGGGCAAGTGGGGAATCATATGTTTCTCCAGGTTAGACACTGTCACTTTTAACCACTACACCAAGCTGGCTCCAAGCTGGAGGAAACAGGCTTGAGACAGTGGTGGAGTCAGAAAGAGAGGGAATGTATGATGGGGTGGGGGCAGAGCAAGTACGTGTTGGGTTGTGGGACAGGAAAAGAGAGAAAATGACAGTCACAGAGGAGACAGAGAATAGGAAAAGGGGCAGTAGGAGGAGGAAAGAGAGTGAGAGAAGCTGGGGGGGAGGGGAGGAAGCGAAAGGTCGGGGGGACGGGACAGCTGCTCCTGTGAGTTTCTTGTGGGTCCCCACTTGTATATGAGAATTTAGAGTGCTGCTTTCCACCTTCTGCTTTTTTGCCACACAATAATCATAGAAGTTGAGAAACAGAGAAGTCCCATTAGTTATGTACAAACACCCAAAAGGAAGTGAATGTTTTGAGGAATATCATTATTATGATGTGAACACATGAAGGTGCCTTATACTGAAGTCGGCCTTTAGTCCCTCAAGGTCAATATTGCTCACTCAAGTTCAATATTGCCCCCTCAGACAGGCAGTGGCTCTCCAAAGCCTCAGGTGGGGGGTCTTTCACATCATTTACTACCTGATACTTTTGGCTGAAGATGCTGGGAATTGAACCTGGGACCTTCCGCATGTCAAGCAGAAACTCTACCCCTGAGCCATGGCCCACCTATAATACTATTTAATAAAGAGGCATCTACAATGAGTAGGTAAGATATTCCATATAAGTACACTTCATGAAATCTGAGGTCCCTTCTGTGTCTTTCAAACATTGTGTGGTCCAGTCCATTTTTACCTTTCCATGTGGAGCAAAGGAGAAAATATACTCCCCCCCTCTTTGGGGAATGGCAAATTAGGAAGCAAGAGGTGCCCCATTCACTGGATTCATTGGGGGACTGACCACGCTGCCCCAAGTAGAGTTACATGTTTCTAAGGACCATGAAATCAATGGCTTCAGAAGGATGCAACTCTGTTTAGGACCGCATGATGCACAGCAATTAGAGGTTTTCAGTATGGTTTGCTCTGTTGAGTTCCCACTCTCTAGCTTCACTTTGAAGGTACAAACAGAACTGCTCTCAGAACTGCTTTTGGAGAGGAGAAGGCAAGATCCTCTGATATGCTTTTGCTCTCCAGTGTTCATCTATCCTGATTATTTTTCTAAAAGCAGCAAATGACTGACCCTCTTTTCACTCTTATAGAAATGCCATCTCTTGGGATGCTGGGATCCTGGTGCCAGATGGGAGCTAGTGCAAATATGGCAATTAGGACATGCTACTATCCAAGGCGTCATTATTACTATGGAAGGCACAGTATCATCCGTATTCACCTTTAGAGAAGGTCTGAAGTTTCAATTTTTTTAAAAAACCAGCATTATATATGCAAGAGCAGGGATGGACAACTTGGTTGCTTTTATGAATGAAGAAAGGGTTAAATTCAAAATCTAAATAGCAATTCCACTTCTGAGAGAAGACTAATTGACAACCTGGTGAGCATCCCGTATTTAGGTGAGCAGGTTTCTGATCTCATGATTCCCCCCCACCCCCATCATCAGTTATAAAAAGCAGAACTTCTCCTACTGCAAAGACCAATTCCTCATACACCTGTCAGTCACTTTGATTCTACAATGCTGAGGATTTCCCCTTGTGGCTGTGCGTTCCCAGCACAGCCACGGGAGAAAATGCATTTTGGAATCTAAAGCAGTGGTCCCCAACCCCTGGACTGGGGACCGTTACTGGTCCGTCGATCAGTCAATACCGGTCCGCAGCTCCTCCTCGTCCTTCTCCCTGGCTGCTGACTCAGGGGCTGCCCTGCCACTCTGCCGCCAGCTCATCTTTGGTGCTCTCCAGTGGCTGCCATGGCTGGGGCTCCCCCTCGGTAGGGCACTGAGCAGCTGCTGCTGGCAGCGCCCCCCAGTGGGTGGTGGGAAGTCAGGGGTGCCGGCGGGGAAGCAAGCGGAGCAGGGGCTCAGGCAGTGGTGACATCCCTCGGCAAAAGACTACCCCCTCCCCTTCCGGGCCTCAGTAAAATTGTCAAGCGTTGACCAGTCCCCGGTGATAAAAAGGTTGGGGACCACTGATCTAAAGTGACCTGCACAGGCCTAGCTGGGACAGACCATGGAGTTTGCTCAAATAAAGGAGTCTATCTAAATGGTTCCAACCTGCAAGACAGAGCATACAAAAGAGACTACGGTTGCTTATTTCATCAGCAGTATACAACCATTAGGAGTAGGGCTGCGGCCAGGACAAGTAAACAAAATCATATGGGAAGCCTCTTTCCCACTCCAGAGTATCTCACCAGGGAACAAGCAACTGAGAATAAGCATAATGGACCATAAGGTATTACTGTTTTTACGGTTTCATTGTATTTAAACTAGATGTTGAATATGTTGTAAACTGCCCTGAGCCTGTCTGCAAAGAACGGCAGTCTATACATTTAATAAGTAAATAAATAATAATAAAATGACTGTTCTTAAAACTATCAGACTATCTGCCCCAAACCCACACCACAGCAATGCTAAATGGGATCATTCTGATGCTTACCCAAAATTGGTATGTACCACAACTTCCTCTCTTCCTGTTGTCGTACTCTGGCCCAAGAGGACTGGATGTTACCCCCAGAAAGGGGGCCAGTTGGAGGGTCTTTCTCATTCAAGCTTAGAAAATCTAAGAGCCAAACTAGATGTGATGGAGTCCTCGTGGCTACTGTGAGCCCCCCTCTCCCCTGTGAATGATGGGATCTGCGGCACAGTGCTCCCCCACCTTTTCAAGTGATGAAACACTTGTGTGGCCGTATGTGTGGCCATTCTGACACTTGATAAGGGGGGGGGGGAGGAACAAGAGCATCTAAGCCCACCTCAGTCTCTGAAGATAGGGCCCTCATGGCATTTTCACATGACTTTAAAACGGTGGTGGTATCCTCATGGCATCACATCTAGTATGGGCCTGAGCAGTGAGAAAGAGTGCAAGTTTTTTTTTGGGGGGGGAAAGATACTCCAGCTGAAAACTGCATGTGCAGAAATCCTTGTGGTGTTGAGTTTGAACTGACAAAGCCACTTCAAGCAGAATGGGCTATAATGCAAAATAGGTACTAGTCTATGAAGGTAACTCGCAAAGACAGATAACTGATTGGGAAGGGAGAATGATGGAGCGGCAAGTTCCGGTCAAAATAACCTCCCCCTTTTCCTTTTAGGTTTTTTTGGACTAGCAACACACATGAGCCTTTTCCAGTTAATTACAGACTTTCTCCAACATCCCATAAGAGGAGTACCCACAAGCCTCCCCAAATACCCAGCTGCCATTTTGTGTGAATAGGACAAAACCCAGTGTGTTTTATTGTATGATGTTACCTGCCCTGAGCCTCATGGGAAGGGCAGGTTAGAAAAACAAATTTTTATTTATTTTTTATTTATGTTATTATCCAGCTGAGGTACGCATGAACTCCGACCTTTCATAATCTTGGTTCCCAATGGTGCATATCTGGAGCTGGGGAAAACATATGCTTTGTTCTATTCACACAAAATGGCAACTGTGCCTACTGAAAGTGGTTGGATTTAGTTTGGGCTAGTTTGACTTCCTTCCCCTCACTTTGAATATTATATAACAAAGATTGTGGTGAATATAGTTCCGGTCATTCCCGGATTTTTTTACCTGTTTGGCAGGGCAATTCAGGACAGACAATCTGAGGATCTGAAATGAGAAGGAAAACAATAGACAGGGCTGTGAGGAGAAAACGTCTCTATAAAAACGGCAAAGAGAACATCATTTTCTGAACTTGAAACAGTTCCTTCTCCTCCCCTGGTGCCCACAAAGTCTTTTCCTATACATATAATCTCATAAATCATGGGAAGCAGCCAAACTGGAGCAAACCACCTCTGAACATCTCTTGCATTCAAAACCATATAAGGCAGCTGTGGAAAAGGCAACAACAAATAGCCTTAACTACAGACCTCAGCATAGCATATGATAAAAAGTCAGGGGTTTTGGGGGGAGGGGTTTCAAAGGCAGGAGTCTTTTAGGAGGGCGGGATTGGGGGCTTGCTCTTTTACCTTTGCTTTCAGCTGGAGATTTTTCAAGTACTATTGTAAGCTGCCTTAAACCAGGAGGAAAGGCGGGCTAGAACTATTTTGATCAATAAATAGAAATAAATAAAGAATTATTCTTTTGAGTTGGATCCCTCCTGCGGAGGCAGCTATGACAGACCTGGGCAGAGTTCGTGCTCCATGTTGTCAATGAACTCTTCGGCCACCAGCTCCGTAAACAGCTTCATCTTCTGGACCCTGCCGGCATTGTCGCAGGCGATGGACGTCAGGGTCTCGTCCTCCTGGGCCTTGTGGAACATGTCTCCAATCCCGATAGCAGTGACAGTGACATCTCCGCCACAGAGGGCCTGCAAGTGGGAGTCTTTGTCCCGCGGGTCGTGGCGCCCGTCGGTCACCACCACCGCGAAGACCCGGGATTTCTCCCGCCGGCTTTCTTTGATGAGCTTGTTGTAGGCAAACTGGAGGGCAGAGAGGGTCCAGGTTCCCCCCGCGATCCACTCGAGCCTCTTCACAGCCTCCTTGAAGCTAGAGAGGGAGTCGATGCGCTCGTCGTTGAGCTGGATGGCTTCGAAGGTGCCCTCGTGGCTGTACTGCACCACCCCGACCCGGGCCCCTGGCAAGGAAATGTTATTTATTTATTTTTTAAAAATGTGTATGCCACCCTTCCGAGAGGGCTCAGGGAGGCTGACAACAATCAATAAAATAATGACATTAAAAAAAAATCCTAAAAGATGACTATGTTAAAAAGCAAGCGATTCTAGAAGGGTAATCTCTTGCTCTCTAGTATAGCCATTCTCAACCTTGTAACCACTGACAACCCTCTGAAAGTTTCTGCAGACTTTGAGAAACCCCCAGAAGTGGTATAATCCCTTCCCCTTCCCCTTCCCCTTCCCCTTCCCCTTCCCCTTCCCCTTCCCCTTCCCCTTCCCCTTCCCCTTCCCCTTCCCCTTCCCCTCCCCTTCCCCTCCCCTTCCCCTTCCCCTTCCCCTTCCCCTCCCCCTTCCCCTTCCCTCACCCTCCAGGGTCATCATTGCCATTTTGTAAGGGGAGGGCGGGTCCACGTGACCATATGTGGTCAGATCACCCAACACATGTTTAATAAATGTTAAAAGTCTATGAAAAAATTAATTAACTCCCACCCATCTGGGAAACCCTTCCAGGCCCGTAAAGAAACCCCGGGGTTTCATGATACCCTGGTTGAGAAAGCCTGCTCTAGTGAAAGAAAGAGGAGGACCTAACAATCTTCGTGATCAGTAGGTGGGTATTTCAGCCGTCATCCTAAATCCTTTAGGTAGGAAGGCCAGAATATTTGATGGTATTTCTAGGCTTCAACCGTAGGTCTCAACCACACCGTCCTGGAACAAACAGCTTCTCACTCCCTCTCCAGGCATGCAGCATTACAGCCTGCCAAAATCCGCACCCACAACCCCATTCATGACAGGGAAGAAGGTGGCTGGAGCACAGACACACAAATCCAGAGCTCACCTGCATTTCAGGCGCAAAGACACTTTTTTTACTACCCAAAGGAGTCAGTCTCAAAGTGGCTTACAATCACCCTTCCTTCCTCTCCTCATAGCAGACACCCTATGAGGCAGGTGAGGCTGAGAGATCTCTGAGACTGGCCCAATGTCACCATCATGCTCCATGAATCTCAAAGTGACTTACAATCACCTTTCCTCCCTCTCCCCATAATGGACTGCCTGTGAGGTACATGGGACTGTCAGAGCTGTAAAAGAACGGTGACTGGCCCAAGGTCACCTAGCAGTGTTAAGTGTGACAGGGCCCCCTGCCTCATTGACAGGCACACTGTCTTCTATAACCAATGGCACCCCACAATAGTCTAGGCTTAAGCTAAAGCCAAGACGACACTGCTAGGGTTGGCCAAGCCAGGCCAGACTCCATCTCTGCCTTAGGTTTGGAATGACAGCCTTAGCCTGACCCAGAGGTGCCTCTGGACTCAAGCTCACATCAGCTTCCTCCTGTTTGCCTAAGTGCTCCTAGGAAAATCCTTTGTCTTGCAACATTTTTCACACTTGGCCCCTCTGCCATGGGAAATCTCCTCCACACATCCTGCCAGCTAGACCTGATGGCTCTCTTCCTCAGAGCCATTAATACCTTTATCCAAATCCATTTACGGCCATCCCCCCCCCACTTGGCCAGGCATTGTCCTAATCTCCGGGGACCCTGGAAACTTCCAGCACATGCTTACCTGAGCCTTGTCACATAGCCCCCCTCCCCAAAACCCCATAAAAACTGTGGCTTCACACAGCCACTCTGAGTGTCTTCCAACCCGGGACCTCCCACGCTGGTTCGTGCTTCTTCCTCTGACCCACCACTCCTCAGACAGGTAACTAGCAAGCCTTCCACTCTTCCTCCCCCTTCTCTATATGACTGCTTGTATGTGTGTTAGCTATTTGTGTGTCTTTTTGTTATTTTCCTTTCAATAAAAGCTTATATTACTATTTTACCATTTACATCTGTGTTTGCCTTGAGTTCCTACGGGTGGAATCAACCCTCGTAGACATAGGTAACGATCCGATAAATGCTAAGTTACCCCCCTCCCACAGCATTTGGGCTAATCTTCCCCACAAGCCCAAAGATACGTGTTTTTAGGACATGTGTTCACGCAGTTTGGGTAACAGTAGGCCTCTTGAGTCTCAAAGCAGCTTCCAATCACCTTCTCTTCTTCTCTCCACAACAGACACCCTATGAGGCAGGTGAGGCTGAGAGAGCTCTGAGAGAACTGACTGGCTCAGGTTACCCAGTGGCTTTCATAAGGAGAAGCGGGGAATCAAACCTGGTTCTTCACATTAGAGCTTGTTATTCTTTAACCACTACACCACGCTGGCTTTCTCGGAACAATCTCAGTCTTTTCTCTGGCTCCCAGTGAGCACATGGATCTCCTGAAAGTTTCAGAGAAGCTGAGAAATGTCCTACAAAAACCCACATCAGAGAACACAGACCAAGGCAAAAGCCAACATCCCTGGAAATCCAGTGGTTTCCTTTCAGAAGGGATTTTTTAAAAAAGTTCCCAGATGTTTGCATTCTGAGAGGAATCTGCTGGGGAAAAAAAAAGAAAACATCTCACAATTCCTGATGTTTAGCTGTATAATCCAACTCTGAGTCACACCACTGACCTGTCTCCGATTTGGGGTCTTTGGCGATGGAACCAAGTCTGCTCACGACGTTGATGACAAAGTTCTTCTCCAGGGAGAAATTGGTGTAGCCGATGCTCTCGGAGCTGTCTATGATGAAGACTATGTCCAAGGGCCCACAGACCTTCTCACAGTCTATGGAGAGGAGAGACCCACTAGTCAGAAAAGGCCTTATCATGCATGGGCTAGAAAGTCAGGGGGAAAAAGGGACAGGAACCATAGAGTTGGGAGGGGCCATACAGGCCATCTAGACCAGTGGTTCTCAACCTTCCTAATGCCGTGACCCTTTAATACAGTTCCTGATGACCCCCAACCATAAAATTAGGCAAGTGCTCTTTCACAGAAATTAAACCGAAACTGAGCAATAGCGTGAAGACCCATTGTTCATGAATGTATATAAATTGGGTTTTTTCGGGGGTTTCTCAGTTCAGTTCTGCCTCTTGTCCCACCATGTGCGGGCGCCTGCAGGAGGAGCAGCAACAGTGATGGTGCCCCCCCCCCAGCCAGGCTGCTCGTCCTGCTGTGACCCCTGTGAGAGGGTCATTCGACCCTCAAAGGGGTCCCGACGCCCAGGTTGAGAACCGCTGATCTAGACCGACTCCCTGCTTAATGCAGGATCAGCCTCAAGCATCTGGGAATGATCACTATATCTTTCTTCTTTACCTTTTTTGTTTAGATTGAAACCCAAATAGCGTTTTATTTATTTAAAAACTTAAGCTCTATCTTTTCAAAGTTACTAATGGCAGCGGCCCGTATTGATGAAAACAATTCCTAAAATGTGGTATACATTTCGTTACAAGAAGTTGTAGCGGATATATTAGTTGGATGTGACTTCTTGAAAGTCAAGGTAACTGACTTTCCATTCTCACAGAGAGTTAATGCTGTGATGATAAAGTTTCCTTCTTTATCGACAGGGAGAAATACCTTGCTGAAGTTACTAGCGCCTGATGAAAGCCAGCAGATGTCCTGATTTGGGCAGGGAAATGGTAGTGCTAAGCCATTTATCCACCATCCCAAAGGCCCTCTCTAGGCCACTATGATCCTAAGCAGGTCTACTCGGAATCCAGCTCTGGTACTTCAAATGGAGATAACTCCCAGGAAAGTGTCTTAGAATTGCACTGTAAAGGTCAGATTAGACCACAAGGATCTGGCCATGACTAGCACGCCTCTTCCACATGGCCCTACTACTACTACTACTACTACTACTACTACTACTACTACTACTACTACTACTACTACTACTACTACTATATTTATATAATGCTCTCCATGAAGCCTCAGGGCAGTTCACATAAAACAGAAACAATACAGATAACTTAAATTGCATGGGGTAGAATGATGAAGTTTCTTGCTGCTGTACTGCTCTTGGGAGTAGATTTCCCCCCTTCCCGTACTATTTTTAAGGTGAGTGAAGGTGACCGGGAGGGGTGGGGTTCTCCTACCTAACTTGCATTTAGTGTCCTGTCTAATCAGAAGAAGAGCTTACTAGCAGCTTACAAACACCTTTCCCTTCCTCTTCCCACAACA
This sequence comes from Paroedura picta, assembly GCF_049243985.1. Taxonomy (NCBI): domain Eukaryota; kingdom Metazoa; phylum Chordata; class Lepidosauria; order Squamata; family Gekkonidae; genus Paroedura; species Paroedura picta. The sequence continues at coordinate 180,070,956 of NC_135369.1, read as the reverse complement.
GACACCCTGAGTGGTAGGTGGGACTGAGAAAGCTCTGAGAGAACTGGAACTGGCCCAAAGTCACTCAGTAGGTCTCATGAGTCCCAAAGCAGCTTACACTGTTCCTTTCTTCTTCTTACAACAGACACCCAGTAGATGGGGCTGAGAGAGCTCTAAGAGAACTGGGAGTGGCCCAGGGTTACCCAGCAGGCTGCATGTGGTAGGAAGAGTGAGGAAACAAATCTGGCTCACCAGATTAGAGGCCGCTGTTCTTCAAACACTATGCCAGACTGCTCTCCGACTTTAATACATTGCCAGTGGTCTCCTAATCACAGTTATGCCCTTTGAAGTCCCTTGACATCAGTGGACTTAAAAGGGTGTAACTCTGCATAGGATGGCAGAGTGTGCAACCATTGCTGCACACAGAAACCTATCAGCACCATGTTCTTGATTAGTTAACATTCAGCTGCCCATCTCTATACCACAGAATGGATCACAAAAATCGACTGCATGACAACAACAATCAACCATTACATGGCTTCAGCCAAAGGAGGGAGGGAGTGGGTGTCAAAAGTGAGTGAAGTCTCAAAAACACAAAAGAGAAACTAACCACAACATCCACAGGTCTCTCGAATGTAAGTCATCACATCACAATCCTGTTAACAAAAGGTAGAAAGGAAAGGGTTGTTGTGCGGGCCAAGTCTCACCTGGTGTGCTGGGCGGGGCATCGGGACACCTTCCCACAGAGCCAACATCCCTACTAGGACAAAGACTTGTGGCATCTTAAAGACTAATTTGTCAGCTTTTGACCCTTTGTGTTTTTGTTTCTCTACCTTCATGGATTTCTACCATACATGAAAGCCAATGCACCAAAAGAAATCGCACGAGGATATGTCAGACTTCTGCTTGTGGTTATAAATGCATCCTTGCTACAAATTCTGCCTGAAATCTTATCTGCAGAGTGTGAAAAGCAATGTTTGATATGCCTTACAGGGATGCCAGCCTCCAGGTGGGACCTGAGGATCCCCTGGTTTTACAGCTCATCTCCGGGCAAGAGAGTTCAGTTCCCCTGGAGGAAATGGCAGCTTTGGAGGGTGGTCTCCATAGCATTATAGACCACTGAGATCCCTCCCTGTCCCAAACCCCTCCCACTCCTGGTTCCACCCCCAAAGTCTGAAATATTTCCCAACCCAGAGCTGGAGACGGTAATGCCTTATGCTTTTGCTGTTCCCCAGCTAACTGGAACAGATGTGAAGTGGACAGCAAAGTCCCTGGGGAGGATTAGTCCTTAAGAGCAGCCAGGTGGGCAACCTACCGTCAGGCCAGGATCTCCAGCAGGACCGGGGCCTCCCTGTGAGGAAAGGAAGAAGATAATATGGATGCTTTTGCAACAGGGGAAAGTTGGTTGTTATGGGTTTTCTGGACTGTGAGGATGTGAACCGGTAGTTCTAGTCCCTAACATTTTGCCAGTAACTGTGGCTGGCATCAAAAGAAAGTTATGTTAACAAGGACCAGGTTATTCCATGGTATTTGGGGGGGGGGGGTTGGTCATAGCTGAGCCCTTGGGTCACATGTTCACAGGTGTCAATTTTTGTCCACAGAGCTGGTGAAGGTCCTCAGAGTCGACACCAGAACACCAAAGAGGAGGGGGAATGGAGTGGTTCACATGACCTCCCCCATCACACATAGCCAGAATACCTCAGGGCCAGGATCACCATGAGGTCCTCTGGGTCCAGGTTCACCTTCTGGGCCAGCATCAGCCTAGGAAGAGAGAAGTGGATCAATTCATATTTATATTTCTGCCTGCAAACCACAAATGCATTCAAGTGAAGACAGAAAGTGGTTGACTTCCCTGGAGAGCAGTTGGATTTCTGTCTGCCATTCCACCACCCACCCACCCCCAATTGTGGTGGTGGAAAGTATTATGAAGTTGCAGCCGATCTATGGCAACACTAGGTTTGCATGGCAGGAGACATAAAGGGATTTCTCATTGCCTGCCTCCCCATAGTGGCCCTGGACCATTTATTTGCCTTACGGTATGTGTAGCAAAGAAATTAAAAGACGCTTGCTCCTGGGGAGGAAAGCTATGGCAAATCTAGACAGCATCCTAAAAAGCAGAGACATCACCCTGCCAACAAAAGTGTCTAGTCAAGGCTATGGTCTTCCCAGTTGCAATGTATGGCTGTGAAAGTTGGACCATAAGGAAGGCTGAGCGTCAAAGAATTGAGGCTTTTGAACTCTGGTGCTGGAGAAGACTCTTGCGAGTCCCTTGGACTGCAAGGCGAACAAACCGGTCAGTCCTAGAGGAGATCAGCCTTGACTGCTCCTTAGAAGGCCAGATCCTGAAGATGAAACTCAAATACTTTGGCCACCTCATGAGAAGGAAGAACTCCCTGAAGAAGAGCTGAATGCTGGGAGCGATTGAGGGCAAAAGAAGAAGGGGATGACAGAGAATGAGGTGGCTGGATGGAGTCACTGAAGCAGTCGGTGCGAACTTAAATGGACTCTGGGGAATGGAAGAGGACAGGAAGGCCTGGAGGATCTTTGTCCATGGGGTCATGATGGGTTGGACATGACTTTGCAACTAACAACAACAAATGTGTAGCGTAGCCAGAAACATTATATGTTGTGTACATTTTTATTGGCTTGAGAAAGCCATGTTGACGATTCATACTTGTTTATGTAGTAACTGCACTGTCAATTACAATATTCTTGTTGAAAATACACCATGTAACATTATTTAGCTAGGTAGTCAAGTTCACATGGACCTTTTGGTCTTTGCTTAGTGTGTGGTCCGTGTGTCCCTTCATAGTTTGTTTGGTGCACACAAAAAATGACATCCGACAAAGGGTCGACTTACAGGTTCACCTTTCTCGCCTTTTGTACCCGGAGGGCCTTTCAGTCCGAAATCACCTCTTCCACCCTGTTCCAAAAAAATGACATAAAGGGTTAGGGTGTTTCTGGGTTTTATCTCCATCTCCCTGCACCCTTCTGTGTCTAACCACTCCCACGGGGCCATTCTTCGTACTTCTGCTTTAAGAGTATAAAGCAAAGCAGAAGTACGCAAAATGTTTCGGATGGAGAAGACTACGTTTTCATGATGTAGGGGGAGGGGAGCCATCTATGTTGACGGTACAATCCATGCCGATGGTGGTTTCCTTGTAACAGCATTAGTGTAGGTACAAACTATGACAGAGCCCCCCAGTATTCTGCCCATGGGTGTCATGACAACTGCTGACACCTTTCATAGAGTCATAGAGTTGGAAGAGAGCATACAGGCCATCGAGTCCAACCCTCTGCTCAATGTAGCATCAGCCTAAAGCATCCAGTATAAGTATCTGTCCAGCTGCTGCTTGAATGCCAATAGGGATGGAGCTCACCACCTCCTTAGGCAGCCAATTCCACTTCTGCACTACCCTGTGAAATGTTTTCCTGTTATCTAGCTGGTATCATTCTACACGTACTTTAAACCCATCACAGAGGGTCCTATCCTATCCAAGAACCTTTTCCTGCCCCATGCAAGTGATAACTTTTCAGATACTTCATGAGAGCCTTCATGTCCCCTCTCAACCTACCCTTCTCCAGGCTGAACATTCCCAAGTCCCTTTCCTCATAGGGCTTGGTCTCTAGTCCCTGGATCATCCTCGTTGCTCTCCTCTAAATCCTCTCAATTTTGTCTATGTCCTAGTGGCCACCAACTTTTTTTTAGAAAGTAGGTGGGGCCAGGTCTGATTGATGAAAAAAAGTCCCTGAGAAGGTGGTGGGCTGGACTGAACGGCCCTTTGCAATCTCTTCTATCTCTGTGTGACTCTGAGTCCAGCAGATCTTATGATTGTCCACTGGAGATCTGGTTGGCTGGCAGAATGTTTCAGCAGAAGCTGCCACCACAGAGCTGGTTTTACTGCCTCACTTCTCTTTCCCAGTGCATTTTTAAAAATGATCCCCCCTCTCCCGTGTACTTAGGCTTTCCATATGTGGCTGGCTCTGCCTCTGGTGGCAGCCATTTTGTGGTTGGCTCTGACTCCGGAGGCAGCCATTTTGTGACTGCATGCACCACCTGCGTCCGAATGCCAAAGGTGCCAAAAGGCTCAGAATGTTGGGAACCTCTGAAGAAGCCTCATATGCACCCCCAAAAAGGCTATACAGAGAAATTAATCAGCTACTCCTTGAAGAACATTGCTTGTTATATTTTCTAGCTGAAGAAGCAGACACATATTTTATCATACTATACCTCCAATCCTTGTACGCCTCTCTCGCCTTTATCACCCTGGGAACAAAGGAAAGCTAGTCAGAGTTCACTTTGCTTGGCTATGAGCCCACTCTGATGAAACACGAAAATGCTTCTTCTTCATATCAATACTTCTTGATGCCAACCATATCTTTAACAATATTGAGTATAAAAGGTAAAGGTGCAAGCACTCTGTGCAAGCACCGAGTCATGTTTGACCCTTGGGGTGACGCCCTCTAGCGTTTTCATGGCAGACTCAATACGGGGTGGTTTGCCAGTGCCTTCCCCAGTCATTACCGTTTACCCCCCAGCAAGCTGGGTACTCATTTTACCGACCTCGGAAGGATGGAAGGCTGAATCAACCTTGAGCCGGCTGCTGGGATCGAACTCCCAGCCTCATGGGCAGAGCTTTCAGACAGCATGTCTGCTGCCTTACCACTCTGCGCCACAAGAAGCTCATATTGAGTATACATATTGAGTCATATTGAGTATACAGAGTTTCAACTGCCCCACTCCCTCCCCGTGGAGAATGTGTAGGATCTGGATTTGGGATTAGCCTGAAATGGCAGGATGTTCAACTGGATGTAATTGGCCAATGGAAGCAGAAGTAACATGAAATTAATTTGCTGATGGAGCTTAGCAGAAAGGCACTAAGATTATATAAGGCTCGGGATTCAATTACTGCTTGGAATATCTGATGGAAGAGGATCAGAGAGAGTGGATGTGAACGAATGAATCTGCTTTATATTGACTCAGACCACTGGTCCACCCAGATCAGTATTGTCTGCTCAGACTGCAGGGCAGAAGTCTTTCACATCACCTACTCACTACCTGATCCCTTTGACTGGAAATGCCAGGAATTAAACCTAGGACCTTCTGCATGCAAAGCAGGTACTCTACCAATGAGCCATAGCATTTGGTCATCCCAGATTGCACAGGGTTGAGCTCATTAGAGAGGCTGTCTGAAAAACTGAGTTGAATACAGTAGGCAAGAGCTGAAGTTCTAGGGCTGATGGATGAAAAAGGCACCAGTCATGTACCTGAGGGGTTATTAAAGAGCTCCTATGTGAATGTGCTAATCCTCACAGTACTTCACACTTCAAACTACCAGTGGACCATGCTACTGGAGAACAGAAAAGTAGCAAAGAAAAAAACAAACAAAAAAGTAGCAAAAAAAAAAAAAAGCAAAAACAGCCCAAACCATAAAGATTCAATATAGAAAAAACAAATAAAACAAATAAAACAAAAACAAATAAAATTGCAGTTTTAAACATTTATTTATTATTAGATTTGTTACCCGCAGTTATCAGCAAACCATTTACAAAATAAAGCCCCACATTAAAAAATCATTATAGCCCCATTAAAATATAACCTAAACCCTGGTGGTGAAAAAACCTATCTTCCCACCCTACAACAATTCACCCCATCTTGGTTGAGAGTAGAGAACTACCCCCCCCCCCCACCAGGCCTCAGTAAAAGGCGTTGAGTAGTCCCCGGTGATAAAAAGGTTGGGGACCACTGGCCTAGAGGACAGCTTTCCTTCTTTTGCTATGCAAGCTTTCCACCCAAACTTAAATTCAGCATGTAAATGAAACCTACCGGGAATCCTCTGGGGCCAGGATAGTTAAAGCCAGGTCTTCCTCGGTCTCCCTGGAGTAAAAAGAAAAAACTTACTCTTAAAGGAAAACGTAGGAAGCCAGATGCTCCCATAGATCGATCTGTATTGACCAAAATGGCCATGAAACTGTTGTGGAGCACAATTAATATGTCATTATCAATAAATATGTAGGTAGCAGCTGCAGAATACCCAGAATTTAATTCAGGTGGTTAAAAAAGGGACAAGAAGAACATAAGAAGGGCCCTGCTAGATCGAACCTGCAGTCAAAAGAAATAAACAGAGTAGGCAAAAAAGACTGAATGGAAATCAGCCAAAGCAGGGTGTAATCCTTCTGAAAAGTCTTGTTTAATTAAAGCACAATCGCTGAGCAAGTAAAGCTGTTTCAAAGTTTCCTCATCAGTATTTCTAAAATATAACTAAAAAAGAATAACATAAATAGCAACCTCTTTTGTCCATATGTAAGTGTGTTTTTAATCTAAATTGTTAAATGCTTGGGTGGGTAAATACGGCCGTATAAATGTTATTCTTCTTTTGTTATATTTCAGAAATCTGACGAAGAAACTTCGAAACAGCTGTTATATGTTCAGCGATTGTGGTTTCATTAAACAAGACTTTACAGAAAGATTCCACACTGCTTTGGCTGACTCCCATTCAGTCTTTCTTTTGATGTCTGCTTATCATTGTGTACTCCCCTTTTTTTTTGATGGATCAAGCCAGTGGCCTGTCTAGTCCAGCATCCAGTTTCACATGGTGGCCAACCAGTTGTCCTCAGTGGACTACGAACAGGGTATAGAGACCAAGACTGTTCTCAATTTTGTCTTCCAGCACTGGGATTCAGTGATTGGCTGCCTCTCAGTAAGGAAGTTCTCCTTGGTCACGATGGCTAGCCACCATTGGTAGACCTCTCTTCCATGTTACCTAGAGTGTGTGAATGGCAAAAAAGAACCCCCCCATTAAAGTATGCCTGTGCTAACACTCATATCCATGTTACCTTAGGTCCTGAAAGGCCAGGGTCGCCTCTTGGTCCTGCATCACCGGAATCCCCTCGGGAACCCTGCAATCGAGTCGGAGAAAGTGAAGAGATTGAGTGAATGAGTGTGGAGGTGTCCACGGTCTCCGGGCACTTCAGGGATACCATTATGGTGGTACTGTACAATAAGTGGTCTCATTTGCCTCCCACAGACTCAGCAACAAGAAAGTAGCTCCAACGGGAGTCTTCTCCTGTACCCAGGTAACATTTACTGCAAAATTTCCATAGCTAAATGATGGAGAGAAGATTCTTCTCTAACACTGCAGATATCTAGGCAATGGAGCAAGGACCTTTCTGGGTGAGTTGACTCCCAAAATACTGGGGAGAGGGAGGCAAAGAACTTAAATGCCGCTATGCCCCTCCAAGAAGTTTAAGATTGAACACACAGAACTTGCTCAAGCTCCCTGGCCTCAGAGGAATCAAGTTAGCCTCAACAAGAGCCAAAGCCTTCTCGGTCTTGGCTCCAGCCTTATAGAAAGCACTTCCAAGTGAGATTAAGGCCCTGTGGGACATTAAACAATTCTGCAGGGCCTGTACCACAGAGTTGTTCCATGAGGCCAATGGTTGAGGCCTAAAATTGTCTCTGACAGTATATGGCCTCCCTACTGGAAATACCGAAAACATTTAAGAACTCCAGAATGTTATCAAAATACCTGCCATTTTAACAACAGGAATTTTAACATCAAAAATTCACTATTCGTTAGCCCCTCTCCCATCAGAGAGAAGGTGACGACTCGATACAGCTTTTAACTTCAATTGACTGGGCTGATTTGAAAGCAATTGTAATGTATTGATATGTCTGAATCTTATAGAATGCTGTCAGTTGCCCCAAGTCTTTGGGGAAGAGGGGCAGACAAATCTGAAAATAAATAAATAAAATAATTAAAAATTCTCTTTGACGTGGAATGATGTCATGGCCGTCAGAAAAACCAGGGTGATAAAATATATGATTTTCCAATTTGGATTCTAGGAGAGAATGTTGAGGCATCCAGATGTATTTGGACAAAACTTACAGGCTTGCCAGGCTCCCCCACAGCCCCCTGTGCTCCTCGTGGGCCAGGTAGCCCCCGTTCCCCCTGTGGAAGAAAGAAATGAAGGCAGAGTCAGAGATTATCCTGTCCTCAAAGATGTGGCTAGGAAGTGCTAGACACCTTAGGCAATGTTATGTGTGGTCAGTTGATCCAATTAGTCCCTGTTGATCCAATTAATTCAGGACAATGATGGGAACAGAGTGAGAAATATCGACTATAAATTAATCCAGGATTAGGATGTCTGTACTGGCTACTGTGGTTTTAGATTGCTAACCTCCAGGTAGGGGCATGGAGATCTTCAGGAATAACCTCTACGCACCAGTTCCTCTTGATAATACAGCTGGAAGGAAGGAAGGAAGGAAGGAAGGAAGGAAGGAAGGAAGGAAGGAAGGAAGGAAGGAAGGAAGGAAGGAAGGAAGGAAGGAAGGAAGACACAGTGTCTAGAATTGTGGGAGACAGAAAGAAAGAAAGAAAGAAAGAAAGAAAGAAAGAAAGAAAGAAAGAAAGAATAGGAAGGAAGGAAGGAAAAGAGAAAGAAAGAAAGAAAGAAAGAAAGAAAGAAAGAAAGAAAGAAAGAAAGAAAGAAAGAAAGAAAGAATAGGAAGGAAGGAAGAATAGGAAGGAAGGAAGGAAGGAAGGAAGGAAGGAAAAGAAGAAAGAAAGAAAGAAAGAAAGAAAGAAAGAAAGAAAGAAAGAAAGAAAGAAAGAAAGAAAGAAAGAAAGAAAGAAAGAAAGAAAGAAAGAAAGAAAGAAAGAAAGAAAGAGGGAGGGAGGGAGGGAGGGAGGGAGGGAGGGAGGGAGGGAGAATTGTCTGGAATCCCATTATACTTCCTCACCCTTCCTCCTTTGCTTCCAACTTCTCCTGCCAGCCCTCGTGGACCTTCGGGACCAGGATCACCCTATGAGCAAAGAACCAGCCATTAGAGTGACTTACCAAAGAAAGAAGGCAGGGCCTTCAGATGTTAGCCTGAGCAGCATAAATGATTAGGAACTCACTTCTTTGGAGAGGCGTATGTGAAAATAGAGCCTTTGCTACTTGTGGAGATCCCCTCGTGGTGTTTTCAAGGCAAAAGACATTTGGAGGTAGTTCGCCATTGCCTTTTCTCCCATTAACATACTAACCAGGGCCAACCCTGTTCAGCTTGGGCCATCCAGGTCAGGGCATGCTATGTCTACAGACACACAAACTGCATCTAGCAGCTACCGCCTGGTCCTACATGAATGAGCTTTTGAGAGATTACAAGCAGCAATTCTGTCCTATTTTGTGCCCTCGGTGGTTCTATTTCCACACACCATCCCCTGCTCTACCATTCAAGCGTGGGAGCATAGCTGCTGCTAGACTGCACGTAGAGCTGTATAGTTGACTGTAAGACAGAGAAAATTGACATTTTTTTAATTGTTGAGTTTCTATACATGTTCATAGTCTTTTAACTCTGTAAACTTCAGTGGGAGCTTTGTCTGCAAGTGGCTTAGAACAACCCCAAAAAGACAACGGGTAGCTCTAGGAATCGCCATAAACTCTGTGGCAAAACCATCTGGCCATAGAGCACACTCATCCCAGCAAGCAAACAAGGGTTTAGTGAATCCTTGAGTTGCCCAGCGGTCCCTGAGTTGCACATGGTCAATTGCACCAGTCTTTAAGAAAAGCCACTCCCCCAACCGATGTACATCCACTTCATTGGGTACTAAGCTGCATGGGAGGGTGGCATATAAATCAAATAAATAAATAAATAACACTCTCTAGACCTGGAATCCAAATGCGTAGGGGTGTGTTTATCGCTTTCTCAGACCTGCTGATGAGATAGAAACTCCTAGCATAGTGATGGAAGGCTGCCAAACTTACCCTCTCTCCTTTGGTTCCAGGACCTGCTGGGCTCCCTTTTGCACCCGGATCACCTCGACGGCCCTTGGGCAAAACAAGAAAACAGTCAAAGCACAATCCAGACACTGGTTCCTTGGTCAGTGTTACGCTGGTCTCTCCTCATTTGGTTCTCCAAACCAGGTGGCAGGTAGAGCCAGGGCCTGTAGCTGGATTGACTTTTGACGGAAAAGTGGTCTTTGAGCTGAACCAGGAAGGGTTGCCAGGTTCATCGGTGCTGCTAACAGGGGATGGGGGGGGGGATGCTTCCTGGGAATGATGCAATGTGCTGACATCACCCAGAAGTGATGTTGGCATGCCAGAAATGTCAGGGGCAATGCTCTGGCTTTTGAGCAAAACTTGACAGATTTTGCTTCTAACCGTAGAATTTTGCCAGAACCCCCAATACAGGAGGGGATCTCCGAGTTTCAGGGGTTCCTCTCCACCACCACCTAGCTGGCTAGTCGGGGAGGGGAATTACCCTCCAATAGGGAAGAAATAAACACGATGTGGTAATGTAGGCATGTTGGTGATGTGGGGGAGGGTATGACACTCTGGATTTGGGGAAAAACTCTATGGTAAGAAGCTAATTCTACCACAGAGACTTTGCCCACAAATCAGAGCATCGCCCCCGACGTCTCCAATGTGGCTATATCACTTCTGCCGACTCCAGAGGGGAAAATGCTTGTGTGTGTGTGTGTGTGGAACGTCTATGGGAGCTGCAGCCAGAAGGCAGAATCAAATCATGCACACCCCAGAATGAATTTTGGGGATTTATGCAGATTGTGTGTCAGATGAAGCAAACAACATGCAGGGCTGTGATTAGAAGCCACTAGACCCAAAGGACGTTCTCTCAATTCCATTCGAACCTAAACCTAAGCAAAGAGTCGACACGCTTAAGAATCCCTGAGCCCAGCCCGTATTGGGATCTCCCTCTTTGAACAAAGCAATGAAACGGGAACCGCCGAGAGTCTTACAGGTTCTCCTTTTGGCCCGGCGGGTCCAGGGCCACCTTTGCCTCCTTTGATGCCAGGGCTCCCAGGGGCGCCATTGGTTCCTTTCGGTCCCTTCGGGGAAAGACAAACGGAAGGAGAAATCAGAATGTTCCCCACCCTCCCCCAGCCGGAGGGAAGCAACCACCTGGGCATCAAAGACCATATTGCAGCAGCAGGAGGACTGGGCACCAGTCATTGTCCAGAACCCAATCCACCCCAAAAGACCTTGGCCAGATTCCTGGTCCTCCCCCCCCTCTCTGAATCAGCCAGTAAGTCGTTTTCACCCCAATAGTGACATCTCTAAACAACGACATCTCTAAATAGGTAGATTAATATCATGCTGTAGCTTACATGCTACATCCAACATATTCCAGTTCTGGAAACTCATCATTCTCATTCTCATTCTCATCAGCTCGGTAATGGTGAGGCAGCTACTGAGCATGCCCCGTGGATTCCAAGAGGTGCAACAATTTAAAACCCCAAATGATGCATACCCTGCCTCCTCTTTCTCCGTTCGGCCCTGGCAGGCCGTTACGTCCAGGTCGGCCAGGATAACCCTGAAAAAGAGATACAGAGGGCAAGGGTCACATATATCCATTGTATCTATGTTGATCAAGGTGTGGTTAGTGCATTTCTATAACCTTAATCCAAGCAGGAGGGTCCCCTTCTGCCTCTTAGATCCAATTCCTAAGGTAACTTTAGGGGCCATTCCGCAAGAGTTCAAAGTAGCAGGAGCGTGGCAAATTGTAATCGCTACTAATTTGCAGTTATGCACGACGTCGCACACAATTGGCCACACTCCTGAAACTGATCAGCAAACAGCGCTTTGTTGTAGCGCTTAAAGGGAAATCCCAAAAAGTGGATTCACCCTCCCAAAAGCGCTACACTCGTGCAAGCAATCTGCAACATTTCCGAAAAAGACCTGTGCGTTCCCATTGTTGCGGTTTCAGCTAAGTCCCTCCCCCTGGCTCTTTCCTCTGATCTTCCGGCGAAGCGATTGCCATTTTTTTTTTGTCGGAGCAAGTGGAGAGCAACGAACCGGCGAGCCTTCATTCACCCAGTGAGGCTTCTCCGGCTGCAGTCCCTACACAGAGCTGCTTTAAAGCTCGCCTCAAGTCACCAAGCACAACACAAGCCCCGTTTGCTAGTTCCCTTTATTTTCAGCAGAAAATCGCGCCCGTGCATAGGGGGGGATTTTTTTTTCACTCGGGGGAGTGTGGCAATGATGAATCGCCAGCTCATACACCACTTGCCAGCTAGATGGGTCTCTCTGTTGCAACGAATCAACGCAGATTCGTTGCAACGTGTGTGTGTGTTTTTTTTAAGCCTGTTCTTAAAGGCAAAGGGGCTTTTTCGGAGCATGGTAACAACTGCCCATTGGCTGCTCATTTGATTGACAGCCAGGGACAGGACAAAGCTCAGCAAATATCGCTTCCTTCCTAGCGATTTTTGCCAAGACCGGAAATCTGTGGGAAACGATTGAAACGCAACGGGATTCCACTACAAAGGCAGGTATGCATAATGACGAATTCCACTATTTAAAATTGCGTTTCTTCTTTCCGAAACCAATTTGCCACATTGATCCTGGTGCGGAATGGGCCTAGATGTCACACTTTTTTTCGTACTCTTTTTGTCTTTTGAGAAGGAAAGTATAAATTACACTGCTTAATGCACTGAGCCAAAGAGCTTTTATTGGGGAAAGGAAAGGAAGGTACAGGAGAGGAGAGGAGAGGAGAGGAGAGGGGATAGGGAAGGGAAAGAAAGGAAATGAAAGGGAAGGGAAGGGAAGGGAAGGGAAGGGAAGGGAAGGGAAGGGAAGGGAAGGGAAGGGAAGGGAAGGGAAGGGAAGGGAAGGGAAGGGAAAACCTCTTACTTGCTGAGGATTTTTCTCCCAGTCTGGATCAGATACTGGAAATGTGTCAGGATATGGAAAAGGGTCTGGGTGCATAGGGGCAGTTGCATGTGCATTTGCTGCTATGTGTGGAGAAGCATTTTCTTTTAAGAAATGGTTCATACCTTTACTCCTGCCTCTCCTGGTGGTCCTTGATCCCCTGCTTCTCCAGAATAGCCATCGGCACCCTGGGGAGGAATGCAACAGAAACTCAATTACAGCACTAACTACCGTCTATTGTCTTAAGAAAACAAAACAGAAGCCGCAGGAAGGGACTCTGGGATATCATAGAATATAAGACAGACATCCTGTGGCTTCATAAAGCTTCCCCCTTTGTCTCTGTCTGATGCTCACAGCTGCAGGAGCATCATTTTCTCTTGAAGGGCACTGCACACTTGAGTTTAGAGAGGAGCCAAACTGCTCATTCTGCATGCTCTTTACTGCTAATGTAACTGCTACCACTGGGCTTCATCCCAGATGTTCAGAGGAGCCCCGTGGTCAAATACTGCAGCTGGAGAACATGTCGCAGTGCTTGCTCTTACCCTGTCCCCTGGGTCGCCCTTACAGCCAGGAGCTCCAATACGCCCAAGCTTGCCCTAAAAAGAAGACAGAAAAATATGATTAGAGGGATAGTTGCCAGTATTTGAACACACACACAAACACTGCCACATCCTGAATGAGACCACAAGTCCATCATCAAGGTGTATATTGCTTCCTGAGACTCACAGCAGCTCTTCAGAATCTCAGTCTTTTATATTACCTACTGTCACCCTTTAACTGGAGATGCCAGGGATTGAACCTGGGACCTTCTGCATGTAGAGCAGAGGCTCTTCCACTGAGCCACAGCTCCTCCCTTCTGTCTACTCCCAAAAAATCCAGCCCTAATTAGTTGAATATTTGGACTGTATACTACCAAGGTGTTCAGGGAAGATGCTTAGGGATATGACTGAATTTTGTGACCACTGAAAACTTGTGTTTTTTCACACTCAGGAGAAAATGACAATTTCTTCTGGACCATAATCTTAAAAGAAACTTGATAGAAACAATGGTCTTGGACATATCTGTACTGCAGCCCAAGGTTGGGAGCAGGCTGAAGGAGACTATGCTACAGCTCCATGCCAGCAGTGTATGGTTTTGAAGAAAGGCAGGGCTAGGGTCACCAGATCCATCGGCACTATCAATGGGGGATGGAGGGGCACTCTCAGGAGTGGAGAAGAATGACGTGTGATGCTGACATGACCCGGAAGTGATGCTGGTATGTGGGAGAGCGACACTCTGGATTTTGGGCAAAACTCTATGGTAAAATTAGCTTCTAACCATAGAATTTTGCCCCAAACTCAGAACATCACCCCCTGATGATCCTGACTTGCCGACATCACTTCCAGGGGACTGGTAACAAGGAGAATCTGACTTAGCAGCATTGCAATACTCCATTGCCCTGTGTACAAGCGGCAGTGGACTAGTGTTTAAAAGGACGCGACATGACACACAACGTGAAAGAGTTATCTCAGCATTCATTCACTACCTTCTGTCCATCTGTGCCGTTCCTTCCAGCTAAGCCAGTGGACCCCTGAAATAAAAGAAGAGAGCATCAGAAACAGGTCGTCCCCCAAATTTAGAGGCGGGGTAGCAGGTAACGTTGAAAGGCTGGGCCTTACCTTTCGGCCATCTCCGCCAAATTCACCCTGCAATAGAAAAGAGGAGGAGCAATGAGTCTGGTTGAATTACTTGCATAAGGCCAGTCTCAATGGAATGGCAGGCTGTCAAACAGTATTAACAAGCCTACAGGTCTACAGGCAAGCTGTGATTTGGAAAAACAGCAACATGTATCTTCCTGGAGAGACTTTAGAGCCAGTCTCCATGCGTACCCTCCCATCGCATCTACCCATTAGTTGAAAAAAACTCCCATGAAACATTCTGGACTAATGACAAATTTGCCAATTGCAGAATTGCCTGGCAGTGTGGTATCCAGCCAATGAAGATGCAACACAACTCTTTGGCATCAAACAAGGCCACAACTTTATTGACAACCCCATAAACTAGGGTTGGCCTGGCACGAGGTGAGGAGTAAACCCTGTGCAGCCATCCAGCTACTAACCTGGGCTCAAGGGGCGCCCTGGTCCTCCTTCCTCCCAGCCTGGAGGAAGTCTCCCTTGCCCCTTGTATGCCCTCCCCAGGGAGGAGCTCGGTTAATGGTCGTCGGACGTCCACCACATTCAACCATCCCTACCTCCTGGCTCCGAGCCCCTGACCTTCCCAGCCGGGCAAGGCCGTGCTCGGTGTTAGCCGGTCTCTTATTGAGACCCCCAACCCTAGGGTCCCAGTATGCAAACTGGCCCCTGGCCAAACTACTCCACCTCATGCCCCTTTTCCGCAGTTGGGACGAAGAAACCCCAACCCATATTGGGCGGGAGGGTGGGCGACTGTCCTCCGGCTCTCTGGGCGGTGAAAGGGGTGAGCTCCGGCCTTGTGGCGCTTAAATGCCAGCGCCCAAGGCCCGCCCCCTGTCGCGCAATTATGATGCGCCAGCCGGCGCGTCCCCAGAACCAGCGGGTGGATGCCTCTTTGTCCCTCCCCCACGCCGCGGCAACCACGGCTGCTGTTTACTTGCGGCCGTTCTTTCTAGGTAAGGACAACACTTCGGATAAGAATGGTTTCTGTTTCCTGATTGACCTGTGATGACTACAACATTAATTAAATTTGTCAAACAGGCACAAGTAAAACCTGACTTTCAAGATTTATGGAAATCTATTGTTTGATTTCCCTTCTGTACAAAAAATGTCACTGACGTTCACATCGGAGACATCTTTAAAGGCCCCAAATGAACAAATACATTTTCTTTTTGAAGAGCATCATATATTTCCCAGGATTTTTTGAAAAACAACAACAACAAAAACGCTTTACCTTTTCTCCTTTTAGCCCATGAACTCCCTAGAGGAAGGAGAAGGAAAAGTCAGTTAGTACTTATTGAAATGAATTAATTTCATGTTTACAACAGAGATAGTATTATGACCAGGCGGGACGAATTTCAATCAGGGATTTAAAATATGTCTCATCTATACAATAAAGCCAATAGGTTGTTTGACCAGAAAAAAAGACAGCAATATAACAAAAAGTCTATTCTAATTTTGATTTTTGCAATCTATCGCCAATTTAACCTATCGCTAGTTACTAGCTTATACATTTTATATCGTATTATATAACCCGATTGTCTTTTCTTTTTTCTTTTAACATTTAATTACGCAGGGATTGTATACTAGGTATGATTGTGATGCCCCACGGCTATTGCAATTTTACTGCTACTACAAAACGTTATTGCTGTTCAATATTCATTATAAACAAGCAACATTTAACTACAGCAGCTCTATATTTGCAAACCAGCTATAATAATATATATATTTCTCTTCTGCCCTTTTCTGAAGGGTTGGGGTGGATTACAACATTTAAGAACACTAAATTTAACATTTCCAATATTTAATATTTTAACAATTTAAATAACTGATTTTCTGATGCCACATTCTTAACAAGAAACAAACAAACAAAAAAAGACAAAGAGGGACACAGCAAACAAAATATATAGAGATATAAACTAGTCAGATTAACTGAAATAGGGAAGCCGGCAAATTTTGGGATGTTACTCTGGTGTCTCTAAAGCCGGTCTAGTCTCCTGCATCCAAGAGGAAATAAAGCCCTCCCAAGACCGAGGTGCATCTTCCATTTGGCACCCATTTTGCCAACCTCATCCAAGGGTGTATGATGCAAGAGACCGGCAGGCTTTCTTTGTAATCTTCTTCAACCCCAAGTAGATGATCTACTCTGAGTTGAGTGGGATCAAATTATTCCTTTCCTAGCAGGAACAGACTGATTTCTTCTGCTGACCCTCAGTTCTGTATCCTCACACGAACAATGATACGTAGAATGCATCATCTAATGTGTCATATATTTAAGTGGTGGTAGAAGGCGCTGTCAGGTCTCAGACAACTTATGTTGACCCCCACCTTGGGGCTTTCAAGGCTAGAGATGTTTGGAGGTGGTTTCCCATTGCCTCCCTCTGCATAGCAACCCTGGGCTTCTGTGGTGGTCTCCCATTCAAGTACTGACCTGTTTAGCTTCCGAGATATGACAGAGCCAGGCTAGCCTGGACCATCTAGGTAAGGGCAACATCCAGAAGTCTTGTGCTCAATTGTCACATTTTTAAAGAGGAGACCATCCTGTTTGCCAGAGGTGGTTTATCCTAGTAGCACATGTGATTCCAGAGGCCCCACAGTGCTGTATGGTTAGGGGGGCTTCACACTGCAATTGTGTGTGGAGGGGGTCTTCATACTTTTGTGGCTTGCAGACCACAAGAACAGGAAAAGGCAGATATGCATGCTCTGTTAGTAACTGAGCATGCACATTGTTCATTGAGCATGCGTGAGGACCACAAGGTGCATAAATAAATAAATAAATTAAAGGAGTGTGAAGGTTTCCTTAGATACTGGGGCATTGTGCTTGCACGTTCCATCAAGGTTCAAGAAATGTTTTCAGCCAAGTGAATCTGACCGTTGTTTCAAAAGTTCCAGCTGACCCTGGGGAGGGTGGTGGTGGTGGGGGGTAACCTGCTGCAAATTGTACAGCACAAGGAATAGCGCCAGTTGTGCTCAGCTAAGGCCCTGCAAATCCTTAAACTGGGCCTGCTGTTTGTAGCTCATATTTATTTTATGCCACACCAGCATATCTAGTCTCTTCTTATAAGTACCATCTTTCTTTTGGGCAAATATTCTGTACCAGTGGGCCTGATTTCGATCCCGTGTCAAAACTGGTTTCACCTAGCACTCATCTTCAGGATTCTGGACCACTCTAAATTCTGATTTATTTATTTAAAACACTCCTGCCTTCTCTATCACCCCTCTAGGGACCCAAAGTGGCTTGTACCAAAGTTTAAAAACAACACTTGTCAAACACAAATGCAACAGTATAATCGCAGTTCAGATACTGGCTTATTCTGCACACGTTGGATAATGTGCTTTCAGTGTGCTTTGGCAGCTGGATTTTCCTGCATGAAACTGGAAAATCTACTTCTAACGTGCATTAAAAATGCATTATCAGACGTGTGTGGAAGAAGCCAAAATAAAACCTGTGACATCTAGGGTGACCTCCAAAACCTTCTTGAATGAGTGCATCTTAAAAACTCTCCTCAAGTTGAACAGGCAAGTACCCTCCTGACCTACCCACAGGTCATTGCTAGGAATGGATGGCAGGGAAAAAGACTGGAGGTGCCATCTGGATTGATACAAGGAGATACGGTCCTTTGGTGTAGGATTCATAACGTAGTTCTCCAGTCCCTCCCAACGTTTCTCCCACCTTTCTGTGTGCTGTGGGTCATCTCCCCTAGACAGTTCTCATATTCTGAATCCAGGACAAAACCTGAGTTGGATCGGACTGCAGGGGATATTGTTTTGGGTCCCCACTTGGGTGTTGACCAAGATGGTTAAGGTGATTCATCAACACTGGGGCCGTTCACAGGAGGACACTTTCCCTCCACGGTTCCTGGTAAAGGACCCGTTCTTGTCCTCCCAGTCTGCCCCGCGGGACTGAGAGCCTGCCTCTTCATAATGCCATTGAACAAGTTGGAGCCGCTAAGATGAATGCAACCGCTATTCCCTCCCTGTTCCCATGTTGAGTTGAGAGATAGATGACAAGAACAAAATTCTGTACCTTGGGGCCAGGATGTCCAATTGGTCCTTCAATTCCTGGGTCGCCCTATATTAAAAAGAAAGCATGTTATTAGCAGTGGTCATTTAAAGAGGATTTAGTGCTTTTTCTCATTCATTGCTTGCTGATTTTACCCATCTATTTGTTGCAGCTTCATTCCGTAAGTAACGAAGCTGGGAATATGCTGGAGGACACAAGGAGGCCCTGGACAGATACTGCAGAGGTTTGACTTTCCTGAGTGCAAATTTATTCGGCCCCATTTGTTAAAGGCAACATCCTGTTTAGAAAATATGGGATGGCGATTTGCATCAGCCAAACTGGGTTCAACTTGCCGAAAAAGTTATTGCCTGTCTCCCATGTGATGCTATCCATAAATTTCTGGGATAGACCATCCTCAACTTCTTAATGCTTTTCTAAAAACAGGGCACCTAGTCCAAACCCCCTGCTCTGTGCAGAATCAGCCTAAAGCATTCAGTATAAGGATCTGTCCAGCCGCTGCTTGAAGACCACCAGTGATGGGGAGGTCGCCACCCCCTTAGGCAGCCAATTCCACTGCTGAACTACTTTGACTGAACATTTTTTCCTGATATCTAGCCGATATCTTTCTATGCACAGTTGAAACCCATTACTGCTGGGCCCATCCTCTGCTGCCAACAGGAACTGCTCCCTGTGACAAACTTTCAAATACTTCAAGAGTGCCACCATGTCTTCTCTCTAACTCCTCTTGCCCTCAGCCTCATAGGGCTTGGTCCCCTGGCCCTGGATCACCCTTGCCGCTCTCCTCTCAATTTTGTCCACATTTGTTTTGAAGGAAGGCCTCCAGAACTGCACACAGGACTCCAGATGTGGTCTAATCAATGCGGTGTACAAGATTTTGGGGATACAAGCTTTCAAGAAAGGGAGTGTTGATACTTGAAAGCTTATATTAGTTAGTCTCCAAGGTGCTACTAGATTTGAGCATAGATCTAGTTTCAATATATCGTTCTTTAATCACGTGTTACTTAAAAAAAAAAAACACCAACCAATTTTCAAGTGGGTTCTATGCCTGGTTAAATTGCTGCATGTCTCAACCAAAAGAATAGGTATAACGGGGGGAAGCAGGCACAGGTAGAGATGGGGGGTTGGCTTCAGGATAAAGCCTTTCCAGTCTGTATGGGGAGAGTCATTGTGAGGGTCGCTCAGCAACGAGTGACTATCAAAAGAATCTGAGGCTCCTTAAAGCTCTCAGAAACAAACCCCCTTCCTCAAGGATCTTTCCTTGTTCATTGAACAGAAGGGTCCTGGCCCCTATGTGGTGGATTGAGCTCCCAGAAGAGCTGAGGGCCCTGATGGAGCTCTCTGGGTTCCACCAGGGCCTGCAAGACGGAGCTCTTCCGCCAGGGGTTTGGTTGATGCTGGGTGTTGTTGGTATCAGGGCTGGATAGCAGATCTTCCAGGATTAGGTATTAGACCTGTTTGGAACCACTGAGTGATACGCTCCTGGTTTTTCTTCCAGTCACCAGTCATCGATCAAACCCAAGACTGGTTTCAACTGCTTGAGACGTTGGAGGAGGAGTCTTGTATTTTAACCACCACTGTGATTCTATTTATTGCCAGGGAGTTGCTGTAATATTACTGTGTTTTTAAGATTTGGATTAATGTTTGATGGAGGGATGTTTTATCTTATGTCTATTGTGAACCGCCGCGAGCCAACTGTCCTGGGAGCAGCAGTATATAAATATAATAAATAAATAAATTAAATAATAGGGTCTATAATAGAGTCTAAGACAAAAAATATAGCAGGGTCTGTGTTAACCCTGTGAATCAGTTGATTCTTCCTCATGTATGCAGGTTACAGTGGATGAGCGATAGGGTTGTGAGTGTCCTGCATAGTGCAGGGGGTTGGATTAGATGGCCCATGAGATCCCTTCCAACTCTATGATTCTATGATTCTACTGTACATCACACCATACCATTGATTTTGGACTAGCAATTTCATCACCAGAGTTCAATACCAGCTCTGGGGATTAGAAGCTGATTGTGAGACTTAAATAACACCCCCAAACTGGTATGCAGATCTGTGTATTGTAGGGCTGCCAAAATCTCACCTAAAGGCTGGCTGGCAGTCCTAACATCAGATACGATCCTAGATGTCTGAATGTCCAATGTCTAAAATTGCTTCAGTGGTTCATATAGCACAGGCTTTCTCAACTGTTTTACCATTGAGAAACCTCTGAAACATTCTTCAGGCTGTAAGAAACCCCAGAAGTGGCATGATCGTGCAGAATAGGGTTGCAAAACAGAACTGTGGACATGCCTACCCAGGTCCCTTCCCCTTCCCACCCCCTCTAGGCTCACCATTGGCCATTTTGGAAGGGTTGGGTGGGTTGATATGACCAAACTTTAAAACTATATTAAACATTAATTAATTCCCACCCCTTTGGGAAACCCTTCCAGGGCCATCAAGAAACCCCAGGGTTTCACGAAACCCTGGCTGAGAAAGCCTGATACAGCACATGATCAATGGGGGCATTATTTGGATTCTCACATTCTCTAGTTACCCACCTGTCGTCCTTTCACACCAGGCGTTCCTGGGGCTCCCATGTTACCTTTTGCACCCTAGAAGAAAAAGAAATCAAAATCAGAGAGGACGACGTTTCTTCCTTATTTCCATGGCATGAAAATGGCAAATGAGTGTCGTTTGCAAGGTAGCACTAATATAATGCCATGCTCAGATTCCACAGTAAGTAGAATCCGTTTCTGGCAGGGGCACAACACCCTTAACAAAAATCCGGCAGAAATGTCTGTTGTTTTTCTTTTAATGAAGCATCCAGTAAACGTTCCATTATTCTGCAGAATCTAGCTCCATGTCTCAGACATGACTGGTTCCCCCCCCCCCCCAGCCCAGCTGAGGTGAACGAAATAATCTCAGCAATCTGTTGTAAGCCTCCTCAAGCAAGATTCGGGAGAGGCAGCTTATAGTTTTTCTAAATATATAAATATTTGAAATAAACAAATATACTTAGACAGATTGGGCTGGGCTGGGCTGGGCTGGGCTGTGGATGAGTCTTCTTCACAGCCGTTAAGGACCAAATTACCTTCGCCGGCCTTGCTTTTCTTTGTCACCCACCCATTTCATCTTGAAAGACGGCACTTCGCTTACCTTTTGTCCTCGGAAGCCCTTGGGACCAGCTGGGCCCTCAATTTCCAGACAGCGCATTTTGTAGCACTGAAATCAATGAGAACGAAAATTCGATGAAGTTTTCGTACCAAAGGGCTTGATATATTTTATCATTTCAGGAACTAGACCCTGGAACTATGGGGGAAGGTGACACTTCAATGGCGGATCTTTTAAGTTTCACCCACCTCAGGGGTCTGCTCAATGACTCTTTTACTCCAGTTCTGTCATACATTTCCAAGAAGGAAGGCCAATATTGTGGCCTTGTACGTGTCTCTTTCTAAGAAAGTCAAGCAGGTATCTCTTCTGCAGGGACTCGTCTTTTGAGCTGGTCATCTACTCAACCTTTTGTCACTGTCCTTCTTTTCACACTCCCAAATAATAGTTCATACGAGAACATTACAGCCCACAGAATACTGGATATTCAACAATCTACAGACTTTGAATGTCAGAATTTCCCACTTTTCTTTCCCACTGATCCCTCTGAAATTTTGGTTCTGGGTGGAAGGGTGGGTGAATGAACCCTCAGGGAGAACATAAGGGAAAAATTGGAGGGTCTACCATTGGGGAGGGGGATTGGCAGGAATCATCCCCATTTCTGAAGACCTTTAAATCTTTTGTCATATTCAAATTGCTGCTGTTGCATTTGGAGGTTGTGAAATCATAGGTCTAATCCCAGGTGAATCTGAAAACCACTCTTCTTGTAAAAATCATCAATTCCCCACAGCAACGTAGCAATCTCTGCAGGAGGTGCTAACAATTATTCCATGAAGATCAAAGACCAAGAGTTACGAAGTCCATAATGTGTCGATCCATAAAGCAGTTAAGCTAGCGTATATGGATTGAGACAGGTTTGTAAACCTCATCTCAGGATGGTTTTCTTGCGAATGCTAAGCTATTAATAAGCCCTAAGTTTAATGGCATTAATTCCTAAGTATGTATGTCCAGACCTTTTCTGCACTGGAGGCTTTGTGCCAGGTTGCAGGTTGGAGTTTGAGCTGGGGCAGATTGCCCCCACCTCTTCCTGCTCCTGCATGGGAGAGCACTTGTCCCAGTGTACCTCATCAGCCCCAGATTTGTGTTCCTGCATAGGAGCTGGGGCAGAAAAGTTCTCTGTGCAGAAACGGCCCAGGATAGCACAGTTTGTCTGTTAGAAACTCACAGCTACACAGGTGGATCTATGGAACTCTGGATGTACTTTCGGCGGTGGCATTTTTCACCAATACACAGCGCTAACAGTTATTGATAAAATGACTAAGCTTTTTGTCTGATACAGAATCTTTCATTACCTTACACAGATCTCACTTTGCTTCGGCCACAAAAGCAATAAGGGTCAAATTAGTTGAGAGTAAACAAGATATTATTTAAATGTGATCTACAATGTGCTCTGGCGATTCCTTTTAAAGCAATATTTTATTTGTATGGAGAATTTTATTTTGAATTAATACATGTGTGCGGGTGTGCGTGATAGCTAAAATCATAAATATTTGGAGTAGAAAGTTGCAGTGGCCAGTGGCCCCATGGAATAAACTTTTGACTGACAGACAGAGCTATGCTCTCGGCAAACATGAGGAGGTTTGGCATACTTACCTCTCCGTAGGCTTCATGTTTCTGTGGGAGGAAAGGATACAAAGAAAAATTCAAATCGTTACTGAAGACACCAAACAGACACAGTTTCCCCCCCAGTACAGATGTAGCTCTTGGAATATACTCTGTGTGCTCCTGGCCAAACATGGATTCTGACCAGGGCTGGATTATCCATGGAGCACATACTACGGGCCCCACACTTCCATGGGCCCCACACAGAACCTTCACCCCTCCATGGATCAGGTCCATAGCCTCTCTCCTCTCCTCCCTTTCCCTCTTTAAGGACACTCGGAGTGACACCCTTTTCTACTATGGGGGGTCCCTCTGCCCGCAGGGGGTCCCTTTGCTCCCACCAAAATTAGGCTTGTGCGCCGGATCCGGCCTGATTCGGCTTTGGTGCCCATTAAAGTCAATGGTGCCATTGACTTTAGTGGGAATTCCAGCGTTTCTGCCTTTCCCGGAGCCTGGCGGGGGGTGGGGTTTCAGATAGAACCTCCAAACTTTCAGGGAAGCCCCAGGAGACTCTCCCCTGGCACCCCCCCCCCAAATTTCACAATGATTGGACTACAGGGTCCATTTCCAGGGGTTCCAAAAGAGGATGCCCCCATCTCTCCATTCTATCCAATGGATAATGGGCTACGAAGACGGATCGGGCCCGATCGGGCCCCTGGTGCACAAGCCTAGGCAAAATTTACTCTACTAGGGCCCCACAAATCCTTAAACTAGCTGTGGTGCTACGTGCCCCACAAACCTTTAAACCATTCCTGATTCTGACACTGAACTTGGGCTCGTTTCGCACGTTCCGCACCGGAAAATCCAGCTGCAAAAGTGCATTATCCAACGTGTGCAGAATGGGCCTTGGATTTTTTAGCACCTCTGCTTTCCCCTTTCAAAAAGGCTGTCCACACCCAGCCCCAGCAACGGCCTGGGAATCTTTATGGGGATGCGATCCAGCAAACCACTGAATGGCTGAGGGAAGGGTCAAGGATATTTCCCAGTTTCTGGCTTCTGCCCTTGGGGTCTTATTCTTGGTTTTGATAGGCATCAAATGAGGCAACATGCCCTTTGATAGTCTGCTGTCTGCCATTTTGGTTCTTGCCAGGACAATCCAAATTCTGTCAACAATTTGAATTTTGCAGATCGGGGAAGTATTGTTTTTCATGTAAAGTTAATCTTTGGGCCTTACTTAGAGTCAGCATGGGGTTCAGAGGGTTGGACTCATATCTGGGAGACTGAGGTTTGAATCCCCACTTGGGCTGTGGAAGCTCACTAGGTGAACTTGGGCCAGTTATTCTTTCTCAGCCTAATCTCCCTTGCAGGGCTGTTGGGAAGATAAAATGGAGGATAGGAGACTGAAGTAGTAGTAGTAGTAGTAGTAGTAGTAGTAGTAGTAGTAGTAGTAGTAGTAGTAATAGTTATTTTTATACCCTGCTTTTCACTACCCAAAGCAGTCTCAAAGTAGCTTCCATTTGCCTTCCCTTCCTCTCCCCTCAAAGGACACCTTGTGAGATAGGTAGGGTGCAGAGAGCTTTGAGAGAACTGTGACTGGCCCAAGGTCACCCAGCTGGGGAATCAGACCCAGTTCTCCAGATTAGAGGCCATTGGTCTTTACCAGCTACACCATACTGACTCTCCACCGGGGAGAAAGGCAGGGAATAAATAAATAAATGCTTCTGTGAAGTTGATCTTTTTCAACATTTTTAGCTGGCTCTGTGGCCTGGGAAAAACTTTCAAAAGGGGACTTCAAATTGGACATGCAAATAAGCATTCACAGACATGCCCCATGGCCACCAAACTACAATCATGCCATGGAGTGCAACTTATGTATCAGAAGTCTCATTTGAATTGTCCAAACTATTTAAGCATGCCCATTTGTTAAGAAACTGCATTCATCAGAATATATGAAGGGTGCTGTTGGATCAGACCAGTGGTCCATCTAGTCCAGCATCCTGCCTCACACAGTGGCCAACCAGTTCCTTTGGAGAGCCAAGAACAGGACATAGAGGCCAAGGCCTTCCCCTGATGTTTTCTCCTGGCTCTGGGATACTCAGGTTGACTGCCTCTGAATGTGGACTTTCCCTTTAGTCACAAGAAAATAAGGGGCCATATCAGTGGCTCATTTATCTTACATACACACCAGGGTCTAGTCTGCACGCAATAGATAATGCACTTTCAATGCACTTTTGTAGTAGATTTTCCTGTTCCGCACAGGAAAATCCAGCTGCCAAAGCACATTGAAAGTGCATTATCCTATGTGTGCAGACTAGGCCTAGGTATGTAAAAACAAAACCAAGGCAGATCATGCAAAATAGGTTAAAAAAATCACTGAAGGACAAACAGATTGTCCTGAAGAAGCCTTTTTGGGGCGAAACGCATAGAATTAAAATATCTTTCTCTTTAGTCACTGTGACTAGTAGCTCCTGACAGACCTATCCTCCACAAATCTGTCTAATTTCCCTTTAAAGAGATCTATGCCTGGGGCCACCACGAAGAAGACCTGAAGAACATTGTTTCTGAAGAGGCAGAGCTCAACCCTCACCATAACTTGGATGATCCTGTTAATGGTGTCCATATCCACTTCGATGCCGTCTTTCACGGTGGTGGCATAGTTGTTACGATAAAGCTCAAGTGGGGAGTTTGCGATCTCCCGGAGCCCGGTTTCGTAGATGTGCTGACTCGGGGCCACCGCGAAAAGCTTGATCCCCGCATCCCGTGCTTTTTCGGCCTGCATCTTCATCCCTCCGCAGGGGCTGCCCGTCACGTGACCATCGGTGATCACAATCGCGTAATTCACTCCCTGAGCCGCCTTGCTGAGGATCTGCTGCGTCATGTTGCCGAGAGCACAATCCGTAAAAGTGCCCCTGCCGATGTACTGAATGCTGTTCAGCCGGTTTAGGTAGATGTCCTTGCTGCTGGTGAACTCGCTGTAAATCTTCACCACGTCGGAGAAGTGAAGCCCCGCAAATTGCCAAGTGATTGACACGTGGCTCTGGTAAAGCTCGCTCTCTAGCCTGGCGATGAATTCGGGGATAAACTGCTTGATGTGATTCACCAGACTCTGGATAGGCAGGGTCTGGAGGGCGACGCTCTCTGAGGTGTCAATCACAAAGTACACGTTGATGGGGCAGTCCGTTTTATCTGTGTAGAGGAACAGAGGCAGTGAATGCACGGAGGAGATCTCAATGTGACAATGGCGGATGACGTCACTGGCGCTGGGTATGGTGGGCCTGCGCTAATGCTTTTTCCATAAAGGCACAAACAGCGGTGAAGTGCTTTGACAGAAAGGCGGCGATGAAATGTGACAAGATAAATAATGCATGGTTAACAATAAGAAGAAGAATAAGAGTTGGTTCTTATATGCCGCTTTTCCCTACCCGAAGGAGTCTCAAAGTGGCTTACAGTCGTCTTCCCTTTCCTCTCCCCACAACAGACACCCTGTGGGGTGGGTGAGGCTGAGAGAGCCTTGATATCACTGCTCGGTCAGAACAGTTTTTATCAGTGCCATGACAAGCTCAAGGTCACCCAGCTGGCTTCATGTGGGGGAGTGCAGAATTGACCCCGGCATGCCAGATTAGAATTCCTCACTCCTAACCACTACACCAAACTGGCTCTATTGTTGTTGTGGAACAACAATAAACTGAACTGAACTAACTAAATAAGCACTATCTCTTTGTTCTAATATTGTGCCACTGTGTGAGTCCTGAATATTATTTAAAACCGGTTGTGTGCCTTAGGCAATGCATATCTTAAATCCACAAAATCTCTCTACTATTTAGGCTACTATATTACACAGGTGTATCCACAGTATACACTTAAAATCTATCTATGCAGTGTCTTGAAATTGCTTCTTCTTTGTGTTTGTTTCTTCCCCACCTCCTTTTGTATTCATTTCTGTAATTCCCCCAAATTTGGATCCTGCAGTTTCCTCCCAGGGCTTCTTCTGCATGATGGATAAGCTGATGAAAACTCACTAAATACATGGTTGTTTTTCTCATCTCTGCACAAAAGACTGAATTTACTCCGCAAAACTGATTTTGCTCTGCATGGTGAACTGCCTCTTCGGTTCTTTAAGCGTCTTTTAAGTGTTGTTTCTGAAAGACGTTTCTCTCCTGCCTGCCTGAGATGTTCTATTAGTCATGCAGAGAAGCTCCTTAGTTATGCAGATTAGTGACTGCATTAGAGAATAAAGCGGCGTTGGCAAAAATACAGGGGGCAGGGCTATGAATTGTTCCATGCAGAGAGCATTGCAAGATAGTTTTTCAACATACTATATTCAATGCAGAACAACGATTGTAATATAATAAAGCGGTTTAAACTGGTTGTTTTCAACATTGTTTTATTTGGCTTTGTGCAGAATCCCTCCAGCTGTATTTGTGAGATAGAAGGGATTGGCTTGCCGTAGAAAAGGAAATGTATTAGTCAGGATAAGGCTGATTCTTGGATTTGTTCCACCAAGCAAAATCATGCCAATAAGAATGTCAGAGGGATTTGATGTGCTTTTTACCTCCACAGGCGGCCCCACGACTCACGTCGACATCATTTTGAGCGAGGAGGGGAACCACAGCTGAACAGAGCAGAACGGCTAAAAAGGCCTTCGAGAACATCTTGTCAATCCCTCTGAAGCCGCTGGATCCTGTCAGGAAAAGAGGGCAACACAGAAGTGAAGCCATTTGAGATTGGAACATGGCGGAAAAGTGGACAAATGAGAACGAGTTGTAATACAATAAGGAGAAGTGAAGATTTCTACAGCTGGGGTCACAAAAATGAGCAGCGTGCATGATGCATGGGTGATACACTGCTGGGTAGCTCTGTGTGTGAACGAGATCTTGGGGCATTTGTGGACTGCAAGCTAGATATGAGCAGACATTGTGATGTGGTGAGAAAGAAGGCAAATGTAATCTTAGTACCTAAAAGTTGTACCAGGGGTGGGGGGGGAGGTATACTTAGGGGGCATCAGAAGCCATCCTGAAAGAGGATAAGCCCAGATCTAAGTCAATATGCTCACAATAACTGTTAAGGTTGCCACCTCCAAGATGGGAAAGACCTGGAGGTTTTGTGGGTAGAGACTAAGGTGGAAAGGGCTTGGGGCATAATGCTATAGTCCAGTTCCCAGAGCGGCCATTTTTTCTGTTTTTCTGGAAAGTAGTTGCATTAGCGGGAGATCTCCAGCCACCCCCTGGAGTCTGGCAACCCAAGTTTACAGTGCAAGGATGAACACAATGGACTTGGAATTTACAGCACAATTAGGAGTGCAACAGACTTTGAAGGGTGCAATTCTGTTTCACTTTTTTCCATTGCAAAAGAGTCGGGTTTAAAGTCAAGTCCCAAGGTCTCTTCAAGGCCTGAGTTCCAATTTGACCCCTGGCTGATGCCCCTTTCATAACAGAAATGTTCCATCTGTCCAAAGATAGTACTAATGGAAAAAATTTCACACTTTGCAAGCATGTAACTGCAACCTTAGGGGTGGAAATCAAATAATTTCATCTAACCAGGTCCCCACCAGTCACCGCCAGAAACTCCTGGGGATTTGGCGATAGATCTTGGAGAGGACAGAGGACCTCTGTGGGGCACAATGCCGCAGAGTCCCTCCCCCCAAAGAATCCATTTTCTCGAAGGGAGCTGATCTCTGCAGTCTGGACATGACCTGTAATTCCAACAAGTCTCCAGATCCCACCTGGAGGCTGGCATCCCTGCACCCAACACTGCAGTGGCTAACTGAGAAACATCCAAACAGTTGGGGGATAATAGTGCCAGAAATATTCTGTAACTTCCCTTGAGAAGTGATGTTGACAGAAGACCGCTTGTACATTTCTCCTTATATACTGCCTCTGGGGAGGGCGTTATATAAATAGAAAGAAAGAAAGAAAGAAAGAAAGAAAGAAAGAAAGAAAGAAAGAAAGAAAGAAAGGAAGGAAGGAAGGAAGGAAGGAAGGAAGGAAGGAAGGAAGGAAGGAAGGAAGGAAGGAAGGAAGGAAGGAAGGAGAAAGACACAGTGTCTAGAATAGTGGGAGACAGAAAGAAAGAAAGAAAGAAAGAAAGAAAGAAAGAAAGAAAGAAAGAAAGAAAGAAAGAAAGAAAGAAAGAAAGAAAGAAAGAAAGAAAGAAAGAAGTTGCCAGTTCCGAGTCGGGAAATTCCTAGAGAATTGGAGGTTGAGCCTGGGGAGGGTTTGAGGAGGGGAGGGGCAGGGTATAATACCATAGACTCCACCCTCCAAATCAGCCATTTTCAGCAGTGGAGATCAGTTGGAATACCAGGAGATTTCTAGGGGGCCCACCTGGAAGCCGGCAACCCTAGGACAGAGGTATAATTCTGTTGAAATATACAAGATCGGCAGTGTGCATCATTATGAAGAACAGAATGTGGACAACGTCCAGAAGGGGACACTGTAGAAGATGTGTATTTAGCATAGTTAGAACAGGAATTTCCTGATTTTTATTCATTCATTGCATTTTTAGTCCTTACTTCCTCTGGAGGATATTTCCAAATTATCTCCCCCCAAAGTTCTCAATTGGAGACTTCCTGTTCCTTTCTTGTACACTTCCTCTCTGCTTGCCTCCAGAACCAATAGATGGAAGGAATGCAGGACAGAGCAGTTAGGACTAATTCTCTCTCTCTCTCTCTCTCTCTCTCTCCTAGACAAAGTTGTTTCTCTTCATAATTAAATAATTTTAATTTTTTAAAGCAGCCTGGTTCTTGGCTCCACTTTGCATATTTAAAATCTGCCAAGGAACTGGCAGATTCTGCCAAGGAAAAGCTGTAACTTCACAGAAGGGGCCAAGGAGCTATTCTCTCACAATCCACCTGTACCTAACCAGTCTGATCCCAAGGGCCAGTGAATGCACTCTAAGTTATCTGAGCAGGGTAGAGCTTGACATTTGGTTTCACTGGTGCTCCTTATGGGTCTGCCTGGCAAGTTTTCTTGAACAACACAAGTTGATTTCTTCTAATTGCTTATGGATTAACCTAAACCATCCAAGTTTGGGATACCAGCTCATCTCCAGGTGACAGAGATCAGCTCCCTTGGAGAAAAGGGCTGCTTTGGAGGGTGACCTTCCTAGCATTTTACTCTACTGAGGTCCCTCCCCGCCCCCAAATCCCACCCACTCCTGGCTGCACCCACAAAGTCTCCAGGTTTTCAGCACCCCAGAGATGGCTGACAGACAGACAGACAGACAGTATATTTATTTGGTCAATTGACCCATTTAAATAATGCATCAATACAAACTGCAATAAATGATAAAAATTAATCGATATGTGCAGTAAAAATACAGAAGTATTGCTACATAAAAATATTAAGATGATAAAACAATGTTAAAAACAATGTATTGATGCGAACAAATAATATGTTATTGTAGGTAGGGGGAAGGGTTATAACATGTAAAGAAGAAGGGGGAAGAAACTTCAAGGAAGTTAGCTGCAGGGTCAAGGAATCAATACATCCTCTAGATCGGGGGTCATCAACCCCCGGTCCGCGGCATGTTACCGGACTGCCGGCAGCCGCGCCTGCCTCCCCCCGCCCACTGCGAGAAAGAAGGAAAGAGGCAGGCGCAGCTGCCGGCACGCTGGCGACGTAAGCGCACGTGCGCGCAGTTGTCGCGCATGCGCGTTAGCGCCCCTGGTGGCGAAAACGCGCACGCGTGGCAACTGTGCGTGTGCATTTGCGCAGCACCCAGGCCGTCGGCTCTCCCCTCACCCTGGAGGCGGTCTCTGACCTAAGAAAGGTTGGGGACCGCTACTTTAGAGCAGTCCATTAACCCAAGTGATAAGATGGCCTATCCATTACCTACCCATTACTATCGTTCAGACAGAGATGGCTGTCTTAGATTTAGTGCTTATCATCCTCCAGGTGGGACCTGGGGGGGTCCCGTGGAATTGCAGGTCATCTCCAGACTAGAGAGATCAGTTCCCCTGGAGGAAATGGCTGCTTGGGAGGGTGGTCTCCATAGCATTAGATTCCACTGAGGTCCTGCCCTACCCCAGATCCCGCCCACTCCCTGCTTCACCCCCCAAGCCTTCCACTATTTCCTAACACAGAGTTGGCAACCCTTGTTCAGAAAGCACAAAACCCTACGGGAAGCACATCATACAGGAATAACACAGCAAAGTTAAGAGACAGCACCCCCTTTCTCTGGGCTCCTCTGCACCTCTACCGCCCCCAAAAGTTCTCTCTGACAGCTTCTCCTAAGGCAGCGGTTCTCAGCCTGGGGGTCGGGACCCCTTTAGGGGTCGAACGACCCTCTCATAGGGGTTGCAGCAGGGTGAGCAGCTTGGCCAGAGTGGAGGGGGGGGCACTGCCACTGTTGTCATTCCCCCTGCAGGGGCCCATGTATGGTGGGACAAGAGGCAGAACTGAACTGAGAAACCCCGGGGGGAAAAACAATTTATATACAATCTTGAGCAATGGATCTTCACGCCATTGGTCAGTTTCGGTTTAATTTCCATAAAAGAACCCTTGCAGAATTTTATGGTTGGGGGCTCACCACAACAGGAGGAATTGCATTACGAAGGTTGAGCATTAGGAAGGTTGAGAACCTCTGTCCTAAGGGCTGGGAAAGGTGCAGGTGAAGAGAATCGGAAAGATATTTTCTGTCGGGATCAGAAGCTGGTTCCGCAGAAGGCTAGTGTCTTTACAGTGAGCTTTTGAGCCCGAGGACCTCGTGCGATGAACAGATTGGCCTTATGTGGCAGTAGAGGGCTTCTCTGTGGGAACATGTCCAGCTTTTTTCACTTTCCTTCCTCCCCCCTCCCCTCCTTTATTTGCAATTCTCTTTGCGATTAAAAGACTGACTCCAATGCTTCTTGGAGACACAAGACGCCTTGTTTTTGAACACTTCCAGACTCTTTAAATCTCCTCCCTGAAAAGTACGCTTTTTTGAGTGAGACCACTATTCCACTTGATCCCCTTTGGATGTTAGTTCTGGGTTGGTTTGTTTTATAAAGCCATTTAAAGTTTGCGAGACCACAATCTGATTTAGAAGATCAAAGGCTTGGTTTAGATTTTGGAGAAGCTTATGGAGACCTTCACCTAGGGCTCCCAATTCTAGGCAGGCAAATTCCTGGAATGTAGCCTGGGAAGGGCAGATTTGGAAAGAGGAGGGAAATTTATGGAGATGTAATGCCCCTAGAGCAGGGGTAGTCAAACTGCGGCCCTCCAGATGTCCATGGACTACAATTCCCAGGAGCCCCTGCCAGCATTCGCTGGCAGGGGCTCGTGGGAATTGTAGTCCATGGACATCTGGAGGGCCGCAGTTTGACTACCCCTGCCCTAGAGGCTGCCTTTCTAAGCTGCCATTTTTTTCTGTCAATTAGGGTTGTCAACCTCCAGGTGGCACCCGGAGATCACTAGCGATTACAATTTTGTTCTCCAGGGTGAGAGTTCAAGTTCCTTGAAGAAAACAGCTGTTTTGGAGGGTGAACTCTATGTAGGGTTGACAGCTCTGTTTTGGGAAATACCTGGCGTCTTTGAGGATACAGCTGAGAGTGGGAGGGATTTGCAATGGGGAGGGGCCTCAGTGGAGTATAATGCTATAGAGTCCACCCTCCAAAGCAGCCATTTTCTCTAGGATTTCTGTGGCCTGGAGATGAGATATAAAACCAGGAGGATCTCCATGTCCCACCTGGGGGACTGGTATCCTTGTTCCTCCCTTCCCCAAACCCTCCCCTCCCAAGTCTCTGGTATTTCCCAATCCAAAACTGGCATCTTGACCTGTAATACTTGAAGCTCTTCAGTTCCCACCTGGAGATTGGCAACCTTACCTTCACCTAACATAGAACTTGAGTTTTAGCAGGCCACAGGCCTGGTTCTCACAGAAGCCTACCCTTGAGCTTTAGACAGCAGTGAGGGTTCTTACCTGAATGAATTCCCTCCACATAGAAATCAACATGCCCCAGGCTACCTATCCTAAATATATAGGTTCTTGTATTGTATGGAGGGCATTTTGGTACACAGAAGAGAATTTCAGGTTTCTTGTACCAGTGGGAACTGGCTTACACAATCTCATCTCACCTGACTCTTAAGGTTTTTGTTATGGTTGCCAGATCCCCCAGTTTTCCAGACAACAGAGGTCAGTTCCCCTGGAGAAAATGGCTGCTTGGGAGGGTGGGCCCCATAACACTCCACTCCACTGAGATTCCTTCCCACCCCAAATCCCTCCCACTCCCAGCATCTCCAGGTATTTCCCAACCCAGAGCTGGCAACCCTAGTTCTTGTGAAGAAAAGAAATGGGATCAGTGACACTGAGGTAAACCCAGGCTCACTTGAACTCCCATACTCTCTATCTACGCTTATCTTCTAACGACAGGGACTCCTGATAGTTTATTCCTTTACTTCATTTATACCTTACTTTTCTCCTCACAGGGGGGACCAAAGTTGCTTACAACGTTCTCCTCCCTTCCATTTTATCCTCAAAACAGCCCTGTGAGTGAGGACGCATGAAGAGTGTACAACAGGCCCAAGGTCACTCATTGGGTTGGCAGGTCTTCTGCGATGGTGGCACACCGTTCAGTAATTTCTCCTTCATTGCATGTTGGCACCTCAAAAAACGGTGAGGAGAAAACCTGGAGATAATTCAGAGAGTAGGCAGGTACGTGACATCACTTCCAGCAAAGAAGAGGAAGTGATGTCATCATGTGACATTTTTAGGATCTGGCAGAACTATGGTATAGTATTAGAGGAAGATTCAACAGCCTTCCTTGACATCATGACATGACTTCTGGTGTTGGCAGGAAGTGACATCACATGCCAGCACAACACTGACACGTCTATTTCCACTCCCCCCAAAAACCCTTCTTTTCTTTCCCGTGCTGGCTCCTGTATAGCAAGGTCTAAAAAGAAGGACCCCTGCCCACACTTGACTGGCCTACAGACCCCATTGGACATCAGAAGCCACCTCAAGAAAGCCAAGCTTCTCACTCCACAGTCCTTAGGTGGGGTACAGATCCATCCCCAGAACTGGGTTGCCTGGTCCCCCTGGCCAAGAGCAGGAGAGGAAGTAGGTGGCCAGATCCAGATGGCTTCTAGAGATTTGAGGATGAAGCCTGGAAAGGACAACTGTAGCAGAGGCTCATGGGCATTGTAGTCCATGGACATCTGGAGAGCCACAGTTTGGCCTCCCATACCACAGAGTCTACCTTCTAAAGCTTCCATTTTCTGCAGGAGAACCAATCGCTGTAGCCCAGAGATGGAGCTGTAATTCCAGGGAATCCCTTGGTCCCACCTGGAGGCTGCCATCCCCACCCCAGAACTATTAGGCCGACAGGCGCTTGCGACATGTTCCCTGCTGGCAACACTAAATTGTGTGGGGTTCGATGGCCGGGAGAAGGTGCTGATGATATGCCTTCTCCTGTAACGTTTTCCAGTAACGCTGCCAACCTCCAGTCGGTGCTGGGAAATCTCTGAATCATACCTGGGCCTATTCTGCACACATTGGATAATGCACTTTCAATGCACTTTAGAAGTAGATTATCCTGTTCTGCCCAGGAAAATCCAGCTGCAAAAGCACTTTGAAAGTGCATTATCCAGTGTGTGCGGAATGGGCCCTGCTGTTCTCCAGGTGACAGAGATCAGCTTCTCTGGAGAAAATGGCCGCTTTGGAAGGTGGTCTCGATGGCATTTTCTCCCATTTAAGACCCTCCCCCAAACCCACCCTCCTCAGGCCCCACCCCCAACATTTCCGGGTATTTCCGAAACCAGATCTGGCAACGCTACCTGTCACTTCTAACATTTGGTAACCTACTCATGTGCACAGCTTGTGGACAACTGCTACCCCCTGACTTATGCCGAGGCACAAAAGGTTCCTTCACCTGAAAGATTATCACACCTTTCCCCCAAACAGGTATTGTTTCTGGCTTCCGGACACAGTATCCAGTGGCATCTGTTCCCTGTCAACTTCACGGTCTTAACACTTAGCCTGTCCAGATTTCAGATAAACCAGAAACGTGAGCTGGAATCTTGCCAATGCATCCTACGGAGCGATCCTATACGACTGCAGGCTGCAGGCTTTCCCTCCGTACCGCCAGTTTAAAATCACAACAGACTCTTTAAAAGGAGGTCCTTGGCCTGATTTTTCCTGCCAAGATCTGGGCTCGGGGCTCTTCCCAAAGTACAAAACCAGGGCCTATCTGGGCCCTTCTCTAACCCTGAGCATCAAGCCCCGAGAGCTCGTTCATGGGCCTCTCCCAAATTGTTTTCGATGTAAACACTTCCCGACAGAACTCTGCATTATGTGGAAAGCTCAGAGGCCACTTTTCAAGGTCGCCCTGGGATGCCTGAAGATTGTGCTCGTACTCTTGGGCCCACCGGAGATGGATCCTCCTGAGACATCTCACAACCCCACCACCGATGGAAGAAAAGAGAGAGCAGAGACCTCCTGGAGGAGACATTTCTGCCAGAGCCTCTTCTTCTCCAAAACCCGGTTAACGCAGTCCAGCAGAGGTGGGTTAGCTAGCTCAGATTCCCAGAGGCAGGACTGACCAGTGGGGGACGTCCTCCTTTTCCACCCCCCATTTCGGATGGTGCCGTTGACTACCATGTCTGCCATGGCAGTGCAGGAATAGGGGCAGATGTCAGGAGTTCCCTTTGAGAACAAGAAAGAATCAGTTTCCCCTAATGAAAAATACTTCATTTTGTCCAGGACAGATGTGGTATATATTGGGGGGGGGGAATACAGCAATCATCTTCCTGATACAAAATTAGGGGATAAAATATGCACCTTCATAAATTGCTAGCATACTGACCGGAAGCTACCTGAAGGCCCACCTTTGGAAACTGCAACATGTTACTCAAAGATAAAACAGAAACGGCACTAGAAAGGAGAACTGATGCCCAGCTGTCCAGCAGAGGTTCCATCGGATCAACAAGGATCGTAGATTTGCAATATTAACAGGACAAGTCTCATGCCATCGAGGTTATCCCAAGATGAAAGGCATTCACTCAAGTCTAGGCCAGGCAGCGAGTCAAAAGTCTGTCCCCCCTTCTTTTTAGGAGATCAGGGATCCTACTTGGCCCCCCTCCCTTGTTTTATACTCACAACATCCCTGCGAGGTAGCCTCGGCTGAAAGAGTGCCCTGAGCCCAAGGAAGCCCAGGAGCTTCCTTGCAGTGTGGGGCTGAAGCCGCAGATCTGTTCAGTCCAAGCCCCAATTCACTTGGCCCTTGGTCTCCACAAAACATCCAGGCTGGGGAGGGGGGAGTTCTTTCCCTGAAGTAACCCCACAAGGGTCTCACGCTGCCTTCCCATCCCAGGCCACCTAGTCCCGGCCTGGTTACCCCAAAGCCTCTCTCCTTTTAGTTTGGGTCCCGGAATCAACAAGCAAACAAGACGGCAAGCTGTGCTCCCCGATAACATCTCTTGTCTAGACCATGAGCTCTGTCTCATGATCCGAAACGACAGAGCTACACAGGTGACCGGATCGGGCCTCCAAAACCCTCCGGCTTCTTTCTCCGACCGCCCGAGCCCTGAAGAGTCTTACCACGAAATCAAAACCAGAAAACCAGCGGAGCCAGAGCTAGCCTCCCTTCCCTTGACCGCAGGAGGCTCTAACTGGGTCTCATTCCCTCCTCTAAGCATTCTTTGACAGATCCTGGCCAGAAGACTTTTCTGTAGCGTTTCTCAATTTTGAGAGGGTGCAGAAGAGGCCACCCTGCCATTGAGCCCCACGGGCTGGGTCTGCGGCACCCTCAAGCGAGAAACAAGGCTGTCAATAAAGGGAGGGAAGGAGGGAATTACCTGGGGCACAAGAAGAACTTCCAAACTTTGCAAAGATGGGAACGAGGGTCGGCTGAAGACGGCTGGTCTTGGTCCTGGGATGTCAAGAGGGGCTCAGCATCTTCCAGGGAGAGACAGGCCCCGTGTCTTGCGGCGGGTTTCGGAGCGGAGGGAAGGAGCCCGCGGGTGTGGCAGAGAAGGCTCTCCGCTTCTCCCAGCCTCTGCTCCGTCGCGAAAAGGAAACTGCCTACTTTATAATTCTCCTCCTTCGGAAATCAGCCCTCCGCAGAGGGGGAGACGCTCGGCCGTCCGGCCCGCCACGCCCACGAGGGGTCGCTGTGGCTCCACCGATGCCGCGGGGTGGGGCGCGGCGGGCGGGAATGGGGGTCGGCGGCCGAAGGATCAGCGCAGCGGGGAGAGCGGAGAGCCGCGCTTGGGACGGAGCGACCCCCAGCCCAGCCCAGCCCACCCTGCGCACACAGAGAGCCGCACCCGGGTTCTCCCCCCCTGGTTTTGCCCTGGACTGGGGGGGAAAGAGTAAAGTGCAACTTTGCAGACTGGAAACTTCGCTCCGCAGCTTTCAACCCAGCCCGTGACTTCTTTCTTTTCTTTCTTTCTTTCTTTCTTTCTTTCTTTCTTTCTTCTTTCTTTCTTTCTTTCTTTCTTTCTTTCTTTCTTTCTTTCTTCTTTCTCCCTCTATCTCGATCTCTGTGTTTGTCTCTCTCTGACTTTCCTTCCTTCCCTCCCTCTCTTCCTTCCCACTCTCTCTCTCTTTCTCTCTCTCTCTCTCTCTGTTTGTCTCTCTCTGTCTTTCCTTCTTTCCTCCTTCCTTCTACTATTCTGGACACCTTCCTTCCTTCCTTCCTTCCTTCCTTCCTTCCTTCCTTCTACTATTCTGGACACTGCTCCTTCCTTCCTTCCTTCCTTCCTTCCTTCCTTCCTTCCTTCCTTCCTTCCTTCCTTCCTTCCTCCCGTCCCTCCGGAGCCCCTTCCTCTCCCCTAACTCTTAGGTCCTCATGCGCCACACCCCCTAAATCTCCAAGAGCGGGCAGCCCTTGAAACTAAGCACCTGCAGGGTGGGGCTCAGCCATAGTTTTGAAGACCCCCCCCCCCATTCCACCCAGCTACATTTTATAGCCCAAATGACTTCCGTTCTGCTCGGCTTGAGAACACGTACTTTCCAAATGTTTTTCCAAAGGGTGAAAATAGGTAAAAGGCAGACATTTGTGTTGTCCAGGGAAAGCAAGAACTCTCCCCAGGCTTATGCCTGCTGCTCCCTTGGGAATCCACACCAGGAGCCCCCACCCCCCAAATACAGGAATCAGACCCCTGGTCCTTCCTGGTCAGGATTCTCTGCCCGACTTGGCAGGGGTGGTCATCATTCAACTTCCGAAGCATTAATTTTCTCCACAGAAGACATTCATCACCTGGAAATGAGTTATATTTTGGGAGATCTTTGGGCCTGACCTGGAGGCTGGAAACCCTCAGGGCTACCCTGTCCAGTGTTTTGTCATTTGGTGTGTGTGTGTGTGTGCATGGGACATTTTCGAGCCCAGGAATTGGCATTCTGTGGCTTGATATTTAAAGAAAAGAAAATCCGGCTGCAAGACCAAACGTCACAGGTTGTTGCCACAGAATCCTAGAGGTGGAAGCGGCCATACAGAGCATCTAACTCAACCCTCCCTCCCCACTCAATGCAGGATCACCCTCGAGCATCCAGGATAAGTATCTCTCTAGCTGTTCTTTGAAGACCACCGGTGACAGGGAGCTCCCCACCTCCTTAGGCGGCCCATTCCACTGCTGAACTACTCTGTGAAAAATGTCTTCCTGATATCTAGCCAGTATCATTCTAAAAGTAAAGGTAAAGGTATCCCCTGTGCAAGCACCGAGTCATGTCTGACCCTTGGGGTGACCCCCTCTAGCATTTTCATGGCAGACTCAATACGAGGTGGTTTCCCCAGTCATTATCGTTTACCCCCCAGCAAGCAAGCTGGGTACTAATTTTACCGACCTCGGAAGGATGGAAGGCTGAGTCAGCCGGCTGCTGGGATCAAACTCCCAGCCTCATGGGCAGAGCTTTCAGACTGCATGTCTGCCGCCTTACCACTCTGCGCCACAAGAGGCTCCTGGTATCATTCTACACATAGTTTAAACCCATTCCTGCATATTCTAAGTGCTCCCTGCCCTCCTCCAAGTGGCAACCATTCAGATACTTCAAGAGAGAAGCCTGTCCCCTCTCAACTTCTTCTTCTCCAGGCTGAACATTCCCAAGTCCCTCTGCCTCTCCTCACAGGACTTGATCCCCAGGCCCTGGATTGTCTTCATTGCATTCCTCTGCACCTTGTCAATTTTGTCCATGTCCTTTCTGAAGGTTTGCAGCTTGGGAGGGAAGATTGCATGGTAAAGCTGGATTTTGTCAGATTTCCAAAGCTGGAAATTTGAAAGGGAGACCACCAAGAAAGATTCTGCAGAGGAAGCCAATAGCAAGCTATTTTCACTACTCGGTCACCTGGAATGTCCCTTGCTGGGGTCCCCATAAGTTGGTTTCGATAGCACTTATGTAGATGTGCATTTTATGCCCTAGGAGTTTTCCTGTTAAGATGGGGGAGAAATAAGTGGCCATACTTTGGGGACGTTTTTATGACCAATACATACATGAGAAAGTCCTAAAAGACAATGCAAGGTCACTTCTGCATGCATCCTGCAGAAGAAAAGGAGAACTGGGGGGAAATTTCATCCCAGAACATTAAATGGATTTGTTAATTGATTGTAGAACCCTCCAAGATAGGTTCCAAGATCCTTTCAGAAGGATACTGTATGGAACCCAATTTTGTGCAGCTAGAAACAGGGTAAAATCAAGGCAGTTCCACAGATCTTGCTGCTTTGTGAAATGTAAAGTTAATTAATGAAATGTGTATCTTTGTAATGAAATGTGAAATTGGGTCGATTATGGCTTGATTCGTTTTTTCGATTCAGGTAGATTTGAACTCAGGTCTTCCTCTATCCCCCCCCCCCCAAATTGAAACAGAAAGTGTTCTGCACTTGATTGGGGAAGCCCAGAGCAGGGGGGTAGTTTACTCCTTTACTCTCAACCACTGCCCTAGCACTCTCTGATTTCTATGGTAAGGTTTAAACATCCCTTCAAAATAAGATACAGACATGCCACAACAATGAAGTGTGTTGTAAAGGGCTGGGGGGGGGATGAAGTAAAGGGCCGGGGGGGGGGAGGAGAAGGCGTCCTTCGGGGCCCACCTCCAATTAGTCAAAGGACCACATGTGGTCCATGGCCCACAGGTTGGAGACCGCTAATTTAGTGTACGGGCTGAATGGATCTTTGAATCTTTGAGTCAGTCACCATCCACTAGGTGCCATTTGCTTTCTCCTCTTTGTGTCAGCCTGACCCTATAAAGATGAGAATTGAGGTAATGGGCCCAGACATTGACTTGAGTGGGAGGCAGCATCTCAAGCACTCCTCCACATTTGGAAGTTTATTCACGGTGAAAAGACCTGGCAATATAACTGAAAGACCACCAGCACCCGTTTCATGTTTCTCTTGAGTTTCTTCCTGGAAGGAGGGTGGTAGTAAAGGCATAAGATGTTCCTGAAACAATGTTGGTGGGGATCCATTCTAGCATCTGACCATAAGGTGTGGAACGCCATCTTCCTGGGGGATGACATGTTTCAGTGAATTTGCATGCCGAAGGTCCCAGGTTCAATCCCCAGGATCTCCATTTCAGAGAGAGCGCTCCTACCCATCATAGGAGGCAAGATTGACTTTGAGGGACCAATGGGCTAAATCAGTAGATGTTGCCTTCATGTTTTTGTGCAAAGGGTGACTGGCCCAAAATTGCTGTGTTCCAGGAGGCCTTTGAAGAAGAATGAAAGCTAGGCTTCTGCAATGCTCTTTTCACTATTTGAAGGAGCCTCAAAGCAGCTAACAATCACCTTCCCTTCCTCTCCACAACACAGACACCTTGTGAGGCAGGTGAGGCGGAGACAGTTCTGAGAAGACTTGTGCCTGGCCGAAGGTCGCCCAGTTGGCTCTCTGTGGGGAATCAAACTGGGTTCTCCAGATTAGAGGCTGCTGTTCTTAACTACTGCACCAAGCTGACTCTGAGGGATTGTTTTCGCCTTTGGGCAGTGAAAAACGGGAAATAGAAACCAGCTCTTCTTCTTCCTCTTCTTCTTTCTCTCCTTCTCCTTCTCCTTCTCCTTCTCCTTCTCCTTCTCCTTCTCCTTCTCCTTCTCCTTCTCCTTCTCCTTCTCCTTCTCCTTCTCCTTCTCCTTCTCCTTCTCCTTCTCCTTCTCCAATTCTTTTTCTTCTTCTTCTTCTTCTACCTGGACTTCTGAAACCTGATTGTGTCGACAAGCTCAATGATCCTTTTGGATTTCTCTCTCTGTCTCTCTCTGTCTCTCTCTGTCTCTCTCTGTCTCTGTTTCCAAGGGCTTTTCCGCACATTGGGCATTATCGCGTAAATCCTGCTGTATGGTAAAGCGTGAGAGATAAAGGCAAGTCACTTGCACTCCATACCTCTCGGGCTGTCTCAAATGTTTCTGGGTGCTTTTCATTAGTCTTGCACTCCTCACTCGCTGGGGAAACACAAGGAGAATAAGGTGGTTTAGTCTTGTTTTGCTTTGGCCTGCCTACCACTGTCACCAACCAATTCTCTCCCGGCATGGCTGATTGACACATGAACTTCCGGCAACCACAGATTTTTTTAAGTAGACGTATTCGCTTAAATGCCTATCCGAATCTTCATAGAGGCATAGACAATATCAGCCAAGGCACGTATCTGCCTATTCATTGCTCCAGGCGGTTCTCCATTTTTAAAAAGACCTTCCTGTTCCTGGAAGAGGTGAGAGGGAGGCGGGTGTGATGGCAGGACATTGGAGACGGAGGTAGCGCTTCTTTGCCTCCATATCTTTCTTTTGCTGGTGGCCTGCTGGTTGTCTGCTGAGGGGTAGCGCTTTTTAGGTTGGTGAATCCACCAACGGTGGATGAAGCAAACAGTTTGCTGGCCAGACGCGGGAGGTTGGCGACGTCATGCAGAGTGGCTGGAATATAGCATCTTCAGAGGGTAAGCATGACGCTAAATTTATGGCATGCAGAAAAGCCCCAGATATTGAACTACCAACTAATTGTTGAGCATTCCTTTTTTTCTGCACAGCTTGTAGATTTTGGAGGCTCGGTCACAATTCTGACAGGCCATTGTGTGAATTCTGAAAATGATTTATCTCTCAGTGTCTTTGGGGGTTCTCAGGAAGTGCTCCATTTTTTTTTTGTCATGTCCTTTGTGTTGTTGCAAACACAATGGCCGTGAACTCAATTTCTCAGGAATTCTTCTGCCGGCCTGTCTAGAGACCGACAGTAGTTGGATTTATGCTGTGCTCTCTTTTTTCTCCTCCCCATCTAAAATTCCAAGGAGTTCTTTCTTATTAGCTTCCAATGTAAACGCTTCTAATAAATGTAAACGTCCTGCTTTAAGGGCTCAGTCACAGTTTACATCATATCGATGTATATTCAGGAACTGTGGTGGTTGACACTGCCACAGTTTGAAAACTTTATTGATTCTTGCAGTACAGAGTACAGATTCTCTTTAATGGCATAACAACCACTCAGATACATACGGATGAACACAACTCAAATAAATAGTCAAGGAAAATATACACAAAAACACCGATGCATAATTTATGATTTTAACAAGAATAGAGTATGAAATCATAACATTGATACTTGTAGGAAAGAAGAAGGAAGAGGAGGAGGAGGAGTTGGTTCTTATATTCCGCTTTTCTCTACCCGAAGGAGGCTCAAAGTGTCTTACAATCGCCTTTTTTCAGTGTCTTTTTCCTTGTTCATGTAATCTGTAACACTGTGAGCGCTTCCAATAGAAGAAGAAGAAGAGTTGGTTCTTATATGCCGCTTTTCTCTACCTGAAGGAGTCTCAAAGCGGCTTACAATCTCCTTCCCTTTCTTTTCCTCACAACAGACACCCTGTGAGGGAGGTGAGTCTGAGAGAGCCCTGATATTACTGAAGAAGAAGAGTTGGTTCTTATATGCCGCTTTTCTCTACCTGAAGGAGTCTCAAAGCGGCTTACAATCGCCTTCCCTTTCTTCTCCCCACAACAGACACCCTGTGAGGGAGGTGAGGCTGAGAGAGCCCTGATATTACTGAAGAAGAAGAGTTGGTTCTTCTGCAGCTATAGAGGGGGTAAATCTGGGTAGAATGTCAGATGCATCTATCTATCTATCTATCTATCTATCTATCTATCTATCTATCTATCTATCTATCTATCTATCTATCTATCTATCTATCTATCTATCTATCTATCTATCTATCTATCTATCTATCTATCTATCTATCTATCTATCTATCTATCTATTAGATCAGTGGTTCTCAACCTGGGGGTTGGGACCCCTTTGGGGGTCGAACGACCCTTTCTCAGGGGTCACGGCAGGGCAAGCAGGTTGGGGGGGGCACCACCACTGTTGCCACTCCTCCTTATGGTGCCCACCAGTTTATATAAAATGTATATACAATTTATATATACAATCACAAACAATGGATCTTCACACCATTGGTCAGTTTCGGTTTAATTTCTGTGAAAGAACCCTTGCATAATTTTATGGTTGGGGGTCACCACAACAGGAGGAACTGTATTAAAGGGTCGTGGCATTAGGAAGGTTGAGAACCACTGGGTTAGGTGGTAAGGCTGGTCTCTGGCTCAACCACATGCCTGGTGGAAGAGTACCATCTTAGAAACCCCCTGGAACGGGGATCGCACTTCTGCAGAGCTCTGTCAGGGCTCGCACGTCCGATGGCAACTCATTCCACCAGGTGGAAGTTAGGTGCGAAAAGACACTGGCCCTGATCAAGGCCAGGTGCACCTCCCTGGGACTGGGGATTGTTAGCTGGTTGGAATTTGCTGAGCAGAGGCTCCCCCAGGTCACTTATTCAGCAGCCCATCAGGTGCACAGGTCCCAGACTGCACGAGGCCTTGTTAAATAGTTTTAACACATTTTAATGTTTAAAAAAAAACATTTACACAATTGTCCTATCACGGCAGCGCGGTCACATGCAGGAAGAGACTTCCGTGGTAGTTTAGGTTCTGCGCATGCATTTTAGCATTAGTTGGCTGAATTAAAGGGAACAGACAGGAGTGCAGGCAAAGGGGGAAGGGGAAACCCGGATGTTGAAACTGAGAAGAACTTTTTTGAAACTGACAAGCAGCTGTGAAGCCCACTTTTTCATAGCGATGGGCACTCAAGCTGCTCTTATGCGATCTCATAATATGGGGGGACATACTTAGTGGGCAGGATACATGGTGGAAGACACTGACACTGGCATTGCAAGCTGGGTTCGCTGATGACATGTGTGTGTGTGTGTGTGTGTGTGTGTGTGTGTGTGTGCCGGTGGAAATTTGGCTGCTGCTCCACCATGCTTTGCACAGGGCTGTGATTCATATGGGGGAGGAGTCCTCTGTCTGAAGCCCTGGAGAGTTTTTAAAGCTTTTTATGTCCTCCAATTAGTCAATTTTCAAATACAATTACATTTATACGTTTCTCCCCACACTTCTTAGAGCCGGTGGCCGTTTGTATATTATTACTGGTTTAAAATAAGCTATCGGGTACAGATCCATTGTATATATAAGAACCAACTCTTATTCTTCTTTGGTAATCTCAGGGCTCTCTCAGCCTCACCTCCGTCACAGAGTATCTGTTGTGGGGAGAGGAAAGGGAAGGCGAATGTAAGCCTCTTTGAGACTCCTTCGGGTAGAGAAAAGCGGCATATAAGAACCAAGTCCTCTTCTTCTTCTTCAGTAATATCAGGGCTCTCTTAGCTGCACACACCTCACAGGGTGTCTGTTGTGGGGAGAGGAAAGGGAAGGCGAATGTAAGCCACTTTGAGACTCCTTCGGGTAGAGAAAAGCGGCATATAAGAACGAACTCTTCTTCTTTTTCCCAGGAAACCCGTTCGTCTTCAGCGTTCCACTAGACTCCTTTGGGAAAGTGGGACAAAGGGAAAAGGAACCCTCATGGTGACCTTTTTCAAGGACGCCAACATAAGCAAGGACCCTACCGAGCACATATTTCT
This sequence comes from Paroedura picta, assembly GCF_049243985.1. Lineage (NCBI taxonomy): Eukaryota > Metazoa > Chordata > Lepidosauria > Squamata > Gekkonidae > Paroedura > Paroedura picta. The sequence continues at coordinate 180,026,089 of NC_135369.1, read as the reverse complement.
GTTAAGCTGTGCTTCTTTCATTTGGCGTTTGTTTGTCAATCTGTTCTCCTGTTGTAAATACATGTGGGGCCCCTGGAAGGACTGGAGGGTTGTTTATAAGCTCTCTGCTGGATCTTTGGGTTTCTCAAACTCAGGTCTGGCTCAGTTCGTTAAACTACGATGTTTAGACTCTTTAGGACTGTTTAAATGTCTTCGGGATTACGCCGTGGGGTCAGCGATTCCAGTGGCTTCATCAGGAAGCAAGTTCCTATGGGAAGACCCTCCTCCCCCGACCCAGGGGATCTTCCACATATTCCAAACCCACAGGAGACATGTCCGTATTCATGGGGCAATGATACATGTGCACAAGACAATTCCGACTCAAATCCCCCCTTCCCCAATCCGACTGGGATTTAACTTTCGGATTGAAACCCTCGCCCGAGGTTTCCTGTTGACAAAATGCTACCAAGAGAGAAATGTAGCCAAACTGTGGTTCTCTGGATGTGCATGGAGTACAATTCCCAGCAGGGGCTCATGGGAATTGTGGTCCATGGGCATCTGGAGAGCCACAGTTTGGCCACCCCTGTTAAAGGCTATCCGTAGCTGAGTAGTTCTCCTTCACTCTTTCTTGCCTGGTGGGATCTTGTCTTGCAGGGTTCCCCAACATGGTGCTATTGGGTAGCATGCCTCCCATCCATCCCTTTCCTGATGCCTGCCAAGTGTGGTTTTTTTTTTTTAGTGGGAAGGGCCAGGTGGGAATTTTTCCCAGCATGCCTTCTGATTGGCCACTGTAGATTTTGACGGGCTGTGCTGATTTTTGAAAATGTTGCTTCAGCAGCAGCTATCACCACAATACAAGGATCTACGTGGTATGGTTGAAGGTCAGCTGCAGGAGCCATTTTGTGGCTGGCTCTGCCTCCTGTGGCAGCCATTTTGTGGCTGGGTCAGAATTCCAAAGGTGCCCAGGTGTCCACAGGCTCAAAAAGAAAGAAGATTTGGTTTTTATGCCCCCCTTCTTCACTGCCCGAAGGAGTCTCAAAGCGGTTTACAATCGCCTTCCTTTCCTTTCTCTCCCCGCAACAGGCACCCTGTGAGGTCGGTGGGGCTGAGAGAGCTCTGGGAGAACTGTTATACAAGAACAGCATGTAACAGGACTGTGACTAGCCCAAGTTCACCTAGCTGGCTGCATGTGGACAAGCGGGGAATCGAACCTGGTTCTCCAGATTATAGGCCACCGCTCTTAACCGTTACACCAAACTGGTCAGGGACTCCTGACACAGACCGACTCAGACTCAGGAAGAGATCTTCCATATTTCGTATTATCCTTTTAACGGGAGACTGAACCTGGGTCCTTCTGCATACCGAGCGGACACTCGGAAACTTTCCTTTTTTTCTTCTTCTCCTCAGGCCCACCCACCATTCTATTGAGTCAAGCAAACAGCAGCAATTTCTCAGCTTCTGGAGAGGCGGAAGAACCTCAAACCCATGAGGTGCCAAGAGCACAGTGAGGCTGATCCTTCCGCCGCGATTGATAGCCCAGTTGGCATTTCCGCCTATATTCTCCCGCACGTCCAAGTTCGAAGGGTCGAGGGGAGCTGTGAATTCGGTGCGCGCTTATATTTTTTTTCCACGAGATTTTCAAGTTGCCCGATCGGATGTGCTCGAGACAGGAGAAATGCAGCTGCGTTTGTTTTGTTTGCTTGTCACCGGAGAAACCCGAGGGAGAGATCTTGAAATTAGTTTTCCGAGGAAGTCCAACGAGACGTATAGACGTTCGACTAAGAGCCAACAGCATGGGCTTTCCTTCTGTATTTTCCCCAGTGCTGGTTTGGAATGCGCACATCTAACTCTGCTCTAGGCATCCCTGAACATTGTACACTTTCCCCCAAAATGCATTTTTGTCATCGCCTGCAAGGGTTTCCTTTGCCCGACACGACCCTCTCCCTATACTAATTCGGATAGAGTCTTCAGAAGAATGACCGTTCTGTGGTTCGTCAGCGGGCAAATGAGTCATTGTCCCTTGGAGGTTTCGAACAGAGACCACCGTTTTGCAGTGACTAATGGGGAGGGAGTTGGGGAAAGGGGTTAATTATGGGATTACCCAGGAGAGACTGTCTTGGGAAAAGAGGGGGCTACATTCTGCAGAAAGAGGCAAAACCCAGGGAACTGCTCTGAATCCAATAATGTGGTTTCTTTTATGAATTCTGTGGTAGGAAAGAAACTTCATTTAGCTGGAACAAGCATCCAAGTGCCTGGCCTTTATTTTTTATAAACTCTGGAATTCATAGCCAGGGGGATATCGTGATGGAGAGTATCCCAGATGCCTGTAAAAGGAGGCTATCCATATTTGTGGAGGAGAGACCCGTCGGTGGCTACTAGCCACGGTGCTTGAGAAGAACCTCCTGTTGGCTCCTTTGCATACAATGATATAAGGACCTTAATGGATTATGTGAACCAGAAGGCCAGATAAAATTCTTTGAGAATTTCCACCTCAGCATACTTTGGAGAAAGGTTGGCTCCTTTGGGACACTCACTGGACACGGGAAGTGCTCATCTGGACCAGGGCCTGCTTTAGAAACATAAGAGACCTCAAAGAATTTTATCTGGCCTTCTGGTCTACAGAATCGATTAAGGTCCTTAGCGTCCTATATAGTTAACACTTTATATAAGGGGTAGTCAACCTGTGGTCCTCCAGATGTTCATGGACTACTATTCCCATGTGCCCCTGCCAGCGAATGCCACAGGTTGACTACCCCTGCTTTATATCATTGTATGTGAAGGAGCCAACCGTATATTTATATTTCTTCTGTAATTGATATATGCTGTTTTATTTATGCCTGACCCTTAATAAAGGCAGCCATGCTGAAACAGGTCTGTGGGAGGCATTAGTATGAACGTACACTTGGATTTTAATGAGGCTATATTTTAAGACTTGGGGTTTTAATTTTAATAAATATTAATATCCAGTTTTACGTTCTACCTAACAGAGGTTTGAGCACATTTTTCTTATTCTGACCCCTTTTGTGTGTGTGTGTGTGTGTGTGTGTGTGTGTGGGGAGGGGGTTAATCATGCCACCTTTTAATTAAAAAAAAACAGTTTTTTCAGAGGCGTTTGGATGACCGTTTTGTCCAGGGCGGGTCAACTGAATGAGGTGATGGTATTTTTAGTAAAAATAACATGGAAAAACTGAGGAAATCCAGAGTACTTTCGTTCATTCACAGGCCTGCCTGACTCACACTGTTCTTTAGGTGTGCGACTGCTATTGCAAAAAGGCTAGTTCAGGATTTCTCAGCCAGGGTTTTATGAACCCTGGGGTTTCTTGACGGCCCTGCAAGAGTTTCCTGAATGGGTGGAAGTTAATTAATTTTCTATATACAAAGTTTTAAAATTTGTTAACAATTTATCGGATGATAGGACCATATATGGTCATGTTGACCCGCCCACCCCCAAAATGGCCAATGACGGGCCTGGAGGTGGCCAGAAGAGGAGGGTCCTTGGGTAGGCATGTCCACATCTCTGCTTCCCAATCATATTCCGCACAATCACACCGATTCTGGAGAATGTTTCAGGAGTTTCTCAATGGTAAAAAAAGTTGTGAAATCTGCAATTGTGGCTTTATCCACACATTTTGCATAATGCACTTTCAATGTGCTTTTGCACCTGGATTTTCCCCTGTGAAAATCTGCTTCTGAAGTGCATCGAAAAGGCATTATCCAATCGGGATGGAATTAGCCGTTGTCGTCTCATGGGCCATTTCCGCACGGAGGGGTAAAACGCAAGTGGCTTCCTGCTGGCAAACACAGGATGGTAAATCTCACATTTGCAGCCCTCCTCATGGGGAGACCCCTCCAACATTTTCTGCCTCTTTGAGGGGGGGGGTTGCCTCTTGAGAAGTCTGCAAGGGAAAACAAGATGAACTTCTCCCTTCACCCAACCACAGCAAGCCACCAATCACAACACAGCAGTTTTCTCATGAACTGAAACTTTATCCCCCCCTCCAAGCCCCGAAATCATTATTTTTTTTAATGAAGTAATGCCACCACAGAGATTCATCTTTAATAAAATCAACACAGCCCTGTTGCTATGGAGAAACGCCAGAGCAATACAGCATTCTCGCCCCTTTTGGGGATTTGAATTTTTTTCGCACAGAAATAGTTTGGGTGGATTTCTAAGACGCTGTATATTGTCCCTGGAGCCCAAGAAGACATTTTGTGCTAATGGGAGGCTTAAAAACGAAGTGTACACATGGCTGAATGATGGGGAGAAAACTGCTCAATCACCTCGCCCCCCACCTCCAGAAAACAGCCTGATCCCAAGAAGACCATGGACACTTTAAAGAGCCCCAGGGAAGATAAAAACCAAGTGTTCTTCTTCTTATTATTCAGTAATATTAGGGCTCTCTTAGCCTCACCTCCCTCACAGGGTGTCTGTTGTGGGGACAGGAAAGGGAAGGTGACTGTAAGCCACTTTGAGACTCCTTCGGGTAGAGAAAAGCAGCATATAAGAACCAGCTCTTCTTCTTCTTCAGTAATATCAGGGCTCTCTTAGCCTCACCTACCTCACAGGGGGTCTGTTGTGGGGAGAGGAAAGGGAAGGCAAATGTAAGCTGCTTTGAGACTCCTTCTGGTAGAGAAAAGCGGCATATAAGAACCAACTCTTCTTCTTATTATTATTCACAGTATAAACTTTTGTGGGCATGCACACTTCCTCAGATACATTGAAATGTATCAGTCCACACATACAGACAGAGGGTGACCAAATAGTTGGCCTCAAAGGTGTCCCTGGACTCCAGCTTTGTTCTGCTGCTTCAGACCAGCATGAATCCCAGGGGAATCTATCACCAGCATCTGTGCAAGCAATTACAATGAGAAACTTCTAGAGAACAAGTCAGATCAGGATTGCCAACTCCTGGTTACAACATTTCTGGAGGGTGAATCATGGGGGTGGTGACCTAAGCAAGATCTAATGCCATAAAATTCCACTCTCCAAAGCAATCATTTTCTCCAACAGGTCTTTATAGTCCAGGGAGAATTCCAGAGAAGCTCCAGGCTGTGCTGGAATGTTGCCCAAACATCTATGGTTTCATCACAGCATTCCAAATCCTAGAGCATCCCATGATGTCACTTCTGGTCGCAACTGAAAACGATGTCAGCACGCTGTCATGACATCAGCACACCAGTTTCCACTCCCTTGATGATGCCAGGGTAGCCAGCTGTGGCCAGGCAACCTTGAGTCTGTAGGGGGAACCACATCCCCCACAAAGGGCCCCTGTGTCTGTCATGTGCTCCTTTAGATGCATGGTGGCAGGAAGGAATGAGCTGATGGCCCTCCACCACATTATTTGTGCTGATACCCCAGTGAGTCTCTGAACTTGGCCTAAACCATTCAGAGGGATTGTAGAATGATTGCTGGGCAAGCTGACAGACCATCCTTCCTCCCTTCAGACCACCCCGCTGGCAAAAGTGGTACCCCTCTATCAAGTTTTCTCTCTGTAACGTTTGACACCATCTACCTTGTGTTCTGACATCATTATACCAGCCGCTTGTGCTCTCATGCTGGGGGCACAATAAGGAGCTGAAATGAACTTCCAGTGTCCTGGTCTCTGAACTCACGGATCTAACATTATGTCTCTCTCCTCCCCAAACCCTGCCCTTCCTCAATTCCACCCCCAAATCTCCAAGAATTTGACAACCCAGAGCTGACAACCCTGAGATTCATGGCTATATCACAATGGCTGGCAATTATGAGAGGACTTTCATCTAGAGCAGGGGTGTGGCTCTCCAGATGTCCATGGACTACAATTCCCATGAGCCCCCGCCAGCATGCAGCGTCAGAGAGCAGACTCTATAGCCGGGGTGACCAAAATGTGGTTCTCCAGATGTCCATGGATTACAATCCCCACGAGCCCCTGCCAGCATGCTGGCAGGGGTTCATGGAAATTGTAGTCCATGGACATCTGGAGAGCCACAGTTTGACTACCCCTGATCTAGAGTCTATGGCTTCCATAGAGTAGGGTTGGCCAAATTGTGGAACAATTCCCACGAGCCCCTGCCAGCATGCTGGCAGGGGCTCGTGGGGATTGTAGTCCATGGACATCTGGAGAACGACATTTTGGTCACCCCGGCCATAGAGTCTGCTCTCTGACGCTGCCATTTTCCTCCAGGGGAGCTGATTTCTGGAAGAGATCTCCAGGTTCCACCTGGAAGTTGGCAATGCCTGTGTGAACAGAAACATGATGCAGATTCACCATGCTGCAGATCTGTCTGCAGCCAGAGCTGCTTTTTTCCGGCATCTTTTGGGGAAGAAGGGTTAAGTAAATCCAGATGTGGCTGCATCGGAGTGAGTCATCCTCCACTGAAGCCAAAATGAGGAATGGATGGCCAGTTATTTCCTGTTCTGAATGCAAAAAGATGGAGCGTCTCCATTCCATAACTTCAGGGAGGTGGGAGAGAAAAGTCAAGCTGCCCCCATTTGACTCAGAAATCGGAAAATAGTTTTCTCCCTGCCCCTGCCAGCAATTTCCAGTTTTATTTCGGTTTATATACAACCTTTATGATTTAGAGCAAGCACACATTCAATCAATGGTTTATCACAATTCAAGATCAACAAGCAAGCAAAAACACACACACACACCCCACCACTCAAAGGGACTTACAGTTCAATAGGACACAAAAATATATCTAAGTTAGGGATACCAATCCCCATTTGGGAGCTGGGAATCCCCTAGAATTCCAGCTCATCTCCAGACTACCCAGATCAGTTCCCTCGGAGAAAATGGCAGCGTGGGAGGGCAGACTCCATAGCATTATATTTTTCTGACCCAAATCGCACCCACTCCTGGTTCCATCCCTAAAGTCTCCAGGTATTTCCCAATCCAGAGCTGACAACCCACTATACGGACCATCTACATAAGGGTTGAGAATCATTGTTCCCTTCCCACTCCCTCCTCCCCTCCACCCCTGCCCCTTTTCCCTATTTGCCTGCATGGCTCCTGGGCACAGTGGCTGGTGCAGGCTTGGTGACTGAGGCCTGTGCTGAAGCGCACTTGCCTCTACGGCCCCCGCCAGTCTCCTGAGGCTTCTCCTGATCTCTGGAGCATGGGAGTGGCCTCGAAAACTCTGGCGCCACCACCACTGCTAAGGCCAACTACTGCCGTGCTCCTTAAGGCGGGATAATGGACGTCACATCCGTCTACATATCCGTTTGAGAGAGTGCACCAGTAGATGTTCCACATCAATAATGGTGAACAGGTTCTTTGGGCATCTGCAAACAAATGTCCAAAAACAATGCCCAAAATATGCAGTCTGGCACAATGAAACATTCCTCCCTCATCTAGGTTTTGGAACTTGCCAGGAGCCATACCTGATTGTTAGACCCAGCGTGGTGCAGTCGTAAAGAGCGGCAGCTTCTAATTTGGCGAGCTGGGTTCGATTCCCTGCTCCTGCACATGCATGGCCGACCTTAGGCTCGTCACAGCCCAGATCATGCTGTTCTCACAGAGCAGTCCTGCCAGAGCTCTCTCAGCCTCACAGGGTGTCTGTTGTGGGGAGAGGAAGGGAAGGTGATTGTAAGCCATTTTGAGACTCCTTGAAACAGTAAAAAGCAGGGTATAAAAACCAACTCTCCTTCTCCTTCTCCTTCTCCTTCTCCTTCTCCTTCTCCTTCTCCTTCTCCTTCTCCTTCTCCTTCTCCTTCTCCTTCTCCTTCTCCTTCTCCTTCTCCTTCTCTTTCGAAGGCAACAATTTTTATGTGCCAGGAAGAGAGGTTTGGGTCTGCTAAGCAATGCAGTGTTATAAAGCCAGGCTGTGCTCTATAATTTTGTGGGATCCAATATTTCACGACTATCAGGAGCCCATATAATGAATACAGAATAGATGTTAGATATGCACTGTATTGGGGGGAAGACAGCATGCATAGCCTGAAGTTGTCAGATCCTGGAAGTGAACAGGGCCAGTCCTTGGAAAGGAGGCAGCCAAAGATGACTCCAGAGGAAGTCAATGGCCAACAACCTCTGCTCCTCACTTGCCTTGAAGCCCATTACTGGGGTTGCCATAAGTTTACAGAAATAATCATTGGGTTTTTTTTTAATGAGATGGGCAGGAAAACTTGGCAAGCACTTCAAGGCATCTGTCAATTTTTATCGAAGCCTGTTTATCGAAGCCTGTTGTTTTTTGGTTGTATCGCCAGGTGGCGACAGAGAGGGACAGGGAGTTCCCTTGGTGCTGAGTAGCATTTGGCTGAATCCATGCTGCTGAACGGCATGCAGGTAGGGAGGCCAGCCTCCAGATGGGACTTGGGGATCCCTGTAATTATAGCTCATCTGCAAACTACAAAGATCAGTCCCCCTGGATAAAACGGATTCTTTGGAGAGTGGACTCTGTGATATCCACTGAGGTCCCCATCTTCCACAGGTTCCATCCCCAAATCTCCAGGTTTCCTAACCTGGATCTGGCAATGCAGAATCCCATCCACTGCCAGATCTATCTATCTATCTATCTATCTATCTATCTATCTATCTATCTATCTATCTATCTATCTATCTATCTATCTATCTATCTATCTATCTATCTATCTATCTATCTATCTATCTATCTATCTATCTATCTATCTATCTATCTATCTATCTATCTATCTATCTATCTATCTATCATTATATTTTGGACTCTATGGCATTGTACCCTGCTGAGGCCCCTCCCCTCCCCACCCTCCCTAGGCCCCTCAGATTTCCCAACCCAGAGTTGGAGACCTTATTTCTACTAGAAATTCCTCATGCCTTCCTTGTGGCAGAGTTGGGTCTCTCCCCGATGTGTGGTTCAATACCACTCTCCCTCATTAGGGTTTCCTTTGACTGTTTCAGCAGGAGAACATGTAGGTCATCATGATCTAATTTCTGTGGTGAGTTGTATGAAACAAGATGGCGGTCAGAATCCAGTTGTTTCTGCCATTATTTTGCGATTGTTATGTACTTAGGTATGCAGAAGTTAGCCTTGTAGGAATTGGGGGTAGCCTGTCTCTTCTGCCTAATTTATAGCCCCTCACGTTCCCTCCCTGCATTCCACCCATCCAACTTTGAGCATCTGCTCCGCTCCCACCCCCCACCCCCCAGTGTCTTGGAGCCAAGTCCCTTATCTGAGTGTTTTGGCTGTATGATGGTCGCCCGCTTTTCTGGATTCCCATGGGTGGGGGAGGCAGGATGTGAAGACCTGTGACCTCGGCCCCAGTTTTGACAGTGTTTTGACGAGTGCACTTCCCTGCTACTGGACCAGAGTCCAGTAGCACCTTTAAGACCAACAAATATTTATTTGTAGGTCTTAAAGGTGCTATGGGACTCTGATTTTATTGTGCTACTTCAGACCAACACGGCTACCCATTTGAATCTTTCCTGCTCAATAAATGAAATCCTTGCTTCAAATTCAAGAGTTTGCTTTTCTGGGCAATTGGAGATCCTCACAATGGCAGGTGCTGGGAAATTGCCAAGGGAGAGATGGATCCGGAAGGGACATGCAGCGGAGTCTGTTCTGAAGCCTGCCCCTGATTCATTCACAGGAGGAAGCCTCATTCTGGCTTCTGCAGCACCTTTATCCACTGGAGACTGTGCAGGTTGGCCAACTCTGGGATGGGAAATTCCTAGAGATTTAGGTGTGGAGCCTGACGAGTTTGGGGAGGCAAGAGATCTCAGTAGGGATGTTATGCCCTAGAGTCCACTTTACAAAGCTGCCATTTTCTTCAGGGGAAATGGGTTTAACTGTAATTCTGGGAGCTCTCTAAGCCCTGCTAGAAGATAGCAACCCTGCTATGCAGTGCGTTTGTGAGTTGCTTCTTCCTACTGGGAACAGCGGTCCTGATTTGGTGCTACGAGGAGAATTCTGCTCAGAAAGCCCTAAAGAAAGAATCCTATGAAGGTGAGTTTTGTCCTCAGTGAATGACCTCAATTGCACTCAGCTGGCAGTGGTAGCTAGCCGAAGCAGGATCCAGGCCTCCACGGACCAAGACAGCTCTTATCTGTGCTCAGCATCCTGTCTGGTATGCCTGCCACTGCTACTTTGTTGCTGGTGGTTAACTGGATGCTGAAATCCAGCCCTGGCACAAGAGCATTCGATGTACCCCAGTCTGCCGCCTGGACTCAGTGGCGTCATCCTGTAAACTGCTTCCTCAGCATGGATTGGGCTGTCGTCCATTGTCAAGCCACCAGCATAAGGGAGTCTTCAAGGGACAGCTGGTCGTGCTCAGTTTACTCCCTGGAATCAACATCTGAAGATCAGGGACGGTATGCAAACTCATTCTTCGCTCTCAGTAAATTATTTATCCTTCAAGACTTGTAATAAATGACTAACTGGGGTGGTCATGGCCCAGACGTGGCCTGCCCTTTCCCTGGACATCCTCTGCTTCTTTGGAAGATGCTACCGGGGAGACAAAGGGTGATATGTTCTCCTGGTTCAGCACACACCCACCTCTTTCTGAGCAATATTACAAAATAGCCACCCAGCTGGGTTCTCTCCTCAGGCCACATGTTCTTCTGTTACCATAGAACAGGGTTAGTCAAACTGCGGCACTTCAGATGTCCATGGACTACAATTCCCATGAGCTCCTACCAGCATTTATTGGCAGGGGCTCATGGGAATTGTAGTCCATGGACATCTGGAGGGCCGCAGTTTGACTACCCCTGCCATAGCACATCAGAATGCTAACACAGAGATTAATGATCTTTCCAAAAAACACTGGTTGCAATTAACTAAGTTTTCAGAAATCCCACCTTCCTGGAATCCCACGTAGGTGAAACTTATGTCCCCTTGAACATAAGAAGCCTCTTGTGGCGCAGGGTGGTAAGGCAGCCGACATGCTGTCTGAAGCTCTGGCCATGAGGCTGGGAGTTCGATCCCAGCAGCCGGCTCAAGGTCGACTCAGCCTTCCATCCTTCCGAGGTTGGTAAAATGAGTACCCAGCTTGCTGGGGGGTAAAACGGTAATGACTGGGGAAGGCATTGGCAAATCACCCTGTATTGAGTCTGCCATGAAAACGCTAGAGGGCGTCACCCCAAGGGTCAGACTTGACCCGGTGCTTGCACAGGGGATACCTTTTACCTTGAACGTATTCCTCACCACTTCATTTAGTGGTGTTTGATATACCGATACAGAGATATAGGACTCTGGACCACTTTGGATCTTATTTCTTTTTCACAGAGACTTTGGGTGCTTTCCACCACACTAAATAATGCACTTTCAATCTATGTTGTGACTGGATTTTACTGTGTGAAATGGTCAAATCCACTTGCAAATGGTTACTGGAGTGGATTGAAATTGCATTATCAGACATAGGTGAAAACACCATTCTCCAAGAACATTCAGAGGAAAGCATCCCATGGTATAAGGTTGCCAACTCTGCCTTGGGAAATTCCTGGAGGTCTGAGGGACCTGGGGACTTCAGAGGTTGTGAAGGGGAGTAAGTTCAGAAGAGATATGGTGCTATAGAATCCATCCCCCTGAAGCGGAAACTGATAAATCTACCACAGCGATCTATGCCTTAATTACCCCTAGAGTGGATTATGGTCTATTTGGGCCTATTTAATTGCATCCAGGCTAGACTACGGCTCTTCTTGGGCCTACTTAATTACACCTAGACTGTACTATTTCTCTACTGGGCCTACTTAATCACATCTAGACCTGGCTATTGCTCTACTTGGCCCTACTTAATATTATCTAGTCTCGACTATTGCTGTACTTGGGCCTAAATTGCATTTGGACTGGGTTATTGCTCCACTTGGGCCTACTTAATTTCATCTAGACTGGACTATTTCTCTACTGGGTCTACTTAATTTTGTCTAGACTGGACTCTTGCTCTAATTACACCTAGACTGAACTATTGATCTACTGAATTACATCTAGACTGGACTACTGCTCTACTGACTGTTGCTCTACTTGGGCCTTCATAATTACATTTGCTCTACTTGAGGCCTTTGAAATTACTATTGCTCTACTTGGGCCTTTGAAAATTCAACTGGTACAGTATGTGGCAATCAGGATATTACACTGAGAGGAATTCTATTTCAGCAGACACATTGACTGTTTTTGGACTTAATTCATAGAATCATAGAATCATAGAATCATAGAATAACAGAGTTGGAAGGGACCTTCCAATTGAAAGGCCTTAGGCTGACATTATAAACCCTTAATAGTCTTGACTTGAATGATGCAGGCTATCCTTGTCTCCTCAGATCTTGGAAGCTAAACAGGATTGGTGCTCTTTAGTACTTGAATGGGAAATGACCAAGTTCCTATGTTAACCTAGGCCTATTCTGCATTGCTTGATTTTTCCCGCTTTCATTCTTACCGATCTCCGTTCGATTTGGGCCCGGACATAGTGAGTGATCTGCAATAAACAGTTTTCCCGAATGGAATCAGCCTTCAGTCGCTTTTGCCATCTGCGTCTGGGTGGGCTCCCCCACCCAACTGTAGCCCTCCTTAGTGCTTCCTGATCACACCACCACTCCCCCAGTTTGCGGTGGGCTGCCAAGAAATTTAGCGCCCACCGCACCCCCACCCCCACGCCTGCATGCCGCAACCCCCAGCTCTCCACTCCTCACCGCCTTTGCGGCTCAGCCTTGACAAGCACGCGACTCCAGCCCCACCTCCTCCTCCTCCGCCACTTCTGCCTCAGACCCCTCATGCACACAAATGAAGGCAAGGAGGGGGAGACCGGCAGTGCCACTACTCAGCCTGCAGCCCCCGGTTGGGAATGGATGAGGGCGCCTGGCCCGAGCCTGTCTCTGGGCGGCCGTGGCTCAGGCTGGTTGGCACCGTGAGCGTCGCTCCTTCTATGTGCCACGTTAGGTCGCGCCCCTTGCCCCCACAGTGGCTACGGTGAGGAGGCGCTACAAATGAGGGGAAAACGCCCGGTGCCTGCCTGCCTGGCAGCTCCGTTCCCGCCCCCAGCCAGCCGCATGGGAAATGCCTCACTGGGCTACGTCACCATTGGAAACACGGAGGAGTGCTAGTTAATCTGAAGCCGAGGACATCTGCACTTTAATATATTGGGATCTCAGAGTGCATTAGTTGGATATCCCGGAAAATAAGCACTCCCTGATATTCCGGTCAAAAGGTAGGGTTAATACGGGTCGAAGCATGAAGGTTGCAGATGGAAAATTTCCATCGACCAAAATCAAAATGGAAATCAATTTCAGTGCAGACGGGAGGGATTTAATCGATCTGGGATTGGAATAAAAGCTCCGTGCAGTTTACACCCTAGGTGCCCTGAAACCCCTATCGGATCATCATAAATAGTCTGTGACATAACTGCACTCTCCACTGCCGCCACAAGACTTCTGTTCTTTCTAAATTAAATTTCAGTTTGCCCTCCTTCTATTCTTTCACCACCTCCAAACACTGGAGTAGCAGATGCTCCATCATTGCAGAATTAGATGGAGACATCATCAGTGTGCTGATGACAATTTGCTCCAGATTGTCAAGTGCTGTAAGAACTCACAACGAACTTCTATGAAAAGTAAGCTTTATTGATGTTACTTCAGACACCTAAACTAGGGAAGTCAAATCTGCCTAACAATACACTTACAGACCCTTTTCAAGAGAATTCTCCCGCCCAAAACTTGAAGGTTCCCAAGGGAGGGAGGGAAGGAGCACCAGGTGCAATAAACCAGGGAGTGTTACCTCTCGCACGTCCTTGGGCAGCCCGGCGCCCACTGACAAGATAACTGTTTGTGTTACAAAGAGCAGGCCTTGCTGGCCGGTTCAAAAGACAAATAGTTCACAGCAAATCATGATAGCCGGGTACAGCAGACAAGTTTCGATTTCAGGCAGACAGCTAAATATAATGGGTCGAGGTTACACAGAGACCCAAAAGCGAAAGGTAAAACTAAGGCTAAGCAAACATGGAGAGAGTCGATTCATGGCAGAGAGCAGGCACTGATCCTGACACAGATCTCTGTCTGATCGCTTCCACTGATCTCCTGTATTGGACAGCGAAATGGAACCTTGTGGCATTCTAAGGGTTAAAGCTAAATTCTTCCAGCTCTGCCTTCTGGTTGCATGTCCACATGATTCACTCCAACCACTTAGTCTAGAAGTTGTAATCCCTGGCCCTTAAGAAATCCGTCTTGCCTCAACCAGAGCAAGAGCCTTCTCCACCATGGCCCCAACCTGGTGCAATGAGCTCCACAACAAGATCAAGGCCCTATTGGAACTCAAACAGTTCTGTAATGCCTGCAAAATAGAGCTTTTCCACCAGGCTTTTGGATAAGCTCAACGGCGAGGACTCAAATGCAACCCAACTGCCAGGAAACTGCAGCACCACTGACCAAATGTCCCTCATCTGTTAGACTGTTCTCTGTGATCTGTTATATGTTACAATCTCCTTGTCTCAATTGGTTACAAATGTTATAAGGTATTTTTTTTCTAGTTTCTACGTTCCATGCACACTGCCCCAAGATGCCAAGTGAGGGGCAGTATAAGAGCCGAACAAACTAACAAAGAAGTAGACGCTGGTTAATGCTACTGAAAACTGCTGAGAGGTAAGGGAGACTAGCCCTGGTCAGTAGACTGGGGTAGGCACATGTCATGGGGGCTGAGGTGGTTTCCGAGTCTTATACAGCAAGGGTAATCAACCTGGGGTCCTCCAGATGTCCATGGACTACAATTCCCATGATCCCCTGCCAGCAAATGGACATCTGGAGGACCACAGGTTGACTACCCAACAGGACAAAACCCAGCTTGAAAGAGATATAGATAATGAGCCTAATCATTCCCGTTCTGTGGTTAACAATCCTCCATTTTCTCCGGAATCTTACTTATCTATGGAACTAGGAGGAGTAAATGGAACTTCCATTCAGTGGCCAGATGGGATCAAAAGCAGCTGATCTCTTCCGGTTCTTGCAACTGTGATAATGATTCAGCTGCGCTCAAAATATGTTTTGATGAATGAAGTTGCAGAGCTAGCCATTTGGCATGTCTCTAACAGTTCCAGTTGTTCCCCAGACACATGGAGTACATCACAAATCATACCCCAAGTACTCCTATGTAGCATCTCCAGAACTACCCTTTGTGCTAATATTCTTCTTCTTTATCTTTCTCACATTTTCTGAAGAACTGGACTTCCTAGGATGACCTTTCCGGTGTTGCAAAATGAGAACATGTTGTGGTCCCATTGTGAATTCTATGGGGAGGGTGGCAGGCAGTTCTGAGATTTCCCCCTCCCCGGAGGTTTACACAAGTCATTCATTCTGCAAGATAACAAGTTAAATATTTTTCCCCACGGTTAATGAACTCTCCCAAAATATTCAATTTGTGAACAAAATTTGGAATTTTTCATATTCGGATGAAACAATGTTGCTTGTCATGTATGGAGTTGCTTTGGATTTCACAAAAATTCAGTTTAATAGCCAGCTATATGGTTTATATAGATGCTTTTGAATTATGGTGTTGGAGACGAATGCTGCGAATCCCATGGACAGCCAAAGTTAGACAGTTTTAGAGAGGAGCAAACCAACCATGTCATTAGAAGGCAAGATATTATGGCTAAAGCTCACTTACTTTGGACACGTCATGCGATCAGACTTGTTAGAAAAATCATTAATGCTCGGCATGGTCAGCGGCAAAAGGAAACATAGTCACCAAAGGATCCGCTGGCTCGACACGATCAAACCCGACACAGGGATGACCATGAACCAACTGAAAGAAGTGTTCATTGACAGAGATGAATAGAGAAAACTTTCCTATAGAATCGCTGAGGGTCGGACATGACTGAACGGATAACATCATCATCGTATGGTTTATTGTTATCAAATGAGAAATAACAAACTAGAACCTGCAAGGACTTGTGGGCTGAATTTCCTTGTCCCTCATCTATTTTTTCTTTCCCTTCCTTAAAAGCCCCTGTGCTCTGCCCTCCTTCTGCCTCCTCTCCTTCTCCACCACTGTCTACCCTACTTTGTTCTTCTTCTGGTGGAGCTTCAAGACCATGTCCAAGAAATCCACATATGCTCTTTGAATCATTCCTGACACCTGCTTTATAACCTGCTTTATAGCCATTCAGCCTCTTTAACTCAGCCTTTCTCAACCTTTTTACTGTTGAGAGACCCTCAAAGTGTTGTGATGGTGCAGAATATGCTTGGGAAGCATGGCTGTGGACATGCTCACCCAGGGACCTTCCCCATCCAGGTTCACCACTGGCCCATTGGAGGGGGTGCAGGTCATCCAATAATGTTTAAAAGATTTTGAAAATATATAAAGAATTAATTAACTCCCACTCATTCGGGAAACCATGTGAAGAAACCTCAAGTTTTCACAAAACCCTGTTCTAACTGATGTGTTCTCCCACCGTAATAACTAGTTGGAAACTTAATGAGACTCCACAGGTTCCCTCCATTGCAGCATCTGTAAACCGCTCCATGGGAGCAGTATAAATAAAGTGCAAAGCGGCTCCTGATTGGCCCCTCCAAGTGTCAGTCAGGGAGGTAAGGGGGCCGGGGGAAGAGTGTTCGCTGCCGGAAAAGCAGGAGAGCCGGCGTGTCAAAGACGCGGCGGGCCTGCTCTTTTTGCCGTGCCGAAGCAGAGGCCTCAGAGGAGAGGAGGGAAAGGCTTCCGACCCATCTACCCAGCCTACCCCCCTCCCTGCTTTTCTCCACCACCGCTTCCCCGCCCCTACCCACCCACCCACTCTTCACCACCCATCACTACTTCCCCCTCCCCCAACGGGACCTCACACCTCCCTTCCTGCCTTCCTTCCTTCCAGCATTCACTTTGTCCTTCCTTCCTTCCTTCCTTCCTTCCTTCCTTCCTTCCTTCCTTCCTGCCTTCCTGCCTTCCTGCCTTCCTGCCTTCCTGCCTTTCCATCCATCCACCCCGCTAGCGCTCACTGTATTTTGGGTACAGCGGGCTTAATATCTAGTTGCCAATAAAATAAGAGATGGATCACAAAAAGCAAACAAAATGGTCAGACACAGACCACCAAACTAGAATGAATGACAATGTTCTTTCCTAGGAATAAGCTTCATTAAAATAAAACTAAGCTTCCTTTCTGAGTAAACCAGTTTAGGACTATAGTCTCGGTCCCTAACGTCCGGAATAAACATCCTTTCCAGAATTTCATCTCAGATGTTAAATGCAACATGCTGCCTGACCAAAATGACAATGAAATATATATCAGCCAGCTTGTAATTGCAAATAGATCTCAGTCTCCAGGTTTAGAATCCACGAGAGGAACAGTTAACCGCTGGCAACCTCCCTCCACCCCAGGGGGAAGCATAATTTAGGACAATAAGTTTCCCAGGAACTCACAATTAATCTCGCCAGTTTCCAATCTCACTTCTCTGGCAACTGCTCACCTTAATTTAGAAATACTGAACAGCTTTCTCCAAGCCTGGTAGCTTTCCCCTCCAGAAATTAAAGGGTCATCAAGAAGCCATCAAGTTCACCTCAGGTAAGACAATCACAACTATTTTTGACCTCCTGGGAACCCATCAAAGTTTCTCCCAGATCATTGTTTAATTTTGGAACCCTACATACACCCAACACATTGTTCCCCTTCTTCCATGAAACACAGGTCGTTTTGCTGTTGAATTTGTGGGCCTCTAGAATGCTAAATACCACCTTCTCAAAAATGCCCTCTCCCCTTTCCATCTTTATTTTATTAGTTAGCTGTGTGTGTGTGTATGTTTTCCAGTGAGCGTTGTGTATGCACTGTACCCCTCTAGTCCCCTTAATTTAAAACAAAAGTTTAACTTCTGACCCGTTTATTTAAAGTTTCTCTCAGGGGACATTATAAACATTGTTACCTCTATCACAACATCTCTTTAGCTAATTTCCTAAACTAACCTCCTATTTGTTTGATTGACTGGATTTATAAAACTGCTTCTCTCGGCACAGCGATCTCAAGATGGTGCTAACAGTTCCACTTAATTCAATGAGCTTTACTTCCCGGTAGAAATATTGCATTCTTATTCTACTTGCTGAGACCACATTAGACTCATTCCAGGGTAGCCAGTCCCCTGCTAGGAGTAGGAATCCCCCATTCCAGCGCAGCCCCCAGATCCAATCAGCAGGCTGGTGGGGGACTTGTCAGCAGAAAAACTAGGTCTAGGCCTTCATCGCAAGCAATGTAGTGATGTCACTTCCAGCATATACCGGAAATAGGGGTGTCAGCCACCAGGTGGAACCTAGAAATCACCTGAAATTATAGCTTATGTTCAGAGATCAGAGATCAGTTCCTCTGGAGAAAAAGAAGAGTTAGGTTTTATACCCCACTTTTCACTACCTGAAGGTGTTTCAAAGAGGCTGACAATTGCTTGCCCTTCCTCTCCCCACAACAGACACCCTGTTAAGTAGATGGGGCTGAGAGAGCTCTGGCAGAACTTCTATGTGAGAACAGCACTATCAGGGCTGTGACTAACCCAAGATCACCCAGCTGAATGCATGTGGAGGAGGAGTGGGGAATCAAACCATTCTTGCCAGAGTAGAAGCTGCTGCACTTAAGGACTACGCCAAGTGGTGTTGGAGGGTGTGCTCTATGGTAGTGGTCCCCAACCCCTGGTCCGGGGACTGGGACTGGTCCGTGGATCAGTTGGTACCGGGCAGTGGCTCCTCCTCGTCCTCCTCCATGGCTGCTGCCTCGGGGGTTGCCCTGCCACTCTGCCACTGGCTCACCTTTGGCGCTCTCTAGCGGCCACCACAGCTGGGGCTCCCCCTCAGCGTGGCAGTGCGCAGCTGCTGCTGGCAGTGCCCCCCAGCGGGCAGTGGAGAAGTCAGAGGTGCCGGTGGGAAAGCAAGTGGAGCAGGGGATTCGGCAGTGGCGACATCCGTTGACAAAATACCCCCCCCCCCGGGCCTCAGTAAAATTGTGGAGCGTTGACTGGTGATAAAAAGATTGGGGACCACTTCTGTATGACATTGTACCCCAATTAAGTCCCTGTCCCTGCCTTCATCCCCAAATCTCCTGGAGTTTCCCAGCCTGGATTTGGCCACCTACCCCCACATCACCCACTGTTGGCCAAGGGGAGCTGGCAACCATAACTGGAAATAACATCATCACTTCACCGGCAATGTAGGAGAACACTTATTTGGGCAAAAACTCTATGGTAAAAATGACCTCCATCACAGAGTTGCTGCCTAAAGACCATAGCTTTCTTGTGTTGCCAGTGAGGTGAGGACATCATGTATGGTGTGTGTAGGAAGTGAAATTGTTGCATTGCCAGTGATGTAGGCTGAGCTTCTCTGCCGGTAATTCCACCCCCCACCCCCACCCCAGTTGCAAGAGAGTAACTGGGCCGCCCTGACGCATTCTCCTGTCTTTCCTGGGACTTATTCTCAAGTAAGCATACACAGAATTACAAGCCTGCAGTTTTATTAGCCAAGTTTATTAGTAATATGTGTATAAAATAAAAGGATAAAATTGAGAGAGAGAGAGCTAACTGGGTGGTAGGACCTACTGGTTGGAAACTTGCTCTCCTATGTCTTCCAAATTATATTCTGCATGAGGGTACCACTTCTGGGGTTTCTGGAGGGCTGAAGAATGTTTCAGGGGGTTCTCAATTGTAAAAAAGCTGAGAAAGGCTGCGTTAGTGCAACAGAGGTGTAGCCGGGGTTGAGGATAATGGGGTCTTCCTAGGACTATTTTGAGCCCCCAGTCCATCTTTAAGCAGGTCTACTAGAATGAAGGACCCAGCCTCGTTTTGTTTGCAGGGATCATATTCAATCCATTCCTTTGTCCTTTGAAATCCATCGCTGGTTTTAAGGGTAACGGTAATCTTTTTACTTAGTCCCTTTACAAGCTGCCAAGCTAAGCTGTAGCCATACTGATTAGCTGCGATCAGAATTCCTCAATGAGGTCTGGAGAAAAGGAGTCAAACCCATTAGTTTTGGAGTAAGTGGGGCCTGGGGATCTCCTCATATTACAGCTAATTTCCAGATTACAGAGATCAGTTCCCCACAGAGCAAATAGCTACTTTGGAGGGTGGATTCCAGAGCTGTGAGGCCTGCTGAGGCCCCGCCCCTCTCCCAACCCCACCCTCTTCAGGCCCCACCCCCAGGATCTCCAGGTGGGCTACCCTATAGAATTAATTCATTTTGGAAGACAGGTTAAAATATGGTTGCCGAGACAATGATGTGACATGGGAAATGTGACAGACAGCATGTATGCCTGGAAGCTAGGGTTAGCAGATGCCCTCTTTTTAGATGACATGTCCTCTTTCCTTTTGGTGTCTGTTCTTTTTTGGGCTCTTTAAAAAACCCCAATAGCAATGTCCTCTTCTGAGGTTGGACGGTGAGGAATATTCCTAATTAGTAGCAATTATCATAGCTTAGATCAGCCTATCTCAACATTTTTTTTTTTACCGTTGAGAAACCACTGAAACATTCTTCAGGCTTTGAGAAACCCCAGGAGTGGTGCGATCATGCAGAATATGGCTGGGAATCATAGATGTGAACATGCCCACCCAGGGCTCATCTCCTTCCCACCCCCTCCAGCCCCATCATTGGCCCACCCAGGGCCCCTCCCCACCCAGGGTCCCTCCTCTTCCCACCCCCTCCAGACTCATCATTGGCCATTTTTTGTGTGTGTGTGGGGGGAGAGGTTGACTTGACCATATGTGGTGATATCACCCAATAAATGCTTAACAAATTGAAAAAAATATAACTCCCACCCATTCAGGAAACCCTTCCAGGGCCATCAAGAAACCCCAGGGTTTCACAACCCCCTGGTTGAGAGAGCCTGGCTTAAATAGTAAGAACATTTAAATTGAGCTTTGTCATAGTGATCACTTGTTTGAAGTCGCCAGTTGAGAGAGATCTCCTTTTTCATTTTTCAAAGGATGGTAACCCTAAGGTAAAAGGTAAAGGTATCCCCTGTGCAAGCACCGGGTCATGTCTGACCCTTGGGGTGACGCCCTCCAGCGTTTTCATGGCAGACTCAATGCGGGGTGGTTTGCCAGTGCCTTCCCCAGTCATTCCCGTTTTACCCCCCAGCAAGCTGGGTACTCATTTTACCGACCTCGGAAGGATGGAAGGCTGAGTCAACCTTGAGCCCGGATTGAACTCCCAGCCTCACAGGCAGAGCTTCAGACTGCATGTCTGCTGCCTTACCACTCTGCGCCGCAAGAGGCTCTTGCTAACACTACAGAGTCACAAATGTGTGTTAGTAGCAATCTTCGACAACAACCCCCCACCCTGAAGAGAGCTACAGCCAATGCTTCCGTCGGTCCAGCGATAAAACCTATTTGCACTTGAACAGTTTGAGTTGGGGGGATACCTTTAAGACTTAGGGGTAGTCAAACTGAGGCCCTCAAGATGTCCATGGACTACAATTCCCATAAGCCCCTGCCAGCAAATGCTGGCAGGGGCTTATGGGAATTGTAGTCCATAGACATCTGGAGAGCCGCAGTTTGACTACCCCTGTTAAGACCAACCATGTTTGAAATGTCTTACAGGTGCCCCTGGACTCAAACTTTGTTCTGCTGCCTTCAGACCAACAGGGCTACCCACTGAAATCTATATTTGTACCTGGTGATTCTCAGGTGATATCAGAAACCGTACGAACAAGTGTGGCCAAACTGTGGCTCTCCATGAACTACAATTCCCAGGAGCCCGTGCATTGGAGTCGGAGCTTCCCTCATCTGCATGTGTTTTATGCTCCCAGGGAGAGCACAGAACCCCTACATTAAAAAAAAAAAAGCTCTGGGGATGAGAGCAATATTTTCCCAGGCGAGGGGCAGAACGCATTAAGGGTTGCAAATGTGGAGCACAAAAGAACACTGTAGAAACCAAAACATACATCCAGGTCAATGGGATTTCTTCCTTTAATTTACAGAAGACAATTGTTTTTTTTTAATGAAAAGCATGGCTTGTGTCAACAGTTTCTGACAAAGGCATCATAATGTCATCGGAAAGCCACTGAACATACAAGTATTACTTTTATTTATGTGGTTCAGTCACAAGAGAACTGGTTGCCAAATCAGGGTTTGGAAATTCCTGGATATTTTGGGTGGGCCCAGAGGAAGGTTTGGGGAAGGACCTCAGCAGGGTGCAATACCATCCAGAATCTACCCTTCAAAGCAGCCGTTTTCCTCCAGAATTGATCTCTGCAGTTTGAAGACTGGTTGTAATTCCAGATCTTCAGGCCCTACCGGGAGGTTGGCAACCCTCCTGAGAGAACAGCTCTTTGTTGCTTTTTCCAAATCAGGGAAATGGGGGCAGGCTTAATTCCTCCAGCCTTGGTTCCAATCCAGACATGGTCGAAAAGGAAGGTTTTTGCTATAAAACTCCCAGCATGCATAGAGTAAGGCAACAAATAAACCTGAAGAGTGTTGTGTTGAAAGATACCCCCCACACATACACACCGGTCTTGCCGTGTCTTAGATATTGTGAAAAAGGCACATTTCCAGTGAATGGTTCTTCCCACCAGCTGGGAGATGTTATTCCTTGAGAGTTACCCTGAAACAAAGTCAATTTCCCTCCCGCCGGAAATTGTGGAAAACGATTTATTGGAACGAAACCTGGACGTGAACATTGGACAGTAAAACAGACACAGGCAGAAAGTAGAATAAAGTGGTAAAATGGATCTTGATTACAACACAGTAAAAGCCACCGTACTGAAAATTATAGTCCATTGTTTTCATCGCAAGAGCACCACTGGAAACATCGGATGGAATGGTCCAAACTGTTCCCCAGTTCTGACATGTTTTCCCCCCGGGAATAACTGTGCAAACATATTATGTAAACCTTGGGCTGTGGGAAGGGAGGGTTAGCACCAGCATGGACTCTCACATTGGTCAGGATGTGGCTCTCGGAAGCCAGTCCTGGGCTTCCCAAAGATTTCATTTCAAACAATCCCGATAATAATGCAAAGTGGAAGATCGCTTTTCGGGGCCCCTGATTTATCAGCCACAGGGAGAGTGAGTGCTCAATAAGTAAACCAGGGTTTCCCAAAATGGCGCCCAAGGGCACCACAGTGCTTGCAGACACTTTTCATGGTGCTCGCCAAGTGTTTTTAGAATGTGGGTGGGGATGAGGGTGGGTGTCATTTGCCCAGCAACGCTTCTGATTGGCTGGGCAGATTTTTTTAAAGACTGCTGTAATCACGACAGCAAAAGGATCTTCACTGTGTGATTGGAGGTGAGTTGGGGCGGCCATTTTGTGGCTGACTCTGCCTTCTGCAGAAGTCATTGGGTGGCGGCCATTTTGTGGCTGCGCCCACCATGTTATTCCACAATGTTAAAAGGGTCCCCAGGCTCAAAAAGATTGGGGACCCTTGGAACTAAGCTTTTGTTTGTGTTGATGCAGTTAAGTTAAATGACCTTGAAATAGCTTGCTTTGAGCTGGAGGGTGTATGCAAGGATACAATTTTAGTCCCTGCCACTTTTACCCTGAAGAAGAAGAGTTGGTTCTTATACGCCGCTTTTCTCTACCTGATGGAGTCTCAAAGCGGCTACAGTCACCTTCCCTTTCCTCTCCCCACAACAGACACCCTGTGAGGTGGGTGAGGCTGAGAGAGCCCTGATATTCCTGCTCGGTCAGAACAGCTTTATCAGTGCTGTGGTGAGCCCAAGGTCACCCAGTTGGTTGCATGTGGGGGAGTGCAGAATCGAACCCGGCATGTCAGATTAGAAGTCCACACTCCTAACCACTACACCAAACTGGCTCTAACCGCTACACCAAACTGAAGAGTGGCAGGTATTTCAGGAAATGCCTCCTTGTCCTTGAGGGGCCAAGTGAGTTTTCCGGAGTTGCGTAAGCCCAGGCAACAGCTTTCCTTATGAAAATAAAATAATTAAAATGTGTCAGAAATATAAAGGATCATTTTATTCTGGAAAGAGGATCCTAGAATCTCGATCTCAGGAATAGTGCATTTTTAAGATTCTCGCGTTTGATCGACTGACCTTACCCCAGTCGAAAATAGGGTGCAAGAATAAGCGGACCTGCATTTCACCCTATATAGAATATAAACGTTCAATTTGTGGGGGCGGGGGGGGGGCGGGAGAAGAGAAGGGTGTGATGCAGTTCAAAAGCAGGGACATGGGCGGGCTTTTTATAAAAAATATGGGTTCTGTTGAGTGCTATCTTTAATTTTTTTTTTAAAAAAGAAACTTAGAATCTCTTTCTCCTGCTCCTTTACATCCCACCGACTCAGTTGACGGCGATTCTCCTGGAAACAGTTTGATAAAAGACGCCCCGCAGCAAAGAGTTGTAATCAGGCACTCGGAAAAGGTGACTCTCCCCATAGGCCACGTCGTATTCGGTGGTCTTCCCGGTCACGAGGACCCGTATGTTCGGTTCATTGGCTTGCGTGCCGACAACCAGCACGTAGATCTCGAGGCCTGCCTGCCGAGCTTCCTGGACGGCCCTCTCGATGGCGCTCCCGGTGATACCCTGAGAGTTACCATCGGAGAAAATCAACACCCGTTTCTTCGCCCCGGGGCGGGATGATTGCCGGTAGAGATTGACGACGTAGCTGAGGGCGGCGTTGACGTCGGTGGCGTCGTTCATGAACTGCATGCCGTCGATGGCCTCGGCGATCACCGTGTAGTTGTGCTCAAACTGAGCCTCCAGCTTCTGCTGCGCTTTGCCGCTGTACTGGACGACCGACACGCGCACCGTGTCCTCGGAGGGCTTGGCTGCTGTCAGGAACCGCTCGGCCAGGCGCTTCACAAATTTCTTGGTGGTGTTGAAGTTGCGGCTCCCGACGCTGGTGGAACTGTCCACCAGGAGTGTGATATCAGCCAGTCCTTCAAAGGAGACTAAAAGGGGGAGAGAGATTGGCTCATAAGTCCACTGTGCATATTTTGTGCCTGCTAATATGGGAAATACTGGGGGAGGGAAGGGGAGAAACCTTCTTTTGTAGTTGCACAATGCTCAGGGGTAGAGAGGCTGGATCCTGAAACACACATTAGAACAGCCTGGGACAATAATTATCGGCGGATTTTTGGAGATAAGAAATAGGAGTCTCAAAAGGGATAGGGAGAGTTTGGTCCAGCACTGGAGCTGCTGTGCTTATTTGCTCAAAAGACATTTCTACAGGAAGGTTCTAGATCAATCTGTCATATCCCGTGGCAAAACTCCCACAAAAAGGCAAACTCAAATTTCAGGCTAGAGTGGCCTTTTGCAACCCTTTGGCAATGGAGGAGCCCCTGATATAATTTTTTAGCCTTTCAGGAGCCCCGGAAATGATGTCATCTGGCCATGATTCCCTGCCGTACCCTCCCAGTAGTGACATGTCACCAGTGTTAACAGGCAGGCTTGAGGAGGGGTGGGGGGGAGACAGGAGGCGGTTTAAGGCAGGGGCAGGTGTGCAGGTTCCACCCTCTCACAGGTGCAGAAACCACAAAAGAACTCTCTCATAGGAGGGGGAGCTATGGAAGTTGCCGGTTCCCGAGCTTGTGGCTTGGCTTGTGCATCAGGGGCCCGAATCAGCCCGATTCGGCTTCAGCGCCCATTGAAATCAATGGTGCCATTGACTTTAATGGGAATTCCGGTATTTCCGCCTTTCCCAGGGCCTAGGGGGGTGGGAGTTTCAGTTACAGCCTCCAAACTTTCAGGGTAGCTCCAGGAGGCTCTCCCCCCTCCAAATTTCATAACGATTGGACCAGGGGGTCCACTTTCAGGGACTCTCCATTGGGTAGAATAGAGAGATGGGGGCACCCTCTTTCGGAACCCTTGGAAGTAGGTTCAAAGGTTCTGAAAGAGGGTGCCCCCATCTCTCCATTCTATCCAATGGAGAATCTGTCCCTGGAAGTGGGCCCCTTGGTCCAATTATTGTGAAATTTGGGGGGGAGGAGGGTCAGGGGAGAGCCTCCTGGTGCTACCCTGCAGGTTTGGAGGCTGTAACTGAAACCCCAACCCCTCAGGCCCCGGGAAAGGTAGAAACACTAGAATTCCCATTAATGGCACCATTGACTTCAATGGGCATCGAAGCCGAATCGGGACGGTTCGGGCCACTGATGCATAAGCCTACTTGTGGCCAAAGAGGCTTGAAGACAGTCCTGCCAGGTCTCTACTTCAGGACTCACCCTTCCCAGCGCAGAATAGCTGCCTGATGGGGGACTTACCAGCAGCAAAAGTGTGCCTCTCGCTGGCAATGTGGCAACATTACTTACAGCCCACACCTTGCTGGCCAAGCAAGGGCAAACACCCTGTGGTGACAATTTCTAGCATAGAGTGTCCCCTCATCCATGGCAATGTGAGATCACTTCAGGTGTGCAAACTCCTTCCCCTTGGATGGATTCCTGCCCTACTTGAGGATGAAAAGCACAAGGACAGCTTTGGAAAGAGTACTTACTTGGACAAGTGTAGTCTGGGCATTTCTTGTCTGTAAAGCAATGGAAAACAAGATTGCATCAGATCGTTTGGTTTCCTTAAAGGCAATCTTTGGCAGTCAACAGATGACCTTCACACAGATCCTCGTGCATGGAAAATCCGCAGTCAGGTGCCAACTGTAAGGCGGCTTGGCACCTACAAGTCGCTTCTAAGTCTGTGCAGACGCCCTCCCTGGCTGTTTTTGGGCACATTATAAATGACCTTTTGCACAGATGCGAGCACAGGGAAGTCGTTAAGAGCGTCAGCTTCTAATCTGGCGAGCCGAGTTTTATTCCCCCCCCCCCCCGTCCCTCCACATGCAGCCAGCTGGGTGACCTTGGGCTCCTCACCTAGTACTGCTCTAACCAAGATGTAATATCAGGGATCTCTCAACCTTCCTACCTCACAGGGTGTCTGTCGTGGGGAGAGGAAGGGAAGGTGATTGTAAGCCGCTTTGAGACTCCTTTGGGCAGCGAAAAGCAGGGTATAAAAAACCTTCATCTTGTAATAGCTAGGATTATCTGGCAGCCAGGCAAGAGATGTTCAGAGGTGGATTGCCGTTGCCTCTGCATCACGACCCTAGAGTTCCTTGGGGATCTCCCATCCAAATACTAGCTACGGTCGACCATTCTTAGCTTCTGAGATTGGGCTTGCCTGGCTTATACAGGTCAAATTTCTTTTGCAGCCCACTTTTCAGTACCCCCTCAGCACCTTGTGATAAAACCAAAATTCTAGCTACAAAGGGATGGGTCGTACCTCTCCACCAAACTAAGTTTATGTATTTATTAAATATAATAATAGATATACCCTGCTTTTCCTTTGGTCTGAAGCCTGTCTCCAATAGAAGGAGTCTTCCTTCCACTTAAGGGGCTTTTCTCCTGGAGGAAGAGCCACTTGGGCTGGAAAAAGTCTGCTGAGGCTGCTTGGAAGATAGTTTGATACACCCCCTCCCCACCACACAGTAAAATAACAGGGCTACAACAGCAGCCGCCAACAGCAGCTGCCAACTTCAGAAGAGTTGTTTTTTTACCACCCGAAGGAGCCTCAAAGCAGCATACAATTGCTTTCTGTTCCTTTCCCCACAACAGAAACCCTATCGTGGACTATACTCATTTACCACTGTTCTCATCTATCACTTGCATGAACCTAATGGGCAACTTTGGAACGAGTCCCAGCTTTTATTTATTTATTTTTCCCATTCCTATGCCGCCTTTCTCCGAGGGCTCAAGGTGGCTTACAACATTTTAAAAAGACATTACATTATTAAATTGTTATCCCAATCTATCTTAAAACCCAGGGGGCTCGACACCTTCCCTCCGGTGGGAGAGAGGGGGAATACAGCGCTAAAATGGAATCAGCTATGGGCCGTCCAGATGGTGATTGTCCACGTAGGGAGTTAATATAACAAAGGAAGGAACAAACAGTGTAGGAGTGAAACAAAGAGAAATACTGTGCGGCAGCAAATGCTAATACCAATAAACAACAAATAATTCATAAAATTGTCCCAGCTTCTTCATGGGAAATATTTCATTGGCAACACAATTTGCTTGAAGAAAAGAACTGAAAACGTTTCGGCCTGTACCTTCTTCAGTTCAGTTCAGTATCAAAGTAAATCAAACACAGTTGGACGTCACAGTTAAAACCTGAAAATGGTGGCTGGCAAAGAGCCTACAGTGAGTTTCTCAAGGACGGCCTCTATGTGCTCTCTCAATTACTTTTGTTACAGGGTAGGTTCTTGCTCTGCAGTGTAGCGAGGCCAGTTTACCTCTCTGGTTCCCTCATCCAAAGGTGCACCGGGGGTTGTGTGACTGGGGGTCCTTGGGATGCTGAATTCCATCCCTGAATATCACAATAAATGAGATTCTGATTCCATTAGTCATATCTTTAAATTCACCGTGGTTTCCTTGGGAAGAGACAGTCCTACTGCCCTCGAAGCAGCCCGTCTCTCGTCACCTTCTCTGCAGTTATTGAACCGATGTGAGAAACCAAATCCCGGTTCCTCTGATTTGCCACTCCTGCAGGCATCTGCCTAGCAACAATTGACAGCTGACCCCAAACCAATATCCAGAGATGTCTCACTCACTTTTGCAGATATAGGAGGTAATGTTCTGCATGAAACTGTCGTCCAGAAGCTCGGCGTAGCTTTCTCGCATAATAGATATCCCGCCGCAGGAAATACTTGACAATTGCTCGGAGTTTGGAGGAGAGTGGAAAATATCGCCAATACCCAAGGGGTACACCTGCAGGGCAACAGAGATTCAGGAGTCCCCAACATGTTTGAGACAGCAGGCAGCAAAATCGCTAAGTGTGGATGATAGGAAAGCTTATGATGCAAGCGCAGCTTACTTCCGATTTCCCCCCTCTTGAGTGTGTTTTCTTAACCAATGTAGCATATACTGAGCTCTAAGTCACTCCTCAAATGTGTATGATGTGCCTTTGTGAAATGAAAATGCTTTACATACTAAAGGGGACAGGATGGAAATATTTGATCCTCAAAACATGGCTTCTGAAAGCATTAAAACAATACCAACGTTTCCTGTTACTTTCTACCGGCCTTTCAAAAGGAGGACTTCCAGTAAAGGTCAACGTTCTACCAATTTTTAACCTTTGCCAAGCCACATCTATCTCAGTTCGGAGCTGTGCTAGAGGCAGGAATACCGACCTGCACTGAAACCATCCCACCACCATGTCTAGAGAACTTGTATTCTTCCACTGGTCAAGAATTGGCCTTTTTTCCTTCACTGTGCTGCTTATGCTGCCCTGGATGGCCCAGGCTAGCCTGAACTCACTGGATCTCAGAAGCAAAGCAGGGTCAGCTCTGGTTAGAGTTTGCATGGGAGACCGTAAAGGAAGTCCAGGGCTTCTATGCAGAGGTTGGCAATGTCAATTTAGCTCTTACCTCAAAAATCCCATGCAGCCATGAGTCAGTTGTGACTTGGCGGCATTCTACTGGCACACACATGCACGGTCTTCATTGGCTTGCCACTTCTCTGCACTCACCTTTCTCGCCTTTCTTTTCCCCTTCCCACTCCCTCCCACCTGGCTGTTAGTTTCACCTGGGTATTGACATCGCAGAGAACATTCAGTGGGACTGGGTCCCGAAGGGTGTCGGACCGTCCATCTGTGATCACAATGGCCACTCTGTTGTCAGAGGAAAAGCGTCGTAGCAACTGATCCTTCGTGAACTCCAGGGCCTCCCCAGTAAAAGTGCCACCAGCAATCCAGTGCAAGTTCTTTACTGCCCTACAAGTCAAAGAGCAGCAAGGGTCAGTGCCAGTTCCTTGAAGTAAAACTTCTCTCTGGACAAATATGTTGGAGCTGAGCTCCTAATCCTTTCCTTGTTTCACTACAGATGCCAACTTTTTGCACTTCCCACCTCTGTGCACGTCTCCTGGCACTAATCAAGCAAATATTGAACATTTACCATTTCCATTGTAGAGAAAGAGACTAGGCCTGTAGAACAACAGGGAAGGTAGGCTCCAGTGACCTCTAGGGATGTCAGTGGCCATCCAAACACCTGGAAAGACCACATTGCCCCCAGGGAGCTCTTGCACCCAGGGTTCTGTGGAACCCTGGTTGGGAATCACTGTGTTAGAGTTTATTATGGAAACAATGCTGGCCTCTTGATTTATCACAGGTCCAGATTCCAGTGTCTCTGTCCATGTTAGGAACTGCATTACTGTGAGAGGCTATTTAAGGTTAGGAACCTCCCTATGGGCAAGAAAAGGTCTGCTTCCCAGTACCCCCATAAACTGTAGGTCAAATGTTCCCCCTTTTGTAGTGTTTGAGACTACACATGGCATTGTATGCTGTTAAAGCTTATTGCAAAATATTTTATCTTTCTTACAAGCTTTCTTGCATATTTCTCTTCAAGAAATATGGAAGCTCTCTTGCATATTTCTCTTCAAACAACTTCAGAGTTGCTTGATAAGCCACAAAGAGATGCTGCTGTTTCTTGAACCATCCCCAGCTTTGCACTGGAAGGAACTTAGGAGCTGGGGGCGGGGGGGATCTCTGTCGCCACAGTTCTTGGGCATGGTTTTTATCTACAGCATTTGGTAGGGACACTTCCAGCAGCAAGAGGTTCCGCCATCATGCCCTGGCCTTGCTCAGGCAATGGATAGCCACCGTTCCTCTTGATGAGCTCCAGATCTAAACTTACTCCTTCAGCTCTCCAATGTTCTTGATGTTGGCGTCTCCCATGGCCACCAACTCCTGTGTCTTGTCATGGCTGTACTGCACAACACCAACACGGGACTCCTCAGTGTGAAACTGTTGGAAGAAAAGCTAGATGTCATAAAGAAACTAACATGCTGGTGTAACTGACCAAACCCAAGGCGGTTGGTAGAGCCTAGGGCGCCATGATATTGTGGCCCAGATTGGTCCTGGCAGCTATTTCTTTAAATTATATGAATTATCTAGAAAGGCATTCATTCACTCACTCACTCACTCACTCACTCACTCACTCACTCACTCACTCACTCATCACCCTCCCCTTGTGGCTAAGGGCAATTTACAGAAAATTTGGAAACATAGTATAGGTAAAAACAGGGCTCAGTAATTACAGCAGGATAACAACAATAGCAACAATAACAATAACTGTTGGTGATAAAGTTTTCAAAAATAAAACACCAGCAGAACCATTAATAAACTGGATCCCATAGGTTGATCATTCCAGGGTTGCCCTTTGGTTTGGTCCAAGGGCACATCTGTGTGAGGGAGGGGTGCTGGGGGCCAGTAGATGTTGTTGCTTCAATTGGACCTCAACTAAATGCCTGGCAGATGAGCTCCCTTTTGCAGGTCCTGCAGAACTGTGGTAGATCTGACAGGACCTGGACCTCTTCTAGGAGCTCGTTCCACCAGGTGGGGGCCAGGATGGGGAAAGCTGGAAACAAAAGCAGTAAACCAAACAACATTGGTTGA
Source organism: Paroedura picta (assembly GCF_049243985.1). Classification (NCBI taxonomy): domain Eukaryota; kingdom Metazoa; phylum Chordata; class Lepidosauria; order Squamata; family Gekkonidae; genus Paroedura; species Paroedura picta. The sequence continues at coordinate 179,994,898 of NC_135369.1, read as the reverse complement.
TTGTACTAATAAAATATGTCAACATCTCCAGCATCGTCATATGAGTGCTATAATGGAGGGTTGCCATTATATAGAGGGGCCATTAGATGGTGACTGCAACAACGCTCTCTCTTCAGCGTGGTTACAGGGAAAACATAATGAGCGCCCACCCTGGGAACGCACCTGCATATGTATATGAGCATGACCTTTTTGATTGCTGTACGACCCATGACTTTGAGAACTGCTGTATCCCATCTTGACTGGCGTAAGACAGGCCAAATTAAAGCATCCTATACTATTGCCAAAAATGCAAGACCAGCAATTGAATGTAGTGGTGCCTGGCTGTATAAGGATTCAGATGGATCTTTTGGATTGATGAAGTATTCTGGAATTTTTAATTGATGTTATGCTGCTGCATTCTACTGCCATGTGTTTTATTTTGGTCGTATCTGGAAAGGCAATTTCAACTGAGAAACGGTGTGGTGTAATGGTTAAAGAGCACCCAAGTCTAATCTGGCAGGGTCCATTCTGCACCAAGGGTTAATGCACCTTTAATGCACCTTAGAAGTAGATTTTCCTGTTCTGCACAGGAAAATCCAGCTACAAAAGCACATTGAAAGTGCATTATCTTCCATGCGCAGAATTAGACCTAGTTTGATTTCCCCACTCCTCTGCATACAGCCAGCTGGGTGACCTTAGGCTACCCACAGTTCTCTTGGGGCTGTTCTCGCAGAGCAGTTCCCTTAGAGTTCTCTCAGCCCCACCTCCCTCACAGGGTGTCTGCTGTGGGGAGAGGAAAGGAACTGAATTTGTAAACCGCTTTTGGATTCCTTCAGGTGGTGAAAAGTAGGGTATACAAAAAACAGCTCTCCTTCTATTTCAGATCTTCTGTCAACCTGAAGGGTCAGGCAGAATCTTTTCTGGGACGGGCAGGGCAACTGTGGGGAGAGATGACGGACGGCAAGCCTTACCCTCACATGTTCGTCGTTGCTCAGCCGGTCGATGACCTTCACAATGAAATCCTTCGCAATCTGGAAGTTCTGCAGGCCAATACTCTCAGAACTGTCCAGGACGAAGAGGATGTCGACTGGACCACACTTGCATTCTGAAACAAAGTGCCATGTACAGGAATGGGCCTGGGAAAGCCTCCATCCCTTTCGGATCCTGAAGCTAACGGCGGCAGCGGCAAACCGGTTAAAAACTCCCATGCTGCTTGCCAATCTTGTACCTCAGTGAAGAGGTCATGCCAAAATGTGGTTTGTGCTAAACGGAGTGTCAGCTTCTGCATGGGCAGTCAAACAGTGGTCCACAGGCGCCCCTCCAAGCACAGTGAGGTCACCAGAAGAGGAGTCCCGGCCAGCCGAGGGCCTGGATCCCACCGAGGGTTTCTGAGGATGGAGGAAGGGCGCTTTCTGCTGATTCCCCTCTCCTGATGCTCCAACCCATCCCCACCCACATGGGAAGTATTTGGAGCTGCAATGGTGGTGAGGAGAGAAGAGAAGTCCTGCTTCGCATACAGAGATTTTTTTGGCCTGCAGAAACTTCTAGGGGATCCGATCCTTTGCTCTGTCGAGTCAGATTGCGTAAAATCATTTGCGGTCTAACCTCTAGTCTGTCAATCCCCGTCAGGTGGTGGGTTCTGATTTTAACTTGTCCCCCAGTTGTAAATGATAGTTGGTCAGTTTAAATGGTGCACCATAGCATAGTTATGCTTCCGCACACAGAATTTAGCAGGATACTTGGAAAGGGGACCTTAGTGTCATGATTTCACATGCACGATAATACGTTCTTTGTTCTATAAAATTTATACCCTGCTTTTCTCCCCTCACAAAGGCCACCAAAGTGACTAACGAATAAACACATGCATATCAAAATCAAAGTTTAAAGCCATTAACCCCTGTCCCTAAAAAAAAAAAAAAAAGGCACACGCATCATTAAAACAATGAAAGCCAGAGCTAAGGATCTACCCGAGACAGAAAAGAAACAATTAAAACATTGTTAGGAAAGGGGCTCACGGGGGGAATGCCAAACGGAACTAAAAGAAACTTCACCCATTGGCAGAAGATGGCAATGGGAGGGTAAGACAACAATTAAGAGGAGAATCCTTTAAGACTGGTTCAAATCAGGGCCCATTCTGCACACATAGGATAATGCACTTTCAATGTGCTTTGGCAGCTGGATTATCCTGTGCAGAACAGGAAAATCTTCTAAAGTGCAATGAAAGTGCATTATCTATTGTGTCCAGAATAAGCCCAGGGTTCAACTATAGCCTGCCCCTCAGGACATCTGGGTGAAATTTCAAAATACAAAACAAAATTAAATAAAATGGAGGAGAGGAGAATGACATAAGCAACTTTGCGTCCTTGTTGGTGGGGAAGACGAGGCACAAATGAATCAAATCAGTCCATAAATTTGCACAAGTAACACTCACCACAGCATGCTGGAAGAAAAGAAGGGGGAAAAACATTATTTTTTTAGACTCAGTGTTTCAGAGATAGACTACAAATTTAAAATATTCTGCAATTAAGTGTCTGCGTGCAGATCCGATGGAGTCAAGAAACCATTTTGAATGGGAGTTATCCCACCTGCACTAGGTACACTTGAAAATGCCTCTCAGGTCCTGGACGTTGGCTCATGTGTCTTTCTGATTTGACTTCGTTATTATTTGCAGGACAGGAGGGGAGAGCCTTAAGAAAAAGGCAGGAGCCACTGCAGTGTGTCAGCAGGACACAGGTTAGCACTGGCTCACCTCCTCCCCATTACCCCACTTGCCATGATTAATCCAACTGGGACTGCAGAAATTGCCACGGAGGCAGCAGAAGTGGAGGCCCCCTTTCCCAAGTGCCATGAATCAGTTTTCTTATTATACAGTTGACGGTTTATAGAATTTAAGGGGTGTTTGCTTGGCTGACATCCAATCGCAGGCAGAAACATCTGTTGCTTGCGAAACATAAAGCAGGCTTCCTCAACCATGGGGTTTCTTGACAGCCCTGAAAGGGTGGGAGTTAATTAATTTATATATATATTAATTGGGTAAACATTTATTAGGTGTTATGACCATATGTGGTTATGTTGACCTGCTCTCCCCACCCAAAATGGCCAACGATGGGCCTAGAGGAGGTGAGAAGGGGAGGGACCCCCGATGGGTGTGTCCACAGCTATGCTTCCCAACCATATTCTGCACAATTGCGTCACTTCTACGGTTTCCCAAAGTCTGATGAATGTTCCGGGGGTTTCTCAATGGCAAGAGAGTTGAGAGAGGCCGCCCGAGACAGCTGGACATTCTTCCGTCAAGGGCCGTGCCCTTTCAGCACACCGCCGAAATGGAAAGCTAAACAGCCATGCAAGACAGACGTTCAACGGTATGCTGGTTCATGCTTCTGGAGTGGAAGCCAATACTTACAACACATTTTCATGATGATATCTAAAATTTCACATTCCTGAAGAAAACAAATTAGGAAGAAACGTCAGCTTCACCTCAACCTTGGCAATGCAGGGCCGTTTTCTGTCTCTAGTTCTCTGAATTCTTCCCAACAGTCGGCAAGCTAGTTTCTAGTGGAATTCGGGAAGCTCACAGCACAGGGCAGGGTTAGGCAAACCATGGTCCTCCAGATGGCCATGAGCCCCAGGGGCTCATGGGAATTGTAGTCCATGGACATCTGGAGGACCACAGTTTGCCCACCCCTGGCATAGGGCAAATGGGGCTTGTGAAGGTGGGACTTGTGAGGAACTGCAAGGCTGCTCAAACAACTGAGACCTCCTTCAGCCCTCAGTCCAGCTCATCACACTGTCGGAAGACTCTCATCCCATTCACTCTGCATGATGCTGGAATCTCGGGTCCCTTCCTCAGCCCCGTTTTCAACCCAAATCCAAAGTTCTTTGACCAGTTAGGGGTTCTGCTTGGAGTTGTGAGGCCATGTCAGGCAAGTGGTGGGAGTCTAGGGAGGGGAGAACATGGTGTGTGTGTGTGTGTGTGTGAGGGGGGCTCGGTTGGCACTGACATGACATCACTGCCAGGGAAAACCCAGAAGTGATGCCAGTCCTTTCTAGGAATCGCCATACTGATGTCACTTCCGGATTTCTCCCAGAAGTGATGTCATGCAAAAGACTCTGGTTCTGCCAAAGAGCTTCCATTGCTTCCGAAAGAACACTGAGGTAACTTCTGGGTTTCTCCCAATCGTCCTGTTGCCAATGGTGATTTTTTCCCCATTTTTTTCTCTCCCAATGGCTGCTGGAGTACTGGGGGAGGGTGGGTGTTAATGTCTTCTGGGGGTGAGGGATCTCCCCCACTCAGGGATATAGCAACCATAGCTTTGCCCACTTCTCAGGTGTTCGGAGTCCTATAGGTGTGGAGAGAGTGTCTTGTGAAGGAACACAAACCATTGCAAAAATACCTGAATACCGTACAATAATTGGGAAATCACTTGGCTGATGAAAAGCTTTATAGCTGGCTCTAAGAGATGCCCTCCTCTGGAGTAAAAAAGAAATCCCATTATGACACCAATGGTTTTGACTGCTGCAGACTGGATCATTGCTAGATGGGTATTCCAATTCAGAGTTGTGGGAAAAGTTCTACCCAAGTACTTAAAAGTTTTTACATTGCTCAATAGATGCTTGTAACAGTTGTTGTGATATAGTTCCCCCCACCTTTTTCAATTTTGTTAAGGCCTATGGCCGCCTCCAATAGACTGCTTGACTTGACTTGACAATCAAAAATAGTATTGTTCTAATGACAGCTGAGTCAGGGAAGAAACTTGTCCTTGAACTTGGGTCATTGTCAGTGGACTTCTGTCCCATTTTGCTCTGATAACTCCCCCACACCCTCCTCAATACTCCATTTTTAAAAGTCATTTGGTCTAAGGATTTTTAATGTAAAGAAGGACAATCAGTTGACTTACATCTGGTCCTGGAGGGCCAGCAGGTCCCGGAGGTCCCTAGAAAAAAACAATGTTGCATATGAGAATCTTCTGTTATACTGGCAAATTACAGAGAGGAACCCATGTCAGTCGATTGTAGCGGGAGCAAGGGCTCATGGGATTTCTAGTCCATGGATATTTGGCGAGCCAGAGTTTGGCCACCCCTGTTCTAGAACTTTGTTACTTACTGGAAGGCCTTCTGGACCTCGATACCCCTTGGCTCCTTTGATACCTTGGACAGTACTTGTGCCATCCTAGAAGGGAAAAAATAGTGCTTAAAACATCCATTTATATACCCCTCCCCCTAGAACTCGCTGTCTTGGGGCAATGAACAAGAGTCTAAACCAGGGGTAGTCAAACTGCGGCCCTCCAGATGTCCACGGACTACAATTCCCAGGAGCCCCTGCCAGCAAATGCTGGCAGGGGCTCCTAGGAATTGTAGTCCATGGACATCTGGAGGGCCGTAGTTTGACTACCCCTGGTCTAAACTTACATTAACAATGAAACAGTAATGATAAGACAATGAGCTGCACTGTAAGCTCTTTTTAGTGCTAGAGAAGAAATTTGTCATCGAAGAGGACATTTCTACTGAGCTTCAAGCTTCCTTTGCACAAGTTTCTAGCTTTGTTCCAATGAACAGTCCAGCTAGGTAGAGTCATGAAAATCCCTTCTTACGGAAGGACTGGTTTGAACGCATCTGAGTACCTTCTCTTCCATGAAATGCTCTTGAAAGCGAGTGAACCTTTAGGCTTTCTTTCCACTTGTCTAATTTTAGCTGTTTTCTGGCAGCTGAAACCCAGCATTGATGAGTGAGGTGTGTTTCATTCTTTCCATGTGATCAATACACCTCCAAAGTACAATGCGCCACGCAAGTCGCATGCTCCTTCAACAGAGCTGTGAAACATGAGATGCTTTGCCATGTCAACAGACACAGTGGCAGATCCTGAATCTTCCCCAGAAGCTCCTCCTGAGGAAGCCCCATTCACCCAACACAGACCCTCACGTCCAAAACTGCCATCTCTTATTTTATTGGCATTTGGGTGACGTTCAATGCCGTCATCAGCATCTCGAACTTATTTCCGGCCTTGCTGTTATTGAAACAGTGAACACATTTCTCCATCCCTTCCTTATAGCGTAACATATGCAAAGAAAGCCAAGGACCTGCATTTACGAGATCACTTTGAACTGTTTTTAACATGGCGCAGTGGTTGTAAAATGCATGAATTATGCCGCCTTAAGGAGACTGTTCAACTTTGGGCAACCCTGGGATACACTTACTTCCTCTCCGGGGTCTCCAATCTCGCCGTCATCACCTTTGGGACCAGGATAGCCTTTGGTACCCTGCAGAAGACCAAGAGGACACCTTGGAGGAGGAATGTATAACCTGATGGAGTCCAATAACAGAGGAAGGAGGGAGGCGAGGAAGAATCCGCAGGCACAAAACACTCCGTTCCTCATGCACATGGAGAGTGACTGCCGAAGGGCATCCATGTCAGTCTTGCAGCCAAGTTCATGCTGTCCCTTGGGATCTGGCCCACTGCTCCCAAAGCTACATTCAGTACTATGTTCCAGCTGCACTGAAAGTATTGGGAAATTCTGGGTGGAGCTCGTGTTCATGTATGCTTACTGACAATTTTATGGACCACACCAGTACCGTCTTGGCCCGTCTACGCTGACTCCCTATCTGTGCTGGGCACAATTCAAGGTGCTGCTGTTGACTTTTAAGGTCCGATATGGTTTGGAACCAAAATATGAGAAGGACCGCCTACCCCTTTATGAATCTATCCAACAGTTGTGGTCATCATCCAAGGCCCCTCTTTGGATGATTCCACTTTCTGAGATTGGGCAGGGCCTTGTTAGTCATGGCACCAAACTTCTCTTCCCAGGGAGACTCATCTGTCCCCTTCAGTTGCTATCTTCCCCCAGCTGTCTGCTGTTTGCTCAGTGATCTCGCCTTTCTGACCCATCTCTTAACTGCTGTTTTTATGGTTTTGTACGGGTATTTTAGCTCGGTTTTAGTGTGTTTCTGTTTGGTTTTAATGGTCTTTAAGATACATTTTTATTATGTATGTAGGTAATCTGTCAGCCACTTTTAGGCGGTCCTGATGAGAGCAACAGAGAGGCAGGGTACAAATGTTATAAATAAATAAATAAATGACTAAACTTAGCAGAATTGTTGCACTGTCTCTAGCCTAACTAGGACCAGACCAAGGAAACCATCTTCAGTTAAGTTGGCTCTAATGAATGAATAGATTGAGCAGCCAATATTTTTTTCAAACACAAAATAAACTTTTCTGTATGTTAAGTGGCGTTAAATTTGGAATGAAACATTGTTAAGTAGGGCCAGATCCACTGATTTGTCATGGCCACATCATCTGTTCCAGAAATCATTTCTATTTTTTGCTTCTGACCAATGATTTCATAAAATTCACTCCCATTCTTTGCTTGAGACTTTCAATTCAAGGCCATACGAGGCAGACTAGGGTACATGCGTACCAGCAGGAAGGGAGAAGGAAACTTACATTAACTCCGGGAGCACCTCTGTTGCCTGGATATCCCTTTGGGAGGAGAAGGGAGAGAGAAAGTTAACTCAGAGACAGATCAGCAGGGATATCGGCTACATCTGGGGAGTTTTGGGATGGAATGCAACTCACTGGGAAGCCAGGGAACCCGTCTGTGCCATTGCCTGGGGCACCGTCTTCTCCCTGGGAGGAAAAGGAAAAGAAGTCAGCCTCTCCCCACAACAGACACCCTGTGAGGGAGGTGGGGATGAGAGAGCTCTGAGAGAACTGGGACTGGCCCAAGGTCATACCCAGCTGGCTGCATGTGGAGGAGGAGTGGGGAGTCAAACCTGGGTCTCCATATTACAGGCCGCTGCTCTTAACCACTATGCCAAGCTAACTTTCAGAATTATTTTCTTATTCAAGTGAGGGATCCTGGATATGTTATGCTCTCCCAAGGCGAAGTCCTCCCTCCCTCAGCCAAAGGGGGGTGGGGAAGCCCTCCATATTCTCCATGAAGCAAGTGCAGAAGTCGAAACGAACCATCTCTTTCTCCTATTATGCCCACACCTCACAACAAGCAACAGCAAAAATTTCCGATCCTGCCCGCTGCATTTCATAAAGATCAGGGCTTTCAGCTATGAACGGATGGCCACAGAATGTGGACAAGTTGATATGCGACTCCCTCCCCCACAACCGTTCCCTGGCTGGAGAGACAAGAGGCCATGCCATATCCCTTCTGTGGAGACAGATCATGATGGAAAGCCACGATAGCCTGTCCGTAGCAGTCCAAAAGAGCAAGATTCAAGTGGGGAGCCGTGTTGGTCTGAAGTAGCACAACAAAAACAGAGTTGAACAAATCTCTGTTGAATTGAATAAATCTTTGGTTGGTCTTAAAGGTGCTATTGGGCCCAAATAGCAAGAGTCCAGCTGCCCCTTAAAAAGTTTGTGGCAGGGGACGAAGTGAGCAGTGACTCACGAAAGATCACACCCTGCTGCAGATTCTGTTAGCCTTTAAGGTGTTCCTAGACTCTTGCTCTTTGGTACATCAGCCTGGTCACAATCTAGACTCCAGTCTAGCGGTCTTCAACGGGGTGCCCATTGAGCATCACGGTCCCTGCCAACACCTTCCCTGGCACCTGCCAAGAGTTTTCCGAAAGCAGGCAGGGCCAGGAGGAGATTTTCCCAAGCAGAGCTCCTGACTGGCCAATGGAGATCTGATTGGCTGCACAGATGACTAATCAAACCAACACATTTCTTTGTAGTAGCGGCCACCGTAGCCCAAGGAGCTTCACTGTGACTGAAGATGAGCTGTGCATAAGCAAGAAAGTATTTTGAACTGATGTGTTCATTTTCAAAGGCATCCAGTTATACAAAGCTTCTGTCTGAAATGTTTGAGTGACTATTACATAACCTTGCTTCCTGACGTTTTGTGGTTGACGCCGCCTCCTGCAGCAGCCCTTTTGTGGTTGTGCCTGGCACTCCAGGTCATAATTTTTCAGTCCACAGGCTCTAAAAGGCTGGGGATCCCTGCCCCAGACCAAGAATCACCCTGACCCACCATGAAAGGCCTCACCCTCCAGACCTCCAGTATTGTCCTCTCCCCCTTTGTCCCTCTCCTCTTCCCATCCCTGCCCAACGTAAGCTTCAGATGCTTCCTGACTTCTCAGGATCCCTCCTCCACTTCTGCTACTCACCCTTTCGCCCATCAAGCCGGCATCTCCAGGTAGTCCAGGTGGCCCGACAGGTCCTTTGGGGCCCTACACATTGAAACAGAAAATATGCACCCATTGCTTGGAATCCATAACCTGCTTGGAAACTAGATTGGCACCGAAGGCATTCCATGACGACAGTCCGTCCTGTTGGTACACTACAGTTCACGGCAGCCATTGCTGCTGTGAGTGGTGGATTGGAAGAACAGACTGTTGTCATAACACAGCTTCTCTTCTCAGGGGGAAAAGAAGAAGCCTTGGATAAGAGCTCCCCCTCACTGGCAGTCTTCAAGCAAAGGTTGGACGCACACTTTTCTTGGATGCTTTAGGATGCTTTGGGCTGATCCTGCGTTGAGCAGGGGGTTGGACTAGATGGCCTGTATGGCCCCTTCCAACTCTATGATTCTATAAGCTAGGGAGGGAGACCTTCTTCCATGCTGTGGGACTGGAAATAAGAATGGAGGATTCAAAGATGGCTCCCTCAAAGTGTTGGCCTTCTCCCCAAACATCCTTTCTTTCCTGGTCCCACAGTGGATGCAGGGGAAGTCCTCATCTTCTCATCCCCAGATGTCCAGCTAGCAGCTGAAATGGGATTTCCTTGCTCAGGCTGTGCCGCTTCCAAACAGCACTGAATCTTGCCTTTCCCGTTTCCTCCTCCTGACAGCCGCCACGAGGCGCTGGATGACCCATGAGGCCTAAATTCCTCTCCCCTGGCTTCCTGGTGACCCAGCTGTGGTTCTTGCTGTTCCACCCCCGAAGCTGTAGTATTCCCTCCTTGCCCCCGTCCCGCTGTTGAAGGTAGTAGAGAGGTTAGGGGTTCCTCGTTCGGATCATGGGATCGCGCGCTGGTGTTTATAGATGCTGTACACAAGGACTAATTAGGGACAGGCCTTCCAAGTATCCTCGGACGCTGGAGTTCGCATCTGGAAAGCACATGTTGCACATCAGAGGACTTGCCCTGGAATGGCCTTAAGCGTGAAGGGGTTGGTTTTTCAATCCCTTGAGAGGTGGGATAACCCTTTCCTGCCTGTCTCTTGCCAATCTGGGTATACGCAGGCACGAAAATATACTAACCTCTTGTCCGGGAGACCCTTCATCTCCTCTGTACCCCTTAGGTCCAGCTGGCCCAACCTCACCCTAGAAGAAATGAAAAAAAAATTATTCAGGGTAATATTCCTCTTCGCAGGCAAGCCACTTACAGCTTTTGTGGGAGCCTAATAATGTCCAGTTCCCAACCTCTCCAAGGGACACAGTGGTCAGTTCATTGGGGGGAGACAGACCTGCAGTTGATGACCTACACCAGGGGTGGCCAAACGTTGGCTCTCCAGATGTCCATGGACTACAATAACCATGAGCCCCTGTCAGCATGCAGACAGGGGCTCATGGTAACTGTAGTCCACGGACACCTGGAGAGCCAATGTTTGGCCACCCCTGGCCTGCACTACAGATACTTTTTTCAGAGACTGACTGGATTCCTCTGACACATACTGTACTTATATGTATGCAAAGCAGACAGGATTTCCTCTGAAGATAATGAAAGGACAGCCAGCAAGTTAGTGTTTATGATTACCATGGCAGGCTTCCAAAGATTTAATCGTTTCATGGGGTTTAATAGTGATCACAGACTCGTTCCCAAACTTGATAGACTATGGCTAACGCAGTGAGTTTCCTTCCAGCTCCAGAATTGCTACAGAGGCTCTGAGCATAGCCAGCGTTGGCTCGACTCAAAGTAAACTGAGAGAATTTCTCTGCTGTGTAGTTTTTCCTTTCCCCTCTCTTTCTCTAGGCCTCAGTCACTGGGTGGCAGAAATCCAACATGCAAATGATGAAAGTTGAGTTTAGCACGTTTGGATTATGCACCTCGAGCTGCAATCGGATGTACGCTGGACCAGGCACAGAGCCAAATAAGTCAAGAGGACTGATTAGCCGGGACAATATTTTAGGAGTCTTCTTTTCTTTTTCTCAGAAAACCTTATTAATGAATACAAGACGCAACTGTTTAGGCCAGACACCCAAAACGGCTAGGAAAGGCATGAAATTTAACATTCATATGGAATTCAAAAATTCACCAAAAAAAACCGCCAGTTCTAGCGATTTTTCTGTAAGAGCCTTCTACTTCAACAGAAGAAGAGTTGGTTCTTATATGTCACTTTTCTCTACCCGAAGGAGGATCAAAGCGGTTTACAATCACCTTCCCTTTCCTCTCCCCACAACAGACACCCTGTGAGGTGGGTGAGGCTGAGAGAGCCCTGATATCACTGCTCAGTCAGAACAGAAGAGTTGCTTCTTATATGATGCTTTTTCTCTACTCAAAGGAGTCTCAGAGTGGCTTATATTCGCCTTCCCTTTCCTCTCCCCACAACAGACACCCTGCGAGGTGGGTGCGGCTGAGAGAGCCCTGATATCACTGCTCGGTCAGAACAGCCCAAGGTCACCTAGCTGGCTGCCTGTGGAGGAGCAGGAAATCAAACCCAACTGACCTCATTACAAGCCAGCGCTCCTAACTACCACACCAAGTGGGATTCTGACATTCATGAACAGAATCAAGCAGGCTGTTGCTCCAAATGGTTGCCAAAGCTCTTGGACTGGCTCCAAAACTTCACAAGGAGACCAAATCTGGCTATGAATGCATTCTGCTTCTCTGCTTTTCCTTTGTCATTCTGAATGAGGCAAGAGGGCAAGAAGTGGGCTGCAGAAGCACCCAGTGATATCAAAATATGGCAAGAAAAGGGGTTACACAGTGTATAGAATGCGAACTGAAAAAAGGGCCCCAAAGGGTAGACTGTGTTGCTGCCAAGAGGCAACGTGTAACGGAAATAAATTAGACCGAATACAATCTAAGAAAATTTGTAGCATGTTCCTGTAATCTTATTAGCTCTATTTATTTTTGCAAAAAAATCCCCGCGGTATTAAATCATAAAACATAATAGTAACAAAACGCATTCCAGCAGATAATTCTTACATGTTTCAAGGCACAACTTCAACATTCGAAAATGCAGTTGCGCACCGAAGACTAATCAACATCCAATGTAGTAAAGCCACACAAGGAAGAGAGAGAACAGTAACACAGCAACGGGTCGCTAGCTAGCTCTGATCTCCTTGCGCCCTTCAAAAAGAGATGCTACTGGGCGGCAAATTCAGGCTGGGCAAATGAAAAGACTTCTTGACATGATGATGGATTAGAATCAGAGGTCCGCTTTGAGAGGGTGGCATGATTATGGTTGTGCGCTTCGTCCGCTGAAGCGGCCGTTCGAGCTTGAAGCCCACTGGCTGCTTTGGGTTTCGAACAGCCACTTTGGCGGACGCAGCACAGAACCCTAGTTGTAATGGCCACAGGCACAGATGGTTTTAAGTGGGGACAAATTTATTGGCGGCTACTAGCCACGGTGCCTAAAAGGAACCACCATGTTCTGAGGTGGTAAATCTCTGAAGTCCAGTCCCAGGAGGCGACATCGAAGGCCTGTTGTTGGACCTCCAGAGGAGCCTGCGGGCCACTGGGTGAGACGGGATGCTGGACTCCATGGACCCCTAGTCTGATCCAGCTGGGCTCTTCATGTTCTCATATAACTGGAGGCTAGCCTATGATTTGATACGGGACCATTCTGAAGACCAGTTTGCATGTGAGCGCACTGATAATTTACTGCTTTGTGTGATACAAGCCAAGCTGGCATAGTTTGATACTCGTGGTAATGGTTGGAAAGTTCACAGCACTTTATTTAACGGGTCTGTTTGGGACTCTTCAAGAGCTTCCCTCAACCCCAAGACCCAGATGTGCGCTGACAATCTCATGCGGAACACAAAAAGACAAGTTAGTCTCTATACCCCACTTTTCATTACCAGAAGGAGACTCAAAGCAACTTACAATTGCCTTCCCTTCCTCTCCCCACAACTGACACCCATAACCATAAGGGAGCCTTTATAGACAAAACTGAAAGAGCTGTTTTTTTAATACCCTGCCTTTCACCCCTTGAAGAAGTCCCAAAGCAACTTACAAACACCTCTCCCTTCCTCTCCCCACAACAGACACCCTGGGAGGTAGGTGAGGCTGAGAGAGCTCTGAGAGAACTGCTCTGTGAGAACCACTCTGAGAGAACTGTGATACAGCTGGCTGAGCGTGGAGGAGGAGTGGGGAATTAAACCCAGTTCTCCAGATTAGAGTCCACCGCTCTGCACCACACTGGCTCTCATGGGATCTAGAGCGAAACCCCCTGGTGTTGTTTCTGAGGCATTTTCTTCCTCTGTGTTTTGAGGAACCCTCGTTGACTTACTTGTGTTAAGAATCCCCCCCACACACACACACACACAAAGAGACAACTCCTGCTTCAGAGGGAGCTGTGGAAGGATTCTAGGAAGGCTCTCATCCCCAAGATGGTGCGTGGGCCATAGCCTGTTCCCGTTGCTGTTTTTAATTAGGAACAGTGGCTCTGGCACAGAACATCTGTGTTTAATTTCAGCTGTTGTTGCTGCAGCATGCTGGTGCCTGACAACAGGCTGGCTCTATTGGAACACTTTCGACAGAGAGAACAGAGTGCTCTCCTCTGTCTTTCCTGAGGCCAGGGAGTGGGACTTGCCACCTACAGCCTGGGGGGCTCAGCTGAGGTGGCTCGGAGTGACGCAGGCCTGTTGTGAGAGTGGGCAAGGCGAGGAAGTGAACCATTTCATCCCAGAACGAGCGATAGCAAATTGTTGATAGAACCCCATGGCTTCTGTCAGGAATCACATGGGAATATGGCCTGCTTCTGAAAGCTTCAAGGCAGTCAGTATTGGGGCTTTCCACAGTTTTTTTTCCTCTCACCTGAGGCACTCAGTAAAATGTTACGTTGAAATTAAATGCTGATGTCTAATTTCCACAGCAGGGCTTCCCTCTTCCTTTGGTAGCGTCAGAGGGGATGATAAAAACTTGATTTGTGATGAGGAAGAACCATGCCTGATTTGACTGTGCTTTAATGGTGGTTTCAAACACCCTAAATAAATTCATAAAGGTAAAGGTATCCCCTGTGCAAGCACCGGGTCATGTCAGACCCTTGGGGTGACACCCTCTAGCGTTTTCATGGCAGACTCAATACGGGCTGGTTTGCCAGTGCCTTCCCCAGTCATTACCGTTTACCTCCCAGCAAGCTGGGTACTCATTTTACCGACCTCGGAAGGATGGAAGGCTGAGTCAACCTTGAGCCGGCTGCTGGGATAGAACTCCCAGCCTCATGGGCAGAGCTTTCCGACTGCATGTCTGCTGCCTTACCACTCTGAGCCACAAGAGGCTCATAAATGTAGTCTAAATAAAGTGCAAGGAGCTTTCCTGTGGTGGTTTGGGGACATCTTACGCAAAGAAGGAGCTGGTTTTTTATACCCTAGCTGTCACAGCCTGAAGGAATCCTAAAGCAGCTTACAAACACTTTTCCCTTCCCCCTCCTCCACAACAGTCACCTTGTGAGGTAGGTGGGGCTAAGAGAGCACTAAAAGAACTGCTCTGCAAGAACAGCCCTAAGAGAACTGTGACCAGCCCAACGTCACCCTTGGGCTGCATGTGGAGGAGTGCGGGCTCGAACACGGTTCTCCAGATTAGAGGCCACTGCTATTAACCACTAGCCCACTCTAGACCGTTTGTAGCTTTTTCCCATGAAAGTGAGATAGGAAGGCCCCAAGACAGACTCCTGTTCTGTTTGCTCTGGTCTTTCCTGGGCCTTTATTCTGACTCTTCTCTGTCCGTACAGGAGACATGGGTCGATTTTTAAAAACGTGAATGGCATCTTACTGGCTCTCCAGGTGGTCCAAATGGTCCTTCACGGCCTTGATCACCTTGTGGTCCTGGATCACCCTGAAGAACAAGACAGGGGGGAATCAATCCGAGGCAATACTTCATGGAGGAGAAAAAGATAATTTTCATGAATTCATAATGTCCCAGTGGGAGCTCTCAGAAGTCAGGTGAGCTTAGAGTCTGTGGACCAGCAGCTTAGAGAGAGAAGTTCTCAAGAGTTTTTTCTTCCCATAGCCTTCAGAAAAAAAGGCAAGGGCTGAACCCCACCATTACCTAAGAGAACTATTCTCACCTGGCCAGACCAAGACCACCATGGGTAAAGCACATGCTTGAGTAGGCCTCCACCCCACCCCACACACATGCACCTCACCATGATCACCTGAACACATGGAGCTGCCTTATACTATCACACCTTTGGTCCATCAGTTTGGTATACTCAGACTGGCAGTGGCTTTCCACAGTCTCAGGTTGAAGTCTTAGAATCATAGAGTTGTAAGAGACCTCCAGGGTCATCTAGTCTAACCCCTGGCACAATGCAGGAACTCACAACTACCTGCCCACCCACAGTGACCCCAATTTCATGCCCAAGTGATCCTTTCCCCACCAAAGGTCTCCAGAGTCCAGCCTGGCCTGGAGGAAATTCACCTACCATCCCACAGTGGCGATCAGCAATTCCTTTGGTATGCAAGGAAGGGCCACAAGAGTCAAACACTGCCTGGACTGCACAGGGGCTGAAAACACAGTGGAGAATCCCCTAGTGCTGAGCAATATGGAAAATTGGGCTTTGCTACTACCTGTCAATTTCAACATTGTTCCCCCCTCCTCTTTTGCTTGCCTTCCTTTCTGTTCCCTTTCATTCAATGAACTAGAAGTTGCTAATCTGTTGGTGGTCCCCAGCCCACAAAAGATACTCCTGGCCTTGATCAGGGCCAGGGCCTTTTCAGTCCTGACCCAAACCTGGTGGGATGAGCTCCTGGAAGAGCTGAGGGCCCTGATGGAGCTTGCACAGTATCTATCTATCTATCTATCTATCTATCTATCTATCTATCTATCTATCTATCTATCTATCTATCATCTATCATCTATCATCTATCATCTATCATCTATCATCTATCATCTATCATCTATCATCTATCATCTATCATCTATCTATCTATCTATCTATCTATCTATCTATCTATCTATCTATCTATCTATCTATCTATCTATCTATCTATCTATCTATCTATCATCTATCATCTATCTATCATCTATCTATCATCTATCTATCATCTATCTATCATCTATCTATCATCTATCTATCTATCTATCTATCTATCTATCTATCTATCTATCTATCTATCTGCCTGTCTATCTATCTATCACATTTATAGCCCACCACTCTCTGTAGACTAGAGGCAGATTACATTTAAACGGAAGGTACTTGCTGAACACTACAATAGGACAACTATGTGATTTCAAAAATATATTGGACACCCCCCACATCAAAAGTGATGTTCCACCCCAATTTGCAAAAGTGCATTTCTTGATTGTTGCTGCAGAATAAATACAGTGGAGGAGAAAGAAGGGTACGGTGGGCACAGAATCTGAATTCAAGATTAAAGGCTTACAGCTCTGAAAATCTGCAGTAGGATGCCCGTGTGAATGGGCCAGGATCAGGCCCGCAAGATTCAAGGTTTGAATTTGAGTGATGCCTCTCATTGCAAATTCTCCTGTGTGGTTCTTGCTTTCTGAAGACTATCGAAAGTATTGCCATGCACCAGCAGCACTCTAATGGCATCTACCGTTTTCCCCTCCCACCAGAGCTCAATGTGACAGAAGGTTTGGCAGGGACAAAGGAGACCAGGAAATGCCGCAGCTTCCACCCCGCATGCTCTGAGCCAGTTGGGTCGGCAGCCAGTTCTCTAGAAACTGGGCAAGCAGCACTCACACATACAGACTTTTGGCCTCCAGGAGGGCAGGAAATGAGCTCCTCAAAAATCCCTCCTCTGTCCCCTCAGATCAGCTAAACTGAGGGCAGCAACGAAGTTCTGCTAAACCCTTTCCTGAAGAATCATAACATCTCTTCCAGTGAGGAGCAGAAGAAGAAGAGTTGATTTTTATACGCCGCTTTTCTCTACCCAAAGGAATCTCAAAGCAGCTTACCATTGCCTTTTCTTTCCTCTCCCCACAACAGATGCCCCGTGAGGTAGGTGAGGCTGAGAGAGCCCTGATATTACTGCTCGGTCAGAACAGCACTATTAGGGCAGTGACAAGGCCAAAATCACCCAGCTGGCTGCATGTGGGGGAGCAGGGCATTAAACCTGGATCGTCAGATTAGAAGCTGCTGCTCTTAACCACTACACCAAGCTGGCACAGTCGGTTGTCACCTGCTCCATCATCAGAGGCACACACTGTGGGTAACAGTCAATCTCATGTCCCAGATGAGGTGGTAACCCTCGTTTTGTCTTCGTGAAACCCTGGAAGGGTTTCCCGAATGGGTGGAAGTTAATTAATTTTTTAATATATATATATTTAATTTGTTAAATGTTTACTGGGTGGTATGACCCTGTACAATCATGTTGACCCGCCCCCTCCCAAAATGGCCAATGATGGGTCTGAACGGGGTGGAAAGGGGAGGGCCCTCGAATGCACCTGTACACAGCTATGCTTCCCAACCATATTCTGCATGATTACGCCACTGATTGTTCTCAAAGTCTGAGGAATATTTCAGGGATTTCTCAATGGTAAAAAAATTGAGAAAGGCTGTCCTGTGGTCCAAAGCAGGGCAAGTGGACAGAATTCATTGCTCGCTGAGTTTGACAAGTCACAATCATGAGGAAATGCAACATGCTAACTAACAACACTGCGGAATAACAAAATTCTGCCATGAAGGGAGAGAATAAGGTTGCCAACTCCAGAGAGGGACATTCCTGGTCTTTCCCTCCTCCTCTCCAATCTTTCAAATGCTGTCTTGGCAACATCCAAGGTTAGGGCTCTCAGCTCTGGGCTGGGAAACATCTGGAAATTCTGGGGCTGCAGCCCAGGGAGGGCAGTATTTGGGAAAGGGAGGGACCTCAGAAGGGCACGATGCCATAGAGTCCCTTACAATGGATCTGTTTGGCCTGCAGATGGAACTGCAGTTGTGATAGTGGAAGGTCTCCAGTCCCCACCTGGAGATTGGCAACCCTATGGTGAGCCTAATATTGGACCCACCCCCAGGTATGGCATTTCCCAAGGACTCAAGCACCCCTTGGACATTGCCAAAGTCATTGATGAAGGGGGGAAGAGAGAGGAAAATAGATGGGGTGGGCCAGCTGGCTGGCTAACCAGTTGACTGACTTACAATGTCTCCAGCCACAGTAGCTGCCAGCAGAGAGGGTACGACCAAGGAGGAGGGATGGGGAGGGAATGACTCTTGAGTCATTCGGAGCATAGATTTGGACTCTGGAAAACTTGAGCTGTTTGCCTTTTTTTTTTTCTTTTTGGGAATAAAGAGCTTGGTTTTCCTAAGCCCAATTCTGATTCAAGTCCCATGGAGGCAAGAGGGATGACATGGAATATTCACAAGCAGTGCAGCTGTCAAGGAATTAAGTGGCCAGCCACAGGATGTTCACAATCTGGCTTCTGTCTGTGAGAGAAGGACAGTTATTAAATAGGACAGAAGGTAACTCTTAAAAGAGGTTCTGTCTAAAGTATGATATAAACAGAACAGGCACAAAACATTAGGGCAGCCTTTCAATTTTTTTTTTTTTTACTGTTGAGAAACCCTGAAACATTCTTCAGGCTTCAGGAAACCCCAGAAATGGCATGATCATGGAGAACATGGTTGGGAAACACAGCTGCCCAACCTGGGGCCCTTCCCCTCCTCCTACAGGCCCATCGCTGGCCATTTTGAGGGAGGGAGGTCGACATGACCATATCACCAGATAAATGTTTAACAAATCTGGAAAGTATAGA
The DNA here is from genome assembly GCF_049243985.1 of Paroedura picta. Taxonomy (NCBI): domain Eukaryota; kingdom Metazoa; phylum Chordata; class Lepidosauria; order Squamata; family Gekkonidae; genus Paroedura; species Paroedura picta. The sequence continues at coordinate 179,976,096 of NC_135369.1, read as the reverse complement.
TTAAGCTAACCCATTTGGGAAACGCTTCCAGAGTTGCCAGGAAACCCCGTAGTTTCATGAAACCGTAGTTGAGAAAGTCTGCCTTTAGGGAGACCAGTGGATAGGGTAGGGGAGCTGAAGGCAAGGAACTAAGAAAAGAGCGGGTACACAACCCTGAGGGAAGATGGAGAAGATTTGGAAACATGAGGAAAACTGAGGAAAGGGTAAACGGGTAAAATACACACATCAGACTTATGGAGAATAAATTCCCCGTTAAATGGGGAATGCCTGGTAGGCCATGGAGGGGTGAGGATGGACAAGGAGGAGAGCAGGACAGGGCATGTGGTGGCTTGTAAAGGTGGGAGCTATGGAAGCATAGTGCAGGGGGTTGGACTAGATGACCCAGGAGGTCCCTTCCAACTCTATTATTCTATGATTCTATGCATGGAGTTCCAGAAAAGTGAACTGGAGAGAAAGTGGGATCAGGAGCAGCCAAATGAAGGGGGGAACGGGCTAGAGAGAATCAAGAATGAGAAGGACCACCTAGATCTTCCAGAGAAAGGACTTTTCTGGAGGGTGTGACAGGATGGGAAAAGGTTACATGGCAAAACATGGCCCTTCCATCCTTCCAAGAGAAGAGCACTGGGGGCCTGAACTTTAAAAATGGGTATAAGCTCTCCCGGAGGAGGAGGAAGATGAGTTGGGTTTTGTATCTTTCATTACCAGAAGGAGTCTCAAAGCGCCTTACAACTGCCTTCTCTTCCTCTCCCCACAACAGACACTGGGTGGGGGGCAGAGAGAACTCTGAGAGAACTGCTTTGTGAGAACAGCTTCTAACAAGACTGTGGCTAGCTGAAGCCCACCCAGCTGGCTGCATGTGGAGAAGTGGGGAATCAAACCCAGCTCTCCAGATTAGGAACTGCCTCTCTTAACCACCACACCAAGGCAGAAGAGGCAATCGGGCCAAACTTCCTGTGGGGTATAAGGAAACGATACGGTGGGTTGGCTTTATAAACTAAAGTTCTGTCTTGCTGTGTTCTTTTTGCTACTCCAGTGATGTGGGACAGGAGGCTACAGATCGATAGCCATGACATTTCTGGGATATCGCTCTCTTGGTGTTATTTCCACACAGGACGCAGAGATGGCATTTAATGGTTAACATATCTGTGCAGTGACATCACAAACATCTGGATCCCACAGATTCCCTCCCACCCCCAGCCTCTGAAATTAAGAGGCCGCTCCCTGTGCGGGGGAGCCCACAGGCTGTCTTTTCAATAACGGGGCTCATGAAACCGGCTCAAAGTCTGCATCTATTCTGGTGTGTGTGTGTGTGTGTGTGTCTGTGTGTGTGTGTGTTAAGAGCAGCACTTCAGCTATTTAATGAGAATGCAGATCTCATCAATGTAGTTGGACACGAGGACTAAAACTTAAAATACCACATTAGATTTATGCGCCTCTTCAAGAGGACATGCGGTTGCATGAAGTATAGATTCCTTTCATGCAAGAGCCTCAGGAGAGTCCTTAAGAGGGGGGAGAAAAGGCCTGTGGCCAGATCCGATCCAATTGGTGTTTCCAAGGGATGAGAAGGTCGCTTGCAGAAGAAATCCCGCTGGATGCTAGGAACGGGAGAATCCTGCAAATTCTGCAAAAGGTATTCTGAAGCGGACTTGAGACAGTGCATTGAAATTGGGAAGCAACCCCCACCCTTTTTCCCTTGGAAAGAAATCTCAGTTCATTGCATTCTTTGGGAATTATTTTCACATCCCATCTGCCCGCATCTGGCCTCCAAGTACGGCAAGAGTCGCGATTTGCGAAAGACATCAAATGTAAACAGGGAAGCGGAAATTTAGATGAGATTTAAACACGGCTCCCAATGCCGCTCGATTCCCCCCAAACACGATGGGGCAGATTTATGCCTGCAGGGGCTCCGGGGAATGAAACTGTTTGCAGCGGGCTTAGGAAGTCCCTTCAAGATAAGACTTTCAAATCCAGTGTGTGTGGAAAATGGACGAGGCAAGGAAACTCTCACAGGAACGCAGAAATGAGCCTTTAGAACAGTGGTAGACAAACTGTAGCTCTCCATATGCCCATGGACTACAATGATCATGAGGCCCTGGCAGGGGCTCATGGTCATTGTAGTCCATGGACACCTGGAGAGCCACGGTTTGGCCACCCCTGCTTTAGAACTTGACAGATAAAACATAGAACAGGAGCCCTCTAGAACAGGCCTCCCCAACAAGGCATCTGCCAAGCTTTTCAGAAAGGGGTCAGGACTATTATAAGGCAGGACTTCTTCCTATTGACTGCCTTCAGGGAAAGGAAAGTGTTTTCCACTGGAGGATCAGCCAGCCTGGACAGCACTTGGGCTTGCCTTCAGCAATGTATGGTTCTTTCCCCCCTTCAGGCTTTCCTTCTTCCCAGGAGCGAGCTATTAATTTGTTTTCATCTCCTGTCAGCAGTACTTTTGGGGCGCCGCTCTTCGGAGGTAGGTAAGGCTGAGAAAGCTCCGACAGGACTGCTTGGTTAGAATTAGAACAGAATTGTTCAAGGTCACCTGCCTGACTTGATTGATTCCCCGCTCCTCCACATACAGCCAGCCGGGTGACCGTGGACAATTCTTCCCACCAAGCTTTTCTCCTCAGAGCTTTTTATTACATAATCTTAACACAGCCCGCGGCGCCCACTAAATAAATCCTTAAGGGCTTAGTGGGAGGAGTTAGGGCAGGCTCTGTCCGGGATGAGGAAGGGTGCCGATTGGCCCCTTCCTCCGGACAGACGATTGGCCCGGCCGATTCCCGCCCTGCCGACAAGGGAGCAACTGCGAGCCATGCCAGGCTCACAGTTGCTCCCTTGCCGGAGGCCTGACGTGTGTGAAGCGCTTCTCGCCGTGTCAGGCCGCCGGCCAAGGGAGCCCCCGCCAGCCGCGCTGCGCGCGACTGCCGGGGGCTCCCTTACCTAGCGCCCGCTGTATTTTTCATACAACGGGCTTAATTACTAGTATGTAATAATATACAATCTTATTAAATAATATGTAATAAATAATCCTCAGAGCTGCTGTAATGTAACTGGAATAAAAATTTGTTAGCCGTCAAGTCACCACAGGACTCCCCATTGGTGGAGGCATTGGTTTGGTATCACTTTTCTGGGGGAGAGACGGAATGTTGGGGAGTTGACAGTTGGAAAATGGCAGTTAGGGGAGTGGTTGAGAGGTGGCCATGAGAGAGGGGGGAAAGCACTGAAGTGAAGGCAATGCCAAGAGCAGCTTTGAGATACATGGACAAAAGAGTCCATTTGTAACAAAAGATTCCAGCAAAATGGACAAAAAAGTCCATTTGTAACAAAAGAATGCCAGAATACGGAAGGAGAGCAAAAACTCAAAGGGAAAGAAACCTTTCACCTCCACCTTACTCTCCTCAGTGTTCTGTTCAAACCATAAATGAAAGTGAACTCCCTGTTTGTTTAATCCTGTGGGCTGTGTGTCTGAGGGAATGGAACACACACACCCTCTTGTGAATACCTCTGTCTACACATGTTTTAGGATATGAATAAAGGCTGCCAGTGTATGACTGCAATAGCGTCTGAGTCCCCAACACCAATTACCCTGTGCGGTGTCTGAGGAAGGGCTGGTTACTTTGAAGGGAGCTGGGCTGGTATCATGGAGAAAGCAAGGGGACCTGAGAAGTGAAATGGTCATGGCTCTTTAGAGCAGCCTTTCTCAACTTTTTGACCATTGAGAAGCCCCTGAAACGTCTTGAGAAACCCCAAATGTGGTGCGATCGTGCAGAATATGGTTGGGAAGCATAGCTGTATACAAGCCCACCCGGGACCCCTCCCTTTCCCTCCCCCCCAAGGCCCATCACTGGCCATTTATAGGGGGGGAGGCTGGTCGGCATGACCATATATGATCATATCACCTGATAAATGTTTAACAAGTCTAAAAAATATATAAACAATTTATTAACTCCCACCCATTCAGAAAACCCTTTCCAGGCCATTGAAAAACCCTGGTTGAGAAAGCCTAATCTAGAGATTTTAAAAGAGGCAAGAAGGGTAGTGACATGTTATGGTGTACCCCCTGAACCTATGGAAGAGTTGTGCACCCACCCTCCTCGCCACTCCTCACCCACCTCTGCCGTTCTGGCAGCCAATGTCTCTTTTGCAAAGCAGTGAAAAATGTCTCCCCAGAGAACTGGAATCGAAACTGGGAGTGGGCAGGATTTGGGGCGGGAAGGGACCTCATTGGATTCTAATGCTATGGAGTCCACTCTCCAAGCAGCCATATTCTTCAGGGGAACCGATCTCTTTAGTCTGGAGGTGACCTGTAATTCCAGAAGACCACCCAGGTACCACTTTGGAATTGGTATCCCTATGAAATTCGAAGAACTGATGAAGACCTGAGACACCACAGAAGCTGTTGGCTCCAGTGTCCTTTGACCGAAGAAGGCCTGGTCAACCTTGCTTCAGGAGCAAAGGGCTCACTTACAAGATGCAGTGGAGCGTCTTTACATCAAGGGCTTTGGAACGATAACAAAAGACCAAACAAGCTTGTAAAGTAGGACATGACTCCTCACTGGAATGTCCTGCATAATGCAGGGGGTTGGACTAGATGACCCATGGGGTCCTTTTCAACTCTATTATTCTCTGGTTCTATGATTCTATGACAGATGTAGGAACTCCTGACTTCACTTTGAAAAAAGATTTCAGCAGCACTAGCTTTTTGTTTCTCAGTGGCACCAGAACGTTTTCTCTCTTCCCTGGCGTACTATGGGGGCACTGCCCATGTTGGTTTTGGACCGAGGAATACTACCAAATGCCCAGTCCGACTCATGTGCCGCTGAGATGAGTCAGCGTGGGTCAGACGCATAAAACTTTTTCCAACTTGCTCCCAGCCCTTACAGAGGAATTTTAACCACCCACCCCCCTCTATTAAAGAGAGACATTCTCCCCTCTGCAGCCACACAGTTCCTGGTTTGTTAAGCACTGGCCCATGGATACAGCTCAGGAACTGCCCAGTGACTCACAGTGCATCTCCATGCCAGCACGGTGACAAGAAGTCCTGTGCTAAACTGGGTGTGGGTGGAGACAGGTGAGAACTTGGGGAGTGAACATACACAAAAGGCTGTTCTTTTAGGTCTCTGTGCCGATTAGAACTAATTTTCCGTTAATCTTAGGGTCATATGAAGCTGCCTTATTCTGTACCAGACCATTGATACATAAGATCCCTACTGAGACTGATAGTGGCTCTGCAGGGTCACAGGTTGAAGTCCGGCACATCACGCAGGGGTGGCTAAACTGTAGCTCTCCAGACTTCCATGGACTTCCATGAGACCCTGACAGCATGCTGAAAGGAACTCATGGGAGTTGTAGTCTGTGGGTGTCTGGAGAGCCACAATTTGGCTATCCCTTTGGCTTTGTCTTTTTAACTGAAGATGCCAGGGATTGAACCTGGGACCGTCTCCAGGTAAAACAGAAACTCTTCAGTGGAGCTACAGCCCTTCCCTATGAATCTGCTGACCTGTCTTCACCTTTATACTTTGTCCAGCTTTGACCTTTGCATTAAATAGCGGGCTTTCGCTTTTCAAGATTTATCTGCAGAATCTGCCACTGTTGCTAACGCAGGTCAGAAACTGTAAGGAAACTCCTTTTCTCAAGCAGACTTTCCCACTAGGACTGAAGAGGAGCTCTCATGCAGCCTGCCCTTACCTGGGTCAGCACTTACACTGTGCTTTCTAAAGGGCCAAGCTGTGGAAGACTGTTGCACCAAAACAGTAAAGGATTCTTTGGCACCTTAAGGACTCGCAGATTTATTGGGGCAGATGTATTGCCATCATCAATGCCTCACAAAGTAAGTGCAAATTATATACTGCAAGAAATCTCCCAGCACCACAAGACTCTTGGCTGAAATGTTAGAAATCCTTTGCTATAATATTCGGCAGTTCAGTTAGTAATGTGCATACAAAGGGTGCATGGTCAAGGTACATGTACGGGGTATACAGTGATGATCAGGGGGCAGAAGAGAATCATAGAATCATAGAGTTGGAAGGGACCTCCTGGGTCATCTAGTCCAACCCCCTACACAATGTAGGAGACTCACAACCCTATTCACTGTAACCTGCCACCCCGTTGAACCTTCACAGAATGAGCCCCTCCATCAAATGTCTATCCAGCCTCTGTTTAAAAATTTCCAAAGATGGAGAACCCACCACCTCTCAAGGAAGCCTGTTCCACTGAGGAACCACTCTGTCAGGAAGTTCTTCCGGATGTTTAGATGGAATTTCTCTTACATTAATTTCATCCCATTGGTTTTAGTTATACATAACATGTGATTCATACTTCTGACAACATACTGAAGGTTCCGAAGATTCCTATTGGTTGAATCTCCCCCACTCAAGGCCAATTGCTGCTTTTGCTCAGGATTCCACATCACCCTTCTCCGTTCAGCCCTGCTGTGAAGGGAGCCTCTAACAGCCCCTGACTGAATTTCAAGTGGATTTAGCTTTACAGGAAAGTACACAGTGAGACTTTGGGGGGAACTAGGTGATCCGTGAGGTTTGGAAGTAGGGCCTCAAAAGTGTATAATGCTTCTAACCACCTAACACCCCGTGACCTATTTCAGGACAAGAAAACATTGCAGAGAGGAGGTAAGGTTGCCAGATTGATGTAAGTTCATGTTCTGGAATTCCACACTACCTATGTGTGCATAAACCTGACTAGCGTTTTGCACAGACTGTTTTGCACAGAGAGACCTCCTCTTATGGTTGCCAGCTTTCAAGTGAGGCACTAAACCAGCACCAACCATGAGCTAGTGTCCACTGCATTACAGAACACAACGGGCTTTATGACTAGTTAAGCATCACGTTTGAGCAACCTAAACAGAGCTTGACGGGGGTTCATGCAAGCTCAAACACTTCCTCAGATCTCTCTCTCTCTCTCTCTCTTGCTCTCTCTCACTCTCCATCTCTCTTTCTGGAACATCTCTGACGACTTCCACGGGGGCTTAAGAGCAGCACGACAAAGAGAGAACGTTCCATTTGCACTGTGCGGCATTTTCGTTTTACCTTGTCTCCTCTCGGTCCACGCACTCCAGGGATACCTAGCGGCCCCCTTTCTCCATTGGCTCCCTGTGTGAGAAGGAACATATTGCACTTAAGAAATATTTTACACATTAGACGCAACTCTCTGTCTGACTGAACAACTGGCTTTTGTCCTGGTGCAGCTGCCAAGTGTACCAGGGCAGGCCCAATGTGCTAAAGAGCAAAGGCTTTTCTTACCCAATGGCTACCTTGGCGGCAGAAGAATTATGTTTGCCCTTAGTGAGGAACCCTGTCATAGAACCCTGGACTGGAACCTTCTAGGCCAAGGGTGGCCAAACTGTGGCTCTTCAGATGTCAATGGACCACAGTTCCCATGATCCCTTGCCGGGACTTGTTGGCAGGGGCTCATGGGAATTGTAATCCATGGGCATCTGGAGAGCCACCCAGTTCTAGGCCCTCTCGTGCAGCTCCCTGCTCAAGCCAGAGGAAACTTAAAGCAAGAACATCCCAAGCTTGCAAGTGATACAACATTGATGTAATCTGCAGGACCACTTTTTGCCCTATATCCCCTCAAGAGTCCTATGGTCTAGCGACCAAGATCTATCGAGGGTCCTCAACCCTAATGAGAGAAAACTGGCCTCAACCAGGGACCCAGTTTGGAGGAACGCTCTGCCTAATGAGATCAGAGCCTATGCTCTGCTGGGCTTGCAAGACAGAGCTGTTCAGCCAGGCCCATGGCTGAAGCTGAGGACTGCAGTTAACATCAGCTTGTCTCCATGCCTGAACCCTCCCACTTGCCGTTCCTCATCCTCTAGAAACAGGACATGGAACAGGCACTATTTATTTTAAATTATTGTAATTGTAATGCTATTGTATAACTTTTATACTATTTATATCACTTGTATGTGTGCATTTTAAACCTGTAAGCTGCCCTGAGCCATAAGGAACAGCAGAATATAAATGAAATGAATAACTATATAATAAAATAATAAAAATAGTAACTTATTCGTTCCCAGTAAGCAGAGCACTGTTTCTTGGGTCTGTTTGAGGACATATAACCACTCTGCTAAGCTTCCACTGATCATACAACCATACGGTTACAAATTGTTTTCTAGGGTTTCTACCCTGTTACTAAGAGCCTCTTGTGGCGCAGAGTGGTAAGGCAGCTGTCTGAAAGCTTTGCCCATGAGGCTGGGGGTTCAATCCCAGCAGCCGGCTCAAGGTTGACTCAGCCTTCCATCCTTCCGAGGTCGGTAAAATGAGTACCCAGCTTCCTGGGGGGTAAACGGTAATGACTGGGGAAGGCACTGGCAAACCACCCCGTATTGAGTCTGCCATGAAAATGCTGGAGGGCGTCACCCCAAGGGTCAGACATGACTCGGGGCTTGCACAGGGGATACCTTTACCGTTACCCTGTTACTTCTCTTTTAGTGGACTAGAAGGATACCTTCTCAGTGGGCCAGTCTAGAGCAGGGGTGGCTAGACTGTGGCTCTTCACATGTCCATGAACTACAATGACCATGAGCTCCTGCTAGCCTGCTGGCAGGGGCTCATGGTTGTTGTAGTCCATGGACATCTGGAGAGCCACCGTTTGGGCACCCCTGCTCTAGAGGTTCTCAAGAGATCCTTCAGTGGTAGTAGATGGATACCAAAGTGCTTCTCAGAGAAACCCTTGGTCTAAAGGAGTCTGCCAGCAAGGAAAGACAACAGTTCCTTCTTCCTTCCATTGCAGGGTGGGGGAGAATGTCTTCTTCTAGGGGAGGATTGTGTCTGCAGCGGTTTCCTGGGGGCAAACTGTTCTGCACATGCACCATCTTCCACTCCTTGCATCTGCCATGTGGGTATTTAGGAAATAGCCAAGGACCACGCTCAGGAGTCACCCTGCCGGGAAGTCTCACATATGCCAAAAGGCAACCTTTGAAATGGAGAAGGAAAGCTTACTGGGAGCATCCTTATTCCCATTTGGTATTCTGCTCATTCACCTAGGAGAAGCCCTTCACTATAGCACTTTAGAAGAAGACAAAGAGCTGTTTTTTATACCCTGATTTTCACTCCCTGAAGGAATCCCAAAGCAGCCTACAAACACCTTTTCCTTCCTCTCCCCGCAACGGACAACAGGGAGGTGGGGCTGAGAGAGCTCTGAGAGAACTGCTCTGCAAGAACAGCTCTCAGAGAACTATAACTAACCGCAAGGTCACCCAGCTGGCTGCATGCGGAGGAGGAGTGGGGAAATCAAACCTGGTTCCCCAGGTTAGAGTTGCACTGCTCTTTAACCACTACACCAGTGGTCCCCAACCTTTCTTAGGCTGGGGACCGGCAGGGCATCGGGCCGCGCCTGCGCGGGCCACGCCCACACATTGGGCCGCGCATCGGGCCCTGATTCCCTCTCTCCGCCCTCCCGCAGTAAGAAGCTTCCCGGGCCGCAAGCTTGCAGCCTGGGAAGTTTTTTACTGCGGGGGGGGGCGGGGAGAGGGAGCCGCGGCCCGGCGCCATGGCCTTCGCGGCCCGGTGCCGGGCCGCGGCCCGCAGGTTGGGGACCACTGCACTACACCACCCTCGCAGTTCCCAATGGATAGGCCCACCCATGCTCTGCTCAGGTTCCCGAGGTTTGAGAAAGGTTTGTTCCTTTCTTGCTCAGTTCTCTGGCAGGCTGAACCCCCAAAGAACCCAGTGGCCTTACCCTCTCTCCAGTGGGGCCATCCGTGCCAGGATTTCCCTGTGAGCAAAAGAAAGACATGTTGTAAGTAACCTTCCCCCCCAGCATTCTGCTCTGGACAATCAGCCCTCATGAAGGTTTTGATGCTCACCTCATCTCCCAGCTCTCCTTTCTCTCCAGCGGGTCCAGGGGCTCCTGGCTGACCCTACACAAGAGAAAAGAAACAGTTTTTTCAAAAAAGGAATCAAAGAACCCAGGGGTGGGGGGAAGAGTTTGAGGACGCTCCTCGCCAGCTGTGAGCCACATGGCAGGCACAAGCCACAGAAAGGGATGCGTCCTCCCCGGAGCAAGATTTTCCGCTTTGCAATTCGCCACGCAGAATCTTAATTCGCCTTGCCTGACAAAGATGAAGACTGAAACCCAGGCCGTAGGAAGGGGGAAGGTGTGTGCGTATCTGTGAGAGAGGGGATGTTTCTCTAATTTTGTTTACACTCTTTAATGAGGTAGAGTCTTCTGCTTTCAAGGGTTTCCTCGGAGAAAGAAATGTCTTGGAATTCAAAGCCTGGGATCCGGCCAGCCATCTCGTTCCCGGCTTTGGGCCAGAACGTGAAAGAAAATGGATGAAGAGGCTAGTAAAGTCCTGATCCTACTCGGCAACAACAGCAGTGGGGTGCCAATCTGGCTTTGGTGAAGGGCTCCCCAGTCACGGAGCCTGAGATGTAGGAAATAAGATGGAGAGCACCAGTGCCCCTCAACGCCAGCTGCTGAATACTAGGCCAGGGGTAGTCAAACTGCGGCCCTCCAGATGTCCATAGACTACAATTCCCAGGAGCCCCCTGCCAGCATTCGCTGGCAGGGGGCTCCTGGGAATTGTAGTCCATGGACATCTGGAGGGCCGCAGTTTGACTACCCCTGTACTAGGCTGTGAGCCTAGGGCAGCTCCCTCCAGATTGGGAAATTCTTGGAGGGGATAGAACCTGGGAAAGGCAGGGTTTGGGGTTAGGGGCGGGATCTCAGCAAGGTCTAAGGCAGTGGTTCTCAACCTGGGGGTCGGGATCCCTTTGGGGGGTCAAATGACCTTTTCACAGGGTCGCAGCAGGGCAAGCAACCTTGCGGGGTAGATCGTCTGAGCATTCATCTGTCTGGAGCAGAGGAAAAGAGCGAGATCTGCATGGTGGGACAAGAGGCAGAACTGAACTGAGGCACCCCAATTTATATACAATCATGAAAAATGGATCTTCAAGCCATTGGTCAATTTCGGTTTAACTTCTGTGAAAGAACCCTTGCATAATTTTATGGTTGGGGGTCGCCACAACACGAGGAACTATATTAGGAAGGTTGAGAGCCACAGGTCTAAGGCCACAGAGTATGCCCTCCAAAGAAGCCATGTTCATCAAGGGAACTGGAGGTCAGCTATAATTCTGAGAGATCTCCAAGCGCCGCCTGTGGACACAGCAAGGGAAGGGGGGTATTTCTCTCTGCATTGTGGGAAGTGTCATTTATGCTGCTATCTCTCCCCATGGGTACGTAAGTGGTGTCAGTGTGTTATTGGAGGATGCTGGGGATCCTCTATAATTTCAGCAAAATTCTATAGTTAAACCACAGTGATGTACTGCTGCCACTTCTGGACACATGGGAAGTGATGTCAATGCACCGAAAGCGATGTTATTACATCTCAGGTGAAGGCTCCCATCACCACTAAGTCCCTCTGCTGGCTGCCTTGCATGGCAACCCTACTCACATGCACAGTGGCATCTCTTTCAGTGACAACCTGGAAGTTACAGTTACGTAACTCTGGGAATTACTTGAAATTCTATGGTTTCTCCATAGAGTTTCCAGTGATTCCTAGAACTACCGCATGTCACTTCTGGGTTTTCACTGAAAACGACATAATGACAATATTTATTTATATTTGAATGTGTCGTAGCCCCTCCATGGCCCTGCCCTCAAACCTCCTCCCAGTATCCAGATGTAGCCATCCTAGCCAGCATGATGACTGAGACCACTTCTGAGCAGCCTTACCTTTTCTCCGGGGGGCCCAGTATTTCCAGGCCTGCCTGCTTTTCCATCAACCCCAGGATCTCCCTTTGGGGCACAAAAACAAAACAGATATTAAAAAGAAGACACGGACCCATTATTGTGAATTCAGCAATCTTGTTTTTTAATTATAATCATTTGACCATTTGCGCATTGGAGGCTTTGTGCTGGGCTGCAGGATGTTGTTTGTGGCGGGGCAGGTTGCCCCACCTTTTCCTGCTCCTTCATGGGGGAGGATTTGGCATGGTGTACCTTGTCCACTCCAGATTTGTGCTCCCACATAGGAGCCAGGGCAGCAAAATTCCCAGTGTGGAAATGGCCTATGTAGACTTTTGGCTTGCCCTGCAGAGTCTTCAACCCTGACAGACCCATCCTGGCATGAATTAGGACAAGGGTCCATCTATCTCCCATGGTTATTTATTTATCGTACAGCAGAATGACACACAGGAAGCATATAATAATATACAATATGCAACCAAATGGATACAGTGGTCATGCAGAAGGATTGGGTAATACCCTGAAATACTATAATCTAAGTTCTCCTCCCAACTTCCCTTTCGGACTTATGCCTGTCAACAAAGCCCACCAGGAATACCGAAGGCCTCAGTCCCTCCTACAGGCTGTTCAACGCAATGATCTCCGTCACACTCCTCTTGGAAACAGTGACAGAGTTTTTGTGCAGAAGAGCAGCAAGGGTGATGACACTGTCCTCAGTTGTCCTCAGGGACAGGAAGAGGGCTGAGGGAACCCTACCAAGCCTCCTTCCGGGGCATTGCACTGCAAGAACCATGTTCAACTTGCTTCCACGTGTCAGGAGGAAACTGACTGCTGGCCAGAACATAACCTATTTGTGTCCCAGGCCAGAAAAGAAAAATAGCAATTTCTAACTCACCGGTCCTCCTTTCGGCCCATAAGGACCAGGGTCGCCTTTTGCTCCAGGAGGTCCTCGTAGGCCCTTGGGGAAAAAAATAACAGGTGATAATCAGTATTTGCAGAAAATGAAGATGTATTAAGTAGTTTTGTGTAGTGCAGCTTCTCAGCAATTTGGTCAGAGGTGCCTTGACTTTCCACTTGGTCTACTGGAACTTACCTATCCTCCTGGAACTTACCTATCCTACACTGTCCACCAGTCCTTCAACGGCACCAGTCCTCCACCCGCAAGGCCCTGATACCCATTCTGTGGGTTGGATCCAACCAACTTCTAAGTTCAGCCTCCTTCATTTCCATTCCCTATGACCACCATCATCCCACACAGCTCTTGCCCATGTAGGTCCCATGATCCTCCACCACAGCCTCTTAGGAGAGTCCCCTCTTCCCCAATGGTTGGATCCTGGCCTGGTGGAATGCTCTACCAAAGGAGAAAAGGGCCCTGCAGGACCTTAGAATCACAGAATCATAGAGTTGGAAGGGACCCACAGGGTCATCTAGTCCAACCCCCTGCACTATGCAGAACACTCACAACCGTAATCCGTTCCACAAGGCCTGTAAGACGGAGCTCTTCCACCAGGCCTACAGTTGAGGCCATCAGATATAAAATCAAGAAGAGCGGACCTCACTGCCAAAAATAGAAGGAAGAAAACTCCTCCCCTCCCCCCCAGGAAAGAGCTGGAATTCCCCAAGTTTTATCGAAATGTGTCTGCATGTAAATTACAGATGTTTTTAATACTGAATAATATTTATAATGGTTTTTAGAACAGATTGTTTTCAAATATTGTAACCTGCCCTGAGATATTAGGAAGGGCAGGAAATCATCCTCATAATCATCATTCTTATCTATAAGTCTTATCTATAAATTTGCTTTCACAACTGTGTGTTGATATTCAGTGCTGACAGCTGCGGGGGCGAAAAATGTAATCTGTTAATGCTACATACATCAAATCCCGGGGATCCTTTGCATCCTGGCAACCCATGAAATCCAGCTTCGCCCTGTAAGGAAAGAAGAGCTGCCTGAGTTAATTGCCTTTACAAATCAAGACTGTCCTTACAAATCAAGTCAGACATATTCTCAGAGACTGCAGTGAGCTGCAATACAGGCAAAATAATAACAGGAGAAAACACCACAATGGAAGGAACTGCCTCAGAATGTTGCTCCACTAGACTGTTATGCCTGAAATTTAGGGTTAAGCCCTTCCTGACTGGACTTATAAGAACATAAGAAGAATTCTGCTGGTTCAGACCAGTGGTCCATGCAGTCCGGCATCCTGTCTTGCACAGGGGCCAACCAGTTCCCTTGGGGGGGGGGCAACAAAAGGGCAGAGAGGCTGAGGCCTTCCCCTGATGTTGCCTTCTGGCTCTGGAATCCATATTGCTTCTGAATGGGCAGATTCCCTTTAATCATTCTTTCAGGTCCCTACAGTGTGTGGAATTCTTTCCAGGCGGAGTAACAGCCCTTTCTTTCACAGAGTTTTGTTTCTGGCTTGTTTATTGGATGCATTTTCAGTTTCAATTCAAGCCTCCCCCCGCCCCCCCCCCCCCCAAAATCTTGGTAACTTAAGAGTAGTTAACAGCACTAGTCTATAACAGAGGGAACCTATAACAGAGGGAACAAGAGATGGTGTGCTTTGCCCCCAAAAGCTGATGCCTACCTTCTTGCCATCAATGCCGTCGATGCCACGCTTGCCCTTCTCTCCCTAAAAGCAGAAAAAAAAATTATTTATTTTTGAATTTATATCATGCCCCGAGCAACTAGCGTAGCTTGGGGAGACTCACAGATAAAACAATAAAAACCCATAAAGACAATACAGCATTAAAACATTCCCCATCCCCACAATTAAAACTAGCATCAAAAGACTGTTTTCTTTACCAAACTCCTGTGAGAGGTGGCAGGTACAGGTGGAAATCATGGCAGGCAGTAAAATAATCATATGCCAACCAATTTTACCGAGATATCTTTCTACCATTATTCAAGGAAATTGGACTAGGGATCAGCAGAAGGATATTTATCCATCAACCCATCTTTACCGAGATGATCTTTCTACCATTATGAAAGTAAACTAGACTAGTGGTCAACAGAAGGATATCCATCCATCCATCCATCCACCCACCCCTCCATCCACCCATCCACCCACCCACCCATCCATCCATCCATCCATCCATCCTTGCCGAGATGATCTTCTTCCATTATTCAGGGAAACTGGACTAGGAATTGGCAGAAGGATATCCATCTGTCCATGTTTACCAAGATTATAATTCTACCATTATTAAAGGAAACTGGACTAGTGCTCAGGAAAAGGATATCTATCTATACATCCATCTATCTTTACTGAGATGATCCTTGTACCATTATTCAAGGAAATTGGACTAGTGATTGGCAGAAGGATACCCATCCATCCATCCAGGTGTAGTGGTTAGAATGTCAGACTAGATCTTGTGCTACAGAAGCTCACTGGGTGACCTTGGACCAATCACACTCTCATAAGGTGGTTGTGAGGATAAAATGGAGGACAGAATCCAATAAGCCTATTTGGGTCTCCATAGGGGAGAAGGGCAGGGTGCAAATGAAGGAGGACAAATAAATAAGTACTATAAATAAAAAAACAGACACACATACCTTGGAGCCTTTTGCACCTCTGGAGCCCTGTGTGTGAGAAAAGAGCATTTAGAAAGGGACCATTTATGGAACCCACTGTGAATGGGACTTCATAGTCCACGTAGCTGAAATGGAGGAAAAGTTGGCTCCTTTGCTCTTGTCTTAAATAACGGGAAAAGCAAGTAGGCAGGAAACAGAAGCTTGTGACCTTTCCAATTCCATGCACAGTTGTTGCCCAATGTGCAGCTCGCTTGCTCAGCTCCGCCAAAATGGGAAAAAATAAAGTTCTTGCATGATTTTAAGCAGAGCCCCTCTTATCTTAACTGCCTGCAATCTGATTGTAATTGTAAAGCCCCAATATAGACTATGATTTAATGGGAGCTCAGTGGCAGCCATGGAGTGTAGTGCTGGCTGTAGATCCCAACTTTCCACGAATTCCAGCTTTCCTTTTTCCTCCTGTTAAAAAGGCAACTTTCTAGCTCTTATGGAACGTACTCCTGTGAGGAACGGCTGGTGTGATCTCAGAAACCAGAACTGTCTTTCACGCAATCAGAGGGGGGCAGCCAAAAAAGTGGACAAAACTGGCCACCCCTCTGGACAGCATTCTGTTGTTATCTTCACTGAGTTTGGCTTGCCATTCAAACTTTTCAAAAATTCAATACCTACATCTGCTCAACGGGGCATCGGTTGTTTACTGAGATGATCGTTCTACCGTTGTTCAAAGAATTTGACTAGTGATTAGCATGATACATTTGCTGGATCAGCTGTGAAAGAACATCTGCTTCATGGGAAAACAAAATATGCCACACCCCTCCCCAACCTGACTCCCCAAGGCTGCAGGAAAAGGTACTGTGGCCCAAAAAACCCTTCCACAGAACTGCCTCATAGGCCGTATGTGGAAGAAAGAGATTCAAGTGCAGAGTACAAGGCGGCCTTTTCAACCTTTGACTGTGGAGGAGCACCTGAGATCGATTTTAAAGCTTCAAGGACTCCTGGAAGTGATGTCAGCGGGCCACTCCTCCTTGTCACACACCCTGGAAGTGACATCACCAGAAGTGACATCACCACCCATACCCTTCACTCTGTTTTCACTCCTCCTCACACCTTTGTGACTACTACGGTGGCTCCGCCTCATGTCGGCTTGAAAGAATGGCAGGAGCTGAGAAGACAGCCCAGACCCCCCACCCCATGACACAACCAACTCTCCCCTCTTTGATTTTTACACCCATGGCCCACCCACCGAGCCTTCTGGGCAGAAGCAGCCAGTTCTGTAGCTTGTGACCAAATCCATTAAGGTAGGAGGGGAAAGGCTGCAGATCCCCTCTGGAGCTCCTAGGGACCCCCAGATCCCTGGTGGGGAATCGTTACCTGGAAATCAATCCTATTAGAAGTACAAGGACTTCCTTCTAAGTAAAGATACATAGGATCGCACTATGCGTCAATCTGCAGCATACTTGCCTTGTCACCTCGGCCACCTTTTTCTCCCTAAAAAAGGACAAGAAAGAAAATTAATATGTGAAAAGATAGGAGACAAAGTTTTATTCCAAGATGTAAGAACTGAGTTAGGAAAGAAGTCCTGCTCACCTTCATGCCTTGGTAGCCAACAGGTCCTGGGTCACCTTGCTTCCCCTAGAGTAAAACAACAAGAACAACAGTCACAAATAATGCTGAATGTAGGGGCTGTCAACACCATCATGAGGAAACCTTGGAAATTTGGGGGTGGTAGCTTTAGAGCGTGGGTTTTGGGGAGGGAGCTCAGGACAGATGTGAAACAGAGAGTCCACCCTCTGAAGCAGCCACCTTACTCTCCTCACCTTTCTGAGGGAGCGACCAATGGGAGCTGACGGAATGTTGGGGAGTTGACAGTTGGAAAACGGCAGTTACGGGAGCGGTTGAGCAGCCATTTTCTCCCGGGGAACTGATCTCTATAGTCTAGAAATCAGAGGGGATTCTGGGGGAATGCCAGGCCCAAAAGGCAGTTCTCCATAAGCTCTTCTCATGTGGACTGTCCTTGAGATCTGCAGTCAGAAATGGACTACTGCCACATGGTCTTGTTTACGAGGGACTTGAAAAACGACACATAGAAACATCCTTGCACTGGATAGATTCTCCTTGTCCATGTAGAAGAAGAACAGTTGGTTCTTATATGCCGCTTTTCTCTACCCGAATGAGGCTCAAAGCGGCTTACAGTCGCCTTCCCATTCCTGTACTGGACAGATCCTCTCTTTCACTATCAAGCACAGCCTGGTTATAAAATGCAGCAACTATGCATATGACTTCTGATTGTGGCTGATGACACCTTTAAGGTGGGTTGAGTGAATTACAGCACCTTACAGGCAGGTGCATTTGTATTTCTCCACGACAACATTTGAAGAAGTGTTGCTACTCCTCTGATCTAAACCTACAAAAAATGTATTTGGGACTGTAGAGACATACCCATATTCTTAAACTGTGGTAGAACGGATTGGCTCACAGCCTCTGCACAGGAAAGGGGTGTTCAATTTGCTTCCGCCATTCCTACATCTTCACAGCAGGGATGCCAGGTACCCCCTGGCAACCAGCAGGAGATCGGAGGGGGGGGGGGTTGTCTCACTGGCAATGTGCTAATGTGCACACCAAAAGCAACATTAGCCCCTGGCCAATGATGCTCTGAGCAAAATTCTATGGTTTAACCATAGAGTTTAATACAAAAACTAGAGCGTCTCTGGCAGTCTCCAGTGAAATGCTGACCACTTCTGGGCACAATGAGGGGGATGAGGAGTCCTCTGCCTCCACTGGGGGTCTGAGAACCTGACTTCATAGTAAGAATCCCAACGTATGATGGAGTCTTTCCGGGATAGGAACACTGCACTGAGCCCCTGGTCTTCTGGATGATCATTTCCCCAGCAACTGTCCACACGAAGACCTGAATTCAAAGTTCAGGAACAGCATGGTCTAGATCAGCCATTTTTGATGGGGGCCCACTGTGAAGCCCTGGCACATTTGAGGGGGAGGGGGGAGTCACAGACTGAAAAATGTGAGAAGGGGAATCTAAAGGGTTTATTGCAGGGGTAGTCAAACTGCGGCCCTCCAGATGTCCATGGACTACAATTCCCAGGAGCCCTTGCCAGCATTCGCTGGCGAATGCTGGCAAGGGCTCCTGGGAATTGTAGTCCATGGACATCTGGAGGGCCGCAGTTTGACTACCCCTGGTTTATTGGGAGGGGGTCCCCTGGTAACTGCCCTTTTTGTCACATATGACATCGTTTTGCTGCAAAATCCGTCCTTTTTCAAGGGAAAGAAAAATAAATTGTGTCAACCGTTCCTTTGTGTGTGCTTGAATGCATTCAAGGGGGAAAGAATGAATGCTCACGTTTCGCTTGGTTGAATGTTCTAAATGTTCTGAATTTTTATTTCATATAGCCTTCTAAAAAGTTTTTCCAGTATGTTAAAAAGTTTTTCCAGTATGTTGGAATGTTCAAGTTTTCTTAGTGTTCAAGAATAAAATGGTTTTCTGTCTACATGTTTGTGTTATGCTGTATCCGTGTTTGATGGGGGGGGGGGGGGGCGTGGAACTCCTGAAAGGAGCTCCTGAAAGGGCGGTGGCCCAAACAAGGCCTAGAATGGCTGAGCTACAGAATTTGGCCAGAAACTGAAACCAAAGGAAATGTCCACTGTGAATGAAGGGCTGTAGTCCAGGCTTCCAAACTCGACACAAACAAGGTGTGTAATGGGCTATTTACGGACGGGGGAGAAGCTCACCATCTCCCCAAATAAAACAGCTTAGTTCTTGAAAAGAAGGAGGGAAAATGACATTGACTCCACCCTTCAGCAAATTTGGTCTCGGACACACCCAAGGAGAGCTGACCGGTGTGCACTTTGGAAAAAGGAGATTCCAAAAAGCAGCCAACGAAAGGAATTGGAGGGAACGGTGAATCAGAGGGATCCCGTGTGGTCAAAAACAGCTTTGAAAAAAAAAACACAACCCTTTTGAATGACGACGTTTTGGAACAAGGGAAAGCTTTTACAGAAAGATGCTGAGGAGAACCCCTCCCATCTAAGCAAGGGTTAAGATTTGTTCCTTGCAACCAACACCCTCCACCAGCCAAAGAAAAGAACTGGTGCCATGCTAGGCCACGGGAAGGAGAAAACTGGAATTTTTAGCCAGAGAAATATTTATTCACGCATCCTGTAGGCTGCAGCCAACGGCTTTTGGACATGCAATTAAGTGTCTTTTTTCTCAGGGGCTGAAAAGCGACTGTACGGCTTCCCAGGAAAATTGTTCAAGAGCTTAAAATTAAACTAAGGAAGGCTTAAGGAGAAAAGCTCTTTTGAAAACACTGAGTCACCTCTACGGACATTCACCGTTCAAACACACCATTTGCAGGATTCCCCCCACAGCCAATCCTGGGCCCTGCTGTCCACATCATGGATTTCTGCTTTGATTTTCCTCTGCAAAACTCTTCTTAAGAATGTCTTTGCAAACCCAGAACATTTCAAGGGTTTTTTGTCGTCCCTGAAAGATAGCAATGATTTCTCCCCCGTCTCAGTGGCTTGCCATAGTGTGTGTGCGTGTATAAGGTAGGGACAGGGGAGGAGCCCCTGAAATAAATTTTCAGGCTTCAAAAACCCCTGGATGTGATGTCAGCTGGCCACGCCTCCCTGCTACGCCCCCCGGAAGTGGCATAACCATTCGCATCCTTGGCCCTTTTTTCACTCTATTCCCCACCTTTATGACTACTATGGTGGCTTTGCTTCATGTAGGCTGTAAAGAAGGGGAGGAACTGAGAAGACAGTCTGGACCCCCCATACCATGCCACAGTTGACTCTGTTCCCCCAACACCCATGGCCTACCCACCAAGCCCTTCAACTGGAGACGTCCAGTTCTCTGGCATGTGGCCAAGCCCATTTAGGCAGGAGAGGAAAGGCTGTGGATCCCCTCTCTGTCAGAAACTCCCATGTATTTCTATCATGATTAAATAGCTTGCCATGCCTAGACCTAGCTGATACCCAAGGATGTATTTTGTAGTTCTCTGAGCACTCACCTCCCTTTTCCCTCCCTCATCCATTTGGTCTCCCTCCTTGTCATTTTCTCACCCATAGTTGTTATCAGGATATTGTGACTTCCTTGACATGGTACCTGTTTTATGTTCCCAGGAAGGGGGGCACCTCCCCTGAACCCTGTATGTGCTTCCCTGTGATCCGGACCTTAGTTCTGATTATGCTTTAGGTGCCGTAACTCGCTTTGCTCTAATAAAGGGACTTTTCTAAGAAGGTTTGCTTTTCCTGGAGTGAGCAAAGTATCTCACACTCTCCCTGGTTGGGAATCCCTTGTCTCGGATTTTTAAGGCAAGGGACATTGAGAGGCAGTTTGCCATGGCCTGCCCTCTGCACAGCAAACCCGGTTTTTGCGGCAGCCATTTTGTGGCTGTGTCCACGATGCCTGGCCAGAATTCCCAAAATGCCTGCAGCCTGAAAAGGCTGGGGACCCCTGATATAATGAATTTGGTGACGGGGACAGGGACCTGTTCACATTCATGTAGTTACATGTACTAGTTAAGCAATGGACAAACAACATGTGCTTTGTTAAGCACCAGAGCCAATGTAGTGTAGTAGTTCAAGAGCAGCAGACTCTAATCTGGGGAACCAGGTTTGATTCCCCACTCCTTCACATTCTGCCAGCTGGGGGACCTTGGCCCAGTCACATAGAGCTGTTCTGGTGGAGCAGTTCTCTTAGAGCTCTCTTAGCCCCACCTACCTCACAGGGTGACTATTGCAAGGAGAGGATGGGGAAGGTGTTTGTAAGTCACTTTGGGTAATGAAAAGCAGGGTATAAAAAGCCCAGCTCTTCTCTTTCTTCTGGGAAAACTGATACTATGGAACACACTTGACTGGAAATGCCCCTTTTCCTCAAGTGGGGGAGATTTATGGATTATTCCACTCCTAGGTGGAATGGTATATGCATCAGCAGGAGAATAGTTAGGGAGACTTTTGCCTGGGGTGGATTCAGAGGTAACTTTGGCTGTTGAGATTTGTTTTTTCGTAGCTTATAGCAAGAAAAAATAATTTTAGATGATTTTTCGGGTCTGGTTTATGTGGATTCTAATGTAGCATTACTCAAAGCCTTTAGGTTAAATCAGTATACTCAAAAGCATCTAGCAGATAGTAATAATAATTAATCCATTCACTAATAGCAATAAAAATTAAATCCATTCCCCCAAATACGGGATTCTGTTGCCCAACTCTCCCCACGTTCAGAGTCAAACACATCCTCCTACTTACAGGCTCTCCGGCATCTCCTTTTTCACCTGGTAGGCCGGGCTTCCCTCTTTCTCCCTGGAAAGAAAACACCAGGGAAGATCATGATATCATTTCATTCTATGCTGAGTTCTACAGAATTCAGTGATGCTAACGGGCTCAGAACCATGCTACTCTTGGGTGGTGCGGCCCAAGATTTCCTCCCCCTTGTAAACCACACAGGTTTCTTTCCTAGCATCTTTGCTGCCTGCAACCTTTGATTCTGAATAAGGCATTCGGGAATTAGGGCAGCAAAACACAGCAGCAAACCCATTCATTTGACAAGAACTGGATTCAGTGTCAGAAGACAAATGTACTAAAAAATAGTTGAACGATGCAGCTTGACGGAAACAGTACTCAATTTCTCCCTACCTTGTTTAAATCCTCATAATCCTGGTTTGTTACTTGGTGCTTGTTAGGAGTTCACCTCCCCTCCATGAAAATCCCCTTCTAAAAGCAACACAAGGCTTTGCTGCCCTCTCACATTCCAGGAGGAGACATGGCTCAGTGGCAGAGCATCTGCTTGACACCCAGAGGTTCCAGGTTCAATCCCCGGCACCTCCAGTTAAAAGGGACCAGGACATGAGGTGATGCAAAAGACCTCCACCTAAGTCTCTCTCTCGAGCCACTGCCAATCTGAGTGGACAGGATTGACTTGGATAGACCAAGGGTCTCATTAAGTACCTGGCAGCTCTGGGTGTTCAGTTCGTTACAGGTGCTGAACTGAACAGTGTTATGTTTCCTCCTTTAGTTGCACCTGAAAACCAAAGTGACAGCTTGCTTTTGAGAGACCCCCAGCTAACCCTGGGGTAGGGGGTGGGCTCCTGATAGGACCTGTTTTCAGAAGGCAGTTTTAAGCAGTCACCTGGACTCTCAGAGGAAGGCACGTGCCTTCACAAACTCAAAGTACCTTTCTGTTTGAGGTCTATGAAAAACATTTCAACATAATGTCGGTATCAAATCTAGCGAGCTAGTGATCCCTGGCCCCAAGGAAGTACATATGGATTCAAACAGGGCCAGGCCGTTCTCTGTCCTGGCCCCTGCTTGGTGGAATGAGCTCCTGGAGGAGATCCGGAGGAGCTGGCACGGTTCCGCAGGGCCTGTAAAATGGAGCTCTTCCACCAAGCTTTTGGCGGGGCCAGTGAACTGGTAACATTTACTGGGAACCCACCAAAATGCCCCAGCTGAAAGACCCATAGGAGATCAACCGGGCAGACTAGAAGCCTACCAGGATCAAAATGTTTTAATAACAGTTTTGTTAAATTTTAATGTGTTTTATTTTTACTATATGTACATGTTTATTCACATCGTTCACTGCCCTGAGCTGCTTGAAGGACGATGGTATACAAATTTAATACATCATCATCATCATCATAACCCCAGCCCCAGAAATGGCACGTTGGATGAGAAACACACCTCATATCCTGCATCTCCAACAATTCCTGGGGGACCTCGGGCGGGCTAGAATATAACAACAGAAGGAGATAAATTAATATTGAGGACTGTGAGGCCAACTGGCTCCAATTAATACAGAATGGATGATCTACAGGGGTGCCCAGACTGTGGCTCTCCAAGTGTTGATGGACTACAATTCCCATGAGCCCCCTGCCGGCACATGCCGGCAGGGGCTCATGGGAATTGTAGTCCGTGGACATCTGAGGAGTCACAGTCAGGTGACTTCGGGTACATTATAAAGGAGAAAGTTAAATGGGCTTACCTGGCATTCATAGGAACAGCACTGCCAAAAAAGAACAAACGAAAACATAGCATTAGAGAAAGGAGAGTGTAGGTTTCACGGCACTAAAATGGAAAGCTACCCAGAATTGCTTCCGGCAGGTGAATGGGGGTCAAGAGACTTGCCACACTTCCTGCAGCTACAGATGGCAAATCAGGCTAGTGGTTTCTTCAGCTAACTGAATGTGACTGTGAGCAACTAAAAACTAAAGCACAAGACCCAGCAACCTTGCATTGCCAGGAGAAGTCGCCCAAAGATGGACTTCCTTTGAATGTCATTTCCAGCAGCATGAAATAATAGTAATCTTATTCATGCTATTTCCCACTATACAAGTGCGCAAAAACGGTCAAGGTGTATAATTGTCTGGAATCCCCTATGTACAGTGCGATCGCTTCTACCATATTTCCTCTGAGAAACTCTCCAAGCTGATTTTCTGCCAATAAAGGTTCTTGAATCTCTCTCTCTCCCTGAACTCTCCCACCTGTGTCTCCTCTGGCAGATGCCAGACAACCTTGGCATGCTGCTACAATCCCTTCTGCCAGGTAGTTGGGGGCTTCAGGGATGAACTACATGGTGAACCCTGTGAATCTTTCCACCTAGTGGTCTGAGCAGAGCTCCCCAACACATTGCCCATGGCAACCACGACACCTGCAAATTTATCAGAAAGTGGGTGGGGCTATTGTAAGGCGGGGCTTGTTACTGGCCACCCTCATTCCAATGAAAGGGCTTTTCCACTGGAAGATCAGGAGGACTGGGAAGCACTTGGGTTTTCCTTAGTCAGTGTGTAGTTCCGTTTCTCTTCCGGGTTTCCTTCCTCCCAGGAGGCTTGAGGAGGGAGGAATTCCATTCAAGTCCACCTCCTCTGGCAGCCATTTTAGATCAGGCTCTAATTCTAGTGCAACCATTTTAGGCTAGTGCTCGCTGTTCCCTCTCATAATTCCTAATTCCAGCTCATAAAGGATGGTATCTTTGTGTTGCAGGCATGGGACGGCTGGCCATTTGTACGATCATCACTTCCCCCCCATTACTTAAAAATGAGGGTCATAGAGAGCAGGGCAACAACTTGCCATAGGACTGGAGGTGAGAAATGATAGTCACTCCAAATGACGGCTGATTGTTTTCCAGTCCACTGTGTCCACATTGGGGATACCACAGAATTTGACATCAACAGATACAAAGATCATTTGCCTCTGTAGAAGCGGGTGACTTTACGCAGGAGTGGCCAAACTGCAGTTCTCCCCGATGTCCTTGGAGCCCAGGGGGTCATGGGAATTGTAGCCCATGGACATTGGGAGAGTCGCAGTTTGGTCACTTCTTGCTTTTTGGTTCAGTCAGATCTTTGGGGCCACTGACATACAGACTAATCCTCCTACCCACCTCCTTAAAAGAAAGAATCCTACACTTCTGATTAGATTTGCCTTACAGAAGTGCTTGTAAACTTTGGGGAAGCAGCCGCAGCCATTACAGAGGGGGGGGGGGGTGACTTACCGAATGCTCCACGTTTTCCGTCTGAAATAAACAACAAAGAAAGCAAATGATTTTGTATCACTCAGTTGTCCTCTTCCTGTGTGATATATGACGAAATCCTGTTCTGAATTGTGATGCAGTAATACTTTTGGGTGACAAATTTAAATGAAAATGTGCTACGGTGGAAATGCAGAGGCAACAAAATATATAACAGAATTAGTTTTAAGCACAGAATCCTAGAGTTGGAAAAGGACATGCAGGCCATCTAGTCCAATCCCCTGCTCAATGCAGGAATAGAGTGGTAAGTCTAGTACAAACATTTTGTAAAGGACTAATTATTGTTAAGATTTAAATGAGGAGGCAACAGGGAGAATTAAGTAATGATTGAGAAGGAGTTGGAGAAACTTTTCTTGTTCATAACCGCTCCTTTCTCATTACATCATATACTGCACGACAATTTAAAAATCGAAACGCATCATCTTTTCCTGCTACTTTTCCTGCTACCTTCGGCCCATTCTGCACACACTGGATAAAGCACTTTCAGTGTGCTTTTGCAGCTGGATTTTCCAGTGCAGAACAGGATAATCTATTTCTGAAGTGCATTGAAAGTGCACTACCCAACGTGTGTGGAATGGGCCTTCCTTGGCTTTTCTTTTGACTCTCTCTTTTTCTTTCGGAGATTAAATGATAGAGAAAAATCAACAGAAAGAGGCAGAAAGCGAGAAGACGGCCTCCGAAAGACATCAGGCAGACAAGAAGCAGAGGGGGCAAGACTCACAATCATATCCGTGATGGTATCGATGGTTTTCTCCAATTGTGACTGAGGTGCCGTCGCCGTGAAGTTGCGGCGATAGGTGTGATCCGTGGCGATGACGCTCAGTCGGGTTTCCTGGGAGGAAACAAGACAACCGGAGATGAAGCTTCATGAGTTTCCGATGCCGACGGCTCCGTCCAGTTGAGGCCTTTAACCATGTGGCCCATTTTTTTCATGCATAAACATCTATGAAAGAAATACGGACTGACCGTCCCTCAGAGGAGCCTACGCTACAGCACACAAAATCTGCGCCAGAGTGGCGAAGCTGGCCTCAACCAGAGGCAGGGCTTTCTCTGCCGTGGAACCAGGCTGGTGGAACGCTCTCCCGAGTGAGATCAGGGCCCTGCGGAATTTGAAGCAAGTTCCGCAGGGCCTGCAAGTCAGAGTGGTTCCACCAGGCCTATGATTGAGGCCCAAATAATATCAATAGAACTGGCCTCCCTCCGCACATATGGACACATACGCATGGATATAGAAAAAACATCTAAGCCATCACAGAGATACAGAGCTATAGCTATAGCCCCACACAGACACACACACACATTTGAGAAAGGGCATTTGAATAATAGTACTTTTAACAAGCTGGTATTATTTATTCTAAATGTCTAACTCGGGCTTTTTCAACCAGGGTTTGGCGAAACCCTGGGGTTTCCTGATGGCTCTGGCAGGGTTTCCTGATGGCTCTGGAAGGGTTTCCTGAATGGGTGGGAGTTAATTAATTATTCATATATATATTTAAAATTTGTTAAACATTTATCGGGTGATATGACCATACATGGCCGTAGGGGTGATATGACCATACATGGGTGATATGACCATACATGGCCATCATTGGCCATAGGGGGGGTCAATATGAACATACATGGTCATATCGACCCCCCCTATGGCCAATGATGGGCCTAGAGAGGGTATGAAGGGGAGGGGCCCCGAGTGGGCATGTACACAGCTATGTTCCCCAAAAATATTCTGAACGATCACATCACTTCTGGGGTTTCTCGAAACCTGAAGAATATTTCGGGGGTTTCTCAACGATAAAATTTTTGAGTAAGGCTGGTCTAATTGCATTGGAATATTATGTTTCAACAGAATGTGTTGTGATGTTGTAAATCACCAGGGCTCTTGGGGAAGGAAGGGGCAGAATAGAAATTCATTAATTAAATTATATTTCCCTGCAAGGGGAAATAATGATTTCCAAGTTTCAACAGCAAGCACATATACATATTTTATTTATTTATTTATTTATTTATTTATTTATTTTGGGGGGGGGGGCAGGGAGAGCCTCTCCATCACTATATAAGTAACTTCCCCTGAAGACTTTTTTTCAAGTTTGAGACCTAAAACCTAAACAGGCATTTTGTGGCAGGGTGTTTGGCTCTTTCCCTTTTTTATTTTATTTATAGTGGTCCATGACCAATCAATAAAGTGAAGTTTTGTTGCATGCATTACACTGAATGTTTTAAATTTGTCTTGTTACCTGCCTGAAACCTACAAGGGAAGGGCAGGCTATAAAAATAAAATATGTAGCACTTTTCTTTCACAGCGGTGGTTCATTTATTCTTCCTCAGAGTTCAGGGCACATTAAGAATCTGAAGATCCAACAGAGTCACTAAGCAGAATCCTGCTTCTACTCTGATTCTCTCTGCTTTTGGCTGACAGCTGGTCTAACAACCCCCACGTGTTTGGACTTTGTACCAGATGATCCGGAGAGATGGCAATGGAGAACACTTTAATGCCCAGATGCTTGGCTTCGTTGACAGCATCTTCCAGTCCTCCGCAGGGCTCTTTATAGCCGTCCAAGGGATGGCCGTCCGTCACCACAACCAGATACTTATTTTCCTTCTGGTGGGAGCCCCTGGAAAACATTCAAACCAGTTTAGCCAGCAACAACTCACACGGTTTGTTAAGTGCGCCATGCCCATGTACCACAAGCCTAACCACCTGAAGTAGTATGGATCCCACACTCGCTGAACATTTCCCAGAGTTGCTCTGGCTGGCGCATTCATGATGCTGCCAAAGCTAGTTCTTTTGCAATCTGACAGCTGTGCTACCTGGGAATGCACGTTTGTACCCAGGAAGGCAGGAGCAACAGAGCAACAACATGGCACAGGCACTATCCTAAAGACCACCTCCTCACAAAAACACACACACCCACTCGCTCCAGTCATCTCTGGAGGATCTGCTTCGTCTGAGACAAGATGGGTAGTGATCCAAGGCAGAGCCTTCTCGGTGGTGGCACCAAAACTCTGGAACTCTATCTCCAGTGAGAACCCTCTGTTGCCCCCTACTGGTGCCTTCTGCCAACGGATGAAGAGTTTTTTGCTTTGCTTACCGGCCCTCTTCCTAGCGTTGTTTGTTGGTCATCAGGTCACCACTGTCTTATGGCAACACCGCAGGGTTTTCAAGGCAAGAGATATTGAGAAGCTGTTAGCGTTTGCCATGAACACCCACAACTATGGACTGCGGCTCAATGGGGGATGAGCTGGGGATGAGTTGGTGCTTTCCTTTAGTGTGTATGGCTGCCAATCCCCAGGTGGGTCCTGGAGAGCCCTAGAACTATATCTCATCTCCAGTCAAAAGAGATCAGTTCCCCTGGGGAAAAGGACGGCTTGGAGGGTGGGCTCTGTAGCATTATACTCCACTGAGATCCCTCCCTGCCCCCAAATCTCACCCACTCCTGGCTCCACCCCTAAAGTCTCCAGGATTTCCCAACCCAAAGCTGGCCACCCATCCTGTGGGTTACTATATGCATTGTTACTGTTTTAATGGGATATTTGTTTATGGTTTTAATTGTTAAGTTGCCTCGAGGCGACAAAAGTCATGAGAGGTGGGATATAAATCCAAGTAAAAATGAATGAATGAATGAATGAATGAATGAATGAATGAATGAATGAATGAATGAATGAATGAATGAATGAATGAATGAATGATGCTGGTAGTAGTACTAGTATTTGTTTATTTTTACCTCATCTTTCTTCCCAACGGGAACCCAAAACAGCTTTCCTTGTCCCTGTTTGACCCTTACAACAACCCTGTGAGGTAGGTAAGGCTTAAAATTTGTGAGCTCCTCCAAAGGCACCCAGCAGGCTTCCATATCAGATCGGGAATTCAAACCCAGGTTTCCCAGACCATGCTGGCTACTGTTATCAACCAAGCTATCAAGCAGAGGTCATGGTCCTGCAGGGATGCCAGGTTCATTGGTGCTGCTGGTGAGAGATGGGAGGAGCTTTCCGAAAGCAGCATGACATACAGACATCACCCAGAAGTGATTCCGGCATGTTGGAGACATCAAGGGACTCTCTGGCTTTTGGGCAAAACTCTATGGTAGAGTTTGCTTCAAACCATAGAGTTTTGCCCCAAAACCAGACTGTCACTCACCCACGCCAGCCTCACCTCTGGGTGAGATCAGGAAGTCGTGTCAAAATGTGGTGGTCTTTTGCTTTGGGTTAAGTTGGGATGGGAGGTTGGGTGGGCAAGGGGACCCCCGCCCAGAACAGTGCACCTCGCAACCCGATGACCTTGACTGCCCCACTCAGCCAGCCAGAATTCTTCTGCTCCCAACACCTTCAACAGCCAGCTGGAAATGCGCCTGCTCGCTTCCTTCTTTCCCCTGATCGCAGCGCGAAAGAAGCCCACTCACCCAATGAGCAGCTCCTCGATGCCTCTCTTGATGGCGCAGTCAGTGTAGGTCCCCTTCCCAATGGAGACCACGGAGGACACGCGCCGCTTCAAGTCGTCCCGTCCGTCGGGCAGGCGGGTGAGTCCCTTGATCACCTCCACGACATCACTGTAATGCAGGGCGCCCGCGTTCCACACCAGATCCCGGTCACACCGATAGTACCTGAGGAGGAAAGAATAAATGTTTCCTTAGCTTTGAGACCTCTAGCCGAGATCACCCCAGATCACCCAAGTCCTCCAAGGTATTCCTCAAGAGACTAAAGAAGGGAGATGGGCCCATCCCACAATCATTCAGCCTGGTGGTGGGAGAACAATGCGAGGGGGGAAGAAAAAGAAGAGATGCTTTTTTATACCCCACTTTTCACGACCTCAAGGAGTTCCAAAGCGGCTTACAAATCCCTTTCCCACCCTCTCCCCACAACAGACACCCTGTGAGGTAGGTCAGGCTGACAGAGCTCTCAGAGAACTGGAACTGGTCCAAGGTCACCCAGCAGGCTTCATGAGTCTTAAAGAGGTTTACAGTTGTCTTCCCTTCCTCTCCCCACAACAGATACCCTGTGAGGGAGGTGAGGCTAAGCTCGAGAACTGGGACTGTCTCAAAGTCTCCCAGCAGGCCTCATGAGTCTCAAAGCAGCTTATGATCGCCTTCCCTTTCCTCTCCCCACAACAGGCACCCTGTGAGGTGGGTGAGGCTGAGAGAGCCCTGATATTCCTGCTTGGTCAGAACAGCTTTATCAGTGCTGTGGAGAGCCCAAGGTCACAAAGTTTCAAATCAGTTTACAACCACTTTCCCTTCCTTTCCCCAGAACAGATACCCTGTGAGATAGGTGAGGCTGAGAGAGCTCTGAGGTAACCGTGACTGGCTCAAAGTCACCCAGCAGACCCCATGAGTCTTAGAGCAGCCCACAATCGCCTTCTTCTCCCCTCCCCACAACAGACACCCTGAGAGGAAGGTGGGGCTGAGAGAGCTCTAAGAAAACTGGGTCACGAGACCAGGGTAAACAAGCAGGCTGCATGTGGAATGTTGGGGAATCAAACCTGGTTCTCCAGACGAGAGTCCACAGCTCTTTCACCACACCACGCTGGCTCTCAATTGGGAGCAATCACCGACATCCGGACAAGATGGCGTTACTGAGGACAGAACTGGAAGCAATATCCATTGCCTTGACAGTGACTCTATGCTTAAGCCACAGAGCTTTCGCCAAATGCTATAGCATCGCTGGCAACACCATGCACTTATTTCTGGTCAAGCCGCAGGTGACCTCACCACGCCACTGAGGACATCACTCCGCTGCCAGCAGATTGGTCCCAGGGCAGCCTCCACCAAATAGTTCTTCTAGGGCAGGGGTAGTCAACCTGTGGTCCTCCAGATGTCCATGGACTACAATTCCCATGAGCCCCTGCCAGCGTTTGCTGGCAGGGGCTCATGGGAATTGTAGTCCATGGACATCTGGAGGACCACAGGTTGACTACCCCTGTTCTAGGGGACTGGGGAACCTAAGAAAGTGTATGAGGATTTAACGAAGGGTCTGCAGGGGAAGGAGAACACTGTCATAAGTTCCCTCCCTCCGCCAACAGCAGAACTCTACTGCTGGATCCAACCCACAGCGTCTTGCTAAATGCTCCCTATCCAGATTTGAACCCCAGAGTCTGACTTGCTGTGCAGGCACAAAAACACAACCGGACTTTGCTGCTTTTCACAGGGACATTCCATGACGAGGACTCTTGTGTCTCTAGGCCTGACGAAGACCGAGCTTGAGGTCCAAGGCAGGACCGGAGCTTATGGTGTAATTGACCAATGCACGGCTAGATCCCATCTGCTGGATCCAGTCAGTTTAAACTGAAACTGACCTATAGTGCTGGCTGGAAGATCCATTGTTTGTCTGTGTATATAAGTTGGGGGTTTCGAGACGGTTTTCTGGGTTCCGTTCAGTCTTTGTTTGCACCATGCTGGGGTCATGATAAAGAGCTCAAATCACTCCCAGTGTCCGTGTCCACCTCTGAACCCACAGATTTAACAATGACCCAGCAATCATTCATGTACAATGAGCAGACATCAAGCCAGTCCGCATGCTGAATGCAGCCCTGAGGGATGCCATCCTCCAGGTGGGATCTGGAGATCCCATGGAATTATAGCTCATCTCCATGCAACAGAGATCAGTTCCCCTGGAGAAAAGGGCTGCTTGGAAGGGTGGACTTGGCAGGGAGGTCCTTCCCCTCTCCAGATCCCACCCACTCCTGGCTCCCCTCTCAAAGTCTCCAGGTCTTTCCCAACCCAGAGCTGGCAACCCTAGCTTATAGGGTTGCTCAACTCCTGTTGAAACCTGGAGATCTCCTGGAATTACAAATGATCTCCAGTTCCCCTGGAGAAAATGGCTGCTTTGGAGGGTAGATTCCACCGAGATCACTACCCTCCACAAATCCCACCTACTCCTGGATCCCCTCTCAAAGTCTCCAAGTCTTTCCCAACCCAGAGCTGGCAACCCTAGCTGCCCCTGACTGCACGTGCCATCCTGCAGCCAATGCAGCTTTGTGCAGATTTCAAGTGAATCTCACAGGAAATCCAAAGAAAGATTTGACCCCCCAACATAAATAAAGCGGACACTTAACAAAAAAACAAAATAAGCTGCAACTCCAATTGCATTTTTGCAGGTCCTCAGTATCTCCAACCATTTATGAAAAGGCAGAGGAGAATGTGGGCATCCCAGAAATGACAATGGAGTGTCTCCCCCCCCCCCGCAAAGCTTTGCACACCAAAACAGGGACTAGTTTGCCCCAAGGATCTCTGCAGAGAGCACCTCCCCACACCGTTAACGACAGCTGGCACCGTCGGCACATTGCAGTCATTTATTCTACAATGCACCCATCTTCTACCAATTTAAAATCTGCCCTGAAAGGTTGGCTGGGCTTAAAGGACACCTGGGGATGCCAATGTCCACGTGGTGGTTAGAGATCCCCTGCTATTGTGGTTGTTCTCCAGGCTACCAAGATCAGTTTCCATGGAGAAAATTTGGAGGTTGGACTCTGGCATTCTAGCCAGCTGAGGACCCTCCCCTCCCCAGGCCCCGCGGTCTCCAGGCTCCACCCCGACCTGAGGGACCTCCTTTGTAGGCATTGGATGTTCTCAGTCCTGGCCCCTACTTGGTGGAATGAACTCAAAGAGGAGATCCAGGCCCCGCCAGATCCGGTGCAGTTCTGCAGGGCCTACAAGGCAGAGTCCTTCCTCCAAGCCTTTGGTTGGGGCCCATGACCTTATGACATCTACAGGCCCCCTCCCCAACAAAACACCCCCACAGAGACATGAAGCCTGGAAAAAATCTACAAGTAGTGACCAGTCTCTGGGTGGTCAGATCACAAATTGATGCTGCTATTGTGTCTAAGCACTGATAAATTTGCTAATATGTTTTATTGTTTAATATTTTATGATGTTGATTTTGACTAATTGTTAATTATTAATGGCATTACGCACACTGTTGTGAGCCGGTTTCGAAAGGGTAGCATACAAATTCAACTAACAACAACAACAAATCTACAGGTATTTCCCTGCCTGGAGCTCGCAACCAGCAAAGTGTACCTGCCCCGCAGTATATTATCAATATACTATATATACCACAGAGCAGTGGTTCCCAACTAGGGATCTGGGAACTTCTGGATGACAATGGAGTTATTACAAGTCCATATAACAAATCCATATAAGCACTGAGTATTGTCAATTTGCTCTTTTGCTCACTATGTATTTTCTCTATCAACAGATATAAATAGTACAGGGGTGGCCAAGCTGTAGCTCTCCAGAGGTCCATGGACTACAATTCCCATGAGCCCCTGCTGGCAGGGGCTCATGGGAATTGTAGTCCATGGACTTCTGGAGAGCTACAGTTTGGCCACTCCTGGAATAGTACAACTATTACCATGTGGAAGTCTGATTTTAAGGAAAAAAGGGGGGTTCTCATAGAAAGGCTGGGAAACCCCACCCTCGGCTTATTCCACAAACATTGGACAAGGCACTTTTAATGTGTTTTTGCAGGTGGTTCCCTGAAAGGGCATTATCCAGCCTGTGTGGAATGAGGCCCTCCCTCTGAGGCTGCCCTTTTCTCCAAGAGAACCGATCTCTTTAGGACAGAGGTCAGTCGGAATTCTGAAAGAACTCCAAGCCCTGCCTTGGGAGCAGTGACTGTAACTGAAGCGCAGGGGTGGGCAAACGGTGGCTCTCCAGATGCCCATGGACAACAATTACCATGAAACCCTGTCATGGCCCTCTGGAGAGCCGCCGTTTGGCCACCCCTGCGGCAGTGGAACTGCCAAAGCTTTTAGTCTGACAGAGGCTGCATCAAATGCAGAGCTTCGTAATGGATAAATCCAGTAAGTTTGCTCTGCCTCCTATTTTAATTAATGTATGCTGGGGAGGTCAGATCCTTCTGGCCACACGAAAGGAACCCAAGCACGCCTCTGGATTCGTAACAGCAGCATTCGCCATGCACTCAAGCAGGCCTGGCAAATGAAGATGGGGCCTTCTCTGTAGAGTGTTTGGTCTCAGCCAAGAAAAAGAAACATTAATTGTTTTGCAGATTCCTCAAAGATCCAGATCTCCTGCATGAGCGTAATAAAGAAGATGCTTGCGGATGGTTGCACCGGCTTGTCTCCTGAAATCATGCACAGTTTTCTGGCCTAAAGGGGGTGAGTGTCGTCATATCCTTAGAATCATTGAGTTGGAAGGGACCTCCAGGGTCATCTAGTCCAACCCCTTGCAAAATGCAGGAAATTCACAACTACTGGATGTCACCACCAAAATGAGCACGTTTCAGTCCTATTGATTTCACTGCAGCCTACCTAAGAAGAACTAGTTTTCTTTGGACTGGGCCTGGTGGTGGCATGCAGGCCAGCTATTGGGTTTAAGGACTTCCTGGTTTTAACTGCAGAAATGGCAGAGAAAGTTTTTTTTTTCACCATCATGCCAAAAAGAAAAAAGAAAATGTTTTCACTCAACAAAATTTCTGCATGCCAAACTGCTTTGGAAGAACAGGAACTGGGTCAATTTAAAAAGATGACAGCCTTAGAACTGTTTATTATTCTTGAGCAACAGTAAGAGAAATGGAGGGTGACATGCAAGGCATTTTTAGGCGCATTTAGATGTGCTTTGGCCATGTGCTGTGCAAACAAATTGTATCTAATTGTGAAATCCACACAATAAGGCAGGGAGGATTTTCTACCATCCCAAGAAACCTCTAGGTCAGGGGTAGTCAACCTGTGGTCCTCCAGATGTTCATGGACTACAATTCCCATGAGCCCCTGCCAGCATTTGCTGGCAGGGGCTCATGGGAATTGTAGTCCATGAACATCTGGAGGACCACAGGTTGACTACCCCTGCTCTAGGTCAACCTTTCTCAACTTATTTTACCCGTAAGAAACCCCTGAAACATTCCTCAGGCTTCGAGAAACCCTAGAAGTGGCGCGATCATGCAGAATATGGTTGTGATGCATAGCTGTGTTCATGCCCACTGGGGCCCCTCCTCTTCCCTCCCCCTCCAGGCCCATCATTGGGTGAATGCTTACTGAGATCTTGAAACACTATGTTCTGAGATCTGTGGCCATTTTGTGGGTCGCTAGGCAACCACAATAATCAAGTGGAGCCTTCTAAGCTTTGGTCAGTCAAATGCAGGGAGAAGGACAGAGGAAGGCAAAAAAAAAAGTGAAAGGAAAAAAAGGAAGCGGGTAAAGATGAGAAAAAGAGAACCTGGAGGGGAAGAAATCTAAAAGGTAGGTGGGAAGGTGGGAGGGAAGAAAAGGGGCAAGGATGACAGGTGGAAGGAGGTAAATTTGCAGATGGGGAAGGACAGATAAACGTAGGTAGTTTGGTGGGTGGGAGGCAAGGCAAAGAAGGACGGAAGGATAGAGGCGAGCTATGGGGGCTGCTAGGGGGATAGAAATAGGACATAATGTGGGAAAGGGGATACTGCACAAAAATGTCCTTATAGATCCCCTGCTTGTCTCTACTACTTACTAAGTTCCCCCTCCTGTTTCGGCTTTAGAGCCCTTAAGAGCAGCCAGACACTCTCAGAGTTGCTCACTGCTTATTTCCATGCCAGAAAAAAACATTAAAAAGGTAAAGGTAAAGGTATCCCCTGTGCAAGCACCGAGTCATGTCTGACCCTTGGGGTGACACCCTCTAGCGTTTTCTCGGCAGGCTCAATACGGGTTTGCCAGTGCCTTCCCCAGTCATTACCGTTTACCCCCCAGCAGCAAGCTGGGTACTCATTTTACCGACCTCAGAAGGATGGAAGGCTGAGTCAACCTTGAGCCGGCTGCTGGGATTGAACTCCCAGCCTCATGGGCAAAGCTGTCAGACGGCTGCCTTACCACTCTGCACCACAAGAGGCTCATCAAAAAACATTACAATTTCCATTTTGACGCTTCTGGCTATTGTTAACCAAACAGGACCAGAGTTTGTAGAAAGATTTAAAAAATCATCCCTAGGTATGTGCATTTTAAAAAGCCCACCTTCCTTATCCTTACAGGAGTCTCGAGAAAGAGAAGGCAGAAATAGGATCATGTGACTCAAAACCATTTAGGGCAGGCTGTTTAGAGAAGTATCACACCATACCTGCTGTTTAGATGGTCAGTGTACAGAACACCCCTATGTGAAGTCTAGGGCAATGATAGGGAAATATCACACGTACATAAAACAAATTCAAGTGGGCAGCCGTATTAGTCTGAAGCAGCAAGACAAACTTGGATTCCAGTGGCACCTTTAAGACCAACCAGGTTTTTTCAAGGTAGGAGGTTTTGGGTGTATCTGATGGTATTGGAAGAAGTGTGCTTGAACATGAAAGCTTGAATAAATCTTTCTTGGTCTTGAAGAAGAAGACGAGTTGGTTCTTATACGCCGCTTTTCTCTACCCGAAGGAGTCTCAAAGCGGCTTACAGTCGCCTTCCCTTTCCTCTCCCCACAACAGACACCCTGTGAGGTGGGTGAGGCTGAGAGAGCCCTGATATCACTGCTCAGTCAGAACAGCTTTATCAGTGCTGTGGCGAGCCCAAGGTCACCCAGCTGGCTGCATGTGGGGGAGTGCAGAATCAAACCCATCTCTCCAGATTAGAAGTCTGCACTCCTAACCACTACGCCAAGCTGGCTCTGGACTCAAACTTTGTTCTTCTATACACACAAACCAGATATTTAGAAATTCAGGTCACAGAATATTATAAAAGATTATGTGAACGCCATCGATATTTCTTGATCACTGGAAACAAAACACCTCAGATTCCCAGATCTGGATATTGTGACTACCCTGCCTTCCAGTTCAGGAAATCTGCTAACCATAACATTACCTCTCAGTTAATCTATCGATGAAAAGGTTGGTGAATTCTGTGATCTTGTCAACCAAGGCTCCGAATGGCTTTTCCCTCAGGGCAACACTTTCAGAGGTATCCAGGACAAAAAACAAATCCACGGGGCAATCTGTTCAAAAATTTAGAAAACAAAGGAAATGTTAAACAAAACGGTTCCTGGTTTGCAAGGTGTCTCAGAAAACCTGCCAGGTATCCTGCTGAAGTCGAACACAGTATTTTGGAAGGTAGAACCAAAGACTGCTGGTCAACCCCCAGCATAAGCCCTGTCAGGGCCAGATTCTTATTACCGTATTTGCCGGCATATAAGACGACTGGGCGTATAAGACGACCCCCCAACTTTTCCACTCAAAATATAGAGTTTGTTACATTACATTACAGTACTATGGGCAACTATTTCTATCCCAACTGAAGTGCACCCGGCGTATAGGACGATCCCCCCCCACTTGGAGGCATGTTTTTCAGGGGGAAAAAGTAGTCTTATATGCCAGCAAATACTGTAAGTGGCCTTATGCAGGCCCCAACGTGGCCTTCCTTAACAGGTGGTTGTAAGGAAAGAAATATAACCAGATAAAATGCATCATGTACGTTGAATACCGAAGGATGTACAGTTGCTAACTCTGGGCTGGAAAATTCCTGAGATTTGGAGGTGGAGTCTGGGGAGGGCGGGGCTAAGGAAGGGGAGGGACTTCGGCATGGTACAATGTCATTCAAGGCCATTCGGGGTCTGAGATCTGCGTATCTAAAGAACCACCTGTCTGAAGACTGGCTATCCCTGGCCCCAAAGAAATGTGACTGGTCTTAGATGCCCTGGCCCCACCTTGTGGAATGAGCTCCCAGAAAACATCAGGGCCCTGATGGAGCTAAAACAGTTCCATAGGGCCTGCAAGATGGAGCTCTTCCGCCAGGCATGTGGTTGAGGCCGGTTTGCCTGGAGGAGCAGAACATCTCATGGGCCTTTCTGACTGTGTCAGATCTCCTATATCTCTCCACTCTGGCAAAAACTCTGCAGGCATTTATTGTTCGCTTTAGTAATTTGGTCATTTCACATTATTTATGTTGCATTGCTTTTAAGATGATGTATTTTCTATAATGTTGTACGCCACCCTGAGATGACAGACTCATGAGGGGCAGCTTATAAATTCAAATAATAAATTCAAATAATAAATGCCATAGAGTCCACCCACCAAAGCTGCCAGGATCTCCAGAGGAACTGTACTCTGAAGTCTGGAGATAATTCCAGGAGGTCCCCAGGCCCCACCCGGAGCGAAATAACTCTACAAAGGCACTATATTATGACTCAACTAGAGAAAGAAGCCAGTTAAAGACAGTGATACGCATACCACAGTTCAGAGAACCACACCACCCGTCGTTCACTTCTTGCAGGGATTTGGGAATTATTTCCTGCCTTTCCCCCACCCATCTCCCAAAATCTCAAAAATAGATTTCCCTATAGAATGGGGAATCTGTCGTTCAAGCACAAGAGAAGCTACCCAAGTCCCCCAAGGGCAGGAGAAAAAGCCATTCTCCGAGTTTAGGCCTTCACTCTGAGTAGACTTTTTAAGAACTTGCGCACAATCCCAAATTCTTTACGGAGGAGTCTCAAATATGGCCCAGAACAGATGAGAAATCTTAACTCGCCCTGGGCAGATGGCCCTTCTGTCCAAAGACATCCGTGTGCACCCTTCCCCCTCACCACATACAACTGCTACACCTTTGCAGGCCCAAGCGCACAGCCTCCCTACCCTAGATCTATACCGTGTGGGGGGAAACGGAGGGTACGTTTGGAGCACCCAGAATCTGTGCACAATGGAGGATAATATGTGAACTAATGTGTGAACTTTTAGGCTGGAGGCCCCTCAGATGTATCTGCATACCAGGGCAAGGCCATTGAGCCCCAAATCGCACTCCATATACAGGAGAAGCGGACGTCGTGCTTAGTCGAAACACCCAGCCTGAGAGCTTTCCTTTTAGAGAGAGAGTTTGAAGGCAAAGATTCTGAGGCAAAATGTTGTCACCAGGCACACATTCCAACCCAAGCAGCTAAATGTCAGTGGATATCTAAGCCTTCTTCCAAAGATTCCTTAAGGGGTAAATTGAGCATTAAACGGGACTGGAAGCAAATCCTTTCTCTCCCTTTCTCTCTTTTTGTCTTAATAATCTGTTTGAAGAACAGGGTAATATTTGGATATTGGCAGGGTGTTTTCCATCCCGTTTGTTTTCTCTCTCCACTGGCTGGACCGTCTCAGATTTGACCGTATTTGTTGGTGAAATCGCCTCACAGAGGGGCACTCCACTTATTCCGAGCCCTTGTTCAAAGGATCCTCCTGCCCAAAAGTGAAATCAAAGCGAGTCCTTTTGAAAACACCTCATACAGATCTAATAACCCGTTTTGCATCGTATTGGAGCACACCGGCCATACATTATTTTAAAACTTGCAACCCTGCTTTATAATACATGCTGGGAATGTTACCTGGGGGAGGAGGAGGAGGAGGAGGAGGAGGAAGTGTGCAATGGGTCAGGATGCCAACCTCCAGGTGGGGCCTGGTAATCTCCCAGAGCTAGCACTCATCTCCGAACCAAAGAAAACTGCTTCGGAAACTGGAGTCAGCGTTGAGGTCTGTTGAGATCCCTCCCCAAACCTCCCGTGGCTGCTTCCCCAGATCTCCAGGGCTTTCCCAACCAGGAGTTGGATTCAAATGGGTCACTGTGATGGTCCAGAGCACCAGAATCGATTTAGAACCCAGTGTCACTTTTAAGGCCATCAAAGTTGTCTTCAAGGCACTCACACTTCCTCACATACAATATCCTGGAATGGAAGTAACCAGTTCATATCTATAGACAAAACGCAAAAGTAAATTTGCATACAGCATCATGAAAACGGTTGACAAATTCCAGAGATAAACAGGGGGGAACCAGCATTTTGCATTGGTTTGGATTCACCTGAGTCTGAATCACCCGAGAAAACTTTTGCTTACAATCAAGCCGTCCACACGAAGAGAATAAGGAACAAATATATACTCGATCGCCGGCAGCACTTAGCTGAGACCCTGCCAGGAGTTGGCAACCCCACCTCTCGTTCGGGGCAGAAACCTGAAGCACGAGGGCAAGCTATGCTCCAGGGGCCGGCCCAACAGTTGAGACAGCGTTGCCAACTCCCGGCTGGGAAATTCCTGGAGATTTGGGGAAAGCAGCGTCCATTTCCACACCATTTAAAACAACAACAACAACAAAAGCAAGCGGCGCAGGAGAGAGGCAAATGCACGCCCGGCGCTGCGTCCTTACCTCGGAAAGCTCCGCTTCGGGTGGCGAGGTCTGTGCCTTGGGCGAGGACGCCGCGCAGGAGCAAGCAGCCCTGGAGCAGGCAAGGGAGCCACAGGGAGGCTGGCTTCATGGCGCAAGGGATCGCAGGACCCCGGAGCGGCGGAGAAAAGCGGGCGGCCCCCGGACACTCCTTCGCCGGCCGGCCAACGGGGCTGCGGTCTCCGCTCCGTCCCCGAGTTCGCGACGAGTGAGCGCAGCCGGGGCGAGGGCGAGAGGCTGGAGCGCTGGGCGCCGAGAGGGAGCGAGGGAGGGAAGGAGGGAGGGCGCCGGGAGGGCCGGCCGCAGCTGAACAGCAGCCCCAGCTGGCGACTCCGGGAACAGAAAAGGCCTCGGCCCAAGAGGCGGGCGGCGGGGAGTCGTCAAGCCGCAGGGCGTCCCCGAGATCTCCCGGCCGCCCCGCTTGGTCTCTCCATGGCCGCCTTTGCGCGCCGCGCCAGCCACTGAGCTGCCCAGGTTAAAATGTCAGACGATGCCCTCTAGAGCAGGGGCAGTCAACCTGTGGTCCTCCAGATGTTCATGGACTACAATTCCCATGAGCCGCTGCCAGCATGTCCATGGACTACAATTCCCATGAGCCCCTGCCTGCATTTGCTGGCAGGGGCTCATAGGAATTGTAGTCAAGGAACATCTGGAGGACCACAGGTTGACTACCACTGCTCTAGAGTAGAAGAAGAAGAGTTGGTTTATTATTATTATTATTATTATTATTATTATTATTATTATTATTATTAAATAATAATAATAATTATTATTATTTAATTAATGCCCTGCTTTTCACTGCCCAAAGGAGTCCCGAAGCGGCTTCTGAGCACCTTTCCCTTCCTCTCCTCACAACACGCACCCTGGGAGGCAGGAGGGGCTGAGAAAGCTCTGGCAGGGCTGCTCTGCGAGAACCGCACGATCAGGACTGTGACTGGCCCAAGGTCATCCAGTTGGCTGCATGTGGGGGAGTGGGGGGGATGCAAGCTTGCTCGCCAGATTAGAAGCCGCTGATCTGAGCCACCTACGCCAAGCGGTCTCTCTCCCTGAGATATGCCCCGCTCTGGTGAGGTGGCATTGGAGTTCTGTTGAAAATCGGACGCCACAGTCCCTTTGTGGCGCCACCAAAACTGCTTTTTCATATCCTGCTTTTTCACACACACCCCACCCCCCTCGGCGAGTTTGGGAAAAGTTGAACTTTTGTTAAAATGGAAGCTTCACCTCCCTCACAGGGTGTCTGTTGTGGGGAGAGGAAGGGAAAGGTGCTCAGAAGCTGTTTTGAAATTCCTTTGGGTAGAGAAAAATGGCATATAAGAACCAACTCTTCTTCCTCAGTAATACCAGGGCTCTCTCAGCCTCACCTCCCTCACAGGGTGTCTGTTGTGGTGAGAGGAAAG
The DNA here is from genome assembly GCF_049243985.1 of Paroedura picta. Taxonomy (NCBI): domain Eukaryota; kingdom Metazoa; phylum Chordata; class Lepidosauria; order Squamata; family Gekkonidae; genus Paroedura; species Paroedura picta. Next base: position 179,934,853 of record NC_135369.1, on the reverse strand, counting down.
GGAAGGCGAATGTAAGCCACTTTGAGACTCCTTCAGTAGAGAAGGGCGGCATATAAGAACCAACTCTTCTTCTTCAGTAATATCAGGTCTCTCTCAGCCTCACCCACCTCACAGGGTGTCTGTTGTGGGGAGAGGAAGGGAAGGCACTTGTAAGCTGCTTTGAGCCTCCTTTGTGTAGAAAAAAGTGGCATATAAGAACCAACTCTTCTTCTTCTTCTTCTTCTTCTTCTTCTTCTTCTTCTTCTTCTTCTTCTTCTTCTTCTTCTTCTTCTTCTTCTTCTTCTTCTTCTTCTTCTTCGGTGGCCTCCAAGATAAATGCACACAGCGCCGCCTTCCCTCCAAGAGGGACCCCAAGTTTAAAACAGTCCTCAAGGAAGCCCTGTCGGCTGAAGTTGCCAGCTGAGACACGAGGGAGATGCATGGCCACAGCCCTCATGCTCTCCACCACCCGCGAGCAGCAGCCGTCCACTATGAGGCCATCTCTTCCATCCCATGCTTTGGTCCACCCCATCTACCTGCAAATAATTTTTACACTGCACCCCTGCACGGTGGAAACTTTCTGCCCCGGCTGCATCAACGGAATGCAGAGATCTGGGGCGGACAAGGTCCGCTGCTGAAATCTGTCCCTGATGGGGACACAACGCACCAGTGGCAGCGTGGAGTGACACCAGCAGTGCAGAATTGGCTCTATAGATGTTTTAATGGTTAGAACAAGTAACTGAGCGTTTTAACCCATACTGTTACCCACCCTGAGCCGGATACAAAAATTAAGTTGTTGTTGTTGTTGTTGTTGTTGTTGTTTGGGCAATTGTAGTTAAAAGCGGTACTTTTCAGAGAGCAATCGCTCCTCTTGAGCTGCATATAAAACACAGGTTCTCAACATTCCTAATGCCACAACCATTTAATACAGTTCCTCATGTTGTGGCGACCGCTAACCATAACATTATGCAAGGGTTCTTTCACAGAAATTAAACCGAAATTGACCAATGGCTTGAAGATCCATTGTTCACGATTGGATATAAATTGTTTTTTTTCCAGGGTTTCTCAGTTCAGTTCTGCCTCTTGTTCCACCATGCTGATCTCGCTCTTTTCCGCTGCTCCAGACAAATGAACGCTCTATCTCGATCTACCCTGCAAGGCTGTTGTGTGGATGACGCCACCACCACCACCACCCCCCGGCCAAGCTCCTTGCCCTGCCGCAGCCCCTGTGAAAGGGTTGTGCGACCCCCAGGTTGAGAACTAGTGTTATAAAAGCTTCCAAGGTGGGCTTGGACCCCAAGGACTTTGCTTGGACAGCCACCATCTTCTGCCGGTGCCTATGTGGCTGCCTCTTCTGCTGGTCGCACAGCCTACCCGTCGCAAAGCCCGTCCACCAGCCCTTTGGCCAAACAGTTGCATGATTGCAGGCCCAAGGTACCAATGGCTTTGTCATGAGAAGACACCTGACGTTTGGGGGGAAAGGCTTTCATCCCTTGGCAAGCCCTTCAGTCCACCCCAGCAAGGGCACAGTGACCTGGTCAAGCTGGTCAAACTGTATTTGTGGAATTTGTATAATTTATGGTCATAGAATCCTAGAGTAGGAAGGGGGCCAAACAGGCCATCTAGTCGATCCCCCCTGCTCAGTGCAGGGTCAGCCTCCAGGAGAAACCTCTGTCCAGTTGCTGGTTGAAGACCGCCTTACAAACCATTTTGCTTTCCCCTTTATTTAGGCACAGCAAGCCCACAGCCAATGACACAGCACTAAGAGCAGGGGTAGTCAAACTGCGGCACTCCAGATGTCCATGGACTACAATTCCCAGGAGCCCCTGCCAGCGAATGCTGGCAGGGGCTTCTGGGAATTGAAGTCCATGGACATCTGGAGGGCCGCAGTTTGACTACCCCTGACTAAGAGGGATGCGACCCACCCTGGATGACCCCAGCTAGCTGGCTCTTGTCGAATCTCAGAAGCTAATTTGCGTCAGCCCTGGTTAGCAGTTAGATGGGAAAGCACCAACTAAGCGCAGGGTTGCACTTCAGAGGCAGGCAATGGCCAACCAACTCTGCTCATCTCTTGTCTCGAAAACCACCCAGGGTTGTCATAAGTCAGCTTTGATGACGCTCCCCAACATCAGGCTGCACAGTTATTGGCTTACAAGAAGATTAGCTTGGTCCTTGCACAGTTATAGGCTTCTGATGTTAGCCGTTTTATATCAGGGATCGCAAGACCTCTGGAGTTACTCCAGGTTCATTTCTTTGCCAGCGTGGTATAGTGGTTAAAGAGTGGTGGGCTCTAATCTAGAGAACTGGGTTTGATTCCCCTCTCCGCTATATGTAGCCGTGGCCTAGTCACCCATAGAAAGATGTAGAATGCAGCCCCATGAAAATGAAAGAGTTAACAAAACTCTTGTGCTTATCTATGTGGAGAGCACACGAATTCAGAGACAGGAGAGGCTCCAAAAAATCCAGCGCTGAGCTGCAACAGTTCTCTTAGAGCTGTTCTCTCCAAGCAGTTCTCTCAGAGCTGTCTCAGCCCCACCCACCTCACAGGGGTTCTGTTGTGGGGAGAGGAAGAAGAAGGAAACTTGGGTTTTCACTATCCGAAGTAGTTTCTAAGTGGCTTACAATTGACTTCTCTTACTCTCCCCACAACAGACACCCTGTGAGGGAGGTGAGGCTGAGAGAGCCCTGGTATTTCTGCTCTGTGAGAACAGCACTATCAGGACTGTAACAAGCCCACCCAGCTGGCTGTATGTGGGGGAGCGGGGAATCAAATGTGGCTCGCCAGATTAGAAGCTGCCACACTTAACCACACCACCACGCTGGCTGGGAAAGGTGCTTGCAAGTTACTTGGGGACTCCTTTGGGCAATGCAAAGCAGGGTATAAAAAACCCAGCTCTGCTTCTTCTTTTTCAGAGAAGACGAGGCTGGTGAAGCCAGCCTTGGCGCCTGGCACACCTTGACAGAGTGTGAGGCAGTTCTATGTAGAGGGGCACAACTTCATGGAACAGGGAGGAGCCTAGGGTAAACAAGAAGCTCAGCCTGTATCCAGACAGGCGGGCAAGCTCCTTACCACCATGACATTGAAGCCAGGGCTCTACACCCCATGTGGCCAAGGATCTACACTGTGCTCTACACTGTGGCCAAGGATCAAAGCTGAAGTGGGCACCTTCTGGAAGCCCCCAATGGAAGAGCAGCAGAGGCGGAGTCACAGGGAAGCTGCTAGACTGGTGGTGGGAAGGGGAAGAGGAGAAGACCCCGCTGCAAGGTTTTAAGAGGTTGCATACTGCTTGGAGGAATATGTGATGGAAACTCAGATTAATCCTTGGAATGCCATGAAACGGGATCCCAAAGGATTAGGATTCTAACTCTTCAAAAATAGAGTCCAATAGCACCTTTAAGACCCCACAAAGATTTATTCAAAGTGTGAGCTTTCGAGTGCAATGAACAGCCATCTGAGGAAGAGCGCATGCACTCGAAAGCTCATGCCTTGAATAATCTTTGTTGGTCTTAAAGGTGCTATTGGACTCTATTTTTGTTGTGCTACTTCAGACCAACACGGCTGCCCACGGCTGCCCACGACTGCCCATCGATTCTAACTCTTGCCAATGGCTGATGGAAACAATGATCGCTAAGAACAGTGAAATGTACAGAGGATCTCAAAGGAACTTGGAAGTTTCCCCATTAATGCCTCTGAACCGTGTTTTATGATACGACTGCAGTTCCCACCCCTGAATTCCCCCAGAATTAACTGAAAATATGAAGTTACCAGAGACATAGTGTGATAATAAAACAGATTTACTCTGGCTCACCTAGTTTTCAAGTGCTCGCACTTCAGCAAGGAGAGGGAAAGATGGATTAAACCGCCATTGAAAAAGAGCAAGCTTATAAATGTAAATTAATGTAAATCAAGATCTACATTTTCTATTATGGGATGTGGATGTGGAACCACACATTACTAGGTCACTGGTCTCCTATCTCTTGGCAACTCAACATAAAATTAGAATTAAGGAAGAAAAACGGTTTAGATGGGTAATGGAATAGTTAGCCTGCAAGATAATCCTATTTCTATGTTTGGTCCAGTGCAAATTATGATGGAAGGTGATTCCTAAGTATTTGAACCATTTGACCTGCTCAATTTGATTACCACCAATATGCCAGTTTGAGGGAGACCACTTCTGTGCAAAGACCATCACTTTGTTTTTTTTTTGAAGTTAATCAATAGGTCATTGAGTTGGCAATATTCATAAAAAGAGTTCAGATATCTATTCAGACCAATTCTGGAATAGGAAAGCAAAACGGTGTCATCAGCATATAGAAGAAGTGGGATTGAAGTTTATCTAGTTTGGGGGGATGACCATTTTTGAGTCTTAGGGTTTTTGGAAGATCATATTAAAAAAGTTAAATAAATGGGGAGCAAGGACACAGCCTTGTTTAACTCCTCTCAGGATGGGGATTTGATTAGTTAAATTACCTTTTTCAGTAAATTTAACCTGACAGGTATTGTTGGAGTAGAGGTTCATTAGAATTAGTAATAGGCGCGAATCAATATTAAGGTCTTGCAGTTTTCTCCATAGTAAACACCTGGAGATAGAGTCGAATACACCCTTGAGGTCAACAAAAGCTGCATAGAGTTTCCTCCTACATATATGAAGATATTTGTCTGCAAGAGAATAAATGGTTAAGCAGTGGTCTAAAGCAGAACAATTTTTTGTAAAGCCAATTTGTTCAGGACCTATTAGGTCATTTGAAGTCCCCCAATCAAATAGCTTAAGTTCTAGATGTTTGGCATACATTTTGCTGGCGATAGAAGGCTAATAGGACAGAAATTTTCTGGAGAGCTGGAACCACCTTTTTTATAAAAAGGCACAATGACTGAATTAAGCCAGGATTCAGGGAATATTCCCGATTGGTAGATAGCTGTAAAAAGGACAGCTATCTTTGACTATCTTAGTTTATCTTGCTAATCTGCTTTATGCCAATAAAGCTATTGTGTGTGAATTAGAATTAATAAACTTGTATGCTTTCCCCCATGTGATAAGATATAATGGCTTAAGGCTTAAAGCTAAAAGATAAGAGAGCCAGCATGGTATACTGGTTCAGGGTGGCAGTAGAAGAAGAAGAAGAAGAAGCAGTAGTAATAGTAGTAGTAGTAGCAGTAGTAGCAGTAGTAGTTTTGGTTCTTATATGATGCTTTTCCCTGCCCCAAAGAGTCTCAAAGCAGTTTCAGTTGCCTTCCCTTCCTCTTTTTCAATGATCAATGATCAAAATTTAGGGTTGTGCGATTCAGCCGGCAAAGCTGCTGTTCCTGCCTGTAGCAGCCGGTGCTGCACAAAGTGCAAAGTGGCCAGATTACACAACCCTAGATCAAATCATGACCATTCTAATTTGTACCAAGCCAATAAATATCACAGCTGTCCAAGTCTATGCTCTGACAACTGATGCAACAGAGGCAGAAATTGAAGACTTCTATAGCACCATTCAAGACACTTTAAAACAAGTACCCTAGAAGGATGTCATTTAAATAGTGGGTGACTTTAATGCAAAAGTTGGCACGCAAACAGAGAAAGACATTACTGGCAACTTCAGACTTGGAGAAAGGAATGAGGCAGGTGATCGTCTGGTACAATTCTGTCATGAAAATCATTTTCGCATCATGAACGCTTGGTTCAAACAACATAAACATCACCTATACACTTGGACATCACCAAATGGGCTACAAAAGAACCAAATTGACTATATCTTATGTAGCCTACAATGGTCCTGTTCAAACCATATCCGGGTGCTGATTGAAGTTCAGATCATGAACTGTTATTGGCTAAAATCAAAACAAAACTCCACAATATCAAGAGAACATTAAGGTTAGGGAGTTTGATGTAAATAAAATTCCGCTCACATATGCAGTGGAGATGAAAAATCAGTTTCAACTATTGGGCGCAACAAAGAAGATGCCTGATGAACTGTGGCAGGAAATTCAATCAATTGTTGTTTGCCACACAAGAAGCCAGGAAAAAAGATCAAAATGGCTCTCAGACGAAACTATAAGAATAGCTGAATGTAGAATAGCAGCAAAAGATGCAGGCAAAAGGGAGAAAGCAAGAAAATTAAATGCGGATTTTCAAAGGGCAGCAAGAATAGACAGTGAAGCTTACTGGGATCAGATATGCAAGCCGTTAGAAAAAGCATTATCAAAGATAAACAAGGGAAGGAACTGACTGACCAACAGAGCATCAAGTGGCAGGAATACACAGAAGAACTGTATGCATGCAGAATGGAAGTTCACTCTCTCAAAAATGAAAAAGAAATTGAAATAGAACTTCAACCGGCCATTCTTGAGGAGGAAGTTGAACAAGCCTTGAGTCAACTGTCAAACAACAAGGCCCCAGGCATTGACAACATACCCTTGGAACAGGTGACATGTGTTCCAATCAAAACCATTACAGCTTTGTGCCAGAAAATCTGGGAAACTAATAACTGGCCAGAGGAGTGGAAACAATCTCTATTCATCCCTCTACCAAAAAAGGGTGACTCAAACTGTTCCAGTTACCATACAATAGCCCACATTTCCCATGCTAGAAAGATCCTGCTCAAAATCATATTACAATGCATAGCAACAAACATTGAAAGAGAATTACCAGATGTTCAAGCTGGCTTTCGACGGGGGCATGGCACTCGTGATCATATAACAAACCTGTGCTGCATTTTGGAAAAGTCAATGGGAATATCAAAAGGATGTCTTCCTTGGAAGGTACCTCATGGGTCATCTAGTCCAACCCCCTGCACTATGCAGGACAATCACAACCCTATCACTTATCTACAGTAACCTGCCAGCCCCTTGAGCCTTCACAGAATCAGTCTCTCTGTCAGATGTCTATCCAGCCTCTGTTTAAACATTTCCAAAGATGGAGAACCTACCACCTCCGAGGAAGCCTGTTCCACTGAGAAACCGCTCTCACTATCAGGAACTTCTTCTGGATGTTTAGACGGAATTTCTTTTGAATTAATTTCATCCCATTCATTCTGATCTGTCCCTCTGGAGCAAGAGAGAACAATTTTAATATTTATTAAAATTTAAAACCCAAGGCTTCAAGTAAAAAAAGGTAAAGATATCCCCTGTGCAAGCACCGAGTCATGTCTGACCCTTGGGGTGACGCCCTCTAGCGTTTTCTTGGCAGACTCAATACGGGGTGGTTTGCCAGTGCCTTCCCCAGCCATTACCGTTTACCCCCCAGCAAGCAAGCTGGGTACTCATTTTACGACCTCGGAAGGATGGAAGGCTGAGTCGACCTTGAGCCGGCTGCTGGGATTGAACTCCCAGCCTCATGGGCAGAGCTTTCAGACGGCTGCCTTACCACTCTGCGCCACAAGAGGCTCTTGAGGCGTCAAGTATAACCTCATTAAAATCCATGTGTACTTTCATGCTAATGCCTCCACTGACCAGATGTATTTCGGCATGGCTGTCTTTAACAATGGTCAAGCATAAACAAAACAGCATACATAAAATACAGGAAAAGAAATATTAAACATACGCTTGGCTCCTTTACATACAGTGATTTAATATGTTAAATATGTAGATCATCAAGGACCTTAATCGATTCTGCGGGCCAGAAGGCCAGATGAAATTCTTTGAGCCCTCTTATGTTTCAGAAGCAGGCCCTGGTCCAGAGGAGCACTTCCAGTGTCCAGTGAGTGTCCTAAAGGACAAATTTGCAATCGGGATGGATACCAGCCCAAACACTGCATGGCTGAGAGAGGTGGTGCGGGATTGGAGAGCGTGGCAGCCGCTGTGCCATGGGATCTCCAAGAGTCAGACTCTACTGAATGGCTGATGACAACAAGTCCCTGCTTTAAAAAATGAAGCCGGTTTTCTGGGGATTCCTTTGCTGCGGCACAAGTGAGGGGGCCGTTTGGTTGTGTGCCTGAAGAAGGAAATGTCAGTGCGGAAAGGGACAAAAACTCGACCCTTTAAAAATGCAAATCTGAATGATATCCCTCATGCGAAAGCAGTCCGAGAGGCAGCAGCTGTCCAGGAACTCAGGTGGAGATGTTTCATGTTAGGTCATAACAAAGTGCCAGTCTGAAAATATGTTGGATTTCGGTCATGGAGTTTGCCATGCTTGACGCCAGAAGTCCACACAAGTACCCTGCTTTTTACTACCCAAAGGAGTCTCAAAGTGGCTTATGATCACCTATCATTCTTTCCTCCACTTACAATCACCTTCCCATTTTCTCTGGGAGGGAGGCAGGCCCAAGAGACCTCCTAGAGAACTGTGACTGGCCCAAGGTCACCCAGCTAGCTGCATGTGGGGGAACAGCTGCCAGGCTGTGCCTGAAAGGATCCGTGTGCAGAGATGGCAAAGACCTTATTGGCCCGGGACTCATAGACCTGCTGGACTGGCTCTCCTACTAAACTATGACAACTTCACTCATCTGAGCCAAGCCTTCTGAAGGGGCTACTCTGTGAAGAGATAAAATGGGTGTTCGCCTGTTCACATGCTTTCTCTGTGATGAACACCTATCTTGTGATGTGGCCTGCTGGAGGACATCAGGAATCTCCCACACACACACACACACACACACATTTGTATCATAAATGTGCAAGACAGAAATGTTCAGGAGGGCTTTTTGATCAAGGGATCAGATGTGTTGTAAAATGAAATAGGATTGTGGTCTATTGCAACATGAACATTGTTTTCAGTACATTGGCTTCTGCCTGGAAAACCAGAATGATGTAGTGGTTAAGAGCAGTGGTCTTTAATCTGCAGAGCTGGGTTTGATTCTTCACTACATGCAGCCAGCTGGGTGACCTTGGGCCAGTCACAGTTCTCTCAGAATGTTCGCAGCCCCACCTCCCTCACAGGGTGACTGTTGTGATGAGAGGAAGGGACAGCAATTCTAAGCTGCTTTGAGACTCACAAAGCTTGCTGGGTGACCTTCAGCTAAGGGAGAGCAACCAGCAGGCAACCAGCAGAGGGAAGGTATGGAGGCTAAAATGCACTAAAGGCATCTGCGTCATCCTGCCCTCACACCTACCTCTTGCTCTCTTGTTCCTGGGGATGGGAATTTCTTTTTTAAAAGATCTAACATCCTGGAGCAACAAAAGGTGGACAAGCATGCAGGCGATGCAAGAAATAATTTCCCCCCAAAGTTGTAACACAAAGCATGCCTCTCTAAAGTCCCACCCCCCGAAATCAGGAACGAGATTAATTTTTTAAAGTTATATGCATAGGCATTTAACTGGAGAACTATGAATTAAAAAAAATTAGAGGGCACCACGGGACCTTTAAAGCATGGAGAAAGGGGATTGGTTGCCTGGCTTGATTGACAGGTGGAAGAGAGTCACGTATAAAGTGCATTGCTTCTGCCATTTCCAGTAGCATTTGTGGAGGGTGAGAAGCGTGAAAAGGTGGCAGACAAGAGTGAGACAGCAATTTTGAGTCCCTTGGGCATGCTCCTTTTCTCGTTGTTATCCTCCCTCCTCCCTCCCTCCCTCCCTCCATTCCAAAAAGTCTGTCTTTTGTTATAAAAGGGGTGATTGCGTTACAACACTATTTCTAAGTTTTAAAAAAGCAGTCTTGCACAGCAGCGCTATAGCCCATGGCTTAAAAAAATTAAAAAAAAATTACATTCAGGATACTTTTGGGGGAAAGGAGGAGGTGATCAAGAGCGCAAAATGGTAGGATTAAGGGGCACTACAAAAATAAAGGCGCGAGCAGGCATCATTTTGCAAAAAAAAAAAACAAACATGAGGGAGCAAAGCATGATGGGAGACTGCCTCTGCTGGACCCAGTACGAAAAGTATTTTCTGAATTTCAGCCTGGGAAATAAGGGGAGCAAAGCCCAAATGCAGAAAGGCTAGAGTCGACTTGCAGCATCCAAAAGAAATCCAAAGTGAGGCTAAAATAAGGGATGTCTCCTAATGCGGAAACGGACCAGGTGTCCGATTCATTAAAGGGAGCTTCATGTGTTCATGTGACATTTCCAGGAAGGTGTAGGGTGCAGCCACCTTAACAATGAAACAGTTAACAAAACTGGACTGTATCTTTCACCTTTCTTTGTGTGACTTTGCAAAGTTTGTTGCGATCAACATGAAACGCCTGTGCCATTTATTTTTTCCTTTTCTTAACAGTCAGCACTGGGACTATGGGAATTTTTAACCCTCTTAAAATGTCCTCATGGTTGCTTTGAAAAAAAAAATACAAACTGGAAAGGAGTCATCTGTCTGCTAAACCCTAATGATAACGGGACGGCTCTTGCAGTCCATCTTTGACCATATATGGGAGTTATTGCACATCTGGAAGGCATCAAGGCCACATGCTTTCCTGGCAGAATCACAGCTGGGCTAGATCCCAGCTGCACTCGGAAAGAAAGAGAGCCGTCGGAGGAAAGAGCAACAGCGCGCCCTTGGCTGCCGAAGGAGGGCCTGCAGCTGGTTTCTTAAGAACACACGAAAACACTCCCCCAGGGGTCTGTTCGCTAGAACCTGGTCTGATATCTGCATTTTGGAAAAAGGAATCCTCTAAACAAAATACCTTCGAGTGACTCAGATCCGTTTCTCTTCCACCGAAATGCTTCCACGGAAAAGATTTTCCCCGTGGAGAACTTCAGGTATAAAATGAAAGGCGAGTGCTGACTCTCCCTGTCCAAGGTATTCCTAGAGTGGCCCTTTCTAGGCGTTCCTAGAGTGGCCGTTCTTTGACCGGTGATAGAACAGCAAGCAAAGCAAAATGCTGTGTTTGGGACGCTCAAAGCCAAGGAACAGCGCTGAACGTGCTAGTGGGAGAACAAGGCTTGTGTGCAAAAACAAGAAAAGAAAAGAAAACTTACATGAAAGGGCATCAAAGGAACGGGGGGATTCCACATTAGAACAAAGGACCGGAAGGCCTCTGAGAAAAACTCCAGTGTTGTTCTGTCACTAAGTAGAAGAAGAAGAGTTGGTTCTTATATGCCGCTTTTCTCTACCCGAAGGAGGCTCAAAGCAGCTTACAGTCGCCTTCCCTTTCCTCTCCCCACAACAGACACATTCAAGAATTCAAGAATTATCCAAGCATTAACTGTTCCTCCTCCAAACCCTAAGGCTGCCACCCTCGAGATCTCCCAGAATTACAACTGATCTCCAGGCAGCACAGATTCCCCTGGAGGAAACGGCGGCTTTGGAGGGCGGGTCAACATAACTCCTGTTAAGCCCTGCTCTCCCCAGACTGAGGTTTCTGAGGGCAAGGTGGGCTCCCTCTCTGCATGGTGCCAGCGATACAGTTACTATTTTGCCCGTCCACGGTGGGTCAACCCCACCCTCAGTCCCATATCCTCTGTCACTGAGATTTGAGGAGGAAAAAAATCACTGGTAAATGGCATCCATAGTGACACTCTAGGAATTTCCCCATGTCACTGTAGCCAGTACCACAGAGATGAGGAGAGATTCGTAGAGTGTCACTTGGAAGTGATATCACGTCTTCCCCAAATTTCACCCTCCTCAGACACCCCCCTCAAAATCTCAAATACCAGGAACTGACAACTCTCATGCTGGTTGCCAGCTCCAAATTGGGAAAAACGTGTAGATTTTGGGGGTGGAGCCCGAAGGCAGGGTTTGGGGAAGGGAGGCACTTTATTAATGGGGCATAATGCCATAATATTTACCTCCCATAGTGGCCATTGTCTCAAGGTGAGCTGATCTCTGCCACCTAGAGATCAGTTATAATACTGCCAGATCTCCAGACACTACCTGGAGGTTGGCAACCCTATCCTCATGGCTGCTCACTAGTTTACCATCTCCCTCTGAGTTTCCCTGTCCAAGAGAACAGATTAATCAACAATCAGGGAGCAGTTATTCCTCCTCCTTGGCCCTCATTGCTCTTATCCTTAAAATCCAGGAGTGTAATACCCCAGGTGTTCCTAGAAATTGACTTCTGATTGGTTTCCAGGTCCAGTTAAAAAGTGGAAGTATAAACATGAAAGCCTTCACTGTTCTGGGCTTAGAACAACTAAAGGACAGTCACGGCCTACTTAGAATCATAGAATCCTCAAGATGGAAGGGGCCATGCAGGCCATCTAGTCCAACCCCCTGTTCAATGTAGGATCAGCTTCAAGCATCCAGGATAAGAATCTTTCCAGCTGCTGTTTGAAGACTGCCAGTGAGGGGGCGCTCGCCACCTCCTTAGGCAGCCCATTCCACTGCTGAACTACTCGGACTGCGAACCAGTTCACTCCCAAAGCCTCGTCATCTGATTAGAAACCCACAGCCTTCGTTTGAAGTGATGCCAAAACTGTGGGCTTCCCTCGCCAAGGAAGTCTGCCCCCCAGCCCTTCACTCCAGATTTTAGGAGCCTCCCCTACCCCCATCGCTGTGCGCTTCCAGAGAGCTCTGGCAGTGCCCTGACAAGTTAACGGCAGAGTCTGGTCTTTGAAACTGGTTTTTACAACCAGCTTCTAGCTGGAGGATCCTTAGGAGGATCATATAGCTGCCAAATGTTTTATGCTTCTAGACTTTATTGGAGGGTTGTTGCTGTTTTTTTAGCGCTTGTTCCTTTTAATGATTTTGTGTTTGTATGATTTTATCTTATTTGGTGAGCTGCAGCAGGCCAGCCTCTGAAGAATCAGCAAATACATGTTTTCAATAAATATATAAAGTGCCACAGTTTATTTCAAATATTTGTTCTCGGTCCTTTTCTAGTATTATGATTACGGGCCCAATTAAACCCAACTGCTCCCTTGAGGCAATGGTCTGTAAAGAGAAACTCTCATATTTTGGTTGTACAAACAATGGATTGGAAACAATGACTCTGCTTGGTAAGATTGGAAGAAGTAGAAGAAGAGGTAGGCAGAGACCAAGAGGGATGGAGAGAATCAAAGACACAGGTGGATTCACCTGGCAAAAGCTTAAATAAATATATCTGCAGGTAGAGTTGGGTGGAGGGACTTTATGGAAAGTCACCATGAGTCAGAAATGATGGAACTGGAAAACAACAACAAATTATCATCATCATCATCATGGCTAGCTTGGAAGTCAACCAAATGTAAACTTTTCTTATTCCACTAAGATCCTCTCTGAAAATGTTCCCTAGAGCAGGGGTAGTCAATCTGTGGTCTTCCAGATGTTCATGGACTACAATTCCCATGAGCCTCTGCCAGCGTTTGCTGGCAGGGGCTCATGGGAATTGTAGTCCATGGACATCTGGAGGACCACAGATTGACTACCCCTGCCCTAGAGCACTCTTGGATTGAGCAATACCAACTAGCTGAAGATCCCTGGCCTTTTCAGCCCTGCCTCCTGCCAGGTGAAATGAGCTCCTGAGCAAGATCAGGGCCCAGCCTGAATTATCCGAGTTCCGCAGGGCCTGCAAGATGGAGCTCTTCCGCTGGGTCTGTGGTTGAGACCAGCTAGATAATAGCTAGATAACAGGCATATCAAATATCAGGCCACCCTCTGGCCCCCTCTGCATCCTTTCCTCCCTTGCTCCCTCCCTATAAGTTAACATCTGCTGGCTACAACTTGACCTCAGTAATTAAAACGGATGCAACAATGTCAAATTGTGGTTCTATATAACTGGTTTTTATCTTTATGAATCATGGTTTTATTGAGTTTTTTGGACTTCGTAAACCAGCCCGAGATGGGCAACCAAGGGGGACGGTATATAAATCACAAAACAAATAAATAAAAGATAGACAAATTCTTTCTCTGAGATAGAAAGAGCAACATAGCAGATAATAAGCAACTTCTTCAATCAATCCCTGGACAACCGTATATTTCAGAGTCTGTATGTTCTTCAAAACAGCCTCTGTCTAAAATGTTAGATGAGTACTAACTTTCCTTAAGAATTGAAATATAAAATGCAAATGATAGAATCATAGAACCATAGAGTTCATTTTTGCTGCTTGCATCCCCCTTTGTTTGGGGTGTCCACACGTGCTTTGCTCCCTCCAGTGGTTGCTTTAATATTACACCGTTGTATCTCCAGCATTCCTGCAGTAAAACTGCAGGGAAAGAGGCAGGAGGTAGCCATATAATGGAAGTGGCCACAAGAAGGAGCCAAACATGTGCAAAAAAGGGGGAAACAAAGCCATAGGGGCAGGCAAGCAACCGAAATGAGAGCGTGGAAGAGCCCACAGCCAACAGGATGGGACAGTCAATAAACGATGGGACAGGATTTAGATCGCAGAAATTAGGAACCAACCAGAAATCTGAAGCAAAGCTCATGTATTAGCGTGGCACGCTATAGGATGCAAAAATTACATATTTGGATCCGACAAGCTGTACAGAGTAATACAGACCCCAGTCCCTAATCATTTACTCAAATAACACCGTGAACAGTTTTGTGCAGTACAACTCCATTCACTATATTAAAAAAAGCTCTAAAAGTGAACCAGCCAGATGTCTGCTCCAACACAAATCCCACCCAGCATCAAAAAAAACTATCAATCATCAAATTTTTGATCTACATCCTAACTCAGGTCTGGATTGTTTGTTGGCTGTGTGACAGTTAGACCCTGAGAACTTGGGTTTTCAACATGATGTTTGTATTATCTAAATAAAGTTTACATCTCTGAAAATGACCTAATTCAACTCAGGGACCTTGTTCCTGCGATTTTAACCTTCATTCAGCAGAAATTCTACATCTAAATTCAGGGTTGAAAAATGGGTCTCAAGAGATGGGACTTTGGTTCAGCAGAATTAGGTGTTGGCTTTTTTTTTTAATTGTAAAGATAAGGAAGGTTTTCCAAGCTGGACTCCCTCCAATAGGAACCTCCATTTCATAATTTTATTTGGCTTGATTTTTGTATGAAGTCAGATCAACGGTCCATTTAGTACAGGGCTGTCTAATTTGAATGGCAGAAGATTTCCAAACTTCTCGGTATTCCTAACCAAGCAAGTGACTGCTATTTGAGGGAGGGGCCCTGGGTGGGCCAGTGATAGGCCTGGAGGGGGTGGGAAGGGGAGGAGCCATGGGTGGGCCAGTAATGAGCCTGGAGGGGAGGGGTGGGGAGGGGCCCTGGGTGGGCCAGTGATGGGCCTGGAGGTGAGGGAAGGGGAGAGGCCCTAGGTGGGGAAGGGCCCTGGGTGGGCCAATGATGGGCCTGGAGGGAGTGGGAAGGGGAGGGGCCCTGGGTGGGCCATTGATGGGCCTGGAGAGGGTGGGGAGGGGTCCTAGGTGTACACAGCTATACTTTCCAACCATATTCTGCACCATTGCACCACTTCTGGGGGTTCTTGAGGCCTGAAGAATGTTTCAGGGGGTTCTCAATGGTAAAAAAAAAGTTGAGAAAGGCTGGGTTAGAGAGACCAACAACCCCTGGGGTCAGAACAACATCCAACCTGCTGAAGAGTTAAGGAGAACGTGAACTTCTGGACTTTCTGTCTTGTGCCATGTTGGAATGACATACTTATAAGAATAGCGTTTCTTTTAATAAATGTATCATTCTTGAATATTGTTAGCTTGGTGTAGTGGTTAAGAGTGGTGGACTCGAGCCTGAAGAACCAAGTAGGATTCCCCACTCCTCCTCAACGCAAAGCTAGCTTGGTGACCTAGGGTAGTAACAGTTCTCTTAGACCTCTCTTGGCCTCAGCTACCTCACAGGGTGTCTATTGTGGGGGAGAGGAAGTGATGCTGATTGTAAACCACGTTGAGACTCATGAGGCCTGCTGGGTGACCTTGGGCCACTGTTCTATTAGAGCTCTCTCAGCCCTACCTACCTCACAGGGGGTGTGCTGTGGGGAGAGGAAGGGAAGGTGATTGTAAGCCTCCTTGACACTCATGAGGCCTGCAGGGTGACTTTGGGCCAGTCCCAGTCCCAGGCTTTGTGAGTCTCAAAGCAGCTTACAATTGCCTTCCCTTCCTCTCCTCACAACAGTCACCCTGTGAGATAGGTGAGGCTGAGAGCTCTCAGAGAATGGTGACTGGCCCAAGGTCACCCAGTAGGCCTCATATATCTCCAAGCAGCTTACAATTGCCTACCCCTCCTCTCCCCATAACAGGCACCCTGAGAGGTAGGGAGGGAGTAGGGTTGTGCACAGTGGCATCCGAATTGGCTGTTCCAGGCTGATGCAGCCTGAGCCACGCCTCGGGGGGGGGGGGAGGAGAGGGGAGGCGGAGCTCCGCGCCTGTGTGTGTGCACCAAGTTACGCACCAGCGCCCGCACCTCCCTTTCCCCCCCCCTACGTAGTGCAGCGCTGGCTGTGTCGGCCTGGAATGGCCGATTCAGATGCCACCACACACAAACCTAGTAGGTAGGGCTGAGAGAGCTCTGAGAGAACTGAGAGTGGCCCAGGGTTACCTAGCTGGCTGCACATGGAGGAGCGGGTAATCTAAGTAAAACTACTGTTCCTGTGAGCACAGTCATAGTGTTCAGGCAATCAACCCCCATAGGGCATCGGGTTAGAAATGACCAATCCGCAGTTTTGCCCTGCAATAGGAGCGTGTCTATCAAGACCATCATGAAACAATTCGTGTCGCTCCGGCCAATATATCGTGCTGCACCGGGAATGGTTGAAAACAGTTTAAATTTCAGGTCCCTCTTCCTTTCCTGGCAGCCGGGGGTACCATCCTCTTGATATTTTTTCTGGAAGACGAATTCTGTTGTGCTCTTTGATGTCCTTTTGGTTTGGGAGGAGTTAATATGTTCCTCCTTACCTCATGTTGGCTTCTGGTTTGATGGGGAGAAAAAGGGGGGAGAAAGAACCTCCGAACCATATGGTTATAATATATCTTTAATAGCTGTCTGAGTTTGTGGGAAAGTCTGGCTCGATTTCCTACAGAAAGAGAGTCAGTTCAGTTTGGGGAAGGGATTTCTGCAGCGGAGGAAGCGGTTCCAGAACAAAAAGATCGGGGGAGAACAAAGAGGGGTGGGGAGCACAAACAATCTCTTGGTTCCCCCTCCCCAGAGCGACGGGTCAAGGAACGTTGCTTTTTCTGGTATATATTCCATATAAAATACGCATTCAGCATACCTGAAAGCCTATGCATAGAAGGGCCCTGGGGAAAGCAGGAAGGAAAGCTCTTTCAAATTAATTCATAACCCTCCTAAGAACAGCCTCATCTAGAACCCTGCTGGGCATAACTCAGGGGAGAAAATGAGTTCAGAAATCAGACATACTCCTTAATTTCTCAGTTGTAAAATTCCTGAAGATTTTCAGGGTAGAGCCTGGGCAGGGCAGACTTTGGGGAGCAGGGTGTGTTCGTGGGGTATCCACTCTCATCTGTGTCTCATCTGGGTATCCACTCTCCGGAGCAACCATTTTCTCCATTGAAACTGATCTCTGAAGCCTGAAGATGGGTTATAATTCTCAGAGATCTCCAGGCCCTGCCTGGAGCTTGGCAACCATATTTCCCAACTTTATGGCTCCAAGGTCACAAAAAGAAGAGCTGGGTTTTTTTGGTACCCTGCTTTTTACTACCCAAAAGTAGTCTCAGCCAGCTTACAATTGCCTTCCCTTCCTTTCCTCTCAACAAACACCCTGTGAGGAAGGTGGGGCTGAGAGAGCTCGGAGAGAACTCTGACCGTCCCAAGCTCACCCAGCAAGCCTCTCATGAGCCTCAAAGTGGCTTACAATGGCCTTCCCTTCTTCTTCCTACAATGGAAACCCTTGAGGAAGGTGAGGCTGAAAGACCTCTGAGAGAACTCTGACCGTCCCAAGCTCACCCAGCAAGCCTCATGAGCCTCAAAGTGGCTTACAATGGCCTTCCCTTCTTCTTCCTACAATGGAAACCCTTGAGGAAGGTGAGGCTGAAAGACCTCTGAGAGAACTCTGACCGTCCCAAGCTCACCTAGCAAGCCTCATGAGTCTCAAAGTGGCTTACAATGGCCTTCCCTTCCTCTTCCTACAATGGAAACCCTTGAGGAAGGTGAGGCTGAAAGACCTCTGAGAGAACTCTGACCGTCCCAAGCTCACCCAGCAAGCCTCATGAGTCTCAAAGTGGCTTACAATGGCCTTCCCTTCCTCTTCCTACACTGGAAACCCTTGAGGAAGGTGAGGCTGAAAGACCTCTGAGAGAACTCTGACCGTCCCAAGCTCACCCAGCAAGCCTCATGAGTCTCAAAGTGGCTTACAATGGCCTTCCCTTCTTCTTCCTACAATGGAAACCCTTGAGGAAGGTGAGGCTGAAAGACCTCTGAGAGAACTCTGACCGTCCCAAGCTCACCCAGCAAGCCTCATGAGTCTCAAAGTGGCTTACAATGGCCTTCCCTTCCTCTTCCTACAATGAATATCCCTGAGGAAGGTGAGGCTGAAAGAGCTCTGAGAGAACGATGCCTGGCCCTCGGTCTCCCAGCTGGGTGCATGTGAAGCAGTGTTCTCCAGATTAGAGGCCACCACACTTAACCACTACACCAAGCTGTCAGTCCACTCACAGGCATGCTTCCTGGGCCATTGTAAATGCAATCCAAGGGAGAGCAGCATCAGTGAAGACAGAGGTTTGGAGTCCCTGGAAGAGTAAGGCATAATTCTGTTCAGCTGCAAGGAGTGGCCAAGCCCGTTTCCTGTGAGTGTTTGTTTCTTTTTGCCTTTCGATTCACGCCATGAAATTAGGAACATCTTAACACAAAGAACTCTTTTTGAGGCTTGGTGATGTACAAGCCCAGGGGTCATCAAGGGGGATGTCTGAGAAATTCGCGCTTCCGCTTCCTAAGCCAACCAAGTTTTATCCAAGGCACATGAGCGTTCGTGTGCATGCACACTTCGTCTACTGCTCAAGAAACCTTATGCCTTGAATAAAAACTTGGTTGGTCCTAACGGTGCCGCTGGACTCAAACTTTGTCCTGCTCTGCACAGCGACCGGACCAAATCTGATTCCTTAACCCATTCTTGAGCACAGATGGAACTCAGCCTCAGAACAATCTGGCCGAGCCTTGGTCCAAGAGCTCCCCCTAGTGGTATCCAAACAATGGTCATTTAACTTCACATAACTCCTGCTGGTGGCCCACCAATGCAAAATGATGGGCTTATGGCTAGGTTTGAAAGTTCATGTTATGCCACTGACTGAAGATACCAGTGGGGTGCACATGATTTTCCGTAGGCGAATTTCTTGGGGTCGGTGCCACGAACTTCCCTTGACCTGGCCTAAACCAATCACATCAGGGGTAGTCGACCTGTGGTCCTCCAGATGCCCATGGACTACAATTCCCATGAGCCCCTGCCAGCAAATGCTGGCAGGGGCTCATGGGAATTGTAGTCCATGGACATCTGGGGGACCACAGGTTGACCACCCCTGAATCACGTGGCATAATGGTGAAAGTTCCGTCAGGGCCCTTGGCTCTTCCGGAGCTCATTCCCCTAGGCAGGGGCCAGGACTGAAAAGCCTCGGGCCCTGATCAAGGCCAGGTGCAGTTCTTGTGGTCCAGGGATAACTTCTTGCAGTCCAGTTGTAATTGTAGGAGAGCTCCAGGCCCCAGCTGGAGGTTGGTAACCCTAACAGTAGCAGAAATCTATGTTTATGCCCCTTCCCCCAATGCAACTCCGTTGTCAGGGATGAAAAGCAATGTTTTCCGGCCCCAGCCACTAGCAGAGCCAGAAACCAGAGACCACATCAGAGGACTATAACATGTTACTTGGAAACAAAAAGAAAAAAAAAATACCAGGCACCCAGATTGGGTATCTCCATTAAAAGCTTCAGTTAAAGCACAGAAACGAGACAGGAGACATTCAACCGAAAGGATAGCTGGACATTTTCTTCCTAACCAGGGCTGATTTATACGCTCTTTCCTATGACTAATCCTTAAAACTGTGGTAATTCGGGAAGTCTGCTGAACTCTGCAGCATGCTTCACACAGGGACCCTCCAGGAAGGCCCACAGATCAGCCAAAACCTCCCCTGCAGTCGCTCTCCAGCACTCAGCTTCAGGGGGCGGCTACTTCTGAACATGGAGGGTCTGCTTAGCCACATTGGCCGTCTGTAGGACTGCCAGGCTCCAGGTGGGGCCCGTAGAACCAGTGTGGTGTTGTGGTTAAGAGCGGCAACTTCTAATCTGGTGAGCTGGGTTTGATTCCCCACTCTTCCACATGCAGCCAGCTGGGTGATCTTGGGCTAGTCACAGTCCTGATAGTGCTGCTCTGAGCAGTCCTGTCAGAGCCTCACCTCCCTCACATGGTGTCTGTTGTGGGGAGAGGAAGGGAAGGTGATTGTAAGCCACTCTGAGACTCCTTCGGGCAGGGGAAAATGGGTTCTTCTTCTTCTTCTTCTTCTTCTTCTTCTTCTTCTTCAGGATCAAGAGCTGATCTCCTGGCTTGATAGTAGTACACAGGAAAGGAATGCGGGATGGCAGCTAAGAAGGTTAATGGGATATTAGGCTGCATTGCTCAGAACATAGAACCTAGAGCAAGGGAAGATTTAATACCACTCTATTCCGCATTGGTTCAACTTTATTTGGAATATTGTGTCCAGTTCTCAGTGCCTCCGTTCAAGATGGATATCGGCAAGTTGGAACGTGTCCTGGGAAGGGCAATGAGGGATAGTTGAGGGGCTGGAATCCATGCCTTACAAGGAGAGGTGGAGAGAATCAGGGATGGGTAGTTTGGAGAAGAGAAAGGCAAGGGGTGACAGAATAGCTGTGTTTAAGTAAAAGGTAGACATGTTGAAGAGGGGGCCCATTTGTTTATTGCAGCTTTATAGACAAGGACTAGGAGTGAGAGGTTCAAATGAAAGGAAAGGAGATTCCACAAAACATTTGGAAGCATTTTCTGAAGGCGAGGACTGTCTGTAGATGGAATATGCTGCCTTGGAGGCTGTGGAATCTCCTTTGTTGGAAGTTTTTTTTAGGAGAAGAAGAAGGAGAAGAAGAAGAAGAAGAAGAAGAAGAAGAAGAGTTGGTTCTTATATGCAAATTTTCTCTACCTGAAGGAGTCTCAAAGCGGCTTGTAGTCCTCTTCCCTTCCTCTCCCCATAAGAGACACCCTGTGAGAGAGGTGAGGCTGAGAGAGCCCTGATATTACTGAAGAAGAAGAAGAGTTGGTTCTTATATGCCACTTTTCTCTACCCAAAGGAGTCTCAAAGCGGCTTACAGTCGCCTTCCCTTTCCTCTCCTCACAACAGACACCCTGTGAGGTGGGTAAGCTGAGAGAGCCCTGATATTCCTGCTTGGTCAGAACAGCTTTATCAGTGCCATGGCGAGCCCAAGGTCACCCAGCTGGCTGCATGTGGGGGAGCGGGGAATCAAACCTGGCTCGCCAGATTAGAAATCTGCACTCTTATCCACAACACCAAACTGGTGTAGATTAGATGATCACCTATCAGAAGTATGATTTTTAAGTCTCGGAGAATGTGGGGGGCTGGCCTGGATGGCCCTTTGTGGTCTCTTCCAACTCTGTATAATTCTTACTTTTGACCAACCAGGGCCTAGGTAATGAAACAGGGTGTCTTGGCCAGTTGTAATGGCTGCTGATTCTGGGAAAGGCACTGTACGAAGAACATGATTTCCTGCACGGAGCCAAGATCTGTTGAAGCTTGCCTTAGCACAGCATTTTAGACCAGAGGCCACAGTCTATGGCTCTGTGTAGGACCAAATATGTTTCTTCTCCCTCTCCAGAAAGGGGGGGAGGATTTTTACATTAAAGCAGGGGTCCCCACCATGGTGGACGTGGATACTGTGGCACTCACTATCAAGGGTGGCCAGGGATTTCCTCACTGTCGGTGGGGGAGGGCAGGTGCTCTCTGGAGGGAGTTCTCATACCCAAACCCAGAAGACAGCCTGACATGCCGACACCTCTGGGAATTTGACATTGGAATGTCAGAGGTGCCAGGGGCAGTTCTCTGGCTTCTGGGGAAACTCTATGGCAAAAAAAAAAAAAAAAACTGACTTCAAATCATAGAGTTTCGTCCAAAACCCAGAGTGTCATCTCCCAGTGTGCCGACTTCACTTCCAGGTGACATCAGCATATTGAGACATTCTTCCTGATTGTTGTGGAGAGGAGATCCAGGGGCGTGAGGATTGCCATAAAAGCAGCTATTTCGGGGGGAGTTTCAGGGCTGTCAAGAAAGCCTGGATTGAGATCTATGAAACTTACGTATGAAATCTGCACTGGGCCATGGTAGCTTGCTGGGTAACCTTGGGCCAGTCTCTCTTTCTCTCTCCTCCCCAGCCGAAATCCACACAGGGTTGATGTGAAAATAACGTTGTGATTGTTATTTTAATGGGGATTTTATTGGGGTATTATTGTTTTAGAGTTTTATGTGTAAACCGCCGCGAGGCTACGGCAAGCGGCGGTATAGAAATCGAATAAATAAACAAACAAACAAACAAATAAATAAATAGAAAAATGGCAGAGAGGAGAATAATATAAACCACTTTGGGGACTGCATGCTGATCTTGCCTTCTCTGAGCTTGGAGGGAGCTACCACGCTCTCGTATCCAAAATGGTGTTATCCTGGAAGGGAGGAACTGACAGGGCCATCTCCAACCATCCCAATTTCCCCCATAAGCAACCAAAGAGGTCTAACACCCAAATGGAGCAGATGCAGGTCTCCCCTGAAGCCATGTGCCTCCAGGCCCATGGCTTGGCTGGAACAATGCCATGTTTGCGACCCCACACGTGTCGAGCACTGGGTCTGCTTTTTTGAGCATGTTGTCCTACAGCTGCAGCGCATGAGAAACACACAGCCGTAGGAAGGACAACACTGAAAAGATTTTTAAGAGGCGTTTTCCATGTAGCTTTTGGCAGCAAGCTTCTCTTGGCTCTGAGCGTGAAGAACAGATAGTCCTACTTCGGCATACAGCAAGCAGAGAGGGAGGACCCAAGCCAGCGCAGGGAGCGCAGAGTTTGCCTGCTGGCTTTGATCTTGGTTTCTTGGCCATGGCTGATGGGAAGGAAGGGGAAATTAGGATTACTCTCCCCAGGCTGGTAGATTCCTAGAGAGTTGGGGTCGAGCCTGGGTGGGGGGAGAAAAGCTTGGGGAGTAGATGTGTTACCCGGAATAGATCCCACAAGGGGAATTATAGGGAATTTGAATATGTAGCAAAAGGCTGGGTTACTGCAGGGTCCATCACCCCATGAGTAGAAGGAACTCAGCAGAAATGTGATGTCAAACAAGAAGAAGAAAAGTTGGTGTTTATACCTTACCTTTCACTGCCCGAAGGCATTTCAAAGTCGTTTACAATCGCCTTCCCTTCCTCTCCCCACAACAGGCACTCATAACCATAAGGGAGCCTTTATGGACAAAACTGATGTTATTTTAATACCTGCTACCCTATGGGGTAGGCAGGGCTGAGAGAGCCCTGACAGGACTGCTCTGTGAGGACAGCTCTAGCAGGGCCGTGCTGAGCCCAACCATTCGGGAAACCCTTCCAAGGGAGGAGAGGGGAACGGTGTGAAAAGCGGCTTGGAGTTCGTAATTACGGAGAAAAGCAGGATATAAATAAAAACAGGCCAAAAATAAGCATCCATTATCTGCAGCCTTTTCTACCCTTCGTCAGTTTTCTCTCTCTGCCCCTTTCTCTCTTTTTTTCGTTCTAGTTGTGAAGGTGAGAACTTTCCTGAGTTGTGGCTGCTGACGCTTTTGGGGCCATTGTTGCCTTTCGGTCAGTGTTAATTTGCTTTAAACGGTGCAAAAATGATGGGAGTGGGTGGGACAAAGCAGCCAGTTAGCTGAGTGTAAACCCTGTTCCCTGGAAGCGCTCCTTGTAGCTTAAAAATGCACAGCGGCTTGGAGCGCAAGCTTCATTCTGTCTCAGAAGCATTTTGTCAGCAGGCGTCTGAGTTCTTCTGCGCTGTGGTACTTTTGCGGGCCCATTTGGCAGGGGCCTCGTGCTGGAAACACAGAGAGGACCGGGCCTGACTGGCAGAGCGACAGGCCCAGGGAGCCCCGCTGTTCACAGATGCTCAGAGCTGACACTTGCTTTCAATTTTCGGAACATTCCAAGAGCAACACGAACCGTCCCAGGCCGCTGGGGCCTCCTACGTGATTGCTTCAGAGCAGTGGGCTCCAAAAACGAGAGGACAGCACATACTGGAGAGCCCTGGAGGGAAGGCAATGGCCACAGGCATTCAAGAAAGCTTGATGATCCACTGGGATAACTGGATCAGAACCTCTCCAGTGGAAGGCTGCCCGTAACAAGGGGGTGGGTGGGTGGGAGCAGCTACTTCCTTGGGGGCCCGCCTGGTTGGATTTGGAAATGTAAGATTTTTTTTTTTTTGCCTTCAAGTGGAAAGTTTCCCATCTGCTGCTCCTAGCATTGTTAACTCTGGCCTGGGGAATTCCTGTAGATTTGGGGGTTATGCCTGCTGTAGGTGGAGTTTGGAGGGGAGCTCAGTGCTGAGATGTCATTCTAGGACTTGTCTTTCCCACAACCTTTATGGTAAACCAGAGAGTCCTCCCACTGAAGCTGTCGCTTCTTCCAGGAGATTTAATCTCTTGTCACATGGAGATGGAACGCCCATTTCCAGGAGGTAGCTGGAATTATAACTGGTTTCCTGGGCTGATTATGTACTTACTTTGTTTATTCCATTGTGGATCCTCCTGAATTCGGATTGATTTGAAATTGGGTCTTCCTCTATTCCCCTCCCAATTGAAATAGAAAGTGTTCTGCACTCGAATGGGGAAGATCAGAACGGGGGGGGGGGGAGTCAAATGCAGCAGGAGCCTCTTTCTTTTCTTGAACGAGGTTGGTGGGGGAGAGGATTGGAGACAGCAGAGGAGTGGGAAAAAAACCAAGAGGCGAATCTCTGCTGAGAGAAGTTAGGGCTTCTGGAGCACAGTCACTTTAAGACAAGCCTTGCAACCGGGAACCAGGAAGATTTTGAACCGTCACCCTGGCCAATCAGGGAAAACTTCTTTGCTACAGGCATGAGGCAGCGAGTTAATTCTCAAAAAGTAGAGAGCAGCACATTTACTCATGGTGGTTTTTGAAATATCAAGGCTTATATCCACTCCAGGATCTCGTGGGGGAAAGATACGGTCACCATGAATGAATTATGCTTGTTGCAGAGAGAAAATGTAAAGCACCAAAATCAAAATGCAAACCGAATTCAGTGTAGACTGCAGAGATTCATTCGAACTGGGACTGGGTAAAACTCCCCCTGCAGACTACATCCAAGTGACAGCAATTAGTTCCCTTGAAGAAAATGGCTGCTTTGGAAGGTGGAATGGATATCAATATACCCCGCTAAGGCCCCTCACTTCCACAAATCCTGCCCTCCTTAGGCTCCACCCACAAGTCTCCAGGTATTTCCCAACCCAGAGGTGGCAACCCTATCGCTCCACCGTGCTGGATCAGGATCAGGAGATGATTCGTCCACTCCACGGTTGCTGACTCCAGACTGAAATATTCCTGAAGATTTGGGGTTGGAACCAGGATAGGGCCTGGTTTGGTGAATAGAGGACCTCATCAGGGTATAATGCCACCGAGGTAGGACTGCCAGATATGGATGGGGAAATACCTGGAGATTTGGGGTGGGTGGAATCTGGGAAGCGTGGGGCTTGGGGAAATGTCTCAGCAGGGTACAATGCTGTAGAGTCATTAGCCATTTTCTCCAGGGGAACTGTTCTCTGGATATCTATTTATTTATTTATAATTCAATTTCTAAACCATTCCTCCCCACTCATAGTTTTAGGGTGGTTTACAATAATTATATAACAAGTAAAACTGGAATACAATAAAACATTGTAAAACCCAATAACATTTGATAGCCACCACTATTTAGCTGGCATTTTTATGATAGTAAAGTGTCCTCTGTAGAGAGGAAGGGTTAAATAGGCTAAAACATGAAGAGAAAGGAAGGAGGCATATAAAACTTCTAGGCCAGTCCCGCCTCAACCATAGGCCTGGTGGAAGAGTGCTGTTTGACAGGCCCTGCTGAACCTTAACAGCTCCCTCAGGGTCTGGCTCTCCTCTGGCAGATCATTCAACCAGAAAGGGGCCAGGACAGAAAAGGCCCTGATACTGGTCAGGGCAAGCCAGATCTCTCTTGGTAACAGCGGGAGATCTTAAGACTTCACCTGAAGGTTGCACAAACAAGACCTTCTCCCTGTTGCTCAAAAGACCTTGAGCTCTGCCTGAATGTATTGGTCATGTGCAATTATTATACAACTGAGGAAGTCCAATGAAACTAGTTTACACCTAGGATAGTAGTTAGAAAGGGTGTTCAACAGACTTTTTGTCATCCTCAGGTTTCATTCACTCCTTTCATTTATCCAAAGGCCCCAGATATAGTTTGACAGCTGAGAAATAATGCTCTCATCCATCCTTTAAGACAGAAGGAGGGTTTGGAATGAATCACATTATTTATTTTTCACCAGTCAATCAATATTTATTTACGGTCATTCAGACCAAAATTCAAATACATGCAATTAAAAACTAAGACAATTTAAAAAAAGAAAAAACAGTAATGGTATAATAATTTTTTTTTAAAGATCTGGCGACATAAAAAACTTTAAGATGTTAGATTGAATATTTAAGACAGTTTAAGTTGCCAGTGACAACTGGTTCTTTGTACTTCTGAAGTTGGATCAGAGAGAAATTTTCTGATCCACATACATAGTACGCAATTTCATGGCGTCAGTGCAAAATTTAGCTGTGCAGAGAGTTATTTGCCTGTCTTAGTCTTGAAGCAGCAGCTTGACTTTCTCCTTTGGGGAAGATCTTGGGTAGGCGTTCAAAATTGGCTGAATAAAGTTACATCTGATGGCATAATAAATGGGGCAGAACAGAAGCACATGTTCGTCTGACTCTATCCATCCGCTGGCACAAGGACAGAGTCGCTGAGCAAGGGTTTTGTTGTTGTTGTTGTTGTTGTTGTTGTAATGCCCCTCCAACACAGCTGTAGGTAGGGCTGAGCATCTCGCTTGGGCGAAGGCTCTTCTATGGGTGTTAAGTTCTGACAGATATGGGGCTGGAACAAGCTTGTATCAGATCCTATCTGGACACAGAAACTCTGGTGTTTTGGCTAGATTGCTTTGCTGACTAACGTCCTTGATCCTTTGTTTACTTATGGATTTAGCTTGATCTTTGTGTAAGTTGGCTCGCTGTTGTTCCATAAAGCCAAGCTGTGATAGTGCTTTATCTGCTTCACAGTTTTTAGACAAGTTGACTGAAAGTAGTCTCTTAAGATCAAAGCAGATAATCACTTTGGGTCGTAGGTTAGCTTCAGCCAATAGAGGATCGATAACGTATAGATTTTATCTTCCACACTTTGTATACCATCTCCCCCTACCTGAAGTGGTTTGGGTTTTGCTGTGTGTTCTGTTGAAACATGGGGATTTTTCACCCCAGGTGGACAGCATTCCTTGGAGGAAAGACCTTCTTTCCCTCTTACGCAAAATGATTTGGCTTCTCAAAATATGGTGCCGTTCCAATGAACACAGTCTGAGAAAACAGCATTTTGCTGATTCTGGCAGCTGCTTTTTCAGAGTGGCCAGTTCTATATTAGGGCCGGGAGAGTCTGTGAAGGACTCAGTCATCCATAGATTCTGCTACAAGAGCCAGAGGCAAATCACCTGAAGGCAGGGCTAATCCAGTCAGGCCATTTTTCTTTACATGATCCTGGCCTTGTGGTCCCTAACCTTTTTATCACCGGGGACCACTCAACGCCTTTTACTGAGGCCCGGGGGGGGGGGTAGTTTACTCCTTTACTCTCAACCATTGACCTAGCACTCTCTGATCACTATGGTAATGCTTCAACATCCCTTCAAAATAAGATACAGACATGCCACAACAATGAAGTGTGTTGTAAAGGGCTAGGGGGGATGAAGTAAAGGGCCGGGGGGTGGGAGAGAAGGCATCCTTCGGGGCCCACCTCCAATTAGTCAAAGGACCACATGTGGTCCGCGGCCCACAGGTTGGGGATCGCTATTGTATGGGATATAAGTTCAGTATGAATGCAGGTGAGTGGCAGAGGGCAATGGGAGTGCCTTCCCCCAGCTGGAATCTGGAATCTGCAGTGTAAACAGAATGTAGCTATCGCCTGAAAAGTCAGGTGCCTTTTCCATACTCTTGGTGGCTCCATGAATGCTTTGATAAAATGATACAGACTGAAGATAATCTTACTGAGTGTTGTCTGTTGCTGTACATATGTGCCTCTTACTATGTCATTTCTGCATCATGTATAGCAGTGGTCCCCAACCTTTTTATCACCAGGGACTGGTCAATGCTTGACAATTTTACTAAGGCCCGGGGGGGGTAATCTTTTGCCGAGGGACATCACCGCTGCCTGAGCCTCTGCTCCGCTTGCTTTCCCACCGGTGCCCCTGACTTCCCGCCGCCGGCTGGGTGGTGCTGCCAGCAGCATATGTGCAGTGCCACGCCGAGGGGGAGCCCCAGTGATGGTGGCCACCGGAGAGCACCAAAGGTGAGCCAGCGGCAGAGTGGCAGGGCAGCCCCCGAGGCAGCAGCTAGGGAGGAGGACGAGGAGGAGCTGCGGCCCGGTACCGACTGATCCATGGACTGGTCCTGGTCCCTGGAGGGGGAGGATTGTATAGGGAGGATGTATAGGGAGGATTGCCAGGACCCCTCCCTGATCCCCAGTGGCGGATGGAGGATAAGGCTGCCAGAACCAGGTTGGGAATCTTCTGGAGATTTGGGGATGGGACACATACAAAGCAACACAGGTAAGCTAGTGCACAAATACAGAGAACCACCCGAGCAAAGGACTAGATGTTCACTTAGATGTTCACTTTGAAGGCTGGGTCTTCAGACAGAGAAGGTTTCACCTTACCAAGCAGACAAAAGAACTGAATTAGGAAACCACTGAAGATCCCCCCCAAAAAAACCTGAAGAAGCTCATTGGGGTGCCTGAGAAGGTTCTGGTTTTTCCTGACCAAATAAGAGATTTTGTTCACAGTCTTGGCCAGTGAATAAAGTTTTGAAAACGGGTAACATTCAGAAGTCATTTTGACCATACGTCAAGAAAAAACTTTCAAGACTTCTCAGTGTTTTTATTCTTACTGTTTTATTGAGGATTATGTAAAATATAGATTTGGTAATGGAGCCTGGGGATGACAGAAACATCAGTGGGGTCAAAACCGTAGAGTTCACCCTCCAGAGCATATATTTTCCCCAGGGAACTCCTCTCTGTAGTCTGGTGGTGAGATGTAATTCCTACAGATCACCAGGTCCCACCTGGAGGCTTGCATAACTATTTATGCCGTACCATAGATTTGAGGTGAACATCCTCCTCATATCTCCCACACTACAGACCCCCCCCCCACCCCCCAATCTCCAGGAATTTCCCTGGGCAAAGTTGGCAACTCTGATAGGGCTGCCGAGTTCCAGTTTGGAACCCGCCCTCAGTGCTGTTGCTTGAAAAATTATGGAAAAGCCACCTTGTGTACTTATCAGAAGTTGATAAAGGAAGTGACAAGGGTAGCTCTAGAATTTGTTGGAAACTCTGTGGAAACTCTACAGAGCACCCATCTTGGGAAAAGCCTCCACAAGTCTGCCCTTTCTCAGGGTTATGTCTAGTTCAAATGCTCAACAAAAGCATCTGCTCCATGACCACTAAATAGCAACTAACAGGAACACATATCAGCCTCTCAGTGAAAAAAATAACCTTTTATCTGGGAGGAGGGGAGTGTTTGTCCAGTTGTCCAGCAGGCAAACCTCTCCTTACACTGTGGGGTAGTTTATAGACAGAAACCCAGAAACACCCTTATTTAATATTGCATCAAATATTGATTTGTAAGACATTCTGTACCCTAAACTGACATTGGAGTAGATGTCAGTTGCATCTCAAATTTAAGAGTATACTGCCTGCTCCCAAGAAGGAATAAAAACATGGATGTCAGTCAGATGTCAATCTCCAAGACACATCTGGACCCTTAAGCTTAGACTCTGTGGGAATGTAGGGGCTGCTTCACTAATGGGTTCCTCCCCACTGAAACTCGATGCATATTTTTGGGACAATAGGGTCTCCGAGAACTGGTAACTAATTTTGTCAGTTTCTCAATCTCTCCTTTCCTTCACACCAATGGAGCTCAGTTAGCAATTCCTAACAACCTGCTTCACCTTGACAGTTTCCTGTCTGGTACTCAAGGGGTTGTCAAGAAACATTAATACCTTTAATTCCACTCAGGTAGAGCAATCCCTGTTATTGTCTATCTCCTGAGAACCCACCGAGGAATTTCCAAGATCATTGTTCACCCATCACATGTCTCCTAAGGTCATTGTTACACACAGGAAGTTTCATCAGTGTATTGTTTTAGGAGCTAGCGCATCAGCATAGCCTAAAGTAGCATTTTCCCTATAAAAACAGAGCACCCAGCATCAATTGTGGGTGTATATGTTCTAGGCACTTTACATACACTTTCTACTTGCGTGCTGGTTTTCTTTCTATGAAGCACTGGCCATTTCACTGCTGATTCCATGGACTTCTCTCTTCATGTCATGATGATAAATATTGCCTCTTTCCCCCAAAAGCTATCCTTCTTCACCCCTTGTTTTCCATAGACTTCCTGGGCGTGTGTTTTATGTGCTTTCTTGTGATTGAACCGCTTAAATTCTTTCCAGTAAAAAAAACATTTCCATTTTACACCTGATTGGTTTATTTAGAGTTTCTTAAGGGAACATCTGAGAATGCATAGGTGGAGCTCCTGTAGTTACCCACCTCCCACTAAGGCTACTATTAAATTGCTAGTTTCCCCAATTAAATCAGGAGACCTCCAATTTGGGTAGCACCCTTGGTTTCCTGTTTTGGGCAATGTCATTTGTTCCAGATTCAGGGGTGGTCAATTACACATAGCAGCCTTTGCTTTAGTTGAAAAATGTTTTTTTCCCTTGTCAAGCATTTTTTAAACTGCTGAGTCCCTGAGGAACTTGATCCCTCAGCAGTGGGGAGGATTCAGGGACCCTTTTCCCGACAGGCTACATATGCAAAGTTTAATTTATTTCAGAGTTTGCAAGATGCAGCAAAATTCAGAATTAAGACTTAGCAAATCTTTCTGAAGTACACAAACAGCCGGCAATTGCAGCTAATTCTCTCGAAAGGAAAAATTATCCTTGTACAATTAGCATGAATGTTCTGATTGTGTACATCAAGTGCCATCAAATTGCAGCTGACTTTTGGTGACTCCAGCAAGGGGTTTTCAAGTCACGTGAGAAGGAGCGGTTTCCATTTTCTTCCTGTGCAGAGCCTTTCTTGGTGGTCCCCTGTTCCATGTAATGACCCTGCTCAGCTTCCGAGAGCTGACAAGTTTGGACTATACCATGCTGCCTTCTCATTGTTATGATTTGCTGTAAAAAAAACCCCTCATTTCTTTTTACTGACAGGACTTTTTATGAATGGTTAGTTTCATGCCCACTGACTTCAGTATTTTCTCCTGAAATGCCAACAAGGATAACTGAGAGCCAGTGAGGTATAATGGTTAGGGGACTTGGGTACACATTCTACCATGAACCATGTTATCTTAAAAATATGAGGATAAAATGGAGAGAAGGGAAATATATATGCAACTTATGAGCTCTTGGTTATGCCCTTATCTATAGGTTTAAGATGAGCTTTGTGGATCCCACAGAGAGGAGAGTCCCCACAGGTGACCTCTTTCTAATGGGCCAATACACATGTTTTCTGTCAGCTTGATTCTCTTCTGTCTCAAGCACCGTAAGGTAGGTGGAAGGAAGACCGGAGTCACTTTATTTTGTCAGGAATTAGCACAAAGAAGCTGAGGTGCAGGAAGGTGTATCCACCCATCGATAAGAAGGTTTCTTGCCAAGATGCAGCCAAAGAAACAGACAGGAATTTTCACAATTTTTTAGCATTAGATGTAGAGCTAATGAGATACATAGAGATATCATACAGATATTTTTAAATGCTGGGTTGTTGTTGTTTTTTTACAGAAGTTTTCAGTTCAAAAAGTAAGATCTCCGGCAGGCAAAGCAGAGTCAGGGTGGGGAAACTCCATAGCAACTCCCCTCAGTGTCCCTAATTAGTGGAAATTAGAGGGTAGATAAAAATGATGAAACCATCAACAGGTTAAGCTTCAGTTGCAGACCAAACCCCCTTTTGTAGGGATATGCATTTGGATATTTCTGGTCCAAATATACAAATACTTTAGGGATATTGTTTTAGGTATATCCGGTCAACTGGGACGGTATTTGAAATTCTTGGAGTACTGATGTCTATATTGGGGGGGGGGGGGATGTTTGAGGCCAGTATTTGAATGCTTGTTATTTCTTCCATTTAACTGATTTCCTAGGCAACGGAAGGAAGAGGAGGGGAGGGAGGCAATTCTCCAAGGCAATTGGATCACGTGTTACTGTGAGCATTTCAACTCTCTGCCCAATTAGAATGATTATCATAATCATAGCTGAGCAAAAGGCCAGAGGACCAAAAGCAAGACCTGGCATTACCTTGACTCCATTTCAGGGAGAGAGGTGGGATTCTTGTTTGTTTGTTTGTTTGTATGTTTTTAGTGGTGTTCTTCTGCTGCTAAGATAATCATTCCGTTGCAGACCAAACCCCACTAGTGGGGATATGCATTTGGATATTTCTGGTCCAAATATACAAATTCTTTAGCAATATGGTTTTAGGTCTGTCCTATCATCTGGATCAGCAGGCCGTTAGATTGGCCCAGAGATTGAGCCATGTTGTGTCAATCAGATGGGAGGACGACTCAATATATTTATCAACTTTTCCACTAGTCAGTTAATTACAATTGCTAGAGGGCAGTGAGAATGACCTATGCTGAATCCAATCAAGCACAAGTCACAGCCTGAGCTGACCTGGACAACCCAGGCAAACCTGATCTCATCAGATGTTGGAAACTAAGCAGACCTGAGCCTGGCTAGTATTTGGGTAGGAGACTTCCAAGGAGTTGGGCAGTAATTCCCAACACCAGGGCCATGACGCAGAGGCAGGCAATGGCATACCTCCTCTGAACGTCCCTGGCCTGTCTGCCAGATGATCCTCGGATCTCCTGGCTACTCTACAGATGTCATGAGATAAATAAATAACAAGTTACGAACAGAAATAGAGGCACTTGCTAAACTACAAGCCAGTGTTAATTCAGCAAATGAAGTAGTTACCATTTCCTGGGTTTCTGGCAGCTTGTACCCATATAGATTTAGCAGTATGTGATTTCTCTTTTCTCAGCAAGAACCACAGTGGCATCTTCATCCACGTACGGACCACAGCTTAGTGGTAGAGCACAAACAGAAGGTCCCGGGTCCAGTCTCTGGCATCATCAGTGAAAAGATCTGATCATTGATGATGGGGAAGACCTCGGCCTGAGATCCTGGACAGCAGCTGCCGGTCTGAGTAGACAATACTGACCTTGAATCGGTGGTCTGCTACAGGGTGAGGCAGTTCATGTGTTCCATGTGTTCCATCCACTTAAGCAGGTTCTTCCTGCTTAAATCCATGGCTGCCTAATCAGTCTATACACCCCAAAGCAAACTAAACCGGTAGGCAAAAAGTGGTATCTTCTTGAGATTTATTAAATGCAGTCCTAAGTTATTTAAATAATTTTGCAACCAGAACAAGGTCCCGGGTATTCAATCCCACTTCCTGATACTTCTTCAGTGGTTGCATTTTGTAGTCTTTATAAAAAGATTTAACATCACCAGTATTAATTTGAACTCTAAAGGTAAAGCATATCACATTGGCAATAGCTCTTCAGTAAAGGGGTCACTTCTTCAAT
Organism: Paroedura picta; assembly: GCF_049243985.1. Classification (NCBI taxonomy): domain Eukaryota; kingdom Metazoa; phylum Chordata; class Lepidosauria; order Squamata; family Gekkonidae; genus Paroedura; species Paroedura picta. Next base: position 179,901,327 of record NC_135369.1, on the reverse strand, counting down.
TTATATGAAGACTACAATTGCAACCACTGAAGAAGTAACAGAAAGTGGGATTGAATACCCGGGACCCTGTTCTGGTTGCGAAATTATTTAAATAACCCAGGACTGCATTTAATAAATCTCAAGAAGATACAACTTTTTGCCTGTTGGTTTCGTTTGCTTTTGGGTGTATTTCTACAAGAAACCAATATGGCCTAATCAGTCCAAGCAAGTGATAATGACAAGGAAAACATCTGAACTATCTTTTTCTGAAAGCGATTCTTTAACCACTTCCTGATCTAATTTGCGAGGCAGGGAGGGAGGAAAAAGCGAGTGAGGAAGAGAGGATGCTCTCTTATTCACGTTTCTACTCCATTGCTAAAGCCAATCAAGCCACTCCATAAAATCAGCTCTGACATAGAACAACAGGGATAAGGCGAGACAAACCCACAAGTCCTCCAACCTGACTAAACCGATTTGCAAATAAATAAAATGAACAAAGCAGTGGTTGAGGGTTTTCCAAGCTGTGTGGCTGAGATCGGATCATTTTAGTCCAGACTGTACCAAAGAGATTAACATTGTTAGACCTCGGCCACATAGCCGGGAAAACCCAACGACAACCGGTTGACTCCAGCTGCGAAAGATTTCGACAACTCAAAATGAACAAAACTCAAGAACAAAGCACAGTCCTCAAATGATTCCCACCAGATGGCCATTTTAAAAAAGAATCGTCAAAACCAATTAGGTGAGCAATCACAATAAATTAAAACAGTAGTTAAAAGGAGTCAAAACAACATGCTTCAATTTTTCTAAAAACCCAAACAAAAGCCCTGCACTTACAAGCCCGCCAGGAGCAGGCTAATGAGACTCCCTCCAAGACTTTTCATCTACCCAACTTCATCTACCCAAAGAAGGGAGCAAGAGGAGATTTTGGCACCGAGGCTGCAAAAGGAAAGGGGAAGGAAGCAAAAACCCTAAACCAGGCAAGTCAAGGCTAAATCAAATAGATGGGGAAAAAAGGACAAGAAACTAAGATAATAATAATAAAAAATTGCCCAAGGACAGAGCACAGCCTTGCAGTGTCCTATCACACCAGAACTGGAAACCTCAGATAGATAGATAGATAGATAGATAGATAGATAGATAGATAGATAGATAGATAGATAGATAGATAGATAGATAGATAGATAGATAGATAGATAGATAGATAGATAGATAGATAGATAGATAGATAGATAGATAGATAGATAGATAGATAGATGGGTTATACCATGCCCCCTTCCCTCCACACCTGTGCATAGGTGTTTATCTCCTTCCTGTGTGTAAAATATGAATAAACATGAGAGCTTGACCTCGTGTTTTCCACGAATAGGGACAAAGAACTGCCAGAAGATTTCATTCCCTCATACAAGACTCGCAACCAGAGAAGGAAAGGACATTTAGGGAGCTTACAGATTAATTTTGGACTATACAAAGTGTTGGGGGGGAGGGAAATGCTACCCATGCCTGTGGCATTGATGCTATGGAGTCCCACCAGAGTGCCTTGCCTCCATGCAGTTTAACAGTTACAGGTAACCACTGGAAGAAATTATCGGAGGGGGGGAGGAGTTGGATTGCAAGCTCTGGATAGGAAACTACCTGGAGATTTGGGGAGGTGGAGCCTGGGGAAGGCAGGGGTTTGGAGAGGGAAGAGACCTCATCCTTATCCATTGTTGTTCCTCTATATATTTCTGAAACAGCCTAAGGGGTAGGATGTGCCGGCTGTCCAAGTTGAAATAAGGCCAATCAGGGTGCAGCCAGCTTTGTCCTGATTGGTCCTGCCCCTGCGGCTCCCACCCTCTGGCTCTGGACTCTAGCCTCTTTGCTCTCAGATGCCTCAGTGTCTGGAGCCAGCAGCAGGGAAGGGGAGAGAGCCCTGGACAAAGGGTCGTGGTGAAGGTCATTCTAACAAGGGCCTCCCATACACTCCTCACCTTCTTGCTGTCTTGCTGTAGTCTGCTGCCGTTTTGTGGTTTTCACCCTCTACAAGCGGAAGATAGCAACATGCTTTATACATGACTCTCTTCCACCTGTCAATCAACCCAGGAAGTCAATCCCCTTTCTCCCCTTTTTAAAGGTCCCCCAATACCCACCAATTGTTTAAAATTAAATACTTCTCTATTTTTAAAAAGGATTTCCCATCCCGGGAAGCGGGGAGAGGGAGGTGGGTGCGAGGGTGGGACATTGGAGGCGGAGATAGTGCTTTGACTCCATATCTTTCTTTGCCTGGTGGCCTGCTAGTTTTCGCTGGGGGAAATCACTTTTTAGGTTGGTGAATCCACTTTTGGGGATTCACCAACTCACGCTTTAAAATGGCGGATATCCCGAGAGGTTTGCTGTCTGGGCGCTGGAGGTTGGCAATGTCATGTGGAGCGCCCGGAATATAGTGTCTTCAGGGGGCAGGTATTACGCTAAATTTATGGCATGCAAAATGGCCACAGGATCCACAGCCTCTCCCTTGAAGGGCAAATAGAATCAGTAGCTCTCAGCTTGCCCGGCATGAAGGGCAAATAGATTTGGTAGCTTTCAGCTTGCCCGGCATGAAGGGCAAATAGATTCGGTAGTTCTCAGCTTGGCCGGCATGAAGGGCAAATAGATTCGGTAGCTCTCAGCTTGCCCGGCATGAAGGGCAAATAGATTCGGTAGCTCTCATCCTGCCTGGCATGAAGGGCAAATAGTATCAGTAGCTCTGAGCTTCCCTGGCACGAAGGGTAATTAAAGGATCCAGAATGAACTGAAGAGACCACGAAGGAGAATACAGAGACCAGACACAGAGGCTGTTCCTAGCAGAGCTGCACAGACATTTATTGAATACAAACAATTGCAAACACAGCTGGCTCACAGAGTCTGGAGTATCCTGAGCTAAGTGTGTGGGATGTCACTTCAAAAACATTTGCAGCCATCCCTGTCACACTTCCAGCATCTCCATTCCCAGTGATTTAACTTCTATATTTAAAGAAACACTCCCTCCCGTCCCACCCCCCCCCTCACCCTGTTCTCTGCTTGTTACCAATGATGGTTTGCTTTGGCTCTGCCCCCCTCGAAGTGACGGAAACCATGTGGGAACCAGCTGGGACAACCCTGCTTATATCCCCTGGCTCAGACATGTTCCGCTCCCAACAGGCCACATTCTTCAGGACATAATGTCAAAAGTGTCCAGGTCGCCAAGGGCAGGAAGGACACGGAGGCAGTGGGACAATGGGGAAGGACGGGGGAGAGGGCTATTTCCAAGCTGCCATGGCTCTAGACGAGGCCAGAGATCTCCCCTACTATGGGAGCCGTTAAAACAAAATTTAAAATGGAAACAAAACAAAAAAGCTAAGGTAATTGTGTTAGCTAAATAGAGCTAAACAGAGACTAGCAAGACCTTCTTCTGAAACCTGGCCAAGAGAAACTCCAGCAATGCCTATTGCAAATAATTAGCACTGTACATCTGAAACATAGACGGATCCGCAGCAGAAATTTAAAAAAAAAATTAGGAACAGAATCAGGAGCACAGAATGCAATTTATAGAGAAGCTCGGTATGCGAATGTGCAATACGTGTGCATAGACATGGGCATATATGCACATAGATCCGCACTCACATATATTTGTTACCAAAGAAAAAAGTATTCAAAGAGATAGAGCAAGGAAGTATAGGGGCTGGGTGAAGAGTCATTGGCTTGATAGGGTCAGATGATGCACGGTGAAATAAGACAGGTAGAAATTTAGAGCGCACCCATTCCAGTGACCTCAGACGTCAGCCTAGAACAGAGGAAGGTAGAAAGGGATGGAAAGAAAAGTGTTTAAAGGTGTCCACAAGATGACATGTTTATTACAGACCCCGTGATACAACTACCCAGGCCAGTTTGCCAGTAATGCTGGTCTGTAGTCATCCTCTCTAATCTGAAGAGCCTGGGATAGGGCTTAAACGCAGTAGACTCTAATCTGAAGAACCGTTAGAGCTGCCAGGTCTGGGTTGGAAAATACCTGGAGACTTTGGGAGTGGAGCCAGGAGTGGGCAGGATTTGAGGTAGGGAGTATAATGCTATGGCCTCCACCCTCCAAAGCAGCCGTTTTCTCCAGTCACACACTCTCAGCCTAGTTGTTGTATTTATATTGTCTTTATTTGTTTTTTTTATTATTGTTTCATTTACATTGTAAGCTGCCTTCAATTCTGCAAAGGAGAAAGGCAGGAGATGGATGGGTGGATGGATGGATGGATGGATGGATGGATGGATGGATGGATGGGTGGGTGGGTGGGTGGGTGGGTGGGTGGATGGATGGAAGGAAGGACAGATAGGTGGGTGGATGGATGGATGGATGATAGGTAGGTAGATACCCTTCTGCCAGTTAATAGTCCAATTTCCTTAAATAATGTAGAAATATCATCTCGGCAAAGATGGATGGAATGATGGATGCATAGATTGATGGATGGATGCATAGATGGACAGACGGACAGACAGACAGATGTTGAACTTGGAGAATTTTTTGTGGAAAAGTGGCATTATGATTTTCTAAATAAATAACCTTATTGTAGCATGTGAAGCTGCAGAACTCAAATAACTGAGAAAGAAGGTTCTTTGGCATGGAGGGGATGGATTGGAACATCTTTGACATTGATGAAATCACTGTTAGGACTCTCCTAATCAGAGTCCTTACTCTCTGCATCTCAGAATCTCCTAAGATGGCTAGAGAAGTCCAGCTTTTGGGGGGTCTTGTCCATGTGTTACACCACAGGAAAGCAGATAAACTAAGCTACTCAGTAGATGAAGTAGACTCTGTAGACTCCGCTGATGGTTTTACCAAGTGTGCCAAAGTCCAAGAGGAACCAGCACATGACTTTAGATTCAGGTGGGTAGCCCTGTTGGGCTGGAGCACAAGAACCAAGTTTGAGTCCAGTGGCTCCTTTAAGACAAAGTTTTATTCAAGGTATAATCTTCCGTGTGCAAATGCATGTCGGTTTCTGAAGAAGTGTGTGTGCACACAAAAGCTTATACCTTGAATAAAAAATTGTTGGACTTAAAGGTGCTGCTGGACTCAAACTGTGTCTAGCTCATGACGACTTGTGTCCAAGAGATGTTCCTCTTGGAGGGTGTCCACGCCTTTTACACCAAAAGCTGGTCGTGGAGAGGAAGCTAGAGGATGACCATGGCCTTCATTAGAACCGCTCACCTGGCATTGATGAGGTACTGGGCAAGGCTGATGTTTGCTGGGGTTCCTGTGATGGTAATTTGGCGTTCCGATGAACCTTCTGTGGCGTTGGCGATTTTGATCTGTGCTCCAGACATCTGTCTAATTTCATTGATTTTGGTCCCTTGGCGTCCGATTATGCAACCTATTAGCTAGGGAAAAACAGCATGGGAGGCTTCTTAAATCGGCTCCTCTAGTATGAACGTAAACATTACAGAGATTTCCAGACACCTCTGACCAAGGTTCCTTTCTCAATTCCAATACTCAAGAGAGCTGTACTTCGCCACTCTCCTACTGCCCCAAGCTATCACTTAGAGCAGGGGTAGTCAAACTGTGGCCTTCCAGATGACCATGGAGTACAATTCCCATGAGCCCCTGCCAGCGTTTGCTGGCAGGGGCTCAAGGGAATTGTAGTCCATGGACATCTGGAGGCCCGCAGTTTGACTACCCCTGATGTAGAGGCTCCCACGGGTAATTTTCTTATTACAACGAAAGCATTTTGACCTCTGTGACTGTTTACTTTCTAAACTTGGGGATCAGTCTTTTATCTACAGAAACGCTCACTTTGGGGTTGCTTCCCCTGATTTGGGGGTTTCAGGAGGCAGGAGGAAATCTCCCCTAAAATACCTACTTTCACAGTGATTCTAGTTCTCCCCCCCCCCCCCATGCACACACTCTCATTGGGACCCGGAAGTTATTGGGGGCGACACTCTGTTTTTGGGGCAAAACTCTTATGATTTGAGGACAATATTTTTATCATAGAGTTTCCCCAAAATCCAGAGTGTCACCTCCAGTGTGTGAGGTGTGCCAATGTCACTTCTGGGTGATGTCAGCATGCAGGATGCTCATCTGAGTTTGGTTACATGAAGGGGGAGAGCGCCCCCTTCCCCACTGACAGTGTAGTGGCACCTGGGAATGGCCAAACTGTGGCTCTCCAGATGTTCATGGACTACAATTCCCATGAGCCCCTGCCAGAATCATGCTGGCGGGGGTTCATGGTATTGTAGTCCATGGATATCTGGAGAATCACAGTTTGGCCACCCCTGCAAATCTATGTACACAAAGTGTGCCTTAGTCAAGGTGGGATGGACCATTATATGGCCTGATATCACATATTTAGGGGGTCCTTTAGAGCCCATCCCCTCTCCTAGAACTTTATGGTAACACATGGACAAGGGCTGTGAAGCACAGAGGTGAGGGAGCTCCCATTTCTCCACGTCACAGGGATTATACAAAACTCCGCCAAGCTTGCGAACAAATCAGAAAGCGTGTCCATATCTCAGTCTCCACATCCTGTGAGGACATGAGGGCAGCAAAGACTTTGCTGTGAAGGAGCAGAAGTGGACGGGTGGCCATAAGTAGTAAGCATGAGAAGGTTGTTAATTTTACACCCTGAGTCACACCATTAGCTCAGGTTTTTTCAACCATGGTTTCATGAAACTCTGGTTTATTGACGGCACTGCAAGGATTCCCCAAATAATTTTAAATATATTTTTTAATTCTTAAATATTTATTGGGTGATATCTGTAACATAAATAAAGCTAGAAAGGGATGGTGGGAGGAGTTAGGTCTCATCACATACCTGATTGGCTGGCCATCGAATAAACGGCCAATCAGGTAGCTGGGGAGAGCACCAGCCCTGGCCTTGGTGCCAGGGTGGCTGCCTGCTATGGGGAGGTAGGATGGAACCTGCGGGGGCCACGACACCAGCCCTCCCCGCCACCTGCCCCGACTGCCTTTGAGCTGTGTGCTTAGACGGCTGCGCAGCCTAGGCAGGTGCTGCCCTGCCATGCAGAAGCTGACTACCTGATGGGTGGTGGCTGGGAGGGGGAGGCGAGTCACAGCTTTGGCTCCACGTGGTTTCCCAGCTGCCATGGGGAGGTCGGGAGGGAGGCTGGGGGGAGCCAGGATGCTAGCCATCCCTGCCACCTGCCCATCCACTCTCTTGCCCATGGCCCCAGCTTGCTTCTGAGCCTCATGCTTGGCTGCCTGTGCGGCCAGCTGGCAGGCAGGGGCTGGGGGGTAGAACAGCTGTGGCCTCACCTGTGCCACCTTTGAGCTTCCTACCCCTTTCCTCCCTTCCCTCTCATTTGCCTTCCTTCCTTCCTTCCTTCCTTCCTTCCTTCCTTCCTTCCTTCCTTCCTTCCTTCCTTCCTTCCTTCCTTCCTTCCTTCCTTCCTTCCTTCCTTCCCCTTTCTTTCCTTCCTTTCTTCCCCCTTCTTTATCCCCTTTCTCCTTCCCTCCCCTCCCTCCCTTCACCTGGAGATCCTAGCACCCCATTGCATTCTGGGATACAATGGGCTTTGCCCCTAGTGACCAAGTATGGTCATGCTGACTCACTCCTTTCTCCCAAAATAGCCAATAATGAGCCTGGAGTGGGTGGGAAGGGGAGGGGCCCCAGGTGTGCGTGTACCCAGCTATGCATCCCAATGATATTCTGCATGAAGAAGCCTGAAGAACATTTTGGGGGTTTCTCAATTGCTCAAAAAATTGAGAAAGGCTGCATTAGTCTCAGGAAATCTGTCCTCTAAAGCAGGGGTAGTCAACCTGTGGTCCTCCAGATGTCCATGGACTACAATTCCCATGAGCTCCTGCCAGCAGATGCTGGCAGGGACTCATGGGAATTGTAGTCCATGAACATCTGGAGGACCACAGGTTGACTGCCCCTGCTCTAAAGGACAGGTAATACAAGTGCCTGTCAGTTCATTGCTACAGACACGCCAAGCTTCTCCTAGACCATTTACGCACTGGAGGTTTCATGCCGGACTGCAGGCTGGAGTTTTAGTCATGGCAGGTTGCCCCACTTCTTCCTGCACCCACACGGGGGTGCATTTGCCCTGGTGCACCTTATCGGTCCCTGATTTGTGCTCCTGCGCAGGAGCTGGGGCAGTGAAGTTCCCAGTGCATAAATGGTCCTAGGCAGAACTCTTCCAAGCAGGAACAACAAACAGAAACAGGCACCTTCTCATGAAGCGTGAAACAAGTTTTTAAGGAAAATACACGGCCAAACTTTTTGAACACAAAAGGCCCACTAAAAAATAAAGGCAAATCCAAACCACAAAAGTGTTAAATAAAAGTTGATTTTTAACTGTAAGATGTCGTTTCAGAGAAAGGGGTGCTGGTGATCCCAATGAATAGCTGGACCACAATCTTCTCACAGTTTTATCCTGGGATACGAATCTGAATCTATCAGATAATCCTTCCTCTGTCCTCTGAGTGTTAATCTACTGGACTCTATGTCACTAACTCTAAAACAAACTAGTGAAGTTATACGAAGTTGGTCTGGTTTAAGGGACTGAGTGACAGGCAGGGTTGTGGTAGAGTTGAGGTCCAATTCCTGCTTAGCCGTAATGAAGCTCCCTGGGTGATATTCCTCTCTTTCCTTTTATCCTGTTAGTTATTGATCACCAGTTCTAGAAGAAGAAGAGCTGGTTCTTATATGCCGCTTTTCTCTACCCGAAGGAGTCTCAAAGTGGCTTACAATCGCCTTCCCTTTCCTCTCCTCACAACAGACACCCTGTGAGGGAGGTGAGGCTGAGGGAGCCCTGATATTACTGCCCAGTCAAAACAGCTTTATCAGTGCCATGGCGAGCCCAAGATCACCATCTCACCAGATTAGAAGTCCGTGCTCCTAACCACTACACCAAACTGGCTCTAGTCAAATGTAAGATCCTGGTCCATATTATTATTCCCTTAAATGATCTAGGACCAGGGGAATGGGCCACCTGATCATATAAGAGCCTGCATGTCAATTAAGATCAGTATCAAAGGCTCTGCTCCATCTGTCCCCACCTCACCTCAGCAGGTAGCTGCAGGCAGAATCTTTTTGGTGGTGGCACCTCAGCTGCGGAATACCCTCCCCATTGTTTGTTGCCTAGTTTGCTAAGCTTTGACCACATCTTGATCTACCAAAAATAATGTCATGTGAAATTGTGCAGCCTGTTCTAGTTCATCTTAGATCATATTGTGTGTTAAAATGTTTATATTCATTGCTAATATCACAACCAACCATTTATCAGGGAAAGGTAGGCTAAAATGTCTTAAATATAAAATAAAATAAAGAAGGTGTTAACACCTCTTCTACAGGGTAGGTAGTGACATTGTTGATAGATATGGCATCTCATAGAATCATAGAATCGTAGAATGATACAGTTGGAAGGTACCTCATGGGTCATCTAGTCCAACCCTCTTACAATCTGTAAGAGAAGAGAAAACCTTGAGAGGAAAGATAGAAACGATTCAGCCTGGGACATATTTAGTATCATGGAGTGATGAGAGATCTAGTGCGGAAATAGTCAACAGACAGCAAGTGTTTTGGAACTGGATGGCAGAAGAGCATTCAGGAGAGCTGAGAAAGAGCTGGGAGCTACCTGCATTTAGGTGATACAGAAAGCCCTGGAAATTTATGTTAAAGTCAGAGGCTATAAAAGAATTAAGAGAGAGGAAGAGGAAGAAGAGCTTCTCCCAGGGGAAATGCCCAGTGAGTGACTGGGCAGATAGAAAGAGAACCAGCTGGGCAAGAGTCATGGAAAACAAAGGGGTGAAGGGAGTAAAGGAGAAGCCAACGATCTGTTGGAATATGCAAGACCTGTAGCATGCATGATTGAACAGGATATGTGGAATGGCCTGCAGGGGGCAGCAGAGGAGATGTATAGTTAGGATGTTTAGGTCACAAACGTCTTGATATTTTTCATATAATCTCTGTGTCCTGATTGGCTCAATGGGAGACTTCCTGCTCCTGTGAGCACATATCCTCCCTGCTTGCCTCCAGAACAAACCAGACAAGATCAGAGAATCTCTTTTTTTCTCACCATAGGAAACAATGGAAGTTGGATGGGGGCACCCTTTTCGGGTGTCCATAAATTTGGATCCCCTAGTACAATCTTTTTAAAACTTGCGGTCTCCTTTGAGGGGAGCGTGACACAGCATTGCTGTAAATTTGGTGCATCTACTTCAAACTGCCACACCCCCCCAGAGCACAGAACAGATGAAAAAGCAAAATTTCCCATTGACTTTAATGGTGCCGAATCAATTCGTCTGATCCTGAATCTCTGAATCCGAACCAATAATTTGGGTGATTTGGATTTGGTTGACTCGATTCGGCCTGAATCTGAAATGTACTGAATTTTTTTTTTCTGGGCCCATCCCTACTTCCTACGTACTTGCCTGCAAAGCAACAGACAGAATGAACAACAGGACAGGACAGTGAGGCAGTAAGGAATCTCTCTTCTGTACAAAGTTGTTTCTCTTCTAAGTAAAACTATTTCATCTGTCTACGCTTATTCCAACTCTGCCAATAAGGTCAACTGTATCAAAAACATCAAGGGAAGTCAAGAATGATGCGGATGGAGTCACAGTGTTGTAGTGGTGCTGGATTTCGAATGTGGAACAAATAGGTTCGAATCTCCACTCATGCCACAGACACTTGCTGGTTGATTTTCTCAGCCTCACACACCTCACAAGGGTGTTGTGGGGATAAAATGGAGGAGAGGAGAATGCAGTAATCTGCTTTGGAGAGAAAAGGTGTGGTATAGATGAAGGCAATAAAATGATCAAGGTTCAATGGATTTGGTAGGGAGAAGGTTGGACCTAAGTTCTGTTAGAGAGCAGCTGTAGTGGAGCACAGCGGTCAGAAACCAGGTTGCAGGAATAAAAAAGGTTGAGGGAAAGACGATGAGGGCAACAGAAGTAAGCAGTGTGAGTTAGGAATTTGGAGGCCAAGGACGTAAGAAAACCAAATGGCATTTGGAGACAGAGGATGAGACGAAGAATGGCTTTTTAAGGATGTAAGGAAAGGGGTATATTGATGGCCAGAGGAGAGAAGCCAGTGGAGTTGTGTTAGATCAGGGATGGCCAAATTGTGGCACTCCAGATGTCCATGGACTATAATGGCACATGGCAGGGGCTCATGGGAATTGTAGTCCATGGACATTTTGAGAGCCACAGTTGGACCACCCCTGCCTTAGACAGACTAGGTCAGGGGTAGTCAAACTGCGGCCCTCCAGATGTCCATGGACTACAATTCCCATGAGTCCCTGACAGTGAAGTGGCAGGGGCTCATGGGAATTGTAGTCCATGGACATCTGGAGGGCTGCAGTTTGAGTACCCCTACACTAGGTGATGAAAAGGAAATAGCAGGAGATGGCAAAAGATAAAAGTTGGGAAGGCCTAGGACCAAAGGGGCATATATTGGGGGGGGGGCGGGGGATGGATGAGGTCAACAGAGCAGTCAGGTGACATGTGGAAAATGTTGGAGATGTGGAAGGGGGGACTGGGTGAGAAACAGTGGCAGAAGGGAAGAGATCCAAGTGGATAGTTTCAGTTTTAACACTGAGAGAAGCACAACTTTGAGTCAATGGGGAGTGGGGAGCAAGACTTGGTGGGACATCAAATGAGGCGAATCACTGAGGATTCCTTGAGTGGGTGTGGACTGGGAGAAGTGTTGGTAGGGTTACCAGGTCTGGTTGGGAAAATTCCTGGAGCCTTTAAGGGCAGAAGGCAGAATTTTGGGCTGAGAGGGCCCTCAGTGGGGCATAATGTCACAGAGTCCGTTTCCTAGAGCAGCTATCTTCTCCAGGGAAACTGGTCTCTATTACTTGGGAGACAAGCTGGAATTCCAGCTGATCTCCAACCATCACCCTAGAGACTACCCCCTCATCACAGGTGTAGGAGTATTACTCAGCCTGGCAAGGCCTTCATGTTGAGATGTTCCTAAGTTAGTGGCATGAATCGTAAAACCCAAACTAAGAAATGTAAACAGAATACGGTTTTGCCACTCCTTACATGCAGACAGAATTATTCCTTTCAGGGACTCCAAATGTCTGTCTCCACTGATGCTGGTATACCTCAGGATTTACTTACAATGCCATGGAAAGCATATGTATAAGTGTAAAAGGCTCCCCATTCTTCTTTGTTCTTCCCAGATCTTTTCGTTCTGGGACCACTTCCTCTGCTACAAAAACCCCTTCCCCAAACTGAATTTACTCTCTTTCTGTAGGATATGAAAGCCACCGTGGTGAAGCGGTTAAAGAGTGGCAGCCTATAATCCAGAGAATTGGGCTTGATTCCCCACTCCTCTACATCAGTGGTCCCCAACCTGCGGGCCGCGGCCTGGTGCCGGGCCGCAAAGGCCATGGCGCCGGGCCGCGGCTCCCTCTCCCCGCCCCCCCCCGCAGTAAAAAACTTCCCAGGCCGCAAGCTTGCGGCCCGGGAAGCTTCTTACTGCGGGAGGGCAGGGAGAGGGAATCAGGGCCGGGCCGCGCCCTGATGTGTGGGCGTGGCCCGCGCAGGCGCGGCCCGATGCCCTGCCGGTCCCCAGCCTCATAAAGGTTGGGGACCACTGCTCTACATGAAGCCAGCCGGGTGACCTTGGGCCATACACAGTTCTTTCAGAGCTCTCTCAGCCCCACTTACCTCTCAGGGAGTCTGCTGTGGGGAAAGGAAGTCACTTTGAGACTCCTTCGGGTAGTAAAAAGCGGGGTACAAAAAACGGCTCTTCTTCTAAAAAGACCAGACTGGAGGTGATGTGAAAGACCTCTACCTGAGGCCCAGGAGATCCTCTGTCAGCCTGAACAGAGAGTATTGACTTTGATGAACCAATGGCCTGATTCAAAATAAGGCAGCTTCACGTGTGTTCAAAGGAGACAGGAGGCAGCTGGGCCGGAGGGTTTATCAATGTCATGGAATTGCTAAGGAGCAGGGTGGGGATACTGCTTCAGAACAAGGAAGTGAATCAGCATCACAACTCTTATGCATTGTTGTTCCTGTATATATTTCTGAAACAGCCTACGGGGTGGGACGTGTCCGGCTGTTCAAGTTGGAATAGGGCCAATCAGGGTGCAGCCAGCTTTGTCCTGATTGGCCCTGCCCCTGCAGCTCCCACCCTCCATCCCTGGACTCTAGTCTCTTTGCTTTCAGTGCCTGGAGCCAGCAGCAGGTAAGGAGGGAGGGCCCTGGGCAAAGGGTCGGGGTGGAGGCCTTGCTAACGAGGGCCTCGTGGCCTTTTAGGCTGGGCCTGCTGACGAGAGCCTCCCGGCCTGCTGACTACCTGCTAAGGATCTCTGTTTCTGCCCTGCTAACAAGCTGCCCAGCCCCCGCCTACCCCACTTGATTTGGCTGCGAGCTGCAGCCCAAAGCCACCTTAAGCTGCCTGGCCAGGGGCTAGGGAAAGAGACCCTTTCAAGGCCTGTTCTTAGGAACGGGCTTTGAAGCTAGTCTGAATTAAAAATTGGGAAATTCTCAGGCATACAAACAGGGCAGACAGTCTTACAGAATGAACCTGTAAAACCAAGGAGCCTGAATTAGAACTGGGAGATTTTTGAAAGAAGGTGACATTTTGGGAGAACTGTGCTGGTAAAGGTGGCTGAATGAGAAGAGATGAAGGATCTGGAGGGGTGAAAGAAGTAAGAGATGGGGGAGATTTCTGGATGACAAAGCAACAGTGCAAAGAAAGGGCAGGAGAAGGGCATTAGAGGGGACTAACATACAGGGGTTCAGTGAGGAGAGAGAGGGCAGACGGGTTCTGTAAGGCTAGGGACAAGCCCAGCCAGGATCACACAAACATTGAAACCAGGGCCCATTCTGCACACATAAGATAATGCATTTTCAATGTGCTTTGGCAGCTGGATTTTCCTGTGCAGATCAGGAAAATCTACTTCCAAACAGCATTGAAAGTGCATTATCTTTTGCGTGCAGAAAAGGCCCAGGTTTGTAGCCAGGAAATTTTTATGGGGGCAGGTGGAGAAAGTAGTACAGGGGTGACCAGACATCTTATTTATTTTCCCTGCTCTACTTCAATGTGATTTTACAACCTTCCTTTTTTTTAAAGCAGGAGAATTCTTCAGCCCTGCTAGCGGCCAATTCTGTTTGTTGTCAGTTGCACAGAGAATTCACATTGGGAAAATCCATGGCAGGACTCACACCTTTTTTTTAACCTCAACTCCTTCCTTTTTCACACAGAGAATTGACACTTGAAAGACATGTGACATATTTCATGCCAACCATTAAGTATTGATTGGAAGGGCATGCCAAACGGTGGGTGGGGCCTGCTCTTTTTCCTAACACCGTGGCCTGTTTGAAGGCATCACAGATCATCCTAGAGCAGGGATCCATGAGAGCTCCCCAAGAGCTCCCCGGCCTTTCCTCTATATCCTGCCTTAATAAATTCGGACACAAGCTCTTCCCAACTTTGCCAAGAAAGCAAGGAACTGGCTGATTCCATTGACTTGGGGGCAATATTCTCACCTGCTTACCTTGCCTGGGAAAGGGGGGTGAAGCCTAGATGCCTACTCCTGCCTCAAACTCTCCTTTATCTCCCCCTCAGACCTCCTTGGGTGTGACAGGGAAGTGTGGCCAGCTGGTCTGGTTCCGGGACTCCTCAAAACTGGAAAAATATTTCAGGGGGTCCTCCATGGTCAAAGAGTTGGAAAAGGCTATCCTAGATTGTGTCTCCGTGCTGGGCTAGTAGGGCTTCTAGAATAAGGCAATTTCCCTGCTTCTCTCTCCCACTGCAGTTGACTACCCATGTGGGGGGGAGGGGGCGGGGACAAAGTGTGGGACTGCAGGGAGGGAAGGATCAGCAGGAATTACTCTCCCTTCTTCTCCCCATAGGGATGCTGTTCCTTCAGAAGGGCTTCTATGAACCAAACCTGCACCCACTTTCTGAAGGCATAATTTTACAAACCACGTGGTGTAATGCCATAGAGTCTACTCCCCAAAGCAGCCATTTTCTCCAGGGGAACTGAGCTCTGTGGTCTGGAAGTCTACAGAAATCTCCAGCCCCCCCCCCCCCCCCGGAGGCATGCAACCCCAATTCCAGTGGGGCGTCTCATGAACGCTAGTTTGGCATGATCCTCCCATTTTGTTTAAGTCAAAAGAAGCATGCAAGCCCAGCTGCACATTTATGTGGGCACCCAACACTCACTCTATGTTTTCGGTGAGGAGAAAGAAGGCCTCAAAATGATATTTCCACCAGCCCACTGGAGCAGGCTTTTTTAGCCAGGGTTTCGTGAAACCCTGGTGTTTCTTGACAGGTTTCCCATATGGGTGGCAGTTAATTAATTTTAAATATATATTTTTAAAATTTGTTAAATATTTCTTGGGTGATATGACCGTATATGGTCATGTCAACCCACCCACCCCAAAACAACCAATGATGGGCCTGGAGGGGGTGGGAATGGGAGGGGCCCCAGGTGGGCGTGTCCACAGCTCTGCTTCCCAACTACATTCTGTACGATCACACCTCTTCTGGGGTTTCTCAAAAGCCTGAAGAATATTTCAGGGTTTTCTCGAGGTTAAAAAAGTTGGAGAAAGCTGCGGTAGAGGGCCTAGAAAACAAATTCATCTAAATATGTTCTCCTGAGAAATACCACTCTTGATCACCATTAAAAAAATAAAAGCAACCTGAAATTCATTTCATAGAGCTGTGCTGCTAAATAGTCTGGACAGATTTTGTTTTGCTGTACCGAGGCGTCCGTTTTCATTTACACACACAAAAAAACCTATCCCAAACTGAACAGATGGTTTTAGACTCGGCTTCTGGAATGTAAACATGATGGGCCTAACATAAAAGAACCAGAAGGATCAAGGGGGGGGGGGATATCGGAGAAGCTAAGCTAGTTTAGAATAGAATTAGGAAATGGAAATTCTTAAGGTAATCAGAATGTGGGACCAGGGCAGTGTATGTGGAGGGCACAATTGACATGTGGTGGAAGATGGTCCCTTGCAAATCTGTCCCTCTGCCCCCCCCATCCTGTTTTCCTTCAGATAGATATTATTCTGGGCCCCGCTTTTTTTTTTTATAAAATAGGCAAGCTTTATGGGTTTTTTTGCCCAGCAAGGTTTCTGTTTGGCTGAGCAGTTCAAGGATCATGGATGCTTTAGGCTGATCCTGCATTGAGCAGGGGGCTGGACTAGAGGGCCTGCATGGCCCCTTCCAACTCTATGGTTCTATGATTCTATGATCCTGCATTGAGCAGAGGGCTGGACTAGAGGGCCTGCATGGCCCCTTCCAACTCTATGATTCTATGATTCAATGGTAAAAAGAAATGTTGAGAAAGGCTGTTCTAAGGCAAGGATTGTAATATAACAAATGAACAACCACTTTTGCTTATTTGTTGTATCCAATGAGATGTATAGGTTATAGTCCAATTGCAAGGCTCTGTTAAGAGCCAATCAGGTTGTTTGGTGGGAAGCCCAGTGTATAAAAGTGCATTAGGTTGTGTGTTAGTTTTTCAGAGTTTGGTTGGTGTTAATAAAGAGTTGGATTACCGAAAATACTGCATCTGCATCTACTGAACCCGTAAACTTAACACCTTAGACTACAAGGTTTGAGCCTTGGGCTGAGGATGGTGGATATTACATCACCCCCCCCACACCCCGAGGAACTATCACACTAAACTGAGAAACAGACCCTTGTTGTTGCTCTCCTTTGCCGCCACCCCTCCCCGCCAAATAAGGTGGGCCTTTCCCCCCTTTCCAGATCACATGTAATCAAGTTGCTTTTCAACTCTCCTTGGGGTCTGTCCACAATAAACCACGTGGATGAGGTCACCAAACAACAGGGTAGAGTCCAGGAGAGGAAAAGACAAGAGAAACGATTCCCTTCCCATCTCATAATGCCTCTTGGCAAGCTGCTGAGGGAGTTACTGGTTGTGACCTTCCCTCACGCTATCAAGAGGAACAGCCACCGAGCATGGTGAATAAGGGCAAATCCCAGAAGCACTACATTAGAAAACACAGCCCCCCCCCCAGCCCACCGCCCCATGATCCCAATCTCCTGTTTCACGCCTCAGAGCCAGGCAATGGACACATGGACGACAACGACGACAAAGGCCTTGAAATGACACGCCTGGAAGGACCTGACGGGCTTCTCTCCAGCGGCCTCGCCGGGACCGGATGTCATTTGAAGACTAGCAAGCCTATCGGATGGCAATGGAGAGTACGGAGATGCGATACTCACATCATTGGGAATGGTGAGTTCATGAGTACTGGCCGGGGGACTGGCATCCAAACCTGGGCATATGCAAGGGAAAATGGTTATCACTGGAAGAGAAAGTCCTGCTCACTGTCTGGTATTTCACCAAAATAACAGACCTTGTGCATTTCTCAGGCTGCACCGGGGCCGGAGGGGGAAGGGAGGAAGACACTTTGGTAAAATAGCCAGGAAAGCACTTCCTAACACACAGAACCCCAGGACTCCCCAACAAATATTGCCTCAGTGATCGCTTGACTTGTACAGCTGGTTCCACAATTGTACGTAATCTCACCCCAACTTGCCTATATGTGTGTGTGTGTTAGGCAGGGATTCTCCGCTGGGGTTCCATAGAACCCCGGGGTTGTGCGAGAGCTCCCCGGGGGTTACACAATTCCCCCCAGAAGTTCTGATGGCTGGTGACATCACTAGAAGTCACTGGAGGCCATTTTCCTTGCTGGTCTACAGGCTTAGTCTCTTTCTCAACAAGGATTGCTCAACTGATTGGCGGGTTCCTGTATCTTACTTCTGCACCCACTTCTCCGAAGGGGCATGTCGCCACTCTTGGGGTTCCGCAAAGCATGAAAAAATATTTCAGAGGTTCCTTCATGGTCAAAAGGCTGAAAAAGGCTGGTGCAGGGGAAATAAAATCATTCCTGCCCTATCTTGCTGTCCATCCGTGTTGCCTTATATCCTGGGCCCAGCACTCAGAACCCTATGGCTGTTTGGAAGTGTAATATTTTTAGCTCATAGACAAATGCCCCAACAACAAATGCCCCAATTTGATGGAAGGGCAGGCTATGTCTAAAAAAGTGGACATCAACTTTGGGTTGGGAAATATCCAAAGCTTTGGGGGTGGGGTCTGGAGAGGGCGGGGTTTGGGAAGGAGAGTCCCCAGCCGGATAGAACATAATGAAGTCAACTCTCCAAAGCAGCCATTTTGTCTGAGGGAGCTGATCTCTGTCATCTGGAGGGCAGCTGTAATTCTGGTAGATCTCCAGGCCCCACCTTCTTAAGATTTGTCCTTAATTCCTAGAAGATTCTCTAATGATATTTTCTTAGCTTTGTTTGCTAGAATTCCAAATATCTAAGTGGCCGTTGGCTCTCAAGTCAACCTATGGGGGACACAATGTTGGTCATTTTTCTGCTCATTCTATTCCCACATTCTTCTAGAAAATAAGAACATATGTTAAGAATTCATTTGTGAGCCACCGATGAAAATTTTGGTTTGAAAACGGTTTGTGCATCTGGACTCCGCTCTGATTCTATTTGAATAAACGAAGAAAAGGACTTTTGCCTACACCAGTTTCTTTATCTGTATGGCTTCACGCAGCTGGTGGGTCCATTCGTTCTTGGTGCCCACCTGGAAGCTGGCAACCTTAGTACCCCCACACTGTATTCGAGGTCTCCGCCTGACTTTTGTGTGCAGGCTGCCCAAAACAGATAGTTTACACACACATATACATACACACCATTACTTGCTGCACACTACACTGATACCAACTGCATGTGGGGGGGGGGGGGAGACGTGTCCAGTGGGAGGACAGATACTAGGAAATTACTGTCTACTGAGATCTGACCAGAACCACCAATGATTCAACCTGAGGGGAAACAGGGGAAATGGCAGGATAAGAGCCGAGCTTCCTGGGATGGCGCTGAGAGAAAAACTGTCTCTCTTGTTTCAGATTTTGTCCAGAAACAAGTTACAATGAGCACAGCCTCCAGAGGAGCATGAAAATTGCAGGTGGAGGGAAAATTTCAGGTCCATGACAGACAAACCAGCAAAGGTGGGCCTGAAGTGAGAAGGAGTGGCAGATAGCGTGACTTCCAGTGTCATCCTAAACAGTTATACCTTTCTAAGCCCATTGACTCTGATTGGGAGGGCTCTGTTTGTCCAGTAATTCTGATAGGGCCATTCAGTCTGTGTTATAGTTGCAGTCCTATGACCCAGTTCCTTATCCATTTGCTGCTGGAATAGATCCACGGGGCAGGGATTTCTGGACTGACATACTGATCCGCACTCTGTCTCCACTCACAAACACACACACGACCCTCTTGCGGTGTGTACTCCCATGCTGAGTGATACATGGCTGAGGTGAAAACTCCTCCTTTTTGATAAACATCAAAGAACCATAGAGACTTCTACAGAACTGCTGTTCGAGAGAAAACAGAGAGGTATTTCTTGGAGATCTCCAGCCACCTATTGGCTGGCTACCCTGGTAACATAATATGAAACTGTGGTTGACACAGTATGCTAGAGAGATGATCCTCAGCTTGGAAATACATTGGATTTAATCCTAGGGATTCTACTTCCAAGGAAAAGAATTTGGGACTAAAGTTAGTCCTCTTCTTAGGACTGCAAGTCCATTTTAAAACTCTCCCCCCGCCACATACACACACACCAGTGTTTGACAGAAGCTTGTTTTTAACAATTCAGCAAGTTATTAAGGGTGATGAGGAGTGTTAAAAAAAGGAGAAAGGCACTGAAACACAACTGGACGGAAAGGTCAACCTCAGGGTTATGTAGGGTTGCCAACTTCATGCTGAGAAATTCCTGGAGGTTTGTGGGTGGAGCCTGGGAAGGGCAGAGTTTGGGGGGGGGCTCTGCAGGGTCTAGGGCTATAGCAGCCTCCCAAGCAGCCATTTTCTCCAGGAGAACTGATCTCTGCAGCCTGGAGATCAACCTCCACCTCAGGGAGTTTACCAGCCAGAACCTGGAGGTTGGCAACCCTATAAATGGCTTGTGATTCTATCCAGAGTTTACCGTAAGTATATCAGCACCTGCTAGATGGATCCCAAAAGAAAACTGAAGTGTCTCTTGGACCACACTTTCCACAAAGCTGCCATTTTGTCTCGGGGGCACAGATTTTTTTTAAATCAGAAGTGGCATGGTGCCACATAAAAAGCTACAGGGTTTAAAAAAAAAATTTTCCCCTCTCAACATCGCTGGGAGTGGTTGTGGGTAACAGAAGCGTGATAAGGTGATCCTTACTCCTACTGGGGAACAGAACTCCTACAGGCAGAACAGGAAAAACTCTGCCTCCTCCAGTCCCCTCTTGTACACAAATGACGAAATTGCCCCTGGCTACCCTGGTCACCCTCTCCAGGCACCACCAATGCCCTTTATCTCTGGAAATATTGGAATCAGCTGGGCAGCCTAGACAGGCATAGGGTTAGACCAGGCTTTATCAACCAGGCTTTCATGAAAACCTGGTGTTTCTCGACAGCCCTGCAAGTGTTTCCTGAATGGGTGGGAGTTAATTTATTTTTTATATATTTTTCAGATTGGTTAAACATTTATCGGGTTATATGACCATATATAGTCATCTTGGCTCACCCACCCCGCTCCTCCCAAAATGGCCAATGATGGGCCTGGGATGGGTGGAAAGGCCCCGGTTGGGCATCTACACAGCTACGCTTCTGAACTATATCCTGTGCAACTGTTCCACTTCTAGGGTTTCTGAAAGCCTGAAGAATGTTTCAGAGGTTCTCAACAGTAAAAAGGCTGAGAAAGACTGGGTTAAACAACTCAAGCCATGCACATTTGCCAGTCCTTTCTAGTTTAAAGAGAAGCAAAGGCTGAACTGAGAAGAATATTTACATGCTACTAACATGTCAAAGTGTGATGAGTATATTATCGACATAGTAATTGACTGGAAAAGCATTTTAGCTGGTAATGTTTAAATTAATAAGATTCCAGCTGTCTACACAGTGTGGTTCACTGGTTAGTGTCAGATTAGAATCTGGGAGAACAAGCTTCGTCATCACTTCACCACAGAGGTTTGCTGGGTAACCCTGGGCTGGGATTGCCCAGGGGGTTACCAACATCGGGAGGGTCTAGCCTGGCATATCGGCCACGTTGCTGGTTAACATGACGATGTCACTCACGTCCCACCTGTGCCATATATGGCATCATTACCTCACTGTGCAACAAGGCACCACTCTGGTATTTCAGCAAATCCTCTATGATTTTACCATAGAGTTTTTGCTCAAGTCCCAGAGCATTATCGAGTTGCCAGTGACAGGATGACATCACTTCTGGTGTACTCCAGAAGCGATGTCACCACTTTGCTGGCAACATGGCCGAAATGTTGGGCTAGGCCTCGCACAATGCTTATAAGACCCCTTGCTGGCCAGTGGATTGATGGTGGTGGTGGGGATCGGGGTTGGGGGATCCACACTTCGAGGATGGGCCTGGCAAGCCTAACCTGGGCCAGTTACACACTCGCAACCTAATCTACCTCAGAAGATGGTTGTCATATAGATAAAAGAAAAGAATGACATATGCCCCTTTGCCATTGGGGAGAAATGCGGGGCATGAATGGAAGTAAACCAAATAAATAATGGTGATGCCCATAAAACAGATCATATCAGAATTAACGTTTGTTTCCTTATGCCGTACATTGTTTGGACTGATGTAATTGAACATGGCCACGAGGAAATCCTCTAGATTTCCCGTGAACATCAGGCCGTAAATTTTTGCCTGGCACGTAGACAGATGCAGGCTACCCTATGGATAGAGTGGGGATGTTAAAGAAGTGTAGTTGCACAGATAAGCAGAAAACTGAAAATGGAAAGAACCAAACACTGCGCTTAAAAAAAATGCAGAAGTGTCCTTTTAAAGAGGGTTATTTTAAGCCTGAAATGCCATTCGAAACTACAAGAGGCCCTAGTCTTCTCTAGAGCTCAGGGTAACCTGGGGCCTGTACTGCGTCCAATTGCCCTTGATCTTGCTCACTGAAAGTCCATCACTTCCTCTAACCAACATGACAGAAGGAGGCATTTTAGTACGACTATCAGCTGCGGCAAGGTCTGATTCCAGAGAGAATTCTCTTCACAACGAAAAGAGCCTACAAAATTTCCCTAAAGCCTTTTATTTTTTACCTGCGGATTGGCCCATCAGATTTTGAGCTTCTTCGGAGGAATGTAAGGGCAGCTTTTCTCCTGAAGAGCAAAGAAGAAACAGATTTTAGGGTGTTTGCCTTCGAGGAGATAAGCGATGTCACTTCATCTAGGAAGCTCAAAATATGATGAACAAAACGGGTAGAACAGGCAGTCCTGCGACGGTCCTAATGACACGAAGATATATTCTGTAACACGCACAAGCGGCATCTATCTGCCTGCCCAGGGCTCTCGTGACCAGGAATTAACCTTATTCTGCATTTGGCTGGTATTCATGAGACCCTTACGAGATCTTTCGTGAAGGCCAGATTAGGCTTGCTTCAAAGGAAGGGCTGAACTGTTTGAATCATGGACCTCTCCCTGCATTTCTCACGAACATCCCATTCTGAGTGTTCAGCGTCTTGGAATAGAGGAATGAAATATTCTAGGCAGTCCCTAAAAATATCATAAAGATCTGCAGGGAGTGACATACTTTTTGAGTGTCCCAGCTGATGGCCTCCCACATACAAAGCCCATAGACATATCACTGAAAAACGTTCGCTGTTGTCCAATCTCAGAAGCTAATCAGTTAGCTAGTTAATAGCGGGATGGGAGACAACCCGGGAGACTGCGGACATGTGACCATTTAACCTATTTGTTTTCCCATGAAGCAAAGCAGTTTAAACCTCTCCCCTAGTAGCGGACTGAACTCATGCCAATCACGAAGAACAATTGATCTGAAATATCGCTCTAGAGCAGGGATGGACAAATTGTGGCTCTCTGGATGTCCATGGACTACAATTCCCATGAGCCCCTGCCAATTGGCCAAGCTGGCAGAGGTTCATGGGAATGGTAGTCCATGGAACATCTCGCGTGCCACCGTTTGGCCACCCGTGCTCTAGGTTCTCCAACCCCTCCCCCACTGAGAGTGGCAACTTCCGTTTATATCATCTCTATCTCCTAATTTCTTTTCATTCAACAAAATGAGCTTAGAAAGAAGAGAGAAAACTGCACAGGTAAGAAGAGAAGGAAATCCATAAAGGGAATCTGGGTACGTACCAGGGAAAGCAGGGGTGGTCTGTCCAAGGGGAGTAAAGGGGGTTTGCTGCATAGCCAACTGGTGGAGCTTGGTCAACTGCTGAGGGGTAGGAGGGACATTAGAACTAAGAAGGTTATTGTTATCGAGTACAAGAACAAAATTATAATCAAAAAAATAACAACGACAGGAAGCCATGTGGCGACACGGCAAACACAGCTTTAACAAAAAGGACTTGGCCTGGGTACGTGCCATCGTGCCCACGGATCGAGGCACTTGTGCTCGAGCAGGGTCTGAAATACAGGAGCCTAGTTTGGGCTTTCGGACTCGGAAAGCTGAAAGGGAAGAGAGGAGAACAATGCCAACAAGCTCCTCTGGGTCCCCGTTGGGGAGGAAGGCGTGGCCTATGAAGTCCGTCACTCAATCAGTCAGTCGAACAAATCCTGCCCATACAATTATCCTTTTTTCTCCTGACAAAGGTTCGGCCACTCGATTCTGGGGCAGATGGAGTGTCTTGTTTTACCTGAGCCAAATTAGCTCCAAAAGCCCAGTGCATAATCAACCCAGGTTAGGAGCTCTGTGGCCACAGACTAGGAGCTGGTCTCTAAACGACATGGCGAGAGGCATTCTGGGGGCCCAAACAATGGTCCAGTTGCCTGTGGCCAAAATAGGTGTGTATTTCAGACCCTGTTCACCCCTTGTTGTGCTCGGAACTTTTGATCGCCCCTTTACAAAGACCTTGTAAAGAGGACTGCATTTTGCAATACATTTTGTGCTGTTCTCTCATACGATCGTCGAAGCAAACAAAAGGATCATCGAGTCCCCTTTCCAAATTTTGGGGTGTAGCCCGAGGGAACAATCTTAGAAGTGTTTAAATGCTGAAACCTGAACAGAACAACAGAAATCAGCCAAAGAAGGACACCTCAAGCCAATCCAACTGGACCTCCCAAAAGATGGGGGCGCTTGCAATTGGAAATGGGGTGGGGGCAAAAATGTTTCAAAAATTCTTGCTCCTGCAGCATCTCTGAGGGAGGGGGTGGGAGGAAATCTGACATCAGCAATAGCGAGGGGGAAGCATTGGTCAGGCAGAAAACCCTGGGGGAGAGGGGACTGAAGAAGACAGGTAGGAAAGTGGAGGGGTTTTTGAGAAACAGAGCAGCCCCCTCCGTTAGTAGAGTTGGCAAGCTGGTCACCAGAAGCGGACGGCATGCAAGGAAAGTCCAAGTTTAAGAAGCGGAATGGTGGAGGAAGTAATATATTAAAGGCACTAAAGAGAGAGTTATGGTCCAGTTTGCTTTCCAAACCAAACACACTGGAAATGTTGCCGTTCCTAACTCTGACGCACATCCCGACTCAAACCTATCATGAAGAATCTATACTCTGGTTTCTCTTCAGATCACATTCATTTTTTCCTGCTTTAGAATTAAGAATCTAATGGCACCATCCTAGGCAGAGTTACACCTTTCAAAGCCCACTGCCTCATTGGATTTAGAACGGTATAATTCTGTTTGGAAGAGCCTCTTGTGGTAAGGCAGCAGACATGCAATCTGAAAGCTCTGTCCATGAGGCTGGGAGTTTGATCCCAGCAGCCGGCTCAAGGTTGACTCAGCCTTCCATCCTTCCGAGGTTGGTAAAATGAGTACCCAGCTTGCTGGGGGGTAAACGGTAATGACTGGGGAAGGCACTGGCAAACCACCCCGTATTGAGTCTGCCATGAAAACGCTGGAGGGCGTCACCCCAAGGGTCAGACATGACTCGGTGCTTGCACAGGGGATACCTTTACCTTTACCTAATTCTGTTTGGGGGGCTGGCATTGAAAATCAAATACATCTCATGCTAAAGTCACATGCAACACAACAACTATAGGTCGAAATCGGGTAATCTAGCATTTGTCACACCCTCTGGCTACCTTTGCCTCATTTCTCCTAATATCTCAACACTCACACTGCCTTTCCTTTTTTAAAGAATTCAAGACTGCACCACCATGAGTCTAGTCTGGCCCAAAGAGTAGAAGTTTGGGACCTAAAAGGTTGAGTAGCAGCAGAATAGGTATAAGTATAAAAAATTGAAACAAAAATATTTATTACAATACATGTGCATATATACAACTTACATCAAATACATCTCTTGGATTCCCTCCAGTTAAAATATTTATTCTTCTAAATTCCACTCTTGTAGAAGCCCTCTCTGAACCTGAGTGTATTCATGGACAAGAGATATATTTGGATATATTTCATTAGTGTGGGAGCCTCTCCATTCATATTTTTTACTACCTTATAGTCCCCATTACATCACATGAGTGCATTTAAATTTTAGATCACTGAAGAAGACCTCAAGGCAGGGTTGAAACACATTTGGTCATTTGCTCATTTATCCATTTGTCAAAATGTTTTGGATTGGTGCAATAGGGCATGATATACATTGATGTTTTTAGGTTTTATATGTGCACATGTATTGTAATGCATATTTGCATTTTGATTTCTTATACTTATACCTATTCTGCTGCTGCTGTTCCCTCTTTTGCTGTTCCAAAGAGTAGAAGACCACATGAAAGTATTCCATGTGGACACACACAAATGGAAATTGATGGATGTTAATGCATTAATCATGTTCTCATAAATAAGAACTTTCTGGCTTGTTCTCAGAACCTCCTTTGGAGCTTGGGTGCTGGGGGATTTTCGAGGGAAGGGACCTTAGTGGGGTATTATGCCATACTGTTCACCTTCTAAAGCAGCCATTTTCTCCAGCGGAACTGATCTGTCACCTGGAAATCACTTGTAATCCCAGGACGCCCCGGTTGTAATTCCAGGCATCACCTGGAAGTTAGGGGAAACAGAATGGCCACTAGTAATGAAGTCTGAGAAAATCCCATGAGAGGCAACCAGTACGAAAGAATGTAGATCGTAACGTAGTTTATTCTGACCCAGGAGTCTTTACAGCAAAACTTCACATGTGTTCAGACTAGTAAATCCATCCAAAATAAGCTAATATTTTCCTGATATTTTCAGGAAAAATTCCTTTCTTCAGAACACATTTCATTGCACCAGAAGAGTTGAACTTGAAACAATGAACTCTATAATAAGCAAACAAACAAGCTAGGCCTAGAGGAAAGAAAAGCGTCGCTAGTTTAACCCTTCTGAAAAAATGGAATGTTTTCTGAAGAAAGGAATATTTCCTGAAAATAGGTTTAATCGGTAGCCAGTACAGTGTCATGCTTAAGAGCAGTGGCTTCTAATCTGATGAGCCAGGTTTGACTCCCTGCTTCTCCACATGCAGCCAGGTGGGTGGCTTTGGGTTTATCACAGCCCTGATAATGCTGTTCTCACAGAGCCATTCTGTCAAAACTCTCACAGCCCCATCTACCTCACAGGGTGTCTGCTGTGGGGAGAAGACAGGGAAGGCAAGTGTAAGCCGCTCTGAGACTCCTTTGGGTAGTGAAAATTAGGATATAAAAGCAAACTCTTCTTCTATTTGCTTATTTTCAAAGGATTTACTATTCTGAACACACTTGGGGTCATTCCGCACTCGTCCAAAATAGCACAATGGTTGCAAACTGAAATCGCTACTGTTTTGCTGTTATGCACAACGTCGTTGACAATCTGCAACACTCCTGAAACTGATCCGCAAAAAGCGCTTCGTTGTAGCGCTTTCAGGGAAATCCCAAAAAGTGGATTCACCCTCCGGCAAGCGCTGCACTCTTGCAACCAATCTGCAACACTAGCGGGAAAGTTCTGTGCGTTACCATTGTTGCGGTTTCTGCAAAGTCCTTCCCCCTAGCTCTCTCCTCTGATCTTCCGGCGAAGCGATCGCCATTTTTTTTTCTCGGAGATCAACGCACTGGCAAGCCTTCGTTTACCCAGCGAGGCTTCCCTGGCTGCAGAGCTGTTTTAAGTCACCAAGCACGAAACAACATACAGCCCCGTTTGCTGGTTTATTTCCCCTTTATTTTTCACTGTATTTTCGGCTGAAAATCGCGCCCGTGCTGGGGGGTGGAGGGGTTATTTTATTTTTTTTCACTTGGGGGGAGCGTGGCAACGATGAAACAGCAGCTCAGACACCACCTGCTAGCTAGATGGGTCTCTCCGTTGCAACGAATCTGCGTTGAATCAATGCAGATTTGTTGCAACGTGTTTTTTTTTTAACTTCCTTAAAGGGAAAGGGGCTCTTTGGGATCATGATAACAGCCGCCCATTGGCTGCTTGACGGCAAGGGGCGGGACGAGCTCGGCAAAATCGCTTCCTGGCTAGCGATTTTTGCCGAGACCGGAAACCTGTGGGAAACGATAGAAACGCAACTGGATTCCACTACAAAGCCAGGTATGCATAACGACGAATTCCACAATTTAAAATGGTGTTTTTTCGTCCCGCAACCAATTTGCCACATAGATCCTGGTGCGGAATGGCCCTTGAAGTTGCTTTAAAGACCCTTGAGTCATAATAAACTAGGGTTGCCAACCCCCAGCTGGGGCCTGGAGATCTCCCAGCATTACAACTAATTTCCTGTCAACAGAAATCAATACTCCTTCGAAAATGGCTGCTTTAGAGCGTGGACTTTAGGGCAGTGGTCCCCAACCTTTATTAGGCTGGGGACTGGCAGGGCATTGGGCCGCGCCCGCAGGGACCGCGCGGGCCACGCCCACGCTTCGAGCCGCACCCGGCCGCGCCCGCTGGCCGCACCCGCGGATCGAGCCGCGCCCGGCCGCGCCCGCGGGCCGCACCCGTGGATCGGGCCGCACCCGCGGGCCGCGCTGACGGATCGGGCCGGCCCTGATTCCCTCTCCCCGCCGTCCCGCAGTAAGTAGCTTCCCGGGCCGCAAGCTTGCGGCCTGGGAAGTTTTTTACTGCGGGGGGGGCGGGGAGAGGGAGCCGCGGCCCGGCGCCATGGCCTTTGCGGCCCGGCGCCGGGCCGCGGCCCGCAGGTTGGGGACCACTGCTTTAGGGCATGATACCCCTCTAAGGTCTCTGAGCTTCCCAAAGTCTTGCCCTCCCCAGACTCCACCCACCCAAAACTTCAGGAATGTCTCAGCCCTAACAAAGACTCTTCATATGGAGGGTTTCAGAAGATCTGAAGTAGCCATATAAGGGAGTGATATAATACGGGGGTTGGACTAGATGACCCCTGGAGATCCCTTCCAACTCTATGATTCTAAGGGCAATAGTTACAATGGTCCTCCTTGTGTGCTTTAGAAGTCTTATGTGCTACCTCACTGCGTAAATTTACTTTACCCGGTTATTATAATTTTTAATTTTGAAAAGTGTCAAATTCTGCTTGCACTGAACAATCAACAAGTGTGCAAAGGCTTGCTGAAAGAAATCCATTATGTTGAAATGTCCCTTTGGTTAGTCAAGTCTCATTACAGGAGCTCCATGTCATAGCAGGAAGAGGACTGATCCATTTCAAAACTCCAGACTGGATATATGGACAAAGAGGTGGGGTTATCAGGTACACTGAAAATGTGGCTGGGAAAGGTACATTAACCAAGCATATAGGAAAAAACAGAATGCTTGTCTGGGGCCTCTGTGATCTTCACTATTTAAAATCTTCACTGAGCCCCCGGGAAGGGCGGTATATAAATATAATAAATAAATAAATAAATAAATAAATGAATGAATGAATGAATGAATGAATGAATGAATGAATGAATAAATAAATAAATAAATAAATAAGACCAAATATTCTCATCACCTCCAGCCGTATCTACCCTGCAGATAACCTCACTCCTCAAGAGAAAAACAGTGAATCGACTGCCATTCAAACCCCTTGTGTCTAGCTTTGCTTCCTCCCTGTGCATAGAAATTTCCTTCCACCAAATGAAAGACACTCAATTCTTCTTCACTCCATGTCTGAGCAAGGCGGCTGTGTATTTCTTATATATGTTTGCTTGAGGACATGACAAGACACTGCTCCCCCCCCCCCCGTCAGCCCAGGCACATCATAACTCTGTAGAGGTTCAATGTACGTAGAGGTGAGGAGCGAGAATCAGCATGCCAGCTGTACCTTCTCCTGTGCCTGTTTGTCAACTAGCAGCCAGAGGCCTATGAAATCTACTTCCCCTGGTTCCATCCCTGTAATTAGGGATGTCATGGGGGCATAATTGACACAGGTACTGCCCGCCAAAGTGCCGTGGCCATGGTAAGGTGAATGTCCCCAGTAGGGGGTGGGATCAGAATGCTTGGTCACCATCAGGAGGCGGGGCCTGGGCGTTCACTCCCTCACTCTTTTGGTGCCTGTTGACCCTGTAGGCAAATATTCCACTAGGACAGGAGCTAATGAGAATAGCATTCACCCCTGATTCTAAGACAATGAGGGACTCTCCCTGTGCCAAGTTTACCATTTTTCCAGGTGGGCACTGGCATCCTCCGGGCATTACAACTGATCTCTGGAAAAAAGAGAGCAGTTTCCCAGGGGATGGACTCTATGGCATTGCATCTCTGCTGAGTTCCCCCCAACCTCCCAACTTTGCCTTCCCCTAGCACTACCCCCCACCAAATCTCCAGGGACTTCCCAAACTACTCCATGCACAGCTGAGCTTCTAGAGTTTAGTGAGCATGTCTAGAATCCTGCAAAGTGCTTCTTGCAAGTTCTGCAAACAGGAATCTTGCAACCTATCTTTGCAATAAGTATACAAAACTTGACCATGCACTATTTCTGAGGCAGGAGAGGCCAACTGTCCACAATAGTTGTGATCGGGGTATGTGGTGTACGCAGGGCCCCTCTCAAGATTCAGCACCCTCTTCTCCCACTTTGAATAATTCCTGTAATGTTTGGGCTATTTAATAGCCATGCCCCTAGCTGTAGTCCAGGGAGAATATTATCTTTGTCCCTGAATTTGCCTCCAACTTCCCCGCTTGTGGGTGTCCCTGCGGTTTCTGATTGGCCACTGAGTGAAACAGAACATAAGACTTGATCAACCATGGCTCTGATCCAGCACGGCTTTTCTTATCTTCTTCTGTCCCCCTTCACGTTGCTATAAACATTGCCAAAGGACTTCTAAGAAGGGGACAAAATCCGAAACTGGCTAAATGCTCCTGTACAAAAAAAGCAGCCTTGTCTCTAAAAAGCAAGACTGTCAGGGAGAAGGGTTTGTAGTACCTGACATGCTAGTTTTCTAGATGCGGGCACAACTTTGAGAATAGCAAAACGTTCAGTCACATGAGCTTCCCACTGCAGCTGGTGCGATACAGAGATAGATGGACCAACTGAGTAAGGAAGTAGAGGTAACGCAATTTTTTGATTGTACCAAGTACTCCATTTCCAATTATATCTAGGCCAGGAGTCCCCACCTGAGGCTGCCATGGTTCCTGCTTTCACCTTTCTTGGTGTCCACCAAGTGTTTTTAGAAAGTGGGTGGGGCCAGATGGGGCTTTTGTCCAGCAAAGATTTCAATTGGCTATTGAGATTTGATTGGCTGTGCAGATTTTTTTTAATGTTGCTTCAGCAACAAATGCTACCATAGCCCAAGAATCTTCACTGTGTAACTGAAGGTAAACTTCAGCAGCCATTTTGTGGCTGGCTCTGCCTCATGTTGCCATTTTGCGGCGGCCATTTTGTGCCAGGCTTCCAAAGGTGCTCATGGGCTCAAAACAATTGGGGAACCCTGATGGCTGCATTGCTTATCTTCCTTTTGACAGAAACTGCCGCTTTTAAAACCCTATGCGGAATAACCAAGGAAAGGATGTTTCCTTTCACCCCTGAAATGATCATAAAAATCAACACCTTTAAAGACATTTCCTTTACGCTGGCCATCAGGGAGTTGCAACATAGCCAGGCATTCAGACTCCCCCCCCCATTGAAAATGTGGATATCCTGACAGAACAACAGGCAAATTTGTCTTAGCAGCATGCATACAAATTCAGCGTGTTTCTATAAGCACATGTATTATTATACCGCCCTAAGCCATCATGGGGGGGGCGGTATAATAATAATAATAATTAACAACAATAATAATAATATTGGGAGGGAGGAAGAGAGGGCAAAGCTTTCTGATGGCCAGTCCCTGAGGCACAAAATGCATTTATATCTGGAGAGACATCCGGTTTTTCGTTTAGCAAAGGGATAGCACAGAAGAACGCAAAGAATTTGACGACAGGCCAAGTCCTCAGTGCGAAATAAAGGCGAGCGCGACTAGGTTCAAAGGCTATTGCCAAGACGACGATTGGCCAATTACTCTGAGCAAAACGGTTATTAATATTATTGTCTAATATTAATATTAGTAGCATTTGACAGTCGTCGCATGCAGGTGACGTAAGGAATCGACATACGGAAGCGCAACTCACATCTGGGTGCGGAATAGCGTACTGTCCCTGAATCGTATAGGCCTGCAAAGGAACGAGAAAAAAGAAAAGAGTTTCAGGATGTGGGGTGTTGAGTCGACTGCTTGGGTAACAGCCTATTCCCAAATTAACACTGACTCCTCTGACTTTCACACTGACTCCTCTGACTTCTCTGACTTCAGTACTTAGACCAGGGGTAGTCAAACTGCGGCCCTCCAGATGTCCATGGACTACAATTCCCAGGAGCCCCCTGCCAGCGCTGGCAGGGGGCTCCTGGGAATTGTAGTCCATGGACATCTGGAGGGCCGCAGTTTGACTACCCCTGGTCTAGTGCATTGTCATCAGTCATAAGGCTGCCATCTTGGGGTTGGCAAATTCCTGGAGATTGGGGAGAGGGGAAGCCTAGCAAGATTGGAGTTTGAACACTTAAGAGCTTTCCCTGGGATAAAATGTCATCGAGTCTGCCCTCCAAAGGCATAATTTCCCTCAAGGGGGCTGGTCTGTGTTGTCTGCAGATAAGCTGCAAATTCCAGGGGGGTTCTCCAGGCTTCACCTGGAGGCTGGCAACCTTGCACATCATCCAGCCATTCTCCAGTGTACCCAAGTCATACAGAAAGAGCAGATATCCAGAGAGAAGAGCGTCAAACTCTTGCTTTCAAGCTGTTACAAACTCATTGAGATTGTTTCAGAAATGTCTAGCGGCTTTTTTCAAGAATATCCAGCTTCAGAGCCTCTTGATGCATCCTGACTTAGCATCTTAGCACTCTCCAGGCTCAGCCGAGCCTGAGTAGAGAGTAGTGGGAACTGAGATTTAAGTTTCTGTCTTGAAATCTGTGAGACTGGAAAGCCTAGGCCACTGGGCCCCATGGGCACCTGGAAGAGGAGGAGGGGCTGAGGAAAGTGCCCCGCCCTCTTAGAACCCACTGGGACCTGACAGCCTTTACTGTTAGTGGAGTTCCAGGGATCCCACCAAGGTTAAAGAGCCTATTTCAGTGCTACTGGGAGCGGCATAGCTAATCTGATCTCTGCCAGACATATATCTTACAGTTAACAGCAGAATTCCTATATACCTATTAGAGGTTAACATTAAGCATGAAGACAAGTTCTTTTCCTGAGAATTTTGAGACTAGATTCCCAGGTAATGGCTAGTTTTGTTTTGAAACTTCTTCAGCTTCGGCCTCTATTCTGTTTTCAAAAGACTTTTCTTTCTTTCTTTCTTTCTTTCTTTCTTTCTTTCTTTCTTTCTTTCTTTCTTTCTTTCTTTCTTTCTTTCTTTCTTTCTTTCTTTCTTTCTTTCTTTTTCTTTCTTTCCGTCAAATTTATACTGCTCTCCCTCATGGCAGTGTACAACATTTCCCTTTTGTGCCCTGTATGAATTTCATGGCCATGTGCAAGTATTACAAAGCTGAAGAAGTTTTACAACGAAACTAGCTGTTACCTGGGAATCTAGTCTGATGATTTTAAAGATTCTGAAGACAAGACCTTCTCTTCATGCTTAATGTTTTCCTATAGCACGGACCTAGGAATTCTTCTGTTAACTGTAAGATTTATTGAGCCACACAATTTCCCCACCCTTCCCTCCTGCTGGTAGACATGGATTTCAGGCATCTTACAATCCAATCCAACACTCCTAAGGAAGCATCAGTTCTGAGCAAAACAGTGTAGAAGGCATGAGGAGGGTCAGGACTGGGGATGCCAGCTCCGTGTTGGGAAATACCTAAAGATTTTCGGGATGGAGCCTGAGGAGGGCAGGGCTGGTGTGGGACAGGGCAGGGTGGGACTTAAGTGAGGTATAATCCCAAGCAGCCATTTTCCTCTACGAACTGATCGCTGTTGCCTGGAAATCAGTTGTAATGCCAAATGATCTCCAGACACCACCTGGACGTTGGCAAGCATAGCACTGACAACTGTGGGGCTTGCTGCTGGTGGCCGCACAATCCAAGGGTATTTTGCAGGGGAGCTGATGCTCACCCCATCTCCTCCATTTGCCCCAAGTAGATATTCCATGCAGGGATTCAACTGTCCATGTCGAAGCGCCTCTGCAAAGAACACACTCTGAACACAGGGCCATAATCCCAAGTGCGCTCCCTGAATGCCTTTCTTCAAAAATAATCCATGACACACTTATTTATATATGTGGTAACTCCCATTTCATTCTTGCACTAAATGTGCTGTGCACACGCAGGCTTACACCTTGAATAAAAATTAGTTGTTCTCAAAGGTACCACACTGGACTTAAGTTTTGTACTATCATAGGATAAGTTAGGGTAGCAAACTCCAAGTTGGGAAATTCCTGGAGATTTGGGGAAGGTGGGTCCTCAGGAGAGGAGGTCTTCAGTAGAATTTAATGCCATAGAGGCTGCCCTCCAGATAGAGCTCAGCTGTAATTTCCCACCTGAAGTTCACTCAGGGAGAAATGTTAAAGGTAAAGGTAAAGGTACCCCCTGTGCAAGCACCGAGTCATGTCTGACCCTTGGGGTGACGCCCTCTAGCGTTTTCATGGCAGACTCAATACGGGGTGGTTTGCCATTCCCTTCCCCAGTCATTACCGTTTACCTGTTCAGAAGGTCGGTGCTGGGTGAATTCCTCTCTGCCCCAGGCATCTCCCATGTTTTTAAACGTCCTTCCATTTGGAGTGAGTTGCCCCCAGCGTGCCAATAACCGCACACGTGGCAAACAGCAGGAGGGTTTGTGGGTGGGAATATGGAAGAGCTGTGTTGCTGCATCCCTTCTGGAGAAAATATGGAAGTGACATACGGTCGCTTGAGGAAATGCCATAGAGTTTCCAGAGATTCCTAGAGCTACTCAATGTCACTTCTGAGTTTCCCGCAGGAAGTGAGGGAGTGATGCGTCCATTGCTATCTTTTTTTTTAAGCTTCTACCACCATTAGGAATGGCAGTGAAGAAGTAGGCCTGCCCTCGGGATTCCTCTGACCATAGCGGTAGGCTTGGGCCTAGCACTCACTCCTGCTTTTC
Source organism: Paroedura picta (assembly GCF_049243985.1). Taxonomy (NCBI): domain Eukaryota; kingdom Metazoa; phylum Chordata; class Lepidosauria; order Squamata; family Gekkonidae; genus Paroedura; species Paroedura picta. Next base: position 179,867,002 of record NC_135369.1, on the reverse strand, counting down.
AGAAATGGCCACCCCCCCCCCCCCCCCGAAAGCACTGTGGACAGCTCCCCTCCTCCTTTTTAACAGACCTTCCGGCATCCGATGGAAACTTTTTGGTGCACAATTCTGGAAGGAAGATGCCTAGTAAAATCTTGTCTCTAGAGCCTGCAAGTTTTTAATGGCCGTCTTTTTGTAACAGTTTTGTACGGACTTCACCTTGAGCATATTAAATTTTAAAAAGGTGCAAATATTCTAATGAATCAGAGGCAGAATGTAATCCATAGTCAACGTCTCACAGATTTCAATTGCTAAGAGGTTTGTTTCCTTTCCTTCTGCTAGCACTGGCTAATAACAAGTTCTGATCTCACAACCCACTTGGTGGAGATATATGGAACATTACCAGAGTTCCTACGCATGAAATGTTTTGTATTATTTTCTGGTCTTTTGCACTTAAATGCAGCTTCAGTGGTGTAAAAACTGTTCAAGCTCAGTTCTTATTGTAAGAGGCTAACCGCCGTTCTTTAAATTAAGGGAAGTTGTATTCTTCTTTGGCGTTTCTACACAAGAGTCTCTGAGTTCCGTGAAAATAAACCCTTTTCTTTTCCTTGGGAACAATGAAACCAATCCACCCACCCACAGAAGAAGCCTTAAACCAAAAGAGCCTCCTGCTTTTTTGTGTAGGACAGCATTTCACATTAGTTAAAATGATCTTAAGACAAATGCAGTGCACACAGGATGACAAAACAGACAACCGTTTGTTAAGGGCAAGTAAAGACAGCGAAGGAAAACAAATGTCAGCTTTGACAAAATAAGGCTGGACTCCAGAATAAATAAAATCAACCATGCTACAGGAAATCCCCAAATTAGGGTTAAAGGTAGTGGTCAAGAAGGCTGAATGGAGCGGCAAATGGAAAGATATTTACATTCAAACACTTCTTTCACTTGCCCCTTTTTCATTTGCCTATTTGTCCTCATTCTGCACTTTGTCAAAATGTCTTCCACCCTGGAAATATTTCCCAGCATGCACTGAGGGAGGTGAAAGGGAAAGAGAGGCTGTCCTACACTAGCTCTCTGCTTGGTCTGGCCATGTCGGGGGCTGCAGCCCCTCAAATGCAGGACAGGAGGTCAGGAAGGGAAAGAGCAGAGGAGATTTTTTTCTTTCTTAAAAACTGCTAAAACAAAAAAGACTAATAATGACCATGGATAAAGCTTTTTGAAATAATTTTTGTCTGTGCCTCTCCTGTCCCCAAGCCCACAAAAGGCTGTTTTTAGCATTTAAGAGGTGCACACTATCGCAGGAGGAGAGGATCATACGTTAAGTGGTGAACTAATAACAATGAATTATTTGCCATGAAGGCGCAACCAACTTTTGGCAACTCAGATCCAGGCTGGGAGACTCCTGGAGATTTGGGGATGGAGTCTGGGGAGGACAGCGACCTCAGTGAGCCACAATGTCATACAGTCCACCTTCCAGCACATCATTTTCTCTGAGGACACTGACCTCTGTAGTCTAGGAGATGAGCTGTAATTTGGGGGGATCCCCAGGTCCACCTGGAGGCTGGCATCCCTGTGACCCAGCAATGGGTTCTCAATAGATGGACAGAGGAGGCTTGCCATTACCTGCCTCTGTATAACGACCCTCGTCTTCCTTGGTGGTCTCTCGTCTAGGTACTAAACACAGCCGATGGGGCTCAGCTTCTGATGTCTGAGAAACTGACTGGCATCATTATGGAGAATGCCAGAATTAATGCTCGACTGTGATTTTTAGTCAGGAATCGTAACTCGGCCCTGACCAAATAAGCTGACTATGATGTAATGGCAAAACACTTGTCTGAGAGGCAAGTTATGGTGAAGATCTCCCCAGAAAGTTGGAGAAAACCATGCTGGTCCTGAGCCGGCCTCATTTGGAGAAAGAAAGAAAGAAAGAAAGAAAGAAAGAAAGAAAGAAAGAAAGAAAGAAAGAAAGAAAGAAAGAAAGAAAGAAAGAAAGAAAGAAAGAGGGAGGGAGGGAGGGAGGGAGGGAGAGAGAGAGAGAGAGAAAGAAAGAAAGAAAGAAAGAAAGAAAGAAAGAAAGAAAGAAAGAAAGAAAGAAAGAAAGAAAGAAAGAAAGAAAGAAAGAAAGAAAGAAAGAAAGAAGGAGGGAGGTAGGGAGGGAGGGAGGGAGGGAGGAAGGAAAGGAAGGAAGACAGGTGATGATAGATAGATAGATAGATAGATAGATAGATAGATAGATAGATAGATAGATAGATAGATAGATAGATAGATAGATAGATAGATAGATAGATAGATAGATAGATCTGAATTGTCTGCCACCCTGCTTGAAGGAGGCTTTGAAACCCCTTGGCTGTTACTGCAGTGGATTCTCCTCATGCTTTCTGTGCATTTGAACTGGGAGTTAGATAGGACGTTCACAATGTAGCTGGCTTGCTCTGTTATAGTATTAGATGCATTTTCTCCTTCAGGAGCTTTGGCTAAGTGTCTTTGTTCTCTGCCTGATGTCAGAAGCCTTCTGAAAGGGCCAGTTTGCAAGGAGCCCTCATCTCCTCCTGGACTTGAGACAACTTTTAGTCCATGTCGAAAAAGCATTCCTTCTGTCTTACTTTCCCTTTTGAAAAGCAAAAGCTGCACCCAAAGCTCTTTAACCAGGCTGCTGTTTAAGAGAAGAGGCGGCTGGCGGACAAGCCTTCGCCAACAAGGAGTACGGTGGCATTTTCCCGGTCCAAAACTCAACAGATCATTTCTTTTTAAACCATCCTTTATAGAAGAGTTGTTTTTTATACCCTGCTTTTCACTGCCCAAAGGAGTCTCAGAGTGGCTTACAATCGCCTTCCCTTCCTCTCAACAGACACCCTGTGAGGTAGGTGAGGCCGAGAGAGCTCTGACAGAACTGTTCTGCAAGAACAGGACTGCAGCTGGCCCTAGGTCACCCATCTGGCTGCACGTGGAGGAGCGTGGAATCAAACTCGGCTCGCTGGATCAGAGGCCGCCGCTCTTAGCCGCTGCATCAAGCTGGCTCTCTTAAGTTTGGCCTGTTTGTAGGGCCAAGATAATAACCGTGTTAAGAGGGCTGCAGAGAATACGCCGTCAGTGAGGTGTGACTGACTCGAAATCCCTCTCTGGGTAACTCCGATTTGAGCAGAACAACATGCGTCTCCCCAGTGGCAATCCTTGGCAATGGTTAGGAGTACATCTCAAGCAGCTGCTGATTCCTAGGCCTGCTGGGAGGCACGTTCTTTTCTCACGTGCTTCCATTGTTCCCTTTCGGTTAAAAGCATTTATTGTGGTTTTGGGGGAAGTAGAAGATTGAACTGTTAGTGGGTGCTTGTTTTGAGGCTATTGGCTTAGGTGTTTCCAAAACACTCCCCCTCCCAAGAAAAAAAAAAAAGATCCTGAACCAATTATAGTACAGAATCATTTTGTTCACAAGTAAACTCTTTCAAATTCCAACTGTGTATCGCACATTAGGGGAACATTCTGGTGAGTCTACTCAGAATTAAGAAGAAGAGTTGTTGTTTTTTTATACCCCTATTTTTCACTTCCTGAAGGAGTCTCAAAGTGGTTGACAATCGTCTTCCCTTCCTCTCCCTACAGCAGATATCCTGAGAGGTAGGTGGGGCTAAGAGAACTCTGACAGAACTGTTCCATAAGTACAGCTCTAATTGGGCTTTGACTGGTCACCCAGCTGTCTGAGGAGCAGGCGACCAAACCTGGCCCGCCCGATTAGAAGACACTGCTCTTAACCACTACACCTCTTTGGCTCTCCTGTGCTTATTTATTTATCATTTGGCATTACGTATGGCCAGAAGATCCTAGGACTGTCTGGCAGCTAGGCAAGAGATGTTTGGAGGTAGTATGACATTGGCTTCCTCCACATCATGACTCTAATGTTCCTTGGAGGTTTCCCATCCAAATACTTGCCAGGGTTGACCCTGCTTGGCTTCCAAGATCTGATGAAATCAGGCTTGCCTGGGTTTTCCAGGTGACGGGCCAGTAAGTCCTGAGCTATTAAATGAGGCAGACGTCCAGGAAATTTAGGGGGCTTTCCGCACCGGGATCCTTGTAGCAAATTGTTTGCTGAATGAAAAATCGCCATTTAAAATAGTGGAATTCGTCATTATGCATACCTGACTTTGTAGTGGAATCCAGTTGCGTTTTGTATCGTTTCCCACAAGCTTCTGGTCTCAGCAAAAATCGCTAGAAAGGAAGCACTATTGCCGAGCTCGTCCCACCCCTGGCCGTCAAGCAGCCAATGGGCAGCCGTTAGCATGCTCCCAAACAGCCCCTTTCCCTTTAAGAAAGGTTTAAAAAAAAAAACACCCATTGCAACGAATATATGTTGATTCGTTGCAAGGAGAGACCCATCCAGCTGGCAGGTGTGTTTGAGCTGTCGTTTCATCGTTGCCACGCTCCCCCCGAGTGAAAAAAAAAATCCCCCCCCTCACGGGCCCGATTTTCGGCCGAAAACAGTGTAAAAAATAAAGGGAAAATACATCAGCAAACGGGCTTCTCTGTTGTTTGTGCTTAGTGACTGTAAAGAGACTGTAAAGAGCTTTGGGGAGGGACTGCAGCCGGGGAAGCCTCACTGGGTAAACAAAGGCTTGCCGGTGATTTGATCTCCGCTTGCTCGGAGAAAAAAAAATGGCGATCGCTTCGCCGGAAGATCAGAGGAGAGAGCCAGGGGGAGGGACTTTGTAGAAACCACAACAATGGTAACGCACAGAACTGTCCCACTAGTGTTGCAGATTGGTTGCAGGAGTGTAGCGCTTTCCGGAGGGTGAATCCACTTTTGGGGATTTCCCTGAAAGCGCTACAAGGAAGCGCTTTTTGCGGATCGGTTTCAGGTGTGTGGCAGATTGTCAACGACGTTGTGCATAATGGCAAAACTGTAGTGATTTCAATTGGCAACCACTGTGCGATTTTGAAGGAGTGCGGAAAGCCCCTAGAATTTCACCCTTTCTTTACTAGGGAACCAAACCTAGTTACCTTTAAAAATAAGAAAGGTTTTCTGCCTTGTCCTTTGAGTACCAATTCAGGCTGGCCGCATTTTAAGGGATGTTTAGTTTAATGAGATGTCTTCCAGAAAGCTGAGATTTGTTTAGGCAAATAGCACTGCTGAAAGGAAATAGTTGCCTACACATTATTAACTTGGGCTGACGTAGACATTTCAAAGTCCCACGCACCAGGCGTTTTGCTGAAAGCAAATACACAGATCCAGTCGTTGGTCTGAAATGCTTATTTAGTACAATTCCCAATGAAAAAGTTTAGAGAAATGTATGTGTGGAGGGGGCCTGATTGATATTCCATCTCAAATGGGTCCTTTTTGCTCCTTAACATGTTTTCTTCTGAGCACCGAAATGAATTAGATGTACTTAATTTTTTATAATATACACAGATCCCTCTCTGCGATACTCTAAAGCAGGGGTAGTCAATTGTAGTCCTTGGACATCTGGAGAGCCACATACTTGCTTTAGAGCTGAGGTAGTCCAAATGCGGCCCTCCAGATGTCCATGAACTACAATTCCCATGAGCCCCTGCCAGCGAACCCATGGGAATTGTAGTCCATGGACATCTGGAGGGCCACAGTTTGACTACCCCTGCTCTAGGGGTAAACTGTGGCTCTCCAGGTGTCCAAGGACTACAATTCCCACGAGCCCCTGCCAGTGGCAGGGGCTTATGGTAATCATAGTTGTTAGACATCTGGAGACTCCCAGTTGGACATCCCTGCAATAAATTGTGCCCCAGCTTGGATGATGCTCCCCCATAACCCTTCCGCTATACCTAGTGAGTGAACAAGAGCGATCTTTTGTGAAGATCTTTTTATTTCACCTAGCATACCCCCAAAAACAGCAATTGGCCCACTTGTCCTGTTATTTTAGGTCTTTGATCAAATGGCAAGGCAGCATGAAAAAAGTTTCAGATGGAAATAAATGATAAATCCACATAAATCTGTGGGGCTACCTAGGTCAATGCAAACTGATCCTACACCATATTTATGGCAACCTCCCGTTGCGGTGTTAGAGGAGGATGGTAATCCTTCAATCCACTGCATACTCGATAACAAGGCTCTGGACCTGCCTCACCTGGGTCAAACTTCAAGCCCTCCTTCCTCTTCAAAAGATTTGCCAAGCACGGCTCCAAATGGATGCATTTTTAATGACCCGCTAAAGACCTTGGACCAAATTGTTGAATCAGAGTGACTGGCTTCTGTATTTTCTATCCACGAATTTCGGCTCATCTCATGGAACGTAACTGGCTGGAAAAACAAGGCTCAGGATTCTTATTTTATTAATTATTTAAATCCTTTTGCTCTTCTTTTATTCCAGGAAACTTGGCTGCCATATGACTTATATTTAAAAGGGTTTTCTTCCTATAATTTGCCTGCAAGTAATGAATGTACAAAAGTTCGCTTGTGGTATTATTTAAACCATACTATGCCATTGTTCCACTCGATTCCTTGCCTCCCTTTGTGCACGCTGCCTCTGTTCCTATTTCCAATCCCTTTTTCATTATAGTTAAGGTTTGTTTTCCATCTGTGACTGATATGTCCCCACTGCTTTCCTGGGATATGTTCTCTGAATTCGTATTGTGCTTGGGGATAAAGTATCCTTTAACTTACTTAATCATTTTGGGGGATTTCAATGCTCGGCCCGGCCCTAATAATTCCATTATCGGCCCCCAACTGGGCTATGTCAATGGCGATACCTTACCCACTGTCCTCTCTATGGAGTGTGATTCTAAGAGCCATTCCGCACGACTTAAATATAGCAGAGGTCTTACCTTTGGTAAACGCTACTAATTCAACATTCCGCATGACGTTGCACACAACCTGCACCACTCCTGCAACACTCCCGCAAAAATCGCTTCGTTGTAGCGCTTTTCGGGGAAACAGGAAAAGTGGATTCCCCCTGAAAAAATCGCTACACTTCTGAGCACAAGCTGCAATACATCAGCAAAAGACATGTGCGTTCTCAATGTATCAGTAGAAAGAATGTCCCTCCCCCACTCTTGGTCCCGAACTTCCGGAGAAGTGATCGCCATTTTTTCCCCTTAGACTGGGGAAAGCAACAAACGAGTGAAGCTTCTCTGGCTAAAGTCCCTCCACAGAAGTGATTAAAAGTTAAACAAAGCTCCCTACTGCAAGTGTCTTTGAAGTTCCCAAGCACAACACAGACCCCTGTTTGACACTGCCCGTAATTTCGGCCACAAATCGCGCCCATGGGGGGGGATTTTTTTTTTGAGGAGTGTGCAAACGATTAATTGCCAGCTCCTACACCAGCAAAAAATGTCTTTCCGAAACAATGATTGAACACAGATTCATTGCAATGGCTGTGTTTGCATTTTTTAAAAAAACAGTTCTTAAAGGGAAAGGGGCTTTTCAGGAGTATGAACACAACAGTCCATTGGCTGTTCCGTTTGATTGACGGCCAGGGGCAGGAAGAAGCACAGAAAAATCTTGCTTCTTTTGTTGCGATTCCAGCGAGACTGGAAACATGTGGGGAATGAATACAACGCTACTGGGACTTCTATATTCCACTAAAAATAAAGTATGCGGAATGATGAAATTCCACTATTTAATATTGCATTTCTGCATTCTGAACACTTGGCAACATTAGTCCTTGTGCGGAATGGCCCTAAGGATACTACCATCAACAGAGCTGGCCTAAATTTAATGGATTTTTGCATTACTCACAATGTAGTGTTTCTAAATGGACTTCCGGCCTTTGTTTCTGCTAACGAATTTACTTTTGTTTCTGCTCGGGGTTGCAGTGTAATTGATTACTGCATTTCTTCACCAGTAGCGTTGGCTAATGTTAAACCCTTTGCTGTCGGTTCTTGAACTGAAAGTAAACACCTGGCTCTAGACTTGGTACTAAACTGTCAAGAATTTTTCCATGCTAGTGGCCTTAATCACTTTGATTGTGACTCTGGGAATATATTCAGAAAAATTAGATGTCCCCAAATTGAGGAGAACCTTCTTTTGGCCTAAGAGTTGGAGCCTTTTTAAAACCCAGAACAATGCAGTCCTATGAGGAGGTTATTGCCAGTTATGCCCAATTGATTGACGTATTTGGATCCTTATCCAAGCCCGTTTCCTCCTTTTCCACTAAACCCTTGTCCTGGTTTGATCTTGATTGCTATGCTGAGAAGAAATTATTGAGGCTCCTCTTTAAAGAATCTCATATCTCAAATGATCTAGATACATTAAAAACCTAGTTAGCTCAGAAAAAAAATCTTTCCAAGCCATTATCTCAGCAAAAATATAAGAAGACAAATGGTCACAATTAGGGTTGGGCACTTCGGCACCAAAGCAGCTGTTCGCTCCTGGCTCAGCCAGCGCCATGTCATGGGCGGGGAGGAGCGGGCGTCGGAGCGCTGGCGGACACACACACACAGGCGCGAAGCTCCACGCCTGCATGTGTGTGGCTGCTGGCGTGCCCACACCCACTCCTCCCCTCCCCCCCGCGGCACAGTGCTGGCTGCATTGGGAGCGAACGGCTGCTTTGGGTGCCAAAGCACCCAACCCTTGTCACAATTGTTCCAAACTTTAAAATCTAATAATCCCAAGATTTTTTGGGCAAGTGATTTCTTGTTGTGAAGAAGAAGAACACCCTGTGAGGGAGGTGAGGCTAAGGGAGCCTTGATATCACTGCTCAGTCAAAACAGCTTGATCAGTGCTGTGGCGAACCCAAGGTCACCCAGCTGGTAGTGTGCGGAGGAGTGCAGAATCAAACCCAGCTCGCCAGCTGAGAAGTCCACATTCCTAACCACTATACCAAGCTGGTTTAGGTCTTGAGTGGCCCACCTCCAATATTCCACCACAAATGTGGATTGACCACTATTGTGCTACATTGAATGTTTCAAATTCAGTTTTAACTAAGAAGTTGAATACAGCACCTTCTAACATTCCTGACTGGCCTCCAGTGCGTTCCAATGAAACCCTTGAGTTAATTGATGAATTAAAAGTTGGTAAAACTCCAGGACCCGACAGCCTCCCAGCTGAGATTTTTACAAAATTCTCTTCCTGGTGGTCCCTTTCCCTGGCCAAGTCATTTACTCTAATAGATCATTTTGGAATAATTCCTGACTCATGGCTTAATTCATTCATTAATCCAATCTTCAAAAAAGACAATCCGAATCTGCATGAACATTTCTGCCCAATTAGTCTACTCTCCATAGTTGGTAAACTTTATGCCAAACATCTTGAATGACATCTTACTTTGTGGATACATTCTTCTGGAATTATTGGTCCAGAACAAACTGAATTTACCAAAGGGAAATCTACTTTGGATTACTGTTTGCTTCTGTCTTCTCTAACAAAAAATATATATGAACCTTGGAACTAAAAACTATATGTAGAATTCATGGATTTGAAAAATGCCTTTGACTGCATCCCAAGGGAGGCATTATGGGGAAAACTGAAGTGTTCTAATATTGACCCACATTTATTATTCCACCTTATGAAACTTCATACCGGCACTTTGTGTCAAGTTAAATACTCTTTCCAGGGCCACCTGGCTGCCAAATTGCCAGTCACCAATGGTGTGAAACGGGGATGCATTCTTGTACCATGTCATTTTAATTTGTATTTGTCCAATTTGGCCTAGAATTTTAATGGGCATCCTCTGAAGGTGGATTCCCATCCAACATCCTTACTATTATATGTGGATGACACAGCCATTCTCTCTTATTCAAGAGTTGGTCGCTTGAGATCTATTGACTGTTTCTATTCATATTGCCAAAACAATTCCTCATTGATTAACTATTTGAAATCGAAGGTTTTTATTTTCTCTAAGATTTGGAAGTCAAAGAAATGGGTTTTGGGGGACACAACAATTGACAAAGCTAAATTTATTTTTATTTAGGCATCGCATTTAATTATAAGATTGTCAATTCACCTTGAGTGCTCCATAAATCTAGCTAAGTGCTCACCAGCACAGATTACACTTTTATTTGTAAGGCAACCAATATGTACCTGCAACTAGAAGAATTTTCGAAGCTAAAACTCTAGCCCAGCTGTTTTATGTTATTGGATAAAAATCTTTTAATGATAACACAGAAGGGATCCAAGGTGCCTATTTTTGCCAAACTCTTGGTGTGCCCAAATGCATGTCTTACTCCATGTTATGTGCTGAGTTGGGCCAACATTTAGAAACCAAGACCTAGATGATTATTTTCGGATTTTGGCTCAAAATATTTTTCCAATCTGAATCAAGTAGTTTAATTGCTTTTTAAAAGTCAGACCCTCAATGTAGCTCATGGTTTCTCATTATTGAATCAAAGATTGCTCAGCTGGGATTCTCAATTGACCTCTTTCTGATGTTCAATGAGTTCAAGATCCGTAATACTTTGAAACAAAGACTATTTGATCTCCAGCAGTCAAAAATGTTCTCTTCACAACCATATGTCGGTTCCCCAGCTGCCTTGGGCATTCAACTAAACCCTGGGAAAATGGGTTTAATCTGAAAATATTTTTACAATCTTGTTAATCCATCTCTTCAGAGAGCCTTTATCCTGGCAAGAATGAGGGCACTTCCCTCAAACATTTTAGCAGGCGATACAGGCATATTCCAAGGAGACTGCCCATGCTCTGCCAGTTTTTCTGATTCAACCCTACATATAATTCTGGACTGTCCGCTCCATGTGAGCCTTGGTAGCAAACATCTCCTTCCCCTATTGTCTTCTTGTGGGTTAACAAACAATGATGCTATACTCAGTTCCTTTTAAATGATAATTCCGTTGAAACCACACTGTACATACTTTTTAATTATCGTATCTTGAGCTACAACTAAGATATTTTAAAATTAATTTTATATGCATCCTGTTCAGTTGTATATGTTTTATCCTTGCTGTATGTCAATAAATGTATTACTATTACTATTACTATTACTATCACTATTACTATTACTATTACTATTACTATTACTACTACTACTACTACTACTACTACTACTACTACTACTACTACTATTACTATTACTATTACTATTATTATATCTGTGAACAAAATTTTAGTGGTGTTGCTGTCTAGTGCAGGCTTTCTCAGCCAGGGTGTCATGAAATTCTGGGGGTTTTGAAGGCCCTGGAAGGGTTTCCTAAATAGGTTGGAATTAATTAATTTTCATATATTTTTTAAAAATTGTTAATCATTTATTGTGTGATATGATCATATATGGTCATGTTAACCCACCCCTCCCCCCCAAATGGCCAATGATGGGCCTGGAGAAGGTGGGAAAGGGAGGGGCATTGGGAGGGCGTATCCACAGCTCTGTTTCCCAACCATATTCTGTATGATTGTGCTACTTCTGGGGTTTCTCAAAGCCTGAGGAATGTTTCAGGGGTTTCTCAATGGTGAAAAAGTTGAGAAAGGCTCGTCTAGCAAGCTGGGCGTGCCTCATGGGCAGATCCGGAAGATGCAACCATGCTCCTTGTGCTGCACCGAGGAGGAGAATAGCATTTGAGTTGAACTTTGCTGTCAGTCCTCTTAGCCTCGGGACTGTCGGCTGCAAGCGAAGGCTACTGTGCCGTATAACCAATGGCAGGAGCAGCTGCCCCTCAGTCCTTTCTGGGGGCCAAGAGCTTTGGGTCCATTTGCTTAGGAACAAGATGAATCGGGGTGACACCATGCAAGTGAGAAGAAGACGAGAAAACCTGTGTGTACTAACAGGCAGTGGCTGGTGCTGCAGTAAAAGGCTGAGGTTGGCAGTGGAGGCCGCAAGCGGGTCGGCTCTTACCTGACCACCTGCAAAAATGACAGGGGTGGAGGCGGGCTTTGGGCGATAGGGGATGGTGGCACCTTTGGGTGGGGACTAGGAAAAGGGACAAGGAGAGGGAGAGAGAATATTAGACCAACGTCCCTGAAACAGGAGCAGCAAGAGAGTTAGACAACCAAAGACAGAAACGGCACGTCGGGCATGCAGCACGCGGATTTCATGCTAGATTTGAAATCTCAAAGTTTCCGCACACATAGGATAATGCACTTTCAATGTGCTTTGGCAGCTGAATTTTCCTGTGCAGATCAGGAAAATCTACTTCTAAAGTGCATTGAAAGTGCATTATCTATTATGTGCAGAATAAGCCCTAGTCTGAGACCAGAGAGTTGCGCAATAATCAGCCAGGGGGAGAAATGATCCTGGCCTTACTAGGCATTTCAGTTGTCCTTACAACAACTGTGCAAGGTAGGCCTGACTCCGACTATGCAGCTGTTAAGACCTTAGTAGCCGAAAGGTTTATTGATGCGTTGCCAAACTAGCATGATTTCGTTTTTGTTAGTAAGGCAGCCAGTTGACTCGAAGGGGTTCCCGGTTTCTTCAGGCGGCTTCCTGGCTTCCCGCTACCAGACCTCCATCTCTGTCAGAGTGGATCCCGTCTCCCGCTTCTGTTGAGACCCACTCGTCAGCTCCAGGTCAACCACCATTATCTGGGTCAGCTGCTTCCTGATTTCCCTCACCAAACCAAATGGCACAGCTGCAACAAGGGCCAGCACCTTCTGAAAACCGTCTCTAGGGTTTAATGAAGCTACACTCAGTGATGCAGCAGAGGCTTTCATGAAGAAGAAGAGTTGGGTTTTATACTGCGCATTTCACTCCCTGAAGGAGTCTCAAAGCAGCTTACAATTGCCTTCCCTTTCCTCTCCCCTCAACAAACACCCTGTGAGGGAGGTGAGGCTGAGAGAGCCCTGAGATTACTGAAGAAGCAGAAGAGTTGGTTCTTATATGCTGCTTATCTCTGCCCAAAGGAGTCTCAAAGCGGCTTACAAGCGCCTTCCCGTCCTCTTTCCACAACAGACACCCTGTGAGGGAGGTGGGGCTGAGAGTGCCCTGACAGCACTGCTCGGTCAGAACAGCACTATCAGGACTGTGAGTAGCCCAAGGTCAGCCAGCTGGCTGCATGGGGAATCAAACCCAGCTCGCCAGATTAGAAACCACCGCTCTTAACCACTACACCACACTGGCTCTCTGAAAATCTATTCTCTGATCTATTCTCTGAAAGCCCTCAAGGTAGATGGAAACCATGGACAATAGTAATGTTTGAAGTATCTGGTAGGGATGAAGAATATGTTTTGATTTGGTTACAAACCTAGGAAGAAGATCCAGTTTTTATACTCCGCTTTTCACTGTCCAGAGTCTCAAAGTGGGTTACAATCGCCATTCCTTCCTCTCCCCACAACAGACACTCTGTGAGCTAAGTGGGGCTGAGAGAGCTCTCACAGGTCTGTGAAAACAGTTCTAACAGAAGTGTGACTGACTCAAGGTCACTCAGCAGGCCTCATGTGTCTCAAAACAGCTTACAAGAGCCTTTCCTTCCTTTTCCTACAACAGACACCCTGTGAGGCAGGTGAGGCTGAGAGAGCTCTGACAGGATTGCTTAGAACAGCACTATCAGTGTTGTGACGAGCCCAAGGTCACCCAGCTGGCTGCAGGCAAAGGAGTGGGGAATCAAACCCAGCTTGCCAGATTAGAAGCTGCTACTCTTAACCGGTACACCGCACTAGCTCTTGAATGCTGAGGTTATTCAATAATTCCCCACCTCTAACAGTATCTTACCAATGACTTCAGTTTAACATAAAAGGCACTAAGTATTTTCTGATTCCCCACATCCTGTCTCCATCTGCCCCCTCAATACCCTCCATTTTCCTCACTGTCCTTTGGGTGCCATGAAAAAAACGTTCCCCCCTCTGCCGGTTCTGTCTCTTTTGTCTTCATCAGGACCTGACTATCTTACTTTACATCTTTTCAGTGTCACCCTGTCATTCCCGTCATCCGAGGACATGTTAAACCACCAGCAGTTGAGAGCTTTAGAAGGCAAGATCCTCTGACGTGATCAAATAATAATCCCATCGCGAACGGCAAGAAACGGCAGCCTGCCCAGGCTTGGAGTTGGTATGGTTTGATTCTGTATACTTTACCCCCGTCGTTACAGACTGTACCTCCAGCATCACCACACAGATCTGTTTGACACACTGGATAATTGCGTCGGGGGTTCCCGAGATGGTCACTGCCCTCTCTGTGGAGTTGGGCAGCATGTCCCCCGCCACCTGAACTTGGGCACCTGTTGACTGCAGAAAGAAAAAAAGGAATAAAGAAAAGAAAAGAAAAACCGTGAATGGAGATCCCCCAAAACACTCTAACGCCCTGCAGGTTATGGGAACTGGAGGGATAATCAACCCAGGGAGGAAGGGTTAAGATCGTACCAGCAGGAATCTGCCAGTCTTGCCCTCCACACTTGTGCTTACAATCCGCACAATACCACATGTCACCCCTGTGTATAGGTATGCCAACTTCCATGTGGAACCTGAAGATCCCCCTGAATTACTGCTCATCTCCACACTACAGACATCAGTTTCCCAGGGTTAGAATTGCTATCAGCAAGTAATTTGGTGGAGTCACTCTTGAAGGGTTGTTGTTAAGCTGTTTAAGCAGCTGAGCTGGACCTGTGTGTTCACTAGTGGTGCAAGGTGGTCAGTGCTGGGATTGCAGCTGTGAGCAGTGGAAAAACCCTAGCACATGGTCCAAGAGCTCCCGTTGTTTGAGCTGGTCACTGCTCATTTCCTCCTTCGTTAGGAAGAAGAAACTCTCTGAAGCAAGTAGTAAGTAGCCTCCGTTAGGCTCTCTGCTCTCTTCATCTGCTGATGTGTGGGCATGTAGTCTGTTTGCAGCCTAGACATAGAGGCTTGCAATGTGCTGCTTTTGTAACTGCTCTTTGAAGTTTTTGTACTGCGTTTCAGTAAGGCGACTGAAGCAGATGAATATGATATATTTTGTAAATAATCTTTCTCAGTAAAGATTACTCTCTTTTAAAGCTCAAAGTGCTGTGAGTCTGGAGGGGCTCAGGACCAAGCCAGGTCCAAAAGTCCCAACACCCTGGAGAAAATGGATACTTTGGAGGGTAGTCTCTGCAGCACTGCACTCCACTGAGCTCCCTGTTGTCCTCAGGCTCCATCCTCAAATTTCCAGAAGTTTCCCCAACTGGAGCTGACAAACCTACCCCCCTCCAAATCCCATCAGTGGCTGGGGGGATGACCTGGGCAGTTCTAACTGTGCAGAAGACCTTATCATGTATGGTGCATTTCCATGGAGTGCCTATGGGAGGCGATCCTGCTGCCCACTCCACTCAATGATTATCCCCGTTTTTCAGCCAATTGCACAGGGGAGGCAAAAATCATCAGTCACCAGGGCCTAGTCTGCATACAGTAGATAATGCACTTTCAATGTGCTTTCGCGGCTGTATTTTCCTGTGCGGAACAGGAAAATTTACTTCTAAAGTGCATTGAAAGTGCATTATCTCTTGTGTGCAGACTAGGCCCTGGTTTCCCCTTGCCAGAAGCTTTAACATACTGTTTGACACAGTGTGAAGACAACCATTGGGACTCATACTGCCGTGTCTCTCTGCTCTGCCACAAACACGCAGCACTTTTTTCATCAGATATTTCAGCCCAAAAGTCAAACACTTCAGTAATGCTGAGAACCCAGCTTAGCAGGCAGAGATCTACACTTTATATGATATTTCATGCCTATACTGCTCTTTGCCAGCAAAACAGAATCCGCTTCTATATATAGGAATTTGTATCTTGACTGAAAGCGCTGTCAAGTCGCAGCCAAATTATGTCAATTATGTAGGGCAGCCTTTCTTGACTTTTTTACTGTGGAGAAACCCCTGAAACATTCTGCAGGCTTTGAGAAACCCCAGAAGTGGCACAATCGGGCAGAATATGGCTGGGAAGCACAGCTGTGCACACGCCCACCGAGGGGCCCTCCCCTTCCGCCCCTCCAGGCCCATTAATCACCATTTGGGGAGGGGGGTTGACATGACCATATATGGCCATATCACCCGATAAATGTTTAACGATTTCTAAAAAATAGATTTAAAATGAATTAACTCCGACCCATTCAGGAAACCCTTCCTGGCCATCAAGAAACTCCAGGGGTTCATGAAACCCTAGTTGAGAAAGCCTGCTGTAGGTTTTTCCAAGGCTAGAAATGTTCAATAGTTCTGGCTCTCCATAGCAACCCTGGACATCCTTGGTGGTCTTCCGCCCAAGCAGGGAGGCATTTTACTAGCCAAAGGAGTCACAAAGTGGCTTAAAATCACGTTCCCTTTCCTCTCCTCACAACAGACACCCTGTGAGGTAGGTGAGGCTGAGAGTACTCTAAGGCAGGGGTAGTCAAACTGCAGCCCTCCAGATGTCTATGGACTACAATCCCCATGAGCACCTGCCAGCGTTCGCTGGCAGGGGCTCCTGGGAATTGTAGTCCATGGACATCTGGAGGGCCGCAGTTTGACTACCCCTGCGTCTAAGGGAACAGTGAGTGGTTCAAGGTCACTCAGCTGGCTGAGTTCTCTTAACTGCTCTTAACCACTACACCAAACTGGCTCTCTAACCAGGGCCAACCCTTCTTAGCTTCTGAGATCTGACAAGATCGGCCTAGCCTGGGCCGTCCAGAGCATGCTAAACCAACAGAATGATTCACATTCCCCCCCCCCCTTTGGGTTGAAATGTATTCCAGCTGCCTTATGGATTAAAACAGGCTTTCTCAACCAGGGTTTTGTGAAACCCTGGGGTTTCTTGACGGCCCTGGAAGGGTTTCCAGAATAGATGGGAATTAACGTTTAAAATATTTTAAAAATCTGTTAAACATTTATGAGGTGCTATGACCATATATAGAGCCTCTTGTGCCGCAGAGTGGTAAGGCAGCTGTCTGAAAGCTTTGTCCATGAGGCTGGGAGTTCAATCCCAGCAGCCGGCTCAAGGTCGACTCAGCCTTCCATCCTTCCGAGGTCGGTAAAATGAGTACCCAGCTTGCTGGGGGGTAAACGGTAATGACTGGGGAAGGCACTGGCAAACCACCCCGTATTGAGTCTGCCATGAAAACGCTGGAGGGCGTCACCCCAAGGGTCAGACATGACTCGGTGCTTGCACAACGGATACCTTTACCTTTACCTTTATGACCATACTAGTAATCAAGCCCGCTGCAGGGGAATGCAGCGGGCGCTAGGACCTTACATTGTTCTTCGGCGTGGTGGTCTGCGGCTCCTTCAGCGGCGGCGGCGAGCTTCTGGCAGGCTGTTCCGAGGGTCCAACACCTCCTGCTGCTCCTGCCGGCCGCCTGCGCGTCCCCTTCGGCCGCCGCTTGTCTGCCGCCGCCGCCGCTCCTGCCCCTGCTGGCCAGCGGGCCCGGGCCCTCGGTGGCGGCAGCGGCGGGGCGGGGAGAGCCGGGCGGCGGCGGCGGCGGGGGAACGGCAGGCAGGGGCGCGGCGGCATCAGCCCGCCAGGCAGGGAACCCCCGGCAGCCGCGCTTCGCGCGACTGCCGGGGGCTCCCTGGGTCGGCGGCCTGACGCGGCGAGAGGCGCTTTGCGCCTCTCGCCGCGTCAGGTCAGGAGGAACTGCGAGCCGCGCTGCGCGCGGCTCGCAGTCGCTGGAGCTGGGAATCGGAGGGACCAATCGGCAGGCGCTTTGCGCCTGCCGATTGGTCCCTCCGATTGTCTGTCATGAGGAAGGGTCCAATTCGGACCCTTCCTCATCACGGACTAATCCCACCTCCAGACCCCTTACCGAATTATATAGTCCGTGGCACCCATGGCGCCACGGGCGGTTTAAAGATATGGTCATGTCGACCTCCGCTCCCCTCCCAAAATGGCCAATGACAGGCCTGGAGGGGGTGAGAAGGGGAGTGGCCCTGAGTGGGCCTGTGAACAGCTATGATTCCCAACCATATTCTGCCACTTGTGAGGTATCTCGAAGCCTGAAGGATGTTTCAGGGGTTTCTCAAGAGTAAAAAAGCTGAGAAAGGCAGGATTAAAGCCCGAGGGTTGTGTCCAAACACTTGTTCTTTTTCCTCTCAAAGACTACTTCAGGCTCTCCCTTATTTACTATATAAATCTATGTAAGTCTCCGTACCGTTTAAGTAGCAAGAGAATGTGCACAAGCAGCCTTTACACCTGGCCTTAAAGAAAACCTATCAGGAAGAAAGCGGCAGCCCTCACCTCCCTGATTTCCTTAATCTTGGAGCCTCCTTTGCCAATCAGGGACCCACATTGGCTGGCTGGCACCACCAACCTCAGCGTTACGGGTGGCTTGCTGGTAGCCGTACTGTTGCTCATAGAGTTGATTATATCCTTTGGAGAGAGAGAGAGAGAGAAAGGCTCCCATTAATAAAATGTAGCAGGGATTTTCGCAGCATCATGAGAGCGCCAAGTTGGCAAGTGAACAGAATCATCTTCTTTCTGCCTATCTGAAAACAGTTAACAACAACAACAATGATAATTTATAGCCCACTCTGGGCCTCTGGGGAAGGGTCTAAATAAAATTATTATCATTATTGTTTATTTATTTCTTAAATTGATATGCTGTCCTTCCCTGGAGGCTCAGGGTGACTCATGAACGATTTATAATGGACAGTTAAAACAAAGTAAAACATTTAAAACAAATAATTTACATTTAAAACCATCCGAAGTTCATTGCTCTTTCTGTAGCACAGAGGAATCGGAATAAAATGCTTTGTTAGTATAGTCATAGAGCGTATATTCAGTTGCTCCTGTGTCCAAGCATTCTTTGTTCAAGTGCTTTTAAGAAGCGAGGCCAGCTTGTGAGACCCTGAGAACTGTTTTAAGTCCCAATGAACCCTGATCTTCCTCGGAAGAGTAATCCACCAGGCTGGCCCCAGGGCTGAGAAGGCCCTGTCTCTGGTTGAGGCCAATTGCCTTTTTATATTATACAATGAAAATCTCATAGGGGAGGGTGGGAAAAGGGGCCCACATGGAAAAACTCTTCAGGAGCATTCGTAAATACGATTAGTAGATTTTCGTCTAGCTGCCAGCATAGTGCCTGCTACCCTTTGATCATACGCCTTGTTTGGAAGGTGCGCCCATTTCATTTCCACACGGCTACGTGGAACCGTTCAGGGTCCCTCCACAGTCAAAAGGCTGGAAAAGGCAGAGCTAAGCAGTTAACTTCCTGGGAAATGACAGATTTCCTCACCTCTTCAAATTTGTAAGCGATCATGGCGAAAGCCTTGAAGATGGCATCGGTGGGGCCAGTAATGGTCACAATCCTCTCTGGACAATTTCCCTCGGAGATATTGATTCGTGCGCCACTCTGCAATGGAAAACCTACGTCAGACCCACAGAAGCCACGTTTATACTGTTCCACATTTTTGATTAATTCTTTTGAAATGTCGCCGGCCTAATTATTTCTATCAGGTTTTTAGGTGTAATTATGCCATACGTAGCTCAGGTTTCCACTGAGACCTTTGCTGCTGCCTGCCAAGCGCTTTTAGAAAGGGGGTGGGCCCAGTTGAGGCTTTGGCACAGCAAGGTTTTTGATTGGCTGCTGAAAACTTGATATGCAGATTTTTCGAAAGCTGGCTTCGGCAAGAGCCAAAGCACGAGCACCTTCACGATGTATCTGAAGGTAAGCCAAAGCAGCCATTTTGTGGCTGGCTCCATCCCCATTGGCAGCCATTTTGTGGCAGCCATGTTGTGGCTGCACCCCACCCCCCACGTCTCCTGCTGGGGGCCAGGAGCCTAAGAGCACCCCATACACAGGGATAATGCATTAGGGAAAGGCACCTTGTAATGGGGGCAGGTGTTGCTGTTAGCAACACATATCCACAGGATTGAGGCCTAGATAACCTTTGATTCTTCTCAGCTGCTGCATCCCCTTCCAGCTAAGTTTAGACTTCGTGGTTGGGCAATCCTGATCTAGTCTGATCTTTTTATAACAGAAATAATTGCACTGGGTCCACATACCTGCATTTAAGGTAGCAGTTCTGCTGTGCATAGGGTTGCTAGCTCTGAGTTGGGAAATATACCTGGAGGCTTTGGTGGTGGAGCCAGAAGTGTGTGGGAAGCATAATGTTATGGAGTCCACCATCCAAAGCCGCCATTTTCCCCAGAGGAACTGGTCTCTTTAGTCTGGAGATGACCTGTAATTCCAGAGGATCCTCTGAAGACTAAAGAAAATATTTGGCCACCCGGTAGTGAAGCTTGAGAAAAATCCCACGAGAGGCAAAAAATAGATTACATATAACATAGTTTATTCTGAACAAAAAGTCTTCTCAAAAGTTGATTTTTGGTCGGAATAAACTATGTTATCTAATGTCTGTTTTCTATGTTTTGCCTCTCACGAGATTTTCACAGGCTTCATCTGGAGACTGGCATCTTTAGTATTATAAGGAGGGTGCAGGGAGGGAAATTCTGCTTTTGAAACCTGTGGAAAGAATATCTCCACAATGTTTTGTAGAATCAACCATGCTCACCTCTTCGCGCATCTTTTTCACAGTTTCTCCTTTCTGAAAAGAGACAAAACATCATTTTCCAACAGAACTGATTAGGATTTTCATCATGCTTTTCCAAAAGATAATATTGAGATTCTTAGCATACATTTGTCTTGTTCAGGTTAAGAAAGACTGATATCTTTTAGACATCTTGTTCTTTGACTGCCAGTGTTACGGAGAGATGTGAGAATATATTTTATTTAAAGAAAACTGATTTTATTTCCAATTCAAATTTAGTCCTCATGTGTTTCAGGATTGGGGGCGGGGGGTTGCCTGCTGTCTGTTCTGCCAACTTCAATTAGGGTTGCCAACTTTGGGTTAGAAAATATCTGGAGGTTTTGGGGGTGGAAGAAAAAGAGCTGGTTTTTAATACTCCACTTTTCACTACTCAAAGGGGTCCCAGAGCAACATACAAACAAATTTTCCTTCCTTTGCTGAAAACAGAAACCCTGTGAGATAGTTGGGGCTAAGGAGAGTTCTAAGAGAATTGCTCTGCCAGAACAGCTCTAAGAGAACTGCAACTGGTCCAAGGTCACTCAGCTGGCTGTATGTGGAGGAAGAATGGGGAATCAAAGCCAGTTCTCTAGATGGATCCCACAGGCAGACATGGTCAGCATACTAGTGTGGTGGGTAGAATGCCCGACTAGGCCCAAGGAAATCTCGGTTCAAATCTTTACAGAGTGCAAGGTGTGTCTTTGGGTCAGTCACATTCTCACAGGATTGTTATGAGAATATAGCGGGGAACAGGAGAAGCATGTTAATTAGGATTGCCAGACCTCCCACCCTCCCTTTATCATAGAGTTCCCAGCTAATCCTAGAGTGCCATGATGTCACTTCTGGGGTTTCCCCTTAAGTGATGTAATGCCATTACTCTGACAGTGCTCCCCACATTTCTGCCTCTTCCCCCAGACTCCTGCAGGGATGCCAGCCACTGCCAGAGCTAGCACAATTCCGTGGGGCCGGCAAAACAGAGCTCATCCACCAAGGCCAATGAAGACAGCACAATCACCTAGACACCCCCTTCAGAAGCCCCCTCCCCATCACCAGGCATCATCAGACAAAGCACAGGGCAACATCTAGTCTGGCTAGCCCATCAAACAACAGTTACACATACAGTCATGTAGTTAATGGTTTAAACATTTATGCTGTTTATAATGTTCATAATGTCAACGCATTATGAGCCTCTTGTGGCGCAGAGTGGTAAGGCAGCCGCCTGAAAGCTTTGCCCATGAGGTTGGGAGTTCGATCCCAGCAGCCGGCTCAAGGTTGACTCAGCCTTCCATCCTTCCGAGGTCGGTAAAATGAGTACCCAGCTTGCTGCTGGGGGGTAAACGGTAATGACTGGGGAAGGCACTGGCAAACCACCCCGTATTGAGTCTGCCATGAAAACGCTAGAGGGCGTCACCCCAAGGGTCAGACATGACTCAGTGCTTGCACAGGGGATACCTTTACCTTTACCTTTAATGTCAACGCATGTCAAGTCCAACTTCTTTGTACTGTACCAACATTACAATCGGTTTGTAAGCTGTGAACTCATGCTGTAAACTGCCCTAGGCCGCAAGGGAGGGCAGTATAAACATATAATAAAGTTAAATAAATAAATAAACCTAGTGGAGATCTGTCCAGGATTTTGTCAGGTGATTTAAAGGGAGAGCAAGTAGGAAGGAAGTCCATGAGTAGCCTAAAACACTCAGTGTACTTGGGGAGTGGGGAATAGGTGACCAGATTTTAACATTGGTAAAGCGGGACACCATTGACCGGGGGGGGGGGGTCTTTATATATATAAATTTCAACATAAGTACAATTTACCAGGTACCCCCAGATGTCCCTCCAAAAGTGGGACAATCTGGTCACCTTAGAGAGTAAATGGCAAACCCTAGAACAGCCTTTCTTGACTTTTTGACTATTGAGAAACCCCTGAAACATTCTTCAGGCTTCAAGAAACCCCAGAAGGGGTGTGATCTTACATAGCTGTGTCCACGCCCACCCAGGGCCCCTCCCCTTCCTGCACCCTCCAGGACCATCATTGGCCATTGGGGGAGGGGGTCGACATGACCATATATACTTAACACACTTAAAAAAAATATTTTAAAAAATAATTAACTTCCCTCTCCAAAGTTGCGACCATTTTTCTCCCACTTTCCAGCTAGATGCTGACAACCTTCCTGTGAATGTGCTACATTCCACCTCCTCTGTTGCCCATGTGGTAAAGAGACATCGTTGGAAGAGCAGGACAGAATCCCCTCCCACATCTCCTGCTGCTCACAGAGAGTAAGGGACGGATGATGCCCTTGGCCATCAGAGTACTGAATGATTCAGAAGCATAACTGAAGAAATTACCTTGCCGATGATGCTTCCGACTTCCTGTTTTAAAAGAAAAATGGAGATGAAATAAGTAAATGTAAGAATGTTCCTTAGCAAAAGATATTCACCACACGGCTTAAGACATGCCTGTTTTAACTAGTGAGCCATTCTAGTCGGTCATGAGCGAAAATGCAGTTTCTTTACGATTAAACCAGAAGATAGGGATGCCAGTCTCCAGGTGGGACCTGGGAACCCCCAATTTCACAGCTCATCTCCATGTGACAGAGAACAGTTCCCTTGGAGAAAATGGCTGCTCCCTAGCATGATCCTCCAATGAGCTCCCTCCCCAAATCCTGCCTACTCCTGGCTCTGTCACCAAATTCTACAGGCACTTCCCAACCCAGAGGTGGACAACCATTGAAGATATCCTCCGGGGCCGTCCTAAGGGGCTCCATCAAGCTCCATTGGGCATTCCCCAGGGGTTGGGCCCATCAGAAGGATGTCTGAGCTGAGACCTTCTTATGAATACTGATTTTTTTTTTTTTTTTTTTTGCTCTCCATAGATGCCAGCATGGCCAGCTTTGGGTTTGGAATACCCTGGAGATTTGGGGGATAGCTTGAAGAGGTCAGAGTTTACCTCAGTGGGTAATAGAGTCCAATCTCCAAAGCAGGGGTAACTGATCTGTGTAGTCAGTTATAATTCTGGGAAATCTCCTCACCTGGAAGTTGTTAACCCTGTCTACCACGGTCAGAATCTAACTTGAGCCCCACACCTTAAAAACAAACGAACGCTGAGATCACTAAAGGCAACCATGTCTAGGGATGACAGTCCCCAGGTGGGACCTGGCAATCCCTTGGTTTTGCAACTCATCTCCAGGCAACAGAGATCCGTTCTCCTGGAGGAAATGGCTGCTTTGTAAGGTGGACTTCCTAGCATTATACTCCACTGAGCTCCTTCCCCTCCCCAAATCCTGCCCACTCCCAGCTCCATCTTTAAAGTCTCAAGGTATGTCACAACCCAGAGCTTACAACCCTAGGTTGTGTAGTTACTAAACTCCCGGTGAGACTTGGAGATCCCCTGGAATTACAACTGATCCCCAGTTCTCCTGGGGAAAATGACTGGAGGTCTCCAGGTCTTTCCGAACCCAGAGCTGGCAGCCCTAGTCAGGAACCTCTCCCGCTAAGCAAGCCAGCCGGCAGCATCTGCCTCCTGCTTGTAGAAATGGCCTTGGATCCAGGCTCCCGACTTCCTATCTGATGAAGTGGCAATCCCAGGTGTTTGTGGGTCATGCACTTCTCAGAGAACTGAACAGGTGTGGGTATCCAGGCGCCAACTTGTTTTGAACCAGTTCGAACAAGAGGACCACTGCCAGGAAACGCTGGCTGCCCCACTCACCTTGCCGTGCATCAGGAGCCGGATCGTGAGGGTCACATTCAGACCACCCTCAGAGACTTTGGACTCCATTTTCTACTGAGGTATGGTGAATATTCAGAGAACTAGGCGACCCAAGGGAAGGCAGAAGTTTCTCTCACCTAGAAAGAGTGAGAAAGAGCAAGCAGTGCATTTGTTTACTTGCTCTACAAGGCCAAAAAGGGTTTCAGTTTGACACTTTGCACATTGATTGGATGCCAATTTTTAAAATGATATATATTAGCAACACTTCCTGCACATACTTCACTTCTGGAAACTGAAATGATGAGGGATTGGAGGGAAGCTAATTTTCTTTGGCACCCTTTTGCCTGCTTCCTTATATCCAAATGGCAAATTGTTTGGGATTTGCCTGTGGACAGTGTGAAAATGGTCCCTTCCACCCTTGAGCATTACACTGAAAGCAGAGCAACAAACAAAACAAACATATAATCCTCAAGTTTTTTTTTTCAGTCAGTAAATCAGCAACTGCAAACCCAGCCCCATTCAAGGCTCTGTGAGAATTCAGGGCTCTTGTGATAATTTACCTCAGGTTTTTGCTTCTTGTTTTTCCTCATGTTTCAATGATAATCCTCTATATTCTCAATTCAAAACCAGGCTTCCTGCAGGTTTGACCCTTCCCTTACTTATATCCTGAATGCCATTAAAAAGTATTTAAATTAAAAAAAAAAGATGTGGTCATTGTATTAAAGGTTGGCTAAGTTGTCCATAAGAGCCTCTTGTGGCGCAGAGTGGTAAGGCAGCAGACATGTAGTCTGAAAGCTCTGCCCATGAGGCTGGGAGTTCAATCCCAGCAGCTGGCTCAAGGTCGACTCAGCCTTCCATCCTTCCGAGGTCGGTAAAATGAGTACCCAGCTTGCTGGGGGGTAAACGGTAATGACTGGGGAAGGCCCTGGCAAACCACTCCGTATTGAGTCTGTCTTGAAAACACTGGAGGGCGTCACCCCAAGGGTCAGGCATGACCCGGTGCTTGCACAGGGGATACCCTTACCTTTTCAAGTAGTCCATTTTAAAGGAGGGTTCCTAACACGGCAAGATTGTTGTTGGCATAATATGTTTTCTGCTGTGTGTGATATGAATCCCCCCTTAAATATTTCTTTAACTATTGCTTTAAAATGTTTTTGGGGCGCAAAGTTTTCAGCTTACAGTATTTTCATAGATTCCGTTTTCATTTATGTCATTTATTTTGAAAGCTTTATATCCTGCCTTTCTTCCTGGGTGACCAAATAATGACCAGATCAGTCAAACACGTTCTTTCCCCTAAAACTCAACATGACACAGCAACTATTTCAGTCAATTGAAAACACTGGACATCTTGTCTCAGTTTTCAGACCCCACTTCTCTCACAAAGAAAGCAACTCCAATAGGGATGCCAACCTCCAGGTGTGGGCTGGCAATGTGGTCTTCCAGTTAATCTCCAGACAACAAAAATCAGATCCCCTATAGCAGGGGTAGTCAACCTGTAGTCCTCCAGATGTCCATGGACTACAATTCCCATGAGCCCATGCCAGCAAACACTGGCAGGGGGTCATGGGAATTGTAGTCCGTGGACATCTGGACGACCACAGGTTGACTACCCTTGCTCTAGAGCAAATGGTTGCTTTGTAAAGGAGCTGATGGGGAAAATGAAGGAGCAAGTAAGACCATGATTGAAAGGGAGCATCAGGTGAATTAAAGGGGGGGGGGGAATTCATTTGCCCCCAAACCAGAATGTGAGAAGACAAGAGTCTGAAACAGAGAACAAACATACTATTGGCTTTGACATGTTAACATTTCTTCACATACTGAGGGAGTGGCAACTACTACTCATCGATTCATGCAATGAACAAGGTGTGGCCACTAGGCCTCAGTTGACTTCCGTCCCATGACCTGTTGCTCCCAGGTTACAGTAAGAGTCACTAGACCCTAGTTTGGGCCTGGGGATCCCCCAGAATGGCAACTTTTCCATTGCTTCAGGGGTTTGAGAAAGCAGAGGAAATCCCCCCCCCAAAGAAAAAACAGGCTAGAAGCCTGGAAAAGAAAGCACCATTTCTATGTCACCTGGAACTGTCATGGAGGCATCAGTGATGTCATGGGGGACAACACTGGTATTTGGGCAAAATTCTATGGTAAGAAGCTAATTCTACCATAGAGTTCTGCTCAAAAACCAGAGCATCACCCCTAACGTCACTTCTGGGTGACACCTTTTGGAAGGCTTCTTCCCTCCCTGTTCCAAGTAAGTTCCCCCTTTCCCCACCAGCTGGCCTGATAGGGCCTGGCAACCCTAAGTACAGTTGCCATCCTCCAAGTGAAGCCTGGATATTTCATGGAACTACTCCTGATCTCCAGAGCAGAGAGACCAGTTCACTTGGAGGGAAGGGCAGTTTCATTATTATTATAAATATATACTTACTAGAAATAAAGCCGATTTTATATCTAAATAAAATGGGCGCTAAGCCCCTGTCTCCAGGGAAACCTTCGCAGGGCAGCTCCCCATTGGCTGCCTGGCCCTGGATTGACACTCGGAGGGGCTAATCAGGAGCCGCTTCGCGGCTTCTGATTGGCCCCTCTGAATTTTTATCCCGGACAGGGCCCGCCCTAACTCCTCTCCAGGTGGCCTTACCCTTTTATTTAATCCGCTCCGCAGGAGCAGTTAAAGATAATATATTAAAGATAATATTATTATAAATATATTAAAGATAATATTATTATAAATATAATATAATAAAATAATATTTAGATTTCTTGCCCACTGCTCCCAGACTACCTGGCTCATGGTGGCTTACAAAATAAAATCCCCACTATAGAATCACATCACTCCCAACCATTACAACTCCACTGAGTTGCCCCCCTTCCCCACATCTTCAGGAATTTCCCAAGCCAGAGCTGCCAACCCCATCCAAGATCCCCAAATTGCCACCCCATCTCTACTTCTGGTTGCAGAGTCCTGCGTTGTTCCAATGCACACACTGACTGAGCGTGCCGAAGCACTGTGATGTCCCTGCTATTGTGGGACTCTTTGGCAATATATCCCATTCAGGATGTTGTCCAAATGGGCTTCGTTCCTTTCTTTCTATCTAGGAAACGGAAAGCCTCCATTAGACAGTTATGTAAATATTTCCAATTGATTGAAAAAGTGGGTCATGTGTTAGCCAAATGCTCCTGGCTTTAAGATTTATCAGGGTTATTAAATTATACATGCTTCACGCTTCACTGTGCAGGAAAGCTTACATTAGCCTTTTCTTAATCATGCTGGCGAAAGGTAAACATTTGGGTTCCTTTTTGTAGAATTGAGCAGCAGAAGCTTTTTACTTTATGTTTCCTTCAATGTATTGGCTACAGTGGCGTTTTTCTTTGTGCGTCCTTCAACCGATTGGAATTGCCCTTCAGACACAGATGTGGAGCCCAACAAAGAATGAAGAAACACACTATTTGGGACACATCACAATAGTGGAGCTTCCTCCCCCCCCCACCCTCTCTTTTTGCCCAAAGTCAGACATCTAAAGCATTTCTTCTTCATAGATTCCTTTGTGTCCTGCTTATTCTCAAAACAAGTTTTGATGTTTTAAAATTATTTCTCCTAGAGACCCCGAAGGTTCCATTAGATGCAAGCCAGTAAATACGTTAAGAGACAAGATGAGCGACAATACAATTGAGGGCAGCTCAGAATGGTTCGTCCGTGCTTCGTTCATATATTTATCTGGATCATATGGATGTCACCAGGGTAAGAGAAGAAGAAGAAGAAGAAGAAGAAGAAGAAGAGTTGGTTCTTATATGCCACTTTTCTCTACACGAAGGAGGCTCAAAGCGGCTTACAATCGCCTTCCGTTTCCTCTCCCCACAACAGACACCCTGGGAGGGAGGTGGGGCTGAGAGAGCCCTGATATTACTGAAGAAGAAGAAGAGTTGGTTCTTCTATGCCGCTTTTCTCTAGTTGAAGGAGTCTCAAAGCAGCTTACATTCACCTTCCCTTTCTTCTCCCCACAACAGACACCCTCTGAGGAAGGTGAGGCTGAGAGCCCTGATATTACTCAAGAAGAAGAAGAGTTGGTTCTTATATGTCGCTTTTCTCTACATGAAGGAGTCCCAAAATGGCTTACAATCCCCTTCCCTTTCCTCTCCCCACAACAGACATCCTGATATTACTGAGAGCCCTGATATTACTGCTCAGTCAGAACAGCTTTATTAGTGCTGTGGGGAGCCCAAGGTCACCCAGCTGGCTGCATGTGGGGGAGCAGGGAATGAAATCCAGCTCGCCAGATTAAAGTCCGCACTCCTAACCACTACACCACGCTGGGTGTCCCATGCTAACCTGATATTGTCAGATTTCAAAAGCTAGAAACCTAAAAGCTTGAGCAGCAGCAGCAGAATATGTGAAATATTAGAATGCAGATATTTATAAAATGTTAAAACATCAACATATACCAAGCACTATTGCAGAAATCCACAGTATTTTGACACATGGATAAATGACAAGAAACCAGAAAACCAAAGGAGTTTCGACCCCTCTTGGGATCTTCTTCAGTGGTCTAATATTTAAATACACTCACGTGATGTAAGGTAAAGGTAAAGGTATCCCCTGTGCAAGCACCGGGTCAAGTCTGACCCTTGGGGTGACGCCCTCCAGCGTTTTCCTGGCAGACTCAATACGGGGTGGTTTGCCAGTGCCTTCCCCAGTCATTACCGTTTACCCCCCAGCAAGCTGGATGCTCATTTTACCGACCTTGGAAGGATGGAAGGCTGAGTCAACCTTGAGCCGGCTGCTGGGAACGAACTCCCAGCCTCATGGTCAGAGCTTCAGACAGCATGTTGGTTGCCTTACCACTCTGCACCACAAGAGGCTCTTATGTGGTGTAATAAGGTGGCAAAAAATATGAATGAAGAGGCTCCCACACTTATAAAATGTGTCCAATTGGAGCCTCCCAGTTAAAATATTTATTCTTCAAAGTGCTACCCTTATTGAATCCCTTTCTCAGCATCAGTGTATTCTCATGTGTCTTGTAGAATGTAGTGATCTCAAAAGCTGAACTAGGCCAGCAGTGGTTAGTACTTGGATAGCAGGCTACCAAGGAAATCATAGAATCATAGAGCCGGAAGAGACCTCCAGGGTAATCTAGTCCAGGGGTAGTCAACCTGTGGTCTCCAGGGCAGAGTCTGCACTTACTTTGCTTATTCCATTGTCAATCCTGTTGAATCCAGAGGATTGAAAAAGGAAGAGAAGGGAGAAAAAATCCAGGACCGACAGAAGTTGAGAGAAATTAGGGGCTTCTCCTTTAAGGCAAATGTGTCACATGACCAGGTGTAGCCTATCAGAGGTTCTCTACCACGGAGCTTTCTTTCCCACTTTCCCAACCCGGATATTGAGGATTAAAAGCAGTCTGAGATATCGCACAATAAAGGTTGGGTCACTCCGGATCAATCCTTCTTGCTGCAGAAGGAAAATTAAAATTGCCCCAAATCCAAACGGAAATCGCATTCTGTGTAGAGAGGGCAGGGACTGAATTGATCTGGGGTTGGAATAAAAACTCCATGCATTTTACACCCAGATGTCCATGGCCTACAATTCCCATGAGCCCCTGCCAACTATCCTTGATCTAGTCCAACCCCCTGCAGAATGCAGGAAATTCAGAACGACCTGCCCATCATAGTGACCCCAATTCCATGCCCAGATGAACCCCCCCCCCCACTGTGCTGTATCTATAGACCTGCCAAGGACTAAGCTTAAAGCCCAAGACAGGATTGTAGCTTACAATGTAATTGACCAACGCATGGTTAGATCTAGTCCAGGGGTAGTCAAACTGCGGCCCTCCAGATGTCCATGGACTACAATTCCCAGGAGCCCCTGCCAGCATTCGCTGGCAGGGGCTCCTGGGAATTGTAGTCCATGGACATCTGGAGGGCTGCAGTTTGACTACCCCTGATCTAGTCTGTCAGATCCAGTCAGTTCAAACTGAAACTGGTGGGAAGATCCATAGTTTGCTTGTGTGTATGTAGATTCAAGTGGGTAGCCGTGTTGGTCTGAAGCCGCACAACAAAATCAGAGTCCAATAACACCTTTGAGACCAACAAAGATTTATTCAAGGCGTGAGCTTTCGAGTGCATGCACTCTTCCACAGACACTCAAAAGCTCACGCCTTGAATAAATCTTTGTTGGTCTTAAAGGTGCTATTGGACTCTGATTCTGCTGTGTGTATGTGTTAGTGTTTTTTTGGGGGGGGGTCAGTTTTTGGTTGGAGTCACATTAAAGAGCTCAAATAACTCCCAGTGTCCGTGCCCACCTCTGAACTCCCGGATTTAACACCAGGGTCGCTATGCCAGTCCCCGGGTGGGAGCAAGAAACCAACAAGGAGAGGGTGCACAATGTGTGAATATAACACAACAGACCAGAAATCACTGGGCAAAAAACCCCTGTATGATAAAATCAGAATGAAAAAAGTTTTTTTTTTTTTTACAAAAATATAACATTCAAATGCTTAGGAAAAATGCATGTAACTTTTACAAAATTGCTATTAACTTTTTTATTTCATATGTCACACAGCTGTCCACGCAAAGATTCGTTTCACCAAATTATTGCATCTTCAGTGGACTCACAGAAACACAGAGGACGAGGGTCTAAGTATGTGTCCAAATCACAGAAACTCACCATTTACAGCCATACCAGAAAGATTCTCCAGTTTAGACACAGTCTTTCCAGCTCACAGAAACATCTCTTCTCCCAACAATGCAGGAATGACCTGGGATGAGAATTCCCGCCCACTCACAGCTCCACCCCCAAAGTATTTCCCAACTCTGAACTGGCAACCCTGGCCAGGCAATGGCATGCCACCTCTGTACAGCTCTTGTTTTGAAAACCCTATGAGGTCAGCATAAGTTGGCTGAGCCTTGGTGACAAAAAGGAAATACAAAATTATAATGAATAAACAAGCCTTGGTGGGCCTCTGTGTTTGCAAAACGCCATAAAAAATAAAGCTTAACCTATCCGTAAATATTTGAGGTTCCACAAGGATGCTTGGATGCTCACCAGTTCAGTTTACAGCCTATCAGCAATTGCCGACGGAGCCAATTTTCTGTCAGTTGATTTGACAGTTTGTTAACAGTTGGAGCCTGTTTGTTGGGTAACTTTTCTTGGCAAAGTTTAAAGGTGCAAAGGTGCAGAGCACCAGTTGCTTAAGGTCTAAATAGCTTTGTTGAGAACTGAAAATTTTCAGTTCCGCAGGACCCGTAAAACGGAGCTCTTCTGCCAGGCCTTTGGTTGAGAGCAGGGTGAGTAAGATCTGAGCCCCTCTCCCTGAGTTAGCTGGAACATCAATCTGCTTTTAGCAGTCCTCCCGAGGTGTTTTAATGGCAAACCACTTCTGTGAGCAGGGGAGTTTGGTTGCTGCCTGTGGGTGCGAGTGGTTAATCAGGTTTTAATGGGGATTAAGATTTTATGTTTTTATGTTTCTTAAGAAGATTGTGACCCGCCATGAACTGCTATGTGGGAGTGGTGGGATATAAATCAATGATAGATAGATGATAGAAGGTAGAAGATAGAAGATAGAAGATAGAAGATAGATAGATGATAGATAGATGATAGATAGATGATAGATAGATAGAGACAGAGAGAGAGACAGAGAGAGAGACAGAGAGAGAGACAGAGAGAGACCTTTGCCTGGGGGATAGAGAGACCCTTACTGCCCTTTGAGGCATTGTGCTGTGCCTTTGGGCCTTTGGAATCATGGGGCCCGTAGCATGTGCCACATAGATAAATTGGCCCTCAGATTACAGCTGTTGTTCAACACAAATGCTATGTCATCGTACCTACTGAGTCCCCCCTCCCCGCTCCAGGTGGCCTCCCAAAATTTCCAGGATTTCTTAAGCCAGATTTGGCAACCCTAAGTAGATCCGACAAAGCACCAGAGTCAGCGAAACGAAATGTTAACAATAATCATTTAGACACAGTGAAATATAGGACTGATCTCATTCTGAATTACAGGGAATTCTTCCATTAAGTCTTGGCAGCCCCATCTTTGGGAAACCTTTTCTGTGGTGACGTCGCTGCCTCCAGGCCATGCAAGGAGGAGGGGCAGGCGGCCTCCCCATTGAAAGCACACACTCCTCTCCAGTAGTTTAGGTGGCCTTATTCTACACCAAATGGGGATTTATTCCTTGGGAATTCATTCAAGGTAGACCATCTATACCACACTTTCATGCATGAAGAATTTGCAGCCCCTGGTGCTTTGCAACTCAGTGCTCCCCAGTGGGGGACAGGATTCTTCCCTATCCCCAGTGGCTGGCCTCTCCCAGGCTACAGTCGAATGATTTATTTATTTATTGTATGGTGTGTGTCTTGTAGCTAGGAGACCCGAGGCTTGTCTGGCAGCCAGGCAAGAGACATTTGGAGTTGGTTTGTGATTGTCTGCTTCCACATCATGGCCCCTAGTGTTACTTGGAAGAACAGCTACCCAAATCCATGAAGGTCTCGGGTCCAAATACTAGCCACAGGGTCAGCTTTGCTTAACTACCCAGATCTGACAAGATCCGGCTTGCCTGGGCTATCCAGGGTGTAGTCTGCATGGGGCTTTTTACCCACTCCCAGATTGATTAAATCCCTGCAATCTACCCTGAATTCGATTTCCATTTTGATTTTGGGCACTTAAAATTTTCCCTCTGCAACATGGATGATTGATTTGTGGTGACCCTACCTTTCCCCTGCAATATCCTGGAGTGGATATAAGCATTGATATATCAAAAACCGGCATGAGTAAATGCGTAGATTTTTGCTTTTTTCTAATTAACTCAGTGCTCCGTGCTTTGGAGCAAAGCATTCTTCCCTGATTGGCCAGGGTGTCAGTTCAAACACTTCCTGGTTCCCGGTTGCAAGGCTTCCCTTAACGTGACTGTGCTCCAGAAGCCTTCTCTCGGCAGAGATTTGCGTCCTGTTAGTTCCCTCTCCTCTGCTGACTCCAATCCTCTTCCCCATCCCCATTCAAGAAAAGATAATTGACACCCCTCCTCATTCTGAACACTTTCTGTTTCAATGGGGGGGGGGGGATAGAGGAAGACCCGAGTTCAGATCAATCTGAATTCAACAATATCCACAATGGAAAAAACAAAATAAGTGCAGAATCAGCCCATGGGAGAGTTTAAGGAACTCAAATCTCTTACTTCTGCAAACATCTTTAGAATGTCCAGTGCTGCCTTTTTCAACCTTTTGACCGTGTAGGAGCACCTGAAATAAGTGGTATCAGCTGGTGACACCTCCCAGAAGTGATATGTCATCAGAAGTGATATACTATCTGCATTAACAGGCAGGCTCCAGGAAGGCTCAGGAGGGGAGAGATAGGAGGCGGTTTAAGGTGGAAGTAGGCATGCAGGTTCCGCCCTCTCCCAGGTGCAGAAACCACAAGAGAACACTCATACTCCGGAGTGGGGGCAATGGAAGCGGCAGATTCCCTAGCTTGTGGCTGAGTCCATTAAGGTAAGAGAGGAAAAGCTGTGGACCCCCTCTGGAGCACCTGTGGACCCCTGGAGGTCTGTGGACCCCTGGCTGGAAATCCCCAGGCCAGTGAATATCCAGCCTTGACTCTAATATGAAGTTAGGGCATGCCTGTCTGTGGTCACTGGGGCCTGGATCCATCGAACTGGACCATGCAGTCCTGCCAGCTACATAGAGAGGCCACTTGGCTCAGCTTCTTCCTGGCACAAGGACAGCCAGGGGCCCACTGGCAACTCTCCAGGAAAGTTCAAGGGCCAGCCTGCCCCTGTGCCTGGCTGTCCCCTGACTCTGCACAGGATGGGCAACTAGGAGGGGGGGGGGTCACATTTCTCACTACAGCTTTAACAGGGGGAGGAGTTCAATGTGTCGGCAGAGTTTAAATTTGCCAAGAGAGGCGAAGCACCAAGTTGCTTAGAAGAATAAGCAGTTCTCTTTAGAAGAGAGGCAGCTGTGTATGGAAAGAGAGGAGAGAGACAACTTGTCTCTGCTCTATCTGGTTGGGAGGCAAGCAGGAAGGAAGTGTGCTGAGAGGAGCAGGAAGTCTCCAATGAGCCAAAAAGGAAACAGGATGAGACAATTTGAAAAATGTCAGGAAGTTCTTGACCTAAAAATGCTAACTACACGGCTCCTCCAATGTCCCCCACAGGACACTCTGCAGATTCTGTTCAGTCATGCACACTACAGGTCTTGTATAGTCCAACAAAACAAAGAGGACTCCTTGGTGTCACACTGAGTGATATGGTTTCTAGTGGGGAGGAAATAGAAGTGACATCATTGTGCCAAGGTTCACCGGGCAGAGGTGGCCAAACTGTGGCTCTCCAGGTGTCCATGGACTGCAATTCCCATGAGCCCCTGTGAACACTTGCTGGCAGGGGCTCATGGGAATTGTGGTCCACGGATGTCTGGAGAGCCCCAGTTTGGCCACCCCTAGGATATAACCATAGAGTTTTTGGAGAATACAAGAGGATTGTTTCAGTGGGATTATCACTTCTGGTGCTATGTCAAGAAGATTTTCACCACCCCCTAAACTCTCCTGGCAGGTTGCTATGGCTGGCACCCTTAGCAACCATATACGAGGGAGAAAGGAGCTATTGCCGAGAGCCATATTAGTTCCTTTGCTTCTATCTCTCTTGGGCCTATTTTCACATCGTAGTAATATCGGCTCCCTTCAAAAATGAGATGAGGAGAGCTGGTTTTTATACCCTGCTTTTCACGACTCGAAGGAATCCCAAAGCAGCTTACAATTGCCTTCCGTTCCTCTCCCCACAACAGACACCTTGTGAAGTAGGTGGGGCTAAGAGAGCTCTAAGAGAACTGCTATGCATGAACAGCTCTAAGAAAACCGTGACTAGCCCAAAGGCTCCCAGCTGGCAGCTTGTGGAGGAATCAAACTCAGTTCTCCAGATTAGAAGCTGCCATTCTTAACTACTGCACCAGGCTAGCTCACCGTACATTCCAGATATTGGAAAGAATCAACAGGCAGATTAGGTCTGCAGTGATTTTCAATACAAACAACATGAATCTGTTGCTCTCCTAGTGTAATTTAACCTGCAGCCCTACTGAATCAGTTGGGAAATTTATGACTTATTTAATTCCCAATTATTTGATCTCACTTTCTCTGGACAGGTGATGCAATGATTATGCATGACGAAAGCTCAGTCGTTTAAGACTATACAGTGTTGTTTAATAGTCAGCTATCAAATACTGGACATTACAAATAAAAATGGATGATTAAAACGTGGAATTCATTGCCTGAGATCATAGTGATGTCTACAGGCACAGACAGCTTTAAACGAGGGTCCATGGAGGGAATCAGGGGCTAAAGGGATGAGAGAACCAGAGTGACAGTGAAAGACAGGCACCAGTAATCGTTGCTAGAGACTTGCTAGGTGCTGAGCAGCTTTCAAAAATTCTGTAAGGTCTTCCGATTTATAGCGTGATCTTCCCTGCCCCTCTGCCACTTCTGTGGCATCATCCAAGTTGTGGTTCTTGTGTGAGGCCACAAATAACAAAGGGAAATAAAAACCCAACCTGGGAAGCAGGAGGGAACCACAAAGATTAGGGATATAACCAAGTATAGAGAAATTTATTACAATTTATTATTAGAGCTCAAAATTGTTTTAAAACCATAAAAGAATCTTTTATCTTTTGGATAGAAAACATCTCAGTGTGTACACTACAAGTGCCAACAAGTTCAGACCTAACGCGTTTCAATCATACCAATCTTCCTCAGAGGTCAAGATATAGATACACAATTTCCCAATTTATAATGGGGGGGGGGCTTTGGGGAATAAAAATAATGAGAAATTAGTTTTCTTGTTGTCCTTATTCATTAGAAATAGGAAATTGTTGCTGGCTGAGCATTCTGCCAATACAAACACTTTGTAAGACCAGATTAAAGAACTAAGCAAATAATGTCATTAGTATTTGCGCAATTGAACATGAAGGAGTCTCAAAGCGACTTACAATTGCCTTCCCTTTCCTCTCCCCACAATAGACACCCTGTGAGGGAGGGGAGGCTGAGAGAGCGCTGATATTACTGAAGAAGAAGAGTTGGTTCTTATATACCACTTTTCTCTACCTGAAGGAGTCTCAAAGTGGATTCCAATCGCCTTCCCTTTCCTCTCCCACAACAGACATCCAGTGAGGGAGGTGAGAGCCCTAAGATTACTGCTCGGTCAGAACAGCTCTAACAGGACTTTGACTGGCCCAGGGGCATCTGGCTGGCTGCATGTGGGGGAGCGGGAAATCAAACCCGGCTTGCCAAATTAGAAGCCACCAGTCTTAACCACTACACCAAGTTGGCTCTCTCACAATGGCTAAGAGCAATTAACCTTCTCTTCTCCTATTTACACTGAGTGGTAGCAAGAAACAATCTGAGTGTAGTCCCAGGAGCTAGGGTTAGAAGACACCCATTGTTACTTTTATACTGACGTCTGGAGAACTGCTAACAGCTCCCCTGGCGAAAATGACTGCTTTGGAGTGGGGACTCTATGGCATTATTCCCCACTGGGACCCTTTCTTTAGCCAAACTCTGCCCCTCCAGACTCCCCCCCCCCCCTCCGCAAAAAAAAAACAAAACCTCCATGTATTTCCCAATTCCAGAGCTTGCAGCCCAAAACACTGACTCTTTCCCTGGTGTTCCGTCGCCCAAGATGCGTGCCAGCGATTCAGAAGAGACTGTTTGCCATGTCTCTGGCAGATGTTCAACTGGTCCTAGGTAGTCAGTCTATCTTTTAATCTCACATTAATCTCACATTTTTATGACACGTTTAAGCTGATTTACATCTACATTTCAGCAGTAATGGTAATTCAGTTTCTTTGAAGCCTAAAGATTTTAAAAAAGGATGCTGTGCTCCTCCCAAACTCAGATGCGGGGATGTTTTAGGTACAGGAGTAGTCAAACTGCGGCCCTCCAGATGTCCAGATGTCCCTGTCGCTGGCAGGGGCTCATGGTAATTGTAGTCCATGGACATCTGGAGGGCTGCAGTTTGACTACCCCTGTTTTAGGAGGTAACAAAGCGAGGCCACACACTGATTTGGGCCTTGTTTACACCTGGGCAGAGTCTGCACTTACTTTTTTTATTCCATTGTCAATCCTGTTGAATTCAGATCACTTTGAACTCGGGTCTTCCTCTCCCCCCCCCCCTCCCCATTGAAACAGGAAAGTCTTCTGCACATGGCTAGGGAGGCTCAGAAGAGGGGGGGAGGCAAATGGACACTCTTTGTTTTCTTGAAGGGGGGAGAGGATCGAAGAAGTCAGAGGAGGGAGGGAAAAAATCCTTTCTTTTCTTGAAGGGGGGGGACGAAGAAGGCACAAAAAAAAATTCAAGGCCGACAAAAATTGAGAGAAATTAGGGGCTTCCCCTTTGAGGCAGGCTTGTCACGTGATCACCTGTAGCCAATCACGGGTCCTCTACCACGGAGGAGAGCCCAGATTCAAAACAATGCGATTTTCTGAATATATTCAGGATTAGCAGCAGTCTGAGATATCGCACAATAAAGGTAGGGTCACTCCGGATCAATCCTTCTTGCTGCAGAAGGAAAATTTAAATGGCCCAAAATCCAAACGGAAATCGCATTCTGTGTAGAGGGCAGGGACTGAATCGATCTGGGGTTGAAATAAAAGCTCCGTGCAGTTTATACCCTGGAGGGGGCTCAAGTACAGAGGTCACCCCACCGAAGTGCCCGCCCCCCCAGCCAATGGCTTTCCTGGCCAGGTTGTAGTTCACAATCTCACTGCAAATTTGGGGTCTTTGTTTCAGAGAGCATGGATGGGCGATGGATTAATATTCCGTAGCGATGCGCACCCTCTGCAACGACCGAGTATGAGCCTCCCATTAGATCCTAATCCTGAGATTACCGGTTTAACAGCAAAAACAAAGTAGGGAGCAAAGTATTTGTGATTATGGCTGAATGTAGTACATTACAGGCACATCGGAAATGGCGGTGCTCAAACGGGGGGGGGGGGTGAGTAATCCCTGAAATGGAGTCCCACCCAAATGTGTATGTTATTACACTGAATGAAACATAGAAAGGACCTCAAGGATCATCTATTCCAACCTATAGTCACCAAAAGGAGTTGCCATGAGAGAAAAGCAATCCCAGAAGACTCTCCTGTGTTATAGGAGCATCAGCCTTCAGTATTTAAAACTGAATGTCCTCATAGGTTGGTTGCCTTCAATTTAGCTTGGTAAATTTTTGAACTCCTGAATATTGGAACATTCTGTCCAGTTCTGGGCACCGCAGTTCAAGAAGGATATTGACGAATTGGAACATGTTCAGAGAAGAACTACTAGAATGGTTGAGGGGTTGGGATCCATGCCTTAGGAAGAAAGGGTTGAGAGAGCTGGGTATATGTAGCTTGGAGAAGAGGAGGAAAAGGGGTT
Organism: Paroedura picta; assembly: GCF_049243985.1. Classification (NCBI taxonomy): domain Eukaryota; kingdom Metazoa; phylum Chordata; class Lepidosauria; order Squamata; family Gekkonidae; genus Paroedura; species Paroedura picta. The sequence goes on along the minus strand of NC_135369.1, from coordinate 179,828,670 downwards.
ATATGATAGCTGCGTTGAACTACGTAAAAGGTAGGCATGTTGAAGAGGGGGTCAACTTGTTTACTGCAGCTTTAGAGGCAAGGACGAGGACCAATGGGTTCAAATTATGGGAAAGGTGATTTCATTGAATTTTCGGATGGTGAGGGCTGTTCGTAGATTGAATACACTGCCTTGGAGGGTGGGGGAGTCTCCTTCCTTGGAAGTTTTTAGGAGAAGATGGAATGAGCCCCTGTCAGGAGGGTGTGATTTTTAAGTTCCAAAGAAAGTGGGGGGCTGGACTGGATGACCCTCAGTGGTATTTTCCAGCTCTGTGTATGATTCCAATATTCCTCTCTTTGAATGATTCAGAGCATGTGTGGCTTTTGTTCTTTTTAACAAAACGTGATGCACGAAGCTCTTACTGCTGGATTTTCTCCTCCTTTCTTCCTCCCCCAACCTTGCCCGGCAGCCATAATTTACCACAAAGTCTTCCTGTAGGATTAAAAACCCTCTAATAAGCTCTGTCAGTTTCCGCTGGCCTAGGCCACACAGGGGAGGATGTGGGTACCGAACTGTTAAACACAATAAATCAGAGCTTTCTTCTTTGTTCCCGAGCTCTTTCTCTGACGGGTGGTTTTTCTTATTTGGGGCACTAGATTCTTTTGTCAGTGCAGTAGCTGGAATGCATCTTAAAGAAACAAGCAAGAATCCAGACGTTTGGTCACTTCAGCAGGCTACGTTGTACAACCAAGTATCCAGTAAGATCAATATGCCTATCCAGAAACAGATCTCCTTCTCTGGACCGGGAACTATTGATGTAGTTGAGATCTAAACTCAAATGCAGATGTTGCTTTCCATCTATCCAACTCTGTCTGTCCATCAATCCATCTATGTCCGTCCGTCCGTCCCTCCATCCATCCATCCATCCATCCATCCATCCACCCATCCATCCATCCATCCACCCATCCATCCATCCATCCATCCATCCATCCATCCATCCATCCATCCATCCATCCAACATCTAGTTAGCTATCTAATCTTTCTCCTGCCCCTCCTCCAAGAAGCATAAGATGGTCTGTCTATCATCTATCACTATCTATCCATTCATCAGTCCATCTAATCTATCAAATCTATTTTACGCACGTACATGCAAATGTATGTACTTATGGAACTACCTTTTCCTGGGTAGTCAAGGCCAGCCTGATCGATCAGACCTTGGAAGCTAAGCAGAGTCAGGCCTGGTTGGCACTTAGATGGGAGACGAATGAGGAACACTAGGGTAGCTACACAAAGATGGACAATGGCAAACCACCCCTGAACATCTCATGCCTTGAAAATCCTATGGGGTCACCATAAGCGGACTGTAACTTGATAGCACCCTTCACCACCATTTATGGAACTGAACTGAGGACTTGATCAATGCAGAGGACTTTGCTGGACCACATTATGCAGAGGATTTTGCTGGACCACATTAATACACTAATCAAATAGACATTAATCTGCACCAAGGCCAGCTTGAACATTAGTCTATAATCCAGACAAATTGGCATTTGTGCATTAATTCTATGCATTGTTTCCTATAAACCAGCCCAATGGAAATCAATGGTATTCTCTTTAAATTACTGTACTGCTTTAGTACAGTGATCTTAACAATTTTACAAGAGCCAGTAATATTCAGAAACATTCAGGCCTGTCTGTTTTTCTACGGAAAAGTTGTACATAGCTGTATTGACCCACAGCTGTATTATTCTGGGACCTTGCTGACTAATTTAGAGTTCAGCAAGGTAAGCAGGAGTAGCACCTGAGGAGAGCCATTCAAGAAATAAAAATAGGACAGTAGATTAAACGACAGGTCTTGCCAGATCACTGATCCCAAGCAGCCATAAATCAGTTTCCTTGACAACCTCTATCTTCACTTCCTCATCTAGTTCTACATCTTGCCAGAAAGTTTACATCTTTGACAAGGAGTCCTCGGAGCAGAGCAGCTTCCCCCAAATGTATCTATCTAGACTGATATAATCACAAAGACCATTTCTGCACAGAGGCGGACAATGCGCATCGCCTCCTATTCGCAAGCACACAACTGTAAATCGCAACATTTGGCCACTTCAGGATGGGAGACCCCTCCTGTGTTATCTCGCTGCCTTGTCGCAGCTTTTCCTTTTCTGACAAGGTGGTGGAGAAGACGGAAGCATGGACAACCCTCAGGCTTCCCCCTCCCCTGCTTCTCGGGTTGTCAATCAATGCAAGCCATCAATCCCCTCACAGCGGTGGTTTAAGGCAGGGGTAGTCAACCTGTGGTCCTCCAGATGTTCATGGACTACAATTCCCATGAGCCCATGGGAATTGTAGTCCATGAACATCTGGAGGACCACAGATTGACTACCCCTGGTTTAAGGGACTCAAACTTCCTTCATCTCTCGAGTCCCGAAATTAATTAAAAAGAAAAAACACATTTCCAAGTTGCTATGGGATCATGCCACAACAGTAGAACATTTTTCAAGATTTCTTTTCGGGATTCTTTGTATAATGGTCTCCATTTATGTTTGAGTAGATTTCTGATGGGTTGGCCACAGTAATTGGACCCCAATGATTGTTTGTTCACAATAAAGTTTACGGTTGAGGCCAGGGCGAAGAAAAGATCTGTGCCCCCCTCCCCGAAGGAGGACAAGGAGGAGTAAAGAAGGAAGTTTGCCTCCATATTTAAGAACTGGCCAGTAGTCCCCCTTGTTTCCCCAACGATGATAGGTGATGGTTGGTTTGCTGCCATATTTTTGTAGATTTTGCTATGAATTATTGTATTTTAGTGGAGTTTTTAGGGGATTATTTTACTTTTTATATTGTAACCCGCCACAAGCCAGCTTTGCCGAGAGTGGCGGGTAATTAATCCAAATAATAATAACAACAACAACAACAACAATAATAACAATAATAACAATAATAGGGAGAGGTCTGCTTCATCATGCGGCGCTGCCCTCCTCTTTCCCTGTTTATGCCCTACCACCAAAAAACAAAAACATGGATGTGTTTTAGGTAGGATTGCTGCCCACTCCCAATATTACTGTGCATGCTGAAAAGAGCATGACAGTACATTTTATTTCCACTGATACATGGACATGTTGCTTTGCAGTCCCACAACAATGCGGACTATGCCATTAAAAAAAAAATAGCGATCTGGAAATGGAGAGGGGAGGGCACGTGTGAGGGCAGGCAAAATGCTAGTGAGACTGTTGCGCATTTCTTCTTTCAGACAGGCTTACCTCTGTTTGTGCCACCTTGTGCACCATGACAAGAAAGGGGAAGCAGATTCTACTGCTTTCCCTCACCATGTGGCAATGGGGACGAAAACTCCTGCCAATCACTGGAGAGCTATGGGTTGCTGCTGATGTCATGAGGAAGCGGCATTGAAACCCGCAAACAATGCAAGGCTGGGCAGGGACAAATTTCTTGTGCAGAAATTGCTGGAGTTGGAAGGGGCCATCCAGGCCATCTAGTTCAACCCCTTGCTCAATGCAGGATTAGCCTAAACCATCCATGGTAAGTATGTCTTTCCTGATGTCTAGCCGATATCATTCTACATGTAGTTTAAACCCATTATTGCGGGTCCTCTCCTCAACATGAACTGCCCTCCTCCAAGGGACAACCTTTTAAATACTTCAAGAGAGCAATCATGTCCCCCCTCACCCTCCTCCAGGCTGAAAAATTCCCAAGTTCCTCAGCTTTTCCTCAAAGGGTTTGGTCCCCAGGCCCCAGATCATCCTAATCTCTCTCCTTGTATGGGGTATGTAGTGTAGCCAGGGATTATCCAAGGATTATCTGGCAGCTGGAGGTGGTTTGCATGTTGACATTTGGCATATGCACCAACCTGAAAACCACAGTTTCTAGAAAGGTCTGAAGGCAAAACTTCTGAGTTCTTGTCATAAAAAAGGTGTAAACACCAGAATAAGTTATTTCTGCCCTAGCTAGAATGGCGAAATTAAACACATAGGAATCCCAAAGCATCCAAATTCCTCAAACTGAGTGCAATGAATGAGAACCCCAAATAGTTGTCAAAGCTTAATAAATTTTCTTTGGATCTAGGAGCCAGCCCCCCAAAATTAGAAGCCAGATGAACAATTAAGAAGACGTGTTGGCTTTTATACCTGAAGGAGTCTCAAAGAGGCTTACAATTGTCTTCCCTTCCTCTCCCCACAACAGAAACCCTGTGATGTAGGTGGGGCTGAGAGAACTTGGATTTTAGTAAAGCTTTTGACAAGGTTCCCCATGATGTTCTGATGGATAAGTTGAAGGAGGTGGTGAGCTCCCCCTCACTGGCAGTCTTCAAGCAATGGTTGGGTGCACACTTTTCTTGGATGCTTTAGGATGCTTAGGGCTGATCCTGCGTTGAGCAGGGGGTTGGAATAGATGGCCTGTATGGCCCCTTCCAACTCTATGATTCTATAAACTCTGAGACCAACTGCTCTGTGAGAACTGGACTATCGGGACTGTGACTAGCCCAAGGTCACTCAGCCGGATGCACATCAAAGAGCTGGGAACCAAACCCAGCTCGCCAGATTAGAAGCTGCCTTTATTAGCCACTACGCCAAGCTGGCTCTGCAATGCAAATAAAGCAAAGCTATCCATATCCTAAATCAGGGGTCCCCAAGCTTTTTGAGCCTGCAGACACCTTTTGGAATTCTGGCGAAGTGTCTCAATATGGCCGCCACAGCTTGCCTTTGGTCACCCAGAGGTGATCCTCGTGTTGTTATGGCAGCCACTGTCCAATGGCCAATCAGAAGCCTTGCTGGCAAAAGCCCCACCTGGCCACACCCACTTTCTAAAAACACTTGAAGGGCCGTTCCCCCAGTGCCCACTGGCACCATGTTGGGAAACATTGTTCTAAATCAGGGGTAGGCAAACTGTGGCCCTCCAAATGTCCATGGACTACAATTCCCACGAGAATTGTAGTCCATGGACATCTGGAGGGCCACAGTTTGCCTACCCCTATTCTAAACAATGTTAATCTTCAACCATATACATTAGAAATAACAGAGTTTAATGTTCAGGAATTCCTTATAGCAGTGCTCCTCAGAAAAATGCAAACGTATGTTCTCCACCACAGGCCCTGGCTCTTACTCTTTTGGCCGAAATTGCGGCATGGCGGATTCCCATCTGTAGGTCTGTTCCAAAAGGGAAGTGTTTTCTTCAACCCTGATTTCTGGCAAAGGGGTCCTTGTACCATTTGTCATCCGGCATCTCCATGGGACAATTTAAAAACAGAAACACATTCTCCATTCCACAGAACATTTGTGGACAGCTTACCAGTCATTTAGCAATAGCTGACCAGGTAGTCAAGCTGGCAATCTTGGGTCACTTTGGGCATAACAAAGAAAGATTTGTTTCCCAATTTAGGCATCCTGCTAGTGTGCCAATGGCTATAAACTGCTGATATTGAAAAAGGAACCTCTGTGTACAGAGGTCTCTGAATACCCGGGGTGTTTCAGGGGAGGGCTATTGCCTACCTCTCCTGCTTGGGGGTTTCTGAGCAGCATCTCCCTTGGTCTTTCCAGGAAACCTCATGATATTGTGTCCCAGCTCGTTCCAATGCTCAGAGTCATGCTCAACTGTAAGGTAAAAGGTAAAGGTTTCCCCTGTGCAAGCACTGGGTCATGTCTGACCCTTGGGGTGATGCCCTCCAGCATTTTCATGGCAGACTCAATACGGAGTGGTTTGCCAGTGCCTTCCCCAGTCATTACCGTTTACCCCCCAGCAAGCTGGGTACTCATTTTACCCATCTCTGAAGGATGGAAGGCTGAGTCATCCTTGAGCCGGCTGCTGGGATTGAACTCCCAGCCTCATGGGCAGAGCTTTCAGGCTGCATGTCTGCTGCCTTACCACTCTGTGCCACAAGAGGCTCTTATGCTCAACTATAGAAGCTATCTAATACTGTTTTTAATTTTCTCAAAATTTCAACCCATTCTTATATACCATCTTCCCTGAGCCATGTGGGAGGGTGGTATATAAATTAAATAATTCATTCATTCATTCATTCATCTATCTTTCGCCAACTCTGGGGGTGTGGAATTTGGGAAGGGTGGGATTTGGGTCAGGAAGGGACTTCAGCCAGGAAGAATACCCAGCATCCCTGGATATTAATAAAGCCAAAGGAAATACAATGGGCAAAATATAGAAAATGAAAGCGATTAACCCAATGTATAAGACACAAAGAACACAGTGAATTTCTGTTATATTCACAATAATCTTTTTACAAAGAAATGATGTAATAAACCCCAACCAAAATATCTGTTCAAAGCATTATTTGCACGAACATGTCTTCACTTTTTTCAAACCAAACCAAACCCAAGCCCTTGAAAACAGAACCAAAGGCCGTATAGATAACACAATCCTCCTGTAACTCCCGAAGGTAGTTGGGCCCACCTTTCTCGTGGGTGCTTCTTCTGGGGAGACGGGGAAACAGCACAGGTCTCTTAATTCTTTTGACATTTTTTTAATGTGACGACAAAACACCAGTATGCCAAACTATAAGACGTTTTAATATCTCTTCGGTGAGAGAGCCGAGGATAATCGGGTGCAAGCTTCAAGACACAACAAATTTAACATTTTCACAGAATCATAGAGTTGGAAGGGACCTCCTGGGCCATCTAGTCCAACCCCCTGCACTATGCAGGACACTCACATCCCAATCGCTCATCCCCTGTAACCTGCCACCCCCTTGAGCCTTCACAGAATCAGCCTCTCCGTCAGATGTCTATCCAGCCTCTGTTTAAAAATTTCCAAAGATGCAGAACCCACCACCTCCCGAGGAAGCCTGTTCCACTGAGAAACTACTCTGACTGTCAGGAACTGTCGTGTTAATAACACATTGAAGAGACATTTTGGGTGTGCTTTATTTGTTTGTAAAAAAATATATATTGTGAATATAGCAGTAATTGACTGTATCCTTTGTGCCTAGGCATTGGGTTAATCGAGCCCACCTGGATCCTGGCGAGGCTGCCCCCGTGAGGGTAGCTGCTGTTCAGTTGAGCTTCCGCTGCGCAAGGGTCCCCCAGGCTGGATAGTCCCAAAAGAGCCTCAAGGCAGAACACATGACACCTGAAGCCTCCAAGACAGATGCATCTGCCTGTCCCCAGGCCAGGAATGGAAACTCTCCAGCAGCCCCTTTGAGACGAGTCCCTGGCCAACGTGTTCTTTTTCCGGAGCTGCTTTCCCCTGACTTTAACCTGCGCACCGCAGCTTTTCCAGTTTCCTGTCACCATCACGAGACTCTTATTTTTAAAAACAACCACTCTTAAAAACCTTAAAACATTTAGATTTTAAAAATATTAGCGGGAATGAATGGAGGAATGAATTCAGACCAAAGGGACATGGATTCTAAGTGAACTGGGATGAAGTTCGGAGCAACGGAGGCGGCCTAATCTGGGGATGGTCAGGGAGGGCTGAGGTTTTTGAGGAAATTGCAACTCCTGCTTGCAGGGAAAGGTGCAAGAAGATTTTGGTAATGCAAGAAAGCAGGCTGGGGGCATGAGGAATGAACTGAAGATGAGCTGGGTTTTTCACACCCCGCTTTTCACTACCCAAAGGAGTCCCAGATGGCTTACAAACACCTTTCCCTTCCTCTCCCCGCAACAGACACCCTGTGAGTGGATAGGGCTGAGAGAGCTCTGGGAGAACTATGACCAGCCCAAGGTCACCCAGCAGGCTTTGTGAAACTCAAAGTAACTTACAAGCACCTTCCTTTCCTCCCACTACAACAGACCCCCTGTAAAGTAGGTGGGGCTGAGAGCCCTGAGAGAACTGTGATGCAGTGGTCCACAACCTTTTTATCACTGGGGACGGGTCAACGCTTGACAATTTTCCTGAGGCCTGGGTGGGGGGGGGTAGTCTTTTGCCGAGGGACGTTGCTGCCGCCACCTGAGCCCCTGCTCCACTTGCTTTCCCGCCGCCGCCCACCGAGGCAGCAGCCGGGGAGGAGGATGAGGAGGAGCCGTGGCCCTGTACCGACTAATCTATGGACCAGTACTGGTCTCCGGACCTGGGGTTGGAGACCACTGCTGTGACGGACCAAGGTCCCCCAGCAGGCCTCATGAGTCTCAAAAGGGCCTTCAATGGCCTTCCGTTCCTCACCCCACAACAGATGCCCTGTGAGGTAGGTGGAGCTGAGAGAACCATTAGAGAACTGTGACTAACCCAAGGTCACCCTAGAGTTGATTATACACAGCCTGCATGCAGCCACCGGTTGGCATGCTGCTGGCGCCCCTCCTTTCCATGCCATGGCAAAGGCCACCTCAGGCTTCGGCGATCACTGAAGCAGCCGAACCAAGCCGAAGCGCTCTGCTTCAAGCAAAGGTCATTCATATTATTTATTATCTGATCTTTTTAACTGGTGATGCCAGGGATTGGACTTAGGACCTTCTGCACGCAAAACAGAGTCTCTTCCACTGAGCCATAGTCCCCCCCCCCCCGCAAAAAAATCCTTCATTAAGCCAGGTTGAAGAGACATGGATATGTTAGCGGTCAGACTCCTCCTGGCTTTGAGGGGAAGTTTACTCCTTAACACTGTTTGTCAGTGCTGCTTGTGTCCGACTATTATATTGCCCTGCGGTTGCATTTTGCTGCTCAAAATGTACAAAAAGGGTGTCAGCTTGGCCAAAGGCTGACTTCAGGTGACATCGTTGTCAGCCCACGGGGATATTCACCATTAGCTTTTCTCTCCTATTTGCACGTCAGTGGTGCACCTGGAAATGTTATTAATCACTTCATAAGCGCTCCTTCCGTCCCACCTCACCTATGGAACTCCTTGAGCCATGATTAATACACCTACCACACCTGAATCCTAATCCCAGGGTCATTAAGACATTATTTGCATTTTGCCTAATTTGATCAGTGTAACTCTTTGTCCTTTTGCCAGAGAATCTCATCAAGGGTCCACCCAGAGAAATCAAGGGTATTATCTCTATTTTGGGAAACCTCTGGGATCTCAACAAAAATATCTGAATAAAAATATCACCTAACTTCTAAGTGTCTTTGTGTTATGCTGGTCTCTTTCCCGGTTTCTTCTTGGACTTCTGCGCCTTATAAAGGTAAGTATACTCTTTCTTTCCCCCTAATTATACTCTCCTATCACACCATCTAACCTCTGTTTTTTTCTCTTGTATTTATGCTTAATTCAGTTTGTGTGCAAGTGTACTAGCTTTAATTGGTTCCCTAAAAAAAAAAAATCATTTCATTTCAAACTAGTCTCTGCAAGTTTCTAAGGGAAGGACCCTGATATACAGGTGGAGAATCCCATTGTTACCCCTCACACGCTCAATTCCCTATTCCTATCTAATTTGGGTAACAGATGAGTCCGAATATTTCCAGTTATTAGCTGTTGTCCTGTTTGGATTCATTATAATAACCACCTAAACAAACAGAGTATTCTTGGTTCAGGTTTTGCTGAGTTAATGTACATCCCTGAGAAGTTTCCTTTTATGTCCTCAGAATGTATATTTATTCAAAACTCTTATAAACCTGCCTTATTCCCAGGAAACTAAGACCCAATGTAGGTTACAGCAATAAAACATCAAATAGGAACCATTAAATTAGCCCTTGGGGTCCCCAACTTTTTGGATTCTGAGGGACACCTTTGAAAGTTAACACAGCTTCACAGGCCCCACAACAAAATGACTGCTACAAAATGGCTGCCCGACAAGGTGGAGCCAGTCATACAATGGCTACTGCAGTTTCCCTTCAGTCACACCGCGAAGATTCTTGTGCTGTGATGGCAGCTGCTGCTGAAACAACGTTTTTAAAAAATGTGTGCTGTCAATCAAATCTCCAACAGCCAATCAAAAACCTTGCTGGACAAAAGCCTCAACTAGCTCCGCCCATGTTGTAAAATCACTTGACAGGCACCAGGAAGTATTTCTGCAGGCGCCATGTTGGGCACCACGTTGAAGTCCCTTGAAATAGCCAATAAGAAGTTTCTAAAGTCCAGGCAGTTCTCCAGAAGCAAAGGGTTAAAAACCACTCCTAGGATATGAGCTTAAAGCCCTTCTTTAAAAAATTTGATCTTGGGTCCCCTCTGAAACCGAGGAAGGGACGCAAATCAGTCTTCTAATGTCCTCTGGAACGTGGCTTCACAACACTGGAGTGGCTGCTGGGAAAGCCCACTGGTGGGTAGGCAGTTTTTCGTCCTCTCATGGTGGCTGTGGGGGTGGAGGTGCGGGGAGATGGCCTTTTTATCCATTTGCTCACTTCTTGCTGTTTTGAGCACATTGTGTGTGACAGTCCCCCTTTTTATGTGGTTGTCAGTTTTTGTTCCGTCTCTTCCAGGACGAAAGGCAGGTTGTCCTTTGTTTTCAAAGGGACTAAGTAAAACTGGCAGCAGGCGACTTCCAAGAATATCCCCTTGTCAGGCTTCCTGTGCCCTGGTGCTCCTCTGCCCTGAGACCCTAAATCCAAGCCCTTTAATCCTATCAAACCAACGCCACTCACAGTGAGCTTCTAATGTTCCCAGCCGGGCTATGTGTTAGACTCCCATCAGCTCTGTGCGACTCAAAGACCGCTGTCACTTTACCTGCACAATGGGCATGTAGTGACAGGGGTTTTGTTCAGAGCTCTGCAGATTTTGCTCTCTCTCTCTTCAGAAAAGACTCTGTCCTTTAAGGAGCTGCAGTGCAGGCAGGCATTCTACAGTTCCAGATTCTCTCTAGCGGTCTAGGAGAACCGCAATCAAACCTAGCTCACCAGTTTAGAAGCCTTAACCACTACACCAAACTGAGGAATCCAACTCAGTTCTCCTGATTAGAGGCCACTGCTCTTAACTATCACATCACAGTGGCTCTAAGCACCTTTGAATCCATTTGGCCATCCTGCTATGGCATTATCCCCCACTGAAGACCCTCCCTGCCCCAAACCTGAAGTCCTCAGGCTCCACCCTCAAAATCTCCAGGCATTTGCCAACCCAGAGCTTGCAATTCTTTCCAGAGATCAGTTCCCATGGGGAAAATGGCCGCTTTGGGGCATGGAATCTTTGGTATTCAACCCTTTTGAGAGCCGTCCCTGTCCCTGCCCTCTCCAGGCTCCACCCCTAAACTCTCCAGTAATCTCCCACCCCAGAGTTGGCAACCTTAGAGGCACATAATATCTTCTGCGGAAATCTGGAAGTGACATCAGGTAGCTCTAGGAATCATCTGAAACTCTACGGCAAACCCCTAGTTTCCACTGTTTCCTAGAGCGGCCCAGTGTCACAATGCAAATGATGCTTTTTATTTTTCTCCTGTCACTGTGGGCCACAAGGACTAAAGGCAGGAGGCATTTCTCTATAACTAACACCGCAGGAGGCCTGGTAGCCTGAACATGAGAGCCAGGAATAGGACCTTTGTCAGTATTGTGGGTTTGCAGAACACTCTGTAGTGATCCAGTGCAAAGGATGCTTAGAGGGCCGGTGTTTAAATACAACTCTTGGCAAACTTCCACGTAATTTGTAAATGCAATATGGCTGGCCCTCCCCTCCGATCACTACAAGCCCACCCTCCCATCTGTTCGTGCAGTGGATAAAGCCACACTCCTTGGCTACGGCACAATTCCATTGCTTTTTATTATTAACCAAAAGCCGCAGCCAATGACCCCCCCCACCACCACATCTGGAATCCTCTCGGCCTGAGCCCTTTTGCTGCTCCCCCTTTAATCCCACAGGCAATATCTCCCAAATAATCAGCCTTGGCTTTCAATCTCTGCATCGAGTCACGTCCCTCAAATCCCCTCGTTCCCAGAGCGAAGCAATCTTCATGGCCTCGTTTCGACGTTTTCCCTTTGCATTTTATTTTTTTTTAATCTTCAAAAACACACAGTTGCATCCGGACGTGTGCGCTGCGTAAGCCTAATGAAGATCAGCATGGCTAGATTTTAGCTTTCAGTACCGAAAGCTTTTACATAAGCTCACGTGCAAACCTTTATATAATCGTGGCGCTTGTGCATGTATTTACCATTTATGCACTGAGGAATACGACTCTGCTGAGGCAGCCTGCCCACACGGGATGGGCAGGGAAAGAATATATCTAGTGTGGCTCTGAATCTTGCAAGGTTGCCTCAAAATACAACACGTTTGACCCCAACAGGATTACCAGTTCTGGGTTGGGGAAGACCCAGAGACTTCGGGGCCAGAATTGGCAGGGGGTGGGATTTGGGGCTGGGGAGGGGGTCTCAGTGGAGTACAATGCTATGGAGTCCACCCACCAGAGCAGCCATTTTCTCCAGGGGAACAGATCTCTGTCACCTGTATGGGAATGGCTTAAATTTAAAAAATCAATAAGAAATATATTAAAATACGTTAGCCTCCTGGCCTGAGGGTGACAAATCAGGTTTTTAAATAATTAATTAAATAGTAAGAACATTTTCTGTATGTTCAACAGTGAATTAAAAAGACTAGATAAGCATTGTCTGAGATGATGGACTAGTTTGTTCAGTCAAGAAGTCCTTATAGAATCATAGAGTTGTAAGGGGCCATACAGGCCATCTAGTCCAACCCCCTGCTCAATGCAGGATCAGCCCTAAGCATCCTAAAGCATCCAAGAAAAGTGTGTATCCAACCTTTGCTTGAAGACTGCCAGTGAGGGGGAGCTCACCACCTCCTTAGGCAGCCTATTCCACTCTATATCGTTGTACTTGAAGTTTAAACCCATTACTGTGTGTCCTCTCCTCTGCAGCCAACGGAAACAGCATCCTGTCCTCCTCCAAGTGCCTGAGTGATATCCTGCTAGCAAGACAGAGAAACATTCCTGAGTTAGGTGATAAATATATTTTAATTAGTTTTGTCAGGATAAAGAAAATTATGAAGCACTGGGTGTAACATGTTGACATTGGGGTGTGTCTCAAGACAAAATTGGGAAGGGCTGAGGGAAATAATATTATGCATATGCATATGGATAAATACTGGTTCCATAAATTGGACTTCCGCTTGGTGATTCTGAAATCTTATTGCTTTTTGTGAGGCCTGGTGTTAAAACTTTCAGTCTAGACTTGGTTCTAGGTCACTGCAGAAGATTAAAGCTGCAGAGTAACAGTGTTTTGAAAGTATGCAGTGATCCACCTTTGTGAATGAGGCACATATCCAGATTCACAGCACTTTGAAGTTTAAAAGAGTGATAATCTTTGCTGGAAAGATTATTTTAAAAACATCTTATTAATCTGCATCAGTCTCCCTACTGAAGCAGAGTATAAAAGCTTAAAAGATAGTTACAAAGAAAACACATTGCAAGCCCCTATGGCTGGCTCAAGCTGACTACATGCCAACATCTGCAAATGGAGAGAGCAGAGAACCTTAATGGAGGATACTTCTCCTTGCTTCAGAGCACACAAACTGATCTCCTCCTCCTGAAAAAAGAGGAAGTGGGCAGGAGCTCATCTCAAACAAAGGAATCCCCAGGTGATGTGTTCAGGGCTTTTCTATTGCAACCTCACCTGTGGCTATTTGATGAACTAGTGAGAACATAGGTACAGCTCAGCTGCTTAAACAGCTTAACAACAACCCTTCAAGGCCTGAAGAAAATTCAGCCTGGAGAAAAGAAGGTTGAGAGGGGACATGATAGCCCCTTTAAGTATTTGAAAGGTTGTCACTTGAAGGAGGGCAGGATGCTGTTTCTGTTGGCTGCAGAGGAGAGGACACGCAGTAATGGGTTTAAACTTCAAGAACTACAATATAGGCTAGATATCAGGAAAAAAATTTTCACAGTCAGAGTAGTTCAGCAGTGCAATAGGCTGCCTAAGGAGGTGGTGAGCTCCCCCTCACTGGCAGTCTTCAAGCAAAGGTTGGATACACACTTTTCTTGGATGCTTTAGGATCCTTAGGGCTGATCCTGCGTTGAGCAGGGGGTTGGACTAGATGGCCTGTATGGCCCCTTCCAACTCTATGATTCTATGATTCTATAAGGCTGGCTTCACCAAATTACTTGCTGATTGCAATTACAAGTGACAGAGATTGGTTCCTTGGGGGAAAAAATGGCTGCCCTGGTGGGTTTCCTCCCCTCCCAAACTCCATATTCTTCAGGTTCCACACCTGGAGTCTCCAGGTATTCCCCAACAAAGATCTGGTAACCCTAGCACTACTGGTTTCTCCTAGTCATATGGACTCAGTGTTCCAAAGACAGGGCTCCCAACTGGGAAGAAAATGGTGTTCATGGGAAACTGCCCAGGATTCAGACTTCCAACTCTAGTTTGGGGAAATCCGTGGAAATTAGGAGGGATTTGAGCTAGGGATGCAGTTCAGCAAGGTTAGGATGCCACAGAGTCTGTCCTTCAATGCTGCATTCTCCTCCAGGAGAAATAATTCCTGTAGCCTGGATATTTCAAGCAAGCCTGATCTCACCAGATCTCCAAAGCTAAGCAAGGCTGACCCTGACTAGTATTTGGATGGTAGTTCCTCCAAAGACTCTTGTGGCGCAGAGTGGTAAGGCAGCAGACATGCAGTCTGAAAGCTCTGCCCATGAGGCTGGGAGTTCAATCCCAGCAGCCGGCTCAAGGTTGACTCAGCCTTCCATCCTTCCGAGGTCGGTAAAATGAGTACCCAGCTTGCTGGGGGGTAAACGGTAATGACTGGGGAAGGCACTGGCAAACCACCCCATATTGAGTCTGCCATGAAAACGCTGGAGGGCGTCACCCCAAGGGTCAGACATGACTCGGTGCTTGCACGGGGGATACCTTTACCTTTACCTTCCTCCAAAGAATACTGAAGGTCATGACGTGGAGGCAGGCAATGGCTAGCATTTGGATGGGAGACGTCTAAGGATTTGGGTGGAGTTCCTCCAAAGAACACTAGGGCTCATGATGCAGAGGCAGGCAATGGCAAACCAGCTTCAAACATCCCTTGCCTGGCTGCCAGATAATCCTCAGATCTCCTGGCTACACAACACACACCGTGCAATAAATCAATAAATGGGAATCTGTTGTAGTTCCAAGACTGGAATTACCTTGAGATTGGTAACTCTGACTTTAAGATCTTAAGTTCTCAACTACCGAAAAAGCTTTCCCATTGCTGTTTCCCAGCTATTGAACTGAAAATGCCACAAATCAAACTGGAACTTTTTGATGTACCAAGAATAGTCTCTTCTGACTCCCCGGTGTCAGTTTGAATAGAGAGTGTGCCATGGATTCCACACAGAATCAGAGTCACACAGAGTTGGAAGAGACCACAAAGGGATATTCAATCCAGCCGCCCAACCTTCTTGGGGATTGAAAAATTACATACTCCTGACAGGTGCTCCTCCACTCTCCTACTAAAACCAATGAAGGAGACTCACCATCCTCCAAGGCAGTGTATTCCAGCTGAAAACAGCCTTCACTATGAGAAAAAGCTTTCTAATATTTCTAATATTACTTTCCTGTCATTTGAACCTATTTTGCCTAGTCCTTGCCTCTAAAGCTGCCGTAAACAAGTTGCCTTCTTCTTCTTCAAGAAGAAGAAGAATATCCCTTTGTGGTCAAGACGAAGAAGAAGAAGAGTTGGTTCTCTACCCGAAAGAGGCTCAAAGCGGCTTACAATCACCTTCCCTTTCCTCTCCCCACAACAGACACCCTGTGAGGTGGGTGAAGCTGCTAGGTCAAAACAGTTTTATCAGGGCCATGGCAAGCCCAAGGTCACCCAGCTGGCTGCATGTGGGGGAGTGCAGAATCGAACTTGGCATGCCAGATTAGAAGTCCGCACTCCTAACCACTACACCAAACACGCCTACCTTTTACGTTGTTAAACACAGCTGTCCTATCACTCCTTGCCCTCCTCGTCTCCAAGCTACACATACCCCATTCTCCCAACCTTTCCTTGTAAGGCATGGATTCCAACTCCTCAACCATCCCAGTCACCCTTCTCTGAACATGTTCCCTGGTTGTCAATATTCTTTTTGACCTGCAGCATCCAGAACTTAACACAATATTCCAAATGAGATCTAATCAACATGGACTAGAGTGGTATTATAACTTCCTTTGCTCTAGATTAGGCTTTCTCAGACAGGGTTTCATAGACCAACGGGGTTTCTTGACGACCCTGGAAAGGTTTCCTGAATGGGTGGAATTTAATTAATTTTGTGTGTGTTTATATAATTTGTTAAACATTTATTGGGTGATATGGTCATATTGACCTGCCCCCCCTCCCAAAATGGCCAATGATGGGCCTGGAGGGGGTGGGAAGGGAAGGGGCCCCAGGTGGGTATGTGCATAGCTATGTTTCCCAACCATATTCTGCATGATTGTGCTACTTCTGGGGTTTCTCAAAAC
This sequence comes from Paroedura picta, assembly GCF_049243985.1. Taxonomy (NCBI): domain Eukaryota; kingdom Metazoa; phylum Chordata; class Lepidosauria; order Squamata; family Gekkonidae; genus Paroedura; species Paroedura picta. Next base: position 179,812,443 of record NC_135369.1, on the reverse strand, counting down.
CTGAAAAACATTTCAGGGGGTTCTCAATGGTAAAGAAGTCCAGAAAGGCTGGGCTAGATCTTATACTCCCAGCAATGCAGCCCAACATCACATTCACCATCCAGTTCTCAGAGCAATGGTTTAGCCATTTAGCTCTAAAGGGACTAGCTTAATGTGAACTCGTGCTCCATCTCAAAAAACACATTTTCATTGCTAAGCAGTGCAGCGGCAGCTGAGCCAGCCATTTTTGGAAAGTGAGTCACTGGTCCAATCCAAAAGATGAAAGGATGTCACTCAAGAGTACCCTGCAAGGCAAATGCACGCATGCAAATGCACACAGCCAGTCCGTTGCTATGATGTTGCTTCTAATCCGCTGAGCTGGGGCAGAGAGCTAAACTGGCAGGCAGGAAGACCCCCTAGCAGCCCTATAGACCACCCCAATACCGCCCTCCATTCTAGTGCTAAATATTCAACTACCAGGAGAAAAACCTTTCAGTTGCCAGTCTAGCCTGAAAGGCACCATTTGATGAATTAAGATGCTTTAAATTAGGAGGGAGGGGAGAGATGCCAGAATAGAAGGCAAAAGAGTAGTTCTCCAACCCCCTTCAGCCTTTTTACCTGTGATTATTTTGCTAGCTAAGACAATAGATTTCCGGAGATCATTAGGCAGCTCTTCGGCATCTATAGCTCTCTCCACTGAGCACGCTCTCTTCAGACCCTGACAGCAAGCTCCAAAACTGTCACTCTCGATCTGTTTTCACTTCACCTAAATCTCAGGCTGGATTAAACTCAAAAGCAGATTAAAAAAAAATATCTTATTCTTCGGGTGCAATCGGTGAGTTACGTCTACTTCGCTTCCATCGATTTCACCGGGGTTTCAAGGTTTGCTGGATGGTGTTGTTTCTGTAGAAAGCAGCCCCTTAAAAAAAATTTACAGTGAAAGATAACCCAAAATTAAAAAGACTTTTTTCAACAGATCCACTGTGTAATGAAGTCCGTTGAAAACAGTGAAGGCATCAGGTCGATTCATTCAATTGTCAGGAGATGACTTTGCTGGAAGGGAGAATTTTGTGTCAGTGAATCAATGCTTTGCCATGCATAGTTTCCTTTCTGACTTAAAGGAGCTGGAGTTGGACTAGGCAGCTTCTTTCCAAACTAGCCATCTCTAGATGTACAAATAAGGTTCTTCAGACTGCGCATGCTCTCCCATAACTCATAGAACCATAGATTTGGAAGGGGCCACACAAGCCATCTAGTCCAACCTCTTGCTTAATGCAGGATCAGCCTACAGCATCCATGAGTATCTGTCCAGCCATTGCTTGAAGACTGCCAGTGAGGGGGTGCTCACTACTTCCTGTGGCCATTGATTCCACTGCTGAACTACTTGCACTGGAAAACTCCCTGATATCTAGCCGGTACCATGCTACCATTCATGTGCACCCTTAGAAACCCTCACTTAAACTCCTGGGCATGTTTGTAATAAGCTCGGCCCGATTTTCCCTCCACCTGTACTCAACAGAAAGGGCCTTTGGCAAGATGAAGAGTTGGTTTTTATATCCCATTTTTCACTGCCCAAAGGAGTCTCAAAGCGGCTTACAATCGACTTCCCTTCCTCTCCCCACAACAGACAACCTGTGATGTAGGTGAGGCTGAGGGAGCCCTGACAGAACTGCTTGGTCAGAACAACACTATCAGGACCATGACTAGCCCAAGGTCACCTGGCTGGCTCCATGTGGAGGACCAGGGAATCAAATTAGAAGCTCCCACTTTTAACCACCACACCATGCATCTCTCGCAACTGCCATTTAAGCAGAGGTTGCTTTCCCCTTGCCTTCCTCTACAGAACCTTCCTTGGTGGTCCCCCATCGACGTACGGACCTTGCATAGCTTCAGAGGTTAGGCTATACCATGCTGCCCAAACAGAAATATGTATGGCAAAGCTGTCAAATCACCAATGGCCAATGGCGACCCCAACAAGCTTTCAAGGCAAGTGAGAAGCAAAGATTGTTCATTGCTCTGGGGTCAGGCTATACCATCCTGCCTGCCCTCTGAAAAGAGCTGTGAAATTACCACAGGCCAATGGTGACCCTGGCAAAATATTTTCAAGGCAAGTGAGAAGCGGAGGTTGGTTTCCCATTGCCTTCCTCTGCAATTTCCTTGGGGTTTTCTGATGGCCCTGGAAGGGTTTCCCAAATGGGTGGGAGTTAATTAATATTTAATATTTTTTTTAAATTTTTAAACATTTATCAGGTGATATGTCCATATAGCCATGTTGACTCACCCCACCCAAAATGGCTAGTGATGGGCCTGGAGGGGGTGAGAAGTGGAGGGGCCCCAGGTGGGCATGCACACAGTTATGCTTCCCAACCATATTCTGCATGATCACCCCACTTCTGGAGTTTTTCGAAGCCTGAAAATGTTTCAGGGGTTTCTCAATGGTAAATAAGCTGAAAAAGGCTGGGCTATACCATGCTGTCCTCCCCCTTGCGATAAAGATTACAGCCCAATAAAAGCAAGCTTTGCTTTTTAGGATCCCTTCAGTTACCTTGGTTCTGGGGAGAAGGATCAGCCTTTAAGAAAAGTTAGCTGGGCAAGTGGCTTGTTGGCTTAAAGCAGGGGTAGTCAAACTGCGGCCCTCCAGATGTCCATGGACCACAATTCCCAGAAGCCCCTGCCAGCAAATGCTGGCAGGGGCTTCTGGGAATTGTAGTCCATGGACATCTGGAGGGCCGCAGTTTGACTACCCCTGGCTTAAAGGGCCAATAACAATTGTCGGGTAAGGAGCAGAATGTAGTTTTGGTCATGTCTTGACTTCCATTCTCATGGTCCTCAAAAATTATCTTGTCTACACAAAGTCAACGAAGGGGTGTGTCTATACAACAGCTCTCTGTCCCAATATTCGGATAGGGGTGCCAGCCTGCAGAGGAGACCTGAGGATCCCCCAGAATTACCTCTCATCTCCAGACTATAGAGATCAATTCGCTTTGGCTGTTTTGGAGGGTGGGTTTCATATCATTATGCTCCACTGAGGTCCCTCATTTTACTAGACTCCACTCCCAGATCTCCAGGTGTTTCTCAGCCTGCATTTGGCAGCTGCATCTCACCATCCCCTGACAAAGATCCTGGCCACCGTCCTTGAGAGAGAGAGCTGTCTGCCTCTGCCCACATGTGTCAACATTCACTCAGGCGTTTCTCTACATAGAAAGGCTGTTGTGCTGAACCATTAAAGGGACTTGTACACCAGATGTGCTTGCAGTGGGCATTAGCTAAAACTACTAGTGACTGATTAGTGGGGCTAAGAGCAGCATGGATGTCATTACGCACCACAAACAAATCAGAGTAATTGCTCTTCCTGGTGGGCAGGTAGTTGCGAATTTCCTGCATTCTGCAGGGGGTTGAACTAGATGACCCTGGGGGGCAACTTCCAACTCTATGATTCCATGATTCCTGCTTTCTCACAATTTAATCTCGTGTGCATCCCAGATGCCTTTGGACACTGCTGTGTCTCGATCCACCCCCCCCCCCGCTGCCCATTCCGAAAATCTGAAACGAGACCTTTGCTTCTAGTTTATCAAATGGCTTTCCAGTGCTCTTAATGGGGTCAGCAGTTCTGCATCTTGAGGGTCCATGAGCACATGGTGAGGTCCACGCAGGCTAACACCTTCTCAGCCCAGGTTTGGCATTTCATTCCTCTCCATCCTTCATTTGAACAGAGCGCCCTGCCTTTCCGGGCTCTGCCAACAGCTCAAAGCTATAGCTATGCCTTTTAAGCAATAAAAAAAAGACTGAAGATGGTATGAATTGATTGTCAAGCCTATGTCCCGAGTCTGACATTGTTCTAAGAAAGCCAGTCACCCGAACCTCATCAAATAATTGTTCTCTGCAATGAGTAACTGCAGGAGCCATTGACCGATACCCTCCGTTACGTGTCAGGAGCCCAATTGGCCCGAAGCTGGTCTGAGACAGAGTAAAGTCTAGAGGTCATGCTTAATTGTTCATACGGTGGGGAAAATGCAAAGAAAGAGGAGTGCGACGGTGACAAAGGAACATTCTTGCCGGGCCAGAAAGCTACAGTTCTGTCACATCTGATACAATTCAGGTTGCCCCGTGATTGCATTTTTGGCTTCAGGAAGCCATTTTTAGACGCCGTTCTTCAGACCCCCAGCAATTTCATCTTTGCGCCGGTAAATTTGTACATGCTTGGGAAGTTCTGGATCATCAACCCCAAAAAACAACAACGAACAAACAGAAGAATGCCAAATACCAGTTCTTTCTAATGAAAGCTATATTGCATCCTAATATACATTCCATTTGTAAGTCTCCCTGATTTCATTCCAAAAAGAGAGGCACCTTTAGCATTCTAACCTTCCTAGGAGAATAACTTGACTTCCATGTGATAAGGACAAAAATTCACCATTTGGAAGGAGGCGTGGAATGCCAGTGCCTATAACGATTCCTTATATTTCTTGTATTCCCTGCTCTATTAAAACTATACATATAAAGATAATGACAATATCAGAAGAACTACTCTTTGATTTAAATAAGATATAGTATAGTGGATATTACGAAAATATTTTCCTCAGAATAAATTGGATATAATTGTCAGTTCAAGGAATTTGGCGCCAAATAACATTTCAACACCATCTAGGCTAAAAATAAGAAATCGAATGGATTTTTTAAAAAATCAAATGCTATATTTCACACAAGCACATCGTATTTTGCCCCAATAGGCAGAACAATTTTAATCTTTGCTTAGAAAATTTAATAGTTGATGTATCTGGAAATTTCATGATATGCTATAGCTGAGCCATTTTAATCAGGTTTATTCTGAATCTTCTGCTCAGATCTACTCAATGGAGTTTACATCTATGAAAATACTATTAGGACCGCATTGTCAGTCACTTGCAAGGTAAATTCCAGAAAGGAAATCGTCATGGCAAAGAGTTATGTGAACCTTCACAGAATCTCACAAAAGTTACGTAACTGTGGCATCTAGACAACTCAAACTTCAAATTTAGGCATTGTTTGCTATAGCTGTATGACAGATCAAAATATTTCATAACTGACATGTAACAGACACAGAAGCCCAGTTTTTCAAACACACGGTTTGATCTTGTATTAGGAATTCTTTGCCTCTAACCACCCTTACCCCAGCTGCTGATCTGACCTGATAATCTTTCCCCTCAAATCTCTTCCCGTTCATTTATTCTTCAAGCAGGAGAAAACAAAATATTAGCCAGTGGAAGATGATTAATAAAGTACAGATTCCATAACGACAGTTAAGTGCACAATTTGTTTGAATTGTTTTGTATGTCGATTTTTTAAACCATAATTGTGATTTTTCTCCCCCAAAATGACACAGAAAATTTCTCTTTTCACCTCCGTACCTAGGATATTACATGCTCCGTTGTATATGGAAAGATGGGCTGAGAAAGAACGTTGTCTCACACTGAATACATATTACGTTCTGTACCAAGATGTGTAAAAATAATGAAATCCTCTTACACAATACCAATACCTAAGTTGACAATGCAATCCTACGCAGAGGTACATAAAGTGGAGTCCACTCAGATTAATGGGTTCAGCCCAGTGTCACTCCACATAGGGTTGCCCAGCTTGTGATTTACCGTTAATTTTCTTTCCAAGAGAAAACATTACATCCATTACGCCCTGTTTTACAGCCCCTACCTCATACGAGCTTCTTGAGAAGGTCAATCAATGCATCTCTTAACAGACTTCAGGAATTTTTCAACTCACTTTCTACACAATATTCTCCTCATACTCCACGCTCCTCAGTAATAAAAACTGGGGTAGGAGACTCCTTTTGTTTAAAAAGCAGCTGTGGTCCGCCAAAACAAGATTTTTAAATCTTCTTACCTCCAAAAAGCAGCTTTGGAAATGATTGGGGGTTGATGTAGGGTTCCAAACAGATGGTCACTCTTTCTACGTTGAGAAAAGATAAAAATACAAATGGATAAAATTACACGGGTATCTGGTTCAAATGCACAGAGGACTAAAACCCCATTGGCCTCTGGTTGGCAATCATGTGATATGGGATGAAGTACATGTGACCTATTTTCCCAAATCCTTTGGTTCCCTTGAAATAGGATGCAACCAACACAGATTTTCATTTTTATTTATTTATTTATTTATGGTCATTTTGATGACTTAAAAAAAAAAATACCGAAAGCCACTGAGCAAACGGAGTGCCCTCAGGCCAAGAGATTTAACAAGTCAGGACATTCCCCATGAATGGGCAGGCAAATCCGGCAATTAGCCAGATATTATTCTTTCATCGTATGGAATCCCTCTCCCCGCTCCTCCCCCCAATCTTTTTAGGTGACAGATGAAAAGCAAACATGGGTTGTGAACATAAGCACGGACGGATATCTCCCTGACCCATGAAATGTCCGGGCATTTCTGGCTCCGGTGAAATATCTCTGCTGTGTGATGGAGAGCACCTTCACGTCTACCGCCGATTAAGGACCACTCACTCTATAGCTAGAGAAAGAAATACAATGCTGATATAGGGCGAATAGATCTCGTTCCCTTATGGATAATTTCTTGTTGTCTAAAACAATCACCTCGGAATCTTCTCGCTGGATGTCAAGGGAATTGAAACAAATGCATGGAAGAATTATATTTCATGTTGTCTCTTTGTCATCCCCTTGGCAAATCTTGTTTGTTTGTTTTTTTATTTAAGACATCTTGGGTCTTGAATGGTCAAACATTACATCTGCTTTTTAAAAAATCGTTGTTTCATCTTGACAACTATTATGGCCAGTGATGTTTTTATTTTTTTTATTTTTTTAAATGTCAGTACTCAAATAGAAAGCTGGACCAGGTTCCAACAATCCCCCTTCCCCTTGCAGACCCCCCCTTAGGTTGTCTCTAAGCATCTGCAGACCTGCAGGAACAACATATCAGTAGGCTGCAGCAAAAGAGGGGGGTTGCTGCTGCCCCCCCCCCTAAGAAAATGGTACTTAATTTTTCTTAATGGTGTGTTTTAGGATTGCCAACTTCCAGGCAGTAGCTGGACATCTCCTGGGGTAACAACTAATCTCCAGGTGACAGAGATCAGATCACCTGGAGAAAATGGCCACTTTGGGAGGTGGGTTCCATGGTGTCATACCTCATTAAAGTCCGTGAATTCTTGCAGTAGTTGTGAGTGTCCTGCATAGTGCAGGGGGTTGGATTAGATGACCTCGGAGGTCCTTTCTAACTCTATGATTCTGTCCCCTCCCCAAATGCCACCCTTCAATGGTAGCCAGATTTTGGCTAACCTAATCTAAGGCTACCGGTGCATTCCAAAAGCGGTGAAAGTGGATCTGGGGCCATTCTGATTTTATTTCTACTTGCCTTTCCAAAATGTCCAAAAAACTCTTCTATTGTTAATTTCCTGGGTTCCCAGAAAGGTGCTGGTAAGAGAGCAAGCAAGGACTGTTTCACACACAAAAAAAAAAGCCAATAATTACCTAACGAATGTGAAGGGTGATATCCTCGCTCAGAATCGACTTAAATTGTTTTATGCAAGACTCATCCATCCTTTGCTCCCACAATATCATCTCTCACTCAGAATTGACCTAAATAGTATTATTTCTCATTCATCCGTTACTCCCACAATATTATCTATTTTGTGCTTGTTTCTGGCTGCAGACATAGTAGTTGCGGGCAGTAAAATGAATGTGATTGGGTTTAAGGAAACCCTCCCACTAAGAAGAGGTATGAATGCCTCTTAGCTAATGATATTAAAAAATTGCAGATTGAACATTTAGATATGACAGAGTTGCCAACTCAGGATTGGGAAATACCTGGATATTTTGGAGGTGTCACTTCAGGGGCAGGGTCTTCAAGTATTTAAAAGGCTGCCATATAGAGGATGAAGCAGAGTTGTTCTCTCTTGCCCCGGAGGGACGGACCAGAACAAATGGGATGAAATTAATTCAAAAGAAATTCCATCTCAACATCCGGAAGAAGTTCCTGACAGTTAGAGCAGTTCCTCAGTGGAACAGGCTTCCTCGGGAGGTGGTGGGTTCTCCGTCTTTGGAAATTTTTAAACAGAGACTAGACAGCCATCTGACGGACAGGCTGATTCTGTGATGGCTGAAGGGGGTGGCAGGTTACAGTGGATGAGCAAGAGGGTTGTGAGTGTCCTGCATAGTGCAGGGAGTTGGACCAGATGACCTAGTTGGTACCTTCCAACTCTATGATTCTATGATTCTAGGGTGTGTGGAAGGGAAGGACCTCAGTAGACTACAATGCCATAAAGTCCACCCTTCAAAGCCATTTTTTCCAGGGCAACTGATCGCTATAGTCTGGATATCAACTAGTGATCTCCAGTCGCCACCTGGAGGTTGACACCCCTGATGACCAGAAGGCCTAGCCAGACAATCAGGAGAAAATGAAAAACTGAGGAAAACAACAGTAGTGTGATACCGTTTTCTTACAGTTAATCAAAATATCACAAAATGTTGAGTGTGTTTCTAAGTCCTGGGGGCTAACGTGTTAGTGTCCGGACCCCTCCTTAGCCAAGGCAGTTTGCTAACAAACCACCTCTTGTGCAATGTTGCCAACATCTTGTTAGCAAAGCAGCACAAGATGTTCCATTTGGCCCAAAATATGCTAAGGCAGGTCAGTTTCACCCAGGAAGCTAACCCAGCCATGTCTGTGTACCTGCAGCAAATGAAATGTACATTCTCTAGGTCAGTGGTTCTCAACCTGGGGGTTGGGACCCCTTTGGAGGTCAAACAACACTTTTACAAAGGTCGCGGCAGGGCGAACAGCTTGGCTTGGGGGGGGCGCCACCACTGTTGCCGCTCCTCCTGAAGACACCTGCCAATTTATATACCATTTATAACCAATTTATATACAATCATGAACAATGGATCTTGACTCCATGGGTCAGTTCCGGTTTAATTTCTGTGAAAGAACACTTGCATAATTTTATGGTTGGGGGTCCTCACAACATGAGGAACTGTATAAAGGGTCACGGCATTAGGAAGGTTGAGAACCACAGCTCTAGGTGGATGCACAGCCCCCAGGGAGATTGCTGGATCATGTAAGGTGACATTATTGAACCTGCGTGGGGTCTTATCACTGATATTTCTTGCACCCAGATTGGTAACATTGCTTATTGATAAGAAAATGGCACCCAACACACTATATCTTTGTTCTAGGAGCTAGCTGCCCAGCCTTTGTTTCCAGATACAAAATTTGGAACTTAAGAGGACACATGTGGCCTTTTTCTATGTGTATTCTTTTGGGATCCAAACCACACACCCAACTTTAGAATCTTGCTGTCTCTCTTCTCTGGATTTCTCCATGTCGTGAAAAGGTAGCTATTAAACTTTCTTTGACCCTAATTGCACCATCTCAACCCTTTACTTTCTTCTTGTGTACCTGTGTTAGTTTAAATTGCTTTATTTTTAAATTCTTTTTTCATTAAAGATCATTTTCAATTGGGTCTTCTGTGTGAGTTTTCTAAAGGGACCACCCTCAAAAACACTGGTGGAGATCCTGTTTGTTACCCCTCTTACTGCATCTCCTAGAATCTGCTAATTTCCCCAACTAAATTCAGCAGGCAGTCTATTTTAGGTAGCAGCTATTATTTTGGAATTTTTCTAAGGCTTACAATGGCTACCTACAGTTTTTGTCAGTTATGGAAACAAACTGATCTTCGCTCACACTATGTTTTCTAAAAACTTCATGGACTTCTGATTCTAACATTGGCTAATATTAGAAATATTAACTCCTGCAGTAAGAACATTGCTTTCCACAAAACCAAAGCACTAAACTTCTGAATAAGGCATACTGCAAAAAGTCAGCTACATAACAATAGGGTTAAAGTTAAAGGTATCCCCTGTGCAAGCACTGGGTCATGTCTAACCCTTGGGGTGACACCCTCTAACATTTTCATGGCAGACTCAATGCCTTCCCCAGTCATTACTGTTTACCCCCCAGCAGCAAGCTGGGTACTCATTTTACCGACCTCGGAAGGATGGAAGGCTGAGTCAACCTTGAGCCGGCTGCTGGGATTGAACTCCCAGCCTCATGGGCAGACAGGTTCAGACAGCATTTCTGCTGCCTTACCACCCTGCGCCACAAGAGGCTCTAACAATAGGGTTAGCCCTAGACAATGCCAATATTAAGATAATATAGCCTGTATGAAGTCAATACACAGTTTCCCCAAGAGAAGCCTGCTGGATTAAAAGATCAGAACCTAGATTAAAGCCACTCTGATGTTTAAGAGATGGAATATCTTTGCGAAAATATCTACTGCAGTACATGTCAGAAAGCACCTGAGAGCACAGAACAAGCCTATGTAATACCTGCCAAAATGGCAGTCTGTTTTCCTCCTTATTTCATAGGGCTTTCAAGTGCTGCTTGGGAAATATTAGTTACCTTTGTGGATGAGGCACAGATCCAGAATCACAGCACTTTGAGGTTTAAAAGAGAGAAAACTTTACTTGAAAGATTACTTACCAATATTTATCATATTCATCCGCTTCAGTTTCCTTACTGAAGCACAATACATACTTCTGAGAGTAGTTACAAAAGCAGCACATTGCAAGCCTCTATGGCTGGGCTGCAAACAGACTACCTGCCCACATTTCAGCAGGGAGAGTGCTGAGTCTAATGGAGTCTGCTCCTTGCTTCAGCAAAGGCCCAAGGAGGTCTTCTCCCTGAAGAAAAAGGAAGTGAGTGGGAGCTCACCTTAAACAAAGGAATCCCCAGAGCACATGCAATTCCTTGAGGCCACTAGCAGGAACACAAATGCAGCTCAGCTGCTTAAAAAGCTTAACAGCTCTTCAAGGCTGACTTAACCAAATTACTTGCTGGTTGTGATTCCAAGAGTTGCCTTTCCAGGAGATCTACAACCCACTATTAATCCTATTAGGAAATAATGACCTTGTAAAAGAAAAATCACTCCATGTTAACAGAACACACCCTCACTGGCTTCACTTGCAACCTCCTGACAAACACCTTGTTTGTGGAGAAGGGATGGAATTTCCCAACCCAGAGTTGGTAATACTATATGTGGTAGGGATGCCAGTCCTCAGGTGGGACCTTAGGATCCCCTGAAATTATAGTTCAACCCCAGGTTAAAGAGATCAGTTCCCCTCAGTTGGCCTATGGCAAGGGAACCCCAGGCTTCAACAGGGCATATGTCAGGCCTGGACCATTTGTCTGCGGAAACTCTGGGCAATCCTCAGTCGGGGCATTGCTCCTCCCCTCCTCTCCTCCCCGAGTGTCACTTCCGTCATCTACCCTTGCAAGATTTTTAAATTGGGAAAAAACCCAAGTCAGATTGTATAACAACATGATTCCAAAGTAATGAAATATCAAAAAATAAAATAAAACCCACAAATATTTGGTTTTCTTGGTTTTAGCGAGATGAAGAAGAAGAAGAAGAAGAAGAAGAAGAGTTGGTTCTTATATGCCGCTTTTCCCTACCCGAAGGAGGCTCAAAGCGGCTTACAGTCGCCTTCCCATTCCTCTCCCCACAACAGACACCCTGTGGGGTGGGTGAGGCTGAGAGAGCCCTGATATCACTGCCCAGTCAGAACAGTTTTATCAGTGCCGTGGTGAGCCCAAGGTCACCCAGCTGGCTGCATGTGGGGGAGTGCAGAATCGAACCCGGCATGCCAGATTAGAAGTCCGCACTCCTAACCACTACACCAAACTGGCTCTGGGATAGTCTGCGGGGGGTGGGGTACCATGATAAAACTGCCCGTTTTTTTAATCACCTTGTGCATGTTGTGCTGCATTACAATGCAATTCTGGTAATTAAAAAGATATATTTTGGACGGAGGAGGGATGTTCAAATGGTGCTGGAAGGTGATTCTCACCATGTCCCAGTAATTGACGATGTAAACGAATAGTGAGAAGTTTCTATTTCCTGTCCATCAGCTTCCTCGTGCAGTAGCAAAAATCCAGGATGGATGGGTGGAAGTGGGACAAAATGCGACCCCATACGGTCATGGGAAGATTCGGGGCAACTAGCCCCAGACCAATAACAGGCAGCAGTGTGGCACAACACCCTCTGTGCGCAACAGTCTGAGATCTGCATGCGCAGATCCTCTCAAGCCCTCAGCTGCAAGATTTGTACTGGTTGAACATCTCTTTCTGGCACAATTCAGTGTTTTCACTCTTACCTTTAAGGTCTTTAACAGCTGGGGGATGAGGGGCTTGAAGGACTCCTTCCCACCTGCGTTTTCTGGCCTGCCTGTTAGAATCATAGAGTTGGAAGGGACCTCCTGGGTCATCAAGTCCAACCCCCTGCACTATGCAGGACACTCACATCCCAATCGCTCATCCACTGCAACCTGCCACCCCCTTAAGCCTTCACAGAATCAGCCTCTCCGTCAGATGGCTATCCAGCCTCATCCCATTGATTCTGGTCCATCCTTCCGGGGCAAGAGAGAACAACTCTGCTCCATCCTGTATATGGCAGCCTCTTAAAATCTGCCTCACAAGCCCTACTTTCTATACATCTTCAGATGGGATGTGGATGGCAAAGAAAGACAGGGCTTTTCAGTGGTGGCACCACAGATTTGGAAGGACCTCCCCCTTGAGGTCCTGGTGCCTACACTGCAGTCACTTTGGTGCTGAGCCAAAACGTTTCTCTGTATTTTGGCTTTTGATAGAAGTTTTGCTCCATTGATTTAGCAGGTTGCTTCGGGGTCTGTCTGCAATATGGTTGTTTTTATGAGCATGTATGCCCTCTTTTAATTAAAATGTTATTTTATTGATTTTTAAAAAGTTGTTTTAATCTTTTATTTCCTGGGAGCGGGGTTGGGAGGGGATTTAAGTTCGGCGCCTCTGTTGAAATGATTTTTATTGTATGGGGTTTTTATTTTGTTAGCTGCCATGATCCTTCTGGGAGTGGTGGGATATAAATCCAATTATAAACAAGCAAATAAATAAATGCATTATGTGTTTGTTTTTACTAGGTTAGCCACCTTGAAAAGATGCCTAGAGAGTAGGGTTGATGGCTCTGGGTTGGAAAATACCTGGAGACCTTGGGGGTGGGTCTGGGAGTGGGTTGGATTTGGGGCAGTGAGAGACCTCAGTGAAGTATAATGCTACTTGGTGAACCAGCTTGGTGCAGTGCTTAAGAGCGGTGGCCTATTATCTGAAGAGTTGGGTTTGGTTCCCCATTCCTTCTCCACATGCAGCCAGCTGAGTGACCTTGGGTTAGTCACAGTCCTGTTAGAGCTGAACTCACAAAGCAGTTCTGTCAGAGCTCTCTCGGCCCCACCTACTTCACAGGGGATCTGCAGTGGGGAAAGGAAGGTGATTGTATGCCACTTTGAGACGCCTTTGGGTAGTGAAAAGAAGGAAACAAAATCCCAACTCTTTATTCATTAATTTATTTTATTTATTTATTTTATTGCATTTAATTACCGCCCTCCCCGAAGGCTCAGGGCGGTTTACATGAAACAACAAAATGGTACAGGCAACATCATTCTGGTAATAGTAAGGTGGTAACAACAATAACATTAATATATTAACAGTAATAACAATAACCATTAAAGGAAGGTGAAACTGCAAAGAGCCTTAGCTCAACTCGTACTGAGCCCCAGGGGTTGGGTGGATCCATTAACAGTCATGCTAGGAGGGGGAGGGCTTGGGGGGCTAATTGGAAGTGACCGATATGTCGACCTCAACCAAATGCCTGGTGGAGGAGCTCCCTTTTGCAGGCCCTGTGGAACTGCTTTAGTTCTGTCAGGGCCCTGATCTCCTCTGGGAGCTCGTTCTACCAGAATGGAAAAGGCTTTGGCCCTGGTTATGACACCCCTCTCCAAGAATGGTCTCAGGCTTACATAAGGGTATAAAAACACATGGAATACAGATTCAAATAAAAACAAGCTTTAGACTAGTTACAATTTTCTCTGATTTGGAGGTCACCACTAAAGAGCATTTAGACAAGCTAATACTTGTAGACCTCTGTATATGGGATACCATAGAACTATTTGGAGAGTTAACCATATACAGATCAGCAAAGGATTAAGTTTATATGCTTCTGATATATGTTCATCATTGTTAAGAATTCATTTAAAGAGGATTGATTGATATAGGTTAAAGAGTTTCTTATATCACTGAGGAAGACACCAAAAGCAAAAAAAAAAAAAAAAAACCCTAGGAATTCGTTTTGATAATTTGGAAGTTTGAGAAATTGTTTTACAGTGGAATAAACTGTTATTTGCCATCGCCAGCTTGAAAACCAGATCTCGGAAGCTAAGCAGAGGTGTGAGTTTTTGGTGACTTTTTGGAGATGAGACCACCCAGGAAGTCCAGGGTTCCTCTGCAGAGGCAGGGTATGGTAAACCATCTCTCTTGCCTTGAAAAACCTACTGTTGGCCTAAGTCAGCATGACTCACAGGACATTCCCATCACCACCAGCACCTGCTGTAAACCAGTGCCAAACAGGTGGCCTTTGAGGGAACAGATCCACCTATGAACAAAGCAAATTAGTCCTTACATGTAACGGGAAGACTGCCATGGCAGGGCGAGCGGCTCACCCCAGGCGGACAGCATCCGACGCGAATGTCAAAATGTGTCCTCTTTGTACCAGCCTCCCGATGAAATTCCACTTTGCCCCCAGCAAGGTTGACCCTGTTCCACTTTGGGAGAGAGGCCTTGCGTTCTGACTAATTGTATCAGAAGGGCATGAAGAGAAAGGAGGAAACCATGAAGAGAGAGGGGACGAATGTTCGCGGCAGCCATTTCCCTGCAGGGCACAACGCCACAGAGAGCTCTCCTCCGCTCCCGAGATCAATACTATTAACTATTGGCTCACCTTCAAGCTCATATTAAGCAGAAGGGTCACATAAATACATTCTGTGGGTGCTTATGGACTTTTCCTTTCAAAACCATGCTGGAGGATAGCAGGGTGGAAAGCCAGGCCTCTTCAGCAGGTCCCTTGTGGTGATGGACACAAGAAAGGCTCTTGACTTTTCCCCCTTCAGCCTCTACATCCTGCCAATAGCGCATGGCCAAGCAAGCCTGATATGTTCCAAATCAAAACTTGTGAGATTTAATGTAAAGTGACCAGATTGTCCCACTTTTGGAGGGACATCTGGGGGCACCTAGCAAATTGTACTTATGTTGAAATTAAATAATATATAATACTATTTTTGCGTTCTATGCATTCTATGAAAATTTTTGTTGCTCCATATAGACCAAATTTTAATCAAGAACTTCCCCCACCCCGTCAATAGTGTCCCGTTTTACCAAAGTTAAAATTTGGTCGCCTTAATTTAATAGGACCTCTCCCTAGGATGGTTCTCAGCTTGGTGTAGTGATTAGTAGTGCAGACTTCTAATCTGGTAAGCCAGGTTTGATCCCCTGATCACCCATATGCAGCCAGGCAGGTGGCCTTGGGCTCACCACAGCACTGATAAAGCTATTAAGACCGAACAGTAATATCAGGGCTCTCTCAGGCATCCCCTTGTTTCCCGGGCAACATGTTGTTGTTGTTGTTGTTGTTAGGTGCGAAGTCATGTCCGACCCATCATGATCCCATGGACAATGATTCTCCAGGCCTTCCTGTCCTCTACCATTCCCCGGAGTCCATTTAAGTTTGCACCGACTGCTTCAGTGACTCCATCCAGCCACCTCATTCTCTGTCGTCCCCTTCTTCTTTTGCCCTCAGTCGCTCCCAGCATTAGGCTCTTCTCCAGGGAGTCCTTCCTTCTCATGAGGTGGCCAAAGTATTTGAGTTTCATCTTCAGGATCTGGCCTTCTAAGGAGCAGTCAGGGCTGATCTCCTCTAGGACTGACTGGTTCCCAGGCAACATAGGCGAGCGCTTTGTGATGTCATTTCAATAGGTCTCATTTCTAGCTGGATGTTGGGTTCATCTCTGACTTCTAGTGCATTCTGATCCCCCCCCCCCTGTCAGTAGCAAGCATCCCCTTGTCTCCAGGGGAACGTAGGTGAGTGCTTTGTGGTATCATTTCAGTACATTTCCAGGTTCTAACTGGAGGTTGGCGTCCCCTCTGACTCCTAGTGTGTTGTGATATCCCCCTGCCAGTAGCAGGCATCCCATCATCTCCAGGGGAACTCAGGGCAGCGCTTTGTGATGTCATTTCAGTAGGTCTCCTGTTTCAAGCTGGAGGTTGGCTTCCCCTCTGACTCCTAGTGTGTTATGATATCCCCCCTGCCAGTAGCATGCATCGCATCATCTCCAGGGGAACGTAGGTGAGCACTTTGTGATGGCATGTCAGTAGTTCTCCAGTTTCTAGCTGGAGGTTGGCTTGCCATCGGACTCCTAGTGTAGTCTGATAACCCCCTACCAGTAGCAAGCATCCCCTCATCTCCAAGCCATCCTAGGCAAGTGCTTTGTGATGTCATGTCAGTAGGTCTTTAGTTTCTAGCTGGACGTTGGCTTCCCCTCTGACACCTACTGCGTTAGGTCTCTGATACCCCCACTCTCAGTAGCAGGCATCCCTTCGTCTCCAGGGAAACATGGGCGAGCACTTTGTGATGTCATTTCTGTAGGTTTCAAGTTTGTAGCTGGAGTTTGGCTTCCCCTCTGACTCCTCGTGTGTTGTGATATCCCCCTGCCAGTAGCAGGCATCACCTTGTCTCCAGGGCAACTCAGGCCAGCGGTTTGTGATGTCATTTCACACTAGGATTCAGAGGGGAAGCCAACCTCCAGCTAGAAACAGGTCACCTACTGAAATGACATCACAAAGCACTGGCCTGAGTTGCCCTGGAGATGAGGTGATGCCTGCTACTGGCAGTCGGGATATCAGAACACACTAGGGGTCAGAGGGGAAGCCAAACTCCCAATAGAAACAGGAGACATACTGAAATTACATCACAAAGTGCGCATCTATGTTTCCCTGGAGACGAGGGGATGCATCATAGAATCATCTTTAACCCCCCCCCCCCCCGCTCCAGAGGAGCGGGAGGCATAAAAGAGTAAGGGCATGTGGGGAGGAGATAGGGCGGGCCCTGTCCGGGATAAAAACTTGGGGGGCCCAATCAGGAGCCGCAAAGCGGCTCCTGATTGGGCCCCCCGAGTGTCCATCCAAGGCCAAGCTGCCAATGGCGGCTCCCCATTGGCCGCTTCGCGTGGCTCCCCATTGGCTGCTTGCCCAAGCCTCGCTTGCCCTGGCTGGGACAGACAGAAGACGCTGCCTGCCTGGTGAGTCCTCCAGCCGGCCTCCTCCCACTAGGGAAAGGAGCAAGGACGCTGCGTCAAAGACTCCTTTCCCACAGCCGCCTCGCCGGCCCTCCCCAGCCCTTTTCCCGGCTTCTGCTCCTTCGCTGCCGCAGAAGCCAGGAAAAGCCGCGTCCCTCCGCACCTGGCCTGGTGCGACTGCGCTGCCCCGCATACACGGCAGCCTACAACGTGGCCTGTGGATCTCCACCATTGCCCCGACGCCCGCCTGGCCTCCTGGTCTGGCCAGCCGACTCCAAGGTACGTCTCGCCGCCAGGCACGGGAGGCCTCAGCAACATCGACCATGCCTGGCTGCCAATGCCCCCCAACCCTACCTTTCCTCCTGCTAGCGCCCATTTTATTTGCTGATAAAATGGGCTTTAAATCTAGTAGAATAATAAAATCATAGAGTTGGAAGGGGCCATACAGGCCATCGAGTCCAACCCCCTGCTCAACGCAGGATTAGCCCTAAGCATCCTAAAGCATCCAAGGAAAGTGTGTATCCAACCTTTGCTTGAAGACTGCCAGTGAGGGGGCGCTCACCACCTCCTTAGGCAGCCTATTCCACTGCTGAACTACTCTGACTGTGAAAAACCTTTTCCTGATATCTAGCCTATATCGTTGTACTTGTAGTTTAAACCCATTACTGCGTGTCCTCTCCTCTGCAGCCAACAGAAACAGCATCCTGCCCTCCTCCAAGTGACAACCTTTCAAATACTTAAAGAGGGCTATCATGTCCCCTCTCAACCTTCTTTTCTCCAGGCTGAACATTCCCAAGACCCTCAACCTATCTTCATAGGGCTTGGTCCCTTGGCCCCAGATTATCTTTGTCGTTCTCCTCTGTACCCTTTCAATTTTATCTACGTCCTTCTTGAAGCCCTTCTTGAAGTGAGGGCTCCAGAACTGCACACAGTACTCCAGGTGTGGTCTGACCAGTGCCGTATACAATGGGACTATGGCATCTTGTGATTTTGATGTGATGCCCCTGTTGATACAGCCCAAAATGGCATTCGCCTTTTTTACCGCTGCATCACACTGCCTGCTCATGTTTAGTTTACAACCTACAAATACCCCAAGGTCTCGTTCACACACAGTGTTACTGAGAAGCGTATCCCCTATCCAGTAGGTATGCTTTTCATTTTTCTGACCCAGATGCAGAACTTTACACTTACCTTTATTAAATTGCATCTTGTTCTCATTTGCCCATTTTTCCATTGTGTTCAGATCTCGTTGAACTCTGTCTCTATCTTCCGGAGTATTTGCCAGTCCTCCCAATTTGGTGTCATCTGCAAACTTGATGAGTAGTCCCTCCACCCCCTCATCTAGATCATTAATAAATATGTTAAAAAGTACCAGGCCGAGCACAGAGCCCTGAGGTACCCCGCTACTCACCTCTCTCCAGTCTGATGAAACACCACTGACAACAACTCTTTGAGTGCGGTTCTCTAACCAATTCTCTATCCACCTAACTATCTGAAAATCCAGATTGCAGTCCTTCAATTTATCCATCAGAACATCATGGGGTACCTTATCAAAAGCTTTATTAAAATCCAAGTAAACGACATCAACTGAATTTCCACGATCCAGCAAACCTGTTAATTGGTCAAAAAAGGAAACCAGGTTGGTCTGACAGGACCTGTTGGAGACAAATCCATACTTACTTCCTTGGATCACCAAATTGTCCTCCAGATGTTTGCAGATCGCTCCCTTTAATATCTGCTCCATTATCTTCCCCACAACAGAGGTCAGACTCACTGCTCTGTAGTTTCCCGGGTCATCCTTCCTCCCTTTTTTGAAGATCGGAATAACATTTGCTCTCTTCCAGTCCTCCGGGACATCTCCAGTCCTTAAAGAGGTGCCGAAGATGATGGGCAAGGGTTCTGAAAGTTCTCCGGAAAGTTCTTTGAGCACTCTCGGGTGCATTTCATCTGGCCCAGGGGATTTGTACTTACAAAGCACTTGCCTAAGATGGCTTGGAGATGAGGGGATTCCTGTTACTCGTAGGGGGGGGGGGATATCAGACAACACTAGGAGTCAGATGGCAAGCCAACCTCCAGTTAGCACAAAGCATTCACCAAGTCTCCAGGGCAACTTAGGCCAGGTCTTTGTGATGCCATGTCAGTAGGTCTCCTGTTCTAGCTGGAGATTGGCTTTGCCTCTGACTCCTAGTGTGTTCTGATATCCCCCCTGCCAATAGCAGGCATCTCCTTGCCTCCAGGACAACATAGGTGAGCACATTGTGATGTCATTTCAGTATGTCTCCTGTTTCTATCTGGAGCTTGGCTTCCCCTCTTAGTGCGTTCTGATACACCCCCCTGTCAGTAGCAAGCATCCCCTTGTTTCCAGGGGAATGTAGGCGAGCGCTTTGTGATGTCATTTCAGTAGGTGTCCTGTTTCTAGCTGGAGGTTGGCTTCCCCTCTGAATCCTAGTGTGAAATGACATCACAAAGCACTGGCCTGAGTTGCCCTGGAGACGAGGGGATGCCTGCTACTGGCAGGGGGATATCACAACACACGAGGAGTCAGAGGGTAAGCCAAGCTCCAGGTACAAACTGGAAACCTACAGAAATGACATCACAAAGCACTCCCCCATGTTCCCCTGGAGACAAGGGGAAGCCTGCTACTGGCAGGGGGGATATCAGAATGCACTAGGAGAAAGGGGGGAAGCCAAGCTCCAGCTAGAAACTGGAGACTTTCTGAAATGACATCACAAAGTGCTCACCTATGTTGCCCTGGAGATGAGGGAATGCCTGCTACTGGCAGGGGGGATAGAACAACACAGTCGGAGTCAGAGGGAAGTCTCCAGGGGAAGTTTGGTGAGCGCTTTGTGATGTAATTTCAGTAGATCTCCTGTTTCTAGCTTGAGTTTGGCTTCCGCTCCTACTCCTAATGTGTTGTGATATCCCTCTGCCAGTAGCAGGCATTCAATCGTCTCCAGGGGAACGTAGGTGAGCACTTTCTGATGTCATTTCAGTAGGTCTCCTGTTTCTAGCTGGAGGTTGGCTTCCCTCTGATTCCAAATGTGTTCCGATATCCCCCCTACCAATAGCAGGCAACCCCTCGTCTCCAGAGGAGCTTAAGTGAGCACTTTGCAATGCCATTTCAGAAGGTTTCTGGTTTCTAGCTGCAGGTTGGCTTCCCCTCTGACTCCTAGTATGTTCCGATACCCGCCTTGCCCATAGCAGGTGTTACCCAAATTGCGTGAACACGTGTCCTAAGACATTGAGCTTGTGGGGAATATTAGCCCAAATGCTGCGAGAGGGGGGTAACTTAGCGTTTATCGGATCGTTACCTATGTCTACAAGGGTTGATTACACCCGTAGGAACTCGAGGCAAACACAGATTTAAATGGTAAAATAGTAATATAAGCTTTTATTGAAAGGAAAATAACAAAAAGACACACAAATAGCTAACACACATACAAGCAGTCATATAGAGAAGGGGGAGGAAGAGTGGAAGGCTTGATAGTTACCTGTCTGAGGAGTGGTGGGTCAGAGGAAGAAGCATGAATCAGCGTGGGAGGTCCCGGGTTGGAAGACACTCAGAGTGTCTGTGTGAAGCCACGGTTTTTATAGGATTTTGGGAAGGGGGCTATGTGACAAGGCTCAGGTAAGCATGTGCTGGAAGTTTCCAGGGTCCCCAGAGATTAGGACAATACCTGGCCAAGTGGGGGGTGATGTCCGTAAATGGATTTGGATAACGGTATTAATGGCTCTGAGGAAGAGAGCCATCAGGTCTAGCTGGCAGGATGTGGGGAGGAGATATCCCCTGGCAGAGGGGCCAAGTGTGAAAAATGTTGCAAGACAAAGGATTTTCCTAGGAGCCCATAGGCAAACAGGAGGAAGCCAGTCCACTGACTTAGAAATACAATTGGGGGGGGGGGGGGGTGAGCTGATGCAAGCTTGAGTCCAGAGGCACCTCTGGGTCAGGCAAAGGCTGTTATTCCAAACCTAAGGCAGAGATGGAGTCTGGCCTGGCTTGGCCGACCCTAGCAGCGTTGTCTTGGCTTTAGCTTAAGCCTAGACTATTGTGGGGTGCCATTGGTTATAGAAGACAGTGTGCCAATGCATAAGGCAGGGATCCTGCCATGCGTAACGTTCCCCCTCTCCTGTAGTGAATTATATGTCCAATTTATTCACTACAGACCAATGTATAATGCGTTAGTGGCGGCAAAGATTGAAATTCAGACTAGAAATTCAGAGAGAAAAGTGGGGCCATCTTCTGCCACTACAAAAACTACAAAAACTTAAGCCAAATTAAAAACAAAACGCATTTAGGAGGGGTTTGGGTGACTTAAGGAAAGCTGTGAAGTTGCCATTCCTCTTTACCACAACCACTCAAAACTAAATGTAACATACATGAACAATGAACTAGCTAAGCGTGAGGTCTCCACCATATGAATAAAGCAATAAATCAATGCGTTGAGCAAGGCAATCTAGCAAACAATAGACAAAAAGCAAATGCAGTGAAAACCAAATTCTATGCAGGCAGAAAACTGTGGGCAGTACCTGAGCAATATTTTAGAATGCGAGCACTAGGCAATCCTAAAAATGCTGGCAATGAATATCAAGCAATTACTATGAAGCAGGCAGAAAGTGGCAGAAACTAAAAAGTTAGACAATGAACTAAGCAAATGGCTTCTAATAAGCAATGCAATAAGAACAAGGTAAAGCTAAGCAATTTAGCAAAACTTATATACATAAACTAGCAAACTATTTACTACTTTCTCAATCTAATTAAAATGGATACATTGTACACAAAGAAAAATGTATATTTACAGCAAAAATGTAGGGTGGGAGAGGTGGCAGTCACCTTCCCAATAAATACAGAGGCAAATAATTCCCATTCCCACCCCTCCCTCCCTCCCTCCCTCCCTCCCAAGAATCTTCTTGGCAGGTTGGCCAGGTCTTCTGATGCCCTCCCCCCCTTGCTTCCAGGCGGCAGATAGTGGCGGCAGAGCGGCTGCAGCAAAGTCTCCCGGGGAGGGTGGCATCAAGCATTATTCGTGGCAAGCCTTACAATAGGGAAGCCGTGAGATCTTTGGGGCAAACCGGGAACAATTGGCATCTGCGGGAAATCTGTAGCAGGGAAACAAGCTGACAGGTTTGGTTATGGATTCCCGAGCAGCGGGAACCCAGGGAGCTGGATAGGGAAAACGAGAATCTGGTGTTTTAGGCTTGGGGAGAGGAGGTCAAAGGTGGGGGCTGTGGGGAAGAGGGAACAATAATCTCCTGTTGAGGAGGAAGAGTAGGGGAAGCATTTCCAAGAGAGAGCACAGCAAAGGCTAGAAGGAGAAAGGAACGGGGGTTGTAGCAGGGGCCATATACACAGGTGCAAAATGCCTCAGGAAAGGGCCTCCCCCCCCCTTGCGTCCGAGAGCAGGCAAGGTATTTGTCCCTATTTCCCTTTACCCTGGATCAAACTGGAGGAAGGTTTCTGCCACACCTTCCAAAGCAGGCTCTGCTGAATTGCTCAGTGAGAGTTGTTTGACCACCACTGTTGTGGTGGGGGCTGGAGGTTTGACCTCGGGAGGCTCTTCAGTGGCACAATCCTCCTAGGGATTGTCCAATTGTCCTTTCCATTCCTTGAACTGGACACAATGGAAATACTTCAACCAGATGCTCCCATTCTTAGGCAGAGACACCTGGTATCCTTAAAAAGGGAAAGACTGTTCCTGTGAATGGGCAGAGGGTCTTTATCGGCTGGCTGATAAGATTTTCATTCAAAACAAAAAAAATGACCAAAAAATGTTCTAATTTCCAATTAAAAATAAAAAGACAAAATGTAAAAGGGAAGAAAAAAACTGTAAAGGACACATTTCCCAAAGAAGATCTGTGACTCCCCCCCCTTGCTTCCCTGAGGTGGGGGTCAGTCTTTAAAGAAACAAAACTTCTTCCCTTCCTGATTTGAGAAGAAAGAATACTTTCTGTTCTGTTAAAGTTCCTTAGTTATGTAGATTATTTGCTTTGCTGGGGGAGAGCAAGGCATGAGTCATAGGCCTGAGTGCCTAGAAAGGCAGTTAGACAAAGAGAGTCTGTTTTAAGATTGCAAAATAGTGGCTGTTTCAGTGTGAATGCAACTATCAGTGGAGGCTCTACCCATTGCAGCCAAATTTAAAATTTGGAGGTTTAAAAGTAAAAATGGAAGCACACATGTTGAACAATTATTGTGAACTTGGATTTTGGAACTCTGTACTGGTTCAGAGGCAAGGTTTCCTTCCTGACTCAGATATGGGGGAACTGAGAATATTTCCTCTTCTTTAAAGACAAGAGGTGAAGCTGGGTTACTGGATCTGCTGTAATTTCTTTTCAATTTATTATCTGTGTGGCTTTGGAAATCCTGGACATTTTGCAAATGGGTTTTTACTTTTAAAAGTTCACCCTGGAATTCTTTGTTTTTCTCATTAAGATCCTTAATTTCTAGATCTTGTTTCTGGGGAAGTGTTTTAAATTTCTCTATTTCCTTCTGCCAGTACTTAGAGGGTTCAGAAGAAATTTCTAGGGGGCTAGTTTTCCGTAGCTCACATCTAAGTATGTTTCTGTTTCTTTTCTCTCGAATGGCCTTTACAAAAGCACACATGAGTACAGATGTGGGTTGGTTATCATACTGGGTCATGTCTGCCCCAGTATTTCTAAGTTCCCGCCACAGAAAAATCCGGTCACTAATTTTATTCTGCCGCTGAGGGACAGAATCTCTATTAGGTTTGGGATTGTTCTGGGGGAAGTTACTAGAAGGAAAAGCACTCTGTGGCTTATCCCTGTTTTGGGCAGGGGAAGGTGGCTGTGGGCGCTCTGCTGAGTTGGCAGTAAGCTTCCCATAGGCAAGGGCTAGCTTTCCCAGAGGCTGCCTGTTGAACTGGGCCATGTCCAATCTGGCCTCCTTGAGCCTGGCCCAGAAGTATCTCCTTAGGAAGGTTTCCGGGTGCTGAGACCGATTCTGGGCAGAGGGAACTGCCTGCTGAGGGTTCCCAAGAGGTGTTGGGGGTGGCACAGCAGTTTGGGTGCCAAGGGAAGACTCTGCACTTTGGCCAGAGAAGTTTTTCCCTGCTCCAAAGCTGCTGTGTCTCCTGTTTCTTCTACGTTCCAAACGGGGACCATTGTTAGCATAAGTGACTACCTGCACCGGTTCCTGGGAGCCTTTCTTGGGATGCTTGACTCGAGAACCTTGAGCATAGGCCACCTCACGGAAAAGGTCGCCAGCGAGCCGTACCTTCTTCTTGAGCGCATACCAAGTGATGTTGGTCGGGTTGAACAAGCCTATAGCAATTTTTGTTCTGGTGTTAAGACCATTGTAGAACAGAGTCTTCAAATTGTCTACATTAAAGTTCCATATACCCTGAGCATTTGCCTGAACCTTCTCAGCTAACTGTGCAAGGAAGCACTTGCAGCTTGAATAGCTTTCAGGGTTCTCATCGGGGCCTTGCTTGTCCATGAGGAACAGTAGCTCCGCTGATTGGCCTGGCCATAGCAACTTGGCTATTTCACGGGCCCAATTCATTGGACCTAACTGTGCCATATTACGTTGGAGTAGGCCATTCCGTAAGGCTTGTGCGTCTGGTCCAGTAGCGCACACCCTTACCAATTGGCACAGATCCTCCCTGCTGGCAGTGGGGTACTGCTCTAGGGTTGTACACAGCCATTGCACGCCAGTGTCCCTGTTGAGAGGGCCCAACTGGTCACCAATAGCCTTGGCTTCATGAGGCTTCCAAATCATGACTCTCTCCTGGTTGGTAACCTCGACATGGCCGTTTGCCATGTGCCTCCGGACTATCTCATGCTGGATGGGATGGACTGGAGTGGGGGTTTCCATCCAATCAAGGTTGATTGGAGGATGTGAGACAGCCTCTGCTGACAATTCCTGCTCTGTATGAGACAGGTCTGGCAGGGCAGGGAGTGTCTCAGGGTGAACAGTTGCAATGAGAGCAGTCTAAAACCCCAATTTTTGCTTAAGACTTTCAATTTCACGGCGGCACACATCATGGCTTATGGCTGAGACTTGTGCTGCTTTTTCCCTAGCCAGAAATTGTGCTGCACTCTGTGCCTGATCATGCAGCTTGCCCAATTCTTTCACCTTAGCGGAGGCCTCTTCTGCTCTCAGAAGAGCCTGTTGGCACTGGAGATCTTTCTCTTGTACCAGATTTGCTTAGTGGTTTTTGTCCACCAGCAAGTCAAATTTCTCTCCTTGCAACTGTTCTATTTTTTGGTGGAGCTTGCTGATTACAGCATCTCGCTCCCCGATTTCTCTCTCAAGATCTTTACTTTCCGACGCTGTTTGGAGTTCTCTAATCTGTGCCACACTGTCCTGCAGCGCGATGTAGAGACCCCAGGCAGCGTGGGTACTCACACTTCCCAGTTTCAGCCTCCTGGAGTCACAGTATGACTGAAAAGTCTCTGTAAGTTTCTCCAGGGGATTTGGGTCTTTAAAGAACCCAGGTTTCCAGGGGTTGTGCCAATTTGACATGACCCACTTGGTCAGCTGGTCTACCCTGTCCTTGCTCTGAAAGGCTTCAGCAAGAACAATCTTTGCAGCCATCCCTTGTGGCAGCAGTTACCCAAACACTCAAAGAGATAGGGGAAATCCTACAGGCAACGCACCCAAGAATTAACCCAAAGATTGCTGGCACCGAGCTCCGGTATGCAGCAAAAGAAAGACCAGGCTTGTGTCCTCTGTCTCTGCAGAATGATTACAGCCTGCACCAACCCTGATTCACGGTATATACAGCACATGAACAGGAGGAAACTGAAAGGGGGGGGGGCACGGTGTCCTTTCTTGCCCTGCACTTAACGGGAGTGCCCCAAGTCAGGAGGAGCACCTGCAAACCTCGACTGATTCACGGTATCTACAGCTTGTGATCAGAAGAGGAGGAAGAGGACCCCTAATTCACATTATATACAGCATATGAAAGGGCAAACCTCATCTCTGCCTTAGCCAAGGTCAGATGCGTGAGGGCAGGGTTCCCTATCGCACACTACCATGGTGGGAGACACCCAGTGGGTCTGAAAGATGCAATGTGGGGTCCCCACAGAGCGACAGTCAAAACCCACAACAAATTCCAAGTGAACACTGTTTTAGCCCACGGCCAACAGGCTTTGCAGTACTAAAGGGAAGGAGGGGAATGGAAAACAGCCCATCCAGAATTTACACTTCCAAGAGCACATTCACACACTTATGCCAAGAGTTCACTCGGGCTTTTCCCCTTACGTCCGGGTTACTGGAGAGTGCTGTGCGTCCACTTTACTCCCGAGTAAGCCTGGGGCAAATGCCTGCGTGATCCACCATAATCTGTTACCCAAATTGCGTGAACACGTGTCCTAAGACACGTATCTTTGAGCTTGTGGGGAATATTAGCCCAAATGCTGCGAGAGGGGGGTAACTTAGCGTTTATCGGATCGTTACCTATGTCTACGAGGGTTGATTACGCCCGTGGGAACTCAAGGCAAACACAGATTTAAATGGTAAAATAGTAATATAAGCTTTTATTGAAAGGGAAATAACGAAAGGACACACAAATAGCTAACACACATACAAGCAGTCATATAGAGAAGGGGGAGGAAGAGTGGAAGGCTTGATAGTTACCTGTCCGAGGAGTGGTGGGTCAGAGGAAGAAGCACGAACCAGCGTGGGAGGTCCCGGTTGGAAGACACTCAGAGTGTCTGTGTGAAGCCACAGTTTTTATAGGATTTTGGGAAGGGGGCTATGTGACAAGCATGTGCTGGAAGTTTCCAGGGTCCCTAGAGATTAGGACAATATCTGGCCAAGGGGGGGTGATTGCCGTAAATGGATCTGGATAAAGGTATTAATGAATCTGAGGAAGAGAGCCATCAGGTCTAGCTGGCAGGATGTGGGGAGGAGATATCCCCTGGCAGAGGGGCCAAGTGTGAAAAATGTTGCAAGACAAAAGGATCCCCTGATCTCCAGGGCAACTCAGGCCAGCGGTTTGTGATGTCATTTCAGTAGGTCTCCTGTTTCTAGCTGGAGTTTGGCTTCCTCTCTGACTCCTATTGTGTTATGATATTCCCCCCTGCAAGTAGTATGCATCCCCTTGTCTCCAGAGGAACTTTGGTGAGCACTTTGTGATATCATGTCAGTCGTTTTCCAGTTTCTAGCTGGAGTTTGGCTTCCCCTCTGACTCCTAGTGTAGTCTGATAACCCCCTACCAGTAGCAAGCATCCCCTCATCTCCAAGCCAACTTAGGCAAGTGCTTTGTGATGTCATGTCAGTAGGTCTTTAGTTTCTAGCTGGACGTTGGCTTCCCCTCTGACACCTACTGCGTTAGGTCTCTGATACCCCCACTCTCAGTAGCCGGCATCCCTTCGTCTCCAGGGAAACATGGGCGAGCACTTTGTGATGTCATTTCTGTAGGTTTCCAGTTTGTAGCTGGAGGTTGGCTTCCCCTCTGACTCCGACTGTGTTGTTCTATCCCCCCTGCCAGTGGCAGGCATCCCCTCGTCTCCAGGGAAACATGGGTGAGCGCTTTGTGATGTCATTTCTGTAGGTTTCCAGTTTGTAGCTGGAGGTTGGCTTCCCCTCTGACTCCGACTGTGTTGTTCTATCCCCCCTGCCAGTGGCAGGCATCCCCTCGTCTCCAGGGAAACATGGGTGAGCGCTTTGTGATGTCATTTCTGTAGGTTTCCAGTTTGTAGCTGGAGGTTGGCTTCCCCTCTGACTCCGACTGTGTTGTTCTATCCCCCCTGCCAGTGGCAGGCATCCCCTCGTCTCCAGGGAAACATGGGTGAGCGCTTTGTGATGTCATTTCTGTAGGTTTCCAGTTTGTAGCTGGAGGTTGGCTTCCCCTCTGACTCCGACTGTGTTGTTCTATCCCCCCTGCCAGTGGCAGGCATCCCTTCGTCTCCAGGGAAACATGGGCGAGCACTTTGTGATGTCATTTCTGTAGGTTTCCAGTTTGTAGCTGGAGGTTGGCTTCCCCTCTGACTCCGACTGTGTTGTTCTATCCCCCCTGCCAGTGGCAGGCATCCCCTCGTCTCCAGGGAAACATGGGTGAGCGCTTTGTGATGTCATTTCTGTAGGTTTCCAGTTTGTAGCTGGAGGTTGGCTTCCCCTCTGTCTCCTATAGTGTGCTGATATCCTCCCTGCCAATAATAGGCATTCCTTCATCAACAGGGGAACTGAGGATAGCGCTTTGTGATGTCATTTCAGTAGGTCTCCTGTTTCTAGCTGGAGGTTGGCTTCCCCTGTGACTCCTAGTGCGTTATGATATCCCCTTTGTCAGTAGCACGCATCCCCTTGTTTCCAGAGCAACTTAGTCAAGCGCTTTGTGATGTCATTTCAGTAGGTCTCCTGTTTCTAGCTGGAGGTTGGCTTCCCCTCTGAATCTAGTGACATCACAAAGCACTGGCCTGAGTTGCCCTGGAGACGAGGGGATGCCTGCTACCGGCAGAGGGATATCACAACACACTAGGAGTCAGAGGGGAAGCCAACCTCCAGCTACAAACTGGAAGCCTACAGAAATGACATCACAAAGCACTCCCCCATGTACCCCTGGAGACGAGGGGATGCCTGCTATTGGCAGGGGGGATATCAGAATGCACTAGGAGAAAGGGGGGAAGCCAACCTCCAGCTAGAAACTGGAGACTTTCTGAAATGACATCACAAAGCGCTCGGCTACATTCCCCTGGAGACAAGGCGATGCTTTCTACTGACAGGGCGGGTATCAGAATGCGGGTGGATGGTGAGGTGTAAGAGGACCCTGCAGGGGGTGAGGGGAATCTCAGCCCCCCCCATCATGCCACACCCTGGAAATGGGCTGTTGGTGATGGTGAAACATCTGGATTCCATATGACGGGGTTCTTAATTTCTAAGGCAACTTTATTTACCACACCCAAAAAATTCTTCCTAACTTCAAAAGTTGCATATAATTCTCCCTTCTTCTCTGTGATAAGTTACTTTTATATTAGGGCCTAATTCTAATCTGATCCAGTCAGAACAGCTCTATCAGGAACCTCAAAGTGGCTGAAATTCCCCTTCCCTTTCCTCATCAGAGTAACTCGGGGGGGGGGGGGTCCCAATCTACCATCCAGGCTTCGGCCTCAACCACAGACCTGGCGGAAAAACTCCTTCTTGCATGCCCTGTGGAAAGCTCCTCCAAGAGCTCCTTCCACCAGTTAGGGGCCAGAACCAAAAAAGCCCTTGCCCTTGTTGAGGCCAGACGCGCCCCCCGGGGACCGGGGACCGGGTACGACCATCAGATTTGTGCCCGCTGAGTGCAAAGCCCCACGGGGGGGCATAAGGCGCAAGGCAGTCCCACAAGTATGTGGGTCCCAGACCGCAGAGGGCCTTAAAGGTTAAAACCAAAATCTTGAATCTGATCTGGGCAGCAATCGGTAACCAACGCAGCTGCCTCAGTGCAGGCTGGATATGGGCTCTCCAAGATGTCCCTGTGAGGACCCTAGCAGCTGCATTTTGCACAAGCTGTAATTTCCGGATCAGGTGCAAGCGTAGGCCCGCAGAGAGCGAATTACACAAATCTATTCTGGAGGTGACTGTAGCCACTCCAGGAATGCCAGGAGCCTGCTGCGGCCACTCCCCCGATGTCCGGCGCAGGGAGAGCCCTGTAGAAGAAAGCCTCCCGGACCAAGATAAAGTTTACTTTCTCGTATTCACACAAGCATATATCATGCTCACTAATCTGGCCTCTCTCCACATTAGGGTCATAGAGCTTAAGAAGCTACAGAGCAGTTTAGTTCTTACATCCTGCTACAACAAAGTGATTGCATTACAGAGTAAACTGCAATGGGGACAAAGCGATGTGACTCTGAATCAGTCCATCACTCTCTCTTAGTCAGTGAAGAAGTAAAAGACACCGAACACACAGGTCCAGCTCCTCTTTGACTGAAAAGGAAGTGGGAGGTCCCACATGGAACAAAGGTCACCTGAGTATCTCAGATACTGAGTATCTCCAGGTAGAGTCTGCAATTTCTGAGCTGCAGCCAGGTGGCTCTTCTGAGTGTATTCCAGGATCCTGCAGTGTAGAAAGGCCAGCCCTTCAGAGTAGGCCTTGGACAAAATAACTCTCTGATTGGATTTCAACACGAACCTTCTTCTTCTTCTTCTTCTTCTTCTTCTTCTTCTTCTTCGCGGCTTATAGTCCCCTTCTCTTCCTCTCCCCAAAACAGACACCCTACAAAGTAGGTGGGGCTGAGAGAGCTCTGAGAAAATTGTGATTGGCCCAGGGTCACCCAGTAGGCTTCATGTAGCAGAGCAGGAAATCCTACCCAGTTCTCCAGATTAGAGTCTGCCATTCTTAACCACTCCACCAAGCTGGCTCAACTCACGTATCCAGAATTATGGCTAATCTTTATGACCCCAATCTTTTTGAAACCTGGTGATTCTTTTAAGGAGATGCTCTTGCAGATAGGCTCCAAATTTGCTGCCTCTACCTCAAACCTCTGCCCCCTCCTGAGACCACCGAATAGCCAGGACATTTCCGTACATCGGTCAAAATAGCGATATGTCTTCTGTGTGTCTTCTGAATACACGATAGTATTGAATTATTATTATAAAATGAAGAAATAAAAGGATCCATTAATGATTTTGAAATAGCCTGGACAATTCCTATACATTTTGTTTGGACTGGAGTTACCAAAAGGAATTGACGGTTCGTTTGTACTACGATAGTATATAGCGCCTTACCGTCCCTTCTCACTTTCAAGCTGCCTCACCTTTTTCAGCTGCCTTTTCACGTGTTTTACCCTCCTCATTAGTGGTTGGAAAAGGCAGAAGAGAGAACAATGCCTTATACTTGCCGCGCACCGGCCTGTCAATCACGGTAGGCAACCAATCACCTCCTCGCATATCTGGCTTGTGTTTAAAGGTCCCACAATGCCCAATTTTTAAAAATTACCCCTTATTCGTTGCAATGCATATGCATGGCATCCTAGAGGCATTTCCCATTTCCAAATCTGAGGCAGGGAAGGATACACATACACTTAAGTTAAACACATACAAATCCCTAAGAAATGACAGGAGGGAGATGGAGGGGGGGATTCAAAAGAGCTGACAGTATGTTAATGAATGAACCAGGGTTTGACACTGAAGTTATGACTTGCTGATTGGTGTAAGGTTTCAGGTGGTCTTGAGATATTCGCTCTTTTAAGCATACTGGCTGGGAGGGGCTGCCAGAGTTGGCAGACCCTTCTGTCAAAAGAGCTTGATGCACCAGTGATGACGGGGCAAGAAAAAGCTTCCAGAAATATTACTCCATTGAGTAGGAACATAAAGGTGAAACGATACAGGGTCATTGAGGGGATTAGTCATCACTGCAGTCCTCTGTTGTGGGTGAGGGAACAAAGATGGCCTTTGTTTTTCATTGTGCTAATTAATTGCATAGGGCTATACATGGCCTGGGCACCACATACCTGAGGGACTGCTTGTCTCCTCATGCCTCCCTCAGGGCCCTTTGCTCTGTGGGTGCTAATCTGCTAGAGATTCCTGGCCTGAGGGAAGTTTGCCTGGCCTTGACCAGGACCAGGGACTTTTCGGTCCTGGCTCCAGCCTGGTAGAATGAGCTCCCGGAGGGCCCTGTCGGAACTATCACAGTTCTTAAGGGCCTGCAAGATGGAGCTCTTCCGCCAGGTCTTGGGTTGAGGCTGAGGCAAGGAAGATCACAGGCCTCTCCCCAAGTCAAACCTGAACATCTTTCTAATCCTCAAAACACCGATGTGAAGGCAGCTCTGGATCGGGTTGGATGGGAGAATTTTTACTGCTAGCAGAACACGGAAAGGTTTTAATGGGGTCTTACTGGATTTTATGTTGTTACTGCCATGAGCCACTTGCGGGAGTGGCAGGCTATAAATTTAAGAATGGACGGACTGATGGACAGATGGACAAACAAACAAATAACTGGTGCCAACCAGGAAATTCTCTTGGTGGAGAGATTGGTTTCACGCAGAGTTACTTGGTCTATACATTTCTGATACTCAAAGCTTTCAGCGTTGGCACTCCTGCCTTGGCGATACTTGTTTACAGTGAACCAGAAAGATCAAGGAGGTATGCAGCCAGATTTCCCCTTGCACAGCATAAGGCATATCTGAGCCCATATTGGGCAGGATTATAATGCCCTTGTCCCCTCCCCCTCCCCCAATAACACTAAACCTGGCCACAGACACAGAGTTCTGTATTAAAGTGCAAAATGAAACCGTTCAGGGACCCTACTTATCTTTCCCTCCACATTATCAGTGTTTTTCACTGCATTTCCCCCTTTAAGAGGACTGGGTGACCTATTATAGCCATATGTGTCCCTGGCCTTGGTCTTGCCTGTCCTGCTAGGGAGCAATCATTTTGCTTCTGCTCCTGGCTTGTCTAGGGAGGCGAACGAAACTGCCTTGAGATACAGACCGGCCTCTGCAGCCCTTCAGTCCTCCGGCTCTCCAGACTCTTGAAAGATGATGGGCAGCCTCAAATCCCTGAAATTACACTGCATGGAAATCTCATTGCTTTGGGGAACGAAACAGGCCAGATATGGCCGATTTGCAGCTAATGGAACAGTGCAGCCCTCCATCCCTTTGTCAGTTATTTGGGTAACGCGAGGATTGATAGCCCCGGGCAAAGGAAGAGCAGCTCCTCTCTGTTGCGTGAAAGGCTGGCAAAAAGGAACATATTTTGGACTCCTCCGGATTTACTGTTTCAAAAAGAAGACACAAGGCAAACAAGAGGGGGGAACTGCATGGAATTATCATTAGATCTATGAGAGAAACAGACTGGAAAACTGGGGGCTTTGCCATTTGCTCTCAAGTGGGCTACAGAATTATTCCCATAATGCTCAAAGCAAACACTCAGAGCTGCCTACCCATCCTGAAGCTATCTGAAATCAGACTTCTAGAAGGCCTGGATTCCAGAAATGTCATATTTCCTTCAACGCCCCCCAGCTACAGCAAATGATTTTCAGACCACAGAGCAGGGGTGGCCAAACTGTGACTCTCCAGATGTCCATGGACTCATGGGAATTGTAGTCCATGGACATCTGGAGACCCACAGTTTGGAAATCCTTGCCACAGAGGATCAGTTCTCAAGAAGAAAATGGTCTGTTTTGTAGGGTGGACTGAATAGCATTGTGCCAAGCAAGGTCCTTCCCCTCCCCACCCCTCCACAAACCCTGCTCTCCTCAGACTCTACCCACAAATCTCCAGGAATTTTCCAAATGGCAACTCAAGGGCAATCCATCTTTGAAGTGAAGGTGAGTCAACCTCCAGGTGTGATGTGGAGATTCCCTGGAATTATTGCTGATCCCCAGGCCTCAAAGATCAGTTCTTCTGGAGAAAATGGCGGCTTGGGAAGGTGGACTACAGTATCACACCCTGTTGAGATCTATCCCTTCCTCAAACTCTACTCTCTCCAGACTCCACCATCTGTCCTCCAAGAATCTCCCAACCAAGACTTGGCAATCCTAACCAACTTATCTTGGTGAGCTAGGACAGGCCTCCACTGGACCAGATGGAACCAGATTTCCACTCCACATTTAGCCATGTTGAAACGGCCTTTGGCCATAGCAAAGTCTTATAATCTTCTAATAGGGTTGCCAGTTGGGTTAGGAAATACCTGGAGATATGGGGGTGGAGGCAGGAGTGGGTGGGATTTGGGGTGGGAAGGAACCTCAGTGTCCACCTCCCAAAGTTACCACTTTCTCCAGGGGAACTGAGATCTTTGGTTTGGTGATGAGTTATAATTCCAGGGGATCCTCAGGTCCCAACTGGGGACTGGCATCCCTATCTTCTAGGAGCATTTCAGGCATTTATTATACCAAAACACAAAACCCGTGTCATTCCTTATGTTCACTTGGCTTCACTTGACACAGAAATGAGAGTACTGGTCAGGACTTCCCACACTGAATTTGTGTTCCTTACATGCCGTTCCCCCCACGGTGACAGCATGATAGACCAGGAATCTCTGTGCTAGGGAGCCCTGTATAATTGATCCATACAAAAACCAAGAGGCAAGTTTATTAACAGAATACACCCTACCACCTCAGGCCTCTCAAAAACCAAATAAATGATTTTTCTACTGTCTGATATTGATGCCTACCTTACCAATAGAGTTGCACTG
Source organism: Paroedura picta (assembly GCF_049243985.1). Lineage (NCBI taxonomy): Eukaryota > Metazoa > Chordata > Lepidosauria > Squamata > Gekkonidae > Paroedura > Paroedura picta. Next base: position 179,778,234 of record NC_135369.1, on the reverse strand, counting down.
TTTGCTCTTGCCGACAGGAAAATTAGGTCTAAATTGTGCAATCAGGATTAAAACCCTAATCATTATGGTTCCTTTTTATCTGTGTAACTTTATATTACCATGTAGGAACTCAATTGTTACCTTTTAAACTCCTCATGATCTTATCAGTTTTATGTCTTAACTAGCTTCAAAGCCCATTCCTAAGAACGGGCCTTGAAAGGGTCCCTCCCCTGGCCTCTGGTCTGGCAGCTTAAGGTGGCCTTGGGCGGCAGCTCGCAGCCAGATCAAGTGGGTCGGGTGGGGGCTGGGCAGCTCGTTAGCAGGACTAACAGAGCTCCTTAGCAGTCAGCTAGTCAGCTCCTTAGCAGTCCTTAATGAATAGTCAGCAGGCCAGGAGGCTCTCATCAGCAGGCCCAGCCTAGCAGGCCAAGAGGCCCTTGTGAGCAAGCCCTCCACCGTGACCCTTTGCCCAGGGCCTCTCCCCTTGCCTGCTGCTGGCTCTGAGAGCAAAGAGGCTAGAGTCCAGGGAGGGAGGGAGGGAGTTGCAGGGGCAGGGCCAATCAGGGCAAAGCTGGCTGTACCCTGATTGGCCCTATTCCAACTTGGACAGCCGGACACGTCCCATCCCTAGGTTGTTTCATAAATATATAGAGGAACAACAATGGATAAAGATTTAAATGACATTGTATATAATGGTCAGTTTGTTTGAAATGGCCAGTGGCTGACTAATAAACTGAATCTGAGTCATACACATTCAACACATTTTTTAAACAAAAATATTATATTTTTGGAGGATTTTTAGTTGCGTTTGTATTACCCAAATAGGAACAAATGTCTGGACTGGGTGCCCAAAAGAAAGGACCCCACAACTACAAGGTCCTAGAACTGGCATTCTCAACAGGGGATTTATGAAACCCTGGGATTTCTTGATGGCCCAGGATGGGTTTTACCAATTCGTGGGAGTTCATTACTCTATATATTAAAACATTAACATACATCAGTGATATGACCATATATAGTTACGTCGACTCCCCACCCCAATGGCCAAGGATGGGCCTGGAGGGGGTTGAAGGGGGGATCCCAATAATTAAAAAATCTTGCTGGCTGAGCCTCATTGCACATGGTAGCAATTAGAGTCCAGAGAAACAAGTACTCTCATTTTAACTTAACTGCGTTGTGGGGGGCAGGGGGCGATGGAGCAGTGGCTGCCTGCCCCAGCACTGTTCCCAGACCAGCTGAATAGGCTGCAGGGCTGTTTCTTGTATTGTGGGAGGGCAACAGAGCACGATGTCCCATCCCATGGGAATGTCGGGGTGATGTCACTTCTGGTGACATGTGACTTCTGGGGGCGTGGCAGGAAAGTGTGGCCTGCTGACACGTTCCACTGGTAAAAAGGTTGAGAAATGCTTTCCTAGATGGTTGGGATAGATCGGAGGTAAAATTTACCCAGATACCTATGCACTCTAAGCTGATAGTTTAAATGTTTAATGGATTAACAAAATCCAGTTTTTCTCTTCATTATGTTAAGTTTTCTCTTAGTGATCTTAAAGGGAAGGCACCCATATCTATCTTACACGAAAGCTGTTAGTGCCAATAAACGTACTCTGACACTACGCTGGCTCATGGGAATTGTAGTCCATGGACATCTGGAGGACCACAGGTTGACTACCCCTGTGGGCCTTCCTTTGGCCTTAATCCGGAAATTACAGCTGGTACAAAATGCAGCTGCTAGGGTCCTTACAAGAACACCTTGGAAAGCCTATATCCAGACTCGAGGGACTGCCTTTCTCCCTGTGCCCAGCACAGGGCTCTTCGCTCTGTGGGTACAAATAGACTGGTGACAATCCACAGGAAGTCCGCACAGGACCCACAGGAAGTCCGCCTGACCTCAATGAGGGCCAGGGCCTTTTTGGTCCTGACCCCTGCCTGGTGAAATGAGCTTCTGGAAGAACTGAGGGCCCTGTCAGAGCTGACTCAGTTCTGCAGGGCCTGCAAGATGGAGCTCTTCCACCAGGTTTTTGGTTGAGGTCAGACAGGCAAGAAGATCTACCCGCCTCTAGGGCTGGAGTTGGAGTTTTGAGTTCCTCGTTATAATATCACCCCTGGGGACTTGGCAGATTTGGCAGACTGGGGGGAGGGTTGGGTTTGGGGTTAGGGGTCTGTGAAGGAAAGGGAATTGTGATTTTTTGCATATAATTTTACAGTATGTTTTATTTGGTTGTTAGCCACTGCAAGACAGCCGGACTGGGAGCAGCAGCATATAAATAGGATGGATGGATGGATAATACTGGGGTCACAATAAAGAGCTGAAATAAACTCACAGTGTCCCGGTTTCTGAACCCACAGATCTAGCATAAATAATAAAGAACTAAATAATTGATTTATGTATTTTGTTATATATTTTGTTGTCATTCTGGGAGATCTCCTGCCCCTACCTAGAGGATCACCAGAAATGAAACAAAGCCAACATGGACGGCTATGAATGTTTCAAAATTCTTTTTTATTGTAAAACTGCAAGAGCCAGAACAATTTCCGGATTAACACTCATTTTCAGCCACTTTCCTCAGTAGCTTTCTCCTCATGGTTCCAATACATCTCATACATTCCTATAATACGCGTGCTTCGTTCCAATTCTGATACAATGCTTTTCCGTAACAATCAGTCCATAGGTTCTGTTTTTTAACAAAAGCACCTCAGTAGTCAAAGTCAGCATCTTGCCGAAATCTGGAGGTCGGCATCCCGTGGCAATAAGTAAAATAGACTAGCACATGTCTTAACAAAATTTCATTCCAGCAAAATGAGTCAGAGAAAACCCTAAAACAACAGCAAGGAAGCCGGGTGGTCAAAGACTGAATCCAAGCCGAGGAGGAACCTACAAGCCCTTGGTTACGTCTAAAGGACCTCCAGGGATGCTGGACACGAAATCCCCAGGGAGAAGCATGTGCACCAGTCTAATGCTACCCCCGCAGCCAATTAGCTCGGCCGAAGAGGTGACATTGGAAGAGGTTGGACCCTCCTTTCCGTGACTCGTGCTGCTGTCCCTCCGCTCGCCGTGTCTTTTGCCCAGACAGAAGGCAACGATTTCCATGTCCCAGCGAACAAGCTGTCAGAACAGATCAGTCTCAAAGGAGAGTCTTCAATAATGTCACATCCCCTCCTAGGCACAAGCAAGGCAGGGAGGCCCGGATCACCAGCACCCTATCTACAGTTCCTCTTCTTTGCGTTCCCGGACGCTTCGTCAGGCGTAAACGAAAAAGAATAAATTAAAAAACGCCCTTTTTTGTGTAAATGCACCCACACCAGGGCACAGCAGAAAGGGACCAAATGGGCTAAAGAACAAACCAGGCCCAATAAGGCCTGCAAAAGCAGGGCTGGGGAAAATCTGGGTTCCACATGAACAAATCAGGCACTGCTCCCCCACCCCAGATCCAGTCCCCCTCCCCTCCTCCCCCCATCAGGCAGACAATGTAATCCAGAGAGACATTTAGTCTGTTTGGCAAGAAGAGCTCAAGCCAAAAGATTTTTCAGGCTGACAACTTGGAGTCTCCAATCATATTCTCAGGAACCAGCCTTCCCACCCCCCGCCTCTTGCATTAAAAATTGACCTCCGTGTTTTCATGGGGAAATTAAAGCAGCCAGTAACCTCACCACAGAAGCCAAGCAGCTGCTGCATGGTCAGCTCAGGGCCGACTGGCTGGGTTGCCAACCTCCAGGTGAGGAGTAGGACTGCCAGTTTCAGGATAGGAAATACCAGGATATCGGGGGAGGCAGAGCCTGCGTAGGGCAGGGTTTGGGGAGGGAAGGTACCTCAGTGTGGTATAATGCAATGGAGTCCACCCTCCAAAGCAGCCATTTTGTCCAAGGGAACTGATCTCTGTTGCCTGTTGCCTGTAATTCCAGGGGATCCCCAGGTCCCACCTGGAGGCTGGCATCCCTAGGTTGCCATCACTTCCAAGAATAAAGGGCTAAGCCTGGCTGTCTCTTTGGAGCAGTAGAGCTTTTGGAAGAGGTCTGCCTTTGAACCGTCAATGACAAATGTATCCTCAGGAGATTTCCCACCAAAACGACCAATGGCCTCCCGGATTTCAGATCAGCAGCAGAAAGACATTTGCACAGTGAATGGATGCAGCATAGGCGTCTGGGGGACTGGGTTCAAATGTTTGGCTAGGGCCCGGGAGACTCAAGTTCAAGTCTCCGCTCTGCCACGGAAGCTTGATGGGTGCTCTTGGGCCAGTCACATACTCTTGGCCTCACCTACTTGCCAGTTCTGGGATGGGAAATTCCTGGATACTTTGGGGATGGAGCCAGGAGTCGGTGGGATTTGGAGCGGGGAAGGACCTCAGTGGAGTCTAATGCTATGGAGTCCACCCTCCAAAGCAGCCATTTCCTCCAGGGGAACTGCTCTCTTTAGTCTGGAGATGACCTGTAATTCCAGGGGATCTCCAGGTCCCACCTGGTGGCTGGCAGCTAGGGTTGCCAGCTCTGGGTTGGGAAATACTTGATGGAGAGGCTGATTCTGTGAAGGCTTAAGGGGGTGGCAGGTGACAGTGGATGAGCAATAGGGTTGTGAGTGTTCTGCATAGTGCAGGGGGTTGGACTAGATGACCCAGGAGGTCCCTTCCAACTCTATGATTCTTTGATTCTATTACTTTGGGGGTGGAGCCAGGAATGGGCGGGATTTGGAGAATAAGCAGCCATTTTCTTTAGGGGAACTGATCAGAAAGAAATATTTTTAATACTCCAGTTCAAATTTGGTTATATAGTAGACATTTGAGGCTTCAATTTTACATATCCATCCACGGTCTGCAGTTGGTAGCCTCATAAGTTTCCCCCTCAGATAGCCACAGCTTTGCACAACAGTGTTTAGCCAAGTCCCCATCCCACAGCTTCTTGGGCAGGGGCTCATGGGAATTGTAGTCCATGGACCTCTGGAGGGCCACAGTTTGCCCTCTTGGGGTTTGCCAGTGCTGGTGTAGTCCGTTTAGTGTAGTGTTGACAGCCAGTGTGGTGTAGTGTGCGGTGTAGTGGGGAAGAGTGTCGGAATCTGGGAGACGCAATTTTGAATCCCCTCATGCTTGCTAACCGATAATGTTATATTGTAATTGTTGTTGAGGGATTTTAATGGATTTTATAGGGTTTTTTAAAATGTTGTAACCCGCCACAAGCCGTAAGGGAGTGGCGGGCAATAAATCGAAAGATAATAATAATAATAATAATAATAATAATAATAATAATAATAATAATAATAATAATAATAATAATAATAATAATAATAATGGAAGCTTGCTGGGAGACCTCGGCCTGGTCCCGCTCTCTCAGCCTAACCCAACTTGTCAGTCATCTTGTCAGTTGATCTTCATAGAATCATAGAGTTGGAAGGGGCCATACAGGCCATCTAGTCCAACCCCCTGCTCTACGCAGGATCAGCCCTTGATTGATATTCAAAAGATACAGCAACCCATGCAATGCCGACAACCCAACAAAAGATTTCCATGTAAACACCAGAGAAAACTGAATTTTAAAACAGGAGCATTAATCTGACAACAGTTAAAACCGGCCCAGCTTTCAACCAAAATGCTGCTACCTCAAGGGTAGTTTCAGGGTTGTAGTAAAAGGCTGGTAGACCCTCTCTTGTTGTGAGGAGAAAAAATGGGGCATACACGAATTCAGCAAAGAAGTAACAAAATAAATGAAAACCTAAAAGGATGACAGGCTTGCTCCCGTGTGCTCTGTAACTATTCTGCAAAAACGGATGAGGGAAGAGCAGCTAAAAACGTAATGGCTCCTTGTGTAGTAGCTGCATTCTGCCCCACCACCCTGCACCCAGCTAAGCTAACGCTGTTCTGCTACAAACCGAAACTGGGTGAAAGGCAGCTCACATTCTTACTTTTTAAAGCATTGTGATAAACAGTTTTTGGCAGGATGGGTTTCTACCAGGCCCTGTTCATCCGAGGTTCAGGTCTCACCATGGGCTCTAGCAGTGAGAACTATGGGATTTGGTGTGCTGGATTGCCACCTTTCCCCCGAGCAAGGCGTTTAGGAGCTGCATCCAGAGTTGTCAGTTCAGTGCAAAAAAGTTAGGCCACCTCCTGAATTTCAGGAGTCCTGCTAGGCGGGCTGCACCTCGCTTCCCTGTCTGTGCGGTCCCCATGTGACCAGCTGTGCCCTTGATCCAGGGTTGAGACTTTGCTCGTGAAGCGGTTAGATATTGATTTCCTAAAGGGACCCACGGGCTATATGAAATCTAAAAGCTGCCCATCGATGAACGGGAGCTTTCGCATGGAAGTCTTCCCTGCAGGGGGGCACTGGACAGAAGGGGGGAGCTTGCTCCGCTGGGGTTGCCAGCCTCCAGGTAGGAGCTGGAGAGGATCTGTAATTATAGCTGATCTCTGGACTACACAAGCTACTTATGGATTGATTTTGAAACTTTTATTCTGCTCCTGGGGAAAATGGCGGCTTTGGGGTAAGGGGGTAAGGGAGGCCTTCCCAAGGACCCTCCCCTCCCTAAAGCCCACTCCCCTACACTCTACATTCTCCACATATTTCTGAACTTGAAATTGGCAGCTCAAGGCTCTGCAGATTTGTCCTTCAGGCACTTCAGAGCCAGCTTGGTGTAGTGGTTAGAACTGTGGACTTCTTATCTGGCAAGCCGGGTTTAATTCTGCTCTCCCCCACATGCAGCCAGCTGGGTGACCTTGGGCTCGCCACGGCACTGATATAGCTGTTCTTACTGAGAAGTAATATCAGGGCTCTCTCAGCCTCACCCACCTCACAGGGTGTCTGTTGTGGGGAGAGGAAAGGGAAGGCAAATGTAAGCTGCTTTGAGACTCCTTCGGGTAGGGAAAAGCAGGATATAAGAACCAACTCTTCTTCTTCTTCAGTAACATCAGGGCTCTTTCAGCCTCACCTCCCTCACAGGGTGTCTGTTGTGGGGAGAGGAAGGGAAGGCGAATGGAAGCTGCTTTGAGACTCCTTCGGGTAGAGAAAAGTGGCATATAAGAACCAACTCTTTTTGTTGTTGCTGTTGTTGGGGGGGGGGAACTGGGCAGCTGTCAGGTAAATTGGACATGCCCAAGAGAACTCCATTGCAGGAACCCCATCACAGGACACAAAATATGTGTCAGAGAGAGAGGGAGGAGAGGGAGAGGGAGGGGGGATGGAGGGAAGGAGGGGGAGAGAGGAGAAGAAGTAAAGAAAGAAAGAATCCTGAACAATGACCCATCTTGCTGCTTCTCATTGTAATTACAGCCCTTCTGTTCAGTCTGCATTGGCCCCAGAAGAGGACAACATCTGAAGCACAAATATAGGTCATTCCTTCAGGGGAGGGGGAGGAGGGAGGGGGGAGGGCTGCAGCTGTGGAGGAGCCAGTCGATGCCTCTGTGGCTTGGCACATCATGGGAACGAAGGAAGGGGCACTGCAGAGAATGAAAGAGAGAGAGAGAGGTTAAAATCCAAAGCACAGAATAGATCCTGTGGTCGACCCCCCCCCCCCACCACCACCTCGTCCTATCCCACATTACTCTGTTGTTCAATCCCAGGCTGAAATAACACTTTGATGAAATGAAAAGAAAGCACAAATTGCGACACAGGGGCACAACGCGGCCCTTCCTTTCCTTTACCCCCCTGATTGCTTTGGTTCTAATTTTTTTTTTTTTTAAGCACAGCTCTTTCGGCACCGAAATCAGGTACCCTATATCAGGGGTAGTCAACCTGCGGTCCTCCAGATGTCGATGGACTGCAATTCCCACGAGCTCCTGCCAGCATTTGCTGACAGGGGCTCATGGGAATTGTAGTCCATGGACATCTGGAGGGCCGCAGGTTGACTACCCCTGCCCTATATCATTATGGTATGCACTAAGTGTCTCACAGTGGTCATGCTTTGGCTATAAGGCTACCCTTGGGAGCATCCATGTCTCTCTTCGTCAGGAAAGGCCCGGGGCGCAGGGCTGGGGAGAACGCAGTCCTCCATAATAAGGAAGCACGATTGGTGAAGGGCAAAATGTGGGCAGAATGAGGAGGGACATGATCCTGAGCCTTGGCCAATGCGTCTTCTGGTTGGCTGCCTAATCATCCAGCCGATCTGAGAAGGTTTCTATTGTTTGAGAGCCAGCTTGGTGTAGTGGTTAGGAACTCCCCCACATGCAACCAACTGAGCAGTAATATCAGAGCTCTCTCAGCCCCACCTCCCTCACAGGGTGTCTGTTGTGGGGAGAGGAAAGGGAAGGCGACTGTAAGCCACTTTGAGACTCCTTCGGGTAGAGAAAAGCAGTATATAAGAACTAACTCTTCTTCTTCAGTAATATGAGGGCTCTCTCAGCCTCACCCACCTCACAGGGTGTCTGTTGTGGGGAGAGGAAAGGGAAGGCGACTGTAAGCCGCTTTGAGACTCCTTCGGGTAGAGAAAAGCAGCGTATAAGAACCAACTCTTCTTCTTCAGTAATGTCAGGACTCTGTCAGCCTCACCCACCTCACAGGGTGTCTGTTGTGGGGAGAGGAAAGGGAAGGCAACTGTAAGCCACTTTGAGACTCCTTCGGGTAGAGAAAAGCAGTATATAAGAACTAACTCTTCTTCTTCAGTAATATGAGGGCTCTCTCAGCCTCACCCACCTCACAGGGTGTCTGTTGTGGGGAGAGGAAAGGGAAGGCGACTGTAAGCCGCTTTGAGACTCCTTCGGGTAGAGAAAAGCAGCGTATAAGAACCAACTCTTCTTCTTCAGTAATGTCAGGACTCTGTCAGCCTCACCCACCTCACAGGGGGTCTGTTGTGGGGAGAGGAAAGGGAAGGCGATTGTAAACCGCTTTGAGAATCCTTTGGGTAGAGAAAAGCGGCATATAAGAACCAAATCTTCTCTTCTTCTTCTTCTTCTTGAATATCACAGCACACTCAAATGCGTGGCCCCCAATGTTCTTTTTTCCATGCGCTATAGCAGGGTTAGGATCCAACCCAAATCCCCCGCACACACACACACACACTAACCACTGACTTTTCAAAAAGCATTTGCCTGTCTCTGGGATGGGAAATAGCTGCTATCAAAAATGCCTGCTTTGGGCTGGGCCCAGAAGATTACTGAATGGGCCCTCCCGAAGAATAGCCCACCCCTGACTGGGGTGGGGGAGTCACAGAAATGAAAATCTTGGGTTGATGTGAGTTTGGAGTAATTTTAAACATTTAATTGTATTTAGGTTACTGATCTATTGTCTTTGCTGATTAAACGATTTGAATCACCCTGAGCCGGTAACACTGCGATGATCGGTACAGAAATTTAATTATAATAAAAATAGATAAATGAATACATCACCAGCTAAATGGAAGCTGTCTTCTTTTCATGCAAACAACCTATGAAGGATAAATGTTTTGAGCATAGGGATGCCAGCCTACAGGTGGGACAAGGGGGTCCCCTGGAATTATAGCTCATCTCCAGACAAAAGAGATCAATTCCCCTGGAGAAAAGGGCTGCTTTGGTGGGAGAACTTAGGAATGTCAGCCTCCAGCTTCCCTTGGAATTATAGCTCCTCTTCTGACCAAAGAGATCAATTCCCCAGAGAAAGTGGGTGCTTTTTTTTTGGGGGGGGGGGTGGACTCCACAGCACTATATGCCACTGAGGTCATGAAGCTGAACTACCTTTCCTGAACTGGGGGTGGGGGTTGCAGGCATGGAGCAGGAAATTAGTTCGCAAAAAGCAGAAATCTACACTTGTACTGATGGTGGTTTTTCAAATATCACGACTTTCCCACTCCTAGATATCACGGGGAGGAGGAGGTAGGGTCATCGTGGATCAATCATGCATCTTGTAGAGGGAAAATTTAAAACGCCTAAAATCAAAATGAAAATCAAATTCAGCGCAGAGGGGAGGGATTTATTCAAACTGAGAGTGGAAAAAAGCCCTATGCAGACTCGACCCTGATTGGCTCATTCGAGATTTCCTGCTCCTTTGAGTTCACTCCCTCCCTGCTTGCCTCCACAACAGACTGAATGAAGACAACAGAAGATTTAGCGAGAGAGTTAGGACTTTTTCCTCTCCTCTTCCATACAAACCTGAAAAGTGCCTTGATCTGGGTTGCCCTGGCTCTCTGAAGCTAAGTAGGGCTGATCCTGACTAGTATTTGGATGGGAGACCTCTAAGGATTTGGGTGGTAGTTCCTCCAAGGAACACTAGAGGTCATGGCATGGAGGCAGGCAATGGTGAACCACCTCTGGACGTCACTGGCCTGGCTGCCAGACAATCCTCGGATCTCCTGCGATAAATAAAGATATACAAAGTTTGTTATTCTTCACAAATAAAATTGTTTTAGTTTTTGAAGCTGCCTGGTGCTGCACACCTTTGAAAATTTAAACTCTACCAACAGGGCTGAGGGCAAAAAACCCACTAGGTATCTAGGAGGAGAGCCAAAGGGAAAAAAACTTTTGCCCAGAGTTACACCAAAGAGTATTGGGCTACACCTTTTGCAAATGCCTGTTTTTCCTGTCAGTCACAGCTCACCTTGACTGCAAGGTTTTTTACAACTCTTCCGCATTCTTCCTGGGGCAATTCCAAAGACTGCTGCCCGAGAGGACAATCAGTGGACCTTAAACTGTGGGTCAGCCTGTTGCTAAACGCAGTCGAGTCAACTTGGAAACCGGCAAGGGCTCTTCTCTGAACAAAGATTCGCTTGACCACCGTGCCCCGGCTGTGAGGGCCGACTCTCTCAACCAATGAGGTGAAATCGAGGCATCCAGGAAACGGGAAAAGATCAAAAGCTCAAAAGCAGGTAAGATAAAGATCTTTTTGAGAGAAGCAGTGAAATCCTAGCGTTCGGCTGGATGGTTACCCTGGTTCACGAGGCAAAGGGAGCTTGCTAATATTTAACTTCCAACGCAGTTGCCAAGAAGGTCTGGTGACTTTGCTGGGTTTGAGAGGCTGGTAGGTATTCGGCTGAAACGAAACGGGTTGGATTTGCAATGACTTTCAGTGTGTTTCATTTTTTGTGGTCCGCACAAGTAGCAGGAGGGGAAAATCCAGTCTCCTAATGTTGGAATCTGTAACATGCATGATTAAAAGGGATGGGAAGAGTGTCCTCTGGGGGGCATCAGAGGAGATGTGTATTTAGCATCATTAGGATAGGAACTTCCTGATGGTGTTCAAACACGCTCCTCCAGTGTCCTGATTGCCTCAATAAGAGACTTCCTGCTCCTTTCAGCAAGCTTCCTCCCTGCTCACCTCCACAACAGACTGAAAGAATGCAGAACAACAGTTAGACTGTTAGGTCTCTCTCTCCCCCCCCCCCCCTTCTGCTATAAAGCTGTTTCTCTGCACAAGAAAAGAATTCTATTCTTTTAGGCTGCCTGGCACTGTACTCCACAGTTGCATATTTAAACTCTGCCAACCAGGAGTGGTTTAAGGATTTGGGGGGCTCGTAACACCAGAGCCAGTTTGAGGATTTGTGGGGGCCTAGTCGAGTTGAATTGTGGCAGGACCAGCCAGACTGGGGGTGGAGGGCCCCCCCACACATAGTGGAAAGGGGTGTCACTCCAAATGTCCTTAAAGAGGGGAAAGGGAGGAGGAGAGAGGCTATGGCCCTGATCCATGGATGGGAGCCCTTCATGGGGCCCTGGAAGTGCTACATGTGCTACATGGATAAACCAGTCCTGCTGCGAACACCTAAAACCTTAGAAACAAAATAAAACTTCCAGTGCCAGTTTCCTGCCCTGGATGTCCCAGACTAGCCTGATCTTATCAGATCTCATAAACGAAGTTGGGTCGACCCTGGTTAGTCCTCAGGTGGGAGACCACCAAGGAACGGGGATGCCAGCCTCCAGGCGGCACCTGAGGATCCCCCAGAATTACCCATGACCTCCATACAGAGATCCGTTCCCCTGGAGAACATGGCTACTTTGGAAGATGGTCTATATCAGGGGTAGTTGAGCTGCGGCCCTCCAGATGTCCATGGACTACAATTCCCATGAGCCCCTGCCAGCAACCACTGACAGGCGCTCATGGGAATTGTAGTCCATGGACATCTGGAGGGCCGCAGTTTGACTACCCCTGGTCTATATATTATTGTACCCCACTGAAGTCTGTGTATTAAGTCACACAGTGCTTGTCTTGTGCTTTGGGGATAGCTGCTGCTGAAGCAAGTTTTTAAAAAACCCTGGGCCATTGAGCAGATCTACAATGGCCTATCGGAATCCCTTTTGGGCAAAATCCCTACCTCGCCCTCTCCACTCTCTAAAGACACTTGGTAAGTGCAAAGAAAGGTATTGGCGGGCACCATGGTAGACGCGGACAACGTGCTGGGGACCTGCTGGTCTGAAGATGGCAAATTCTGGATGCCATCTGATAAAGGCAGACCCCATCCTTCCCTCCCTCCCAAAGTGGCCATTGGTGGGCCTGGACGGGGTGAGGAGGGGCCGTGGCCATTCATACTTTTGCCATTCATTGGCATGTGGCTGGAATCGAGCATGAGTCCTTCCTTAGGGTTTGGGGTGTTTTTTTGTTTTAACCTAGGGGTGGCAGAAGGGCCTTCTATGGGCCTTGGGTTGGGGAGAAATAGAAGAGGGTGCCTACCATGGCCTAGTTCTGTCCTGATGAGCTTTGGGCCTTGGGTGGCAGGGAGAGAGGCCTTCTGCGATTTCAAAAAATCCCATCTTTACAGTGAAAGCTACTTGTCAACGGGTATATGTTGGGATTTTGGACTAAGCTATGTCCTGCGTCCCTCCAGAGAAACAGAGCTACAATGTAACAGAGCATTTTGAAAGTATACGGTTATTAGTTACCCTTGTGGATGAGGCACAGATCCAGACTCACAGCGCTTTGAGATTTCAAAGACAGAGTAATCTTTCCTGGAAAGATTATACAGAAATATATATCATATTCATCTGCTTCAGACTCGTTGCTAAAGCAGAGTACAAAAGCTTAAAGAGTAGTCACAAAAGCAGCACATTGCAATACTCTATGGCTAAGCTGCAGGCAGACTACATGCCCACACATCAGAAGAGAGCCTTAATGGCTGCTGCTCCTTGCTTGAGAGCACGCACACTGATCTGTTCTTCCTGAAGAAGCAGGAAGTGGGTGAGAGTGGGATCCCCAGGACAGGTGCTCAAGGTTTTTCCATTGCAACCTCACCTGTGACCACTTGATGCGCTAGTGAGCACACAGGGACAGCTCAGCTGCTTAAGCAGCTTAACAACAGCCCTTCAGAGTTGCTTTCACCAAATGACTTGCTGATTGCAATTCCAACAGTTTCACATGGACTGGTGATCTCAGGTGTTGTATTCTATTGTGCCTCATCTGTGGCAAAAAAAACTCACTAATGAAGCAATGATTCCATCTGGGTGACATCATGTTCAAGCGACATGGCACTTCTGGGGGGGGGGGGGGGGCTGGCCTGCTGACATCACTTCTCGTACACCTCAAAGCCTGAAAAATAACTTGGATGTGCCTCCACGGACAAAAGGTTGAGAAAAGCTGGCTTATCTGGACATATCTTTTTTTGCATTGCAGGAAATGGCCCAGAGCAGGGCAGGAAATGAAGAAGCTCCCTGCAGCCCAGAAGCCCACCCCTCTAAGGAATCTTCTTACATTTTTAAAGTCGTTCTTCTGGGGAGCAGCTCTGTTGGGAAGTCCAGCTTAGCTTACCGCTATGTGAAGAAAGACTTCCGGGACTCTCTGCCTACGGTGGGCTGTAAGTGGATGTTGAAAACTGGCCTGTGATCATCAAGCCAGCGTCAGAGTGTGCAGAAATCAGCCGGCGTTTGGCTCTGGAAAGGCTCTGGGGCTGAGCAGGTTTTAGTCTTTATCCCACCCGATCGTCTCCAGATCAGTCATGCGCAAGAGCGGCCGAGAAGAGTCGGCTCTTGCTGGCTTGCATGTTCCCTTCTCGGGGCCAGCTCTGTAGGGACAGAGCGACACCCTATGAGACAGGCTGCATGGTGCAGAGTGACTCTGAACAGGATTAACTGAGGAGTGTGTAATTAGGGCTGCCAGCCTCTAGCTGCAGTTCCAGGGCACCGTCGTCTTTTTGCATCTGCCTATTGATTTTTTATTGGGTTATTTTGCAGCTAAATCTGCTTAGTCTGTTCATCTCCAGGGTATATTTGGGGCAGGGATTGATAGAGATGCCAATGTGGCACTTCTTAGTTGGGGAGTCCTTACCAGCCCATAGGGATGCCAACCCCCAGGCATCCCCTGGAATTAGAACTTCTCCCCAAACTAAAAAGAGCAGTTCTGCTTGAGATAATGGCTGCTTCGGGGGCTGGACTCCGCAGCATTACTCTCCACTGAGGTCCTGTCAGGAATCAGGCAAAGGTCAGAGCGGAACGTCTGTGATAAAGGAGCTTCCAAGATCTCAGGCAGAGTGAAGATCCAAGAGAAAGTCTTTATTAAACAGAACAGTACAACAGCTAATACGTGCCAAGACTCAGTGAACAAACATCTTGGCAGAGACAAAGATACAATAGACATTAGGGTGTACTTATAGGGGAGACCAAGCATGGGAGGGGGCATGAGGGATCAGGATGGCGGGAAAAGTACATTTGCAAAGAGTTACAAAAGTTCCCAGTACAGCCAGATGGCCCAGCTTTGATCTAAACCATTACTCCTGTTGAGTCTCCAGTGAGACTGGCAAGGTCACAAAAAAGCAAGGGAGATAAGGGAACCCTGCTGAGGGCAGCTTTGGAATGCAGAGGCGGCCAGGAACCAGCAAAGGGATTTATGGTTTTATGACAACCAGCCTGGAGGAGACCGGGAGGTGAGGCGAGATGGAGGGGGCATGAACCAGGGTTCATAACAGGTCCCTTAGCACCCCAATCGTGCCCATTACTGGCTTTACCCCTCAAAGTTTCCAGATATTTTCCAACCCAGAGTTGGTAACCCTACTAGCCCACCATCTCTTTCATGCTTGGAGGGAGGGGGAGAAATTGGTGGGGGGAGAGCCATTTTGTAGTTGCCCACCACCCCATGTCAGAATTCCAAAGGACCCGGCAGCCACAAAGGAGTCTAGTGCACTGACTCTTGCTGGTTTCTCTCTTGCCTTCAGGTTCCTTCTTCAATCAGTGTGTCACTTTAGACGCCACCACAGTTAAGTTGGAGATCTGGGACACGGCTGGCCAAGAGAAGTACCACAGCGTCTGCCACCTCTATTACCGGGGAGCAAACGCAGCTCTGCTGGTCTATGACATTACCAGTAAGGTAAGGCAATGTGATGGGCTGCTTCCCAACTTAACTTTCACTCCTTCCTCCTCTTGTCCTGCCTCTATTCCTGAGTGGGTCATTTGTAGGTCCTCAGGTTGACAAGTCTACTGTTCTGGGAAGGAGTTCCCCTGCTCTCCGGATGCACCTCACCCTAATCAAACACACCCTAACCCAAAGGAGGTTGTTTTTTAGCACGATGTGCTGATGTCACCCAGAAGTGACATCATTGGGGGTGACGACACTCTAGTTTGGTGCAAAACTCTATGGGTTGAAACGCACTCTATCATAGTGTTTTGCCCAAAAGCCAGAGCATCGCCCCATGATATTTCTGAGGTGCTAAATTTTGGGTGATGTCAGCACATCGGAAAGCTCCTGGAAAGTGCCACCATCCCCCACCAGCAGCGTGGATGGACCTGGCAACCTGAGTTGAACCAGTGTGGTGTTGTGGTTAACAGTGGCGGCTTCTAATCTGGCAAGCCGGGTTCGATGCCCCATTCCACCACATGTGGGACTTCAAAGGCCATGTTGTTCCCCACTCACTCAATGTAGAGTGGACCTTCGTGGAGCACCTCCCAATTCATCTTGATTTTTTCCCATCCTCCACAAACGTGTCCCTTGGGCCACTCACCAAATCCTTTAAAAACCAGAAGCGTGTGACAATGTAACTCTTGGAACCATTTACGTTTGTTTGTTTTTTTCCTTTTCTTGCCAGGAAACTTTTGAGAAAGCCAAGGTGTGGCTGAGCGAACTGGAGCAAGAATTCCTTCAGAATGAAATAATTATAATTCTGGTTGGGAATAAGCACGATCTTTCAGAAGTCCGGGAAGTCACCACAGAGGTAGGTGCAGTTCTGGCACTCTGGATCGGGATGCCAGCCTCCAGGTGGGACCTGGGGATCCCTCTGGAATGACAGCTCATTCCCAGACTGCAGAGGTCAATTCCCCTGGAGAAAAGAGATGCTTTGGAGAATGGGCTGCATATGGCATTATGCCCCTTCTTCCATCCCGAAATCTCTAGGAGTTTCCTAGCAAGCATCTAGCAGCCCAACCTCTCCATCCCCTGCTAGTGACTGGGCAGGGGGGCATAGCAATGTTATTCTGCTCTGGTTAGATCTTATTTGAAGTTCTGTGTTCAGTTCTGGGCACCACAATCGAAGAAGGTTGTAGACCAGTGGTTCTCAACCTGGGGGTCGGGACCCCCTTGGGGATCGAATGACCCTTTCACAGGGGTTGCAGCAGGGTAAGCAGCTTGGCCCGGGGGGGGGCAACATCAGCCTTGTGGGGTAGATTGAGATAGACTGTTTGTCTGTCTGGAGCAGCGGAAAAGAGCAAGATTGGCTTGGTGGGAAAAGAGGCAGAACTGAACTGAAAAACCCCGGGGGAGGGGAGGGGGACCCATTTATATACAGTCATGAACAATGGATCTTCATGCCATTGGTCAGTTTCGGTTTAATTTCTGTGAAAGAACACTTGCATAATTTTATGGTTGGGGGTCACCACAACATGAGGAACTGCATTAGGAAGGTTGAGAACCACTGGTGTAGACAAAGTGGAGCACATCCAGAAGAGCGGTACAAAGATGGTGAGGGATTTAGAGAAAGGTTGAGGGAGCTTGGTCTGTTTAGCCTGGAGAGAAGACGACTAAGAGGTGATATGATAGCCATCTTCAAGTTCTCGATGGGCTGTCACATGGGGAATGGAGCAGAGTTGTTTTCTGTGGCTCCAGAGCAGAACCAATGGGATGAAATTAATTCAAAAGAATTTTCAGCCAATCACCTGGAAGAAGTTCCTGACAATTAGAGCAGTTCCTCAGTGGAACAGGCTTCCTCAGGAGGTGGTGGGCTCTCCTTCCTTCAATGTTTTTAAGCAGAGGCTAGAGAAATCTTACAGAAATGTTGATTCCATGAACTTAGGCAGATTGTGAGTGGGTGGGCAGAAGGGACTGTATTGGTGCTTGGCTCTTGTGGCCCTTTCTTGCAGGCCCAGGGAAATGCCTATCACCACTTCAGAAGTCAAATTTCCTCCAGGCCAGACTGGCCAGGGCTTCTGCTTTTTTGAGGGGAGCATCAACTGGGCATGCAATTGGGGTCACTGTGGATGGGCGGGTAGTTAGGAGTTTCCTGCATTGTGCAGGTGGCCAGGCTAGATGATCCTGGAGATCCCTTCCAGCTCTATGATTCTATGATTTTAACTCTAGGCCTGACACTGGCCTGGAATTGCAGCTCATCTCCAGACTGCAGGGATCAGTTCTCCTAGAGAAAAAGGGATGCTTTAGGACTATGGCATTGCACCCCACTGAAGTTTCTGTCCTCCCTAGTCTCCATCCCCAGATCTCCAGGTATTTCCCAACTCAGAGCCAGCAGTCCTAGGCCCCCGTCTACCACACACACAGACATCGCTGATCAGTGGGGACCGGACAGCCCTTTCTTAGCTTTGTGGTAGGGGAAAGCCGAAATGTGGAAATGCTAGTCGACTCGCAGCATCCAAAGGAAATCCAAACTGAGAGCCAGTTTGGTGTAGTGGTTAGGAGTGTGGACTTCTAATCTGGCATGCCAGGTTTGATTCTGCGCTCCTCCACATGCAACCAGCTGGGTGACCTTGGGCTCTCCACGGCACTGATAAAACTGTTCTGACCAGGCAGTGATATCAGGGCTCTCTCAGCCTCCCCCACCCCACAAGGTGTCTGTTGTGGGGAGAGGAATGGGAAGGCGACTGTAAGCCGCTTTGAGACTCCTTTGGGTAGGGAAAAGCGGCATATAAGAACCAACTCTTCTTCTTCAGTAATATCAGGGCTCTCTCAGCCTCACCCACCTCACAGGGTGTCTGTTGTGGGGAGAAGAAAGGGAAGGCGACTGTAAGCCGCGTTGAGCCTCCTTCGGGTAGGGAAAAGCGGCATATAAGAACCAACTCTTCTTCTTCTTCTTCTTCTTCAAAGCAAGATATGTCTCCTAATACAGAGACAGCCTCAGTGGCCTTTGTGCTGATGCTTCATCAAAGAAGCTAGAATGGACCATTGTGCTACCACTTCTACATGGTACACCAGGGTTATCATATCTGCTAAAATATTTATCTCTTCATGCTCTCCCCCCAGGAGGCAAGAGAATTTGCCAACACAAAATCTATATTGTATATGGAAACCTCAGCGAAGTCTGATTACCAAGTGACTGAGCTCTTCACAACACTAGGTGAGTTTTGCTCTCTCGTGCAGCCGGGTCTGGCCAAGAGGATCCTACCTGCTCTCCTTTGCAAAGCTTTGACTGCCCGCTTGGCCCTGGTACTGAGTGAGGGGCCCTGAGCCAGCTTATTCTCCCTCACTGGTTGTAGATGCAGATGGAATGCAGGAAGGGAGAACCATCTAGCTGAGCTTCATGAAGGAAAAGTGTTATCCCAAGGGAACCAAGAAAAACACGAACAGTCAACTTGTAGTATTCATTTTAATCCCTGTAGTAACTCAGTAGTAGATGACTGGATTTGTGAGCTTGCTCTCTTTGTAGTAGGTGGAGAAATATCTACAAGTTGACGTCACTTCCAGTAAAAACCAGAATTGACAGAGTTACATGATCTAGGGTATTACAAAAACTCCATGGTAAAACCATAAAGTTTTACCATCTGCTATGTCACTTCCAGTTTTTACCAGAAGTGATGTCATGATGCCAGCACACACTCTAACACCCCCTCCATTTTTTTCTTTTGCCAAAGAGAAGTTGAAGAAAAGTTGGTTTTTATATCCTGAATTTCTCTACCAAAAGGAGTCTCAAAGAGAGTTACAATTGCCTTCCCTTCCTCTCCCCACAACAGACACCCCGTGAAATAGGTGGGGCTGAGAGAGCTCTGACAGGACTACTCTGTGAGAGCAGCACTATCAGAACTGTGAGAAGCCCAGGGTCACCCAGCTGGCTGCATGTGGAGGAGTGGGGAATCAAACCCAGCTTGCCAGATTAGAACACTACACCAAGCTGGCTCTCAATGACTAAGGATACCAGGAGGTCTCCCACTGAGGTGGTGAGCTCCCCCTCACTGGAAGTCTTCAAGCAAAGGTTGGATACACACTTTTCTTTGATGCTTTAGGATGCTTAGGGCTGATCCTGCATTGAGCAGGGGGTTGGACTAGATGGCCTGTATGTCCCCTTCCAACTCTATGATTCTATGATTCTACTGTTGTAGGAGGCCTAGCAGTTTAGGATTGCCAACCCCCAGGTGAAGCCAGGAGATGTCCCAGAAGAATATCTGGTCTTTAAGTAACAACAATCAATTCCCCTGGGGAAAAAATGGCTGCTTTGGAAGGTAGACTCTCACATTACATCCCACTGAGGTCTCTCCCCTCCACAAACCCTGCCTTCCCCCAGACTCTACTCCTAAATCTCCAGGACTCTGAGATGGAGATTAGAGGTTTGATTCTCCACTCTTCCTCCACATGCAGCGCGCTGGGTGACTTTGGGCCGTGCACAGTTCTCTCAGAGCTCTCTCATCTCCACCTGTCTCACGGGGTGTTTGTTGTGGGGGGAGGAAGGGAAGGCGAATGTAAACCGCTTTGAGTCTCCCTCGGGTAGAGAAAAGCGGGTTATAAAAATGAGCTCCTCTAGCTGGGGAATTTGGGTTTGTAATTTTGATGTGACGATTTTTAATGGTGAAAATGCAGCATACAAAACTCTTAAGCAAATTAAATAAATGCTGCCTTTTGGAGTTCAACAGCACCCCTCTAGCTTAGCAAGCTCTGAGTTGGGAAGCACCTGGCAATGTTGGCGGTGGAGCCTAAAGAAGGTGGGGTTTGGGGAGGGGCAGAATTCTGAGGCTCCACCCTCCAAAGCAGCCATTTTCTCCAGTTGAACTCTGTTGCTTGGGGATCAGTTATAATCCCAGGAGATCTCTAGCTCCCACCTGGAGGTTGGCAACCTTAGCCCCCTCATATGCCGGAAGTTGCTGGTGGTATGCACCTCTCTGTGTTGCTTGGCTGCCATTTTGTGACTTTGCAACCATGCTACTATTACACTGGCCCATATGTCGTTTTCAGCTTTGCAGGGGGGGGGGAGGTGGGACTGAGAACCAGTTAGGGTAGTCAGCCTCCAGGTGGGGCCTGGAGATTCTTAGAATTACTCCAAATCTCCAGATGATAGCCATTATTTCTCCTGGAGAAAATGGATGCTTTGGAAGGTGGGATTATGACGCTGTACTCCACTGAGGTCCCCATTCTCCCCAGAATCCATCCCTGAACCCCCAACTTCTTCCAACTTTGTCATGGGGAGCAGGGAGGTTGCGCATCAGGGATTGGGACCTCTGGGCCATAATGGGTCCCTTTTACCACGTAGTGTCTGTGAATGCAGAGAAGTGGTGGTGTGGGGGAGGAAACAGTTGCCCGTGAGCCTTGTTATTTTCTTCTCCCAAGTAGCAACCCCTGCTTTTACTTCGCCTGACCCAAGAGTATTCATAGTTTATCACCGAAAGGTAAGATTTCTGCCTGTTTTCCTTTTCCTTTTTTCCCCAACCTCAAGCTTGTGAGCTGTTAAAACTGGAGCAACAGAAAAAGGCATTCCATGCAACTCACTGGAAAAAATCGCGGATCGATTTGCAAGAGAGAACGTCCCGCCCAAGGAAATGCTGCCATTAGGAAAGCCCCGCTGTCCGAAGAAGACCAGGGTGACCACGATGTTTAAACCATTGCTTCAATGACTGAAGAGATCTCAAGGTGTCGATGGAAACGTGCTGGCAGTAATTTGGAAATAATCTGTAACCACGTGATTGCTTTTTTTTTTTGTATCTGATTGCTCTATAGAAGGGTTTCTTAACCTTTTTGAAGCTGTGGACACCTTTGGAATTCTGATGCTGGGTAGTGGGCACAACCCCAAAATGGCTGCCAGAGTAGGCGGAGCCAAACAAACAGACGAAGCCCACATGCAGGAGGGCAGAGGAGTAATTTAAAGAATATACTTAGATGGAGGAGTGAGAGAGAATAAATCAAACACCGTGGTGGACACCACCTCCCCAAATGACATTATAAACTACATGGCCAGTTGAATCTTCAGTGGCCAGTCAGAAGCCCTGCTGCTGGATCAAGTCCCCACCTGGCCCCACCCACATTCTACAAACACTTGGCCTCTGCCATTCTCCCTGCATGTCTCCCCAGAATTGGTAGCTCCCAATTCCCCTGCTCCAAGTCATGCTTTGAATCCTGACAATATAAACCCAGAAGCGTGTCTTCAGAAAACAGTGCTATGGTAAGCACCCCCTGGCAGCCCTGATGTCACTTCCAGGAGATGTCAGTAAATCGTATTAAGTTCCTGAGACCTTCCGGCTTTTGGGTTAGCTCAAGTCACGACTGTTCATATTTTCATTAACAAATTATGGCACTGCATGAAAATTATAATGTCATCTTGCTTGCTTTCCTGGTGCAGATTGGTCTATGATAGGATCACAGTCAGTTTTTTCAGTTTCTTCTCTTTCTAGTGTGGTAATCAAAAACAGATTGTACATTGGAAGAAAATTCTTGTTTTACCATTCAAGGATGGCTTGTCTGACTTGAACAAAAATTGCTCAATAGCGCCCACATCAAGCGGCACACAGGGCAGAAGCCACCGGGATCGTTGGGGTGGTGATAATACTCTGGTTTTTGGGCTAAACTCTATAGTTTGAAGCAAATTCTACCACAGAGTTTTACCCAAGAGTGTCCCCCCCCCCCCCCATCTCTGTCATACTGACGTCAATTGCAGGTGATGTCAACATGTCAGAAAGTGCCAATCCCATCCCCAGCCGGCAGTATGGATGAACCTGGAAACCCAATTTTCATCACTTGACCCAGGTGGGCCCAAAAGTATAAATGGTCTAGAAATTTGGAGTCAGCTACCTTGAATTTAATGGAACAAGGCCTCAACTATGATGGCCTGAGAATTTATGAATGTACGAATTTATGAATGTCAGAGAAGGTTTAAGCTAAGGCCTGAGAATTTATGAATGTAAGAATGCGCCACCTAACGCAGCCTTTCATTGTGTTAGATAGTTAAGCTAGGATTTCTCATTTTCTGAACCTGCTTGCTGTTAGAGACATGTGTTGCCGATTTGATAAACAGATATTCTATAACTTGCTCTAATAAACTTTATACATATTTTTACAAAAGTCTGCTTATTGTGCACCACTTGCCCTGGGAACTCACAGGGTCCTGACTGGAACTCCTCAACATTAGCAGACCAACGTCTGCTACAGATTGTCTGGATTCAGGGTGGAGGTACCTTTTTACTGCCAGTTTTAAGTGGTCATCATGTCTCTTGCATCTGATGAAGGGAGCTGGGCCCCTTCTGCCAGGTTTATGGTTGAGGCCAGGGCTGGTAAGATAGATCCCCCGCCGGGATTTGGGACCTGAAGTGAACATCATCAGGACCTCTTCTCCACCCACCAGTAGTGGGGGGGGGGGGGAGTTGAGTTTGCCAATCTCCGCCATGTTGGTAATGTTTTATGTCTTTTAATGGGGTTTTAATGGAGATTTTAGGACACTGTAACCCGCCACGAGCCATAAGGGAGTGGCGGGAAACAAATATGATGATGATGATGATGATGATGATGATGATGATGATGATGATGATGATGATGATGATGATGATGATGATGATGATGATAAAGCGCCTACCCAGAGCCAGTGTGGTATAGTGGTTAAGAATGGCGGTTTCTAAACTGGAGAACCAGGTTTGATTCCCCGTTCCTCCTCCACATGAACCCAGCTGAGTAATCTTGTGCCAGTCATGGTTCTCTCAGAGCTCTTTCAGCCCATTGTCTCTCAGTGAATGCAGTGCTGTGTGTTCTTCCTTCGTTGCTGTCTTAGTATGTGTGTGTTGCCTTACAAAAAACTGTTCCTTGAGATATTTTCTGACCCCTGAAACCCATACCTTAGGGTGGTTTCTCCTCCCAAGGGAGCTGTGGTAGTGTCTGGCGATCTAATGGAAGGGCCCATGCTTCCTTCTTTATGTGCCAGCCCACTCAAGGAAGTATGTTTTCTGGAGGGGTCATCCTCAGAAGCTTTTGAAGGTGGTGCTTGAGGTGGGGCTTGTGTAGAGCACATTGTGTGATGCATCCATGTCACTTCCGGGTGAAAACCTGGAAGTGACATCACTGTGTCAAGTGTTCTCCCATATCTTCATGGTAAATGTGCACATGAAGCTGCCTTACATTGATTGGACCATTGATCCATCAAAGTCAGTAAGCATTGTCTACTCAGCTGGCAGCAGTTTCCAGGGATCTCAGACTGAGGTCTTTCATATCACCTCCTACCTGACCCTTTTTAACTGGAGATGCCAGGGACTGAAGGGGGGTCTTCAGCATGCCAAGCAGATGTTCTGTTTCTGAGCCATGCCCCCCATACTTTCTGGAAGACTGCCCATGAGGCAGGAAGTGATGTCAACATGGCACTCAATGACACAGTCCTCCATATTCCCCTCCCACTGCTCCACTGAGCCAACGTGGAGCATTGAGAAACATCAGTGGGAAGTTGCTCACCCAAAACTGGTATGTGGGAGCCCTAATTCAACCCCCCTCCCCTATCAGTTCTGCTCCCAGGAACCTGGTATTGCGGGCTCTGTTTGGATCTAGTCGAGTCCTCCCTGCAATGTTTCCAGTCCTCCTTCCCTTGTGCTATTCTATAGGTAGGCAGGGAAGCATAAGGGTTGTCAGCTCAGAGTTGCGTATAGGGGGTGGGACTTTAGGGGGTGGAGCCTACAGAGGGCAGGGTTTGAGGAGGGGAGGGACTTCATTGGGCTTATCTACCTTCTAGGCAGCCTTTTTCTCCAGGGGAACTGATCTCTGTTGCCTGGAAACAAGCTCTAATTCTGGGGGATCCCATGCTGGCCTTGCTGTGTATTGTTTGGTGCAATGTTTACGAGTGGCAGCTTCTAATCTGGTGAGCTGGGTTTGATTCCCCACTCAGCGAGCTGGGTGACCTTGGGCTAGTCACAACCCTGATAGTGCTGGTCTGAGCAAGCAGTAATCTTCGCCCTCTCTCAGTCCCACCTACCTCACAGGGTGTCTGTTGTGGTGAGAGGAAAGGAAGGCGATTGTAAACCACTTTGGGACTCCTTCGAGGTATGAAAACCAATACCTCTTCTTCTGACTGCTTTCATTGATGGCTGACCCAGGTGCATTGACAACCAGCTGCTCTGTATTGGGTCAGTGTGGGTAGCATCGCTAGGGTCTCTAGAACGGTTGCTGGCCTTTACCTGCTGAGTTATAACTCTGGCGTTTTGCTGCCCTCCCTCTCCCTAACCTCCCCCCTGGCTTGCTGTGCCAAACAATTCACTGCTAACTGAGCGCATTCTGCAGAGTGTGTGATTGGCAAACAGATTTTCGACAGTAAGAGGCAAACATAACTGTGAGGAGGCAGATGAGCTGGTGGAATTCTTTTTTTCAGATATTCCTGGAGTCATGGTTTGAACAGTTGGCTTTTGCCATAAACCTGAGTCTGCTTGTGAGGCCTACTGTCTTTATTTGCCCTCTGGAGAAACTGAAAAGTGTGTGTGTGTGTGTGTTTTATTTCTTTTCATGAATGCAATTAGTTGGCTTGGGTAGCCTCATTCGTCTTGCACGGATTCATTGCTCTCCGCTATAGGGAAGCACGCTTGCCGGGGCCCATAGCTCAGTTTCTGGAAGCTCTCCGTGGCTGCTCTCCGCCTGCCGAACCGTCCCACCGGCCGGATCCCTCGCCCCGTGTACCAGGAAGGATCGATATCAGGATCTAGAAGAAAAAAAACATCAGAGATAAGGAAAAGGCAGGTTAAAGACAATGCCCAGAACGCAGGCTAACACCCTGATGCATTCATTTGGCATTTTAGCAGGAAAGGCATGCAAAGTCTATTCAGGAGAGTTGCTTTTGAGCACTGTGGACATTGGTGGTATACCATTAGCTGTCTTCTAGAGTTGCCAGTCCCCAGTGGGGGGAGGGGAAGATTCCCTTGTTTGGAGCCTCTTCCCCCATTTTAGGGCTCTCAGAAACCCTGGGAAATTACCCTCCTCCCCAATGACAGAGCAATGCCCCCCTTACTTCTGTCTTATTCCTTTCCTGTTCCAGTTGAGTCCCCATCCATCCCCCGCAGGCTTGTCCAAAGGACCAGGAAACCATACCACCTTCTAAACTCATTGAGTTGGGGGGGGAACGCCAAGATCAAAACTCTTAAGTAAATAAAATAAATATAACGGAGAGAGTTGCAGAACAGAAGCACACAAAAGATGTGGAATGGAGCTTAACACACATTTACAGTTGCCAACTCTCTGGCTGCTGATCCAGAGAGGGGTTTTTTTTCGGGGGAGGGGGGAGATTGAAAAAGGGAGCATCATGGATGTTGTGGTAACACACTCAAGGAATCACCCAGAAGTGATGTCATAAGCCCACATGCCAACCCATCAGTGTTCCAGGAAGTTCCTAGAGTGCCACAGGAGGCTGTGATGTCATTCCAACTCAAGAACAACCAACCAGCCTGTGTATATAGACAGTGGAATGCAACTGATGCTTTTGACGGGAGCTCAAAGACTCAAGCAGATTCAGTTCCCACACATTTATTTCCAATTTTACAAATTCCTACAAGTTATCCAGACTTGTTTTTGGTGCAATGTCATCTCCCCATTTCTCCCATTGTCTTGATGCTGAAGGGCGGGCGATTGAGGGTTGGGGCAGGAGTTTGCCTGCTTCATGCAGGCAATGGTAGAAGAAGAAGAAGAAGAAGAAGAAGAAGAAGAAGAAGAAGAAGAAGAAGAAGAAGAAGAAGAAGAAGAAGAAGAAGAAGAAGAAGAAGAAGAAGAAGAAGAAGAAGAAGAAGAAGAAGAAGAAGAAGAGTTGGTTCTTATATGCCGCTTTTCTCTACCTGAAGGATTCTCAAAGCGGCCTACAGTCGCCTTCCCATTCCTCTCCCCACAACAGACACCCTGTGGGGTGGGTGAGGCTGAGAGAGCGCTGATATCACCCTGAATATATTCAGGTAACCCTGAATATACTGGATGGGTCTAATATTATGGCCTTTCAACCAGTTTTGGACAGTGAGAGGGTTCCCTGGCATGCTCATTAGATGACCTCTGTCAAAGGGTCATGTGGACAAGCTTCCATCTTGACCCACACAGGATTCGTGTTAGGATCCTTGGCCCACCCCTGTAAGGCTTCCAAATAGCATTGACAGGAATTCCTGTGCATGATTCATCATCTCTTTTCTTCCCTTCATCAGCCTTAAATCACAGACAGTGGCCAGGAGGGAGTGACAAAGATGACTGGGGGTCTGGATGCTAACCTTTGTGAGGAAAGGCTGAGGGGCTGAGAACGGTCAGTCTGGAGAAGAGGAGGGACAGGTCTGCTCTGTTGAAAGATTTGAAAGGCTGGCCCTAGGAAGAGGGGCAGGGAGGTGCTCCTGTTGGCACCAGAGAATTGGGAGAGGATATTAGTTTGGATATAGGGAAATAGTTTTTACACACGGTGCAGTTGAGCAGTGGAATGGACTGCCTAGGGAGGTGGTGAGCTCCCCCTCATGGGCAGTCTTCAAGCTACAGCAGGAGGGACACTCGTCAGGGAGGCTACAGGCTGATCCTGCATTGAGCTGGGCTAGGCGTAGGGTTGCCAGCTCTGGGCTGGAAAATACTGGAGCCAGCAATGGACGGGATTTAAGGTGGGGAGGGGCTCCAATGGACTATAATGTTATGGAGTCCACTCTCCGAAGCAGCCGTTTTCTCCATGGGGAACTGATCTCTTTAATCTGGAGATGACCTGTAATTCCAGGGGACCCCTATGTCACCCCTGGAGGCTGAACAGCTAGGGTTGCAAGCCCTGAGTTGGGAAATACCTGGAGACTTTGGGGGGTGGAGCCAGGAGTGGGAGGGATTTGAGTCAGGGAGGGCCCTCGGTGGGGTATAATGCTATGGAGTCCACCCTCCGAGCAGCCATTTCCTCCAAGGGAACTGATCTCTTTAGTCTGAAGATGAACTATAATTCCAAGGAATCCCAGTTGGAGATTGGCATCCCAAAGTATGTGGCATGCATGGCCCCTTCCAACTTTATGAATCTACAGTTCTCTGATAGAGGTATGCTCTTCTACAGATCTCGAAAAGGCATAGAAACTTTCTTCCCATTGCATCTGAGGAAGTGAGCTCTGACTCTTATGTGCTTAAATTGGAAACAATATTGTTTGGCCTTGTGGTACCCCTGGACTTCTGAGCTGTTTTGCTGTAACAGACTCTAGGGCAGGGTCTCGCTGTGCACTATATAGGTTCAGCTGAGTCCCCCCAACCTACTTCTGATTTCCATCGACCGCTCAAAGTTTCTGCTTCCGGCATTGGGCAGCACCAGGCACAGCAGCAGCAAGCACACCAGGCAGGCAGCCGTCAGTCTCATCCCTTCCAGCTCTGCACGGAGTTCCTCCAACTTGTCCCAGAAAGTGTGTGCTCGGCCTGCAGTCACAGGGGAAAAGGAGGAGGAGGAGGAGGATAGGGAGAAGAAGAAGAAGAAGCAGAGCAGCAGCAGAAGAAGCAGAAGCAGGAGAAGAAAAAGAAGAAGAAGAAACAGAGCAGCAGAAGAAGAAGAAGCAGAAGCAGAAGCAGCAGCAGCAGCAGCCCCAGAAGAAGAAGAAGAAGAAGAAGAAGAAGAGGAGGAGGAGGAGGAGGAGGAGGAGATGCAGAAGCAGAAAGAGCAGCAGAAGAAACAGAAGCAGAAGTAGTAGCAGAAGTAGATGCAGAAGCAGAAGAAGCGGAGGCAGTAAACGCAGAAGGAGCAGAAGATGATGGAGGAGCAGAAGAAACAGAAACAGAAGAAGTAATCATTGAAGTGGAAGCAGAAACAGAAGCGTAAGAAGCAGATGAAGAAAAAGCAGATGATGCACAAAGAGAAGAAGAAACAGAAACAGAAGAAGTAATAGTTGAAGTGGAAGCAGAAGCAGAAGAAGAAACAGAAGCAGAAGCAGCAGAAGAGGAAAAAGCAACAGCAGGAGAAAATGAAACAGAAGCTGAAGAGCTGTTTTTTTATACCCTGCTTTTTATTACCCAAAGGAGTCCTAGAGAAGCTTGCAAACACCTTCCCCTTCCTCTTCCCGAAACAGACACCCCGTGAAGTAATTGGGGCTGAGAGAGCTCTGAGAGACTGCTCTGAGAGAAGAGCTCTTAGAGAGCCATGATTGGTCCAAGATCACCCAGCTGGCTGCATGTGGAGGAGGAGTGGGGAATCAAACCCACCTCTCCAGTCTAGAGTCCACGGCTCTTTAATCACTGCACCACACTGGTTTTCAGTCTCCCAGGATGAAGAGGGGCTCCTCCAAAGGATTTCCATTTCATGATAGAGCCACAGAACAAAATAGTAGCAGAATTTAGAAGGTGAGGACTAGAGTTGCCAGCTCTCAGTTGGGAACACCTGATGTTTTGGGGATGGAGTCTGAGGAGGGCTGGGTTTGAGAAGGGACCTCAGCAGGATACAATGCTCTAGAGACCATCTTCCAAAGCAGCTGTTTTCTCCAGGAGAACTTATCTTGGTCATAGAATCATAGAGTTGGAAGGGGCCATACAGGCCATCTAGTCCAACCCCCTGCTCAACGCAGGATCAGCCCTAAGCATCCTAAAGCGTCCAAGAAAAGTGTGCATCCAACCTTTGCTTGAAGACTGCCAGTGAGGGGGAGCTCACCACCTCCTTAGGCAGCCTATTCCAATGCTGAACTACTCTGACTGTGAAAAACTTTTTCCTGGTATCTAGCCTATATGGTTGTACTTGAAGTTTAAACCCATTACTGCATGTCCTCTCCTCTGCAGCCAATGGAAACAGCATCCTGCCCTCCTCCAAGTGACAACCTTTCAAATACTTAAAGGGGGCTATCATGTCCCCTCTCAACTTCCTTTTCTCCAGGCTGAACATCCCCAAGTCCCTCAACCTATCTTCATTGGGAAACCCTGATACACCGAAGAGCTTCGTGGCAAAAAACGGGAACTGAGAGGACTAGAGTGAGTTTGGAGGAAGACTCAGGACAAAGCCTCGTGAACATCCTAGGGAATGCAGATGAAGGCCTATGAGATGGCGGCAAAGTCAGTGAAACGCCATTTTTACTCAGCTACCGTCATGTCTGCAAACTCATACGTGGCACAATCGTTTAGGATAGTTTGATCGCTCACTGCCCTGACAGAGGGGCACCAAAACCGTGGTCAATTCGACATCAGCTGTGAGGCATTTGCGAGTCATTTTGCAGACAAAATATTGACACTCGGCTGTGGCCTCCTCCAACCTTAGATACAGAAAGTGGACTAGAGGCTGTCTCTGGAGATAACATTTGAGTAACTTCAGACGACTCACGCTGACTGAAGCGGAAAGGATGCTAGCAGAAGCGAGGCCAACCACATACCCGCTACACCCTTGCGGATCGTGGCTTCTAAAATCAGCTGATATAAGGATAAAGGGCCCCCTGCTGGGAGATAATCAACTTTTCTCTCACAACAGGAGAATTCATGGAGGGACTAAATGAGGCTGTGGTATGCCCGCCACTGAAAACAAAATCTTTTAGATTTGTGAGAGCCCATCTTCCCAACCTGGATGGCATATAGCTCTCAGTGGCTCACTCCGCCAGGAACTTGGGCATGATCCTGTATGCTTCCCTCTCAATGGAAGCTCAGGTCATGACGGTAAAGCAGCTAGCATTTTACCACCTTTGCCAAACCAAACAACTGGCGTGCTACTTGGCCATGGAACACTTAGCCGCAGTGATCCACGTGACAGTCATCTCTAGACTGGACTTCTGCCCTTAGCCTTGATCCGGAAATTATGGCTGGTCAAAAACTCAGTGGCCAGGGTCCTCACACACCACCATGGAGGTCCCACATCCACCCTATCCTCCATCAACTGCAATGGCTACCAGTCGAATTTCGGATCAGACTAAAGGTTTTGGTAATTACTTTCAAGGCCATACATGGTCAGGGCCCGGTGTACTTGTAGCCTTTCTGCCTACACCCATCAAAGAGCCTTGCGCTCTGTTACCGCCAATCGGCTAGTGATCCCTGGCCCAAAAGAAGCCCACTTGACCTCAACCAAGGCTAGAGCCTTCTCTGTCCTGGCCCCCACCTGCTGGAATGAGCCTCCAGGGGAGACGAGGGCCCAGTTCCGCAGGGCCTGCAAAAGGGAGCTCTTCCACCAGGCATTTGGTTGAGGTTGGACTGAATCAGGCAACACCACTGGGCCCCTGAATCTCCCTCCCAGGAATCCATGCACCTGAATCTAAACCATGGGCCTGTTTGACTATTACCATGTTAAACTGTTATTCTCTGATGTTGTTGTTATTGTTATCGTTATCATTGTTGCATTGTAATTTGACACAGAAACTGAATTCAGTGTATAGTTTATGTTCCATGTGTGAACTGCTCTGAGCCTCAGGGAAGGGCACTATACAAATTAAATTAAATTAAAAAAAATGAATGAATGAATGAATGAATGAATGAATGAATGAATGAATGAATGAATGAATGAATGAATGAATGAATGAATGAATGAATAGTAAGAGATCTCCAGTCACCACTTGGAGGCTGGCAACCCCCCATTAAGCACAAGCCATTTTTTTTTAATGCAACATAGAAAAGATCCATAAAACAGAGCAGACCATGAAAAAGCTGATAAAAATAACCCCTAATTACAATGGGTGTGCTAGTGACCAGAAGCCCTGATCTGGGTAGCCCTGGCTTGTCTGATTGTGTCACACCTTGGAAGCTAAGCAGGGTCAGCCCTAGTTATTCCTTGGATGGGAGACTGCCACCTCTGCCAACCCCATGGGGTTGCCATAAGTCAGCTGCATCTTGACAGCAAAAAAGAAAAAGACCCCCACTAAGTCAGAAATAGGGTATTTTTTTTAAAACCTGGGGACTCTCCAAAATGGGCTAGAAGCTTGGCTTCGGATCGGGAAGAGGTAGAGTGAGGAACTTTCTCATCCCCGCAGTTTCCAACCATCCCAGGTGTTTGCATTACTAATAATCTCCCCTCCGTAGGATATATTTCTCCCCCAGACGATTCTAAAGCATCCGGGCTGTGAGCCACGACAGCCGTCTTGCATAACGCTCTGTTGTCGACTCAGCTTTATTAATATCTTGTGCTGTTTTCATCGTACCAGCCAATACATTTTCAAGTGCTCCAAATTAGGATAGGAAGAACATTTTTGCTTGCTGAACTCATTGTTACTTTGTTCTGTCAGTAAATTTATTGCACGGAGCCGCAGGCTGTTATGAGCAAAAATAAACTCAGATACGAGAAGCAATAAACAGAGTCATTTCCTTTCCTGTATCATACACTCTAAATTAAAATACATTACGAGAGCCGGCATGGTGTAGTGGTTAATCTGGTGAGCTGGGTTTGATTCCCTGCTCCTCTACCCACGGGCTTGTCACAGCCCTGATAGTGCTGTTCCGACAGAGCACTTCTGTCAGGGCTCTCTCAGCCTCACTTACCTCGCAGGGTGTCTGTTGTGGGGAGAGGAAGGGAAGGCGATGGTAAGCCGCTTTGAGACTCCTGTGGGCAGTTAGAAGCGGGGTATAAACACCCACTCTTCTTAAACTGATCCTTCATGAAAAAAAAAATCTATCCTGGTTTCAATTGTCCTAGTAATGAAAAACAGCAGACAAACATTATAAGACCAAATAACCAAATCACTGAATGGTATATACATCTTCCCCAAATGGTCATAGCAATCAGGGCACAGGATGACATGTTGTAAGTGACTGAGGGGTTAATATCAGAAAGCAAAAAGCCCCAATTTGTCCAAATCAGGTAATAAATTATGGCCCATTCAGAGCTTATCCACAGATTTGGACCTTGAATCTGAGTGCAAAGGACCAAACAGGATGTAATGTCCTTAGTCGTCCACTGCAGGCTCTTCAGAGACACAAAAGCAGCAGTACTTGAGAATAATAACCAGTCAGAAGTGCTGTTGGCATCGACTGAAATTGCCAGGGTGTGAATGCCCTTCGGAGGTTTGGATGGACAAAGGCTAAGAAAGAACATATTCCAAGGTCTCTTTTTAAAAACTTGAATTACTTTGTCACGATCCAATCAGAGTCCAGTAGCACCTTTAAGACCCACAAAGATTTGTGGGTCTTAAAGGTGCTACTGGACTCTGATTTTATTGTGCTACTTCAGACCAACACAGCTACTCATTTGAATTTGTCACAATCCCTTTGCTAAACTGTGTGGGATGCGTGGCTCAGTGTCTGTAAGGTGGCCGTGGACTACAGTTTGGCCCCGTTGTGAAAGGAATTTTCATTGTGCTGCATTTTGACATTCAAAAACTGTATTTGAGATTTGAATTCTTGGGAAATCCATGCATCACAATCTAACCTTGGTTGTGTCCTCATTGGTGCGCTAGGCAACTATAAAGCCTAGCGCACCAATTTTTAATTTCGGGCTACTAATATTGTCCAAGTTTGTGGGATTCTTGTCAGGGATTCTAGTCTCCAGTTGGGACCTGGGGATCCCCTGGAATTACAACTAATCTCCAGGTAACAAAGATTAGTTCTCCGTGAGAAAAGAGATACTTTGGAGGGTGGACTCCCTAGCATTATACACAACTGAGGAGTAGAGTGGTGTATTGGTTAAGAGTGTGGTGTAGTGAGTGTGTAGTATAGTGGTTATATCTTGTGTGGTGTAGTGGTTAAGAGCAGCAGCTTCTACAATGGTGAGCTGGATTCCCCACTCCTCCACATGTAGCCAGCCATTGTAAACATTTATTGGGTGATATGACCATATATGGTCATGTTGACCTGCCCCCTCCCCTCAAATGACCAATGATGGGCCTGGAGGAGGTGGGAAGGGGAGGGGCCCCAGGTGGGTTGGTGCTCCCAACCACATTCTGCATGATTGCACCACTTCTGGGGTTTCTTGAAGCCTAAAGAATGTTTCAGGGGTTTCCTGATGGCAAAATAGTTGAGAAATTTAAAACAGGCTAAAATTATACAGTTTTGCAATTTGGTGGGTTCTCCAGTAGGAAGGCCAGCATTTTCATGGTGTCATTTCTGGCCACCGCCCTTGGCCATGAGGAACAGCTCTGTCTTGCAGGTCCAGTGGAGTTGTCCAAGGTCCTGCAGGGTCCTGATCCCATTAGGCTTTTTTACCATTGACAACCCCCTGAAAGAGTCTTCAGGCTTGAAGAAACCCCAGAATTGATGCAATATGGTTGGGAAGCAAAGCTGTGGACATGCCCATTCAAAAACCCCTCCCCTTTCCTGGCCCATCATTGGTCATTTGAGGGGAGGGGCAGGTCAACATGACCATATACGATCATATGTGTATAAAAAAAAATCAACGAACTCCCCTTCATAAAATCCTTCCAGAACTGTCTAGAAGCCCCAGAGGTTCACAAAACCCTGGTTGAGAAAGGCTGCCCTAGGTAGAGAGCTCCCCCCAGGCTGGGGCTAGGTCCGAGAAGGCCCCAAAAGCGCCTTCCGAAAAGCAGGCCATGGCAATCCACCTCTGCTCTTCTCTTGAAAACCTCGTGGGGTGGAACCTTGCCACCAGCCAGCTGCAACTTGATGGCATCCTTTCCTTCCTGAGTTTCTCAGTAGTGCTGCTGTGTCTAAGCACCAATCAAATATAGAACCGTGGATTCCTCAATGTGAACTCAGAAGAAAAAAGGAAATCATGCACATAGTAGTCTTCTCTATGTTTATAGATGAAAAGGTTATAACATAAAGTCTAAATGGTCAAACATATGATGAAACATAAAGAGTCAACCAAAATGGGATCCTAGGTTAAGTGACCCGCTTTCTATTCTATCTTCGTCAGTGGTTGCTCTTCCAATATACTGTCACAGTAGTAGTCGTAGTATCACATTGGCAAAATGCTCATAATCGTCTGGGGATTTCATAAAGTGCCCCAATTTCATAAATGGGGATTTCATAAAGTGCCCCAATTTCATAAATGGGGATTTCATAAAGTGTCTAAGCACCAGCAAGTCCTGAGTGGGAAACTGGTGGGACTCAGGGAGACCTTAGCTAGGAGTCTTGGCACATTCTCGTGTTTTTATGAAGCAGCGCCACCAATACGCATGCACATTTATAGAAACCAGTGCTAGTTGCTCAAGACACAGCCCTTGACTTGGATGAGGGAAAAGATGAAAACCTGGATTACCGGTTGCTGGGGGGTTTACGCATGACATGACCCAGGTGGGATTTTTTCTTTCCCTGCCTGCCTGCCTGCCTGCCTCCTTCCCTGCCTCCCTCCCTGCCTCCCTCCCATCTTTCTTTCTTTCTTTCTTTCTTTCTTTCTTTCTTTCTTTCTTTCTTTCTTTCTTTCTTTCTTTCTTTCTTTCTTTCTTTCTTTCTTTCTTTCTTTCTTTCTTTCTTCCCTTCCCTCCCTCCCTCCCTCCCTCCCTCCCTCTTTCTTCTACTCTCCTTTCCTCTCTCCCTCTCTCCCTCCATCTTTCCTCTTCCCCCTCTCTCTCTCTTCCTTCCTTCCTTCCTTCCTTCCTTCCTTCCTTCCTTCCTTCCTTCCTTCCTTCCTTCCTTCCTTCCTTCCTTCCTTCCTTCCTTCCAAAGCCCTTTACAAAGAAAATCGAGGAGCACTTGCACATTGTTCCATTTGGGCTGCAATCCTGCCAGGCGCAGAGTACGCAAGGAGGAGAAGGCGCTCCACCAGAGGAATAGGCAATCAAACCTCTTGGGTGTCTGCTTACATGTGTGTTCAGCCAGAAAAGTCAAACAAGGCTCCAGTCCCATTAACACGTGAGTCTCCCTCGCAGGGACACCTTGCAGGAGGAGAGCCACCAACCACAGGATGCAGGTTGGGTTCTCAGCTGCGAAACTGGGGTAGGGGGGGGGGGGACTGTGGCGCTTCAGATATCCATGGCCTACAGTCACCATATGAAGAGCCACAGTTTGGCCACCCCTGACCTTAACCCTGAAGGCCCAGCTAGAGGGACTTCACATAAAGAAGCAACCTGAGTATTTATCATATGGTTTGTGCAACGCAGCCAGGAGATTGTAGGATTCTCTGGCAGCCAGGCAAGGGACGTTAGGGGGTGGTTTGCCATTGCCTGCCTCCATGCCGGGACCCCTAGAGTTCCTTGGAGGAACTGCCATCCAAATCCTTGAAGGTCTCCCATCCAAATACCTTCCAGGGTTGGCCCTGCTTAGCTTCCAAGATTATACAGGATCCGGCTTGCCTGGACTATGCCTGAGTGTCAAACAGACTCTCACTACTGGGACAGGTAGAAGCTTGGGAAAAGGAGGAGGTGCCTGTTGGGAGTTTTCCTTACTCTCCAAGTATCTTCAGATCTGTAGCTAGCCCGGATCCTGCCAGAAGAAGGCCACATGGCAGCCAGAGATCTGCTGCGGTCCTTCCTTCCACATTCGTCTTTGCCCAGCATCCTCTTGCAACAGATGCAGCCATCTTCTACTCAAGCAGACCATGGGTCTGTCCAGGTCTACCCTGGCTAGTTGGAATATCAGTGGCTCTCCCAGGTCTTCACAGAAGATGGCCTTTTGTATAATTGACTACCTGCGCTGGAGACATCAGGGATTGAACCTGGGACCTTCTGCATGCTGAGTAGATGCTCTGCCACTGAGCCATAGCACCTCTTATGGTGGTCAAATCACCTCTGGTGCAGTGGGACATCTTATAGCTTCATGCTCACGGTGTTTGCACCTGAAATATCCTCTCAAAATTGTCCCTGGGACATCTTTTTTTAGACATCTCCTCCAAAACAGTTGATCACGTACTGGCTACCTACTAAACGCAGCACGGCCTGAAAGCTGGAACAGTTAAGCAGTTAGGGTGCTGCTGAGTCAAACCCCGGCGGAGAAGAGGAATTCCTTTCTGGCTGTGAACTAGATTCTCTTTCCCACATGTGGCACCAAACGAAGGGTGACCCATGCCCAAAGTGAGTTGCAGTTCGCAGTGGGTTCAGGTTGGTGTCTCCCAGCAGGGTCACACTGACAACTATGCCAACCACAAATTCCTGGGAATATTAAAGGGGCAATGCTAAAGTCTCCTTGGCTTCACTGAGAGCAACTCTGGTTCCCTCCTGAAATGGGACGCCTGATTTCAAGCTCAGGAAAGAAGAAGAAGAAGAAGAAGAAGAAGAAGAAGAAGAAGAAGAAGAAGAAGAAGAAGAAGAAGAAGAAGAAGAAGAAGTTGTCTAAGTCCTAAGGAGTCTCAAAGTGGCTTACATTTGCCTTCCTTTCCTCTCCCCACAACAGACACTCTGTGAGGTGGGTGAGGCTGAGAGAGCCCTGATATTCCTGCTTGGTCAGTACAGCTTTATCAGTGCTGTGGAGAGCCCAAGGTCACCCAACTGGCTGCATGTGGAGGAGGAGCGGGGAATCGAACCCAGCTTGTCAGATTAGAAGTCCACACTCCTAACCACTAAACCAAACTGGCTGTTAATTATAATTAATAAGCAAAATAATTTGCAAAGGCTACTAGGAGAAACAGGACTTCCTCGACCTACATTCCAAACATCTACTCTGGTTTCTCTTCAGATCGCTTAACTCTTTTGCCTTAGTTCCAAAGGTCTATGCATATAGTGCATATAAACTGCTTGTTGGTAAGAGGTTCTTGGTAATTACACTGCCAACCTCCAAGTGGGGCTAATAGAGCTCCCATAGATGAGAAGCTGCCACTCTTAACCACCAAGTTAAGCAATCGCCTGGTCCTTTATGGGACTCCATCAAACCATCCTTGGTATCAAACACCACTGCTGTTCACGCAAAGCCACACAGACGCACACGATGCACAGTCATGCACACACAAAACCATGCTTTTCAACAATGCCCAGAAAACAACCCTTAGGGAAATGGATTTTGCATGGGGGCCTCCCAGACTGGCCCGAGAGGGCCATCCATTCACATGCATGCCAGATACAACCTCACTCGCTCCTGAGTTCCCCAAAACAGGACATTCTGATCCCAGCAGAACTGATTGACCGAAGGAACTACTTACTTTTCCTCCCCCAGGAGTACCAGTCCTGCTTTGCTGTCCCTGCTGTCAATGTGAGCCTTCCCTTTCTGTCCCTTTTATGCCTTCCTTTCCTTAGGGACGCTATCTGGCTGTGACATCAGCACTTGGGCAGGGTACCCTCCCCCCACTCCCAAACTACTTATGTTAATTTTGATCAACTCAAGAATGGACTCCTTGCCGTTCCCCCCCCCCCAACCTCACTCAGAACATTTCCTTCTTGTAGACAAATCAGGCGGCTCAGACCTCGATTGGCCCTTGCAGCCCCTCCAGTGTTATTCTGCATCTTTTCTTTCCGCCTTGACGAGGCACAGGTTCTTTGCAGGTATTCTAAATAGATTATGGCTCACAGAAGGCCAGTTTAAACAGGAGGCGGCTGCTTCCTAGAGGGTTGCTAGGGTTGAGCTCTCTGTCTAGAGGAGGAGGGGGAAGGAGCTCTGGCACAGACCCAAGTGCATGCATCTCTTGGGACGCATGGCTGTCATTGTCCCAACTGCATTTTTCGGAATGCCGGCAAGTGGCATGCAGTGGCACATATGCACAGATACAGAGAGGGAGAGATTGTTGAGTTTGAGAATATGCCATATAACATCTGAGAACCTCTCCCAGTTGGCACAACTTTGTCCCTAAAGGGAAGGTACAAGGAGCACTTCTTGAGAATTATTCTTCCAGATAGGAATTTGGAGAGAACTTATAATTGGCTAGTCAACGGCGTTGCCGTTGTCTTCCCCATAACAACCTATGGATGCGAAAGCTGGACCCTGAAGAAGGAAGACAGGAGGAGTATAGATGCTTTTGAATTATGGTGTTGGAGACGAATGCTGCAAATACCATGGACAGCCAAAGTTACCAACAAGATGGTTTTAGAGAGGAGCAAACCAACTATGTCATTAGAAGGCAAGATATTACGGGTAAAGCTCACTCACTTTGGACACATCATGCGATCAAACGTGCTAGAAAAATCATTAATGCTCGGCATGGTCAGCGGCAAAAGGAGATGTGGTCGCCAATGGATCTGCTGGCTCGACTCAATCAAAGCCGACACAGGGATGACCATGAACCAAGTAAAAGAAGCAGTCAGGGACAGGGGCGCATGACGAAGACTTTCCTATAGAATCGCCGAGGGTCGGACATGACTGAACAGATAACATCCTCATCATATAATTGGCTAGACTTGGAATAAGAAGAGTTGGTTTTTGATACCCCACTTTTCACAATTGCCTTCCCTTCCTTGCCCCACTATTGACACCCTGTGAGGTAGGTGGGGCAGAGAGAGCTGTAACCCTAAGTCCACAATGTATAACTAGTGAATTATTTAAAAACTGGCTCCTGATTGACTCCTATGGA
Organism: Paroedura picta; assembly: GCF_049243985.1. Lineage (NCBI taxonomy): Eukaryota > Metazoa > Chordata > Lepidosauria > Squamata > Gekkonidae > Paroedura > Paroedura picta. The sequence goes on along the minus strand of NC_135369.1, from coordinate 179,739,827 downwards.
TAACTATGTCAGTATTTCTAATGTTCTGTTTAGGGATCATGAGGGAGCTACCAAGAGCTGTCAGGTGCAGCTTTCTGCCCTTCAGAAGACACAAATGCAACAGCAGGATTTCTAGAATTCACATTTTGTAATTTACATTGCAGGTGTACACAGTATGCTCAAAGAGAAATCTGGAGATGTTTTCCAGAGATACGATAAAGGATGTGTGTCATGTTGTAAAAAGTACATTATGTTATCCTCTTTCTCCCACTCGTGCGTTGCCACTGTATCTATGCAACAACACAATGTTCCCAGGACAGTAATGAAGACCTGGAATTCAGGGAAGCACTGTCCTCCTGCGAGACTTTTGGGAAATAAAGTTGCCGTGTCACAGAGGTATATAGTTGGATCAACAACTTATCGGAATTGACCCAGCAGCATTTCAAAACACACCTTTCCGTTCTGTCCAAAAATAGCACTGGGTTTTTCCGAAGCTTGATTGAAAGATAGTAAAAGAGGTTTGACATGAACTGCAAGAGGCTGTTGTCATGGAGGATAAGTCTATCAGTGTCTATTAGCCATGGTGACTGAGGGGAATGTCCACATTCAGAGGCAGTAAGCAAACCTCTGAGACTAAATACCAAGAGGCAACATCAGGGGAAGGTCTCGGCCTCTATGCCCTGTGGTTGCCTTCCAGAAGAACTAGTTGGCCACTGTGAGAGACAGGATGCTGGACTAGATGGACCACTGGTCTGTTCCAGCAGGGCTCTTGTTATGTTCTAATGAAGGCCTCAATTTCTATGCCCTGTGGTGCCTTCCGGAAGAACTGGTTGGCCACTGTGTGAGACAGGATGCTGGACTAGATGGACCACTGGTCTAATCCAGCAAGGCTCTGATGTTCTTAACCTCCACATGCAGAGGCACTAAACCTTTGAATCCCAGAGCCAGGAGGCCTCAATGCCCTATGGTTGGTCTTCCAGAAAAACTGATTGCCCACTGTGTCAGACAGGCCACTGGACTAGATGGACTTGTGTTTTGGTGCTCTTTGGTAATCCCTTGTTTCCAGCACAGAGCATTTAGGTGAAACAGCTTGGTTAGTGATAAAATTAATGTGCTTATCTCTGTGTAGCCATTGAAGTGTTACACTGTAGCTTGGGAATTCTAAGGGCCAAAGGAGGGCAACTGATGAAGGTATTAAGTGGATTGTTTCATATTTTGGAGAGGTGGTATTGTTCAGCTCCCCCTTAGAGAGTAGATGCCCAGTTTGAGAGTGCTAATAGATCTGGCCTTCGAATCAAGTCCAAATTGTGTTCTCTGTGGCCTCCCCCTACTCAGGTTGCTATGTTTTCTCTGGGGTCAAAAATAACCTTGCCATCCTTAGCTACACTCCTGGTGAGATCACCGCAATGCTATTTTGGGGGATACCCTTCTGCAGACACTCTAATTAGGCTGAGGTTTGTCCAGAGACACCTTGGAGACCAAGTTTTACTCAAGGTGCATGCTTTCATGGGAATGCACACCTTCTCAGATGAAAGCTTACCCATTGAATAAAACTTAGGCTTAGAGGTGCCATTTTGGTCTTAAATTCTGTCCTACGGCTTCATCCACTTTAATCTGCAATTAGATTGGTAATTAAAGGACTGGGTCATTGATGTAGACTTTATCTTCAAATACAACTCAAGGTGCTAGTTTTTGATTATCAATGGCTGGGGTCAGTGTCCTCAAAGGGCCACCCCCCCACCCATATTAATCTGCCTGAATATGGCAATATGCACAGGAAGCCCAGCTCCCAGAATCTCCATCTTCAGAGATTGGGGGATGGGTGGTGAGTGCTCAGCCTTTTCAGTGGTAACACCACTAATGTTGCCATGGCCTGGCAACTGGTGGGAGACAGAAGTGGCAGGATCTTACATCTGGAGGGGATCTTGTTCCTGGTGCAATCACGTCATCTTGGCAGTGCACCCAGGAAGTGATGATATCATGTTGGGGGTAATGCAGCAGCATTTGCCCAAAGTTCTGTGGTTTAACCATAGAGTTTTGGGTGAAGTCTAGAGTGCCACCTGACGTGAGGGTATTACTTCCAGTGTCCACTTCCAGTTGAGGCAGTGTCATCACATGGTGGATGCTGATTGTGCTTCCCTTTTTTGTTTGCCAACCTCTATTCTGTTCCCAAGAGACCTTGTGCTCTGTTTGAATTTGTTGGTTGCATGCAATTACTATTGCAAAGCTGAAGAAGTCTAATGCCGAAACTAGACTACCTAGAAATCTAGTCTTGTTTTGATATTAAAAACTCTGAAGACAATAACTTCTCTTTGTGTTTCATGATAACTCCTTTTTTTTTAACCATTCCCGCCCTGCTGACTAGTGGCAGGTAGTAGCATTGGGGGCGGGAGATCTCTTGCCATCAGAAGGAACATGGCAACTCTAGGTAACCGCGGGCACTTCCTGCAAAGATCGGGGGTGGGGAGGGGACCATCGCAATCTTTTCAGTGACATGTCAAGACTTCAAAAAGATAAATCTCCATGGCTATTGTGGGCTCTATAGCAGCGGTCCCCAACCTTCATCTGGTCGGGGACCGCCTCCGGGGGTGGGGGAGAGCCAGCGGCCCGGCTACCGCAGTTGCTCAAAAACGCGCACGCGCGGAACTGCCGCACATGCGCGTTTTGGCCACCAGTTGGCGCTAACACACAAGCACAGAGTTGCCATGCATGCGCGTTTTGGCCACCAGGGGGCGCAAACACACAAGCGTGGCAGTTCCGTGTGTGCGCGTTAGCGTCCCTGGCGTGCCGGCTGCGGCGCCGGCTGCCGTGCCGGCCTCTTCCCCCCCCTCTCACTGCAGGGGGGGAGGCAGGCGCGGCCGCTGGCGGCCCGATACGATGGCCTTTGCGGCCCGGTACCGGGCCACGGACCGGGGGTTGGTTCCATTTTTTTTCTTTAAACATGTTTCTGTTGCTGTTAATTATGGATTTCAATAATTGCTTCCTGCATTTAGTTCTGTTATAATTTCGGAATCTCTTGTTTACTTGTAACCCCTTCAAAGGCCTTCCTGAGATTAGAAAAGTAGTCTTTGAATCCTTTACATCCATACAATATGCGGCTCAGTTTTCCAGGCTTCTTTCCCCTGTTTGAACAATAAGTTTGCATTCTCCCATTTGTAAGTAGTTTCACCAACACTGGGAATTCCTTCCTATTACCCTGGTCTGAAAAACTCATCTATTCTGCACTGGGATTACTCATCACCTTGGGGAACCCTTTTGCATTCCAGGGGCTTGCAGCTGAAGGAAAGAAATATGTCAATATTTAAAGAAATATGTAAAATATGTAAATTTTTACATAACTCCAAGCTCCTCCGCCCGATGGACACTCTGCATGATCCAAAAGCTTAAAGAACTAGAGCCGGTGCATTGCCTGAGCATAATGCCTTTATTTAGCATATATGATACACACGCACACACACTTATATATATAAGGTTAAAAGCTGGTGCCAAAGATTGACTAGGTGATTCTAATGCTATGTTCAAGGGGAAGCTGCATGCTGTATGCAATACCATGATTCCTCTGACTTTAGCTTCAGGCCAGTTGAGGGGGAGGGAGAAAGGGAAGAGGACGAGAAGGGTAGGTTTTAGCCTTTTCTTTCCAGTACTTTGTCCAAAACGGCACCCTCCCAGGTTGTTCAAAATCCAGAAATGTGCAGAATGACCTATCAGATCACAAAGCTAAACACAGGCCAAGCGACCCAGACACCTGCCCAAATACCCAGACCACAGAAACTTAATTTATGAAAAGAAATGCATTTTACACACTAGTCCAATGTAACATCAGTGGATCAGTCATCCTGAAGTGGCCCAGGGGGAGAGGAGGGGATGGGATTCCTTACATCAAACAGGGTTATGGTGCTTTGTACACAACTTGGGACACTGTTTTCCTGAAATGTCTATTTTAGAGATTTCTTCCACAGCCAACACGCTCCTTTCCTCTGTTTCAAGACACCTGTGGAAGCAAAGGAAGAGGAAAGGAATCTTGGAAAGTGGAGCCTTGAAGAGAAGTGCTGGTCAAGAGAGGCCCTGAGATTTTCACGAGCGATGGGTCATCACGGGCTTCTGTGAAAGTAAGAAAACACATCTGTTGAGTCTTTCAAAACAGACAAGCAAAAAACATGCACAGCCGATGCATCGGGCAGAGCAGCGGTGCAATCCTAGCAGAACTGCACCCTCCGAATCTCCCTGACGTCAATCGACTTAGAGATGTCAGCCGACTGATGCGTTGCTTTTGTTCTGCTTTTAGATTTCTGGTTGGTTTGACAACCCTGATCCGCTTGCCTTGTTTACTGAATGTCCCATCCCTTGACTGTATTGTCTCAATCTGGGTAATCTGCCTTGAGATCAAGCAAGAAAGGCGGATTATGAATAACGTAAAACAAATAAATACGCCCCCACCATACTCTCTCAGTCTCACCTACCTTACAGAGTGTCTATTGTGGGGAGAGGACACAGAAGGTGATTGTAAGCTGCTTTGAGACTCCTGGGAAAAGCAGCATATAAGAACCAACTCCTCCTCCTTCTCCTCCTCCTCCTCCTCCTCTTTGTCCAGTCACTGCTTGAAGACTGCCAGTGAGGGGGCGCTCACTACCTCCTTAGGTAGCCAATTCCACTGCTGAACTACTCTGTGAGTTCCCCCCCCCCCCCGATATTTGATATTGTTCTACACGTAGTTTAGACCCATTACTGCAGGTCCTGTCCTCTGCTGCCCACAGGAACTGCTCCCTGCCCTCCTCCAAGTGACAACCTTTCAGAAATTTCAAGAGAGCCATCATGTCTCCTCTCCTCAACCTCCTCTTGCTTTGTCAAATCACACACAAAGACAGCTCCCACTACTCAGTTCTACTAACCACGGTTTGCTAGCGTACGTGTGCATGTGTCTTTGTGCTAACCATTCTAATAACTCCTAATATCCGGACTCCTTGGTGCCACAACCAATGCTCCTGTCTCCAAGTTGGCTAGCGCATCTCTCCCACACGGGGAAACGAGCCAGGTGGGGAATACTTGCCGCAAAGATGCGATCGGCTTTCCTGTTCTTCCCATTGGGGTTACGCTGAGTCAGGGATCCTCTGTAATAGGCGTTGCGAGCGAAAGAATCAGCATTGCCTTGAAAAGACAAACCGGACTCATGCATGACATGTCAAGATAAAACTGCTCATACTTGTTACTGCCTTGTGATGCAGATTGTACACCTATACTTGATCAGTGCGTTTTTGCACGGACCCCATGGAGACCCCACATCTGACCTGCCCCCCAGCAACAATCCTAAGAAGTGAGTTTCACACCCAGGAAGAGGGTTGCCTGGTCTGGGTGGGGATTCCCCGTTTTCTGGACGCACCTTGCCTCGCAAACCCCTCCCAAACCAGAAAAACGCAACATGTTGATGACACACATGGAAATTATGTCAGCATGTCAGGGTCATTGGGAGGGGGTAGAAACTCTATGGTAGAAACTCGATTCTACCATAGAGCTTTGCACCAAAAACAGAGTGTCACCCCTGACATCCGGATGTCAGCTGCAACATGTCGCATCATTCCTCCCCATTCCTGGAAAGTGCCCCCTATTGGCTGTTTACAGTGTTAAAGGACCTGTCAATCCTACCCAGGTAAGTGTTGTTAGTATTGTATTATAAGCCACCTCTCGATACAAGGAATTCAGGTAATAGAGAAGAAGACTGCTATTTTCCTCAGGGCAAAACCAAAATTGCCCTTGTGTGAATATCTCATAAGAACAGCAAAAATTCTGGAGAGTTGGGGAGAGTTGAGTTACTCTTTAAGTTAGTTGGGGCTGAAGCATGGGGAGGACTAGGATCCCAGTAAGGTACAATAGCATAGAGTTCACCCTCCAAACCGTTCGTTTTCTCCAGGGGAACCAATCGGTGTAGTCTGGAGAGGAGCAGTAATTCCGGGAAACTCCAGGTCCCACCTGGAGGCTGGCATCCATAGAGTCTACCCTCCTGGACAGCCATTTTCCCTGCAGAAACTGATCTCTCTCATGCAGAGTTCAGTTGTAATTCTGGGAGATCCCACCTGGAGGACCTAATGGTTTCTTGTGGAGTGATTGCTTTTACATCAAATCTTTTTCAGAGATCCCTGTGGTGTCATGACAGAGAAAAGCACTGCTAGGCTTACAAGGTCACCCATTTCCTGCTGTTCCTGTTCATGGTGGCCCATTTCTCATTTCCCCTATCTGCCGATTTCCCACAGCCAGCTTGTACATCACTGAATGGCAAGCAGATATAGCCTTCCATTCCGCCAAGGGTGAGCAATTAGGATCCTCTCCTGACGTCAGTGAACTGTACACTCACTCTGCCTGCATAACAGGAGAGAAGTTCTCACTTATCTTTCTAAACATTCGTGGGGGGGGGGGAGGCTGCATGACTTTTCTCTCAAGCAGCCCAAAGAAGGGGTACTGCAAATAGGTCTCTAGGCCCCAGTTGGAATTTGAAGGATTGTGGAACTAGTGCTTTGACCCATTCTGTCTCCCCAAGGCAGTAATTACAATCAGCATTTTATTTATTTATTTATTTGTTTGTTTATTTGTTTATTTATTTTTTTAATTTAATATTTAATAGCACCTTGCACTGAGAGAATGCATTTCAAAAATGCAATACTCTTCACCTGCCTTATCCCATTCACAAACTCTTAAGGTTCTCTTCATTTCTTTAGCGCCAGTGCAGAGTGAAAAATGAACAAAATGCAAATCTATACTGTACTACGTTTCACGGTAGTAGTGCTATGCTACAACAGAATGGATTAGGAAATTGCTTTATAAAAGGGAGTACAGACTACACCCGGGGTGCCCAAACTGTGGCTCTCCAGATGTCCATGGACTACAATCCCCATGAGCCTCTGCCAGTGCTGGCAGGGGCACATGGGGATTGTAGTCCATGGACATCTGGAGGTCCGCAGTTCGCGTATACATTATAAATTGTATACCCTTGCCTGAAGAATGGTACACTCCTATTTGGAATGGCTGCCCCCTTCCACTGAGCCTGCAGCTTTGGGAGAGATGTTATGGAGCTGTGAGGGAGGAAGGGGGCAACTGCCTAGCAAACCAGATCAACTCTGGCAATCTACGGGGTGACAGATGTCACAGCCAGATTGCTCTTGCAGCCACTATTGTAGAAGGCATGTTATCGACTTGCAGCTGATATGACCATGTTGTTTTTGCATTTTTTCTACTGATACCATTTTCCTGATTTGTATCTGCATTCTGTGTGACATCTAATATACCATGATTCAGTTTTGTGAAAAGGGTCAAGCCACAACGAATAAAATTACAAACTAAATATTTGTTATACAGTGTGCACATTTGTAAAATTAAAAACATTAGGTGTCTCAATATCAGACTGCACAATTTAGGCTGTCACTTTGCCCATCACAGAAAATATTTTCCTTTGCTTTACACAGAAATGATCATGGGTCTTACTTGAAATTTCAAGGGAAGAGGCGAATTTTCTCCTCAAAACATGTGGCATGGACATCACCTAGAAGGGCACAAGAGGAATACAAGCATATGTGTGAATCAGGATTTATTGTAGCTTATTTTTTTTGTCCCACACCTTAAACTCAGCTGCCCCAATGCATTTGACAGACACTCTGGCCACCAAATTGAATGCTGATTAAGTCATCTCATTTTCTCTTCCCAACACTCTTCAGGCTAGCTGTTTGCTGTTATTTTAATTTTGTTTTCTCTTGCATGTACATGCAATCTAATTTCTCGCCTCCACCGTATTTTGAAAAGCAAAATTGTTTATATGAGGTTATATTTTTATCAATAAAAATAAGGTATGTGGCAAACAGCGCCAAGTTCTTCCTTTTTCCAGTACCTGCCAATCCCCTTTGGTGGTCTGGACAGAAAGCCAGAAATGAACCATCAGAGTCCATGGAGGGGGAAAGACAGAGGGGAAAGGAGTGTAGGTTGGAATCAGGAAACATTTTGAGATTTCTTAGGCAGAACAGGGATCTGTCTCCTGTCACTGCAGGGGGAAGTGAATAGTTCAAAATGGTGGCCTCGTATAGCACATACTGGCCTATGTAGACTTTCTGGGAGGTTGGAAAGCAATGGGAAATTTCATGTAGTGACCACAAATGAAGTCCCAAACCATTCAAAAGAAAATTCTGAGGTAAATTTTTGTCATAATTCCTCTAAAAATTATTAAAGAGCTGAATCAACTGTAGGCGGCTGAGGGACTGAAGCACAGGCCAAAGAAACTATGGAGGCAAAACAGTTAAAAATACAGAGTCGGAAGAGATGGAAATTGCTAAATTAGCTCGGGAAGAGAGAGAAAGACAAACAGAGGCAGAAAGAATTAGAAATTTTAAGATTAAAAGAGAGAGAACCAGATACTGAAAACAGGAACGAGAATGAGGGAGACAAGAAAGACATAATGAGAGATGGAGTCTGCTCCTTTGGTAAGAGTCAGAGACAGGGAACAAAAAATAAATCTTGGGAAGATCAAAGACAGCTTTGGGCCCCCACTGAGGAGAAAGTTGACATATTGGATATTCATAGCATGACTGCTGCTTTCTGTTTTTACAAGCTGCAGAGCGACCAAAGGATTTGCAAAAACGTTGCCAACAGAACTGACAGACTACTGTAGCACGCTCCACCTGGAGCTAACTTTGACAACGGTTTGGAAATTTCGGCTGCTCCAAAACATAGGAGAAAGCTCATGGGGTGGGCTCCTGCAAGTACCATGTTACCCCAGTTTACATAATTGACCTCTGATCTCACAGACTGCTCCCCCTGCACCTGCCAAACTGTACTCCTCAGGGAGGTCTACGTCATGCCGCCGCCCCCTCCCCTAATCCCATGACAGGAATTTTTGTGGCTAATACTGGACTTAATTGATCTGGACATTTTAAATCAGATCAGATTTGATATTGTCTTTTAGCATTTTATGTGATTTTAACGGTGTTGTGGTCCACCCCGAGTCTGGCGAGAGAGGGAGGAATAAAAGTTTAAATAATAAACAGTCTGATAATGATAATATCCTTCGTCCAGAGCTGCCGTTTTGCCCATGCCGCCCTTGTGTGAGGTGACGAAGGGACAACTTTCTCACTTGAGGCTTCAATAGGCCCAGTCACGCCCCCCCCCCCATTAAAAGGTAAAGGTAAAGGTATCCCCAGTGCAAGCACCGGGTCATGTCTGACCCTCGGGGTGACGCCCTCCAGCGTTTTCATGGCAGACTCAATACGGGGTGGTTTGCCAGTGCCTTCCCCAGTCATTACCGTTTACCCCCCAGCAGCAAGCTGGGTACTCATTTTACCCACCTCGGAAGGGTGGAAGGCTGAGTCAACCTTGAGCCGGCTGCTGGGATCGAACTCCCAGCCTCATGGGCAGAGCTTTCAGACTGCATGTCTGCTGCCTTACCACTCTGCGCCACAAGAGGCTCTTGGTACCCCCCCCCCCAATAATTTCCTTCAACTGAAATTTTTTTGGGGAGGGGGCACAGAAGGTGGATTAGTGGCATCGGTGATTTGCAGTCAATCATGACTGTGCATGGCCAGCCAACTCTTGCTCTAAACCAGCCTTTCTCAACTTTTTGACCGTTGAGAAATCACTGAAACATTCTTCAGGCTTTGAGAAACGCCCAGAAGTGGCACAATCATGCCAAATATGGTTGGGGAGCATAGACCCTCCCCTTCCCACCCCCTCCCGCCCCATCACTGGCCATTTTGGAAGGGGAGGGCGGGTCGACATGACCATATATGGTCATATTACCCAATAAATGTTTAACAAATGTTAAATATCTATCTATATATATAATTAATTAACTCCCATGCAATCAGGAAACCCTTCTGGGGCCAACAAGAAACCCCAGGGTTTCACAAAACCATGCTAGAGGAAGTCTGCTCTAAACTCGGAGTACTGGCTTCTCCCCAAGGACGCTAAAAGTGGTATTCTGTTTGGAATATCTAGAATAATTAGGATGGCCACTATTAATTATTTAATTGATTGATAGAACGACTGATTGATTTTACCCCTCCCAATAGGGACTTCATTAAAACTATCACATTATTTTTTGTGTCTTTTTACAGAATTGCTATATCTATGACCTTGCAATTTCTGCTCTCTGACAAAGACCCAGAGGTAACCATTTTAGTTGCCAGAGTTTTAACTAAGATGCTTTTATAATATGCTGCCTACCTTGTATTTTATCTTTTATAGTTTATTTAATCATTTTAAGATTTGTTTGGTTGTGTAACCCCATGGCCTATTTTATTATTTTGTTGAAATTTTAAACCCTATTTTATATGTCTTATACATATTTTATGCCAATAAAAGGTTACTGACTGACTGACTGACTGAATTGCTATACTCTTGCACCTTGAGCTATTTTGAAAATGTTTGAGCTTTAATCTGTAGTTCCGTGTGTGGGGAGAGAGATGGGCTTGTAAATATTTTAACAAAATAAAACAGCATTCTTTTTTTCAAACATCTCATTCTGTTTTATTCAGTATGGGTTCTCTACTGTACCACTCTGTCTTCCATCCTTCACCAATTTAGGGATGCCGGACTCCAGATAGGACTTGGGGGTCCCCTTGAATTACGGCTCTTCTCCAGACTACAGAGATGGGTTCCCCTGGAGAAAATGGCTACTTTGGGGGGGGGGGGACTCTGTGGCATAGTACCCCACTGAGCTCTCTGTCCTCCCCAGGCTGTATGACGATGCCACACCAATTCAACTAAGGTAGGTACAAAATTAACTAATCATTATTAGGCTTACAGACCTTCCTTAGGACATTTTAAAATAGGTGACTGGGCTGTCTCAGCTAGAACCAAAGGAAAGAGATATATATTTCCCTCTGTAGCTCTCTGCTCTCAACATGACCGTCCTGCGGATTTCTCCGTAACGCAGAGGGACTCACTTTGAAGTCGGGCGATGCTGCAGAATCAGAACTATGATCCTCCACAGAGTTCTGTGCACCTCTGGGGAGATGGAGAGTGAAAACCTGTGAAGTAGAAGACATGAAAAGTAGTGCTCCAGGCCCTTGCGGAGCAAAATCGCAGGAAATGGTTGTTTATCTACCCTCTCTGCCCTTTTCCTGCAACCTCGAGCCCATTTTCCTGATGTTCTGTACATTCAAGAATCTTAGAGCCCTAAACCTTCACTTAGTTCTGTTGCTGCGTCTCTCCACAGAGGTGGAAGAAGCGGTTGTTAAAATAGGTAACACCAAACTCAAAAGATAAAAGCATGGGTGCTTTGCACATGCGAATGGTGCCCTAAAGATTTACCAGAAAGTACACCTGGCCTACAGAGTGTAACACAGGAGAGAGACAGACTGGCTCTAACAGGCTGCCCTATTGAGCGATGATAAACTGATCTCCATCTTGCATGCAAAATTCAAAGCTTCCCTGTGATTTCTACCCACAAACCTTCACTGATCACTGCTTAACACAGGGGTAGTCAAACTGCGGCCCTCCAGATGTCCATGGACTACAATTCCCAGAAGCTTCTGGGAATTGTAGTCCATGGACATCTGGAGGGCCGCAGTTTGACTACCCCTGGCTTAACACTTTCTTTACTCTTCTAGAATTGTCTGTGCCGCCTGTCCCGGCGCCTCACAAAGCAAAACACGGTAACAATCCTAAAACAGCATAAATATGATTAACATAACCAACCTGTTGGACACCCAGCCCTGCAAAATCCAGCTAGATCTGCGCTGTATGAATGTTACAATGATGGAAAGTTTACTGGGCAGTCTGCTGTGCGAATCTCACTACGGCCATGGCTGAATTTCATTTATTGCTGTCGCAAGCAGGCAAATTCACAGCGCCCGTCTTTGCGACTCACCTGGCTACTCGACTTCTTCTTGGCCTTTTCCACTGGCTTGACAGTCAGCCCAGCAGCACTCAGGGCAGCTATTCGGGATTCTATATCAGACACCTTCAAAATAAAATGCAGGTGTCATTTCCGACAGTCATTACAGTTTATCATTTACTTTATTTAGAAAGGTAAAGGTAAAGGTACCCCCTGTGCAAGCACCAAGTCATGTCTGACCCTTGGGGTGACGCCCTCCAGCGTTTTCATGGCAGACTCAATACGGGGTGGTTTGCCAGTGCCTTCCCCAGACATTACCGTTTACCCCCCAGCAAGCTGGGTACTCATTTTACCGACCTCGGAAGGATGGAAGGCTGAGTCGACCTTGAGCCGGCTGCTGGGATCGAACTCCCAGCCTCATGGGCAGAGCTTTCAGACTGCATGTCTGCTGCCTTACCACTCTGTGCCACAAGAGGCTCTTACTTTATTTATACCCTACCTTTATTCCCAATGAGGACCCAAGGAGGCTGGCATCGCCCTCCCCTCCTCCCTTTCTTCATCCTCTCGACAACCCTGTGGGGTAGGTTAAGCCAAGCGTGCATGGCAGAGAGGGGATTTGAACGTGGGTCACCCCCAGATGCTATGCCACACTGATATGAAGGCAGTCCTTGGGTCTCCTAAATTCTAGATATTGCTGAATTTCCACTGGCTACTGAAGAAGATGTGGGTTTTTTTTGAACCACGTGTTTTTTTGAACCACGCCTTTTACAACCCAAAAGAGTCTCAAAGCAGCTTATAATCACCAGCCTTTCCTCTCCCCACAACAGACATCCTGTGAGGGAGGTGGGGCTGAGAGACCTCTAAAGCCTCCATGGAGGGCGGTATATAAATATATTAAATATAATAAATAAAAGTACTCTAAAAGGCCAAGGTCACCCAGTAGGCCCCATGAGTCTCAAAATGGCTTACAATCACCTATCCTGTATCTCCCCAGAATAGGCACCCAGTGAGGGAAGTGGGCCTGAGAGAGCTCTATGAGAACTGTGACTGGCTGAAGGGCACGCAGCAGGCCCCATGAATCTCAAAATGGCTTATCACCTACCCTTCCTCCCCCCACAACAGACCGTGAGGTAGGTCAGGCCGAGAACTCCGAGAGAACTGTAACTGGCCTAAGGTCACCCAGCAGGCCTCATGAGTCGTGAAGCAGCTTACAATCACCTTCCCTTCCTCTCCCCACAAAAGACATCCTGTGAGATAAGTGAGGCTGAGAGAGCTCTGAGAGAACTGTAACTGGCTTAAGGTCACCCAGCGGGCCTCATGAGTCATGAAGCAGCTTACAATTGCCTTCCCTTCCTCTCTCCACAACAGACATCCTGTGAGGTCGGTGGGGCTGTGAGAACTCTGAGAGAATTATAACAGGCCCAAGGTTGCCCAGCTGGCTGAATGTGGAGGAGTGATAATCAAACCCATTTCTTCACATTAAAGTCTCTTAACCACTATACCACGGTAGCGTAAACTTTTTGTATATTCACTCACAATGGCTGTGTGTGGAATAACACCCTCTCACTCCGACACCCCTGCAAAAAGCACTCATTTTCAACTTTATGTCGGTCGGGCCTTTATTACGGGCTTACCTCACTCTCCGTGTGCCGCACTTCAGCCAGTGCGGAAGCCACTCGGTCCTCCAACTCGGACAGCTCGGAGTCAGTGGTGCCGCTGTGCCGCCCACGGTCCTCTGGACGCCTCTTCTCTGGCCCACTGGCTTTCCCATCGGTTACGCACATCTGAAACAAAGGTACTCATCAACATCCAGTTCAGCATCTCGCCCTGGGCAAGGGTTTCCAGCACAACTCAGGGGGCAACGCTGAGGGGGGTTCCTGCTCTGCCCTCTGGCTGATGACTTCTGGGGTTCCCCAGGATATGATCTTATTTTTTATTTGTTCTCAAGCTTTTATTCCATTCTATCTCAACAGACTCAAGGCGGATCACGGCACAGGGGAAACCACAGGACTAAAATTCCAAAAATACAAACAATGAAAAACTAGTAAGAAATAGCAAACTTTAGGCAAGCAGCAAGTTCCCTTCTCAGCCTGCGTTGTCTGCAGTCTTTAGTCTTTCTTACGGTGCTAGACCAGTATCAAATTACAATGTACACAAAAGTATTCATCGGTCCCCCAGTCCTTTACGTGGCCCTTGTATTTTAGCATACTTAGTTACAGCCTTCACCTCATCCGTAATGTCAGAAGTTTTATTCCAGATATAAGCTTTTGCAAGCAGAGATCCGAAGACATCTTATATCTTGAATAAAACTTTTGTTGTTCTTCAAGGCGCCCCTGAACTCCAACTTTGTCCAGCTGCTTCAGACCCACCAGAATCTTCCTATCCTCATAGAGGTATACTGTTACGATTCATCTCTTTGCTTTTGATCACTACTTCCAAGCACTGTTAGATGTCTCTATTGAGTACTTCACAGGTTTTGGCCAACTCCTTCCCATTTGTCAGCTTCGGTGGAGAGCAGAATCGTCCGCCCAATGCCTCTTCCCTTTCAGCAAGTCACGTAGTGCTCTCGAGGCGGTGTTAATGGCTCTAAGAGATGTGTCGGTGACCCTACAAAAAGCCTTACCCAACGACCTCTACAAACAGCCTACAGAGTACTTTTAACCTTGCGTGTGTCTGTGTGAAAGAACAGCAGGAAGATAAGGGGCGGGGAAACGTCGATTAAAGAGTCCTTCATTGCCCATGGAGGGCCCTCAGACCGGATAGGAGGGACCGCCAAACGAGGGCTTTGATCTTGGTTAATGCTTTGCTGAATGCGGGGAGGACAAAGGGGCCGCCTCAAAACACAACTGAAGAGCTGCCATTAGACGGTGGCTTGTGCCAAGCGAGAGACAAGGGAAGAGTGAATAGCTTCTCTGGCCACACGAGTCATTCAAGGCCAGCGGAGAGATCCTTCTGCCTGAGCCACTGGAAGCACTCCGGCCTAACCCGCTCATACGGATGCCCTGTGTGGCAAAAGGAAACCAGATACGGGTGGGTGCAGGGAGCACAAAGCAGACACGAACTGGGGGGGGGGGGCATGTCGTAATATTGGAATCGTCACATTTCAGATATGAATCCAAGCGTTCTTCTTTAATTGCATTAGATAAGATAATTTGGGCTTTTGGATTGCTGAGGGAATCTTTGCCTCTCTGAGGTATTTTGCACGGAGCCAAATAAGACAGTTTAAAAAACAGCCGGTTTAGACCGCTTTATTATACTACAATCGTTGTTCTGCATTGAAAATAGTCTGTTGAAAAGCTACGCTGCAATGCTTTCTGCATGGAACAATTCATAGCCCTGCCCCCTGTAGTTTTGCTAACTCCACTTGCTAGACTCTTATTAGGAACTCAGTGACATGCTTTGTTCTGTAATGCACTCACTAATCTGCATAACCAAGCAGCTTCTCTGCATGATTAATAGTCTACCTTACACAGGCAGGAGAGAAACGAATCCATGAAAAGCCTCTTTCAGAAACAACGCTTAAAAGACACTTAAGGCACTGAAAAGGCAGTTCACCATGCAGAGCAAAATCGCTCACATGCAGAGCGGAGTAAATTCACTGTCCTGTGCAGAGATCAGAAAAACCACGATGTATTTAGTGAGTTTTCATCCGCTTTTCCATCATGCAGAAGAGGCCTCTGTCACAATGGAGTTCTAGTGATCCCAAAAGCATCCCTTCTGTTCCTTCTTTGCCCTGACACTTGAAGGAGCGGGACAAAAGAGGTACCAGAAATGATGGATGACCCCCTTTTGGAGTTGAAAGATCAGACAGGCTGTCTAGCCCTTCAGTACAGAAGTGGAGCTACCCTGCAGTTGACCAAAGGGCATGGTGAAACTTTGGGTATCTGGTAATATTATGGATTTGAACGCTCAAGTTTGGGGTCTGAAAATGCCACTAAATGAGAAATCTTATCATCATCACTATTAATATGAAGAAGAGGAAGAGCTGTTTCTTTGGTACCCCTCTTTTTATTTATTTGGGGATAAATAAACTTTGTTGGTTGTAAAGTGGCACTGTCTTGGGTCAGTTTACACAATATAAAATTCAGTAAACCCATACAATGAACTAATCAGAAACTACTAAAATAGTTTTAAATACTTTTAAGATCACAATTATTTAGTACCCAAAGGATTCTCAAAGTGGCTTACCCTACCTTTCCCCACCAGAGACAACCAGAAGAATGAGGAAGAGGAAGGTGGGTGTCTGTTGTGGGGAGAGGAAAGGGAAGGCGACTGTAAGCCCCTCTGAGGGAAAAGCAGCATATAAGAACCAACTCTTCTTCTAATAATAATAATAATAATCAATTTACTTTATTTGAGAAAATTCAGGTTTCAGAGTTTGGATGGAAAACCAAATTAGCACTTCGCCATTTCATAAAGCTGTGTGTCCTTATTAAAAACTAAGTGGGGTGTGTCTCTCTTGAAGGGGGTGTTGAAGAGTCCTTCTCATGCATAACACTAACACGACTTGTACATTGTTACCCCGTATATCTGCTGCAGCTCTTTGTGGACATTATTAATCCCTTTCTCCTCAAATGCGACGATCCAATTCTGTTTGGCCACGCTAGTCTTCGTCCATTGAAACTGTGAAGAACTCCACCCAGAACCAGTTTTCTGGTTAACGTGAACTGTGCTCCTGATATGCAATTATGTTGCATACTCGTGGTTTTAATCCTCTCTCTGGCCTGTTAAGTGATGCCTTCTTATGTAGTTCCACAGCCTTCGTGAGGTTCTCCGGCTGGTCAGGAGAGTCCAGGCATGCCTCTCATCCTGACCCTCCATTAGTGTAACTGAACAAAAAGCAGATGTATTGCTCTTGAATCCCAAACAAGTGTTGTTCTTAGCCTTTCTAACCTTGCCTGGAGAATTTAATGAGAGGCATCCAGAAGATGTATTATTCCAGTCCACCTGCTACTCATTTGCAAAATCCCTTTAGAGACCAATTGTTTTATTTAGAGGACGATTGTGTGTTTCCAGTTAGAAAGATTTATTTCTGTCTTTAACCTTCTCTATGAAAAGGGGAAGAACGTTGGAGTCCAGTGGCACCTTTGAGGCCAACAAAGTTTTGTTCGAGGCATAAACTTTTGTGTGCAAGCGCACTTTTTTGGATACTGGCAGGCACTCGCCCATAAAAGCTCACACCTCGAAGAAAACTTTGTTGGTCTTAAAGGTGCCACTGGACTCCAAGGTTGTTCTGCTGCTTCGGACTCAAACGTGAATCATCATACCGCATAGAAAGCGTTGGGTCTTTCCGACAAAGTGTGCCTCTGATTGGCCCTCCCTGGGGAAGCATTCCTCCAATAAGGTGAGAGCTCTCCCCCACCGAAGGCCAATCAGAGGCTCTTTCCTGCCACCATCCTCCTCCTCTTCGTGCTGTGCTGGGGCAGATGAATCGCGCTGCCACGATTTTGTATGAACTTTCACACAGCTGTTATTTATACAAAAGACTTTCAAGCACACCTGATCATACTGGTCCAGAGCTTCCCTTAGACATACTTATGTCAGTGCAAAAGGATAGAAGAAGAAGAAGAAGAAGAAGAAGAAGAAGAAGAAGAAGAAGAAGAAGAAGAAGAAGAAGAAGAGTTTGTTTTTATAGCTGAAGAGTCCCAAAGTGCAAAAAAGGATAAGCAGGGCATTTCAGCTCTCCAAAATATTAATTTTAACTTAATTCATATGTAGAATCATAGAGTTGGAATTGACCTCCAGGGTCATCTACTCCAACACAACGCACAATGCCAGAAACTCACAACTACCTCTCCACCTACAATGACCCCAATTTCATGTCTAGATGATTCCCCCCCCCCAAAAAACCCCCAGAATCCCTGGCCAGTCTGGTCTGGAGGAAATTCGCCATCTGACCCCAAAGTTGCGATTGGCATTTCCCTGGGCGTGCAAGAAAGGGGCGCAGAGCCAAGCACTGACACAACCCTTCCTGCCCATCCACTGACAAGCTGACTAAGTTTGGGGTGAGCTGCTTCTAAGGCAGACTGGGGGGAATTTGCCAGTCTCTAATACCAACTCTCACTGTGGGTATTGTGGCGGTCCTCCTAGTCACTCGTCCCTCTGTTTCCTCTGGTTTCTATCTTTTCCCTTCCACCGCTCCTGACTCCATTCATAATTTGAGTGACCTAACAGGAAAATTAAAAAGTTCCTCAATGGTGAAGATGAAAGTGGCCCTTCTCATGTTGAGAGACACACAGCTCATCTCCGGATGGGTTCCTTGGCACTTAGGCGGTTCATTAAGAGAATATTTCACAGTGCTCAACAAACGTCAACAAAAGGGAGGCCTTATTGACCAAGGAGCCATTAGAAACCCAAAGGAATGAAAATCTCTCTCTCTCTCTCTCTGATCAGGGCTAATGGACCACCTAAAAGGGGAGAGCAGCAGCCACTGAGAGCCCCAAAAGCAGGCGGAAAGAGGCACCCGCTGATCTGTCCTTTCATTACATTTGTATTGCTCTCCACGTCATGCACTGTGACCAGAAAACAAATGTTATCAAAGCAAGCTCCTTGGATCTCAGAATTGAGAGCGGAAATGGGTGATTAGTCACTAGATTAAGTGAAAACAGCTTCTGACAGTGGGTATACAACACCACGGGAACATCTGGATAAAATGAAAGAAGGGAGATCCCTTCATAGACCACCATGAGCTCCTTAGAGCCAGCTTATAAAGGGTTTCCCGAATGGGTGGCAGTTAGTTCATTGTTAATATATTTTTAAAATTTGTTAAAAATTGATCAGGGGGTATGACTATATATGGTCATGTTGACCGACTCACCCCTCCCAAAATGACCAGTGATGGTCCTGGAAGGGAGAGGCCCCAGATGGGCATGTACACAGCTATGGTTCCCGACCATATTCTGCACCATCACGCCACTTCTGGGGTTTCTTGAAGCCTGAAGAATGTTTCAAGGGTTTCTCAATGGTAAAAGGTTGAAGAAGGCTGTTCTATATCAGGGGTAGTCAACCTGTGGTCCTCCAGATATTCATGAACTATAATGCTGGCAGGGGCTCATGGGAATTGTAGTCCATGAACATCTGGAGGACTACAGGTTGACTACCTCTGTTCTATATCATGCAGGCTGCCCTCCTAAATTACCATTTTCCTCCAGGGGAATCAGCTTTGGTAGTCTGCAGGTCAGCTTGAATTCTGAGAGAACTCAGGCCCAGCCTGGAGGTTGGTGACTCTAGGTTTTAGATACAACCTATTTTCCACAAGGTTGTGGTCATCATATAACCACATCTGATGGACCACCCAGGCTAGACGTTTTGGGGGACAACTTCCCCAGTGATGGAATCCGTCACCTGAAAGAGACCCAGGTAGGCCGACTTGGACTGACCCTACCACAAGACTCCAGGGATGAATTCCATCCAGCTGATTTCACTGAAAAGTCCACAGGCTCAGAGGGGTGAACCGACTTTCAGGGAGAAGAGACAAAAAGAGAGAAAAGAAGGCAGGGTGGATGGAAAGACAATACCTTTGTCGCACCAGTAGGCAGGTCATCACTAGACGAACTCATTTCAGGTTTGGGCTCTTCCCTCTTCTTTCTCTGCTCTTCTTCAGAGGATGCCCCTTTGTCGCTGATGTTACTAGCCAGTTCTTCTAGCTTCCTTTTCAATGCCTTCTCCTCTAGGCTAGGGTCTGGCTGGGATTCAGGAAGAGGGGGCTGGCAGAAAAATAAAAAAAGAGTAGCATTTAGCCTTTTGTGACCTACCGGGGTCACCCGATCATTTCAAAGTCTTCAGCGGGTGAACTAGAGAGAACAGCACGTTGCTCTTAATACAATCCCAAGAGATTTGAAATGTGAACAGAGATTTCCCGGGTTTAGATGGGTGAACTAGAATTTGACATAATGTTTGAAATTAACACCGTAGATCCATTCATTTAGAAACCAACCCAGCAGAAAGTGCTGGGTGGAGGAAGATTGTTGGTTTCCCGAAATCTGAGAAAGGTGATGTTTGACCAGAAGCATACAGGTCCATCTCTATACTCAGTCAAGGCTTTTAAAGACATGTCTCAGTTAGGGCTACCGGAACAAATAACACAATTAGATCACACAACTTTTATAAACATGGGAAAACATCATCATTTAATAATAAATGGCTAAGGCACTCCCTACTAGTTTGGTTTTGGTCCTATTTTAGAGTTGCCTTCTGTTTTAGGCCTCTCCAAAACTAGGGGAAATTACCAGGCATGGAGAGGGAAAACCAAGAAGTAAACATGACATCCCTGCATCACCTGGGTGAGATACTCTGCTTTTGGGGCAAAACTCTATGGTAAGGAGCTAATTCTACCATGGACATTTTGCCCACAAACCAGAGTATTACCTCTGACATCCATGCTACATCAATGGGTGATGCAGGTACATTGCGTTTCCTTTCTGGTTCTCCTTCCCTGCTCCCAGTAAGTTGTCCTCCCACCTCCCACCAGCTGGTCCCATGGACCTGGTAACCCTATCCTATTTATCAACCTTCTAAAAGCTGTCAGCAGACAAAATGAAGCTTTTATCAGGAAATAATGTTCCAAAGATCTGCTTCTCTGAGGATGGCACAGTCTTATTCTGACTCACCCAAAATAAAGTATTGGATCCAACCAGCTCTTCTGCTCGCGAGAGAGGGAGGAGTAGAATTCCTCCTGCCTACCCAGGAGGAAATGACGGGGGTTATGTGTGATGAGCAGAGTCTCCAGCTCTGAGTTGGGAGATTTCTGGAAGTTTTGGGGGTGGAGCCTGGAGAGGGAGGTATCTGAGGAGGGGAGGGACATCGGGTATAATATCATATAGCCCACCCTCCAAAGCAGCCATTTTCTTCAGGAGATCAACCATAATAGTAAGAGATCTCCAGGTGCCACCGGGAGGTTGGAAACCCTAATGATGAGGGAAGTAGAGAGGAGAGTGAATGAAAAAGGAGGCTGGATCCAACCCAGTCAGCTGACTAACGGGATAAATTGTAAAACTGTTTTCTATTATTCAGAAGTATTACCAAACCAGCGATTTAATATTAGAATGTTGACTACTATTAATGTCATGCATGAAATAAGCACCGACAGCAACAGATGCCATGAGGTATCTTGAAGTGTGATTTATGGCAGTGGTCCCCAACCTGCGGGCCGCGGCCCGGTGCCGGGCCGCGAAGGCCATGGCGCTGGGCCACGGCTCCCTCTCCCCGCCCCCCCCCCGCAGTAAAAAACCTCCCAGGCCGCAAGCTTGCGGCCTGGGAAGCTTCTTCCTGCGGGAGGGCGGGGAGAGGGAATCAGGGCCAGGCCGCGCATCGCACATGTGCGGCCTGTGCGGGTGCGGCCCGCGGGCACGGCCCGCGCAGGCGTGGCCCGATGCCTTGCCAGTCCCCAGCCTCAGAAAGGTTGGGGACCACTGATTTATGGGATGTATAAATCAACTAATAAGATCATTCAAAACCCGAAGAAGAAACTTTGAAGTCCATTTTGATTTCCAAGAAAGAACTCGGGGAAAGAAAGAAGCGTGGAAAATGGGTGAAGGCTGGTTGAACATTACAAATGTGGCAGAACTTTAAATTATAACAAAGTCTGAGTCCATCTCGATGCGTGGGTTAAACACAATTCTAAGGCTTACGGACAGAAGTGAAACATTACATTTCGGTCAAGTAGGAAAGTTAAGTACTAACTCTGAACTGCCTTTTAAACCACTATCATCATAAGAGAGATAGAAAAATGTTACTATGGAAATATGGACCTTTGCAGAAAAGAAAACCTTGCTTGAATTCTCATTAACAAGACAGCAAAGGAGACGGTTAGCAAAGGTAAAGGTAAAGGTATCCCCTGTGCAAGCACCAGGTCATGTCTGACCCTTGGGGTGACGCCCTCTAGCGTTTTCATGGCAGACTCAATACGGGGTGGTTTGCCAGTGCCTTCCCCAGTCATTACCGTTTACCCCCCAGCAAGCTGGGTACTCATTTTACCGACCTCGGAAGAATGGAAGGCTGAGTCAACCTTGAGCCGGCTGCTGGGATCGAACTCCCAGCCTCATGGGCAGAGCTTTCAGACTCCATGTCTGCTGCCTTACCACTCTGCGCCACAAGAGGCAAAGTCTAGCAAAGTCTAGGTATAATTGAAAAAAACTATGAAGATTCCATGGATAACATTTTTAATAAAAGGGATTTGGTTGACTAAGGGACGGAGGTAGATTAACATTAGTATCTATGCTGAGCAAAGTATTCAAGGTATAATCTTCCTTGGGCCTGCACACTTCCTCGGGGACAATGAAATGGAAATTACCAGTCCATACATATAGATCAATCTTTCTCAACTTTTTTACCACTGAGAATCCTCTGAAACGTTCTTCAGGCTTTGAGGAACCCTAGAAGTGCTGCGATCGTGCAGAATGTAGTTGGGAAACATAACTGCAGGGGTAGTCAAACTGCGGCCCTCCAGATGTCCATGGACTACAGCATTCGCTGGCAGGGGCTCCTGGGAATTGTAGTCCATGGACATCTGGAGGGCCGCAGTTTGACTACCCCTGCATAACTGTGTCTATACCCACCTGGGACCTTCCCACCCCCTCCAGGCCCATCACTGGCCATTTTGGGAAGGGGGTGGATGGACAGGTCGACATGACCATCTATGGTTATGGCATCCGATAAAAGTTTTACAAATTAAAATATATATATAAAAAATAAATTAACTCCCACCCATTCGGGAAACCCTTCCAGCACTGTCAAGAAACCCCAGCGTTTCCTGAAACCCGGGTTAACAATGCCTGATATAGACAGAGGGTGAGCAGCAATTGTTCTTATTTCTCGTTTTTTATCCATTCATAATTGATTTTATATCGGCAATTTTATGTTATTTATTGGCTGGTCTATGACCGTAAATAAAAAAATTGATTGATTGAATTGATTGATTGCATAGAACAGAATGAATATGCTTAACAGATTCAAGGACCAAACGGGAACAACAATCTACACTTACATGGTTGCCATTTGTTTGGGTTTACTTTGGTGTCTTGGGAGGAGGGGAGACTGAAGGAAATTGGAAACTGATTTTTGAATGTGGTGTTTGTAAGCTGCATTTGGACTCATGAGGCCTGCAGGGTGACCTTGGGCTATCCACAGTTCTTTCAGAGCTCCCTCAGCCTCACCTGTCTCGGAGGTGGCTGTTGTGGAGAGAGGAAGCGAAGGTGATTGTAAGCTGCTTTGAGACACCTTCGGATCATACGAAGCAGGGTAGCAAAAAGACAGCTCTTCTCCTCTTTCTAGCTGTTCAAATAGCTGTGTGTGTGCATGAAGTGCCATGATTAAAACTGCCAGCAAGTTGCTGCCACTGTTGGCCAATGGCGCTTCTTTCAAGGAGAGAATTTGGCTCTCGCACCCTGCGAGGTTTCCTCCCTCCAAAAAAGACATCCGTCCCTTGTTTTACCTCTGCTGGGAGAACCAGGATCTTTTCCTCCAGACGGTTCAACATGCGCTCGATAGCTGACATGCGTTTGCTGAGCTCCAGCATCTAAGGCAAGAGAGGAGAGGAGAGAGCACAGTGCAGGCCCCGCCACCACAGACAGACAGCATCTCAGCACAGGAGAAGGAAGAAACGCAGGACAGTTCCTTCCCGCCACCATCGTGATCCAATGAGAAGACAGCAGGCACCAGTTCCCCAATTCCAACCACCCCAGTGAAAATGAAAGGCAATTCAAATATAAAAGATAACAGGTGAGCCTAGATTAGAATAAGCATCATGGTGATTATTTTTAATAAGCACTTTGTGTTTTTTCCCTGTGGCTTTGACTGCATTGAGTGATGTGTGTCAGGGCTGGACTGATGAACTTCTATAGCATCACTATTCCCCTTCTTGCAGATTGGGAGAAGGCACAGACTGTGGGCTTGTGGTGCAAATAAAGGAGGCGAGTGATATGAAGCCCTTCGGAATCACAGAGCTGGAAGAGACCACAAAAAAACCCTCTTTCTTTTCTTGAATTGGGGGGGGGGGAGGATTGGAGACAGCAGAGGAGGGGGAATAAATCCAACAGGCAACTGTCCGCTGACAGAACTTGGGGTTTCTGGAGTTTCTGCTGAGAGAGGTTAGGGCTTCCCCTTTAAGGGGTGCCTTGCAACCTGGGAAGGAGGAAGCCTTTGAACTGACACCCTGGCCAATCAGGGCTTTTCTACAGCATTGGAGGCTCAAGGCTGCAAGTTAGTTCAGGACAAAGCAGAGAGCTGCACCGTTATTCATGCCAATTTTTCAAATACCGGGGGTTATATACACTCCAGGATATCGCGGGGGAGAGGTAGGGTCACTCCTCATCAATCCTGCTTGTGGCAGAGGGAAAATTTAAATTGCCCAGAACCAAAATTGAAATCACATTCAGTGTAAACGGCAGAGACTGAATCGATCTGGGATTGGAATAAAAGCTCTGTGCAGATTCAGCCTAGGTCAAGGCAAGATAGATCAGGGAATCAGGGATCCTAAAGTTAAATCCTTCAGACAAAGAATGCCAGAATAACATTCCGCGTTGAAGCTGGTCAAGAGAACGTTGAAAGGGCAACGTGTTCTCACCAGCACCACCTTCAAAACAGGAAAAGCGCATGCTGCATTTTATAGAACCAAATCTTATAAAGGATAATGATTTTCCAACCAGGATCAGGAACAGTTTGAGAGAAGAACGAGGCAATGGGAAGGGGGAGTCCCTGACCTCATTCCTTCCAAATTCCAGAGGGGAAGGGGTCAACAATAACGTCATGAAACGTGCTGAGGGGGGAGGCTGAACATACAGGCTGGACTTCCCGGTGTTTGAAATCTGAATGAAAACCTCTAGCTCTCAATAGGAGAGTGGGAATGCTCTTGTAAACCACCACCTGTGAAGGTGACACCCAACAAGCCCCAGGGATAAGGGACAAACATGAAGGTTGCCAGTTTTGCCAATATTGATGGGAAATCCCTGACAACTCCATTGATTCCCACTTCTTTTAACAATACCGACCAGTGATTATTGCCTATACAGTCTGGAGTACAGATCCAGTGGAATGCAGTGGCTGAACACACTCCGAGGGGATTATAATGTGGAATTTGTAGGAACAGAGAAAGATTAAAACAAGGAACTCGCTGCCAGAGGATGTGGTGATGGCCATAGGCACGGGCAGCTTTGGAAGGGGATTAGACAGATCCATAGAAGATAGGCCTATCAATGGCTACTTAGCCATGGTGATGGAGGAGAACCTCCACATTCAGAAGTGGTCAACCTTTGAATCCCAGTGCCAGGAGGCAACATCAGGGTATGGTCTCTAGGTGCTGTTGCTGGCCTCCAGAGGAACTGGTTGGCCCCCGTGTGAGACCAGGGCTCATTCCGCACGTGTTAGATAATGCACTTTCAATGCACTTTAGAAGCAGATTTTCCTGTTTTGGACAGGAAAATCCAGCTGCAAAAGCACATTGAAAGCACATTATCAAACGTGTGCAGAATGAACCCCAGGCGCTGGTCTAGATGGACCACTGGTCTGGTCCAGAAGGGCTCTTCTGATGTTCTTAAGCTAATTTATGTCACTATATTCGGACCTCATGCAAGGGGCAAAGAGATTGCCCATTAAGCAGCAATAAAGGCAAGGACCAAAGCTCTACACATAAGTCTAGACATGGGCACAGACAACCCCCCGAGATACCACAGAACCTTTGAATATGTTGGTTAAGAAGGAGGGTGCCCTGTTCTGCTTTCAGGGGGGTTTCCCCATGCCACATGCGCACCAATCAAGTTAGGCCATTGGCAAGAAACATTTTCATTCATTCATTCGTTCGTTCGTTCGTTCGTTCGTTCGTACACCACCCTCCCTTGCAGCTCAGATGCCACCTAAATATTACACCTCTGTTTCGGGTGAGTAGTCATGTTGGTCTGAAGCATCACATCAAAATTTGAGCCCAATAGAATCTCTGTTTCTGGTGGTCCGGCTTAACCAGAGAAGACAAGAAGTGACTGACAGCCAGCCTCGCTTGCTGGTTAACCCCTCCAAAGTTGGCAGAAACCCACACTCAAGAGCTCCTGAAATTCTGTCCCTTGACCTCAATTGGTCATTACCAATCTTGCATGGTTATAAACGCAGTCTAGCTGCAAGACAATCTCACGCACATGCTGTGCAAGGATCATAACACCAAGAGAGGCAATGGCAAGGATCCTCGTGGATTGGTTTTGGGGTCTGTGGCAACCAAGGGCCATGCCTATTATTCACATACCCTCTCAAAGCCGAAGCCACACAGACACTGGATCCCACAAACCTCTAGGCCACAGGTATACAAAACATTAAAATGCTACAGGAATTGCTAGTGAATCTATTCTGATGGGATCTGCTACACTCTTAATTCTGTGCCTCCGTAGTGGTCCTCCCACCATTTCTAGACAGTTTCTGGAGAACATCCCAAGCTGCTGAATTTAAACGCGATTCAAACTCACACATCTGCAGAGACTGAATTTACACGAAGATTGGGGTAAAATAGCTGTGGATGGCATCAAGCATCTTTATGTCGACCAGGGAACTGCACTATGCATCCACGATCATAGAATCATAGAGTTGGAAGGGGCCATACAAGCTATTATGGAAGGGGCCATACAGGCCAACCTTTGCTTGAAGACTGCCAGTGAGGGGGAGCTCACCACCTCCTTAGGCAGCCTATTCCACTGCTGAACTACTCTGACTGTGAAAATTTTTTTTCTGATATCTAGCCTATATCGTTGTACTTGTAGTTCAAACACATTACTGTGTGTCCTTTCCTCTGCAGCCAATGGGAACAGCATCCTGCCCTCCTCCAAGTGACAACCTTTCAAATACTTAAAGAGGGCTATCATGTCCCCTATAAACCTCCTTTTCTCCAGGCTGAACATTCCCAAGTCCCTCAACCTATCTTCATAGGGCTTGGTCCCTTGGCCCCAGATCATCCTCGTCGCTCTCCTCTGCACCCTTCCAATTTTATCTACGTCCTTCTTGAAGTGAGGCTTCCAGAACTGCACACAGTACTCCAGGTGTGATCATCCAGCTCTTGGCCAGAAGTGCCTAGCTGTTTGCTCCTTAGGGAGCGGAGAAGCAGATTGTGTTCAGATAAAAGCTCCAAAGGAAGCGGAGAAAAGCTGCCTGTTTTATATCATGTATCCCCTCTGTAACCAGAACACTGAGTAGAGCTTGTTCCAAATGCTCGTCTTGAACACCCTGGACCTCTTACAATTCCAGTATGTCACTCTCTGTTTCTTTGTGCCTCTGCCGGATGTAATACTAGAGCACGGACCGCAAGGACCCTTGTTGCTAGGGCTCCGGCTTCAAAAGGCAGCAGAACATTAGACATGCTGTCTGGGAGGGGTTCTGAGCCCTTACGTACCTGACTCCCCGCGGGGTTGATGTTCTCCTGGGATGAAGCTCGGCTCCTGCGTCTGGTGTGATGCAGCTGGTGGGTTAGGAATTTGGGGGCTTCCTGTAAATCTTCATCAGATGTGTCCATGTCTGCCGAGTACCGGGATCGCTGCAGCTCGTTCCATGAGCTACCTTTGGAAACAGAAGAAATAGACGTATTATTTGTTAAACCGTTATTATTGGATTCATAAACTGCCCCTCCCTGTTAGGCCTGGGGCAGCGTACAGCATTTTAAGATTCTCTATAACACTGATAGAATCATAGAGTTGGAAGGGGCCATACAGGCCATCTAGTCCAACCCCCTGCTCAACGCAGGATCAGCCCAAACAATAACGAGGAGAAACAAGCACGTCGGTCCTCAACGAGGGCCAGAGCTTTTTCCATCCTGGCCCCCACCTGGTGGAATGAGCTCCCTGAAGAGATCAGGGCGCTGCCTGAAATCCCACAGTTCCACAGGGCCTGCAAAGGGGAGCTCCTCCACCGGGCATTTGCTTGAGATGAACCACGGGTCCCCTCCTGACATCCCCTCCATGGCCTGAAGCAGTCTGACCTCTCTAGGGGTTTTAGCTACGTTTCTGTCCTTGTTATGTTGTTACTGTTGGGATGACAAAGTTGTGTTGTTTAGAACCACTGTTGGATTGTTATTGTTGTATATTGACTAAGTTGTATGTGGACTTGTTCCATGTATCCACCTATGATGTTGTATGTAAACTGCCGTGAGCCATATGGAAGGGCAGTATAGAAATCAAACAAACAAGCAAATAAATAAACTATCAACCTGAGTGCCCCTGCCATCTCACCTCTTTGGCCTTGTTCTTATTCCTATGTCTTTATTCCTATGCTCTGGAGGCGGTGTTTTCTAGGGGGGAGGCCTAAAGATTTTATTTGTTTGCCCTGGACTCAGCCATACGTCTGGCGGAATAGTTCCGTTTTACAGGTCCTGCGGAACTTTGGTAGTTCCGCCAGGGCCCGTGTCTCCACAGGCAGCATATTCCGCCAGGCTGCGCCAGGACCAAAAAGGCCCAGGCCCTGGCCGAGGCCAAGCACACTTCTTTTGGAACAGGGACCATCGGCATATTGGCACCTAATGAGCTTAATGTTCTTTCAGAGGCGGTGTTGGGAGAGGTGGTCCCTCAGATCCCCAGGGCCCAGATGGTGTAAGGCAGGGGTAGTCAAACTGTGGCCCTCCAGATGTCCATGGACTACAATTCCCATGAGCAAATGCTGGCAGGTGCTCATGGGAATTGTAGTCCATGGACATCTGGAGGGCCGCAGTTTGACTACCCCTGTTGTAAGGCCTTAAAGGTCAAAACGATACCTTGAACGTGATCCGGAATTCATGATTTATTAGACTCTTTACACCCCGCCTTTCCTCTTGATTTAAGGCAGCTTACAAGGATGACTCCAATAAATGTGGTTGACTTGGGATATGAAGCAATCGTTCCAGGATTCAGGACTATTACCTGTAATTTCAGAACAAATATCTAACCTTCTATTGTACTGTGAGGCATTTAAGGGGCTCAGAAGAAGATTTAGTTTTTATACCCCACTTCTAATTACCCAAAGGAGTCCCAAAGTGGCTTGCAATTGCAATTGCCTTCCCTTCCTCTTCCCACAACAGACATCCTGTGATGTAGGCGGGACTAAGAGAGCTCTAACAGAACTGCTCTTCAAAAGCAGCTCTAAGAGAATTGTTTGATTCCCCTCTGCTCCACAGGCAGGCAGCTAGGTGACCATGGGCTAGTCACAGTCCTGTTAGAGCAATTCTCTTAAAGCTCCCTCAGTCCCACCTACTTCACAGGGTGTCTGTTGTGGGGAGAGGAAGGGAAGGTAATTGTAAGCTGTTTTGAGACTCCAGGCAGTGAAAAGCGGGGTGTAAAAGCCAACTCTTCTTAGCATCTTTAGTCCGAAGATCACTTTTTTCTTTTCATCTTGGATTCTACTGTTGAATATAGTCCAATACTGGACTCCATTTTCTTCTTAATGTCAATGTTGGTTTCTTGTGTACCAAATATATAAGTTTTGCCATTGCCCTGTAATCCATCAATTTATTTAACCAGTCCGTAATATCGGGTGACGATTCTTTTCCCCATCTGGATGTACGAATAGATCCTAGCAGCTCTTACCATATTTTACAAGCTCGTTCTACACCGCAATATTATTTGGTCCCCATCTAGTCCTTAAACCGTGCGGAATCCACCGAGCGTTAGCAAAGCCTTCCGATGAATTAAGAACCCATCGGATAACATTTGAAGGACTTCTGAAATCTAATCTCTCCACGATGCACTTTCCCCTGATTATCCTTGGTAGGAAGAAACCGCATTAGGGGTAATTGGTTTTTGCGATAATCTCATTTGCCAGCCATTTATAGTACCTGTCAAGGGCTGAATCCTATTACAAAGGAAAGCCTTCTGAGGGTAATAGGCCTGGGA
Organism: Paroedura picta; assembly: GCF_049243985.1. Lineage (NCBI taxonomy): Eukaryota > Metazoa > Chordata > Lepidosauria > Squamata > Gekkonidae > Paroedura > Paroedura picta. The sequence goes on along the minus strand of NC_135369.1, from coordinate 179,710,214 downwards.
TCCATTGTCGAGAGAAATTTGCACAGAAAATGGAACAATGAAGAGTTCACTAGGAACAAGTTACCTCAGGTGAACAATGGGAAAACAAGAACGAGGGAAGGGGTGCGCTCCCATGTATGACGTCCTCTGCCCAGCTGAATGGGCCTAATCAATGGGGGTCATTGAGTTCCAGCAACTGATGGCCGTAGAGATTGCAGGCCTCCGCTTGTGAATCAATTTGGTCGTGCTTTGTTATGAAGACCTGAGGGCCTACTTTCCGGGACGCAAGGAGTGCCAAGGGAAGGTGGGCTGGAGGTCAGGGTTTCTGAGAGGGTCAGAGAGCTTCCCTCAGCCGAAGAAAAAATGGTTTCCCTCCCCACTTGGAACAAAACGCAAGGAGAACAATCCCCTTCTTTAGGGCGACTGTGGCAGCCCACTGGGTCAGGTTAAGCCACTCCCCCATCAATGTAAATTGTGACTTCAAGCGTTTGGATTAAGAAGGAGAGGAGAGTCAAAAAAATATCTACCACCCTCCACACTGTCAAGAGGAGTCCTTGAAACACACAGCTCGTGAGGTGGCGAAATTGTCCCTGTCACGGTATCGTTCTGATCTGAAAATGTACAGTTACTGGTGTAGAGTTAGGCCAGTAAAACACGTTAAGAACAGCAAATTAAAAGTTCTAAAAAGTAAGTTTTGGGGAGCTGGGACTGAACAAGAACTTCAAGCCCCTATTTTAGCCAGGATGGCCAATAGTGCTTAATTTCTTGATGAGTTCTAATTCAACATTTTCACATTGTGTATCAGTGGTTCTCAACCTTCCTAATGCTGTGACCCTTTAATACAGTTCCTCATGTTGTGGTGACCCCCAACCATAAGATTATGCAAGGGTTCTTTCCCAGAAATTAAACTGAAACTGACCAACGACATGAAGATGCATTGTTCATGATTGTATATAAATTGTTTTTTTTTCTGGGGTTTCTCAGTTCAGTTCTGCCTCTTGTCCCACCATGCTGATCTTGCTCTTTTCCACTGCTCCAGACAGACTCCTGCAGGACGAGCAGCCACAGTGGTGTAGCCCTCCACCCCAACCCTGGCCAAGCTGCTCGCCCTGCCAAGACCCCTGTGAAAGGTTCATTTGACCCCCAAAGGGGTCCCAACCCCCAGAATGAGAACCACTGCTGTATATTATCTTTGAAGGGTTTTTTTCTTGTACATCAGTCATTTTCAGGTCTTTAATACTATGTCTCCCACTGGTTTGTGGAGGATTTCCTGTGTTCAATTTATGTTTATAGATTCTCATACACAGTCACCAACATGGAGATAAATTCGGCATCTATTATTTAGTTTTACTTATTTGACAAAATGTATATGGCACCTTTCTGCCCTCACATAAGCTGCCAACAAATTAAAAACACATGTAATAAAATAGCCTCTTAAATAACAACAATATTTTTAAAATTAAAACCAGAACTAAAATACACATATTTTAACATATGTTGCTCCCTAAGCATATCAGGCTTTACAGTTCAAGACCAGCACCTTGAATTGTGCCCAGAAAGAGTTTGGGGCCCAGTATAGCTAAGCCAAGACTTGAATAATGGCTCCATATGATTTGGCTCCTCAGATTGTGTCTCTGTTGATTGTGTCTCCTCAGATTGTGTCTCTGCTACGACTTTTAGAGCTTTGAGATGAGGGACTCAAAGGACCACTTACTCCTGTGTGTCTGCAAAAGAATTTAGATCTTCCATAGAGGTCTTTCTTCAGATACCCATACCTAACCCAGAGGTGGTCCTTTCTCTGGTGACACCTTGACATGGAAGTCCCACCTTGCAATTCTTTTTCTGGCATGTCCCATTAATCATAGATAGCAGCAGCCCCAAACTTTTTTTGTTTACCCAACTTTTGTTTGACTATAGGGTTGTTGCTCTTGCTGGCTGCACATGGGGGAGTGGGGAATCAAGCCCGGCTCACCAGATTAGAGGTCTGCACTCCTACACCAAGCTGGCTCTCTCAGGTGCTGGGTGTATTATTAGCTGAGGTGTTGGGTGTATTATTAGCTGTAGTGCATTAGCTGAGAAGTAGGTGTATTAGCTGAGGTGCTGGGTGTATTATTTTTCAGATGAAGGACACAAGCCATTGATTCAATGTCTCCTCGGGCATTTGACCTCAAGCCACGTACAAGCAGGTCACCAGAACTTACTAGTCTTGGGGGTTCTTTCTAGGCTCTTAGTGCGTGAGTTCGCTGCAAGTTGAACCTCTGTGCAGAACTCGTGCTTCGGAGGGGTTGTGCGTTGTCCCTCTTCCTCCAGGATATGGTGAAACATGGCGGCCAGGTCTGCTTCGGCTACCATTGATTCCTTCCAGGAGGTGTCTTCTTCATCGCCTGGGAATTCGGCAAAGGTCTAAGGAGAGAGAATGCCTGTCAGCAAGTGGAACCATGTGTCTCAGTAAGTCTTACAGGTGACAGAAGAAGTTCCAATTAGAAGTTACCATTAAACATGAAGAGAAGTTCTTGTCTTCAGTGACTTTAATAATGAGCATCAAAACAAACCTAGAATCCTAGGTTATATCTAGTTTCATTGTGTGTCTTCCTCAGCTTTGTAATAATGACAGCTCACAACCAAAGTATTCAAGCAGAGCTCAAAATTTCTTGGAAACAGAACAGATATTACCTAGGATTCTATGCTTGTTTTGATGATTATTCTTCAAGATTCTGAAGACAAGACCTTTTCTTTGCAGTTAATGTTAACACAGGCTTTTTCAAACAGGGTTTCGTGAAGCCCTGCGGTTTCCCGACAGCCTTGGAAGGGTTTCCCAAATTAATTAACAGGAGTTAATTAATTGTGTGCATATCTTTAAAATGTGTTAAACGTTTATCAGGTGATATGACTATATAGCGTTATGTCAACACGTTTTCCCTCCCCCCAAAATAGCCAATGATGGACATGGAGGGGGTGGGAAGCAGAGGGACCCCGGGGTCCCAACCATATGCTGCACAATCGCATCACTTCTGGGTTTTCTCAAAGCATCTGCAAGTTGGTCACTTATCACTCCCCTCCTTCGCCTCTCCCTACTAAAACTATTAATTACCTTTTCCCCTCCCTACACAGGAGAAAATACTTCCTCCAATTCAAGAAGAAAAATTCCTTGGAGTGAGTAATAACTTTGTCCTGAATGGCTGTGGGAAAGTAACATTTGGGCAACAATGAGGTCACATAGCAACTTCCCTGTTGCACCGATGAAGACGCAAATGAATTGGCTGGAAACTAATGCAAGAGCTAAATGGCTCTTGGGGTCACTCTTGTGAGATTTTGGGGGGGAAAGGGCTGGCGTCCCAATCCTAATTAATCCAGAGAAGGAAATGAAATCCTGGAAGATTTCCCATTATACATTATTGGCTCTACACTCCGCTGGAGAATTATTATTTCTAGACCTTAAAGGGGAGGTATCTTGTAGACCAGTGGTCCCCAACCTGCGGGCCGCGGCCCGGCGCCGGGCCGCAAAGGCCATGGCACCGGGCCGCGGCTCCCTCTCCCCCCCCCCCCGCAGTAAAAAACTTCCCAGGCCGCAAGCTACTTACTGCAGGACGGCGGGGAGAGGGAATCAGGGCCGCGCCGCGCCCGCGCGGCCCGATCCGCGGGCGCGGCTCGCGGGTGCGGCCTGATGCCCTGCCGGTCCCCAGCCTAATAAAGGTTGGGGACCACTGTTGTAGACCATCCATCCTATGATACATATGCCTAACCAGGGCAAGTGATTAATTCTAAAGAGGCCTCTACATTTTACCTCTGCTTGAGTCACAGTCAATAATTTCAAACAATTTCTACTGGGTCCAACGTTTTGAAATTATTACTGATTTGTTCTATGTCTGGAGCTACCGGATGCTTAACAAATGTAGAAGGCCATTTGGCCAAAATGTGTTTGGTCAAGGTCGGACATGGTTCTTATCTGATATTATTGGCTAACTTTACTCTGTTTGTGAGGCTATCACTTCGGCCAAAAATCGTGTTGAATTATTTTGTAATAAATACATGGATAATTGTATACTTGAGTAGAACCTCAATTCTTAGGCCATGCATTTGTATTTCTTTAAGTTTTGGGCTCTTCGTTCAAGTTTTTTTGACGGTTAAGTTTTTTCTTCCTTACTTTCTGATTGGCCATGCCCCAATGTGACAGACAGGCCTCAGGAAGATCATCCAAAATTATAGAGGGCCCTCAGTTGACATAATATGTTCTAACATGAGAAGAAACCATAAATTCCACCCGTACTGTGACCCTGCTGTGTGGGGAAAGTACTATAATCTATAATTTCTTGCTTTCCAAGAGGTACTCTGGTCTCTGGCTAAACCACAGAAGGCATTCTTTGGGGGCACTCCAGGAAAAATGTAGGAAGATTTGTAAAACTGGCCATAGCATAGGTTAGTCTGCTTCTCTTACCAGCAGTAGGCTGCTACTGGCTCCCTTGTTCCACAGACTACATACTTTGGCTCCCCAAGCCAAAGGCAACCTCGAACAGGAGTAGGTGCTCCATACTGTTTCCTCATGTTGGAAGAGCTCACGTTAAACCTTAAAGCCTACTCTAGGGATCAGAATCTTGCTCTATGCTCACCTCCACTTAATGTCCGAATAGAAATGGAGCTACCAATGATAGAAGGCGTTCAGCAAATACCTGACCAGCTGAATTGACCAACCCTTCCTCTTTATCTGGGGAGTTACTGAAACTTCGTGATGCACCAAAAGGAACCAGGGTGGACAGAGGAAGAAGAAGAGTTGGTTCTTATATGCCGCTTTTCTCTACCCAAAGGAGTCTCAGAGCGGCTTCCATTCGCCTTCCCTTTCCTCTCCCCACAACAGACACCCTGTGAGGGAGGTGAGGCTGAGAGAGCCCTGATATTACTGAAGAAGAAGAAGAAGAGTTGGGTCTTATATGCCGCTTTTATCTACCCGAAGGAGTCTCAAAGCGGCTTCCATTCGCCTTCCCTTTCCTCTCCCCACAACAGACACCCTGTGAGGGACGTGAGGCTGAGAGAGCCCTGGTATTACTGCTCGGTCAGAACAGCTTTATCAGTGCTGTGGCAAGCCCAAGGTCACCCAGCTGGCTGCATGTGGGGAAGCGCAAAATCAGACTTGGCTCTCCAGATTAGAAGTCTGTACTACACCACTACACCAAACTGGCTCTAGAGAGGGTGGGAGTGAGTGACAAGCAAGCACAGGTAAACTGGCATCAGGGAAGGGATTCAGGGCAGGCCCCAAGTCACCGAGCTTATATTATCCTGAAGTCTTATTTGACTTTTGAATTGTGATAGGGTCTCAGTATTTACCTTTTTACTTGAAATAGGTCAAACAGAAAACAATAGATTATTAGACCATTACGTTTTCAGGGTGTTTTAATTTTTTTTAGTTGGTTTTTATACCCTGGTTTTCACTACTGGAAAAAGACTCAAAGCAGCTTACAATTGCCTTCCCATCCCCCCCCCCCCCTCAACGGACAGCACAGGAGACAGGTGGGGCTGAGAGGGCTCTGACGAGACTGGACAGTGAGAGCAGCACTATCAGGACTGTGACTAGCTCAAGGTTGCTGTCTGGATACGATTTAAGGTTTTGGTTTTGACCTTCAAGGCCTTAAGTGGGTTGGGACCCACATATCTGTGGGACCGCCTAACGCCCTATGCCCTCCGCAGGGCTTTACGTTCTGTGGGTGAAAATTTATTGATCGTTCCTGGCCCCAGGGAAGCGTGCCTAGCCTCAACCAGGGCCAGGGCCTTTTCGGTCCTGGTCCCAACCTGGTGGAATGAGCTCCCGGGTGAGCTGTGGGCTCTGCGGGAGCTTACGGTTTTTGACAGGCCTTGTAAAACGGAGCTTTTCCGCCCGGTTTATGGTTGAGGATGAGGTCCGCGAGGTAGACCTATGCCCCCCATCCAGGTATGAGTATTCATCTTACCTCCTTCCCCCCCAATAGCGGGGGGTGGGGAGGGGTTTTCCGCCATGTTGGGGATTATGTTTTAATTGGGGGCTTTTAACGAGGGTTTCACAAGCCAACTCGAGAGTGGCGGGAAATAAATATAATGATGATGATGATGATGATAATCATAATGATAATCATAATGATAATAATGTCACCCAGCTGGCTGCATGTGGAGGAATGGGGAATCAAACCCTTCTCTCCAGATTAGAAACTGCAGCTCTTAACCACTATACCAAGCTGCCTCTCTTAATTTAAAAAATCACACACAGCCTATGTTCTCTCAGAGGGAACCTGTGCTGGTCCACAGTGTAAGAGCTAGACTCAAACCCACTAGCAGCTTAGAGAACAACAAGATTTTCAGGCTACGGGTTTCCAATAGTCAATGCTCCCTTCATCAGATATCCGATTCTTGAAAATTTATATGAGCTTACACCTCGTAAATCAAACATTTTCAATGTGACACGTGTGATCTTTTGATTAAAATACTTTTAGAAGCCCTGCACATTCTAAAGCAGGGGTAATCAAACTGCAGGCCCTCCAGACGTCCGTGAACTACAATTCCCATGAGCCCCTGCCAGCATTTGCTGGCAGGGGCTCATGGGAATCGTAGTTCACGGACGTCTGGAGGGCCGCAGTTTGACTAACCCTATTCTAAAGCGCAAGGGATGACAAACACGCACACACCCAGCCCCAAACACAAGCCCGCTCCTCCTGGATACCTGAAGGCCTTCGCTGTAGGGTCCTGGCGAGAGCTGCACAGACTGCCGTCGCGACTGAGCAGAGTATTCAGAGTCCATTTCGAAGTCGAAAGGGTGGACAGACAGCAGGCGCTTGGTCTTGCGCATCTTAGGAAGCACAGAAAGCAGAAGGACCCTGATTTCGAGGAAGATCCCAGAGGGCAGTAAAAAGGATTCCACCAGAGCTCCTGCCAAGGGTGTTACGTATCCGCTGGAGACCAGGGCCCTGTGGGGGACCTTAATTTGTCCTGTAGGGCAGGGGTAGTCAGCCTGTGGTCCTCCAGATGTCCACGGACTACAATTCCCATGAGCCCCTGCCAGCATTTGCTGGCAGGGGCTCATGGGAACTGTAGTCTGTGGACATCTGGAGGACCACAGGTTGACTACCCCTGCTGTAGGGCCTGTAAGACACAGCTGTTCTGCCAGGCCTACGGTTGAGGCCTAGAAATGACATCAGCGTATGCTGGGCCCCCTGCCTAAAAATCTACCTATTAGTCAGACTCTCCAAGAAATGTATATGCCCCCCTCATCAGTTCAGTTTAGTTTGTTTAATTCCTTGTAAGAAGGAGGCGGCTTCTTGGCTTTTTATATTTCAAATTCAGATTTGAATACTATAATTTTGATTTTTATATTTTCGATTTAGAAGAAGAGTCGGTTCTTATCCCCCGCTTTGCACTACCCGAAGGAGCCTCAAAGCGGCTTGCAATTGCCTTCCCTTCCTCTCCCTACAACAGGTACCCTGTGAGGGAGGTTGGGGCCGAGAGAGCTCTAAGAGAACTGTCCTGTAAAAGCATCTCTATCAGGACTGTGACTAGCCCAAGGCCAACCAGATGGCTGCATGCCGAGGAGCAGAGAATCAAACCCGGCTTGCCAAATTAGAGACCCATGCTCTTAACCGTTACACCAGGCGGGTTTAATTTATATTGTACTTTGCTCTGAATCGTGTTGCGATCCAGCCTGAGCCACTTAGGAAAGGGTGAGATACAAGTGAAAAACCAAATTAACCCACAGCAATGAGCCCTGAACCAGCCCTGGAGTTTCAGGTCTGAATTAACTCTTGGTATTCTCTCCCAGGGAATCCTTTTTCTGAGTCCCAACAGTACAGCAGCAGCCGAGATCTGTTCCAGATGCATTTACGTTGAGCATGCAGAAACAAAATCATGGAAACAACGACAAAATAGAAGCCAATGAGATCAGAATCTTCACATTCAGAATCGCCAAGCGCAACAGGAGAGCCACTTCCCAAAGCTGGCAAAAGGGAGAGAAGGGGATCTCTTGACCTCTGCGACCCTGGAGTCCAGGAAAGCAGCACATCTTAGAGACTTACCCTCGCGTAACACTCAGCCTTCGCGCTATCGAGGATGTCATCGGGCTCTTCCTCCTCCTGGCGATCATTGCCCCTGTCATTTCCGTGGAGCTGGTAATCACCTGAGTCAGAGACACCAAAGGCAAGGGCCCTGATGGGCGTGTATCCTGCCATGCCATGTTCTCAACTGCTGAGCATGGAGATGGTTCAGTCCTCAGTGCCCCCCCCCCACTCAGGGTGCCCAAAAGCGGCTCCCAATGGGGCCAAGAGCAGTTTTTGTGCCAGTAGGACTGAGAAGTGAAGGCAGCTCTTTGCATCCCCATCAACACCGGTCTTCCCGATATTCCTATCTGCCACTGCAAGTAACCCCAAAGAGCATTTCTATCCGGGTGCAAACCCCACGGCCAGACTGCTCTCCCCTTTAAAATTGTTCTTTATTTTTAAGCCTTTCCTAAACATAGATGAATAAGAACGATGGGGGGGGGAGGGAATACTTGGAGCTATTACAAAATAGAGAAATGCAGGAAGGAGTCACTGCAATATCTAACACCAGTCGTTAGAGCTGCAATATCTGTCACTTAGAATGACAGAGAGCAATCGCACAAAACGATAACCCATAGAAAGTCATGATGATATCGAGCCTTGGGCCTCACCAGTGTATGTTTGTGTGTGTGTGTGTGTGTGCGCGCGTGCGTGTGCTTCCTCCCCCTGCCACTTGGGGGGGGGGCAAGGAAAGATCCCCAGCTACCCACAAAACTAAATTATTCCAGGCAGGGAATTCACAAGCAGAAGGTGAAAAGTTCCCAAAGGGAATTTGTCCATACTATCAAAATGCTATGGTCTGTGGGAGGGGGGGGGGAATGCTATACTTTTTTTCAAGCTGCAGTTCTCAACGGGGGTCGTATGGACCCCCGGAGGCATTGGCATGTTTGAAGGGGGCCACAGACTGAAAAATGTGAGAAGGGGAGCCCAAAGGGTTTATGGGGGGGGCTGGTAACTGCAGGATACAGCAGGGTGTATTTTGCCTCTTATAGGGTCAGGTCAGTTTTTATTGAGCTCCAAAGGGGCAGGGGAAGGGGAAACATTTATCAAACAAATTACTTACGTGATATCTCTCCATACAGCTTTCATTTTAAAATAATGAATAGGATAAGGGTTATAATCAAAGTATGAGCCTCTTGGGGTGCAGAGTGGTAAGGCAGCTGTCTGAAAGCTCTCCCCATGAGGCTGGGATTTCAATCCCAGCAGCCGGCTCAAGGTCGACTCAGCCTTCCATCCTTCCGAGGTCGGTAAAATGAGTACCCAGCTTGCTGGGGGGTAAACGGTAATGACTGGGGAAGGCACTGGCAAACCACCCCGTATTGAGTCTGCCATGAAAACGCTAGAGGGCGTCACCCCAAGGGTCAGACATGACTCGGTGCTTGCACAGGGGATACCTTTACCTTTACCTATAATCAAAGTAGATTGCACACAGGATGTTAACTTGGCTCATATTTCCATTCCAGAGCACAGAAACTTAGCCACAGGTATCACCGTTCTTTGGCCAGTCTCTGGTGTGAACATCTTTCCTCTGATATAGGTATAAAAAGCCCTTTTAGGGCTCTGCCACAGAAAGGATGGGAAATTCAAAGGGCGAGAGGGCCTTCCACAGAGTGCCTTACCGATTTCTTTCACAGGACTAATTTTTGTCTTTAAAGGCAACTTACGGTGAAGGTCCGGCAAGCTGTATACTCGGTCGTGAAGTCCTAGAAGAAGTTTGAGGGGAAAATATGTTTTTCAATGGTGCTGTGAGGGAGAAGCATGGAGAGAAACTAATAGGCATGGACTGATGACAGCTCACACTGACAAGCGGTCCAGAAGGGGCAAAACTAAGCCTAGCTCACATCTCTTATAGGCCCTAATGTGGGTGGCTCAGGCTAGCTTGATCTCAGTGGGTCTCAGAAGCTAAGCAGGGCCAGCCCTGGTTAGTAATGGGATGGGAGACCACCAAGGAAGTCCACGGTGGCTATGCAAAGAGCAACACTGTGGCTGGAAAACCCTATTGAAGGGATGGCCAATCAGTGGCTCTCCAGATGCCAGCAGGGGCTCGTGGGAATTGAGGTCCATGGGCCACCGTTTGGCCACCATAAGTCAGATGTGACTTGCATCACATTCTGCAACCTCCGGGGCCTCTTATAACTCTTTCTGACCCCTTTGAACCTGCTGCACTGGTCACCTGACAGCAAGCTATGACCAAGTGAACACAGCCGAAAAGATTCGCAGCAGGACTGGCCCGTCCCTGAGGCATCATGTCAAAGTCACAAGACATCATAGTCCCAATGTAGACCGCATTGGTCAGACCCCACCTGGAGTCCTGTACGTCAGAGGTAGTCAACCTGTGGTCCTCCAGATGTTCATGGACTACAATTCCCATGAGTCCCTGCCAGCAAACGCTGGCAGGGGCTCATGGGAATTGTAGTCCATGAACATCTGGAGGACCACAGGTTGACTACCCCTGCTGTACGTAGCCCCAGAGGCCTCCCTTAAAAAAAAATGGAGACAAAATTGAGAGGGTGCAGAGGAGCGATGAGGGTGATCTGAGCCCTGGGGACTAATAAGGAAAGGCTGAGGGACTTGGGAATGTCCAGCCTGGAGAAGAGGAGGTGGAGAGGAGACATGATGGCTCTCTTGAAGTATTTGAAAGTTTCTCACTTGGAGGAGAGCAGGGAGCAGTTCCTGTTGGCAGCAGAGGATAGGATCCCCAGTAATGGGTTTACACTACGTGTAGAACAATATCGGCTAACTATCAGGAAAATATTTTTCACAGTCAGCGTAGTTCAGCATTGGAATGGGCTGCCTAAGGAGGTGGGGAACTCCCCTGATTGGCCATCTTTAAGCAGCGTCTTGGCAGATACTTATCCTGGAAGCCTGAGGCTGATCCTGCACTGAACAGAGGGTGGGACTAGATGGCCTGGATGGCCCCTTCCAAATCTAGGGTTCTATTTGCCTCTGATGCAAGCAGGAGGACAGCTTTCGCCTTACTCATTGGCTGTGAACACCATTCATTAATCACACTTACATAAGACTTGGGATCCTGGGGTTCTGGCATCCATTCCTTTGGAAACGGAGGCCTGTCCCTAACAGGAAAGCCATGTTCTTTTACAGTGGCACCTTCGAGGGAGGGGCCGCCACCCTCCCAGAGCAACCTGAGCTGCCGGATGTCACAATACTACATTGAAAGTGAGGACAATTCACCGAAGCAGCTGCCAGAAGCGATTCAGGATGTGAACACTCAGCCATGATTTCCAAATGTCATCCAGAAAGGGGGGGAAGGGAGGAGTATGGGGGGGGGGGGGAGAGAGACTGGAAAACTGCCTCAGGCTGCCATCTATTGGCCAGGTGCCTTTCTGTTTTTTTAGATCATCCAGGATTGATGGGGAAAAAATGGAAGGGAATAAAATAGTTTCATCCAGGAGAAGAGAAGAAGAGCTGGTTTTTGTACTCCTACCTGAAGGAGTTTCAAAGCGGCTTACAATCGCCTTCCCTTCCTCTCCCCACCACAGAGAACATGTGGGGCTGAGAAAGCTCTGAGGGAACTGGGACTAGCTCAACGTCACCCAACAGGCCTCAGGAATCTAAAAGCGGCTTACAACAGACACCCTGAGAGGCAGGTAAGGCTGAGAGAGCTCTGAGAGAACTGAGACTGGCCCAAGGTCACCTAGCTGGCTGCATGTGGAAGAGAAGTGCGGAAGAGACTGCCACTCTTAACCACCACACTACGTCATCAGTCAACCTGGTATTTTAAGTATTCAGAAGCAGCAGCAGCAGCGTTGCTTTTTATACCCCACTTTTCACTACTGGAAGGAGTCTCAAAGCGACTAACAATCGCCTTCCCTTCCTCTCCCCACAACAGGCACCCTGTGAGGTAGATGGAGCTGAAGAGAGCCCCGACAGGACTACTCTGTGAGAACAGCTGTAATAGGACTGTGACTAGCCCAAGGTCACCCAGCTGGCTGTATTTGGGGGAGCAAGGAATCAAACCCAGCTCGCCAGATTAGAAGCCACCACTCTTAACCACTACACCAAGTTGGCTCTCAGCCTGTTGGCTTTGAGAACAATGTTGTTAATATTCCAGATATTAATCCAAATGTCTGGAAGGAGCAATGAACCTCAAGGCCCTTCAACTCGCCTAGCTGATTTCCATGGCCAACTGTGTTCCCCTGGGCTTGCCGAGCGACCATCAAAGGATGCAGCAAATAAGGAAAGGAATGGATTGGCAAAGCATGCAATGAACTGGAAAGAATGCAGAAACAGGCCCAGACAATCATACCATTCTGAAGAACATCCCCATGAAAAAAGTCACTGAAGACAACGGATTGGAGCTCAGGCACACAACCAGAAAGCCTCATCTAGCCTGTCTGCAGAGGGCTTCTGAAGGTCATGTTCCACCTGATCTTCATTCCAGCCAAGATAACAAAGGAAGGGCAAATGGTAGGACCAGGGACACTACATTTATCTGGCCAAGGAGAAACAATAGTTTCTGAAGGGGAATCAAAGCAAGGAGAAGAATCTTTTTATTGTGATGTATATCCTCCTTGATTTCTCCATTCCTGCCCTTGCTGCATGGCAGCCCCCATTGTGCAGAGAGGCTTGCGGGAGATGGCCAGGAAGAGCCCTCCGTGCTTCTGTCATTTTGCAGGATGCGTAAAGCAGAATTGAGCAGGAGGGCTGTTTTTAAAGGGATTTTGCAGCTGGAGCAGATCTGGAGGTCACTTCTGTGGGGGATTGGATTGTGATTTGAAGAAGAAGAAGAAGAAGAAGAAGAAGAAGAAGAAGAAGAAGAAGAAGAAGAAGAAGAAGAAGAAGAAGAAGAAGAAGAAGAAGAAGAAGAAGACGACGACGACGACGACGACTCCTGAGGGAGTCTCAAAGTGACTTACAATTGCCTTCCCTTACCTCTCCCCACAACAGACACCCTGTGAGGGAAGTGAGGCTGAGAGAGCCCTGATATTACTGAAGAAGAAGAAGAGTTGGTTCTTATATGCCCCTTTTCTCTACCCGAAGGAGGCTCAAAGTGGCTTACATTTGCCTTCCCTTTCCTCTCCCCACAACACACACCCCGTGAGGGAGCTGAGGCTGAGAGAGCCCTGATATTACTGAAGAAGAAGAGTTGGTTCTTATATGCCCCTTTTCACTATCAGAAGGAAGCTCAAAGTGACTTACATTCGCCTTCCTTTTCGTCTCCCCACAACAGACACCCTGTGAGGTGGGTGAGGCTGAGAGATCCCTAATATTCCTGCTTAGTCAGAACAGCTTTATCATTGCTGTGGCGAGCCCAAGGTCACCCAGATGGCTGTAGATGGAGGAGCAGGGAATCAAACCTAATTTGCCAGATTAGGAATCCGCACTCCTAATCACTACACCAAGCTGGCTCTCAACCAAGCTGGCTCTTGGACCATCCCCTTCCATATGTCCCTGTGTACCAGCTACGGTTGTCAAGCGGCCAGCTGTTGGCTATCCCACCACTTAGGATGGCCCATCTGGCATCGACCAAGCCTGGGTGTTTTTTTGCTTGTCTCCAGGTCTCTGGAATGGGCCTCCTGACGAGGTAAGGGGAAGCACTGTAAGGTTTGCTAGGGCTTTGCGAGGGCTTTTCAGCAGGTTTTAATGGAAGGCACCTTTGAACAGGAGGAGGGTAATTTTGACTAGGGCCAAAATTAACACCTACTGAGCTAACATCTGGCCCCACCCAATCTATTCATTGTCTATTTACCTATCTGTCAGAAGACTCCCAGACCAGCCTGATTTGGGGGGATAATTATAAAAATATGTTCTGTGGAGTTACCCCTTTTAATCTGTTTGTTACCTATTTAAAATTTAAATTAATCTTAAATCCAATTTTTTATTTGCTAACTTATTGTATTTTATCCATAATTTTGTATACCAACCTCCGCCAGATTGCTGGGAGGGTGGTGTAAAAATCAAATAAATAAATAAATAGGGGGGAAGGGGGGGATAGATTCAGGGTGGGTTATTGATGTGGAAACATCTACTGGTGCGGCTCCTCAAACGGATGTGACTACGGACATGATACCCATAGTCCTGCCCCAGGAACAGTAGGTGGAGAGCGCAGGCAGCCTCGAAGAACAAGCAGTGGCGGTGGCTGGTGAGCCCCAGGGCCAAGCCCAGTTCGTGGTGCCACTGCTGCCTGTCCTCCAAGGCTGCCTACGCCCTTTCATGTGGAGGAGCGAGGAATCAAACCTTTGTGCGGCCGGGCACCTGGACTCGCCAGCTGCCACTCCAGCAATTATGTGGGATGTTTCCACATAATGGCTAAGAATCCTGTTGCTGGCACTTTTATTTTCTATTTTAACTGGAAATATTTTTAATTACTCTGGTAAGCCATCTTGACATTGGGCAGAGTAATGAACACAGCAACAGTACACAACCTGATTGAACTTTAGATAAAGGTTGATTTAGGAACTAACATACTTGATAGTGTAGCATAAAAACAGAGAGAGGTCCCTGACTACTTCCCTAGCTGAGAGAGAGAGACAGTGAGACTGAGTACAATGCTTCTGAAAAGAAGGGGGGAACTGGCCCAAGAGTAATAACCTGGAGACGGACAAGGAACGACACTTAAAAGGAGAGGGAAGGTGCTGACTTAACTGTTCTAACTGCCTTATTGAGGCCCCCTCTTCTTCTTTGTACACCAAACACTGCCTTTTCCAACACTTGAACCACGAGAAAAAGGCAGGATATAAATGCTTTAATCAATCAATACACTAAATGTTCCTTGTGCATATCTTCTCCCTGGCTACTTCAATAACCTCTGTCATCATGACCCACTTTCTTCAGTATGATGTGTCATGCCCAGACAGCTTTAGAATCAGCAACGGTTTCCTGTTGGATAGCTTTCCAGCTCTGTAATCCTAGTGCTTCTGCACTTTGGTCTGACTGAGTTAACTTTCGTATTCTCTAATCTGCCTTGACTTTCAGTGAAAAAAGGAGAATAATAAATGAAAATAGAAGAAGAAGAGCTGGTCTTTTATACCCCGCTTTTTACTGCTTGAAGGAGTCCCAAAGGAACAACTTTCCTTTTCTCTCACCACAACAGACGCCTTGGGGCAATAGGGAGCTCTGAGAGAACTGCTCTGCAAGAACAGCTCTGACAGGATTGTCCAAGATCACCCAGGTAGCTGCATGTGGAGGAGAGAAGAATCTAACCCGGTTCTCCAGAGTAGAGGCTGTCTTCATCGTCTTTGCCATTAAAGTCAAAAAGAGCACGGACGTACTCGACTTCTTCCTGCCTCAATACCACATCGCTGTTATGCTTAGATTTTGACACAGGTTCTATTAAGGTTGTAGTGTCCAAGTAGTGTATTTTGTAGAACTCCAATAAAGCTGGCAGCGAGTCAAACTCTTGATCCCCTATCCGGAATTTAGAAGTATTCAACCCGGGGCTGCCGCCGCTGTTGACGATGTAGTGGGAGACGCATGAGCTCTCGGAGACGGGGAGGACGAAGTCGCCGGGGATGGTGCCCGAGTCGCACACCAGGAAGGTGCCGTGGCGCTGCCCCAGCAGGAGCGCCACCGCCACGGCACGGCTCAGGCGCCCTCAGTACCAGCCACTATGCCATGCTAGCTCTCATTTTAATAGTAGTGGTAAAAGTAGTAGCAGTAATCTCTCATATCCCATCCCCTGATATCACTACTGAATACAATTATTAGCTGTGTCATCCATTACTGGTCTGCGTACTTTGTTTTTACTTCAGCCGGTTTTTCCAGGGTGTTTATCTTGGCTTTCCCATTTTAAGTGTTGTCAAATTAGGCCTCTCAGCAGAAGTCTTTGCCTGGCTCTCGCTCCCCTTCTCAGTGTTCTTGTTAATAATGAACTTCAAGAGCTGCAGCCTCTGATCTGGAGAACCGGGTTTGTTTCCCCACTACTCCTCCATTTGCAGCCAGCTGGGTGACCTTGGGCTCATCACAGTCCTCTTAGAGCTGTTCTCACAGAGCAGTCCTGTCAGAGATCTCTCAGCCCCTCCTTCCTCACAGGGTGTCTGTTGGGGAGTGAGGAAGGGAAAGGTATTTGTAAGACATTTTGGGACTCTTTCGAGTAGTGAAAAGTGGGGTATAAAAAACCCTGCTCCTCTTCTTCTTATGCCCATGATAATTAGTTTGCTTCCTTCTCATACCCATTTGGCTGCATATGGAGGAATGGGGGAATCAAACTTTGCTTTCCACTTCTCCCTACTGCCGTACCTCTGCCTCTCTGCAAAAGTCTAGGTCAGTCTTTCTCAACCAGGATTTCGTGAAACTCTGGGGTTTCTGGAAAGGTTTCCCGAATGGGTGGGAGTTAATTCATTTTTATATTTAAAAAAAAATTGTTAAACATTTATCTGGTGATACAACCATATGTGATCATGTCGACCCCCCCCCCAAAAAATGGCCAATGATGGGCCTGGAGGGGGTGGGAAGGGGAGGGGCCCTGGATGGGCGTGTCCACAGCTCTGCTTCCCAACCATATTCTGCATGATCGCTCCACTGCTGGGGTTTCTCGGAGCCTGAAGGATGTTTCAGGGGTTTCTCAGTGGTAGGAAAGTCAAGAAAGGCTGGTCTAGGTGGTTCCTGAACAAGCACACAGCCAATCATAGAATCATAGAATCATAGAGTTGGAAGGGGCCATACAGGCCATCTAGTCCAACCCCCTGCTCAACGCAGGATCAGCCCAAAGCATCCTAAAACATCCAAGAAAAGTGTGCATCCAACCTTTGCTTGAAGACCGCCAGTGAGGGGGAGCTCACCACCTCCTTAGGCAGCCTATTCCACTGCTGAAGTACTCTGACTGTGAAAAATGTTTTCCTGATATCTAGCCTATATTGTTGTACTTGTAGTTTAAACCCATTACTGCGTGTCCTCTTCTCCGCAGCCAACAGAAACAGCATCCTGCCCTTCTCCAAGTGACAACCTTTCAAATACTTAAAGAGGGCTATCATGTCCCCTCTCAACCTCCTTTTCTCCAGGCTGAACATTCCCAAGTCCCTCAACTTATCTTCCCCAGGACAACTCTGAACCGGTGGAAAGGCTACTGTCCAGAATCCTGCAGCACTAAACATTCAGCTCATAAGCGACTGGCCTCTACAGCCAAGGGAACACAGAGTGGACTTTTCCATGGAAAACCTACAATGCCTTCCATTGACCTTAGGCTGATCTAGATCAGGGGCATCTTTTCCTTGCTGAGCAGGAGTGTCCTGCCTGTAAGCTCCCCAGAAGGATCTCACAGGCCCTTTATCAAAGCACCCCCCCGTCAGTGCTAAGTAGATAGATTTCAGCCCTGGATCACAGTTTGTGCCGAAACAGAACGTTACAAAATTGGGAGGAGTAGTGAACATCCCAGAAGAGAGAGTTCAACAAGATCTGAACGTGCTGAAAAATAGGCAAATGAGAACAAGATGCAATTCAATAAGGAGAAGTGCAGAGTTCTACTTCTGGGTCACAAGAATGAGAAGCAGGCATACTGGAGGGGTGATATACTCAGGGATAGCAGTTTGTGTGAATGAGATATTGGGGTATTTGTGGACTGTAACCTAATATGAGCAGGCCACACCTGGAGTACTGTGTGCCACTCTGGAGGCTTCACATCAAAAAGGACATGGAGAAAATTGAGAGGGTTCAGAGGAGGATGCTTTAGGATGCTTAGGGCTGATCCTGCGTTGAGCAGGGGGTTGGACTAGATGGCCTGTATGACCCCTTACAACTCTATGATTCTATAATTCTATGAAAGGGACGAGAATGATCTGGGGCCTGGAGACCAAGCCCTATGAGGAAAGGCTGAGGGACTTGGGAATGTTCAGCCTGGAGAAGAGGAGGTGGAGAGGGGACATGATGCCTCTCTTGAAGCATCTAAAAAGTTGTCACTTAGAGGAAGGCAGAGAGCAGTTCCTGTTGGCAGAGGAAAGGACACGCAGTAATGGGTTTAAACTACATGTAGAAGCGCCTCTAGTGGCGCAGAGTGGTAAGTGGCAGAAATGCTGTCTGAAGCTGTCTGTCCATGAGGCTGGGAGTTCGATCCCAGCAGCTGGCTCAAGGTTGACTCAGCCTTCCATCCCTCCGAGGTGGGTAAAATGAGCGGCTGGACAAATAATTATCATGGATGCTTGAAACTGATCCTGCATTGAGCAGGACTAGAAGGCCTGCATGGCCCCTTCCAACTCTACCGTTCTGTGATGACACAAGAACATAAAAACAGCTGTCTTGAATCAGTATAGACAGCGATATAACTCAATCTATCTTCTTCTATAGAAGAAAGTCGGATCCAGAGGGTCTGGGAGATCTAACATCCCACTCTGGAGTATTACGCTGTTAAAGACACCCTTAGGCATCCAGCTGGCTGGTTGCTATAGCCCTGATGGTCCTTCTAGAACAGGGGTAGTCCACCTGTGGTCCTCCAGATGTCCATGGACTACAATTCCCATGAGCCCCTGCCAGCAAATGCTGGCAGGGGCTCATGGGGATTGTAGTGCACGGACATCTGGAGGACCACAGGTTGACTAGAACACCACCATCCTCGTTTTGGAACGAACGTTCACTTTTTAACATTCGTATTATGGCAGACAGCTCGATGCCATTCAGGTTTTCCAAACCACACACCGCGAGTGATTAATTTCTGAAAAGAGGGGAGCTGGGACCAGGGCCAGGCTGGCAACCGCGCTCTTTGGTTTGGTTTGGAAGCCAAGCCACTTATTCATACATGTGGGAACAGACCGTCGTTACTCAGACATAATTTTGGTCACTGCAGAGACAGCTAATGTGGCGCTTAGTCCTGGGTGGAATCTTCAAAGAGGGATCTCAGATCTCTCAGAAATGACGGGGAGGGTCTCACCAAGTCCCTGGCCGGTCCCACGCGAGGCGGGGTTCGTCTTCTGCCCACGCGCCATCCTCCCGTAGAGAGAACGCATCACCTTGGCGCTCCCAAAGCGTCTGAACCGGGACCGCACGTGTTCGTAGTACCACTCCAGAGACCCAGTCTTCGCAACTCTGCCCAAGAAAGAAAAGGTGGTGTAGAAGAAGAGTTGGATTTTATGCCGCCGCCCCCCACACACACTTTTCACTGCCCAAAGGAGTCCCCAAAGTGGCTTACAAACACCTTTCCCTTCCTCTCCCTGCAACAGACACCCTGTGAGGAAACTGAGGCTGAAAGAGCTCTGACAGGACTGCTCCGTGAGAACAGTGCTATCAGGACTGTGACCGGCCCAAGGCCACCCAGCCGGCTGCATGTGGAGGAGCAGGGACTCAAACTCAGCTCGCCAGATCAGAAGCTGCTGCTCTTCGCCCCTACTCTACGCTGGCTTTTCAGGAAAAAAAGAGGGCAAAGGTTTGACAGAACCCCTGCATCGAACCCGGGCTCCTACCTGGATAAGCGGCAAGGGTCGCACACCCACCCTTGCGCCTTCTTATTGTACAGGCTGCAGTTTTTGCAGGTGTAGAGGTGGCAATCCAAGCACTGGCATTTGCTGTTCACCAGGAACCTGAAGGGCTGGAGGCAGTGGATGCAGTGCGTGTCGTTGAGGTGAGACTGGCTGGACAACAGTTCCCGCTTGGAGCTCTCTTTTTCAATCTTGCCTTTCAGTTCCCTTGGGGGGGGGGGGGGGAAGAAGAAGAAGAAGAAGAAGAAGAGAGAAGAGAGAAGAGAGAAGAGAGAAGAAGACAGAAGAAGAGAGGAGAGAAGAAGAAGAAGAAGAAGAAGAAGAAGAAGAAGAAGAAGAAGAAGAAGAAGAAGAAGAAGAAGAAGAAGAAGAAGAAGAAGAGTTGGTTCTTGTATGCCGCTTTTCTCTACCCGAAGGAGGCTCAAAGCCGCCTTCCCTTTCCTCTCCCCACAACAGACACCCTGTGAAGTGGGTGAGGCTGAGAGAGCCCTGATATCACTGCTCGGTCAGAACAGTTTTATCAGTGCCATAGCAAGCCCAAGGTCGGCTACATGTGGGGGAGTGCAGAATCGAACCTGGCGTGCCAGATTAGAAGTCTGCACTCCTAACCACTTCACCAAACTGGCTCCCATCCTCTGCCGCAAACGATGTTGGCCCAGAAAACACAAAACAACAATTAAAGTCCCTTCCAGGCAATTCAAGGAAGAATTTGCAACACAGAACTTCAATCAATATACGCTGGTGCAGGTAGAATGTGTTCTCCACATTTTCTTGGCCTTATTCATTCTCCAAATCTTATGGCTCAATATTTTCCTAACATAACAATTCCATCTTTTCGCAGAGCATTTATGTTAGCCAGGTTTAATAGATCCCCTTCAGCAATGGTTGTGGACAGATACAGGGGCGTTCCTTTGTAGTTCTTGTTGCAAAGAACCAGATGCGATTCACCATATCCTTTTACCTTGTATTAACTATGACCAGCTATGTCAGCCTTTCTCAACCTTTTTACTGTTGAGAAACCCCTCAAAGATTCTTCAGGCTTCGAGACCCCCCAGAAGTGGTGTGATTGTGCAGAATAGGGTTGGGAAGCATAGCTGTGGACACGCCCACCCAGAGCCCCTCCCCTTCCCACCCCCTCCGGGCCCATCACTGGCCATTTTGGGAGGGATGGGTGGGTCGACATGACCATATATGGTCACATCACCTGATAAATGTTCAGTAAATAGGTAAAAAAATAATTAACTCCCATCCAATTTGGAAACCCTTCCAGGGTTGCCAAGAAACCACAGGGTTTCTGAGAGCAGGTAAATCCCCTGAAATTTCTGTGTTCATATCAACTGTAATATCACTTAGGTCTAAAAGGCTAAAACATTGAGGGACTTGCATTGTTGTCCTCTCTTAATTATTTATTTTAGTTCACTGATATGTTTTACTGTATATTTTAACCTGTATGATTGGCCCAAGGTCACCCAGCAGGCCTTGCATGTCTTAAAGCTGCTTACAATCACCTTATTTATTTATTTATTATATTTATATACCGCCCTCCCTCCCCACCTCAGACCCCTTGGGAGGCAGGTGAGGCTGAGAGAGCTCTGAGAGAGACTGCTCTGTGAGAACAGGACTATCAGGACTCTGACTGGCCCAAGGTCACCCAGCTAGCTGCATGTGGAGGAGCAGGGAACCAAACCTGGCTCGCCAGTTTAGAAGCTGCCATTCTTCACCACTATACCAAGCTGGCTCTCTTATGAAGGTTCTGTCTCCCTCTTAATTTCTCTACACGTAGAATTTGCTCACCTCATATTCCTTAAGGCTAATATTTATCTCCGAATCAGACTCACACAGAGCTGGAAGAGACCACAAAGGGCCATCCAGTCCTTAAAAATCACAGACTCCTGACAGTCCTGACCACTAAATGCTACTCCAGATGGGTGGGTGTGTTTTTTTTTTTTTTTTGTTACAATACAGATTTTTGTATTTCTCCTGGGTGACAGTTGGGGTTGGGCTTTTGGGAGACCATGAGGGAAAGGTTTCCACAGCGGAGTAATAGAAGCCACTCAGAAAACCTGAGTCAGGCAGGATTGGTACATTTGGTTTTTCGATTTGTCAGACATCAACGGCGAACATGGGTGGGAGCGGAAAGCCATACATTACTGGCAAGCCGTTATGGAATTCTAGTAAAACTCATATTCATTGTTGAGAAAGGGGGGGGGGGGGAAGAAAAGATTATGGGGTTCCAGTGCAGCCCTTAATGCTCAGTTATGTTCTGGCTTATTTTCTAAAACCACAGTTCTCAAAACAAGAGGAGGACAAGGTTTGGGTATTTGTCTTTCAGGACCGATTCCTGGAAGAACAACCCTTCTTAGCATGTACATGGCACTTGAGTGCTTCACAGACACCAGGGCAGTCAAACTGCGGCCCTCCAGATGTCCATGCACTACAATTCCCATGAGCCTCATGGGGATTGTAGTCCATGGACATCAGGAGGGCTACTGACTACCCCTGACATACACCATCTTGTCATCAGACTTAGAACTTGAGTTGCCAGGACCCCCTTGGCTCCCAAGAAGATCAGGGGGGGGGGAGGACTCCTGGAGTTTTGGGGCTGGAGACTGGGGAAGACCAGAGCCAGTTTGGTGTAGTGGTTAGGAGTGTGGACTTCTAATCTGGCATGTCAGGTTCGATTCTGCGCTCTCCCACGTGCAACCAGTTGGGTGATCTTGGGCTCGCCACGGCACTGATAAAACTGTTCTGACCGAGCAGTGATATCAGGGCTCTCTCAGCCTCACCCACCCCACAGGGTGTCTGTTGGGGGGAGAGGAATGGGAAGGCGACTGTAAGCCGCTTTGAGCCTCCTTCGTGTAGGGAAAAGCGGCATATAAGAACCAACTCTTCTTCTTCTTCTTCTTCTTCTTCTTCTTCTTCTTCTTCTTCTTCTTCTTCTTCTTCTTCTTCTTCTTCTTCTTCTTCTTCAGTGGTGTACGATGCCAGAGTCCACCCTCCAAAATCTCAATTTTCTCCGTCCTGTCTTTCTCATCCTGTCTTTCTGTCATCTTCCTGTAGGTTTCCAGCCCCACCCCCCCTGGAATTTGGCAACCCAGCTGGCTGCATATGGAGGTGGAGTCAGGAATCAAACCCAGCTCTTGAGATTAGCGTCTGCTACTCTTTAATAACTTCAACACACTGGATCTCAAGATGGAGCGGGGATCAAGAGGAGGAGGGCCAGAGCCCAAGGTTACAGAGCAGGTATATATGCTAGTACCCATTTTGGATGTTTTTTTAAAACTAAAAGCCCTTTTCTTTTACAGGGTAACAGGGCTCTCTCCAGGTGCCATTCTGACCGTACCCCCCTTTGCAATATCATAGAGAGGCCTCCATGGTACTGTATGGTACCTTGGAACCGTGGATGGGAAACCCTGGTTAAGATAACTGGGCTTTGGACAGTGAGGTTAGCAAATAAATGATGCCTGATTGAACAAGGTAGGTAGAAAACTTCATTCTTAATTCCTTTTTTTCTTATTTTAAAGAAAACAGTCTTGTTTTTGTCAAATCACAATCAGACAGTTACCAGACCCCTATCCAGAACGTAATTCCTTCCCTTACACTCCTTTTTCTTGGGTCCCTTTGGGCCAATATAAACATATTTTCTCCTTTTTTTCTGTGGGAGTGGATAAGAAATCCAGGTATTCCTAGTAGGCCTCTAAATTTTCAAGGATACTTTTGCTTTTCATTTATTTATGTTCTAACACCACTATAATTTAATTTAGAAGAATACCCCTGATGCCGCAAATCCAAAAAGGACTCCTTTATGGTTTAACAGGTTTATTACGGCATAATTAATTCTCCATTAATCTTCTTAGCCACAACACTGTAAAATCCAACTGAAACAAAACCCCTAGAATCAAGGATGCTATCTGAAAATTAGGCTGGCCCAGCTGAATCTCAGTTAACTCTCTGGGGTATTTGTTTGTTTCTTTGCTTTAAAATCTCTACTCTTTATGATTTTCAAAGCTTACTTATTGCACGTCTGGCTAGAAAACCAGCAAATTGCTGGCCTTCCTGAATCGAAATAGTGGATGCTCTGCACAAAATTCCCTGCATAAAGATTTCAGGGGCTTCACACCAGGGTGTAAACTGCATGAAGCTTTTATTCCAATCCCAGGTCAATTCAGTCCCTGCTGTCTACACAGAATGTGATTTCTGTTTTGATTTGGGGTGATTTAAATTTTCCTTCTGCAACAAGCAGGATTGATCCAGAGTGACCCTACCTTTATTTTGCAATATCTTAGAGTGCTTTTAAGATTCAGACTGAGAAAGCAAGCTGTTTTGAATCTGGGCTCTCCTCCGTGGTAGAGACGCCCTGATTGGCCAAAGGCGCCCATGTGACAAGCTTGCCTTAAAGGAGAAGCCCCTAATTTCTCTCAACTTATGTTGGCCTTGGATTTTTTTCCTTCCTCCTCTGCTGTTTTCCAATCCTCTCCCCCTCCCTTCAAGAAAAGAAAGAGGCTGTGATTGCCCCCCCTTTTTTACTCAGACCAGCTGAACATGGGGATGTTCAGGGGAGAACTTCCTCCCCATGCACCGCTCCTTCCAACGCACAATCAGCATACACAGACAACAACATCCGATGTTAGCGGAGGTGAAAGGGCTACATCCAAATATCAACAGTCACAATGTGTGGGGATCTCCAGATGACAGAGATTAGGTCCCCTTGAGAAACTCTTTGGAGGGTAGACAATATAGCATTACACCCTGGTTTTGACAATCAAGTGCCCTTTGGACCGAGAGGACTGGCCTCCAAATTTCAAGATGAGGATCTCAGCCTCTCGGTGACCATACTGAAAAATGCATGTACAAACAGCGACCCAGGCAGGACTTTTGACACGTGGCAACAAAAAACGCATTCCAATTAGCCCTTAATCAGAGCGAATACTTTTAGGCTTGATTCAGCAAGCACAAGGCTGGCCAGTTTATCCGATAGGTTTCTGTTTGCAGTCGGGGCAGCTAGAAATACACCTCATCTTCTGTTTGCCTTTGGGGAGATGGTTAACGTGTAATGTTTGGTTTGTAGGATGGGCTCCCCGAGGGCGTCTTTTACGTGTAGGTGGGGCTGGACCTTTTTTTCCACATGCAGAGCAATTAACACGGCTCCTGTGGCTCATTCACTAATCACACCCCGCTGGAACGGTGCAGGAATGAGAGGCTGGTGTGTCACATAGGGACTTGGCTGGTCAGAAGAGAGCTGATTGTTCTGGCAGTTTCAGACCAGGGTTAGGCATTTGACCGGAAAAGTTTAGGGAAAGGAGCAGCACAATTACATATGGATTCAGGCAATCCAATCTTCTGCCCAGCCTGATTTTCGCCTGCAGAAGCTATAAGGCAGGGCTGGTCAAACTGTGGCTCTCCAGATGTCCATGGACTACAATTACCATGAGCCCCTGCCCACATGGCCACAGTTTGGTCAACCCTGCTATAAGGTATAAAACCTATACAGATACTCCATTTTATTTTACTTTTATACGTATCAAGGCTCTGGAGTTAGAAGAAGAAGAGTTGGTTCTTAAAGAAGAAGAGTTGGTTCATAAAGAAGAGTTGGTTCAAAGCGGCTTACAATCACCTTCCCTTTCCTCTTCCCACAACAGATACCCTGTGAGGGAGGTGAGGCTGAGAGAGCCCTGATATGACTGAAGAAGAGTTGGTTCTTATATGCCACTTTACTCTACCCAAAGGATTCTCAAAGCGGCTTACAATCACCTTCCCTTTCCTCTCCCCACAACAGACACCCTGTGATGTAGATGAGGCTGAGAGAGCCCTGATATTACTGAAGAAGAAGAAGAGTTGGTTCCTATATGCTGCTTTTCTCTCCCCAAAGGATTCTCAAAGCGGCTTACAATCACCTTCCCTTTCCTCTCCCCACAACAGACACCCTGTGATGTAGGTGAGGCTGAGAGAGCCCTGTTGTGGGAAGAGGGAAGGAAACCAACTCTTGTTCTTCAGTAATATCAGGGCTCTCTCAGCCTCATCTCCCTCACAGGGTATCTGTTGTGAGGAGAGGAAAAGGAAGGCAATTGTAAGACGCTTTGATACTCCTTTAGGTAGAGAAAAGCGGCATATAAGAACCAACTCTTCATCTTCTTCAGTAATATCAGGGCTCTCTCAGCCTCCCCTCCCTCACAGGGTATCTGTTGTGGGGAGAGGAAAGGGAAGGTGAATGTAAGCCACTTTGAGACTCCTTTTGGTAGAAAAAAGCAACATATAACAACCACCTCTTCTTCTTCTACCTAAAAAGTAGCCTGAAACAGTGTGTTGTGTGTGTGCGCATGTGTGTGCACATGCACACAAGCACATGACTGTGGTTGTGCACACATCACTTCTCCCACCCCCCCTCCAATCTTGAGTCGCATTCAGTGTAAAAAGTAGAGCTCGATTTTGTACATTAAATAGGGCAAAGAGGGGAATTGTACCAATGCAGCTCGCGACCATCATGTGACATCTCATCGGGCCCTACAATTTGCAGAAAATCTGCTGCTATCTCAAACGTACAGACGCGCCCAGAAATTCTCATAGCAGGCAGAAATCGGGCAGCTCTAAATGTCAAACTGTCCATTAACTTTTCTTTTCCCACTGCTGATTAGCCGTCTGGATACTGGCTTGCACAGATCAAAATGCATCCTTTTTTTTTTTTGTCTTCAGATTTTTGTTCCCCTTCAATTATCTGATCAAAGCGCTGGCATTGTTGAGAGCTGCTAGTTTCATAAGTCACAAGGGAAAGCCTTTCCTTTATCGGGTGAATCAGTACAGAGCGTTTCCAGAGCCAACGAGCAGAAAGAACCACAACTAATCCCTGTCACAGTTAATCACAGTCGACCACATTCAGGCCCTGATTCAAAATTCCAGCAAATCCTACAAGATATTTTCTGCTTCTTCACTAGCCCAGGATTTGAGGCTACATTTTTGCTTTTGTTTCTTGACAGAAAGCTGCCTTTCCTCGTATGTATTTTACTTCTGGCTTCACATTGGTTTTGCGATGGTTGTATAATGTCCTTGCCTTGCCTTTCTTTGGGCCATCCTGGCATAACTTCTTCTCTTTTTCATCCCGGAGGCTGCTGGGAATCCGTCTGCACAAATCCTAGCGTGGCTTTTCTCCATATTGCCTCTATAAAGAGGCAAAGGACTTGGCCTGCTTGTCAGTATGAGGGGAATCAAATCAATGTGTGTAATGGGAGAAAGAAATGGGTGTAGTGCCGACAAGTCTGATGGGAGAAATTATTATTTTTATTATTATTAATAATAACAAAAAAAACGTTAATAATTTCTTTTATATGCTGCCCTTTCCAATGGTTCAGTGTGGCTCACAAGTTTCAGTTTTGGACAGTTTTGGACACCCCGGCTGAAGAGGGATGCAGACAAACTGGAGCGTGTCCAGAAGATGGTGAGGGGTTCGGAAACCAAGACGTATGAAGAAAGGTTGGGGGAGTTTGGTCTTTTTAGCCTGGAGAGGAGACGACTGAGAGGGGAATTGATAACCATCTTCAAGTATTTAAAAGGGTGCCATATAGAGCAGTGGTCCCCAACCACCGGGCTGTGGCCCGGTGACGGACCGTGAAGGCCTTGGCACTGGGCTGCGGCTCCCTCTCCCTGCCCCCCCTGCAGTGAGAAACTTCCCAGGCCGCAAGCAAATTGGCCGCCAAAGCAGCCGATTAGTTTGCGGCCCGGCAAGCTTCTTTCTGCAGGAGGGGGGGAGACAGAAGCGCGGCCGCGAATGCGCATGTGTGGCAGGCCTGCACATGTGCGGACCTGCCGCACATGCACATTTGCGCATGGGCTGCCGCACATGCGTGGTACCCGGATCACCCTCCCCCCCACCGGTCCGCAGGCTGAAAAAGGTTGCGGACCACTGATATAGAGGATGCAGCAGAGTTGTTCTCTCTTGCCCCGGAGGCACGGACCAGAACCAATGGGATGAAATTAATTCAAAAGAAATTCTATCTAAACATCCGGAAGGAGTTCCTGACAGTTAGAGCAGTTTCTCAGTGAAACAGGCTTCCTCGGGAGATGGTGAGTTCTCCATCTTTGGAAAAAATTTTTTAGCCTTGGGGACCTTTGGAACACTGAGAGAGTGGGGAGGGAGACAACCACAAAATGGATGCCACAAAAGTTGGAGCCAGTGACAAAATGGCTGCTACACACACAGAGGAAACACGCGACATAAAGGACAATTGTTTAAAAATACACTGGGAAAGAGAACAGAACTGACACTGTGGGGTCAGCTGTACCCAATCAAAATTCCTGCTGGGCAGAAGCCCCACCTGGGCTGAATCTGCACGGAGCTTTTATTCCAATCCCAAGTTGATTCAATCCCTTACGTCTCCACTGAATGTGATTTCCATTTTGATTTTGTCAGATTTAAATTTTTCATCTGCAACAAGCATAATTGATCCAGAGTGACCCTATCTTTCCCCCGCGATATCCTGGAGTTGATATGACCCTCGATATTTGGAAAATCAGCATAAGAAAGCATGCAGCTCTCGTCTTGCTGCTGAACCTCCGTGGGAGAAAAGCCCTGATTTGCCAAGGCTTCAGTTCAAAGGCTTCCTTGTTCCCAGTAAGTGCAGATTCAGCCCTGGTCTCTTTAAACCCATCTGGTGAACACATGTTCGGGACCTGTGACCTACATATAATTCATTGGGAAATCAATATGTAAACCTTCCTTTAACTTTTTCAGAATAAAGGGTAATTCCTGGAAATGGAGGGGAGGCAGCACAGTATAGCCCGATCTCATTAGGTCTCAAAAGCTAAGCAGGGTAGATTCTTAGAAGAGAAACCATCAAGGAAGACTCTGCAGAAAAAGGCAATGGCAAACTGCTTCCACCATTCACTTGCCTTGCAAACCCCTTGCTGGGATCACTAGAAGTCCGCTGCAACGTAGCATTTTACAGACATACAATTCCTTCCATGAGAGATTCATGAATCATGATTGTCACCATCAACCCATGAAGAAAACAACCATCAATACTTAAGACTGATTCATTCTTCTCTCCCCAGACAGGTGGAATTCCAGCATCAGACCACGAATTGGACAGGAAAGCCAGAAGCTGACATGGAAACAAGATGTCCGCGACACAGAAATGGGGAAAAGAGACCAGATCGAAAGGAATAAGAAAGACAGAGGACAAGGTGGCTGAGGGGTGCTGCAGAAGGCCTGAAGTGGAAAGGGAGCAAATTTCACAAGCGTCCCAGTAGAGTTCTGCTGCCAAAGGTTATAGCCTCGAGCAGAAATGTCTGACAGGAATGGAGAAAGAGTCTGGAAAAGCTTTCCTGGAAGAAAGGGGGTGTCTAAATTCATGAAAGGCCAAAATGGCTCCCAGCCACTGGAGCAGTTCTGCAGCTAATTTCTTCCTCCCAATAAAATCCAGATTCAAGCTTAGACAGTGTGAGTGGACCTCGAGTAAGAGGAAGCTGCAGTGTGGACGGGATGTTCTCTTCAAGTTCAAACAGAGGGGATAAGCCTGAGGAGATCATTATGGCCTAATTCCGTGCTGAAAAGGTATCTCCAGCTGGACCGCTCATGGTACAATCGGCTCACCAAGGACACAGGAAAATGTTTTTCCTCTGATTGTGGATACCGTAAAGCTATTAATGTACTCTTTGAAGGAGGCTCCCATTTTGATGAATCACTTTCTACCTCATCCCTCAAAATAAATAATTCCTTGAGCAAGGAACAAATTAGTCCCCACTGCTCTAGCCGAGGAATGTGCTCCCTTCCCCCGATTCAGATCCTTGTCTTAGTTTAAAATGCAGACTGGATTTTTTTTTAATGTAGCTTTTTGTTAATGGTTGGGCAGCTTCTGTCTGGTAAAAGCATCTGATTCCATCACGCTAATCCAATCTTTTTTAGCTTTTATACTGTTGAGAAACCTCTGAAACATTCTTTAGGCTTCGAGAAACCCCGGAAGTGGCACAATCATGCAGAATATGGTTGGGAAGCAGAGCTGTGGACACGCCCACTCGGGGCCCCTCCCCTTCCCACGCATTCTAGGCCCATCATTGGCCGTTTGGTGAGGGGGGTCAACATGACCATCTATGGTCATAAAGGTAAAGGTATCCCCTGTGCAAGCATGTCTGACCCTTGGGGTGACACCCTCTAGCGTTTTCATGGCAGACTCAATACGGGGTGGTTTGCCAGTGCCTTCCCCAGTCATTACCGTTTACCCCCCAGCAAGCTGGGTACTCATTTTACCGACCTTGGAAGGATGGAAGGCTGAGTCAACCTTGAGCCGGCTGCTGGGATCGAACTCCCAGCCTCATGAGCAGAGCTTTCAGACTGCATGTCTGCTGCCTTACCACTCTGCGCCACAAGAGGCTCTTATCTATGGTCATATCACCCGATAAATGTTTAACACATTTAAAGTACATACTAAAAAATAATTAACTTCCATTCGGGAAACCCTTCCAGGGCAGTCAAAAAGCCCCAGGGTTTCAGGAAACCCTGGTTGAGAACGCCTATGCTAATCAGTCCCTTCTGAAAAAAGCAATTAGCTGACACTCTGACCAACTGCTTTGCCCTACTTTTCCAGTGCTCCAGATCTTTTTTGAGGCATTTGTGACAATTCATTGATGTTAAGGTTGCCATGTCCTCTGATCCAGGCAGTGGTCCCCACTTTCCAGATGATCCTTGACTCCCTAACTTCCCCCAAACTTATCCCAAACACCTGGACGTGATGTTGGCACACTAGGGGGTGTGTGTGTGTGTGTGTGAGACACAGTCTGTTTTTTAGGCAAAACTCAATGGTACAAGCAATTCTACCATAGAGTTTTGCCCCTTCCCCCAATCTTTCCAATGTATTGATGTCACTTCCGGGTGACCTCAGCACGTCACACAGCACATCACCAGAAGAATGTATCAGGTACGCAAAGGCAGGGGTAGTCAACCTGTGGTCCTCCAGATGTTCATGGACTACAATTCCCATGAGCCCCTGCCAGCAAATGCTGGCAGGCGCTCATGGTAATTGTAGTCCATGAACATCTGGAGGACCACAGGTTGACTGCCCCTGCACTAAGGGATTCAGCAAGGCTAGTAACCATAGGCTGTCTTGGAGGTCCTTAAGTCATAGGGCTGCCGTAAGTCAGGAGTGACTTCACAGCACCTAGCACACATAAGGGACTTGGGATTTGTTTCAAATCAACTCTGTTCTGTCCAAAGAAAAATTCTAACAAAAGAATGGGTACACTGGAAAGACTACTCAACAGCCTCCCATATTAGTCAAGCAAATGCCCCTTTAAAATGTGCTATAGAAACAGATTAAAAAGAACAATCGTGAGCAGTCTACTCAGATCTAAGCCATGTTTCATTCAATGGTGCTTACTCCCGGGGAAATGTTCTCAGGACTGCACTGCAAGTGTCTGAAGGTAACCTCAGTGTTGCAAAATAGTGCCTAGAAAAATTATGTGAAAGGATGAAGGGGCTTCTTCCTCCCATTACTTGGGACCATGCAGTTGAGTGCAGGCACAAATGGCCAAAGGGTGGCTCTCCAGATGTCCCTGGACTACAATTCCCATGACAGCAGTGCTGGAGAGCCACTGTTTGGCCAGCCCTGTTGTATAAGATTTAATATGACAGCTATTTGTGGACCAAACAAACCTGCCCAAGACTATTCACTTCAATAAAACTATAGTATTACAGAAAGACAGCAAATATGGTGATGGTAATACCCAATGTAGATGATAATCCACGACCTCTTCAGTGGCTAATTTTTATGCATTTAGGATCAGTCGTTCAATGGTAAGGGGAAACAGCTGAAGTTACGCAAGACCCCTCCCTCCTCAATACTCTCTCTCTCTCTCTCTCTCTCTCTCTCTTTCTCTCTCTCCATCCTAGGAAAAGCCAAATTCTGATTTCCAATCCACTTACTCCAAACGTTCTTCCTCTTTCTTACGTAGGTCAAAGTCCCGGTGAATCACTTCCCAAACATGCTTGGCTTCTTCATCGGTCAGTTTGGAGAGATCCAGTTTCCTCCCCATCTTGGGAAAGCAACGTACCTGAGAAACAAGCCACAAAAACCAAACAGATCATAATCAGAGGTGCTATTCCAAAACCCTCTGGTTCAACTGCCAAGGTTTCAGGTTCTTAACATGTGCCACGACATACAGAATTCAAGGGCTGCTGCCGGCCATCGGTACATAGTACATTACACACAATGTCCGCATTTTCTTAGCACTGTAAAAATTACAATTTTGATTAGTGAAAATGACAAAACTTTTACACTCTCCAGATTCTTGCCATGAAATGTACATGCCAGGCATTTCGCTGACACAAGGAAGAGCTACGTGGCTCCTCCTTCTTTCAACGTCACAATATTTAATACACCTACCTTTGGGCCAGGGGTCAGGTTAATGTGGTAGAGCCGAATGGAGTTAGAAGAAGAAGAGTTGGTGCTTATATGCCGCTTTTCCCTACCCAAAGGAGGCTCAAAGCGGCTTACAGTCGCCTTCCCATTCCTCTCCCCACAACAGACACCCTGTGAAGTGGGTGAGGCTGAGAGAACCCTGATATCACTGCCCGGTCAGAACAGTTTTATCAGTGCCGTGGCGAGCCCAAGGTCACCCAGCTGGCTGCATGTGGGGGAGCGCAGAATCGAACCTGGCATGCCAGATTAGAAGTCCGCACTCCTAACCGCTACACCAAGCTAGCTCTCGCCAAGCCTAATAATATATAAAAATAAAATAAAATAAACCTGATAGATGGTCTGTATGGCCCCTTCCAACTCTATGATTGTATTCTATTCTAAATGGTACTAACCATGCTTTTGGAATAACACCATTCGTTCATATACGGTCATGACCCAGCCATAAAACCAAAAGATAAAAAACAAATGGCAGAACAATATCACTGACATTACCAGGTATAATAATGTCACAAAGGCAGTCTTAGAAAAAGTTCAAATTCCTCTTTTTTTCTGATGCACAAGAGATACCCTCTCAGCACAGAATTAAATACTAGCGAAGAGTTGAGACCCCAGGCATATATCATAGGAGGTGGTCACCAAAAAGGATATCATTTACATACATTGGTTGGAGCCATCATTTACAGATCCCATTCAACCACTCAGCTACACTTTATAAAGAGTTTAATATAGATATTTTATACAGAGTGTATGATCACAGTTCTGACCACTGAGGAAGACCCAGTAGGGTCAAAGCGCGTTTGGTCTTATGTGCTGTTAGTTCTATAGTTATTTTTTATGAAGTTTTTATTCTGTTTTTAATTGTGCACTATAATAAATAATTGAGAAGTTTTACATTATTTTATTCTACAGCTCAACTTCTGAGTTCCTCCCCATTCAACCAGTCGGGGATCTCTGTACCTTGATGGCCATATAACAGAAATTCACCACAGTATAAGAAATAGTAGTGTCCTTATCCACAAGTTAAAAAATGACCGAAAAGTAATTAAAATGTCCAGGAAACTTGATCAGCAGAGGTATGTCTCACATCACAGGGGGGAAATTGCAATGCAATCCAATATGTGTAATAGTTTCAATTTTGCCAGAGCTGCCAGGGCAAATCCGAGCTTCCACAAGCAAATGCTAGAATCTTCTGTTAAGCAAAGCTGACAGAAAAGCATTTGGGAGAGCCCTAGAGAAGGCCCATTGAAATTTAGATGAGGTAATGGGTGTCAAAGAGAGCCTATGGTGGCGCAGAGTGGTAAGCAGCAGAAATGCTGTCTGAAGCTGTCTGTCCATAAGGTTGGGAGTTCGATCCCAGCAGCTGGCTCAAGGTTGACTCAGCCTTCCATCCTTCCGAGGTCGGTAAAATGAGTACCCAGCTTGCTGGGGGGCAAACGGTAATGACTGGGGAAGGCACTGGCAAACCACCACGTATTGAGTCCGCCATGAAAACGCTAGAGGGCGTCACCCCCAAGGGTCAGACATGACTTGGTGCTTGCACAGGGGATACCTTTACCTTTAATGGGTGTCAAATACGGTTCAATAGAAAAACACACCCAAGCCTCTAATGGCCTGTAGGGCGTTTGGCAGAAGAACCTTCTCGTTCTGCAACTCAATATCCTCAAGTTGCTGATGAACCATATTTTTTTGCTCTCTTGACACCCATTTCCAATAAGAAATATGGAGCTAACCCAAGTCTAAGAAGTTTGTTAATTATCTCCATACCCCAAGAAGCGTGAGGGTTGACTACCAGGAGCAAAGGTATAAGCCCTGCTGTGTTTTTTGGGTTGATGTGTTATATTTTAATGGGGGCTGGTTACTGTGTAAGCACTGATATGTTTTACCTCAAGCCGGTATCTAGCACCGGGAGAGGCGGGATATAAATCTTAAAATAAATTAATAAATACTGGTTGAAGTAATAAAATAACTGAAAGCCAGTCCCTGGCCTCTGCTTTTCGAAGACCAACCTCCTAAAGGAGCAGCACATTAGCAGTACGTTTTAGGGGCAGTAAAAAGAGCTTTCAGGAAGCCTGACTGTGTCCTCTCCAGAGGGCCTAATTAAACTCCATATAAAAGTAGCATCAGCGCTTGGGCCAAATAATATTTTATAGCAGTGGGGTTATAGCCGCCTTTCATCGGCGTGATGGAATCCTTTGAACAGCGTCAGTTCCCAGTCTAATATGTGCAATTTGCTATACTGAAAAAAAAAAATCACATCAAGATATTTAAAGCATTTCACTCGCTCAAATGAGTTTGGCTGAAGTTTATCGCTCCACTGTTAAAACATACCATTATTGCTTTGGTGTCATTAACAACAAAATGCCCCTCCTGAGTGAAGAGTCAAGACCCCCAAGGCTCTTTGGAGGCCAATCCTAGACTTGTTCTGCACTCCCCCCCCCCCCCGTTATCGATCCTACTGAATTCAAAATGATTTGAACCCAGGTCTTCCTCCTTCCTTTTCCCCAAATTGAAACAGACTATGTTCTACACTTGTGTGATTGGGGAAGCTCCGATGGGGGAGGGGAGCGCTGTTCATGAAGCTCCGCCAGCATTGAAGGCGCACAAGGCTGGAGAGGGGTTTATTTCCTGCCGTTCTACAGCCAAAGCAAGCGGGGGGGGGGGTGGAATGGAGCACGAGGCTGCTTGTTTATTTTTGTTTTCTTGAATGAGCAAGGGGGAGAGAACAAAGGGGGGAAAGACAATCTGAAAGGCAAATCTCGGCAGATAGAAGTGTGGGCTTGGAGTACAGTCACTTTAGAAATGAGGGCAAAAATAAGTCTTGCGAGGGAATGGCAACCCAGAACCAGGCAGTCTTTGAACTGACATCCTGACCAGTTAGAGACAGACTGCTTCACTACGTCAGCATTGGAGGTACAAGGTAGGAAGTTAATCTGGCAAAATGGAGAGATCTATACTAAATACTGGGGCTCTCTGAACAGTTTTCTCAAAAGTAGTGAGTTATACCCGCTCCTGGATATCATGGGGGGGGGGGGAGGTAGCGTCACCATAGATCAATCACAGACGTTGCAGATGGAAAATTTAATGTGCTAAGTATCAGAACGGAAATCGAATGATGTGTAGATTACTTTTTGTTTGTTTGTTTGTGTTTACATTTGTATACTACCGCTCCCAGCAAGCTGGCTCATGGTGGTTCACAGAAAAGAAAATACAATATCCAATAAGATCATATATTAATAATAATAATATTAATAAAATTGGTAACCTTCTGTTAGCTGATTCTGAAGCATGGATACCAGAGTTCTCCAGTCATTAAATCAACGCACTGATATAGCGGTTAGATTATAAAAGGGGCCAGTAGGCAGCCAGCCTTACACGTTTAGAGTTGAAACTGAATTTTATTTGGAGACATAGACTGGTATTCTCATGCAATTTTGAAATTAATAACAACAGCCAGTTATTGAAGAAGAGTTTTTATACCCTGCTTTTCACTACTTGAAAGAGTCACAGAGCAGCTCATAATCACTTTCCCTCCCTCTCCCCACAAAACACCCTGTGAGTTGGGTGAGGCTGAGAGAACACTAAGAGAACTGCTCTGTGAGAACAGCTCTTAACAGGACTGTGACTAGTCCAAGGTCACCCAGATGGCTGCATGTGGAGGAACGGGGAATCAAACCAGGCTTGCCTGATTAGAAGCCATTGTTCTTAACCACTACACCAAGCTAGCTCAACTGATGCATTTAAAAGTTTTAATCGTAAAAGGTCTCTAGATATTGAATGAAATGCAGCTTTAAGTCAACAAAGGCTGCAAAAGGGATCATTTGAAAGAGCATATATGCTTATTGATTGGATACCACAGAACTAAACAGTGGTTCATTATTGATTTACCATGTCTGAAGCCAGCTTGTTCTTCCCCCAAAAGGCCTTCTTGAGAGCCAGCTTGATGTAGTGCTTAATTTCTCTTAGAGCTCTTTCAGCCTCATCTGCCTCACATGGTATCAGCTGTGGGGAAAGGAAGGGAAGGCAATTGGAAGCCTTTTGAGACTCATGAGGCCTGTTAGGTGACCTTGCACCAGTCACCATTCTATTTCACAGGCTGTCTATTGTGTGGAGAGGAAGGGTGGGCAATTGGATGTCGCTTTGAAAGTCCTTTGAGTAGTAAAAAGCAGGGTACAAAAAACCTGCTCTTTTTTTTCTTGTTTTAATTCGATCACATAATTTTCAACAAAGATGTTTAGCAGTCTATGAAGGTGTCATGATCCCGTGATAACCTTCCAATGAGACACAGGAAATGATCTTAGGCAGTCTTTAATAGAAAATCCATTTAAAAGTTTATTGTAGTATAAGGGAGCATGAAACGGGCACAGCAGGCAATCTTTGCTTAAGACACCTTACAACGATAGAGTCAAGGTACATACAAGTTCTGGCCTACCGCTTTCCCTTTCTCTCGGGCATTTTTTGTGCCAAAAGATATTCTCATGGAAAAGCACTTTCAGTTAAAGCAACTCATGATTTGACACTTGCTTTGCTGAACACAAACCAAGCCCTATGAAGATAGGTTGAGGGACTTGGGAATGTTCAGCCTGGAGAAAAGGAGGTTGAGAGGGGACATGATAGCACTCTTTAAGTATTTGAAAGGTTGTCACTTGGAGGAGGGCAGGATGCTATTTCTGTTGGTTGCAGAGGAGAGGACACGCAGTAATGGGTTTAAACTTAAAGTACAACAATATAGGCTAGATATCAGGAAAAAAAATTGCACAGTCAGAGTAGTTCAGCAGTGGAATAGGCTGCTTAGGGAGGTGGTGAGCTCCCCCTCACTGGCAGTCTTCAAGCAAAGGTTGGATGCACACTTTTCTTGGATGCTTAGGGCTGATCCTGCGTTGAGCAGGGGGTTGGACTAGATGGCCTCTGTGGCCCCTCCCAACTCTATGATTCTATGATTCTAACACTCCTCAAAGCTGCTTGACTCCCTTTCAGACACTACACCGGCCTCCTCAAATTGGCAGTAATAAAAAAATGAGAATAAATAGGCCCAGCATAGAAAAATACTGATAGACCCCTTGGAGGAAGGGGTCCCACTGGCTGATGGCATTGGTGCCAATACAGCAGCATGACAGAAGAAAGAAGCTTGAAGTTCCATAGATTCATTTATTGGAAGTTGGGCGACATGATTTGGTTTAAAGAAGGAGAATAGAAAAACAGTGGGTTGGATTCAGTGAGCCATAGGCAGAATGCACTGGTGATCACGGATCTCCCCCACTTTCCACTGTCTGTTAGTCCCTTTTGGCTCCAGGAATGTAGATTTGGGCTGCGTGTGGGATTTATGTAGACCAGGGGTAGTCAAACTGAGGCCCTCCAGATGTCAATGGACTACAATTCCCAGGAGCCCCTGCCAGCATATGCTGGCAGGGGCTCCTGGGAATTGTAGTCCATGGACATCTGGAGGGCCGCAGTTTGACTACCCCTGATGCTTTAGGATGCTTAGGGCTGATCCTGCGTTGAGCAGGGGGTTGGACTAGATGGCCTGTATGGCCCCTTCCAACTCTACGATTCTATGATTCTATGATTCTATGTAGACTAACAGTCACATGGGTCAGTGGCTATGTGGAAGAGAGGAAAGAGGCAAAATCACATTTCCTGATAGAAGAGAGATGAATGCGAAACCAAACATCTGGAGAGCCCCCCCCCCCTTCCGGGCCATCATTGGCCATTCAGGGAAAGGGAGTTCACCCCCTCACTACAGCCCATCAACCCACATGGCTATTTCTTCACGAGGATCTCACAACCCCAGGAATCAACATTTATAATTTATTACATTTTGATACCTCCCTCCCATACAGCTCAGGGAGGTTCCACAGCAACATAAGGGACTGCGGAGGAGCAGAGAAAGAGGCAGGTTTGAATCCTTGCATTAGTGGATTGCTGGATTCAGCCTAATATCAACAAAATCCCTTTGGTATTCTCCTAACTAAACATTTAGTACAAATGGAAAACATATTTTCTCCTGGGCTTTCTCCAATTCATGTGTATCTTCTGTCGTGAATTAAGTATATTTACGACTGGTATTCCAAAGGACAGTACCAGCTGGTGTAGATCTTGTCTGAATATCATGGAGAGGTCTTTTGTGATGGGGAGGGGCGTTAGAAGCAGACTGCTTCTAGCAGTAAGTATTTGCAAGTACTCTTCCCAGACATCACATCCCTGGCCAGGATGGGGGGAAAAGAAAGGAAAAAATGAAACAATAATCTAATAATCTATCTAATCTGTAAATCGCTCTGGGAGCCGTATAAATAAACGCTAAGGGGTGTGGGGGTGGGCTCAGTCCGGGATGGGGAAGAGCACCCATTGGCCCCTTCACCCTGGCTGACAAGTGGAGGGCCCATCTCTACGCCGGACTCTTCCCCCGCCGCCCCTGCCTCACAACTCGCCCCCCCTCACCTGCTCAGTGGACCCTTCACCTCCCCCTGCCCCCCCTGCCCCATCCTCTTCCCTTGCGGCTTCCTCCCTCCCTCCCTCCCTTCCTTCCTTTCTCTCTCTCTCTCTCTCTCCATTCTGCCTCTCTCTCTCTGCCTTGCGCCGTGCCCGCGCTCCGCCGCCACTTCCCCCCCTGCCCCGTCCCCTTTCATTGCACCTTCCTTCCTTCCTTCCTTCCTTCCTTCCTTCCTTCCTTCCTTCCTTCCTTCCTTCCTTCCTTCCTTCCTTCCTTCCTTCCTTCCTTCTTCCCTCCCTCCCTCCCTCCCTCCCTCCTTTCTTTCTTTCTCTCTCTCTTTCTTTCTTTCTTTCTTTCTCTCTTTCTCTCTCTCTCTCTCCCTCCCTCCCTCCCTCCTTCCCTCCAGTGTTCTGCCCACTGCATCTTTCTCCTCCCTCCCTCCTTTCCTTCAAACCCAGGACTTCTAACCAATACACTCGACCAGGGGTAGTCAAACTGCGGCCCTCCAGATGTCCATGGACTACAATTCCCAGGAGCCCCCTGCCAGCATTCGCTGGCAGGGGGCTCCTGGGAATTGTAGTCCATGGACATCTGGAGGGCCGCAGTTTGACTACCCCTGCACTCGACCATCAAACCATGCTAGCGCCCGCTGTATTTGGCTTACAGTGGGCTTGATTTCTAGTACACTATAAATCATTAAGCTTTAGAAAAAAGTCCCAACTCTCATGAAATTCTTCAGGTGGTCTCCGACTCATACATTGCCATGACAGTGTATGCTCTTAGCTTCTCTAACCCATGCATCTAGGACAGGTAATTCTTGCTGCTTCTATGGTGAGGCAACTAGGCATCTAGCTGCAGTTTTCGTGTTAAAGAATTCCCCAGCAAGCACTGGCAAATTCTCAGGAATGATGCCTAATAACATACATTTCTGATCTAATGGAAACTGAATTTTAAGTATCCTCTGCAATTTCTCATCAGTTTTTATCCAGAACCTTTTAACTCTCCCACGAGGACAGAAGTTCATTTTCAAAAAGCAGAACTCTACACTTATGTTGGTTGCGGTTTTTCAAATATCACGGCTTATATCCACTCCTGGATATTGCAGAGGAGTCACCGAGGATCTGTTATGCATGTTGTAGAGGGAAAATTTAAAGCACCCAAAATCAAAATGGAAATCGAGTTCAGTGTAGATGAGAGGCATTAATTCGGGCTGGGAATGGATATAAAGCCCCTGCAGACTCAACCTAGGTCTCTCTCTCTGTCTCTCTCTCTCTGTCTCTCTCTCTCTCTCTCTCTCACTCACTATCTAGCAATGTAGTTCCTTAATATACTAGTCATAATACTTAGAAAAGACTAAATTAAAGACTCCGCTTGTTTTGTTGTTTAATCTCTTGCATGCCCGCAAACTGCATGGCTGCTTCTGCTGCTGATCTAGGCCTTGTATACTCTGCTAACTTTAGGGAATACTACTCAAATATTCCAACACCAGACACCCTAAGCCAGGGTTGACCACAAATGTCTGCAGGACAATAACAAAACAGTCCAGACCATTCCAAAATATCCCTTACAATGAAGATGTCTCTGGAAACCTAATCAGTTGCTTAATCAGGAAGGATAATCTCATCTCTTGGTGGATATGAGTCATCCAAATTAATTCACCAGAGCCCCAGCGTATTCCACCATTAGTCATTTAAGTTCT
This sequence comes from Paroedura picta, assembly GCF_049243985.1. Taxonomy (NCBI): domain Eukaryota; kingdom Metazoa; phylum Chordata; class Lepidosauria; order Squamata; family Gekkonidae; genus Paroedura; species Paroedura picta. Next base: position 179,670,294 of record NC_135369.1, on the reverse strand, counting down.
CTCACGAGAAGTCTCAGTTGCATTAGGTCAATCATTATCCCACAAGAAACTTCTCCGTCTCACTCATTTCTGCTAGTAAGGAGAAACTATAGAAGAAGAAGAAGAAGAAGAAGAAGAAGAAGAAGAAGAAGAAGAAGAAGAAGAAGAAGAAGAAGAAGAAGAAGAAGAAGAAGAATTGAATTTGATACCTCACCTTTCTGTACCTGAAGGAGTCTCAAAGCAGTTTATAATTGCCTTCCCATTCTCTCCCCACAACTAATTCCTTGTGAGGTAGGTGGGGCTGAGCGAATTCTGAGAGAACACTGACTGGCACAAGGGTATCCAACATGTTTCAAAGGGATGCCAGTCCCCACATAGGACCCCCCAGTTTTACAGCTCATCTCCAGCCAACAGAGATCAGTTCCCCCTGGAGAAATGGCTGGTGAATTCCATAGCATTATATTCCACTGGGGTCCCTCACTACCCCAAATCCTGCCCACTCCTGGCTCCACCCCCAAATTTTCCAGGTATTTCCCAACCCAGAACTGGTAATTCTAAAGCTTCATGTGTAGGAATGAAGAATCAAACATGGTCCATAGGTCTTAATGACCACACCACACTGAGCAGTAAAAGGGATCCCTCAGCCCCTCCTAGTTTGAGTTTTCTATCCCAGAACTTCATCTTCCACTGATCGGAGATGACAATATCTCATGTAAAGTCGCTCATATGTGCCTTCCCTGGCATGGTCTTTTTGTAAGCTGCCCATATGTCCTGAAAACCACAGGACACTAACGCTTTCCTGTTCTTCGTCCCATGTCCCGTCCGATTCCTTAAAATTCCCGCCAGCCGGAGCCCCCTCCCTGCCTCCCTCCCTCCCTGGCCCATGGCCAGCAGGATGGCCGGCAGCGGTGCTCTGCCCTGGCTGGCCTGCGCAGGCGTGCCATGCAGAGGCCCCCCTTCGGCCCCAACCTGGCCTGTGCCAACGCCGCGCAGGTGCACAAGACGGGAGAGGCGCGTAGGAGACTCGCGGGAGAGGCATGCAGGAGGCGAGGTGAGCCCAGTTAGAGGGAGGGAGGCCGCAGCTGCCCGCATCACCGCTACAGCAGTGGCGGTGCGTCCTGCCTTACGGTTTCTAAATTCTGGTTACCTTATCTTTTTATTGACCACTGTAAGGATAAGAACTCTGACACCACATGATCCCCTGACGGAAAAGTATTCCAAGTTGGTCTGCCAAAGCTGAACTGCTGTGACTCCCATCACATCCGAAAGGCGAAGGAAGATAAGTAGGACTGATGATGATCAAAACAGATGGGCAGAATCACAAGGGGAAGGGCAGCCATGTCTGGTCTTAAAGGTAATGTTCACCTTGAACTGGGTCCACAAACAACTGGAAAGACAACGGAATCCTCTGAAGACCCGTGAGATGTGCTCTGTGGTGGGAACTCATTAGCAATCTAGCCACAGAACCGTTCCAGAGATCTACCAAGCCACCAGCAGAAAACACATCGAAAGCAGTAAGGAATCTCTCTGGATCCACAGCCTACAAGACTGAAATGGAATAACACACCACCAAGAGACCACCAAGAGACCACCAAGGGCCACCCAGTCCAGCCTCCCACCTTCTCCAGGACTTAAAGAAGACACATGCCTAACAAGCACTCATCCCATCTCCTCCTAAAAAAACTTTCAATGAAGGAGATTCCACCAGCTGTTGAGGCAGCATATTCAATCTATGGACAGACCTATCATCAGAAAATACTTCCTAATATTTAAGTGGAACCTCTTTTCCTGTAATTGGAATCCCTTGCTCCTAGCCCTTGTCTCTAAAGTTACAGTAGCCAAGTTGGCCTTTTACATACACAGGTATGGTATCGCCCCTTGCCCTCCTCTTCTCCAAGCTACACATACCCAATTCTCTCAACCTCTTCTTGATTTCAGATGTTAGTGTAAACCTGGGGCATTTTTCAATTGTGTCGCAAGATCTGTCTTGTCTGTCATGGCGTGAGTCTTTGGATTTAAGAACGTTGATAATAAGATACGCTGATACTAAGTGGGGGGAAAGTGATGAGACAGGGGTCCCCAGACATTTTTTTTAGAATTCTGACAGAGTGGTAGGTGCAACTACAAAATGGCCTTTGGGGACACTCTGCGGTTAAAAATCAGCCTTAGACTGATTTTTCTTAGGTTTTGCTCAAAACCCAGAACATCACCTCCAAACTGGAAGTGATGTCAGCACGTCATTACATTATTCCTGGTGACTGCAGGGGGGAGGTCCAGAAGGCCCAGGATTGCTGAGGGGATGACTGAGAGGGGATCTGAGAACCATCTTCAAGTATTAAAAAAGCTGCCATGTAGAGGATGGAGGAGAGTTGTTCTCTCTTGCCCAGGAGGGACGGACCAGATCCAATGGGATGAAATTAATTCAAAAGAAATTCTGTCTCAACCTCCGGAAAGAGTTCCTGAAGGTTAGAGCGGTTTCTCAGTGGAAAAGGCTTCCTCGGGAGGTGGTGGGTTCTCCATCTTTGGAAATTTTTAAACAGGCTAGATAGCCATCTAACGGAGAGGCTGATTCCGTGAAGGCTCAAGGGAGTGGCAGGTTACAGTGGATGAGCGAGAGGGTTGTGAGTGTCCTGCATAGTGCAGGGGGTTGGACTAGATGACCCAGGAGATCCCTTCCAACTCTATGATTCTGTGATTCTAAATTCGGTCTAAACACCCGGAAGAAGTTCCTGAAGGTTAGAGCGGTTTCTCAGTGGAACAGGCTTCCTCGGTAGGTGGTGGGTTCTCCATCTTTGGAAATGTTTAAACAGAGGCTGGATAGCCATCTAACGAAGAGGCTGATTCTGTGAAGGCTCAAGGGGGTGGCAGGTGACAGTGGATGAGCGAAAGCGTTGTGAGTGTCCTGGATTGTGCAGGGGGTTGGACTAGATGACCCAGGAGGTCCCTTCCAACTCTATGATTCTATGGATATGTAGTATTGTTAAGTGACCTGACATTCATGGTTAGCAAATGGCTCTCTTTCTCTTTTCTCTTGGCAGCTCCCACACAAGGCCTCAGCCTGCAGCCAATGTTGGGCGGAAGTGGCTGGGAGGTATTGTATCAGCAGACTTTCTTGGCAGACTTTTGGGATTCTTTATTGACATCCCCTTGAATGCCTTTTTCCTCAGCCAACTTCTGGCAGACCAAGTCTCTCAACTAGCATTCCTCCCCCCCTTGATATATACATTTTTTTTAATTTTCGAAAACAAATTAATGGTATAAAGGGGATACAGAAAGGCGAGAAAAGGGACTGTAAAACATAATTATGCATATCAGAAATAAATTCAAGTGAGCAGCTGTGCTGGTCTGAAGCAGCAGAACCAAGTTTGAGTCCAGTGACACATTAAAGACAAACAAAATGTTATTCAAAGTATAAAACTTGGATAAAACTTTGTTGATCTTAAATGTAACACTGAACTCAAACTTTATATCAGAAATAATTACATATTACAGAGTCCACTGCACTACTGTCATCTCTGGAGGGGGAGGTGTGTGGTCTGGTTAGTCCTCATTTGGAATATTGTGTCTAGTTTTGATTGCCACTGTTCAAGAAGGATATTGACAAGTTGTGTGTGTTCCAAGAAGGGCGAGTAGGCGACTTCTGTGTTCTAAGAAGGGCGACTAGGATGATTGAAGGGTTGGAATCCATGGGGGGGGGGGATCACAAGGAAGAGAGGGTTAAACTTGTCCCCAAATATTGGAAGCAGAAAGATGAATGCTGTCAGTAGACATTGATAAGTAGCCACAACATCATTGGTAGCCTTCAAGCCTTGGTTTTTGTCATTAAAAGACAAGGGGGAGAAGACAGGGCCCTTTTGGGGACTCTCTTGGCCTTTAAGGGAGGGGTAACTGGTATGATGCTAGCCAGCAGCCTCTGGGCAGCTTGCTACCATGCAATTTGCATGACTCACTCAGGACCAATCACTTTCTGCTGTTCAACAGCAGCCATGTCACTAAGCCTGTGTGTTGTAGACAGTTTCAGACTAGGATCTGGAGCAGGGGTAGTCAAACTGCGGCCCTCCAGATGTCCATGGACTACAATTCCCAGGAGCCCCTGCCAGCATTTGCTGGCAGGGGCTCCTGGGAATTGTAGTCCATGGACATCTGGAGGGCCGCAGTTTGACTACACCTGATCTGGAGGTTCCAGATCTGAATCCCAACTCTACTGTGGCACTGGGTGACCTGTCACAGATCCTCGCCCTACCTCACAAATTGTGAGCATAAAACTGAGGAGAGGGAAATTATGTAAGTTGCTTTGATCCCCATAGATCAGGGGTGGCCAAACTGTGGCTCTCCAGGGCCTAGTCTGCACACATAGGATAATGCACTTTCAATGTGCTTTGGCAGCTGGATTTTCCTGTGCAGAACAGGAAAATCTACGTCTAAAGTAAATTGAAAGTGCATTATCTATTGTGTGCAGACTAGGCCCAGGTGGCCATGGACTACAATTCCCATGAGCCCCTCATCATGTTGGCAGGAGCTCATGGGAATTGTAGTCTGTGGCTATCTGGAGAGCCGCAGTTTGGCCACCCCTGCATACAGAAAAGTGAGTATACAAGAAATATAAAAATAATATACGTATACTGCTGAAGAAGGGAGGTGTATCAAAGGTAGGTTGGAGGATGGAAAGGGAAGGAGGAAGTAGGGAAAGGTGAGGTTATAGAAGTTGCCAGGAGTCGGAAAAAGGAAACAGAGTAGGGAAGAAGACATGGGGGAAATGAGGTGCTTCCCTCTGCACTGCACAGGTTTTCCTGGGTGGAGGTTGCTAGGGGGAAGGAAGGAAAGGAAACTAGAGATGGGGGGAATAGGAAGGAGAGAAGGAAGCAGGAGAAGGATGAGGCCATAGGGGTTTTGAATACTGTAGGCGAGCAGAAAATGAAAGGTCTTCAGCAAGTCCTTGTAGGCTTCAGGTTTGGAATTCTATAAACCACAACCATGACTCCCATCAGTCGCCTTTCTTCCAAATTGAAAAGCTCCAGACTTTTTAGCCTTCCCTCATAGGAAAAGGCGCTCCAGCCCCTCGCTCGTCTTAATTGGCAGCCTTTTCCAATCTGCAGAATGTGGTAAATAAGCCAAGGGAAACTATAATTTTAGTCCCAGACATACAAAAGGCGGACAGAAACACATGGTGTGTTCCTCAGATAAGACTCTGTATTTTCAAGATCGCATTTTTCCTCCTTTTTAGGGGAGACGGTGCAGATACCGGGCAGTTAATAAACCAAGGAGTTTAGCCCACCACACCCAAGCAAAATACTGCTTCCTATTATGAGAAGCAAAACAAATGCAGCATGACTCTCAGCTGATTTTCTGAATGGGTTTTTTTCCCTCCGATGGAAAAAAAAAAAAGCAGCAATCCAGCACTTATTTTCTGAAGTGACGAAAAGCTTCCGATTAAATTAGCAAAAAATAAGCCTGCAAGTAGGGATCTAGTTCAAATCACCCCATACTGATGGGGAGGGGGACAGAGAGTGTTTTAGATCTAACTCTCTGCCAAGTGGTTTGTTGGGGAGGTTTAACAAAATCTGAGTCCAACAAAGTTTTATTCAAGGTGGGAGCTTTTGTATGTATGCACACTTCCTCAGACAGAGAAATAGAAATCATAGAATCATAGAATTATAGAGTTGGAAGGGACCTTCTGGGTCATCTAGTCCAACCCCCTGCACTGTGCAGGACACTCACATCCCAATCGCTCATCCACTGTCACCTGCCACCCCCTTGAGCCTTCACAGAATCAGCCTCTCCGTCAGATGGCTGTCCAGCCTCTGTTTAAAAATCTTCAAAGATGGGGAACCCACCACCTCCCAAGGAAGCCTGTTCCACCGAGAAACCGCTCTAACTGTCAGGAACTTCTTCTGGATGTTTAGACGGAATTTCTTTTACATTAATTTCATCCCATTGGTTCTGGTCCATCCCTCCGGGGCATCAGAGTACAGAGTACAGATCATCAAAATACAGATATAAAGAGACAGTAGATTAGCAGTCAATTAGTAAACAGCCTAATGAAGGTATCCAACAAATACGTAGCATCCTGAAGATGCTTAGCGCAACCAAAAGCCTTGCCAGTCTAACAAACTGAGTTTATAAATCCTTTGGGTTCAACTGCCATTCACAAGAACATGGGGAGAATAACAATGTTATTTATTATTCATTTGATTTATATCCCGCCCCTCTCCACGGACTCATGGCAGGTTACACAACAGACTAGGGGAGAAAAAAACATGCAATCAATCACAATCCCCTAATACCATTAAAACCCATTAAACGGCGGTATAATCCCCAATCTTCCCCAATCTACAGCCAAACAAACATCATAGGTATGGATTTGCAAAATAACATAGCAGAGGAGGGGTCCCAGTTGTCCCTGAAGCCCAGACTCAACCAAAGATCTGGCGGAAGAACTCCGTTTTACAGGCCTTGCGGAACTGAAACAGTTCCGTCAGGCCCTTAGCTCTTCTGGGAGCTCATTCCACCAGGTCAGGGCAAGGACTGAAAAGGCCCCGGCCCGGGTCAAAGCCAGGCGTACTTCTCTGGGGCCAGGTTGGTTTCAGCGATTAATGGCAGATGCGGAAAAGAAGGAATCCTTATATTTTAAAATGAATATTAATATTTCATCAACCTTAAAATGCTATGATCATCCAATAAAATTTAAGTTTTAAACTGTGCTGGGGCAGACGGAGACCAGGAGGAAATGCATTCTTGAGAACCAACCTGGAAATTAACCATTCCACTTGAAATCCTGAGAACCAACCTGAAAATAAACTAGTCAGGAGCCAAATCATGGCTCTCCAGGTGTTCATGGACTACAATTCCCATGAATCATAGAATCATAGAGTTGGAAGGGGCCATACAGGCCATCTAGTCCAACCCCCTGCTCAACGCAGGATCAGCCCTAAGCATCCTAAAGCATCCAAGAAAAGTGTGTCTCCAACCTTTGCTTGAAGACTGCTATGGGCCCCTGCTAACTGGCCATGCTGGCAAGGGCTCATGGGAATTATAATCCATGAACACCCAGAGAGCCATAGTCTCTCCCCATTAGCAGGAAAGTGGGACCCCAGTGGTGGAAGCTTCATATACATGAAATAGGTGGGAAATATATAGATAAGCCTTAGGACTCTCCAGTTTAAATAGCCCTAGATGACCCAGATCTCAACAGATTTTGGAAGTTCCAGCAGGGTGGGCCCTGGTCAGTATTTGGAATAACAAGCTGAGTTCAAACAGCTATAGTTTACATTGTTATAGGTTTGTTTCTCCTGAGTCCGCATCAACATCCCCTTTACTCCGAGAGGGGGGAACATCTGGAATGTTGAGGGGCCATCCAGATGTGCATCTCATGCCACAGGAGTGGCCGCCCTTAAACCGCAGAGTCAGGTTCAGCTGTAGCCACGGATTCTTTGCACGCAAGGTTCTTGGAGCCGATGTGAAGCACAGTTTCCCATAGATCTAAGCAGAGGTCTTTATGTACTCCTAGGTAAAGCTCACTTGCAGTATAGAGATCGATGAAGAGCAAAATTGGGGTGGAGGGGGAGACAAATATGGACTGCTTTTAGCCAAGACTGGTACCAGTTAGAAGAAGAAGCTGGGTTTTATATCCCTCTTTTCTCTACCAGAGGGGATCTCAAAGCGGCTTACAATCGCCGTCCCTTCCTCTCCCCACAATAGACCCACTGTGAGGTAGGTGAGGCTGATAGAGCTCTAACAGGACTGCTCTGTGAAATCAGCACTATCAGGGCTGTGACTAGCTCAAGGTCACCCATCTGGAGGAGCGGGGAGTCGCACCCAGCTTGATGGATTAGAAGCCACTGCTCTTAACAATGACACCACCCTGGCCGGATCTGCAGGGCCTACAAGACAGGGCTGCCCCACGAGGCCTATGGCTGAGGCCCTGAGGGACCGTCAAGCAGTGCCAGCCTCACTACTGGAAACTAAGAGGAGGCCTGCTTCAAGAACTCTGACCTCCCCCTTCCCCGGTTGATATTAGTTGAGGGTAACAGAAATGAGTCACAGTTTTATTATTTTATTTGATGATGTGCTGATTCTGTGGCACAGGCAGCTGTGAGCCCAGATGATGGGAGGGCTTGTGAGGAGGGGGAGGATGCACAGCCTGGTGGGAACACAACGCTGTTTCTTTAAAACAGGTATCCGCCATTCACCGCGGTAACTGCCTGAGGCAGTCCACGGTGTTTGCGATCTGATTAAAAGAGCCCATATAAACAGCGCAATCAAATACAGAAACCAGCTAGGCCAGCTAGCAGCTGAAAGAGTGGAATATTTAAAAAAAACAAAAACAAAACCAGACTTTACAAGAGAACACTTAAACTGCGCATCTAATGCACGAAGATTGTAGCATGTGCACTCCACCACATAGGGAAGCCAGTCCCCAGATGGGACGAGGGGATCCCCTAAAATTATAGCTCATCTCTAAGAGAAAACATGCTGACTGCCCTTCTGACTCTGCAGGTGTTTGGCTGGAAAAGAGAAGCCGCCTCCTGCGTTGGCCGCTGTGGTTATTGATTGGGGGTGCCCCAAAATGGTCACATTTCATGCTCTGCATGGACCCAAAAGCAGGCTTGAGAGAAGATTGATGCTGCGGCGTCAAAAGCCTCGCTGAACTATTTAGAATAGTGTTTTATTTTTCAAACGTGCTCCCAAGGGCTCGCTCGGATGGTTGATCCTTAACACGATCAAACTTTTCAGGGCTGGGAACTGGAAACATTTGGTTTCTCAGAGAGGTGGGAGAAGGCTTGGCTTGGCCTTCTGGGAAGGAGGAAGAGCTTTCCCTCCTCGGGTGACCCTTCCCACTTCCCTTGTTAAACTGGAGAGGCAGGCCCTGAGGACTAGCCACATGGACTAACCTCCAAGAACCAGCGTGATGTAGAGAGCCAGTTTGGTGTAGTGGTTAGGAGTGCGGGCTTCTAATCTGGCATGCCAGGTTCGATTCTGCGCTCCCCCACATGCATCCAGCTGGGTGACCTTGGGCTCGCCACGGCACTGATAAAACTGTTCTGACCGAGCAGTGATATCTGAGCTCTCTCAGCCTCACCCACCCCACAGGGTGTCTGTTGTGGGGAGAGGAAAGGGAAGGCGACTGTAAGCTGCTTTGAGCCTCCTTCGGGTAGGGAAAAGCGGCATATAAGAACCAACTCTTCTTCTTCTTTTAGTGGTTAAGAGTGGCAGACTCTCATCTGGAGAACTGGGCTTGATTCCCCACTCCTGCTCCACATTCAGCCAGCTGGGTGACCTTGGGCCAGTTACTGTTCTCTCAGAGCTCTCTCAGCTCGCCTACCTCACAGGGGGTCTGTTGTGGGGAAAAAGAGGAAAAGGCAATTGTAAACCACTTTGAGACTCATGGAGCCTGCTGGGTGATCTTGGGCCAGTTACTGTTCTCTCAGAGCTCTCTCAGCCTCACCTCCCTCACAGGGTATCTGTTGTGGGGAGAGGAGGGGAAGGCAATTGTAAGCCGCTTTGAGACTCCTTCGGGTACAGAAAAGCAGGGTATAACAAACCAGCTCTTCTTCTTCTAATGGGGGGGGGGTGGTCCTGAGAAAGGAAGGTTGCCAACTCTGGGTTGGAAATTACTGGAGAATAGGGGGGGGGGGGAGTCTGAGAAGAGCAGAAAAGTCTCACACTTTCAGACCAGCCACCTTTCAGACCAGAAGGGCACATAAAGAGCATCCATTAGCATTGGTGTTAAGTGTTAGCTGTATACTGGGCATTCCACATAGGGAGGCCAGAATTTTGATGTTATTTTATCCGGGGCAACAGTCCAGTGTGTATTGTCTCACGGTAGCAGGGAGATCAGTAATGCCGGTCCTTTTCCTACACCACGCTGCTGACGGGCCAGGCCAATATCAGGCCTTCTGGCTTCTAGACAGGAAGCCCCCAAAATGAAGCTTTTGAGAGCCCACAAGTTTGAGGAGTCCAGTTATTATTATTGAGGGGGGGGCGAGTCTAAAACTGCAAAAAATGGGGGGAAACGGGATGCCAATTCATGCCACACAGCTAGTAGGAATCAGTTTTGCCTCCACGGATTCAAAGGCCAAGAGTTTGAATGCTCTTTAGATTTGACACACATTTTCCTGCAATCGACACTACCTAAGACTTTGGACACAGGCCTTTTTGTGAGCAGGAGCCAGAGAGGAGAGCCATCCACACACCACGCTGAGATGCAGCTTCTGGAGACGGGACACCGCTAGGAACTCAAGACTGGCCACATTTTAACACCCCCCACCCCACCCCAAACAAAAGCGGGATTCTGAGTTTCCAGAGACAAGGGCCAAAAATTAGGACTATCCCTGGCAAATAGCAACCGGGGGAACATGCGACTGAGTGGGAAGCAAGAAAGAAACAGTCACCTAAAGGATACCTGCCAAGGAACATCCACTCCAGATGTGCCCCGACGGACATGTGCTTCCCTTTAGAACTCCAGATGTTCATGGACTACAATTCCCATGAGCCCCTGCCAGCAAATGCTGGCAGGGGCTCATGGAATTGTAGCCCATGGACATTTGGAGGACCACAGGTTGACTATAGAATCATAGAATCATAGAGTTGGAAGGGGCCATACAGGCCATCTAGTCCAACCCCCTGCTCTATGCAGGATTGCCTTAGAACAGCAAAGGCAGACAGAAGAGGACTGATTTAGGACAGCTCTTCATTTTAGATTCGGGTGGGCAGCCGTATCAGACTGAAGCGACAGAACAATGTTGGGCGTCCACAGACATCTTTAAGACCAACCGTGGTTTATTCTAGTTTTAAGCTTTTCTGTGCCAGCCTATTTTTTCAGTGATGTGACGCAGCGTTCATGCACATGAAAGCTTATGTCTTGAATAAAACTTTTTGTTGGTCTTCAAGGTGCTGCCAGACTCAAACTTTGTTCTAGCTCTTCATTTTTTGCATCTGCTTCCTTCCTTCCGAGGAGGTCCCAGGGGTGCTGCCCAATAAGAGCTGCCAGCAGTCGTCCCAGTAAGGGATTTTTCACCCCCAAACTCCACACCCTTTTTTCCCCAGGGGTGCTTCAGACTACCTTCAGCTGATGCAGAAGAGCTCAGAAGTTGGTAAAATCAGAACTGAATACAGACCTTGGCTTGCTGTTATAATGTCTATTCTAGTGGCCTCCAACCTTTTTGAGAACAAGGGCCACTGTTAGACAGCAAATATCTCCCACATGATAATACCCCATCTTAGATGGACCAAGCTAGCTTGATCTTGCCAAATCTCAGTTGCCAAGCAGGGTTGGCCTTGCATAGTACTTGGATGGGAGATCACCCAAGAAGTTGAAGACCATGATACGCAAGCAGACAATGGAAAACCACCTCTGAACGTGGTTAACAGCATCAGACTCTAATCTGGAGAACTGGGTTCAATAACCAGGGCCTATTCTGCACACAATAGATAATGCACTTTCAATGCACTTTAGAAGTAGATTTTCCTGTTCCACACAGGACAATCCAGCTGCCAAAGCACATTGAAAGTGCATTATCCTATGTGTGAAGAATGGGCCCTACTCTTCCACATGAAGGGTGACTTTGAGGCTTTCACAGTTTATCTTTATTAAATTGCATCTTTAGGATGCTTTGGGCTGATCCTGCATTGAGCAGGGGGTTGGACTAGATGGCCTGTGTGGCCCCTTCCAACTCTATAATTCTATGATTCTACAGCTCTTTCAGAGTTCTCTCAGCCCCATCTACCTCATAGGGTGTCTGTTATGGGGAGAGGAAGGGTAGGCAATTGTAGCCTGCTTTGAGACTCCTTTGAGTAGTAAAAGCAGGGTACAAAAAAAATGAGTTCTTGTCTTGAAAACCCTGCCAGGTCGCCAGAAGTCAGCTGTGGCACACCCCTACCACTGTACCATTCGTTTCCACTGACTAAGAAAATACACAATGACCAAGGAGATCAAAATGTCCAAGTCGAGTGTGCTTACGGATTCGCAGGCCCCTTGCCATCCCTCTGTGGGTTCCCCAAGGCCCCCCCAGGTTGAGAACCACAGCCCTTGCCTAAAATGTCGTAGAAATCAAAACAAGTCTTAGAAAGAGACCAAAGCCCCCTGACCATTTCCGCACAGCCAGCAGAACAAACTCACAGAAGGTCCCGATGGCACAGAACTCAGCCCTCGATGTTGGACCTGCAGCTGTTAGCCCTAACTGGGCTTGTGTGTCTGTCGGACAACGTGGGTAGCCACATTCAGACACCACAAGCTTCCAAGTCACATTCATCCTACGATGACCACACCTGCCCCAAGCATCACACGGGCTTCTGGAATACATCCTTTTTCTTGCTGAATTTTTAGTGAATGGGAAGTGACCACGAAACAAGCCTGATTTGCACAGGCCTTTTATTTTCTGGCTTATACCGATGAGTTTAGCGCGGTGCAGGAAGCTCCAGCACAGCTCCCCTTGCAGAGGAAAACCCTGGCTCCAAACTCCAGAAGCAAAGGCACGAAAGGTTTCTATCTTGGAAGGGCAAACACAGGTGTCCCACAGGATGCTGGGGAACGTCAAGTGAGCTTGCCAAGGATGGGATCTGCTCTCCCCAGCCCAAAGTGGCTCTCAGAGGCTAGCGGGGGGGGGGGCCTAGCGCGGCCAACCTACAAGGGAGGTCAGGCGGGAGTGCTTTAAGGAGCAGCCAGCGGAAGAGACCCCAACAGCGGAAAGAGGCGTCCCTCCAACAAGTGTCCTTAAAGAGGGAAAAGGGGGGAGGAGGGAGGCTAGGGCCCTGATCCACAAGGGCAGAGGTAGTCAACCTGTGGTCCTCCAGATGTCTATGGACTACAGTTCCCATGAGCCCCTGCCAGCAAACGCTGGCAGGGGCTCATGGGAACTGTAGTCCATAGACATCTGGAGGACCACAGGTAGATTACCCCTGCACAAGGCGGAAAAGAAATCTTGCGGACCTGCCAGGGCCATACGCTGCATGTTCAACTGGCCCTAAGACCAGGAGTTCTCCATGGAGATCCAAAGGCCAGACAGCCATCCCCTCCCTGGAGAAAAACCACATCTTTGGAGGGTGAGCTTTCTGGTGGACATCCTGCCCTCCGCCAGCAGCTCTGCCCTCCCGAGATCTCCAGGGCTTTCCCCAGGCGGGAACTGGCCCTCCCTGCAGGTTGCCAGATCAAGGCTGGGGTCAGTTTGGGGCCGGGGCCAGAGGCGCTCCACAGGATCGCTCATCTCCAGGAGCCCCGCTCCGTGTCGTGTGGGGCTGAGCGGTCCCTGCGGGGCGCGCCTGCCTCTTTGGGGCTCAACGCGCCTCTCGCCAGCCCAAGGCCGGGCCGGGCCTCTTCCCGCAGGAGGCCGAAGCCACGCCCGGCAGGCCCTTCCCTTCCTTACCTCGGCGGGGGTCGCAAGGCTCCTCGCTGGCCGGCTCAGCCCTCCTGTGGCGTCGGCGCGCCTGCCAAGCAAGCTCCGACCCCGCCAAGCGCACCTGGCGTGGCCAAAGCCGCGCGGGAGAAGCCTCTACCTTGGCGGAGCGCGGCGGGCTGGGCTGGGGCTGGGCGCGCCTGGGCTCTCCCCCGTCACATGCCTCCCCGGCTGGGGCCGCCGTCCTCGCCCCTCGCCCCAGGCACGGTCCAGCCGCTCGGTGCCAGGCGGTCACATGGCAACCCGCCGCGCCAACTTCCTGGCAGGACAGGGCAGGGCAAGGAGGTGCGCAGGAGCCAGGTGCCAGCCTCCAGGGGTGCCCGGGGGATCCCCCGGAATTCCAGCTCCTCCCCAGCTTTGGAGAAAGCCGGCGCTTGGAAAGGGGGCTCGGTGGCCTCGTGCCCCGTCCTCCCGGCGCTCCACGCCCAAATCTCCAGGAGCTTCCCGACCTGGAGGTGGCAACCCTGTCTCCACCCCGGGTGCGGCCGGCTGGGCAGGTGGCCGAGCAGGTGGGCGCTTGCTCCGCGGGAAGCGGGAGGAAGGGGCGCTTGGCTGGGAAGAGGCCGTCGAGGGGAATGCCGCTTATGGGAGAACAGCTGGAATGCCCGGATTTCCAGGTTGCCTGGAGGTTTGGCAACCACATAAAGTGGCCAGCTCCGGGTTAGGGGATAGCGGGAGGCTTTGGGGGTGGAGGCAGGAATGGGCGGGTTTGGGAGGCGAGGAGGGACCTCCAGGGAGTATGATGCTAGGGAGTGCCCCCTACGAAGCAGCCATTTTCTCCAGGGGAACTGATCTCTCCACAGATCCCAAGGTCCCACCGGGAGATTGGCATCCTGGGGAGTGTTGAGGCCTGGGGAGGGCAGAGTTTAACCTCAGCAGGGTATCGTGGCATTCAGGGGTAGCTAAATTGGCTCTCCAGATATCCATGGACTACAATTTCCGCAAGACCCTGACAGCACATGCTGACAGGGGCTCATGGGAATTGTAGTCCACGGGACATCTAGGCACCCTTTGGCCATCCCTGACAGCTGCCGTTTTCTCCAAGGGGAACTGGAGGTCTGTTTTGATTTTGGGAGATCTCTAGGCCTGACTGGAAGTTGGCCACCTCAGTCCCCATCCTGCCAGGCTGGTTTCGGAGAAGCCAAGTGCTCTTGGCCCAGCTTGCCTCAAAGGAGCTGTTTTGTGGTCAGTGAAGGGAACGATGGAATTTCTTGAGGGAGCTCAAATTGTCCTTTGGTTTTCCAAAAAAGTCACAGTAATTTTTTAAAAAAACACACACATACACATGCTGTTTGGGTTGCAGCCTTTCTAGTTCGATTTGGTCTCTGGAGTCAAATCTGTTGTACTGCAAATGGCTCCCATCTGAAAGGGGTATCTTTTGACAGTCATGGTGGCCTGACCTTTTAGTTAAATGCAGTGAATAGCTTAACCCTGTGGCGTTTTTGTGAGAAAGGAGGGCTACAGGCAGAGAAAAGAGATCTGGTTTTTTTAGACCCCACTTTTCACTACCCGAAGGAATCCCAAAGCGACTTACACACACATCTCCCTTCCTTTCCCCACAACAGACACTCTGTGAGGTGGGTGGGGCTGAGAGAGCTCTGAGAGAACTGCTGTTCCAGAACAGCTCTACAGGAAGTGTCACCAGCCCAGGGTCACCCAGGAAACAAACCAACAAACCTCACTAGCGCTTCTGAATCGCGAGGTCAGAACATACCAGAGTCAATCCTTTCCTTCAGTCAAGAGGTAATTGTCCATGCTCCCTCCCCCCCCCACACTCCCTTTCTCACAGACAGCTTTAAAAACAGGCCAAAACAAATGCTTGGGGGCTGTTTGTCTCCAAACACGAGGCACTGAACAAATACCTCCAAAAACTTGGGTGGGGGACAAACAGGAGAGGGGTCCTGAGTCCATGCCCTGTGAGCACAAGTGACTGATGGGCTTTGGGTGAGGTCTAGTAGATATTCGAAGTTAGGGGAAAGGTTTTAGTGGGCCGCGGCTGCATCAACCATTATTGAATCTTTTTCGGCCCAGGGCTCTGGATCTAGTAAGGGTGTCTTGTGAAAGTATGTGTGACTATGAACAGCTCAGAAAGTGACTCACTTTGTTCATCTCTTTCCAAGTTTCAGTGAATGATCTTCATCCGGAAAGTACAGCTGGTTCAGAATGTGTCTGCCTAGGTTCTTACGAGGACCCCATAGAAAGTGCCCATTCGACCTGCACTCCAGCAGCTGCACTGGTTACCAGTTGAATTTCAGATCGTGCCTAAGGTACTGGTTTTAACCTTTAAGGCCTTACGTGGTCTGGGATCTGCATACCGGAGGGACCGCCTCTCCAAGTATGTCATCCAAACAGCAATACACTCTGCAAATTCCAACCTACTGGTAATCCCTGGTCCCAGAGAAGTCTGATTGGCCATGACCAGAGCCAGGGCCTTTTTGGCTTTGGCTCCAGACTGGTAGAGTGAGTGGCCCTCCGGGATGCAGGCCCTGTCAGAGCTGTTGAAGTTGCGAAGGGCACGCACAACAGCACTCTTCCACCAGGCTTATGGGTGAGGCCAAGACAATATGACCTCAGTAAGGCCCTCTGCTTGCCTCCCCACCCCTTTATCCATCTTGATAAAGCGAATGCTGGCAGGGGGCTCCTGGGAATTGTAGTCCATGGACATCTGGAGGGCCGCAGTTTGACTACCCCTGATCTTGACATTTGAAATCTGGACTTAAGATCAGCGACAGAATTATCCTGATCTAGTGGTCAGATTCGGGGCACTCATGTGTGTTTTTAAGGTGAAAAACTTTTAAATTACTGTTGAGATATACTTTGTGTATCTGTTTTAGTGATGTTAGCCACTCCAAGCCTGGTTTAGGGATTGGCAGCCAATAAATCTAATGAAGAAGAAGAAGAGTTGGTTCTTATATGCCGCTTTTCCCTACCCGAAGGAGGCACAAAGCAGCTTACAGTCACCTTCCCATTCCTCTCCCCACGACAGACACCCTGTGGGGTGGGTGAGGCTGAGAGAGCGCTGATATCACCGCCCGGTCAGAACAGTTTTATCAGTGCCATGGCGAGCCCAAGGTCACCCAGCTGGCTGCATGTGGGGGAGCGCAGAATCGAACCTGGCATGCCAGATTAGAAGTCCGCACTCCTAACCACTACACCAAACTGGCTTTCTTTTCCACTTAATATTTCTGGTAAGGCCTTGGAGGAGGAGTGTGTCTCATGGCTTAAGTGCCACTCAGCAGTTAACACCCACTCAGGGCAGCTGTCCCGCCCCTGAGTGCCTCCTCCTCCAACCAGCTTGCCTATCTGTCCAGCAGCCAGCCAGTCCCCCACCCCTGACCTTCCGTCCCCCACCCCTGACCACCTCCTCCTCCTTCCACTTCCCTCTGAGGCTCGGAGGTTGTAAATCCCTGCTGCATGAGAGCTGCCCCTGCCAGTGAGTCCCCTAACACAGTGGTCCCCAACCTTTATGAGGCTGGGGACCGGCAGGGCATCAGGCCGCACCCGTGGGCCGCACACGCGGGCCACGCCCATGGATCGGGCCGTGCCCGTGGGCCGCACCCGCGGGCCACACCGGCGGATCGGGCCGCACCCTCTCCCCGCCCTCCCGCAGTAAGAAGCTTCCCGGGCCGCAAGCTTGCGGCCTGGGAAGTTTTTTACTGCGGGGGGGGGGGGCGGGAAGAGGGAACGGCGGCCCGGCGCCATGGCCTTTGCGGCCCGGCACCGGGCCGCGGCCCGCAGGTTGGGGACCACTGCCCTAACAGCTGTCTGCAGCCTTTCCAGGTCTGAGGGGGGAAGGGGGAGGCCATCTGCAGAATTCTTCCACCCTACTCCCCCAATCTAGCACCCGTTGTATTCCTGAATGCAACAGGCTTTGTTCCTAGTAATAATAATAACACGTACACTCTATTGTACAGTGTACCTGATGTCTTTAATCATGTGCACTGAGTAATCATGTTACACTGACCCATGAACAGCTGAATATGTGATACCATTCCCATATCTAGCCAGGTACTGGTCCCAGTTTTAAATATGAAAGGAGCATGCATTTGCTCTTTCTTTAAAAACAGATGTACTTAGGTTGGTGCAAAACCTGTGCAAATTCACATTATCATGTAAAGAGAGCTAAAGTCAATCTGCAGAGCAGGTTTTCTCAACTGGGGCTCCTTGATGTCCCTGAAAGGGTTTCCCCGAATGGGTGGGAGTTAACTTTGTATACATTCTATAAATTAAACATTTATCATTATATGACCATATATGGTCATGTCAACCAGCACCACCACCAGCACCCCCCTCCAATGGCCAACAATAGGATAGAGAGGGTGGGACAGAAGGGGCTCCGGGTAGGAAAGTCCACAGCTCTGCTTCCCAGCCATATTCTGCACGATTGTGCCACTTCTGGGGTTTCCCAAAGCCTGAAGAATATTTCAGGGGGTTCTCAGGTATTAAAAAGTTGTGAAAGTCTGTCCTAGAGAGTCAGTATAGCTTAGTTGGTTGCTTGAGAGCTCTGGGTTCAAATCCCCCACTTACACTGACCTTGGGTTCCTTAGTGCCTTTCAGCCTTGTGAGGCTTTAGTAAGCTGAGCAGGTAGGCGACCATGTCTTCAGCCAGAAATGACATCAAAAGATGCCCTCCTTGTTCTAGAGTCCTCCTCCAAACATTCCATGTGGCCCCACTCAGTAGGTAGTCATTGAATCATAGAGTTGGAAGGGGCCATACAGGCCATCTAGTCCATCTTAAACACTCATGCAAGAAGAGATGGCCATACATTTTAAAAATTGAACCCATTTGAAATTGAAACTTGTCTTTCAAACGGATGTTGTATTTCCTTCTTGTATTTTTAGTTTTGTTGTAAGCCACCTTAAGCCCACAGGGTAAAACCTTAAAAATAAATGAATAACTAAATCCCCTCTGAGGATTTGGGTTGCCAAACTCCAGGCGGTACCTGGAGCTGACCTATTGCAATTGATCTCGTATCCTTATACCTGCTGTACATGTGTTCCAAGTAACTCGTAAAGAGATGAACAAAGGAGGTTCATTTTAGGGCATTGTTTGCACACACTTTTATAGTATGCTTTTACTGGACTTGGAGCCCAGGGCACAAAAAGGACAACTCAACAATGCTTGATGCAACCACAGCTCACTAATATTTGCTAGGCCTGACCTTCCCCCATGAAACCCTGCCCTCCTCAGGCTCTGCCCCCAAAATCTCCAGGTATTTTCCATCCTGGAGCTGCCCACCGTACCCAGCTTTATGGAAATTCCAAAATCATTACATTTTCCTGCTGCTGTCTTTGCTTCTTTGGTGGAGGGGAAAGAAAATGTGAATGTGAAAAATGTGAATGGGAGTGGGGACAGGGGGTGGGAGGCATGACAGATCTTTCTGTCCCTCGCTCGAGGTGGACCTGATCAAAAAAAAAGTGACGCTGTGTAATATCTGGCGTGGGAAGCTGTTGCATACAATACATTCCATTTTTAGAACAAGGAGTCCCAATTCCTGACCCTGGGCCACAAAATCCGCTTGCCAACTTTTGGTTTCTATGCAGGCCTTATCGCTGGGCCTGATCTCCTCCCTGATCAAACAAAAGGTGGAACAAGACTTCACCTTGCCCTCTTTGGTGCTAAGGTGAGTTTTGCTCCCCTGGAAGACGCTCTGTAAGGGGTTCCTTTAGCAGGGAATAATTTCTGCAAACTGCCATTCTGTCACTTGGCAGTATGATTAGCTTGAGGTGTGACCATTTACTAGGGCGGTTCTGTTCGGCTTGGGTTTAGTCTCCCCGGGCCAAAGAAGATGTAAGGAGCCTGTCTTCTGTATTAAAAGGGATTGGCACCAAGACTGGGAGAGAATTCGTTTTGGGGTTTTAATGATGTTTTTTTTGTATTCTTACTGCCAGCAGTCTGGGTTATTTGAAAGTGCAAAAACCCTAACTGGAATTCGTTAGGAGCAGAAAGGTTGGATGCCCGTGCAAATCGGACAACAGGTTACAACGTTTATTTCACTGGCTAATTTATTTTACTGGCTGCTCTGGAGCGTATTTTATATTTCATCAATGTGCGTGTGTTAAAATTAGACCTCTGAGGAAGACCCAGTGAGAGTCAAAACATGTCAGGCCTAAGAAGGTCTAAGACCTAAGATGGTACAGTGTGTATGGTAATTTTTCAATGGTGACCACTTGCCTCCTTGATCCCTGTCCATCCTGGTTGCTCAAAACAAGCGAGCAGCAGATAGGAGGCCCTCTGGGAGATATGGTCCCTGACTATGGGAGAGTTTCCAGAGGTGTTCAAGGAGGCTGTGGCATGCCCTCTACTGAAGAAGCATCACTGGAACCGTGGGACCCAGCCAGCTACCACCCCGTCTTGCATCTTGCATTTCTGGATCAGGTGGTTGAAAAGGCCCACCACTGAGTGGGTGGGAATCAGGGATTTTAATGCTGGTTTTATGGGGGTTTATATCTGAGTTGTGAACTGCCACAAGCCTTTTTGGGAGTGGCAGTATAGAAGCTGGACTATAAATAAAATCAATAAATAATGGCCTATGGGCTTTGTGTCTGTTTTTAACCTTAAAAATAATTTAGAAGATGCGCATCATAAATGTTCATATATTTTTGTAACCTGTTGTCCAATCTGCAGAGACATCGAGCTAATTCCAGTTAGGTTTTTTTTGTTTTCTGTTCCATGTAACATTTTCCCCTCCTTGCTCCTTGTTGGAAAGCGCATCAGAATGTATTTTGGAGCATGACTGTCCCTGGGAGACACCCACGTACCCATGAACACTTATGACATGGAGTTATGAATCACACCATTGGTCCCTCAAGCTTCCGTACTGTCTAGGTCCAACGCTGTGGCTCGCCAGATGTGGCTCTCCATGGACATCTGGAGAGCTACAGGTTGGCCACCCCTGCTCTGTTTAAACTGGCAGCAGCTTTCTAGGGTCTCAGGCAGAGGGCTCCTTTTAGCTGGGAATGCTCTGAGCTCTGCACCACCACCCCCCTTCCACAGTGCCAGAAGGAGTCGCAAAGCAGCTTAGAGTCGCCTCCCATTATAAGTAGAATGCAGCCTTCCCTAACAATAATACTATGATAATAGAACAATAACTATTTATATCTCACCCTTCCAATGCTCAGGGGAGGTAAGAACCTTAGGATATAGACAACTATTAAAACGCTAAAACCATTTTTAGTTTGCTATCATTCAGCCTAAAATCCTGACCTTGTGAAGTTGAGCTGGAGCTGATCTTCCACTTCCTTCTACCTTTCTCCCCCTCCCGCCAGCAGTGAGGCCAGCTTACTCTGGCAGATGTTATTTTTGGCCCCGACCACAGGCCATTTTATAGGCTCTGTGGAATTGATTTAGGTCCCTGATCTCCTCTGGGAGTTCATTCCGGCAGGCTGCGGCCTAGGCTGAAAGGTTGAGGCCGACTTCACTTCTTATGAAAGGCTGGGACCAGATGGGCCTGTCTGAGCTCTCCCCTCTCAAACATGGTTGTTGGGCCAGAGTGGCTGGAGCAGGGTTGCCAACCTCCAGGTGGTGACTGGAAATCTCTCAGAAGTATAGCTCGTACCCCGTGACATAAATCAGTTTCCTTGGAGGATGGGTCCTGTGGGGTTATACCCTGCTGAGCCTCCCTGTTTTCCCAAACCCCTCCACCCCCAAAATCTCCAGGAATTTCCCAACTTAGAAATCCCTAAACTGGCAACCGTAAGCTGGAGCCATTTTTGCCCAAGGGAAAATAGAAGGAAGGATCCAAGCAGCCCACCTTATGACCTAACCACCACACCAAGCTGGCTCTCACAAAATACACAAAAATACACTCTGAATTTCCATGGGAGGCTGCCAGAAAACAGCAGACTCATTCTTCTCTCACTCTCCAGCTGGGTTTTACAGGTGGCTATTAATGTATATCTCCTAGTCTCTGTGGTATACCATAAGGGAAGCCCTAGGGCAGGGGTAGTGAAACTGTGACCCTCCAGATGTCCATGAACTACAATTCCCAGGAGCCCCCTGCCAGCATTCGCATTCGCTGGCAGGGGACTCCTGGGAATTGTAGTCCATGGACATCTGGAGGGCCGCAGTTTGACTACCCCTGCCCTAGGGCATCCACTTTTTGTAGCCACTCTGGGACTCTAAGACTCTATGGTTCCTCCAAAGGAGCTGATTGTTGGAGAGCCATTGTAACTCTAGGAGAACTCAAGGCCCCACCTGGAGGTTGACAACTGTACCCCAAGCAATGGGCTAAGAGGAGTCATCGATATAATGTTAAGAAAAAGAAGAGTTGGTTGTTATACCCTGTTTTCACTGCCTGAAGGAGTTTCAAAGCGGCTTACAATAGCATTCCCTTCCTCTCCCCACAACAGACATCCTGAGAGTTAGGTGAGGCTGAGAGAGTCCTGACAGGGCTGCTTGGTCAGAACAGCCCTATCAGGGCTGTGAATGGCCCAAGTTCACCCAGCTGCCTGCAGGTAGAAGAGCGGGGAATCAAACCTGGCTCACCGGATTAGAAGTGGCTCCTTTTAATCAGCACACCCCTCTGGGGCGGATGTACTTTGAGGGTTGATAGCTGATGGTGTGATGGCTTGTTATGATGTTTGTTCAGCTTGGTGTAGCGGTTAAGAGTGGCAGCCTCTAATCGAGCGAGCTGGGTTTAATTCCCCACTCCTTTACGTGCAGCCGTCTGGGTGACCTTGGGCTAGTCACAGTCCTGTTAGAGCTGATCTTGCAGAGCAGCTCTGTCAGAGCTCTCCCAGCCCCACCTACCTCACAGGGTGTTTGTTATGGAGAGAGGAAGGGAAGGTGATTATAAGCCACTATGAGATTCCTTAGAGTAGAGAAAAGCGGGGTATAAAACCAGCTCTTCTGCTGCTGCTTCTTGGAAGGGAGGACTCTAGAGAATCAACTGATTATGGGGGGGGGGAGGGTGTGCATCTATGGAAGAAAGATGGTGCTTTCCCAGCCAAGGACACTTCACCCATACAACAAAGAAGGTGAGCTTCAACCCCCTGCGTTGTGCAGGGGGTTGGATTAGATGGCCTGTATGGCCCCTTCCAACTCTATGATTCTATGATGATTCTTCTCTCTTCTCCTCTCAGATAAGTAGATGTGAAGGTGAAAAGGTTGGATCAAAAAGGGGGAGGGCGGAACCACCCGCATTCCAGACCTTTATAGTTTGGCATTTCTTATTATTGTTGCCTGCCGACAGCTACACATGAGTTCAGACACTAAGCATTTGTTTTTAAATCGGCAGAAATGTATTTTCAACACATCCATGTGATTTGGAACAAGCCCTCCTTTGTTCTTTCTATTCTCAGCCACAATGAAGTTCGTCCAGGCAGGGTTTTGCTCCAGCAAAGAACCTAGTGAGATGAGGATGTATCATGGGGAAATTTAGGCAGAAATATGCAAAGCTGCCCCGCCCCAAATGGAAGTAGGACTTATTCTAAAATGTCAAGCAGCACAAGCCAGTCAGCAAGCTGGGTTCCCCACAGCAAATATGTCGGCCACTCCTACCCCCAGCCTGCCTTTAGAGTCTTCCTCCACACATTTTGAACCACCAGGAGCATCTGTGTGAAATGGATACCCCACCTTCCCTACTCCTTTCCCAGCCTGTGATTGCAGCCACACCAGAGCTGTTCTAGGGGTGCCAGACCACCATCTGGCATCCCCAAGAAAGCCAACATGGCGTAGCAGTTAAAGAGCAGCAGACTCTAATCTGGAGAACTAGGTTTGATTCCCTACTCCACATGCAGCCAGCTGGATGACCTTGGGCCAGTCACAGTTCTCCACAGAGCAGTTCTCTCAGAGCTCTCTCAGCCCCAACTACCTCCCAGGGGGTCTGTTGTGGGGAGAGGAAGGGAAAGGTGTTTGTAACCTACTTTGGGACTCCTTTGGGTAGTGAAAAGTGGGGTATAAAAAACAGTTTGCTTTGCTTTGCTTTTCCTCTCCTATCTCTTTGGGGGTGGCACGAGGGGTAGACATGGCATTTTCCTACACACCAGCATCACAGCTGGATGAAAACCTCTTGTGGACATCTGTGCGTCAGCTGACACTAAAGCACCAGCTGGTGTGCTGACGGCATGTCATGTCTGAGTTTTCATCCAGCTGTGTCATCAGCATGCAGCAACTGGCTGGTTTTGGGGGGCCTTGGTTAAAGAATGCCCAAGAGCCCCAATATCACTCTTCCCTTCTTGCCTGCCCATCTAAGCGCCCCCATGTGCTTTCCTCTGTCCATCCCTACTCTCTGCCATGGCCGGCCCCTACATATGCCCACACCAGGGGGTGCAGCTAGAAGTGCTACTGCCGTGGCAACCAGGAGCTATTATATATTTATCAGTTTTCAATGCAGTCAGTTCGCCAACCCTTTAAAATCAGCCTTAAAAAAAAGGTTTTTAAAGCATTCCCATTTATGCATAAGCTGTGATACTGCGTTGTTGTTTTTCAGCGATTTTGCACCTTAAAAAGTTCCTATGGTAACTCTGGGAGGAGGATAAGAGTTTGAAGAGGGAATTCCATTGCTAGGCAACATCATTCACATTCCAACAAAGGTAGCATTTCAATTGCAGCCAGTATCTTTATGACAGGGAGCTTTGATCTGAGGAAATCAAGCAGGACTGTTTTCTGGGGGAAATAGCTCTAAACTGGCTACCAGAGAGCCACTGGGAGTTAAGGCAAAGCCCCTTTTTTCCTAAGAAATAGTCACGTGTAACACCTAGGCTGTCCTTGGGTCATTACAGCAATGGGAGACTGAATCACATTGCATTTACACCTGATCGTTGAAACTCAGGAAGCAGAAATCAGCAGTAGGCACCTTGAGCCCCTCCCCCCCTCCGGTATACTTAGGAGCATTCATGGAAAGAGGAACTGCCATAAATACCACAGGATAATTTCTACTCATTTACATATCAGTAAAGTTGAATGGGTTGCCAGGGCAATTGGCATGTTCACATGATCACTGACAAAGGCAGAGTATCGGCAGCAGGCACTCAAGTTTCCATTGGTTGACGAGGGACTGCGAGCAGAAAAGGGGAGGAGACTAAAAACATGCTGACATTTATGCATCAAAAAAGGACCGTTCTCACTGCCATGACAGAAGAAAAGTCACTGTAAAGCTTGTTTCAGAAGCCTCACTGCCAGAACTGTGGCCAGTGTTTGCAAAGCAAAAACGAAAATAACACAATGGGTTTTGAGCTGCAAAAACGGTGCCACGTTAAGAATTAAAAAATAAGACACTGTTTTTTGCAGTCTTTTTGCGAGTTTTCCATGATGCATAATATACCCAGGAAAGCTGATGCTCTGTGAACCATCTATGCCTGCAGCAGCTGGGAACTCAAGTGACAAAACGCTCTCAAGCAGACAGTGTAAGTGTAATCACCAGAGGAGAGGGAGTCGGCAGTAGCGGGCCCTGCCAGAATACAGGGGCCCTGGACGCTGCCCCACCTCAAGTTATGCTTAGGGTTACCAGCTCTGGGAAATACCTGGAGACTTGGAGTGGGTGGGATTTGGAGAAGAGGAAGAAGAAGAGTTGGTTCTTATATGCCGCTTTTTTCTACCCGAAGGAGTCTCAAAGCGGCTTACATTTGCCTTCCCTTTCCTCTCCCTACAACAGACACCCTGTGAGGGAGGTGAGGCTTTATCAGTACTGTGGCGAGCCTGAGGTCACCCACCTGGCTGCATGTGGAGGAGGAGCGGGGAATCAAACCCGGCTCACCAGATTAGAAGTCCGCGCTCCTAACCACAACACCAACCTCAGTGCAGTATTATTCTATGGTGCCCATTCTCCAAAGCAGCCATTTTCTCAGGAGGAACAAATCTCTTTAGTCTGGATGTGAGCTCCCATTCCAAGGAATCCCCAGACCCCACCTGGAGACCGGCATCTCTAATTACACTGAGGATGGCCCTGCGAGGCAGAATGTCATTTCCCTTCCCTGCTACCAGCTCTGCAGACAAGAATGGGCAGCGGTCCCCGTTGGTGGGAGAATGCCTGCCCAAAGTGGGCATAGGGCACCCCTAAGCTCCGCCAGCATTCTCCTGCTTCTAAGGACTTGCACCCCTTCTCTTTGGGATTGCACAACCAGTGTGGTGTAGTGGCTAAGAGCAGCAACTTCTAATCTGCTAATCCGAGTTTGATTCCCCGCTCCTCCACAGCTGGATGACCTTGGGCTTGTCACAGCCCTGATAGTCCTGTTCTCACAGAGCAGTTCTCTCAGGGTTCTCTCAGCCCCACCTACCTCACAGGGTTCTGTTGTGGGGACAGGAAGGTGATTCTAAGCTGCTTTGAGACTCCTTCGGTCAGTGAAGGAGTGGATATAAAGACAGAATCTTCTTTTTCTTCTGCACAGACACACCTGATGATGGTGGTGTTATTGATGTTTCCAGTGCTTTGAGGTCTTGGCAGCTTGACAGAATGGTGAAGAGAGATGGCCTCTAATTTGGAGGACTGGGTTTGATTCCCCATTCCTCCTCTGGGGTATAAAAAAGCCAGGCCCGTCTTCTTCCTTTCCCCCTGCCTTCTCCTTATTTCCATGGTTGTGCTTTGTGAACTCGTCCTGAACTCGACCCATTTGTCGCAAATAGTAACATGCCTCCCATTGATGACCACTGATGGAGAAACAATGTGAGAGGCATCCAGGCAGTGCTCCCGGCAAGGTCAGCTCAGAAGAATCCAATGTGCATTTCCAAATGCATGGCCTGCGGATCGCCATCGATCCACTCGCTAATGAGTTTCCGTTCTGCTTGCCCCATCTTGGAAGGCCAATCCAGCTTCCTGCAAGCTGGCTTTTGAAAAATAAAATAAAATCCACTCCCTGCCCTTCCTCTCCCCACAACAGGCATCCTGTGAGGCAGGTGAGGCTGAGAGAGCTCTGAGAGAAACGTGACTGGCCCAAGGTTACCCAGCAGGCCTTGTGAGTTTCAAAGCGGCTTAAAATTGCCTTCCCTTCCTCTCCCCACAACAGATACCCTGTGAGGTCGATAGGGTTAGGAGAGCTCTGAGAGAACTGTGACTGACACAAGGTCATCCAGCTGGCTGCATGTGGAGGAGCTGGGAATCAAACCTGGTTCTCCAGGTCAGAGGCCGCCACTCTTAATTTCCACACCAACCTGGCTCTAGGTAACCGAGGGATAAGGGCAGCACTCACAGTGGAAAGCAGATGGAAGGATCCAAAGAGTCCACCTTATGAATCTATCTGTCTGTCTGTCTGTCTGTCTGTTGATCTAACAGGTGATGTGACCATACGGGGTCATGTTGACCTGCCCCCCGTCCCAAAATGGCCAGTGCTGGGCCTGGAGGGGGAAGAAGAGGGGCCACAGCTCTGCTTCCCAACCATATTCTGCATGATCACAGCACTTCTGGAGTCTCTCAAAGCCTGAAGAATGCTTCAGGGGTTTCTCAAGGGCAAAAAAGTTGAGAAAGGCCTTTTCCAGGTGCCTCTGGAGAAAGAAAAAGTAAAATAAGCACTGAGAAATGATGCCAATGCCGTGGTGGGATCCCAGTGCACACCCCAATTCCCCTCCTGCCCGTTTCCTTCCACCTGCCCTTCAGGCATCAGTGGTCGATGAGCTTGAGTGCTGGGAGGTCTCCTGCTATTGGGAGACACCTGACAACCCAGACAAGATCCAATCCTGAACCGGAAAGGAAAAGTGCAGAACTCCTGTTGCTTAGACGCCAGATTCCAGATGTTCCTAGAACAGAAAGCCAGGAAGGTCAATGAAGTACAGGCACAAAACCGGGAACTAGTCCCTTAGAAACGAGGAAACTTAAAATCTGATGTGTTGGAAAGCCGAACTGGAAGCAAATGAATTCCAGCAGAGGGAAATACAAAGGTATGCATTCTGGTGAGATGGGGAGGAGAATCCGATCCACCAGTGTATGATGGGGGTGATTTGGCTTGCCAGTGGCCCGTGTCAAAAAGATCTCAGGAGGACCGTAGTTGAATCAACAACATGCTGGACTTGAGTCCCTAGTAAAATGCAGCTGCAAAAAAAGGCCCAGGAAGGAATATCTCTGAAAAACCAAGTCCAATGAGGCTGAATCTGAGAAGATGAAGGATTATTCATGCCTTTTAGATTCAGCCAAATTCATTTTTTTGCACATGACTAGTCAGTAATCGTAACATAACATAGGTAACAAACGCTTATTCACAGTGACAGTAACCCTACAGCCGCACCTCCATAGAGTGAGTGTATCTGGATGGGAGGAGCTTCTGGGAGCACAATAGGTGTTGTCATTGGCCTTGGCCAAATGCCTGGTGGAAGAGCCCCATTTTGCAGGCCCTGCGGAACTGTGGTAGCTCTGACAGGACCAGGACCTCTTCCGGGAGCTCATTCTGCCAAGTAGGGGCCAGAACAACCTGGCCCTGGTTGATGGAGGAAATGCTACTGATAGCCCCTCTCTCAGAGCCAGTGTCATTGCATGGTGGTTGTGTTGAACTACAACTGGGGAAATGTGAGTTCAAATCTCCATCCAGGTCACCGGATGATTGGGTTCCCATCTCTTCTCTGCCTCTGTGTTTCCTTTTTTCTGCAAACAAGAAATAGACTCATGCGAAACACTGGCTCCAGTTCTTTTCCTTTTTCGCACCACTCCACCTAATCCTCTGACAGTTTTCAGCCAAGATTCCTGGCGGGGAATAGGCCAAGCCAATGGAAAGAAACCCTGGCTCATCGCACACTACTGGAAATGATACATTGAAGATGCAGTCTTGGGGCCAACAAACCCTCCACAATGCCACCAGAACAAAAGATGTGCTCGCATTCCATTGACTGGCCTCACTTTTCCTGAAGTGCCCCATCTCTTCCTTATTCTGCTTTGCAGAGTCCAGCTTTTGGGAAGGGTGACTGAGCCACCTTCCCTTCAAGAGAACACAGCAGAGCAGTTATTTATCTGTTCCACATAATATATTTTTGGTAGGGGTTTGGAGGAGGAGCTGGTCTCATGTCTTAAGTGCCACTCAGCGCTTAACACCCACTCAGGGGGAACGTGCTATAGGCTCTTGAGCGCTGTCCCGCCCTCTCTGCTTGCTCACCATTTCCTGCAGTAGTTCAACCAACATCTTTATCTCCAGTCACCCTAAGTAACTGCCACTGCTGTGGCTGTCCCACCCCATTGGTCAGCCCGCCTGCCAATCGGCCTTCCCCACTTGCCTTGGCCCTCTTCCTCCACGAATACTTCTGAAGCATGGACACCACTGCCACCACCTGCCCACCCCCCACCCTGCACAAACACACACACTTCCCCACAAGGCCTCACCACTGCTGCTGCTCCCGCCTCCCCCCCACACACACTTCCCTGCACATGCTGGCGGTGGTGGCAGTAGCGGCAAGGCCTCATGGGGAATCGTAGTTAGAATACCTTAAATATCTTAATGCTATTGGTTAACTTCTCCAAAATCATATATTGCTTTTTGTTGGTTTGTTTCACCATTTATCTAATGCAGCCTTTCTCAGCTTTCTTGCTCTTGAGAAACCCCGGAAACATTCTTCAGGCTTCGAGAAACCCCAGAAGTGGCGCAATCTTGTAGAATATGGTTGCTGTGGAAATGCCAACCTGGGGCCCCTCCCCTTCCTCTCCAGGCCCCTCACTGGCCATTTTGGGAGGGGCCTACATGACCATATGTATGATCATATCCCCTGATAAATGTTTGACACATTTAAAATATATATTAAAAAATCAACGCCCACCCATCATTAGCCATTGGGGGGGGGGGCAGGTCAACATGACCATATGTGGTCTTATCACTTGATAAATGTTTTAAGAAATGTTTTAAAATTAAAATTAATTAACTCCCGCCCATTCAGGAAACCTTTCCAGAAACCCCTGGGTTTCACAAAACGCTGGTTGAGAAAGACTGATCTACTGAGAAGATCTGGGCCCAGTTGGAGCTGCCAAGGTTCCACAGGACCTATAAGGCTGAGCTCTTCTGCCAGGCTTTTGGTTGGGGCTTGTGGGATTACATCTACTGCCCCCCCTCCCAGAAGATGCCCCCTGATTGAAGACTGGCTTTGGAAGAACAGAAGGCAATTTGACACTGGGATCTCTGACATCTGAATTGTTTAATAAGCTCACTGATTTTAGAATATTTATTTAAGTCTTGTTTTAACTGAATTGATTGTATTATTTATATGTATTAACTGATGTACAGCACCCTTAGCTGCTTGCCTGGAAATATAATAATAATAATAATAATAATAATAATAATAATAATAATAATAATAATAATAATAATAATAATAATAATTTATTTATTTATTTATTTATTTATTTATTTATTTATTTATTTATTTATTTATTTATTTATTTATTTATTTATTTATTTATTTAGATTTCTATACCGCCCATTTCTTTGCAGCTCTGGGCGGTTTACATTGAACATTATATAATACAAATTACATGGAATGATATATAGTAACAACAGTATGTAACATCAACTTTCAAATAAGGCATCAGAACATTGCAAAACCACATTATAAATAACAATTAACAGTAACATTGGGTGTTGATTCTTTCAGTCATGGGTTGGTTCTTTCAGTTATTCTATGTCAGTCGGCCTCAAGCAAATGCCTGGTGGAGGAGCTCCCTCTTGCAGGCCCTGCGGAACTGTGGAAGGTCGGGCAGGGCTCTGATCTCCTCAGGGAGCTTGTTCCACCAGGTGGGGGCCAGGACTGAGAAGGCTCTGGCCCTTGTTTGGTGTAGCCAGTTTGGTGTAGTAGTTAGGAGTGTGGACTTCTAATCTGGCATGCCGGGTTCGATTCTGCGCTCCCCCACATGCAGCCAGCTGGGTGACCTTGGGCTCGCCACAACACTGATAAAACTGTTCTGACTGAGTAGTGATATCAGGGCTCTCTCAGCCTCACCCACCCCACAGGGTGTCTGTTGTGGGGAGAGGAATGGGAAGGCGACTAAGCCGCTTTGAGCCTCCTTCGGGTAGAGAAAAGCTGCATATAAGAACCAACTCTTCTTCTTCTTCTTCTTCTTCTTCTTCTTCTTCTTGAGGACCAACGTGCTTCTCTGGGGCCAGGGATATATAATAATGTAATGTAATGTAATGTAATGTAATGTAATGTAATGTAATGTAATATAATATAATATAATATAATATAATATAATAATCATTTATTTTTGTGTCCTACCCTTCCTGGATAGCTCAGGGTGGGTAACAGCATGGGTTAAAACAATCGCTCACTGAAAATCCAGTTATAATCATTGAAACATCTATGTATGTTACATCAGCCCCATTCAATAGAACTTGGGAGGGATTCAAGATCTTGGGAGAGGCAGGTCTTCCCTCCATTTCAGCAGTGAGGCCAGCCCTTCTTGATATTAATAATGTCAAAATGCAAGCTGAACAACATTCCTGAAGAGCTTAAAGATGATGTAACAAACACATTCATATTACTCAGCCCAAGAGAATATGAACTGGGCTGAAACCAGAGATACTGTCAAGAAAGTCTGCACACGGGCTATTTCTATAACAAAAGAAATTAAGTACCTCAATGGATGACTGATGGAACTCTTAAAATTGCTGAAGATGGATGAAAAGGAAAAGGTGCCAGAAATAGAATTAGAATATTCAGAAGGCTAAATGTGGTGTTCCATTAACTAGTGCACAGGGACACAGAGAATGTTATAATGACCAGAGCAAGGAAGCATAAGGGAACCCTGGTTGAGAAAACCTGGTGTGGAAGATATAATCCATTATGTATTACACTGTCCTCTTTACACAGATCCTAGATCTAAATTCCTGGGAAGTTTCCTTGTGAAGCACAATGGTAGATAGATCATAGAATCATAGAATCATAGAGTTGGAAGGGGCCATACAGGCCATCTAGTCCAACCCCCTGCTCTACGCAGGATCAGCCCAAAGCATCCTAAAGCATCCAAGAAAAGTGTGTATCCAACCTTTGCTTGAAGACTGCCAGTGAGGGGGAGCTCACCACCTCCTTAGGTAGCCTATTCCACTGCTGAATTACTCTGACTGTGAAATTTTTTTTCCTGATACATAGAAATAAAATTTGCTTGCTTTGATCATACATTGACTTTTTGCCGTTCTCACATGGGATCCCTCGCAAGGGTGACCTGTGTGCTTGTGCGGTGTACGAATCTGCCCTGCATTCATTCCAAGGGCAGTGGGAGGTGAACTTCTCGTTGTTGAAATTAAAAATATATATATTACAATACTGTTTTTGCGTTCTATGTGTTCTATGAAAATTGTTGTTGCACTATATAGACCAAATTTTAATCAAGAACACACCCTCCCCCCCCCCCCCCTGAGTCAATTGTGGCCTGCTTTACCAATGTTAAAATCTGGTCACCTTATTTCATGTACGATCCTTATTTAGGGGGCCTTATTTAAGATCCAGAAAAAAGAAAGCCCCCACTATCTTGAGCATATTTTAGAGCAGTTCCCACACTGCCTTAGAAAGATTGATCAATCATTGTGGCTTACTTCCCTGGATAACCCCTGCGTTGAGGCTGTGCAGCTGTGCAGATTTGGTAATGCATTAAAGAAAGATGGGATGGTTTCCCCTGCTAATCCCCAGATACGTTTTGGTGTAAACAGTAATAATGTCATGCCCGAGTGAGGCCAAGCAGACGCTCCAAAGGGATCACATGCAGCAGCGCTGGCCGGCCACGTCTCATCTCCCGTCTCATGAAAGCTCACCCTGGAATAAATATTGTTAGTCCTTAAAGTGCCGCAGAGCTTTTGCTTTGTTTCATGTCTCATCTGCCCAATTACCAACACTCCAAAGTTTGCTCTGTGAAAAATGAAGACATATTGATGTGTCTCAACACCCCGTCTCTAGAACCCAGGGTTCAACAAGGCTAGAGGTGCCACTCTCCTGTTGGAATATCCAAGTGTGCATGACTGAGCAGAATATAAACAGTGTCCTGCAGGGACGGTGTATTTAGCATACTTAGAGCAGGAATTTCATGAGATGCTTCAAATGACCTTTTCCAGTGTCCTGGCTGACTCAGTAAGCGACTTCCTGCTCTTTTGAGCTCCCTTCTGCCCAACAACCGAAAGACTGCAGAGAACAGTTGGAAAAAGAAGAGTTGCTTCTTATATGCCGCTTTTCTCTACCCGAAGAAATCTCAAAGCGGCTTACAGTCACCTTCTCCCCACAACAGACAACCTGTGAGGGAGGTGAGGCTGAGAGAGCCCTGATAATACTGAAGAAGAAGAAGAAGAGGTGATTCTTATATGCCTCTTTTCTCTACCCAAAGGAGTCTCAAAGTGGCTTACATTCGCCTTCCCTTTCCTCTCCCCACAACAGACACCCTGTGAGGAAGGTGAGGCTGAGAGAGCCCTGATGTTACTTCTGATGAGCCCAAGGTCACCCAGCTGGCTGCATGTGGGGGAGTGCAGAATCAAACCCAGTTCACCAGATTAGAATTCCACACTCCTAACCACTACACCATACTGGCTAACTAACCTTATAGTTAGTTAGGTCTCTTCTCTCTTCTTTCTAGACATCATTGTTTCTCTCTTGACAATAAAACTATTTTAGTCTTTTAAGCAGCTTGGGGCTTTGGTCTTCTTTGCGTCGTCAAACTCTGCCAACAAATTCAGGCATATTAATTGTGGCGGGGAAGGGGGAAGTTTTCCTGAAGGCCTGCAAGCCAGCCTGGACACATTGCTTCTGCCTGTCCAGAGATGAAGCCAGAAGAAAACTCTGAAGCCACCACAAGACAGTAGGAAACAGAGATGGGAGGGAGGGCTAAGAGGCCTTACATAAAGTTTGCTGTTCTGAATATAACCAGGATGTGTAGATAACACCTGCTCTCTAGGATTGCGAATTTTATTGTTCTTCTGTCTCCTGCAGGAGTGCCTGTTTCTTCCACTGTAATTTTCTCATAAATTTGGCCTTTTTATAAAGTCACAAAGCTGACTCTCTAGGGCCCATTCTCCATGACGGCAGCTGCACCAGGCCACCAGTGGTGTGGTGCTGTGGAGCATCAAGCTCCACAGTTTACTGTGTCCCCATGGGGACGCATTTCAGCACCGGATCTGCTCCGGCGCCATAATGTGTCCCCCCAGTAAACAGCAGCAGCAGAATAGTTCCACTCCACGGTGTCTGTGTGTGTGTGTGTGTATTTTGCAGTCCCATCTTTCTGCAAAATAAAAATGGAGACCTCGGCCCACTCTGTGGCGCAGCAAAGCACTGCGAAGCTGACTGGGGCATACTTTGTTCCCTCTGGGCCACTGTAGGGCAGGGAAGACAGGCCCTTTTGGCCCCTGCAGCGGCTAAGGGAACGTGGATTCTCTCACATTCCCTTAATCCCAGGCAACTGAGGGCCTGATCCGTGGCAGGCCCAGGAGGGGGCCTGCCCAGCAGCTGCGTCATGGCAAAGCGAGGATTTGCCCCGCTTCCATATGACCACCCTCTCAGCCTTTACCGCCCATGCGGAATCGGCCTAGAGCAGCTTTTCCAACCTTTTGGCCATGGAGGAGACCCCAACATTTGTCAGGCTTTGACGAGTGCCGGAAGTGAGGTCAGCTGGCCACGCCTCCCTGCCACCCACCACATCGTCCATTTTAACAGGCAGGCTTGAGGAAGACAGAGGAGGATAGGAACAGGACATGGTTTAAGACGGGAGCATGAGTGCAGACTCCACCTCCTCTCAAGCACAGAAACCACACTCGGGAGCTGGGAAGGAAAGCAGTGGAGGTGACCAGTTCCCTAGCCTGAGTCCAAGTCCATTAAGGCAGGAGGGAATGGTCTTGGACCCCCTTCTGGAGCTCCCATGGACCGCCAGGGGCCCATAGACCCTTGGTTGAGAATCCCTGCTCTAGAGTTTTCTCATGTAAACGGGCTAAACTGTAGAGCTAGAATGAAAAGCAAACTTTGTTATTCCTGTGGCAAATGAAGAATGCTAAGCAAATCGCCACACCCTTTTGTCTGCAAATGCTACTACTCCTGCTTGAATCTTCTCAGTCTAAATGCTCTGAGTGGAAAGCAGATTCCGCTGTAGCTGTCCTAATTAAATGAGCCTCTTGTGGCGCAGAGTGGTAAGGCAGCAGAAATGCAGTCTGAAAGCTCTGCCCACGAGGTTGGGAGTTTGATCCCAGCAGCCGGCTCAAGGTTGATTCAGCCTTCCATCCTTCCGAGGTCGGTAAAATGAGGACCCATCTTGCTGGGGGGGTAAACGGTAATGACTGGGGAAGGCACTGGCAAACCACCCTGTATTGAGTCTGCCATGAAAACGCTGGAGGGCGTCACCCCAAGGGTCAGACATGACTCGGTGCTTGCACTGGGGACACCTTTACCTTTAGAATTAAAAGCAAAGTTTGTTATTCCTGTGGCAAATGAAGAATGCTAAGCAAATCGCCACACCCTTTCGTCTGCAAACGCTACTACTCCTGCTTGAATCTTCTCAGTCTAAATGCTCTGAGTGGAAAGCAGATTCCGCTGTAGCTGTCCTAACTGAGCCAAGATGTACCCCAGCTCCCTTTCGTATATGAAACTCTCTGCCAAACCGAGAATAGCAAGAAGAATTATTGGAAAAAGGAATTTTGTTTATTACATATTGTGTAAGCATCCGTTAAAGTTGGAGAAAACTATACCCTCCATGTTCTTTCTCATAAACAGTCTGGTCAGACAGAGCAGGGCTGGAGTTCTACTTCCAGCAGTGGAGAACAATGGAAAACATCTGTCTCTGGATTCTTGGGTTTCTTGAGGGGCTTGTCTCTTCTCATCTGAGGTCTCCTCTTAGGAGAGCTGCCCAGATCCCTGGAGACTGAAGACAACGAATGGCAAGCCATTTATCTCCATATCTCAACAATCCATTCCACTTACATAATCTGTGACCTTGGTGTATCCCTTTTAATAGAAGACATCACTGAGGAACGTTGTGTGGTCAGCACAAACGTCAGGAGCTGCTAGTTTCAGAAGAACTGATGAAATCGGTGACTGCAATCCACATTAGAAACCAAAATGAAATGGAAGGGAAGAATGTGTAGTAACGGGAGAGAGTAACCGGGAGAGAGTAACCAGGAGCATAGTCTGTTTTGCTGTGGTCAGCTGTTCAGTTGCTGGCCCTGGGAGTGAGTTACAGATAATGCAACCCAGCTGGATCCCCAGATCTCTGCATCACAGATCATGCCTTTTTCTGCTGACACATCTTGTTTTAGGACGATGTGCAAACAGTTTTACCAGATGATAAATTATTATACGAAGAGTGACGTGGTGGGAGTTCCCTCAGCGGTTGCCGCTCTCTGAGGTTTCTGGGGCCGCCACCCCAACACAGGTATCACTTACAAGCATGCACACATGCACACACGTTGCTCATTTGTATCACAAACATTAGCAGCGTGATGGTCACAAAAGTTGCACTGAACCATCTGGGGCCCTACCTGAGGGATCTCCTTCTCCACTATGCCTCCCAAAGAAATCTACAGTAGAGCACACAAAACCTGCTCAAGATACTCGGCCACAGAGAAGTCAAATTGGCCTCAACCAAAGACAGAACCATTTCAGCCCTGGCATCAGACTCGTAGAATGCTCTTCCAAGTAGGATCAGGGTCCTGCAGGACTTCATTAATTCATTAATCCATCCATCCATCCATCCATTCATTCATTCACAGCCTGCCCCTTTTGGGGCCTGTCATCTCAGGACAGTTCACAATGTTAATAAATGTCATAAACCCTTTGTTCCTGACTGTCTTAATCTTTTAAGGTTATTTTATGTTCTTATACCCCCAGATCTCCCACTGAGTTGTGGCACCTCCTCCCTGCGTCCTCTAGATCATGCCCCTCTCATCTCCTACTTGCATTTCAAAGACTCGTCCCACCTTCTAGTCCCACCTTATCTCCTCACCCAAGGCTGACTTCACAGGCCAGGCAGTCTAAACACCAGATGGCTGGCAGAGATATTTTGGCACCTCTAAGATCAGAGAAACACTATTGCCCTTTTCCTGCGTGAACCCAGGTTCCCGACAAAAGCCTATTCTGTGCCCTACTTCCCAGAGCACAGGTATATATTCCATGTTATCCCCTTTCCCCACATCTCCATCAAGATTCCTGTCTGTGAGCTTATGTGATGTGTAGATCCTGAATCCTGATTCTTCCAATAAAGACTTTTACTTGAAGCTTCATCCTGAAGCCCGGGAGTGATGTCTGTGGCATGTCTGCATAGTCTCAACCGTTTGGTTCCTGACATAAATACAATACAATACAAGACGCATTTTTAAACATTAATAGTTTTAAAATAACCAAACATTTGGTGTTATCTTCATTGGTGTTCTTCTTTTGGGGAAGATGGTGAGAGCTGTCTAATGTGCGGTACCTTTATGTTGGTAGTTCATTTGTCTGAACAGGCCTCAACTATAAGCCTGGCAGAAGAGCTCCAACTTACAGGCCCTACGGAACTATGATAGGGCCATTAGGGCCCCGGTGTTCTCCAGGAGCTCATTCCACCAGGTAGGCTAGCTGGTTGAGGCTAATTGGACTTCTTTAGGGCTGTGAATACCAGACGGTTTGCAGAAACTGAGACCAGTACCCTCCGGGGAACATAAAGCTGTTCCATAGGGCCAGCTAAACAGAGCTGTTCTGCCAGACCAATGGATGAGGCCTACAAAATGCCACCAGTAGCCTCCCTACACAAATGACAAGCATCTGAATGCCCACTCAATATTCTAACAGCAAAACACTTTACCTCCCCCTCTCTCCTACCAGAGAGAAGAAGGTGAGTTCCCTGACTGTTTTAAAATGTAAATTATTTGATTATTTTAATTGTTGTTTTATTACTATGAAATGTTGTAAGCCACCCTGAGCCTCTGGGAAGAGTGGCATATAAATTTGAAAATAAATAAATAAAATAAACATGCATTTCAGAGTCAATAAATTGTCTCACAATCTGGTTAAGAGTGGACATGATTTGTATTGGAAAGGAACTAGCTATTGGGTCTTTTGCCCCACTTCGAAGCTGCTATTTCTTTCTTTCTTACTCACTCTGCTCCTCTGACTTTTAGATCTTGAGAATCTTTTATCAAACAGACCTGGAAATATGAGGAAGAAAGGATGGATTTGGACCAGAGGGGGCTAATATGTGTGCTACAAAGATAATAGTTCTTCCGACCTGAGTCACCCAGGAAAGCTCAATCTCATCAGATCTTGGAAGCTAAGCAGGACTGATCCTGGCTAGTGTTTGGATGGGAGACCTCCAAGGATTTGGGTGGTAGTTCCCCCAAGGACCACTAGGTGTCATGCTGTGAAGGCAGGAAATGGCAAACCACCTCCAAATGTCCCTTGCCTGGCTGCCTGGATCCCCTGGTTACACTATAATGATTAATAACATTAATGTTCTCAGAGTTTGAGCTAAAAAAATTAGATAAAATGAATATCATGCCGCCTCTATGGCTGGAGACTATGGCTGTGCCTGCAGCAGTAGGGCTGAGAAGAAGAAGAAGAGTTGGTTCTTATATGCCGCTTTTCTCTACCCAAAGGAGGCTCAAAGCGGCTAACAGTCACCTTCCCTTTCCTCTGCCCACAAGAGACACCCTGTGAGGTGGGTGAGGCTGAGAGAGCCCTGATATTCCTGCTTGGTCAGAACAGCTTTATCAGTACCGTGGCGAGCCCAAGGTCACCCAGCTGGCTGCATGTGGGGGAGTGCAGAATTGAACCTGGCATGCCAGACTAGAAGTCCGCACTCCTAACCACCACACCAAACTGGCTCTCTACCCTTAGGACAAGGTAGAGCTGAGTAGCAAGGTTCCGTCAGGCGATCCACACGCTCTGAGGCTTGATTGGGATGTGCAGCCAGGTCCCAGACAGACAGACATCTCGCCCGTCATGCCAGCCTCACCCCCACCAGCGGCAGCACCCCAAGTCAGCCCCGACAGTTCCCTGGAATACCGGCGGCAACACCAGCGGAGTGACTTGACAGCTCGCCGCTGGAGCGTCTGGCTCAGGGCACACTATCAAAGGAGATGGGGCCCAGGTGAAGTTGATCTGATGGACAGGGACTGAAACTCCCGGTGAAACGGCTTAGCTTGTTAGGACAGGATGCACTTAAGCAAGGGAGAAACAGCATGTCCTTGTGGGTGCAACCTGTGCGTTGAGCCTACCCAGTGCCTTGACTCCAGTTGCTGTCCCACCCTAGGTCCAGCAAAGCTCTGCTTGACTGACTCCCAGTTTCCTGACTCCTGGCTCTCAGCTCTTGGACTACGATTTTGGTGTTTGGACTCTGACTCTACAATTTGGAACTGTGCTTCTCTGGTTTCAGATCTCGGCAGGCTATACAACTATTTCCCTCGGCTCCCCCTAGACTCAGACTTGCCTGGTTAGTGCTAAGACCCAGACTGGACTTTGACTTTGCTACTGGTAGATGACTTGGGCTTGGCTTACCGGCTAAGGGTGTACTAATTGGGACGTCCATTGGGTGCAGCGAGCAAGGCCAGCATGATGAGTATATTCTCTACGGTTGAACCTGCTAGTAATTTAGAAGCAATATCGATGGAAGACTTGGTCCACTGCTGTGTCAAAGGTTTAATCCCCTTCTGTCTTGCCTTGTTATACCAAACATGGCTTACAGATTCAAGAACGCCTAAATCACAGCCGCAATATCTATTTGAGAATGGAGGCTGGAAGTTCAGTCCCAGCAGCCAGCTCAAGGTTGACTCAGCCTTCCATCCTTCCGAGGTCGGTAAAATGAGTACCCAGCTTGCTGGGGGGTAAACGGTCATGACCGGGGAAGGCACTGGCAAACCACCCCGTATTGAGTCTGCCATGAAAACGCTAGAGGGCGTCACCCCAAGGGTCAGACATGACTCCGTGCTTGCACAGGGGATACCTTTACCTTTACCTTATGCACAATTTGCAGCCTTTGGAAATGGAAGAAGGTAATGCATTTCATCTTGCGAGCTTAATTGCTCACCTGTACTTTAGTTAAGTAGAACTAATGCCCGAGGGAATCCCCATATGAAGAGGAGAGCAAACCCGCCTAACTTTACATAGGGTACGAGTTGCATCAACATAACTAGCTTTTTGACAGTTTTACGAGCTAAAGGCTGTCCTATTACAGCAAATGACGTTTTCTGAGCATTGCACGATATTTGGCAGCAACATATATGAAAATTGTAGTACGACATTCATTTTTTTCTTCTCCTGTTTGGTTCCATGCACTAGAGAAGTTATGTCGCTTCATATGAAACAATATTTATTTATTGAATTTATGTTCCAACCTCCCTAGCGTCTCAGGGCAGTGAACAGGGCAGTAATAAATAAATAAATAAAACAACAGTAGCCCATTCGTAACAATGAAGCATTAGTAAAAACTTTAAATCACTAAACACATCATAAAATTGAAAACCACAAACATCTCAGTGCAACCATGCAATTTCTTTCAGCTGTAAACTGTCTATGGAAGTTCTCTGTGGGAGGTTGTCCAGGGAATGCCCCAACTGATGTTAAT
The DNA here is from genome assembly GCF_049243985.1 of Paroedura picta. Taxonomy (NCBI): domain Eukaryota; kingdom Metazoa; phylum Chordata; class Lepidosauria; order Squamata; family Gekkonidae; genus Paroedura; species Paroedura picta. Next base: position 179,630,522 of record NC_135369.1, on the reverse strand, counting down.
CTCAGAGAAGATTATTATGAGTCTCATTTTAAGAGCCAGAATGCAAGCTCTAGCTTTGATGGGAGGTTGGCCCAATTCTAACCTGAGGATGGTACCTGCCACATACTCCGGTATTTCATGGGCTTTAATTTCTTCCCTTGCCACTTGAGCGAATAATTTCCTTAAAGAACGCAGGTTTCCTCTCACACTCCACAAGAACTCAAATCAGTCTCTCCACTCAGTGAATTCCCTTCCTTTCTCTCACGCGTAAAACACTCTACAAGCCCAGTAAACGGTTCGAATATGCAAGATCTGTAGTGTGCATGATTGAATGGACTATGATGAGTGCCCTACAGGGGGCATAGGAGGAGCTGCATGTGTTTAGCATAGTTAGATTAGGAACTTCATGGATTTTCCCACACTTCCTCCCTGCTTGCCTCCAGAACAGAAGAGTGACAGCAGACAACAGTCAGACAGGTAGTTAGGAAATTTTCTCCTCTCCTCTTTGTACACAAAGTTTGTTTCGCTTCTTAATAATTAACTATTTTGTTCTTTTAAGCAGGATGGTGCACAGCTCTTCTTTGCAAATTTAAACACTGCCAACATAGACTCCACTCCTTAGGGTACAGCTACCATTGAATCATAACACATTTCAGCCACTCATCAAGACCCCCTCTTTTTAAACTCTAGAGGCCTGCATTTTAAACTAGAAGAAGAGCTGGTTTTTATACCCTGCTTTTTACTACCCGAAGGAGTCTCAAAGCAGCTTACAATCGCCTTCCCTTCCTCTCCGCACAACAGACACCCTGTGAGGTGGGTGAGGCTGAGAGAGCTCTGACAGGACTGCCCTGTAAGAACAGCACTATCAGGACTGTGATGAGCCCAAGGTCACCCAGCTGGTTGCATGTGGAGGAGCGGGGAATCAAGTCCAGCTTGCCAGATTAGAAGTCGCTGCTCTTAACCACCACACCAAGCTGGCTGTACCGCAACATACATGTAAAACACGACTTTAAAGCACAAAAATCAAACACACAAAATATGTAGGCAGCCAAATGCCACATCTGTCCCATCCTGATCTAAGCCTTACCAATCACCATCCTATCCTATTTTCATATGGCTACTGCAGAGGAATGGAGTTCAGGGAACGGAGGGACCAGATTGACAGCTGCTCAGGGCCAAGTTTACAATATTTTTAAACGATAGGCTGGCTTACAAAGAATCAGGGAAAAGGGAAATAATGGGCAATGGAGCCTGTAATTGTTCATCAGAACAAAGACAGAGATGAGGGAGGTGGAAGCACTCTGAATAAGCAGAGTTACATGCGCCGGTGTCATTCGACCTGTTCACAATAGTGGATCTCATCAATAAAATACAAATTCTGGAAAGGTTGTTCTTGGGAGGAGATTCATTCTTGCCTGTATGGCATTCCAGCAAGGTCCACGGGGTTGCCTTTGATGCTGCTATGGAGACGATATTATCCGTGGTGATTTAGGTCCTTAGGAATTTATATCCCTCCTTTCTGTTCCAAAAACAACACAATGGAACCCATAATAGAATGGAACATCAATAAGCCATATGCAATGTGTAGGACGTGGTTTCAAAATCACTTCCTGGCCTGATTTTGAGTTGCACTGATGCCAGCATCAAGTTGCCCTTTCATTTAACGTCAGCTAAGGAGCAATATTTTTAACTACTCAGGGTGGTTTACATCATAATAGAAATTCCCCACTCTTCCTACACCCTGCTATAAGACATGTGAACCTAGAAGAAGGAGAAGGAGAAGGAGAAGGAGAAGGAGAAGGAGAAGAAGAATTGGTTTCTATACTCCGCTTTTCACTGCCCAAAGGAGTCTCAAAGCAGCTTACAATCACCTTCCCTTCATCTCCCTGTAACAGGCACCCTGTGAGGCAGGTGGAGCTGAGAGAGCTCTGAAAGAACTATGAGTGGCACCAGGTCATGCAGCCAGCTTCACGGGGAGGAGTGGGGAATCAAACTCGGTTCTCCTGATCAGAGTCTGCTGCATTTTCAGCATGCTCCTGGGGAGGACCGTTTATGCACTGGAGGTTTCATGCTGGGTTGCAGGCTGGAGTTTTAGTCGTGGCAGATGGCCCCACCTCTTCCTGCACCCACACAGGGGAGCATTTGGCCCAGTGCACCTCATCTGCCCCCTATTTGTGTTCCTGCACGAGAGCTGGGGCAGTAAAGTGCCCAGTGCATAAACGGTCGAGGTGGGGCTTGCTGGGTGCCTGGCTTTGAGATCAATGAAACAGAGTTTCACTGATACGTTAGATTGGTGTCTCTGAGTCTCACAAAAGCAAGGCTTAATTTATTGACCGAACATGGTTTCTCCAGGTCCAGCCCTCCCATGGAAATGACCTCAACCAGCTGCTTAGAAAAGGCATCTTGTCAGGAGAGCTGTTGCCAAGCAGAACAAGCAATACTGTTCCCTGTGCCCTAAATCTTGAACAAACACAACTGATTAAGGGTTAGGGGAATTCACTTAACATTCTGCTACCCTGGAGGAAGGAGATCCCATCAGCAGAAGTGGTCTTCTAGAACAGTGGTCCCCAACCCCCGGTCTGGGGACCAATACCGGTCCGTGGATCAGTCAGTACCGGGCCGAAGCTCCTCCTTGTCCTCCCCAGCTGCTGCCTCGGGGGCTGCCCTGCCACTCTGCCACCAGCTCACCTTTGGTGTTCTCCGGCGGCCGCCATGGCTGGGGCTCCCCCTTGGCATGGCACAGCGCAGCTGCTGCTAACAGCGCCCCCCAGCGGGCAGCAGGAAGTCAGGGGCGCCGGCGGGAAAGCAAGTGGAGAGGGCTCAGGTGGTGGTGGTGACATCCCTCGGCAAAAGACTATCCCCCCCCCCCCGGGCCTCAGTAAAATTGTCAAGCGCTGACCAGTCCCCGGTGATAAAAAGGTTGGGGACCACTGTTCTAGAATAATGACCTGAGGAAATGTGCATTTAGGAGGGTGGCATTTGGCACACCTCATTTTCAGAGACTTTGCAACTCACTTTTGCGTCCTGACCCACAAGTAGGAAAACACCGGTCTAAAGTGTGGTCACGAAACTGCCCACGTACACAGCATGGAATTGGGCGTGATTCCTCAACTGCAAACATAACAAAGACACCCAAAAACCTAAAACTGAAGAGTTATTCATTTGTTCCTCCCACCTTGACATTACCCCAGGCAGTGGATTCTAAAAGAAGGGGCAGGGAGGAGAGCGAGGAAATCCTTGTCCAACCGACAGCAAATAATGTCCTGAACTACTTTGCCAAAGAGATGTTCTGTGTCTTCTTTTTGCAGCCAGGCAGAGGTGGAAAGAGGGTGGGAAGGGACCGAACAGATCATCCGATCCAAAGGCAAAGGAAAGATTCTCAAAAAAGCCGTGTTTTAAAACGGAACGTTTAAAGGTTATGCATATTTCTTTTCCATGGTTTTGAGATTTTTGTGGGCTGAAAACCTGTTTATAGCCCCTGGCAGGAAAATCGCTTTTCAAAACAACCTCTGGACTGTAGCGAGACTCAGCCGTCATTTTTACATCGTTGCCTGTGTTTGTTGACCAGCTCATAGTGATGGGCTGTAAGGAGCAGGGACACGAAGGAAAATAAGGTGCCTAAAATGTCAGGATTTTCCATTTCCTTCCCGCCAGCAATATGTACGAATGTTGATTGCGTTGCCTCATCTTGCTATTTCTCGTTTTGCTTTACAATGTAGATTTGCAGCTGTTAGGTAATGCAGCAGGAGAATTCAAGCATAGCTTGTGCGCATAAAACCATAAGCTTTCGAACTGGTTGTCACTGAAATTGTGTAAGTAAAATGTGAGAAACCCACAAGGCCAGCTTGGTGTAGTGGTTAAGATTGGCGTCTTCTGATCTGGCGAGCCAGGTTTGATTCCCCGCTCCTCCACATGCAGCCAGCTAGTGACCTTGAGCTAGTCACAGCCTTGATAGTGCAGTTCTGACCAAGCAATCCTGTCAGAGCTCTTTCAGCCTCACCTACCTCACAGGGTGTCTGTTGTGGGGAGAGGAAGGAAAGGCGATTGTAAGCTGCTTTGAGACTCTAGAGAAAAGCAGCATATAAAAACCAACTCTTCTTCTGTCTCCTTTTCTGCTGTGTCCCTCAACATCCTTTCTTCTTCCCCTAGGCCCTTCTCTCTGAAGTTAATCACAGCCACAAGGAACAACTCCACCAACCGGGTTCTCAGCTTTCCATTGTCTTTCTAGTATAAGTCCTGGATCTGATCTTGAAATACCGGCTTGAATAAAGGAATGGAGTTTTTGCAGCCATTAAAGGAGTTAAGGGCAGGTGTGTCATGGATGTTCAGTGGTTCCGTGAAAGAGAGGGTGGTGTCTAAGGCTTCGAAATTTCCATCTTTGCAACAGAAGCCCCTTTAGACCCTAAGGGTCCCCAATCTTTTTCAGCTCTCAGACGCCTTTGAAATTCTGACACAGTGTGGTGGGCAGAGCCACAAAATGGCTGCTGTGGGAGGCAAAGCTGGCCACAAAATGGTGGCTACAGTTTACCTTCGGTCACACCAGCAATGGCTGCCGAAGCAATAAGCTTCAGAATTGGAACAGCCCATCAGATCTGCAATGTTCAATTCCTTGCCGGGCAAAAGCCCCATTTGGCCCCACTCACTGTCTCAAAATGAGAAAAGATGTCGGCAGAAGCCATGGTCTAAATCATTACAGGGTAGGGGCTAATATCCCCTCATGGCGGCAAGGTGCTTTATAATAATGACTAGAAGCTAAGCCGGCTGTATCCAAAATACAGCGGGCACTAGCGGGCAGTGGGTGGGTGTGGGAGGCCTCCCCCCTGGCCTCCCCCGCCCGCCCTCCTCCCGAGCTCTCGGCTTCAGCGGGGAAGCCTGGACTGGCCGTCCCCCTCCCCGATGAGTCTAGGACGGGCCAATCGGGCCAATCGGGAGCTGCTCGCTGCACGGACTGGCCCCAGACTGACACTTAAAGGGGCCAATCGGGAGCCGCTTCACAGCTCCCAATTAGCCCATTCGAGTTTTTATCCCGGGCTCGCCCCATCCCTTTCTCCGCCCACAAGGCCCTTACTGCTTTATTCTTACAGCTCCCACGGGAGCGGTTTACAGATGATGATTTGATTTATAGCCCATGATTTGATTTATATACTCCCAGCCAAGCTGGCTCCTGGCGAGTTACACATTTAAAACCCCACAATAAAACCCCAGTAAAATATTCTATCCCACACTGGTGAGGAAAAACCACCCTCCCCCATTCTGCAACTTCCCAGCCAACTGCTTCAGGGAATAGATGGCTAGCCCTAGGATTTTTAGAGGCCAGCCTAGCTAGCTGAATGGATGGATGGTTAGACAGACAGACAGATGATAGACAGTTTGCTGTAGGAGAGCCAGCTTGGTGTAGTGTTTAAGACCAGTGTGCTCTAAACTGGAGAACCCAGTTTGATTCCTCAGTCCTCCTCCCCATTCAGCCAGTTGGGAGACTTTGAGCCAGTCACAGTTCTCTCAGAGCTCTCTCAGTTCCACCTATCTCACACAGTGTCTGTGAGAGAGAAGAAGGAGAAGAGAAGAAGGGAAGGTGATTGCAAACCATGCTGAGATGCCTTTTGGTAGTGAAAAGCAGAGTACAAAAAAACAGCTCTTCTTCTTTTAGATCAGGTTTTCTCAACCAGGGCTTTGTGAAACCGTGAAGTTTCTTGACTACCCTGGAAGGATTTCCCAAATGGATGCAAGCAAATACATTTTTTGAATCTGCCGCTCTTAAACCACTACACCAGGCAGGCTCAGCGTAGCTGACTCTCTCTCTCACTGGCAGTCTTCAAGCAAAGGTTGGATGCACACTTTTCTTGGATGCTTTAGGATGCTTAGGGCTGATCCTGCGTTGAGCAGGGGGTTGGACTAGATGGCCTGTATGGCCCCTTCCAACTCTATGATTCTATGATTCTATATGATTCTCCCCCAAACCGCCTACAAACAATTTGACTTTTCTGTGGGATTTCTCTTCGCTTCCCCCATGCAACCATAACTGCACGGGGCCTTCGGAGGAAAGTTTCATAGGAATCTTGGAGGAAGAAGAAATTGAATGTCCCTGAAACATCTTTTTAAAAACCCAAACACCTCCGTTTCCAGCATTGCAAACTGCCGAATAATAGTGCAAAACGAACTCGACCAGCGCCCACATTAGAAGAATATCCTCGGGGGCACAGGAAAGGACCGGGCAGAAAAGCAGGCTGACAGCATCACCCGGTGGATGAACGAGCTCATGCCAAGGCAGCACGAGACGGGGGGCACAGGAAACGTTTGCGACCTTTGTGGCGTCTTTCTTGCCTGTTGTCGACCTGGGAGCTCCAAACCTTACACCGTGCAGGGGGCACATTTCGGGGTGTCTCTGTTCCAAGGCACCGTTGTGGTTCTGCAGGGAGGTTCCCCATGCTCAGTCGACATGCACCTATCGTGAGCCTGAACATGTTTTGTCGAGGGAACGCTCGCTGGCGGAGGAGCCCGGCCAGATGTTTTCTGATGACATTCTTATTTCGACAGAGCAGAAAAAGCGGGAGGGAGTAACATACTTACTGGTATGTTAATAAAGGCTATGGATTGGCAGAAGAATTGAGAGTGTATGGACGGGTTGTGTCAGGGGGGGAGAGAGAGAAAGAGGGAGAGAGAAGTTTTGTACAGGGCGTACTCGGCTGTATACAACGAGGCACGTTCCTTCTGGCCAGATGGAATGAACTTTTAGCAACCATTTTACTGTTATAATGTAATATCCTATTCCACTTCCAGAGAGAGAGAGAGAGAGAGAGAGAGAGAGAGAGAGAGAGAGAGAGAGAGAAATGTCTCTGTTTCCAATTATTTCATTTTCCTAGAAATAACCAAGTGATCGAACTGACATATTTAGGTTATTTGGAACCAAGCCCAACGTTAAACTGTGTGGTCCTGGAAAGCAATTAACCTCGCTGATTTCATTACGAGCAACGTTTTTCACAAATCGAAACAGAGGGAAGTACGACCGGGAAACAACCATTCCCAACACGGCAGCACGGTGTAGTGGTTAGGAGCGGCAGCGTCTAATCTGGCGACCTTGAGCTAGCCACAGTCCTGTTAGAGCTGTTCTCTCAGAACAGAGCTCTCTCAGCCAGGGTGCTACCTCCCAGGGTGTCTGTTGCAAGGAGAGAAGGGGAAGGCAATTGTAAGCCGCGTTGAGACCCAGGAGGCCTGCTGTGACCTTAAGCCAGTCACAGTTCTCTCCGAGCTCTCTCAGCTTCCCCTACTTATTGTTATATGGCCATATTTTTTTCTATTCTTGATTCAAATAATTGAATGCTGGTGAAGCATAGTGAGGCGGCACTGCTCAGTGTGTTGGTATGTGAGTGTAGGTGGTGGGGTGTAATATGCACAATCATGGGATGCAACTGAGCCAGGTCAGGTCTTCAGCTTCTGGCAAGCAGCCCAAATTACCCACTGCGCCCAGTTTACAGTGGGCAAATGGGATGTGACCCGAATAGGGCTCCCAGGTCCCTCATAGCTCCCAGAAGGAGGTGGGGATGCCCATTCTGGGAGAGGGGAGGAGCACTGGACATTAACACGATGCGCTGACATTGACAGAAAGTTACCTTGACCTGTCAGCGATGTGACACTCTGGGCAAAAATTCTATGGTTGAACTTCTAACCATAGAGTTTTGCCACCAAACCAGAGTGTTGCCTCCCAAGGTCACCAACATGACGACATGACTTCCAGGTTACAACAACACGGCACAATAATTTGTGGCACTCTTCTGATTTGGAAGGAATTGGGGGGTGGGAGTGGAATAAAGGTACATCCTAAAACAGGGGGAGCCCCATCTGGAACAGGGATTTGGCAACCCTAGACATGAGTCAGCAGGTGCTCAAACATCGCTACTCATATCTGACAAACTCCTTTCTCCGTAAGGCAACATTAATGCAAGATGTCCTGGAACATCTCAGCAAGTTTAGGAGGAAGCACTAAAATAGCATCCAGTTGCAACCAAATTATGAAGTCCTCCTGGGGTTTTCAAGGCGAGAGACATTCAGAGGTACTTTGCCATTGCTTGTCTCTGCGTAGCAACCCTTGACCTTCCCACAAAGGAACTGAAGACTTTGGAGATGAAGCCTGAAGAGAGCAGGGTTTGGGGAGGGGAGGGCCTTCAACAGGGTATAACACCATCCAGTCCACCTTCTAAGCGGCCATTTTCTCCAGGGGAACTGATCTCTGTTGCCTGGAGATGAGCTATAATTCTGGGAGATCCCCAAGCCTCACTTAGAGGCTCAAAATTAATGGGTGAGACAGAATGGGCAGAAAACTAAACCACTGAGTGTCTGAAAGTCTGCTGGTGTAAACTACCGAGTAGCTGTAAGTCTGTTGCTGTAAACTACCGAGTGTTGAAAACTCTGCTAGTGTAAACTACCAAAAGTTTGAAACTCTGCTAGTGTAAACTACCAAAAGTTTGAAACTCTGCTAGTGTAAACTGCCAAATGCTGGTGTAAACTTCTGAGTGTCTGAAACTCTGCTGGTGTAAACTAGACTTTCAGCCTAGACGGCCTGAGTCAGAGACTGTGGCTATTGAAGATATGCCAATGGCCTAGTATCCTATAGGTGTCTCCAGGCCTCCAGGAGCTGAGCAGGTGGATGGTCGGCTGTGATGGTAGAGTCATGGGCTAATGACCCAGGCCTCTCTTCTGCCCATGAAGTGTCAGAAGACCCAGATTCCCTGTAAGGCTTTCCAGGATCCTGAACAAGATCCAGCTGTAAGTGTCTGCAGATTCCAGACCACTGCCATAGCTCCTCGTAGTCACCCCGAACTGAGGTTAAAGGACCTCAGTTCAACACTGGCTGTTGAGCCTTGACTTTCATTCTTGTTGGAAGTGAAGGACTTTGTTCTGTCTCTTAGCCTCAGACTTCAGAGGGGGATTGCAGAGAGTCAGAGAGATAGGTAGGTTGAAACCCTGAACATCCTTCCTTTCTACTATCTCTGGCACTCCCCCTTAATGTGTAGGTTATTCCTTCAGGGAATTTGCCTGCTTGCCTGCTTGCCTGCTTGCCTGCTTGCCTGCTTGCCTGGCTTCCTTCCTTCCTTCCTTCCCTTCCTTCCTTCCTTCCCTCCTTCCTTCCTTCCTTCCTTCCTTCCTTCCTTCCTTCCTTCCTTCCTTCCTTCCTTCCTTCCTTCCTTCCTTCCTTCCTTCCTTCCAGAGGCAGCTTGGTATACTGGTTAAGAGTAGCAGCTTCTAATGGGTTTGATTCCCCACTCTTCTTCCATGTGCAGCCTACTGGGTGACCTTGGGCCAGTCACAGTTCTCTCAGAGATCTCTCAGTCTCACGTACCTCACAGGAGGCCTGTTCTGGGAAGTGGTACGGTAGGCTATTGTTAGCAGCTTTGCGGCTCATTTGGGCCGTAAGCTCTTCTTCATTGTCTCCTCCTCCTCTTCTCCATCTTGAAGCCACGAGAGCAGGGCGTGCCTCCTGCCTCTCTATCCACCCTAGAATCCTAGCTCTGCTCTGTCCAGTCTAGAATGGAGCTCCTCACAATAAGGAACCCAGATTAGTTTGCAACAACAACAACAAGCCTTTATTAGCATATAAAAGTACAATATAAGAAGGGAAAGTGCAAAAGGATCCACTGCTAGTGAGAACAAAGGCAAAGATCATGCTTTAGACATAATACATTCATGATTTCTCATGGCAAGATGTAAAAACTTTGCTACTGGTTTGATTATATCAGGGTTCTGGGATGTCAAAAGAAACTGAGTCCTTCGTTCATCCGAATGCAGTTCTCTTTTACACAGCAGTGAGTTAAGAAATTTGGCTTGGATTGAAGAATAAAATGGACAATGGAAGAAAACGTGTGTAATTGATTCTATACAGCATTGTCCACAGGGGCACAACCTAGCTGAATGCGGAATCTGTTGAAATTAGTTTGCAAAGACTAAGAGGCTCCATTTCTTATTTTGTTTCTCGTCAGCACATGCAAACCAGGTAGATTCCACCACAGTATGTGTCCTGAGCACTTTGCTAACCCAATAATCCTTCCCTTCTGCCTGTTCCTGGGCTCCTGACGTGAGTGGGACCATATATCCCAAGTAGAAGAAGAAGAAGAGTTAGTTATATGTCGCTTTTCTCTCCCTGAAGGAGTCTCAAAGTGGCTTACATTCACCTTCCTTTTCCTCTGCCCACAACAGACACCCTGTGAGGGAGGTGAAGCTGAGAGAGCCCTGATATTACTGAAGAAGAGTTGGTTCTTATATGCCGCTTTTCTCTCCCTGAAGGAGGCTCAAAGCAGCTTACAGTCGCCTTCCCTTCCTCTCCCCACAACTGACACCCTGTGAGGTGGGTGAGGCTGAGAGAGCCCTAATTTCACTGCTCGGTCTGCACTACTAACCACTACACCAAACTAGGGATGTGCTTCATTTAAAAAAAACTTTATAATTAAACATATAAGGAGGGCTTATTCATTCATAATGAGGCAGGTGGTGCAAAAGAGCCCCCAAAATACCTACGTGCTCTGCAAGAAAAAGAGTTCAGTGCAACCCCTTCTCCTGCACTGTGAACGGCAGTGACACAGAGCAACCCACCAGTAACCTTAGAATATGGTGCGGCATCAAAACGGGGTGGGGGGAGAGAATACAATTCTTCTTCTTTCCTGCAGTTCCAAACCTTCAATCTGCCTCTCTTTATCCTCTCTCATAATTTCCTCCCCCCCCCCCCCGAACTTTCTCTTCCAAAGATCCATATCGATGCAGAACAAAAACATCAGCCCATGAACTCAATTAAAGAAGAAAGATCAGCAGGAGAAAGTCTGGTAGCTTTCTTTTGCTGTCTTCTCCTGCTGCTTCCGCCAGTTGTTATTTCTCCATTTTTGGCTCCCCCTCTCAATTTCTTTTCCTCTGTTTATGCCTTGCCTTGGAACGAGACAGGCAGTTGTTTTGGAAGAGACGCCCATCTTCTTCTTATGTTGGATTAAACGATTGTGGAGTCTTTTAGTGTTTTCCGAATTAAGAAAACCCATCGGGACATTCTCTACCCTGTGGTTATGCCTTGCTCTTGTATAACATACCCATGTACAGACAGCACATGGGAACACAACGGAAGTGCCAATCGGAAAGTCACATACAGCAGGCGTAGTCAACCTGTGGTACTCCAGATGTCCATGGACTACAATTCCAATGAGCCCCTGCCAGCTGGACCACAGGTTGACTACCCCTGACATACAGGACTTCTGGTGGGTAGATCAGTGACTTGCCACACAAAACTAGAATTCAGGTCCAAAATTCCGGATTTGTCACTTTGGAACCTCAGCTGGAGATCATGGTGCCTATTCTGAGATCTTCCGTGTTCTCATTGAACACCCACGGAGTTTGGAAGCATTTACGTTCTAGCCATCAAAGGCCTCAGCTCACATTAGTCTCTTGGTTTCCCTTCTATATTGATGTGTGTTGCGTAGTGAGTTCATGTGGATACTTGGAATATTTTGGTGCATCCTTGTATTGGATACTGTTGTTGTTTGCTCCAGACTATGTTTGTGGCTCTGTGGAACCACCTCTACTTTGAATGCAAAAGGTACTAGGTTCAATCCCTGGCATTTCCAGTTCAGGGGATCAGGCAGAATGAAAGACCTCTGTCTGAGACTCTAGAAAGCCGTTTCCTGTGTGAAAAACAAGATGAAGAGCTCTACCCTGCTTTTTATTACTCAAAAGCCAAAGCGGCATACAATGGCCTGCCCTTCCTCTCCCCACAACAGAAACCTTGTGAGGTAGGTGGGTCTGAGAGAGCTCTGAGAGAACTGTGACTAGCCCCAGATCACTCAGTTGGCTGCACGTGGAAGTGGGAAATCAAACACAGTTTTCCAGATTAGAGGCTTTCTTAACCACGACACCAAGCTGGCTGAGTAGACAATACTGACTTGAATGGACTGATGGTCTGATTCTTAGGGCAATTTCATGTGTGTTCATTTGTATGTGCACCCCCTCCCCCGTCGACTGTCCTACCCCCAAGAGTGGTGTAAGGATTTGCAGGGTCCCACTTGAGGTCCATTGTGGCAGTGGCAGCCAGAATGGGGACATAGGGGCCCCCCACCATGGAAAAGGGTGTCACCCCAGGTGTCCCTAAAGAGGGAAAAAGGAGAAAGAGAGAGGCTACATCCCCAATCCATGCAGAGAAGGCACAGTGCGAGGCCCCTGGAAGCACGGGGCGCATAGCACGCACTACATGGATAAACCAGCCTCGTATACCCCACAAAACAGTCCAATGGACTTCCAACTAACCTAGAATGTTGGAAGTCAGAATGTAAAAACAATTTAACTCCTAGATTAGGTTTGGATCCCCATTGGGGAGGGGCTGTGACACAGTGGAAAAGCCTTCCCTTTGGATGCATAAGGCACTAGATTGAATTCCTAGCGTCGCTGGTTAAAAGACCTGGGCAGGAGGCGATCCCTAAGACCTCACCCTGAGACCCTGGAGAGCTACTGCTTGTCTGAGTCAACAAAACTACTATTGATGATCTGTGTTGTGTATGTAGACTGTATGCTTAAGAGCCCTAGTATGTTAAGGAAGTATCCAAATTCAGCCAATGAGTAACCCTCCCACCTCAGGACATTCTTATGGGCCCCTCTCTTAAGGGCCAAAGGTAGAAAGACCCCTCAGCCGAAATAGCCAAGAGACAAGCTGACAATGGCAAAAACCCTTTCCAAACTCTTTATTAAATCAATCAGAGCCAGAACGAGTCCGGGCTCCTTGAAACTCATTTTCAGGTTCAAACATCTCCCTCAGTGACTCAGTTACGGTTGTCCCTCAAATATCCATCTGTAACCGCTCCTGCAGAGTGGTAGTAATAAAAGGGTAAGAGCAATGTGGGAGGAGAAAGGGCGGGCCTTGTCCGGGATAAAAACTCGGAGGGCCCAGTCAGGAGCCGCGAAGCTGATTGGGCCCTCCGAGTGTCAATCCAGGGCCAAGCGCGGCTCCCCATTGGCTGGTTGGCCCAGCCTCGCCTGGGCCGCCCGGGGAGTCGCTGCAGCAAGCGAAGAGCCTCGACTACTGGTGAGTACCCGAGGGGCGACCGGGGGATAGGGAATGGCTTCCATGCAGCGAAAGGAGCAGGGCCTGGCAATCTTCAAGGAAAGGTTGGATACACACTTTCCTTGGATGCTTTAGGATGCTTTGGGCTGATCCTGCGTTGAGCAGGGGGTTGGACTAGATGGCCTGTATGGCCCCTTCCACCTCTATGATTCTGTGATTCTGTGATTCTTTCGCTGCGCTGAAGCCAGTGACTGTGGGGGGGGGAGGGGGGATGGCTTCAGCGCGGCAAAAGGAGCAGGCCCAGGAGCAGGCCGTGCTACTTTCACGCCGCTGAAGCCAGCGACCATGGGGGGGGGGGGAACCTTAAGCCAGCGACCATGGGGGGGGGGGCAAGGGCTTCAGAACAGTGAAAGGAGCAGGCCTGGTGCATCGGAGGCACACGGGACCTGCTCCTTTCATCACGCTGAAGCCAGCAACCATGGGGTGGGGGGGATGTCTTCATTGCGGGAGGGCCTGTGGGAAAGGCTTTCCCCATCTGCCGAGCCCGCCCCCCCTCTGTGCTACCCTCCACTGCCCCTTCCAAGCCCACCCACTCACCCACCCATCTTTCACTATTTCACCCTCCCCCAAACGACCTTCCCAGCACCCTTCCTCCAACCCTTGCACCTTCCTCCCAGCATTCTCTTTCTCCTTCCTTCCTTCTTCCTTTGTTCCTTCCTTCCTCTTTCCTTCCTTAATTTCTCTCTCTCCCCTATCTGTCTCTATGTCTCAGCCTCTTCCTCTCCCTCTTCCTTCCTCTCTTACTTTCCCACCCCACTAGCGCCCGCGGTATTTTGCCTACAGCGGGCTTAATTGAATCTCCTAAACACCTTCATTATGCTGCATATTTGTTGGATGTTTTCATGATGCTGTTGACCAAACTTCTGCTAATTTACTCTTTCCTTATATACATAGTACAGTGATTTCCATGTCATTGTCTGACAAAGTGTGTGTGCGGACAAAAGCTCACAACTTAAACAAAACTTAGTTGCTTTTAAAGGTGCCATTGGCATATCTTCATTATGCAATGTACTTCTTTTCGGTTTATTCTCTGTCTATATACGTGGACTTTTCATTCCCATCTCATTGTTGCTGTCTTGTTTTTATGTCCTGTATGTTTTAATGGGTTTTTATTGGGATTTTAGTTAAGGATAATTGTAACCCGCCACGAGCCTGTTCCAGGAGTGGTGGGAAATAAATTCATCATCATTATCATCATCATCATCATCATTATTATTAGATTTATTTGATTTCTATACCGCCTTTCCATATGGCTCAGGGCGGTTTACATATAACATCGCAGTGGAACGAATCAACATACAACATAGTCAGATACAGCAACAACAATCCAACAGTGGTTCTGAACAACACAACTTCAGTGATCGCAACAACATAACAAGAACAGAAACATAGCTAAGGTCCCTAGAGAGGTCACACTGGTTCAGGCCATGGAGGGGATGTCTGACGGGGGGACCTGTGGTTGGTCTCAAGCAAATGCCTGGCAGAGGAGCTCCCTTTAGCAGGCCCTGAGGAACTGTGGGAGTTGCACACAAAATTATGCCTTGAATAAAACTTGGTAGATCTTAAAGGTGGCCCTGGACTCGAACTCCGTTCTGCTGCTTCAGACTCACACAGCTGCCCGCCTGAATCTGATTCAGTATGAGGCAGCTTTCTGTGACAATGCATATGAAAATCCTCGAATCCCCTGGCTACATGACCCCCGCCATACGACGAATAAATAAACAATCCTGTCACAGACCATACTTTTAGGGAGGTGGGGGGAGGGAGAAGCGCCCCCCAAAGTATTAACATCGATCGACTTCCGGGCGAAACACATGGGCTTGCGGAGAAGACAGGCCCAAGATCAATCGTTGTGCCGGGTAGGCTGCAGATGGCAGGGGAACATCTAAAGCAAAAACACATGCGCACAAAGGACGGAGCAGATTTTGGTTTTCTAATTTAAGCCCACTAAGTCGGATGGCTTAAGGAATGAATTTGCCTTTGCCCGGGGATGGGAATCTTCAAAGGCACTGACAACGCTTAGAAGGAAGTATGGAATATATGAACTGATGGCAATTCATGGGAAAGGAAGGAACAGAAAGCCAGCACAATTAGGGGTGGAAAAAATGATGCCGAGTCATCACAGCAGGGATGCGTTTGAGGCAGAGGCAGGGACCGCCTGGCTTTCATTCTGCGTCCTAGAAAAAGGACAGCTGGAGTGTTCTGAGCCTGCCTTCCAGGGGGCTTGTCTTTTCCAGCAGGAGGTGGTTAGGGTTAGGGATAGGGTTAGGGTTAGGGATAGGGTTAGGGATAGGGTTAGGGTTAGGGATAGGGTTAGGGATAGGGATAGGGTTAGGGTTAGGGTTAGGGTTAGGGTTAGGGTTAGGGTTAGGGTTAGGGTTAGGGTTAGGGTTAGGGTTAGGGTTAGGGAAGGAAGTCCATAGCAAGGTGGAAGTGATAGTTTGTGCTGATTGTCAAGTCTGGCTCATGCAGATAGGGGGCAGATGAAATTATCCCTGTTCATTTTTGATACAGGAATGTGGTGCTTTGGTGGAGGAAACGTGACGTGGTAGAGCCCGATGTCTTCAGGTCTTGGAAGCTAAGCAGGATCGACTTATTTATTCATCATAGGGTGTAGCATAGTCAGGAGATTCCAAGGGACATCTAGAATCACTGGATCATAGAGCTGGAAGGGACCACCAGGGTCATCCAGTCCAACCCCCTGCAGAATGCAGGAAACGCTCAACTACTTGCCCACCCACAGTGATCCCAATTCTACAAACAGATGATGCCCCCCCCCTAAAAAAAAACAGAATCCCTGATCTGGGGGTGGTTTGCCATTGCCTACCTCTGCATCATGACCCCTGGTGTTCCTTGGAAGGACTACTGCCCAAATCACTGGAAGTTTCCCACTCAAATACTAGCTAGGGTCAGTCCTACTTAGCTTCCAAGATCTGGCAAGATCAGAGTTTCCTGGGCTATCCCAGTCAGGGCAGCAGGGTCAGTGCTTGGATAAGAGACCACCCGCCTCTGCTTCTCTCTTGCCTTGAAAGGGCCTTCCTGGGGTTGCCGTAAGTTGGCTGCAATTTGATGCCGCTTCTTTACACACGACTTCTGGTAGTATCTGAGGGACTGTCTTCCCCTGTTGGTGTCCCGGAGAGGATTATGCTCAATGAATACCGACCTGTGGGTGATCCCTGGCCACAAGGTTGTCCTCTTTCCAGCCTGGTGGAATGAGCTGCCAGCGGAGATCTGCGGCCAGGCCTGTGGTGGAGGGCTTCCCTCAATTGGGCCTCCCTCCCTCTCCTCTTCATGTCCATCCCCTCCTCTTCCACATGCAGCCAGCTGGGTGACCCTGGGCTTGTCCCAACCTTGGTAGTGCTGTTCTCGCAGAGCAGTCCTGTCAGAGCTCTCTCAGCCCCACTTACTTCATAGGGTGCCTGCTGTGGGGAGAGGGTAGCCAGGCGATTGTGAGCTGCTTTGGGACTCCTTCGGGCCATGAAAAGCGGGGTATAAAAACCAGCTCTTCTTCTTCTTCTTCTTCTTCTTCTTCTTCTTCTTCTTCTTCTTCTTCTTCTTCTTCTTCTTCTTCTTCTTCTTCTTCTTCTATGTAACAATAATACCACTGGGCAGGAATGGTATATTTTAGAGTCTTAAAGATCAATACAAATACCATGAACCTGATTCGGTACTCTATCAGAAACCAAAGCACCTGGGAGAGCACCATCCAAAAGTTCTCTGTCCACCTGGTTCCATAAAGGAGTCGGGCCACTGCATTTTGGACCAGTTGAGGTTACCCTTTGATTTATTCCATGATCGCCTTCCACCTGAAGGACCACTTGGCCTGCCAGTGCTGAACGGTCAATGAACGAATACAGTCCGGATTGCTTTTTACTTTTATTGATTCCCTCACCCCACCCTTTGATTCTCATAATCAAATCTTCAGCCTGAAGCTCATTGGGCTGTAAATGAGACTTCTTTGAACCTTCTTAACTTCATCCCTAACTCACAATGAAATGAACCCAGGGCCGGATTTTCCTATAGGCTAACTAGGCTTCAGCCTAGGGCCTCAAGATCAAGAGGGGCCTATATTCAAATGGTTAGCAACATTAAAATTACACTATTTTTTAAAATAATTAAAATTACACAAAATTAGACAAACTTAAAATTACACCAATCACAACGTTTCATTTAACATATTGATATATATATCAAAGTAATGATGTATTTTATTAACTCTCATGTAATTTACAAACTTAAAAATGGGAGGTGAAAGGACCACATAAGTGGAATAGCCTAGGCCAGAGGTAGTCAACCTGTGGTCCTCCAGATGTTCATGGACTACAATTCCCATGAGCCCCTGCCAGCAAACGCTGGCAGGGGCTCATGGGAATTGTAGTCCATGAACATCTGGAGGACCACAGGTTGACCACCTCTGGCCTAGGGCCTCTTTTCATGTAAATCCGGCCCTGACTGAATCTATTGGCGATTAATTGCGGTATGCTTTATTTCAGCTATGCAGGCTATTGGTTTGGTAGCTGCAACCCACAACCCATTCCACCCAGAATGCTTCTGTCATAAACCCCAGCGGACTTCATATGACTAATCCAGTGCGGGTTGTGTGGTGCAGCCGAGAGTCACATTTCCTAATGGGAAACATTTTTTTAAAAAATTATAATGCAAACAGAACCATCTGGAACATATTCAGTAGGGCATTTGGGATGCCGCACACTTGGGAACAGCTCAGAAATGGTGTGCTGGGTCATCATAGGCTGCGAAAAGAAAACGGAAGGGAAGAGAAAGAGAACCTTCTCAGGACGGCCTGCACAAACTGAAGGAAATGAGTCTGTTTAATCCAGTTTCATGCGAATGCTTCTAGGGAACGAGCAGCCCACAGTTGGGCTAGTGGCCTTGGGGGAATCAGAGAACATTAGACCATTTCAGATTCAGGGACCATGAAATGCTAGGGAAGTTCTAGATCTTGGTTGCTGCTCTGCTTGTAGTCTAGAAATGGAATTCAGAATCGGAATCACAAAGAGCTGGAAGAGACCACCGAGGGCCATCCAGTCCAGCCCCCTCTTCTTGGGGGCTTAAAAACCACATCCAATATCCCCCAAAAAACTTCCAACAAAGGAGCCTCCAGCACCCTCCGAGGCAGCGCATTCCATCTATGAACAGCCCTCACTATCAGAAAATAATCTCTGGCAAACTCGTGTGTGTATGTAAAGAACCATCAAATTGCAGCTGATATGGCAAGAGACATCCAGAAATTATTTGCCATTGCTTTCCTGTGCATAGTGACCTGGGAATTCCCAGGTGGTCTCTCATCTGACCCTGGTTAGCTTCTGGGAGCTGAGAAAATCAAACTTGCCTGGGCCATCCAGGGCTTTTCTCCCCTGTAAGGGATGTACTTTTGAACTCATTTTTCCCAGTATGGTCAGGATTCTCATCTGTGCTCCTGCACTGCAGCTGAGCCACAAAAAGTTGTTGCAAAGTTCTAGAGCCACATGCCAAAGTATTTCTGTTGAGTGCTCTCACGTCCCAAGACTGAGAGGAGTGGATAGTTGATGGTTCAGTATGCTGGTAGAGTGATCAACACAGCAAGGTTGCACAACCTGATTGAACAGTAGATACGTGTTTACTGTTGGAATTGCAATCAGCAAGTAATTTGGTGAAGTCAGCCCTGAAGGGCTGCTGTTAATCTGTTTAAGCAGATGAACTGTACCTATGTCTGTACCTGTGTGCTAATTGGTGGCATAAAGTGGTCCCTGGTGAGATTGCAGTGGAAAAACCCTGAGTATGTGCTCTGGGGAATCCTTTGTTTAAGGAGGGCTCCCATCCATTTCCTCTTTCTTCAGGAAGAGAAGCTCTGTGTGCTTTGCTGAAGCAAAGAGCAGCCACCATTAGGCTCTCAGTTCTCTCCATCTGCTGATGTGTGGGCATATAGTCTGCTGGCAGCCCACCCATAAAGGCTTGCAATGTGCTGCTTTTGTAACTACTCTGTAAGGTTGTACTCCAGTAAGGAGATTGAAGCAGATTATAATATATTTCTGTAAATAATGTTTCCAGTAAAGATTCCTCTCTTTTAAACCTCAAACACTGTGATCTGTGCCTCATACACAAATGTTCTGTTACTCTCCATCTCTACTTCTCTGGAGAGACTCAGGACCAAGCCAGGTCCAAAAGTCCCAACAATTGCCATACTTGACAGTGCTGAGAAGAGACAGAGATGCATTCCTAACTACATTTCTAGCTGAGAGACAGAGAGAGAGAGTCTGAGTGTGGCACTTCTGAGAAGAAGGAGGAGATTGCCTCCAGGAGTAGCAATCTAGAGGCAGACATGAAATGACCCACAAGAGGTCCAGAGATCAGAGGAAGGTCTGTGCAAGTCCAGCATACGTGAGTTGCGTGGGGTTGCTTTCTCCCAGTAGGGTTACCAACTTTGGGTTGGCAAATTCCTGGAGATTTTTACAACAGAGCTTGAGGCGTGTTGGGTTTGTGGAGGGGAAGGACCTCAGCTGGGTATAGTGCCATCGAGTGGACCCCGTAGAACAGTCATCTTCTCCACGGGAACTGATCTCTGTCGTCTGGAGAGCAGTTGAAATTCCAAGACCAATTTCCAAGCTCCTCCTGGAAGTTGGCAATCCTGTTTTCAATTAATGTTCCAAGTGTGGCCTTTTATGGGTTCAAATAGCTCTCCCTCTTTTCAGGAGGAAATGATGCTGCTTTGAAGCTCATAAGAATAATGCGAAAGTTGTGGATATCTCCTGGGCAATGAGGTCTGTGCTGGGATTGGCGTATGGTTTTACCAACTCTGGGTTGTGAAGGCCCTAGGGATTTGGGGGTGCAACTTGAGGAGGGTGAGGTTTGGAGGGCGATTGTAAGCTGCTTTGAGACTCCTTCTGGTAGAGAAAAAGCAGCATATAAGAACCAACTCTTCTTCTTCTTCTTCTTCTTCTTCTTCTTCTTCTTCTTCTTCTTCTTCTGTCTTCTCTCTTCTTCTTCTTCCTCTCTCCTCTCTTCTTCTGTCTTCTTCTTCTCTCCTCTCTTCTTCTGTCTTCTTCTTCTTCTTCTTCTTCTTCTTCTTTCTTCTCTCTTCTTCTTCTTCTTCTTCTTCTTCTTCTTCTTCTGTCTTCTCTCTTCTTCTTCTTCCTCTCTCCTCTCTTCTTCTTCTTCTTCTTCTTCTTCTTCTTCTTCTTCTTCTTCTCCTTCTCCTTCTCCTTCTCCTTCTTCTCCAGGGTGATGAAACTGTGACTGCCCTCTAGGTGTCCATGGACTACAATTCCCAGGAGCCCCTGCCAGTACTGGAGAACCACAGTTTAGCCACCCCTGCTGTAATCCAAACCCCTTATCTTTTCCTGAGGATATTCCTGCCTTTTTGAGACAAATGTCCCATAAAGCTCGGCGATAGAAATTTTTTAAAAAATGCATATATTGTTTTCATGAAGGTAGGGATTGGCAAAAAGAGCAGATCATAAACGTACGTATCAACTTGGCTGGCAATCCTACAATCCAAGCAGGCACAGAAGCATGTTTGAGCCTGAAGATACAAGCTGTGGAGGTTAGTATCTATATCAGGCTCTCTCTACCAGGGTTTCATGAAATCCTGGGGTTTCTTAACAGCCCTGGAAGGGTTTTCCAAAGGGGTGGGAATTAATTATTTTCAATATATTTTTAAAAATTGTTTTATCAGGTGATACGATCTTATAGGGTCATATTGACCTCCCCCACTCCCCAAATGGCCAATGATGGGCCTGGAGGGGGCGGGAAGGGGAGGGGCCCTGGGTGGGCGTGTCCATAGCTCTGCTTCCCAACCATATTCTACACCAGCGGTCCGCAAGCTTTTGGCCGCTGCGGACCGCTGCTCCGCGTTGGGGGGAGAGGGCGGCCCGGGGTCCCACGCATGCGCGGCAGCCCCAGCGCAAACGCGCATGCACGGACTGCCGCACACGCGCGTTTGCGCCGCCGCCATGCCGGCGGCCGCGGCTCTCCCTCCCGGCCTCTCCAGGCCGCCAGCAAATCGGCCGCTAAAGCTAAAGCTAAAGCGGCCGATTAGCTTGCAGCTCGGCAAGCTTCTCTTCCCTCCCTTCCCAAAACAAGAAGCTTGCCGGGCCGCGAGCTAATCGGCCGCTTTGGCGGCCGATTTGCTCGCGGCCTGGCGAGCTTCTCGCTTCGGGGGGGGGAGGGAAGAAGGAGCCGCGGCCCGGCGCCAAGGCCTTCACGGCCCGGCACCGGGCCACGGCCCACGGCCCACGGGTTGGGGACCACTGTTCTATACGATTGCACCACTTCTGGGATTTCTCGAAGCCTCAAGAATATTTCAGGGGTTTCTCAACACTAATAAAGTTGAGAAAGGCTGATCTATATGAAGAGTGAAAAGGCATGACATGGGAATGTAACATAAATCCAAAAGGCATAAAGGACTTTTTTTTCCCCAAAAAAGGAAAGGGGACAAAAAATGTATAAAATGAGATCTTTCAAAAAGAGGCTCAGGAACCAAACCAGCTAAAAAACCAGAAAACTCTAATAACCACCCAGTGGAAGATCGGCGTTCCCAAACCTCTCCAACCATAGATTTCTATGGCACTGGACCGCCGGCCAAGAAAAATCCTGATATTTGGAAAATATATTTCTTTATGCGTAATTTCTTTTAATGCCACTGGGATACGTGACATATACAAAGTTCTTTGAACAGCAGTCCATAGTAACTAGTTCTGTTTCAAATGAAGTAACTATAACACCAGTATTTCCACCACCAAACTGTTCAAAAGCCATGAGTCAGTCACCCTCCTCCCTTAACTTGAGTTTGGATTAAATATAGAACAATAAACTATTGCTTGGATCTATAGACTTTGGAAGCACAACCAGTGCCAGCCTTGAAGAGTCTTTCTTTTGGGGTTAACAACTTCAAGGTAGAGCCTGGCATTCTCCCAGAATTATAACCAACCTCCAGACTACAGAGATCAGTTCTCCAGGAGAAAATGCAAGTTTTGGAAGGTCGATTCTGTAGGCTTTACATCGCTACTAAATTCCACTGCTAGGTGTAGTGTTTAAGAGCTGTGGCTTTTAATCTGGTGAGCTAAGTTTGATTCCCCATTCTTCCTCATGCAGCCAGCTGGTTGAATGTGTGCTAGTCACATCCCTGATAGTTCTGTTCTCACAGAGCAGTCCTGTCAGAGCTCTCTCAGCCCCACTTAGCTCACATGGGGTCTGTCGTGGGGAGGGGAAGGGAATTGTAAGCCGCTTTAAAACTCCTGTGGGTAGTGAAAAGCAGGGTATAAAACCCAGCTCTTCTTCTTCCTGTCACCAAACCCTGCCCTGATCTGAATGGCCCAGGGTAACCCAATCTTGTTACACTTTGGAAGCTAAGCAAGGTCAGCTCCGATTAGTCACTGGATGGGAGACCATCAGGAAAGTCCAGTAATGAGGAAAGAGGCGTTCCCAAACAACTCAAAATGGCGGGCGGCGAAAAAACCTGATTGCATGCATTTCCGCATTTGGCAGCCCCAAATTGGACCCCACTTGAAAAGATGACATCCGGTTTCCTGTGGCTTCCTTTGGTGCAGGGCAAGTGAGGGGGCAATTCAGGACTGCGCCTGAAGAAGCACATTTTAGTGCAGAAACGGACAAAAACTCCAACCTTCAAAAGTGCCAAGCTGAATGATGTCGCTAGTGCGGAAACAATCCCAGAGTGGCAATGCTACGGCAACTTGACAGCACTTCACACACACACACAAACCCCAGCGTCCCCAACCCAGATTTGGCAGCCCTAGCTCAGATGTGTCCGAAGGGGTTGTTTTCATCCTTGACGCGGCTTGTTTCCAATCTGTTTCCAAGTCTCTTTCCAAGGGGGGAACGCTCATGGGTCAGGTTTTTCCCTTCCTGGGAGCCATCTCTCTCCCCAGTTATTGACCAATGACACACAATTCCTGTTGGAAAAGATCAGTGGCCAAAACAGGCCTCGCCAGGCTATTTATAGTCCCTGGGAGGCTGGGAGCGTTGGCCGAATCCATCGGCGCCTCATCCAAGACTTTTGGTTTATGTTTGACCTTCACCGCTGAGGGAGGGTTGAGGACTTTCCCCTGAAAGACAAACAGCGGCCGAAAGGGGACAGTGCAATGAATGAATGGTTCAGGAAGCCTGGCAGAGGTGATGCTTCTGCATTTTGTGAGGGAAAACCGAAGCCCTTCTTTTCCACTGGCTTGGGCCCTAGTCTGTTGGAAAGGCTGGTAAATAGTTACAGTAACTATGTAATGCCGCCCCCACCTCTTCCTCCCTCAGAACAGGTCAGCTTTTTGCATGTCGGAGAACACCTCCGAAAAAGAAGCCGACGCCCTCGGCTGAGAATGCCTCACAAGTCTGGCGGAGTCCGCAAAGGACATTCCAGAAAGCTCAATCCGCATCGAAGGTAACGGCCACTTGCTTGCTCAGGAAGCTGGAGTAATGCGCCGAGCATGGTGCGCTCTGCTGTTCTTCCACAGACACAGAATTCGGCTCAGATTTCATCACCGGGATGCCTTAAGTCAGACACCGGTCTTTCAACGAAAACACGGACGGCACCGTTTCTCATCCTCCCTCCACCAGCTCGTAGGTGGGTTTATTTACCTGGGATGCCTCTCAAACTCCAGCAGCAGAAACAGAAATACAAGGCTGTGTGGTTATTATTTATTAACAGTAACCCAAAAAAGCCCTGTCATAAATAGAAGCTAAGGACCAAAGTCTGATCTATAAACCTTTAAGCGTGAAAATTCCACAAATAAATTTTCTGTGAGGTTATTGAGCTGCCATGGGAATTGTTCATCCCCCCCCCTGCCCAATCACACCATATCTACAAACTAGCCAAACTTATACAAAGCCACAGTATAAAAAATCACACGGGTGGTTTAAAACAGCAGCTATCAGCTGGCATTATTTTTCTAACCAGTGTAATCGGTTGGGAGTTTGTTGCCACTTAGCCCCCATTTTGGTTCAGGATACGTTTTCCCTGTCTTCGCAGCCAAAACTAATTCCTCACTGTCGGGCCACCTTCAAGGTGAAAACCTGTGGAGAAGGAGCAAGACTGGGAATATTGCTGTATTCAACAAGTTTATTAAGAATAGCAGCCCTCCAAAGAAACCAAGCTTTCACTTTATCTTATTTATTTATTTTATATATATATATCCTGCCTTTTTCCCCGGTGGGGATCCAAATTGGTTTACATAATTCTCATCCCATCCATTTTATTCTCACAACAACCTTGTAAAGTAGGTTAGGCTGAGAATGTGTGCCTCGTGCAAGCATACTTCCATAGCAGAAGAGGGTTTGGTCACCTGGGTTTCCTAGATCAGGGGTAGTCAAACTGCGGCCCTCCAGATGTCCATGGAGTACAATTCCCATGAGCCCCTGCCAGCATCCGCTGGCAGGGGCTTGTGGGAATTGTAGTCCATGGACATCTGGAGGGCCACAGTTTGACTACCCCTGTCCTAGATCATAGTCTGATGAAGAAGAAGAAGAAGAAGAAGAAGAAGAAGAAGAAGAAGAAGAAGAAGAAGAAGAAGAAGAGGAGTTGGGTTTTTATACCCCACTTTTCACTTGCAATCACCTTCCCTTCCTCTCCCTACGACAGACAACCTGTGAACTAGGTGGGGCTGAGAGAGCTCTGACTGGAATCAGGGATGTGATGAGCCCAAGGTTGCCCAGCTGGCTGCATGCAGAGGAGCAGGGAATCAAACCCGGCTGACCAGATTAGAAACCTTAACTGCTATACCATGCTGGCCCTCAAACAGTCTGTTAGGACCCCTTAGGAGCTCCAGCTGTATTAATGTGTGAGACCCCCCTCCCCTTTTTACTGTCAAGTCACATCTGACCTATGGTGACCCCTGGTGGTGTAGTATGGGATTTCCCAAGCCCAATCAGGTAACTAAGACTGCCTCTGAACACACCTTCTTCCTGCACACAGAACTATCTTCTCTTTCCTTATCTGGAAGCTTTCCAGGCTCCCCCTCTGCCTTGTCTTTGGCCAATCAGGGAAAGCATCCGCTTCCACTGAGAGGGAAGAGAAACTTTTGTTTTAAACTCTTGCCACTGGCCCTACAACTGGAGCCCGAATTCAACAGCAGAGTATATTTTGGACCCTCTCCAAATGACTCCTGTTTTGGGCAGGGGTTAGAAGAAGAAGAAGAAGAAGAAGAAGAAGAAGAAGAAGAAGAAGAAGAAGAAGAAGAAGACGTCGATGAAAACAAGGACGTCGACGACGAGGAGTAGCGGCAAAGCAAACTGAAGAAGAGTCATCAAAACGGACTTTTATCCGGAATTCCATTTTTTGAACTTTTATACACTTTCCAAGAAATGACCGTGTATGGCTTTCAAAATTAAACTTTGAGCATGATCCTGAAAACAGCAGTGGTAGAGTATAGTGGATTGGCTGGTCTTATTTCTTTAAAAATAATTATACTCCACCTTTCCCCATGACTGAAGGCAGTCGGGGCTTAAAAACATTCAATAACAATAAAATCCCGGTTCATCTTTCACCTAATAAAATGCCTACAATCTACATTCCAGTAAAAATAAGATACAGTAAGAGCTACACTGTGTACTGTAAGTATGGGGAAAGACTTTTTTAAAGGTCCCACCCACATTCGTACTAATGTCATTCCCTGAGATCCCACAGCTGCATCCTCTTCCCTCCAGATGTTTTCTTTTCAGTCTTTTTAACAATTGGCTTCTCTGAATTTCCAGCTGTCATTTAAACATAAATCTCTAGCCATTTTCATTGTGGAGATATAAGGGCAAAGGTCTCATCCTTTTACCAAAGATTTAATATTTAGAAATTGTCTTGCAGGCCCTGGAGAAAGCTAGTAACTCCGGCAGGGCCCTCAGCTCTTCTGGGAACTCATTCCACCAGGCTGGAGGCAGAACTGAAAAGGCCCTGGCCCTGGTTGAGGCCAGGCGGACATCTTGGGGGCCTGGAACAACCAGTAAATTCATATCCGCAGAGCAAAGAGCCCTGAGGGGGGCATAAGCAACCAAGCAGTCCTGCAGATAAGTAGGACCCAGGCTGCGTATATCCTTAATACCTTGAACTTGACCCAGAAGCAAACTGGTAACCAGTGCAATTGTCTGAGCACCAGCTGAATATGGGTCCTTACTAGTGTTCTAGTGAGGACCCTTGCAGCCGCATTTTGTACCAGCTGCAGTTTCCGGATCCTGACACTTTCTGCATACCAAGCAGACATTCTAGCACTGAGCATGCTTGGAAACCTCAGTATTTTAGTGCCCTCGTGACATACAAACAGAAATCACTTCTAAACAACCTGTATAGTGGCTTATGATGATGTCATGCTCATAGCTATGCCCTAGTTTTTATATCTATTGTTGCCCTGTTTTTTTTTTTAAGAAACCTGTTTTTATAATAATGATGTAGTTCTTATATATATATATTGTCAGATATAATTGTTATTCGATTTTGTCTGAATTTAACCTTTGCACGGAACTTCTTTAGAAGATGACCATTCTCCTAAATTGTTTCCACATTTTAACTTGTCCATTGTTATCTTGATACGTTGGAAACCTTACTGATCAATGATCAAATCAATAAACTGATTTTAGTGCCCCTAATTGGATTCAGGCAGATTTCTTGGTGTTAGACAATAACAAAACATGAAAAAGGCCTCCCTAACACACATTAAAAGAGCCTCTTGTGGCGCAGAGTGGTAAGGCAGCGACATGCTGTCTGAATCTGTCTGCCCATGAGGTTGGGAGTTCGATCCCAGCAGCCGGCTCAAGGTTGACTCAGCCTTCCATCCTTCCGAGGTCGGTAAAATGAGTACCCAGCTTGCTGGGGGGTAAACGGTCATGACTGGGGAAGGCACTGGCAAACCACCCCGTATTGAGTCTGCCATGAAAACGCTAGAGGGCGTCACCCCAAGGGTCAGACATGACTCGGTGCTTGCACAGGGGATACCTTTACCTTTACCTTTAACACACATTAAATGAAGCAAATCAATCAATAAATGCATACAAGAATCAGATTCTGATGTTCTTGCATTGAAAGGGAACCTTTCTCTGCAGGTAACCCACATGGACAAATTGGCCCCTTTTTGGAGCATGACTTCACATGGTAGCAATCCAAAGCAAACAGGAGGGGAAGATCCCTGGAACTAAGACTCAGCAGTTGTTGGAAATGAAAGCTCTTGCGTGCATTCCTCATGGAAGTTCACTTTTTTCCTTTCCCGCTATGTGAAGAATTTATTGCGCTGCAAAAAATCAGAAAGAAGAACTTTAAACTCTAAGAGCAGAATAAGCAAGCAGGAGTCCTACTGAAGAGTTAAAGATATTTTGTTGTAGTTATGAAGCAGAACTGAAACTGAGTGAACCAATGGATGGTTTGCAGTGCAAGCCAGTTGTTTTCCCAGGGCAGGGGCTTGTATCTTCTGAGGTTTTAGCCCTCTGTACCTTGGAGGCTCTTTCCTTGTTTCCTTTCATCTCTAAGGGGAGGCCCGAACAGAATGCTGATTCTTAGTGGACTTGGCCTGAAAATGGTTTGGTTTCATCCTTCTGTTCTTCTCATCTAGGTATATTCCCAGCATATTCTGTATTGGTACTTGAGCCCTGGGCTGATTCTGCACTTACTTCCCCCCCCCCCCCGCTGTTGATCCTATTGAATTCAGATCAATTTGAACCTGGGTCTTTCTCCTTCCTCCTCCGCTTCTGAATTGAAACAAAAAGCCTTCGGCACTTAATTGGGGAAGCTCAGAATGGGGAGGGGAGCGGGGGTCACGAAGCTGAACTACATTTCCTGAACTGAAGACGTGGGGTGGGGGGGGGGGTGTCAGGCAAAGTGCAGCTGGCACTAATGCTTTATTTCTTCTCTGTTGACTCCCGAGCAAGCAGCAGCCTCTCAGAGAACGAGGGAAATCTCTGCTGAGAGAAGTGTGTGGTTTTTTAGCACGGTCACTTTGCAACAGGGAGGGAAGCCTTGCAACTGGGAACCAGGAAGTCTTTGAACTGACGCTCTGGCCAATCAGGGAAGACTGCTTTGCTATGAGGCACAGAGCAGTAAGTTAATTAGCAAAAAGCAGGAATCTACACTCATACTGGTGGCAGTTTTTCAAATATCGCAGGGGGAAGGTAGGGAAGGTAGGGTCACCGCGGATCAATCATTCATGTCGCAGATGGGAAATTTAGAGAGCCCAAAATCAAAATAGAAATCAAATTCAGTGTAGACAGGAGGGATTTATTTGGGCTGGGAGTGGATAAAAAGCCCTGTGCAGACTTGACTCCGGAAGTCATAAAATGAAAGCAGGTTAATGTCCTTCCTAGGGCGTGTGGACCCAGAGAATAGGGGTGAAAAAACTTTCCTGCTGCCCTTTCCAGTGACAAATGTGGGGTGGGAGGGACACTGAACATTTTCCCTGCCCTCACAATCCAAACGTTGAATAGTGGGTTGAATAAGTAACAGAGTCATTCGTAGAGCGAAAAATCAGGTCTTTATTAAGATCACAGTACAGAACTGAACTCAGTGGCCCAGTGATGGAGCTTATACAACAATTGGGGAGGGGGGAACCTTCTACTAATTGGCTACCTTAAAGTTTAGGGTACCGTTAGGCTTTTTGACATTCTGAAAGCAGGTCTCCCTTGGGAACAGAATTTTAGAAAAGTATAACTCATGGTTTGTAGTTATTTCCTTATGATACCACCTTTGAGAGGTTTGTGCTTACTGTTTGAAATTTACTCCAAGGTGTATTAGACTTCTTATGATGCCTTTGCCACTGAGGAAAATATTTTGAAAATGGCTGCTACCAGACAGCCTTTTGGCGAAGACTACAAATAAATTCGAAAAAAAGGAAAACAGACAACAATCATCTTTTTTTTTTAGTGGTTTATTAGTTACCTTTATTGTCCTTCACTCAGCCCCTATATAGGATACTTTGTGATTTCCCTAAAGCAAAAGCAGATTGGGGAAGCTTTCCTGATGTTTTCAATAAACAAACCTTGCCTGAAACTGACCAATAAGCACAGAGATGGTGGCGTGGGAGTGGCCTCCCAAAGGCAGGAGAAAAAGGGGGAGGAGAGAGACTCTGATGGAATCGCTCTGCTTGTGAATTACCTTCGTATTGGTAGCCAAAAAAGGGGGAAATCGTGGCAATAGCGCTTGAAAAAAAACTCAGACCTACAGCAAACGGAAAACAAACTGAGTGCTGAAGAGAGCAAAATCTGTGCAGAAGGAAATAAAAAGTCTGACCCACCAGGGGAGTTCAAGTGAGTTGGTGTGCAGAAGGGAAACATATACCCAATGGGAATGCATGGTAAAAGGGGAGCGTAAAAGACCCTAGTCTTCCTTTTGGGTAAACTAGTAATGTAGAATGAATAGCAGCAGCATCCCCCTGGGGCACAATACCAGCCATTGGCTCTGGAAGAGAACAGTTTTGCACCCTTGGCTGTATGCACCAGGGCAAACAGCATGAGCCCGCTGTTCAGTATCCCCCTACTCATAAATACAGCCATGTACCAAGTCCAGAGAAGCCATAGTCTCTACGTAAGTGCCGTCAAGTCACAACTGACTTATGGAGACCCTGGCCAAGGGGCTTTCAAGGCAAGTGGGGATGGGAGGTGGTTTGCCATCCTCTGCAGAGTCTTCCTTGGTGGTCTCCCTCCCTCCTTCTCAGTTGTGACAAGACTGAGCTGTACCCCCTGAAGCCAGTCTCCCAAATCCTGCCTGATTTTGCAAGGATACGAGATACTGGGCTTTATACAGACATGACACCTTTAAGACCAATGGGCTCTGATTTTGTTTTGTTATATAGGCATGTTAACAACTGGTTGTTTTGGGCTACTATAGCAGGAATTCAATAGCCTGTTTTCCAAACGAATGCTAGCCCACAATTTGAGATCAAAGGACTTATGAAAGGTTTCAGACTATGGCTTGAGCTGTTGTCATTGGCTGACTCTCTGGGGCAGTTCCAGAAATCAGCCAGGACTCCCAGACAATGTTCTGCAAAAAGCCAGTGACTTTTTTGTCCATGCAACCGACCACAGTGAAGACAGTGGTGGCAATACTTTGGAAACAAGAAGACATTCCAACAGTTCCTACCTGGTTGGAAAAATGGGAGGAGTTGGCTAGAATGGCTAAGCTTACAAGGTTAACAAATGGACAGTGGAAAGATGAATTTCATGAACTCATTCGTTAACAGGTGTATTAGTGGCACAGCAAGGCATATTGCAATGTATATCGACTTGCATCCTTTCTTTTCTCAAATTAATGTAAACTTTAATAAATGCTGGTTTCTAACATTAAAAGCCTCTTGTGGTGCAGACCTGCAGTCTGAAAGCTCTGCCCATGAGGCTGGGAGTTCAATCCCAGCAGCCGGCTCAAGGTTGACTCAGCCTTCCATCCTTCCGAGGTCGGTAAAATGAGTCCCCAGCTTGCTGGGGGGTAAACGGTAATGACTGGGGAAGGCACTGGCAAACCACCCTGTATTGAGTCTGCCATGAAAACGCTGGAGGGCGTCACCCCAAGGGTCAGACATGACTCGGTGCTTGCACAGGGAATACCTTTACCTTTACCTTTACCATTTAAAAAAAGCATATATTTTTATTTGTTCGCTTGTTTGGTTATTTACTCAATTTATATTCCGCTGGGTCATGGCAGGTCACAAAACCTGTTGACCATTGTTGGATCACAGTAGGACTTTCCAAGACCCGGGGGAAGAATAAGAAATATTTGCTGGCTGAGGATTCTGCCAAGATGAATGCTTTGTAGGACCAGAACCAGTTGGAACAGATTAAATAAATTTTTACCCCTTGAAAATTTTAAAGAATTGTTATATACAACTGTTGTTGTTGTTAGGTGCGAAGTCATGTCCGACCCATCGCGACCCCATGGACAATGATCCCCCAGGCCTTCCTGTCCTCTACCATTCCCCGGAGTCCATTTAAGTTCACACCACTGCTTCAGGGACTCCATCCAGCCACCTCATTCTCTGTCGTCCCCTTCTTCTTTTGCCCTCAGTCGCTCCCAGCATTAGGCTCTTCTCCAGGGAGTCCTTCCTTCTCATGAGGTGGCCAAAGTATTTGAGTTTCATCTTCAGGAATATATAACTGTATGTATCTGTATATTGACCTCTGAGGAAGACTGTTATGATCGAAATGCATTAGGTCTGAATTTGTTGACATTTGTGGTGTACACACTGAGATGTTTTACGTGTGCCCAAGAGATCAATTTTTTTTTTGCGATTTTTAAACATTTTTGAGCTCTAATAATAAATTGTTTACATTTTTTCTATGGTGTTATCCATAACCTTTGTGGTTCTCACCTGTTCTCCAGGATGGTTGTTTGTTTCCATTTATGTCATCGATAACCAGGAGACTCCCGGCTCCTTTCATGAAAACATCACCCACATACAGTTCGCCCCACAACTGTCTGTAGGTCCCATCTTGATTTTCATTTTCTCTGCCCTCCAGAGAAGCAACCCTTTGGGTTAAGCTGTGGGTTTCCTTGCTCCCCATGCACACTGGATTCCAAATGGTCTGTGGCTATAGCATTTTTCATGCCCTGGCACCAAGAAAAAAGGAAATGCAAACATTTTGCATGATAATTTATCGTGCATGAGTCAGCCTGATGAATGCACTGTAATTTTCACAGCCAACCACAAAACTGGGTTTGCGGCAGAAGTCCACAGTTTGGAACCGCTGGCTTGTACTGGCACCAGGTTATGGAATGCGGTCAGCCGAACACGGGAGGTCCTGTGGAACATTGGTGGTGGTTCTCCGTTATGGCTGAAGGACATGAGGGTCTGGCCCAGCCCTTCTCTACTTTTTTACCACTGAGAACCCCCTGAAACATTCCAGAGCCTTCGAGAAACCCCAAAAGTGGCGCACTCATGCAGGTTATGGTTGGGAAGCATCGCTGTGTACATGCCCACCCAGGGACCCTCCCCTTCCCACCCCCTCTAGGCCTATCAGGGTTTTACAAAACAATGGTTGAGAACGCATGGTCTAACCCAGTGGTTCTCAACCTGGGGGTTGTGATCCTTTGGAGGGTCAAACGACCTTTTCACAGGGGTCACGACAGAGCAAGCAGCTTGGCCAGTGGGGGGCGCCATCTACATAACAGCCTTGGGGGTAGATTGAGATAGAGCGTTTGTCTGTGTGGAGCAGAAGAAAAGAGCAAGATCCACATGGTGGGACAAGAGGCAGAACTGAACTGAGAAATCCCGGGAAAAAAACAATTTATATGCAATCATGAACAATGGATCTTCACGCCATTGGTCAGTTTCATTTTAATTTCTGTGAAAGAACGCTTGCATATTTTTATGGATGGGGATCACCACAACATGAGGAACTGTATTAAAGGGTTGCAGCTTTAGGAAGGTTGAGAACCACTGGTTTAGCCTCTCTCATCCTGCCTTTTGGCCGGTTTGGTGTAGTGGTTAGGAGTGCGGACTTCTAATCTGGCAGGCCGGGTTCAATTCTGCGCTCCCCCACATGCAACCAGCTGGGTGACCTTGGGCTCCCCACAGCACTGATAAAGCTGTTTTGACTGAGCAGTAATATGAGGGCTCTCTCAGCCTCACCCACCTCACAGGGTGTTTATTGTGGGGAGAGGAAAGGGAAGGCTCCTTTGGGTGGGGAAAAGTGGCATATAAGAACCAACTCTTCTTCCTCTTCCTCTTCCTCTTCCTCTTCCTCTTCCTCTTCCTCTTCCTCTTCCTTAAATACCCTTTAAATATGGTTATTAGCTCCTTCATTGCTGTCCTCTATTTTATTTTCTTCAAATAAAACAAACAGGGGATGTGCGGCATTTTACAAAGTATCAGGATAAGAAGCTTTTGTGGACTACAGCCTTAAATATAGCGCTACAGGAATCGAGTCCCTAAATCCATATGGGATGGGGCGGTATATAATTAAAATATTATTATTTAGGTACGAACATATGCATGCATACACTTGGCATAGGAAACAATAGGATCTTGTAGGATCCAATTTGCGTTCTAACTCAGCTGGGTTTATATTTATATCCATTTGCGAAGGAAGCTTAAACTTTCTGTTATCTGAAGCGGGCTCTTATCTACACACGCTGAGGCCACGATAAATATAATATTTGCGAGGTTCCCACCAGACTCCTTTTTTGGTTTTGCTGGAACAGGCTACAGCGGGGGCCCTGCGGGCTCTTTTGCAGGGTGAGTAACCGCTGGAAAATATTTTCCACCAGATCTGAATGCAGAGATCGTTTTTCGCTGTGCGGAAAATCGCTTCACAGCAATTCACCAGCAGTTTCCCTACAAGTCGTCGGAGGCACTCCAAGTCAAGGGTAGCTAGGTAGCGAGTCCCCTCCTCTGGACACCGGAAACGTTTTTAAAACACATTCTATGTGTTCCAGGGCTGCTGATGTTGGCTTGCAATTCGCCCCACCCGTAGATTTGTGGGTGGGGCCTCGGAAGGGCGGAACGTCGGGAAGGGGAGGGGCCATTTCTTGGCAGAGTTTAAATAGGTGAATGAAGGGTGAAGCACCAGGAAGCTCAGAGCAGTGGTTCTCAACCTTCCTAATGTCAAGACCGTTTAATCCAGTTCCTCATGTTGTGGTGACACCCAACCATAAAATTCTGCAAGTGGTCTTTCACAGAAATTAAACCGAAACTGACCAATGGCGTGAAGATCCCTTGTTCATGATTATATATAAATTGGCTTTTTTCTGGGGTACCTCAGTTCAGTTCTGCCTCTTGTTCCACCATGTCGATCTTGCTCTTTTCCGCTGCTCCAGACAGACGAACACTCCATCTCGATCTACCCGTGCCAAGCTGCTTGCCCTGCCACGACCCCTGTGAAAGGGTCGTTCAACCCCCAATGGGGTCCCGACCCCCCAGGTTGAGAACCACAGGCTTAGAAAAATTATAAAAAAATGTTTTGAAGAAAATCAACTTTGTGTGGAAAAAGGAGAGGAGAGAGAGGCTTAGGTCTAACTGTTCTGTCTGTTCACCTGGAAGCGGGCTGGGAGGAAGTGTGCTCAAAGGAGCAGGAAGTCTTCCATTAAGCCAATCAGGACACTAGAGGAGATAATTTGAAAAATATTTTGAAGTTCCTGCTCTAACTATGCTAAGAGCCAGTTTGGTGTAGTGGTTAGGAGTGCGGATTTCTAATCTGGCATGCCGGGTTCGATTCTGCGCTCCCCCACATGCAACCAGCTGGGTGACCTTGGGCTCTCCACGGCACTGATGAAACTGTTCTGACCGAGCAGGAATATCAGGGCTCTCTCAGCCTCACCCACCTCACAGGGTGTCTGTTGTGGGGAGAGGAATGGAAAGGCGACTGTAAGCCGCTTTGAGCCTCCTTCGGGTAGGGAAAAGCGGCATATAAGAACCAACTCTTCTTCTTCTTCTTCTTCTTCTTCTTCTTCTTCTAAGTGCACATCTCCTTCAAGGCCCCCTGCAGGACACTCTTTATATTCTGTTCAATAATTTGTACTAGTGGTCCCCAACCCCTGGTCCGGGAACCGGGACCGGCCCATGGATCAGCCTGTACTGGGCCGCAGCTCTTCCTGGTTCTCCTTCGCAGCTGCTGCCTTGGGGGCTGCCCTATCACTCTGCCGCCAGCTCGCCTTTGGTGCTCTCCAGTGGCCGTGATGGCTGGGGCTCCCCCTCGATGTGGCACTGTGCAGCTGCTGATGGCAACGCCCCCCAGCGGGCGGTGGGAAGTCAGGGGCACTGGCAGGAAAGCAAACGGAGCAGGGGCTCAGGCAGCGACGTCCCTCGGCAAAAGATTACCCCCCCCCCCGGGGCCTCAGTAAAATTGTCAAGCTTTGACCGGTCCCCAGTGATAAAAATATTTACACCACTGAGTAAACCCCTCTGTATGGAAACTGAGGTCTGTAATGTGTAGATCACCTGTAATACTGGGAGAACCCCTGTACTCCACCTGGAGGATGGTGACCTTACCTGGTCTTGGAGGAAGGAATAAATGTTTTATAGAGAAGCACACAAATGCTGATTGATGCTGTTCCGACATTGGGCAAAGAAGGTGGGAACATCTCCTGATGCGGCAACCCTAGAATAGCAGGAAGGAACCACTTTCAGAGCCAAGGGCTTTGTGCTTTCCCATCGCAAGGCTCAGAGATCCTTCGGTGTCCTTCTGCTGCTGTGGTCAAATGGGATTCACAGAGAATTTGATGCTAGTCAGCCAGCGTCTAAGACTTTGAGAGCCAGTGTGATAAGGGTGGAGGACTCTAATCTGGAGATCCTGGTTTGATTCCCCACTCATCCTCCACATGCAGCCAGCTGGGAGACCTTGAGCCAGTCATGGTTCTCCCAATACTCTCTGAGCCTCACCAACCACACAGGGTGTCTGCTGTGGGGAGAGGAAGGGGGAGGTGATCATAATCCAATTTGGATGACCTCAGGCCAGTCATGGTTAGAGCTCACTCAGACCCTCCTACTACACAGGGTGTCTGTTGTGGGGAGAAGAAGGGAAGGTGACTGTAGGCTGCTTTGAAACTTATGAGGCCTTGGGCCAGTCACAGTTCTCTAAGAGCTCTCTCAACCCTGCATGCTTCACAAAGTGCCTGTTGACTTTGGGTCAGTCACAATTCTCTGAGGTCTCTCAGCCTCACCTGCCTCCCTAAGTGTCTGTTGTGGGGAGAGGAAAGGAAAGTAACTGTAGACGTATGAGGACTGCTGGGTGACTTAGAAGAAGAAGAAGAAGAGTTGGTTCTTATATGCCGCTTTTCTCTACCCGAAGGAGTCTCAAAGTGGCTTACATTCGCCTTCCCTTTCCTCTCCCCACAACAGACACCCTGTGAGGGAGGAGAGGCTGAGAGAGCCCTGATATTACTGCTTAGAACAGTTTTATCAGTGCCATGTCGAGCCCAAGGTCACCCAGCTGGCTGCATGTGGGGGAGTGTAGACTTGAATCCGGCATGCCAGATTAGAAGTCCGCACTTCTAACCACGGCACCAAACTGGGCCCGTCACAATTCTCTCAGAACTCTCTTAGACTCACTTACCTCACAGCGTTTCTGTTGTGGGGAGAGAAAGGGAAGATGATTGTAAACTACTTTGAGACGCCTTAGGGTATTAAAAGTGGGTTATATCAACCACTTCTTCTTTGGAAACAAACAAAATGTCAAGGCCTGACCAGAAAAATTAAGTCTTCCTTGTCTGTGGAACTAAAGCACTTAGCATTGCTTGCTCCTGTAATGGACGTGCTTGGAACTGTTTGTCTAAACCAGGGGTAGTCAAACTGCGGCCCTCCAGATGTCCATGGACTACAATTCCCAGGAGCCCTTGCCAGCAAATGCTCATGGGAATTGTAGTCCATGGACATCTGGAGGGCCACAGTTTGACTACCCCTGGTCTAAATCCATCATTTGTTCTCGTGATTAAGCTCAGCTGTCTTGCTGAATCTGGGTGATCCTCTGTCCCACCTGTCATCACGAACACCATCTCTGTGCTGCCATAGGATTGCCAGGTGCCCCCAGCCACCAGTGTGTGATGTGGGGTTGGGGGGGTGAGGGTAGGGTTGCCAGATCCAGGCTCAGAAACGCCTGGGGATTTGGGGATGGAGCCTGAGGAAGTCAGAGACTTTGGTCCCAGCATGGCGGGGACTCATGGAAATTGTACTCCATGGACATCTGGAGAACCGCAGTTTGGCTACCCCTGCATCCAAAGCGCCCCTTTTCTCCAGGAGAATTGGTCTCTGTTGTCTGGAGATGAGCAGTAAATCCAGTGGGATCTCCAGCTAAGAAGCACAAGCAAAGTGAATACAAGTTGACGAAACTGAGGGCCTTTCCGCACAAGGACCAATGTTGCCAATTGGTCCCGCAAAGCAGAAACGCTATTTTTAAAAGTGCAATCTCGGCATTACGCATACCTGCCTTTTTAGTGGAATTCAGTAGCGTTTCATTCGTTTCCCACAGGTTTCCGGTCTCGCAAAAATCGCTAGAAAGGAAGTGATTTTGTCTGTGCTTTGTCCCGCCCCTGGCCGTCAATCAAACGTACAGCCAATGGGCGGTTGTTATCATGCCCCGGGAACCCCCTTTCCCTTTAAGAACAGGTTTTTTTTAAAAAAAAAGAAAAACACACGTTGCAACGAATATGCCTTGATTCTTCCTAACGGAGAGACCCATCTAGCTGGCGTGTGAGCTGGTGAGTCATCGTTGCCACGCTCCCCCGAGTGAAAAAAAAAAATCCCCCGGGCGTGATTTTTGGCCGAAAATAAAGGGAACTTGCAAACGGGGCTGTGTTGTGCTTGGGGACTTAAGGGAGCTTTAAAGCACTTCTGTGGAGGGACTGCAGCTGGAGAAGCCTCGCTGGGTGAATGAAGGCTCGCCGGTTCGTTGCTGTCTGCTCGCTCCGAGAAAAAAAAATGGTGATCGCTTTGCCGGAAGTTTGGAGGAGAGAGCCAGGGGGAGGTACTTTGTTAGAACCGCAACAATGGGAACGCACAGGTCTTTTTCGCTACTGTTGCAGATTGTTTGCAAGAGTGTAGCGCTTTTCGGAGGGTGAATCCACTTTTCCCGATGTCCCTTTAAGAGCTACAACAAATCGCTTTTTGCGGGACTGTTTCAGGAGTGTGGAAGATGGTGTGCAACGTTTTGCAGAACTGCAAATTAGTAGCATTTACAATTTGCAAGCCTTCTGCTACATTAAA
Source organism: Paroedura picta (assembly GCF_049243985.1). Classification (NCBI taxonomy): domain Eukaryota; kingdom Metazoa; phylum Chordata; class Lepidosauria; order Squamata; family Gekkonidae; genus Paroedura; species Paroedura picta. The sequence continues at coordinate 179,592,863 of NC_135369.1, read as the reverse complement.
GTCATGCGGAATGGCCCTGACTCTGCCTTGCAAGAAGGGTCACCCAGAGAAACTCTGGTGGTGTAAGGCTAAACTTTGGGATGCAAAGACACTGTTGGTGGTTCCTGGGCTACTCAAAGCATGAGATGCTCAAAACATTATTTTGTTCAAAGTGTCTGTGCTCTTGACAGCCGGCTTGGCGTAGTGGTTGAGAGCAACGGCCTCTAATCTGGAGACCCAGGTTTGATCCCCCACTCCTCCTCCCCAGGCAGCCAGCTGGCTGACTGTGGGCCAGTCATGGTTCTCTCAGAGCTCTCTCACTCCCACCTACCTCACTGGGTGTCTGTTATAGGGAAAAGAAGAGAGGCCATTGTAAGACTCAGGAGGCCTGCTGGGTGAGCTTGGACCAGTCACAGCCCCCTCAGAACTCTCTCAGCCCCACTGGGCATCTGTTGAGGGGAGAGGGAGGGAAGCTGATTGTAAACCACTTTGAGACTTCTTTGGGTCATAAAAAGCAGGGTACAAAACCCAACTCTTCTGCTCAGGCTCTTTCTGCAGTTGTTATTTGCTGGGGCATTCTTGCCACCTTGACTTCTGGATGCCGACCTCGATTTTGTGCCCGGCATTCTACATTTGTAGTTTTCTCTGGTGCCGTCGAGAAATCCATTTGTAGCTTGCATTTTATACTTCCGTTGGGAGAGTCAGTGTTCCTGGCTCCCGTCTTACCTTCCTTCCCTTAAAAAAAATAAGAATCCGAGCATGCACAATAACGCCTCCCCCCATGGATCAGGGCCATAGCCTCTCCTCTCCCCTTTGTCCTCTTTAAGGACATTAAGAGTAACACCCGTTTCCACTGTGGGGGGCCTTTCCGTCCTCCTCCCCAGTCTGGCTGCTCTTACCCAGCAGCCGGCTCAAGGTTGACTCAGCCTTCCATCCTTCCGAGGTCGGTAAAATGAGTACCCAGCTTGCTGGGGGGTAAACGGTAATGACTGGGGAACGCACTGGCAATTAACCCCGTATTGAGTCTGCCATGAAAACGCTAGAGGGCGTCACCCCAAGGGTCAGACATGACCCGGTGCTTGCACAGGGGGTACCTTTACCTTTACCTTTTAGGTTCCTATGAATCCTTAAACTGGGTCTGGTTTAGGCTCAGCGAATCCTTAAACCACTCGTGGAGGAAGGGAGAATCTGGCCTCTTGGAGAAACTGGGCTGCCTCAGGCTGCCTTAAGAGTTTTGTTTTCTAACTAGAAGGATTCCTGCCCCATATTTCTCCCAGCTGACTGGTTGACAGCAGGGGCAAGATGAAAAACCGTGGACACCTGGCCATGGCTCCATCTTTAAGTTCCCCAAGGGAAGACTGGGATATGAAACAGTTGTCCCTGTTGCTCAGAAAGTCCGTTTGCATTCAAATGCAGCCCTGTTCCTGCTTTTCTCCTCCATGTTCCACAGATGGTGTGCATATCGATAATATTGTTTATGGTGCCTAATGTTGTTTATGCACCGTGACTCAGATTTCAAATTCTCCCAGTAATTCTCAGCAGCTTTCCCGAGGGCACTAAATCCTCTGTATTGAACAAGGGCAATTACATGAATGTAAACAACTTACTGGGTTAAGGATTGCAATCTACTTCTATAGGCAGAATAGAGAACACAATCTGGAAGGAATGAAATCTCAGCTTTCTAGAGCAGGCCTCATCTACTTGAACTGTTTTCGCAATACCCCAAATGATCTGAGGCCATTAGAAGTTTTATGGTTTGACTGCTGTAAAAATTGCACACTTTAAAAATTCAATGACACCCAATGAAATGCCAGCAATTTCAATCACTACAGGGGCAGGATTTATGCATTCCCCCCCCCATCTGTCAGTTTGTCATTTCTGGGAGTTGCTTAATATGTTTGAATTCCAGTGCAATCCTAGACAGAGTGAGCAGTGTGTAAGTCCGTTGGAGTGAACTGAGTTTAGCAGTGTGTAAGTCTGCTTAGGATGGCACCCTCAATATTCTCGAATCAAACACGTTGCCATTCCGAAACGATCTCATATTCCAAATATTTATCATGCAGCCAAACCAGACCCCACTGGCAGCAGCGCGAATGAAATGAAAACCGTAAATCTTGGTGTGCGAAAAAAGGAAAAACTCATTTAGTCTTTTTTATTACTTATTTTAATTGGATTTTGATAGAAAAAGAACTAGAGAAATAATCTTTTGGTAATAACTCTCTAACCCCTGCCCACACCCCCCCGTTCACAGCAAACCCTGAAAATATCCAGAGAGAACCTGGGCTTTAGTGCTCCTTTTCTAACATCTGTGCCCCCCCCCCACAAAGAGCCAGCTTGGTGTAGTTGTTAGGAGGGCAGACTTCTAATCTGGCGAGTTGGGTTTGATTCCCGGCTCCTCCGCATGCAGCCAGCTGGGTGACCTTGGGCCAGTCACAGCACTGATAAAACTGTTCTGACCGAGCAGTAATATCAGGGCTCTCTCAGCCTCACCTACCCCACAGGGTGTCTGTTGTGGGGAGAGGAAAGGGAAGGCGAATGTAAGCCACTTTGAGCCTCCTTCGGGTAGGGAAAAGTGGCATATAAAAACCAACTCTTCTTCTTCAGTAATATCAGGGCTCTCTCAGCCCCACCTATCTCACAGGGTATCTGTTGTGGGGAGAGGAAAGGGAAGGCAAATGTAAGCCGCTTTGAGACTCCTTTGAGAAAAGCAGCATATAAGAACCAACTGTTCTTCTTCAGTAATATCAGGGCTCTCTCAGCCTCACCTCCCTCACAGGGTGTCAGCTGTGGGGAGAGGAAAGGGAAGGCGAATGTAAGCCACTTTGAGCCTCCTTCGGGTAGGGAAAAGTGGCATATAAAAACCAACTCTTCTTCTTCAGTAATATCAGGGCTCTCTCAGCCCCACCTATCTCACAGGGTATCTGTTGTGGGGAGAGGAAAGGGAAGGCAAATGTAAGCCGCTTTGAGACTCCTTTGAGAAAAGCAGCATATAAGAACCAAGTCTTCTTCTTCAAATCACCCCTACCTGTATGACACTGGTCTGGAGACTGACAGGCAGTGAATTTCTGGCTGCTGTTGCTGGATGGTGCTGATGTGATATGGTTTTATTTGTTTATATATATATATAAAATGTAATCTGTTGATGAATTTTGCTGGATTTAATTATTGTTAATTTCAACTTATTTCCTACACCACCCAGAGCCATATTTGGAGGACGGTATATAAATTTAAATAATTAACTAATAAACTAATAATGACATGCCACCCAAGTGGGGTGGTGAAGAGACCTGGGTTCAAATACCCCCTTGTGTGGGGTGAGGTTTTTTTTTGGAGGGGGGAGTCACCCTCTCTTTCCCTAACCCTAACTGACCACACAGGGATGGCTATGAGGATTCAGCAGAAAGCTGTGAGCCACTTGGGGGGGGGGGGGAGGTTTCCCTTTATGAATTAAACGTTCATAAAAGCAAATGAATTCATAACTAACACCCAGAGATTCGCTCTGAAATGGCACGGGCGTTGACATTGTGACCAGAAAAAAAGAAAACCTAAGCCATTTTAAAAGAGCCTCTTGTGGCACAGAGTGCTAAGGCAGCCGTCTGAAGCTCTGACCATGAGGCTGGGAGTTCGATCCCAGCAGCCGGCTCAAGGTTGACTCAGCCTTCCATCCTTCCGAGGTCGGTAAAATGAGTACCCAGCTTGCTGGGGGGTAAACGGTAATGACTGGGGAAGGCCCTGGCAAACCACCCCGTACTGAGTCTGCCATGAAAACGCTGGAGGGCGTCACCCCAAGGGTCAGACATGACCCGGTGCTTGCCCAGGGGATAAAAGGTAAAGGTAAAGGTATCCCCTGTGCAAGCACCGGGTCATATCTGACCCTTGGGGTGACGCCCTCTAGCGTTTTCATGGCAGACTCAATACGGGGTGGTTTGCCAGTGCCTTCCCCAGTCATGACCATTTATCCCCCAGCAAGCTGGGTACTCATTTTACCGACCTCGGAAGGATGGAAGGCTGAGTCAACCTTGAGCCGGCTGCTGGGATTGAACTCCCAGCCTTATGGGAAAAGCTTTCAGACGGCTGCCTTACCACTCTGCGCCACAAGAGGCTCTGCCCAGGGGATACCTTTACCTTTTTAAGCATTTTTATTAGCATCCACCCCAGGAATTCGGCCACCCCCGATCCGACGAGAGCCCCGCCGTCGAGAGACGAAGAAGAGACCGTCGAGGCCTCCCGCCCGGGCGTTGGCCAGGAGGGCGCGCAGGGGCGTCGAGCGAGGCGAGCGACCTGGTGGGGCGACTGAGTCGCCTCGCCTCCCCGGCTGGGACCCGCGTCTGTCTCGCTCGCCGCCCCCGTCCCCGCCCGGCGCTCAGCTCCTCCCCCGCGCCGCGCCAACTCCCTCCATCCCTCCCCCCTTCTCCCTCCTCCCGTCCCGTCCCGTCGTTTGGGATCCCTTCGGCAGGCGAGCGAGGCAGGGACGGCGCAGAGGACGGCCGCGATGAGGAGCTGAGGCCCGCCCGTGCCACCGACACGCTCCCGGGATTCGGCGCCGCCGCCGCCGCCGCTCGGAGACTCAGGGGTGAGTGCGGGAGCGCCGTCGGGGCTGGCCGAGCGACGGGAGCGAGGCAAAGAGAGAGAGAGAGCCTGGGAGCTTCGGGCTGGGCTTCTCTCGCGTCGCCGTCTGTGGGGTCTCCCTGCGAGGGCTTGGCGAGGCTGGCGCGCAGAGAGAAGCCCAGCGGCTTGGCGTTTGGGGGTGCGGAGGGGTGTCGGGGTGGGGTTGGCGCCGGGGGGCATCCCAAGCTTGCTCGCTGGACGGGCTGGCGGCGGGTCGGCTCCCCAGGCGCTGCAGGCAGCGTCCCCGAGGCGGCTCGCCGAGCCGGGCTGGCGTCGGGGGTGCCTAACGTCGGCGCCTCTTCACTGGATCGCGGGGAATATTGCAACGGTGCGGGTCAGCGAGGAAAGCGCGCGCGCCTGGCACGGGCCTGGGTGCAAATAGGGTGTCCGGGCGGCAGTGCCGGGCTAGCGCTCGGTCCCTTCGAACCCCTCTCCTCTCCTCTGCAAGTGGCCACGGAGGGGGTTGCGTCTGGGTGGACTCGGGACCTCCTTTCTGCAAAGGTCTCTCACCACTCGCCTTGGAGAGGGCGCTGCAGAAGGCCATGGCTTGGACATCCATGGGGTTGGGCAGGATGTGCTCAGGGTGCCATCACGCCCCGGGGAGTAGGCCCCTAAAAGCGCCTCAAACTGGAAGACGCCAGGAGCCATTCTGCACACATAGGATAAAGCATAATGTGCTTTGGCAGCTGGATTTTCCTGTGCAGAACAGGAAAATCGACTTCTAAAGTGCATTGAAAGTGCATTATCTATTGTGTGCAGAATAGGCCCAGGAGGGGACAGGGGAGGGGAGGGGAGGAGGGGGGCTCAAGTCCTTGGGAAGACATAGGGTGCGGCCTGGGCACGCCCCTCTCGATGCCGGGCAGAGGGAGTCTTGGGAGGCAGCCTGGTGTAGCGATTATGAGCTGCGGACTGTAATCTGCTCAGGTTGATTCCTCACTTCTCCTTTTGGTCCAGTAACACTTCTTTCAGAGCTTTTCTCACAGAAAAGTTCTCTTAGAACTCTCTCAGCCCCATGTGCCTCACAGGGTTATGAATTGGTGGGGAGAGGAAGGAAAAAGAGTTGAGTAGGCCGCTTGGGGGCTCCTCCGAGTAGTGAAAAGTGGGGTGTAAAAAACGCCAGCGCTTTTCTCAGTTTCCCCAAGAATGGGGGCGGGGCCTTAGATTTTGGGATGGGCTATGGCTCCCTCTCTCGTTTGAAGGGCAGGGACTCACAGAGTTGCCCCACCATCTGCAGGCCCCTAACTTCTGGGTCGCCTCACAGCGCTAGCCAGAAAAGCAAAGGTTTATTTGGCAGGAATCAGCATCTCAGCTCCAGGGGCTCCGACTGGGGTCAAAGAGGGATCCCCTCCAGGCAGCTGTCCCATTTTCTCCAAGTGTAAAACTGAACTGGTTTCTGCTCCGTTTCTCAAAACCCAAAGAGGGACTGCAGAAGCAGCAGTAGTCAGTGGTAGTTTTCACTTGAATGCTGGAAGTTCAGATTTAGAAGGGTGATGCTGGTTTAAATTTGGTTTTGTTTTGTTATGAGCAGCTCCGAAAGTATTTCCAGGCCTCGTCCCACCCCTGGCCTGGGGGCTGCAAGTTCCTGACCAATAAGGAAGCTGCTTGCCATGTCAAGACCCTTCCAGAACAAAACTTGAGTCCAGAGGCACTTTTCAGACCGGGAAAGTTTTATTCCAGGTGTGAGCTTTCGTGTGCGTGCAACACTTCTTCACACAATTTCCATGCCCTCGGAAGTACCCTTGCACACGAAAGCTCGCACCTCGGATAATACTTTGTTGCTCTTAAAGGTGCCACCGGACTCAGATTTCGTCCTGCTGCTTCAGTCTGACCCGGAGTCCTTTCCAGGCCAGGGACGAGGCTGGTGAGAATTGAGCAGGGCCTGTGGAACGGTGGCCCAGGGCTGACAGATCTGCTTTGAGGCCTGATGTTGGAGGCTTGTGCGCAAACGATAAAAGCACCTGATTTTCATAGTGTGATGAAGGTGGCTCTCGCCACCCTGTTTGGAGGATGCCCAGAGGAAGGAAGCAGAGATAGGCGCTGGTGGACGGATGGGGCTTGGTAGATGCCGGTGAAGGAGGAGTGGCAGGCCTGGGAGGGGGAGTCTGCAAAAATTGAAATCCAAAAGAGGATTGCTAAAGTTGGAGAATTGTTGCCCTCGATCACCCTCTGGGGAACCGCTTATTCTTCCAAGCAGGAAATTCTGTGTTCTATTCAAGTTGGAAAGTGTTTTTTTTTTTAAATCTCTGGGAAGGCTTACCGTGGAGTAGAGCTCTTTCTGTGAAATGCAAAGTTAATCCTGTGCTCACGTATTCATTCTTGGTCATAAGTACCTAAGGAAAGTGTGCTGGGTCGGGCCAACTGTTCGCCCTGTCCGGTAACATGTTTTACACAACAGTCAACCAGTTGTCCCGGAGACCTGGCCAATAGGGAGGCATAGTCAGGACACAGCCCATAAGGTTTTTAGGATGAGGTTTTCAGCAGTGGGTTGCCATTGCCTGCCTCCTCATCACGGCCCGGATATTCTTTGGAGGTCTCCCATCCAAATATGAGCCAGGACTGACCCTGCTTGGCTTCTGAGTTCTGATGGGAAGAAGAAGAGGAGCTGGGCTTTTTATACTTTGCTTTTCACTACCTGGAGGGGTCTCAATGTGGCTTCTAATCACCCTCTCTTCTTTTCCCATCACAGTCTGTGAGGTAGGTAAGGCTGAGAGAGTTCTGAGAGAACTGTGACTGCCCCAAAGTCACCCACCAGATCTCATGAGTCTCAAAGCAACTTACAATCGCCTACCCTTCCTCTCCCCACATCAGACACTGTGTGAGGTAGGTGGGGCTGAGAGAGCTCTGAGAGAACTGTGATGGGCCCAAATTCACCCAGCAGGCCTCATGAGCCTCAAAGCACTTTACAGTCATGTCTTCCCTTCCTCTCCTCACAATGGACACCCTGTAAGGTAGGTGAATCTGAGAGAGCTCTGAGAGAACTGAGTGGCCCAAGGTCGCTGGCTGCATGGGGAAGAATGGGGTATCAAACCCGGTTCCCCAGATAAGGGGCTGCTACTCCTAACTCTTACACCAAGCTGGCTCTCAGAGTGGGAGGTTGGGGTGGTCTGGGCAGTTCAGAACATTATCTTGGACAACTTATTCTCTCAGCTCCCATTTTCAACAAAGAGTGGCCTTCCTAACAAGACTGTTGTAAATATCTTTGAGATAATGTATGCAGTCTGTTTTGAACACTGAAAACACTAAATACCCGCTAAACATCATCATAGCATTTCTGTGCAAGGCAGGAAAGCACTGTGGGAGCTGTTAATTTTAATTCTAGTGCTTTCCTTGAAACTATTACAGGAGGGTTGTAGCGAAAAGGAATAACACACACTCGGCTAGTGTATAATGGAAGTGAGCCCCTCACATGCAGGCAATCTACCCATGCTGCTTCCTGCTTGACTACTCCAGAGTACTTTGCATGGAACCACCCTTGGAAAGAGACACTTCAGTTAGCTCAAAGATTGGTAGCCCTCAGTTGATTATATAGGGTTACTTATTTCCATGTTTTAAGGCAGGGGCAGTCAAACTGCGGCCCTCCAGATGTCCATGGACTACAATTCCCACGAGCCCCCTGCCAGCATTCGCTGGCAGGGGGCTCCTGGGAATTGTAGTCCATGGACATCTGGAGGGCCGCAGTTTGACTACCCCTGCTTTAAGGTATCTGCATTTGCATGGGTTCAGTTGAAGGCTCTGACCTTGGCCTTTAAAGCCCTCCACCACCTGGGAGCCAGATATCTGATAAATTCTCTCTTTCTGCAAACCCACATGAGATACTCCTCACCAGACGTTCCCCTGTTGCAGAGCTGCCTCCTCGGAGACATAATGGAAGCTCTTAATGATGGTATTCTGAAGAAGCTGTCAAAGGGAACTCCTCAAGAGAGAGATTTCTGGTTAGTTCTGTGAAGGAATAGTAAGCACAAGAGCCAGTGTAGTACAGTGGTTAAAATAGGAGCTGGGCTAACTCAAGTTGAGTCCCCCACTCTGCCATGGAAACCTGCTACCTCACAGGGTTGTTGTGAGGATAAAATGAAGGAGAAGAGAATGAATGATGTCAGCAGCTTTGAGGCCCCATACGGAAGAAAGGCAAGCTATAAAGGATGTTAATCCGATAAATAAAGGAAGTTTGAATTTGCTGCTGTGTTACTTTTCCAAACAGAAAAATGAATATTTAGAAATAATTAATGAATGCTCAGCTCTGGCATTCTCTGGCAAATCAGTGATACTATTTACATTTTATGAGGGGGGGGGGTCAGGGCTGGGAATGGGCCATCTTCCACCTGGACAATTTAATGAGGTTTGTCAGGAGCATCCTGATTTTTCTGCCCAGTGTTTTGGCTTTCTTCCAATGATTGCATTGTCTCAGTGACTTTGGAATGCACTGCTGGGTTTTTAGAGAAGCACAAGGGCCCCTTTACCTGATGGTGCATTATCTAGAAAAGCTTTGTTTGTACTCGCTGAAGCACAGGCAGGCTTCCAGTGGAGGAGGGAGGGGTGTTGCTTGTGATTGCAGAAAGGCAGGCAGGCAGGCTTAAGGCAGAGGAGAGAGGGTATTGCTTGTGCTTGCAAAAAGGCAAGCAGGCAAGGCAGAGGAGAGAGGAGTGCTGTTTGTGCTTGCAGAAAGGCAAGCAGGCTGAAGGCAGAAGAGAGAGGGGTGTTGCTTATGCTTGCAGAAAGGCAGGCAGAGGAGAGAGGAGTGCTGTTTGTGCTTGCAGAAAGGCAGGCAGAGGAGAGAGGAGTGCTGTTTGTGCTTGCAGAAAGGCAAGCAGGCTGAAGGCAGAGGAGAGAGGGGTGTTGCTTGTGCTTGCAGAAAGGCAGGCAGAGGAGAGAGGGGTGTTGCTTGTGCTTGCAGAAAGGCAGGCAGAGGAGAGAGGAGTGCTGTTTGTGCTTGCAGAAAGGCAAGCAGGCTGAAGGCAGAGGAGAGAGGGGTGTTGCTTGTGCTTGCAGAAAGGCAGGCAGAGGAGAGAGGGGTGTTGCTTGTGCTTGCGGAAAGGCAGGCAGAGGAGAGAGGGGTGTTGCTTATGCTTGCAGAAAGGCAGGCAGAGGAGAGAGGGGTGTTGCTTATGCTTGCAGAAAGGCAGGCAGAGGAGAGAGGGTGTTGCTTGTGCTTGCAGAAAGGCAAGCAGGCAAGGCAGAGGAGAGAGGAGTGCTGTTTGTGCTTGCAGAAAGGCAAGCAGGCAAGGCAGAGGAGAGAGGAGTGCTGTTTGTGCTTGCAGAAAGGCAAGCAGGCTGAAGGCAGGGGAGAGAGGGGTGTTGCTTATGCTTGCAGAAAGGCAGGCAGAGGAGAGAGGAGTGCTGTTTGTGCTTGCAAAAAGGCAAGCAGGCTTAAGGCAGAGGAGAGAGGAGTGCTGTTTGTGCTTGCAGAAAGGCAAACAGGCTTAAGTCTGAGGAGAAAGTGGTGTTGCTTGTGCTTGATGAGGGATAGACAAGTTTTCTCACCAACAATAGTTAACCCTTTAGTGAATCTCAGGTAAACTGCAGGGTTGTGGAATCTGGGGGAGGGGGGATAGAGGCAGGGCTAAGGCTTTGTCCTTCAATAATAAGTGCATGTTCCAAACCATACAATATACCCCTGTTGAAGAAGGCTCAGATGATCTCTGTATGACAAACCTGGAGAAGTCCAGAATCGAAGACTCCTTCATGTCCATTATTTAAAACCAAAGCACTAAGCAGCTCCTCTCTGTGTGGGAGAGAATGGTAGAATCAGTTGAGCAGACCCAGATAAAGCAGCAAGAAGGCCTCTTTGCCGCATGCTGCATGACTATAACAAGGAAAATCCCATCAGACTCCCTATCCGCCATTCAGGAATCGCCGGAAAGGATTTATTTATTTATCATATGGCATGTATGTAATGTAATATACAAAAAAGGATACACCGAATCAAGCAACAGAAAAAAGAATCTCTGTATTGCTGGCAGCCGTGTCCTTTCGACATTTATTTGATTGGACTGACATTGTTCTGCCATCAAATCTAATATCTTCAATTGTATGTTGTTTCCCTTTAAGATGGGACATTAATGGAGTGTCTTCCCTACCTTGTTGTGTTTTGGATTTATGTCAAGTCATTCTAAGCCTTACGGTTTGTCCTACAGAAACCAATTGACATGAACATTATAGGAAGTATCCTGCCCATTTTGTACTGTAATTAGAAAAATGGCATATTTCCTTACTTCTTCTAATGATGTCCGTCTTGGGTGGCCCTGCACGGCATAGCTCATAGCTTCACTGAGCTGTACAAGCCCCTTCGCCACGACAAGGCAGTGATCCTTGAAGGGGCTAGTCCCCTCTAGAATCAGCCTAAGCATTTACATGGAGCAATCACCCCAAGGTGGATGGCTGCTGGGTGGGGAGGGCACTATAGGATTATGTCGCCATCTGGGTTGTGTTTAATTTATGGGGAGGTTTTATGGGGTAAGGGTTTTATGGGGTTTATATGACTCATAACCTGTCTTGAGTCCACGGAGATTGGCGGGCTAGAAATAAAATAAATAAGCAAGCAAGCAGGTCCCCTTTCTGCTACCTGCTTGCATGTTGGTAGGGAAGGATCCCTTTGGTGGTAAGGAAAGTCCCAGGTAATTTCCTGTCCCTGGTTGCCCAAACAGGAAAGTTATAGCCGCAAATTATAGCCACTGCCTTGGTCTGCTAGAGGCTGGCATATAAATCCTATTGCTGTTGTTGGCTGTTGTTGTTAATAGCAATAATAGTAATAATAATAATAATTAATAAATCTGCTTTCCTTGTTGACACCGTAGTGGCATTGCTGAAGAACAGAATAATGGAATGAATTGAATGAATACAATTAATGCAAAACAGAGTGAGCTAAATTACCCAAATGTTATTATTATTATTAATTATTTGATTTATTGCCCGCCACTCCCTGGTGGCTCGTGGCAGGTTACAGCGTCTGAGTAAAATCCCATAAAACCCCAATTAAAACCCCAGACATAAAAACACAATCATAAATCAAAAACCAGAACAGAAGATCAGAAGGAAGAAGAAAAAAACACAAAACCCTCGCAATTCTCATTCTCCCAGAAAACATCGTAAAAGGGTGGGAGGGAAGAGGGTGCAGATGTCACTTACGAACTGTCACCCATGCTGCTGTCCTGGAAGGGGGGCCTACAGATCTCCCTGGCCGTATCGGGCTCAACCATAGACCTGGCGGAAGAGCTCCGTTTAACAAGCTCTGCGGAACACTAAAAGCTCCCACGGGGCCTGTAGCTCTTCCGGGAGCTCATTCCATCAGGCAGGGACCAGGACCGAAAAGGCCCTGATCGAGGCCAGTCGGGCTTCCCTGGGGCCGGGAATAACCAACAAATTAGTTCCTGCAGAGCATAAGGCCCTACGGGGGGCATAGGGCAATAGGTGGACCGTCAGATAAATTCCTGTGTGCACACCAAATTTTGAATCTTGGAGTCAAGGAAGATTTTAAAGCAGGCTTTTTCAGCCAGGGTTTCATGAAACCCTGGGGTTTCTTGATGGCCCTGGAAGGGTTTCCTGAATTTGGAGGCGGGGGGGGGGGGGAAATTAAGTCATTTTTAACATATATTTAAATTTTGTAAACATTTATTGGGGACATGACCGTATTCTGCGTGATTGTACCACTTCTGGGGTTTCTCGAGGCCTGAAGAATGTTTCAGGGGTTTCTCAATGGTCCAAAAGTTGAGAAAGGCTGACCTAGAGTGATGACATCTGACCGTCCCCCTGTCTATCCGTCCGTTATCAAAATATCTATACTGCACCTTTTTTCATGGTTCAAGGCAGCTCTCAAGTCTCAATTAAAACATTCCGATTTAAAACCCTTACAAAAAGCCCCGGATAATAAAAGCATTACATTTGACCCAAAAGGGACAAGTTACTGACCTGGGATTCAGAGGATACACCAGCTGTTGTGTGTCTGCAGAAAGCGCTTTCTTTTGAGCGCATGAGCACACTCAGTAAGCCCCCAGCAATAGGTGTGTTCAGATAAGCGTACTACATTTCCCTCCTACAGAGATCAGAGTTGTTGCACACGAAGCAGAAAACATGTTCACAGAATCATAGAGTTGGAAGGGGCCATACAGGCCATCTAGTCCAAACATGTTCACAGAATCACAGAGTTGCAAGGGGCCATACAGGCCATCTAGTCCAGGGGTAATCAACCTGTGGTCCTCCAGATGTCCATGGACTACAATTCCCATTAGCCTCTGCCAGCAAACACTAGCGGGGGCTCATGGGAATTGTAGTCCATGGACATCTGGAGGACCACAGGTTGACTACCCCTGATCTAGTCCAAACAATCACAGAATCATAGAGTTGGAAGGGGCCATACAGGCCATCTAGTTCAGGGGCTCCAGGCCTCATCTGGAATCTAGAAGACAATCTTCTCGGAGAAGAGTGGGACTCTAGCTCTGTCTTCTAAATGGCTTAGTGGTAGGATGGTGCTCCCTGTGCTGGGAACCTTCAGGAGAGTCTGTTGTGGGTAGAAGAAGGGCAGGTGATTTTGAACCACTTTGAAACTCATGACGCCTGCTAGGTGACCTTGGGTAAGTCATGGTTCTCTCAGAGCTCTCTCAGCCTCACCTCCCTCACAGGGTATCTGTAGTGGGGAGAGGGAGGAAAGGCGATTGTAAGCTGCTTTGACACACAGGAGGCCTGCTGGGTGACCTTGGGCCAGTTACTATTCTCTCAGAGCTCTCTCAGCCTCACCTGCCGCATAGGGTGTCTGTGGTAGAGAGAGGAAGGGTAGGTGATTTTAAGCCACTTTGAAACTCATGAGGCCTGCTAGGTGACCTTGTGTAAGTTACAGTTCTCTCCGAACTCTCTCAGCCTCATCTACCTCACAGGGTGTCTGTTGCGGGGAGAGGAAGGGAAGGTGTTTGTAAGCTGCTTCGACACACAGGAGACCTGCTGAGTGACATTAGGCCCATTACTGTTCTCTCAGAGCTCTCAGCTTCACAGGGTGTCTGTGATGGAGAGAGGAAGGGAAGGTGATTGTAAGCCGCTTTGAGACACATGAGGCTGCCTAGGTGACCTTGGGCCAGTCATAGTTCTCATAGAGCTCTCACAACCCCTCCTACCTTGCAGGGTGTCTGTTGTGGGGAGAGGAAGGGTGGGCAATTTTAAGCCACTTTGAAAATCATTATGCCTACTGGTGACCTTGGGCCAGTCACTGTTCTCTCAGAGCTCTCTCAGCCTCACCTACTTCACAGTCTCTGTTGTGGGGAGAGGAAGGGTGGGTGTTATAAGCTGATTTGAGACTACTACTCCTACTTCTTCTTCCATGCATTGTTTCTGGACATAGAAAGAGAGAATGAGAATAACAGACCTATGCCGTTTTAGACTGAAGGGGGTCCCTGGTTGTGGCCTGAGGTTTGAGACAGAACTCCAATCTCGTGTCCTACTGCACAGAAGGTGGGTGAAGGTGAGTGAGACAGGGATGCTGTAGAGGTGAGTAGAAACAGTGGGCAGGAGGCCAGCCACAGCTGTAGGGATGCTGGGGAGAGCCTGGAAGGCTGACAGGAAGAAACCCCCAGGTTTCTCCTGTGGGAGTTTTCTGTCCATGACTAAGCGCCAAGCATCCCAGGCCAAGCTCCTTGTCATTCTCTCTAGCAGCGCTCCCATCCTGATCCGACTCTGAGTTAGCAACTTCTTCCTGGCCAAAGCCCATTTCCTGACTGTACCTCTAGTCCAACGCTGGGATGGCCCCGATCCAGTCCGTTCCAGTGGTTTCAGTGGGACTGCGGCTGGGAGAGGAAGCTTTGCCAACCCCTCTGTGGTTTTTAGTCCCCCTGGTGATTCATAGGCTCCTGGGCCAGAGATGTCCCACGATTCCTGCAGACTCCTTAATGGCCCCGCTGTTTGGCAGACCGGAGACCAAAGGAAACCAGCCTCTAGCCAGGGTTACAGTTCAGGCCTTTGGGGACTTGGGCCTCCCTGCCTCCTCCGCCTTCCTGCAGGATCTCATGATTCAGAGTATCTGTCTGTAGGTTGATTTTGTTAAGCGGACCTTATTAACCCTTGCCTGTCTACTCCTGTTGCTAGGAAGGGCAATGAACCACAGTTCAGCAATCCATTATAGAGCTGGCGTGGTGTAGCTGTTAGGAGCACGGCTTCTAATCTGGCAAGCCAGGTTTGATTTCCTGCTCCTCCACATGCAGCCAGCTGGAAGGGTAGGCAATTGTGAGCTGCCTTGAGACTCGTGAGGCCTGCTAGGTGGCCCTGGGCCAGTCACAGTCCTGATAGTGCCGTTCTGAGCAAGCAGTCCTGTCATAGCTCTCTCAGCCCCACCTACCTCACAGGGGGTCTGTGGTGGGGAGAGGAAAGGAAGACGATTGTAAGCTGCTTTGAAAAACGTGTGAAAAGCAGGGTATGAAAACCAACTCTTCTTCATTCAAATTTCTGTTACAGCTGATATTTTCTGATGTCTCCCTGGCTTGTACTTAAAACTGCTTTGACTCATTGCATCTGTCATCTAGGCTGAAATTGGTTTGCATTTTTTCTTCTTCTTTCAAAATGGTGGCAGGTTCTGTGTCCTTGAAATATATTTTATATTAAACCTGGCATGTGCAGCTTGGTTATTTCAGGGGTCTGAGCTATTTCAACTTGCTTTAATAAACCTTAGTATGCGTGGTGTAGAGGTTACATGTGGGAGAATCTAATCTGGAGAACTGATTCCCTACTCCTCCACAGGCAGCCAGCGGTATGACTTTGAGCTAGTCACAGCTCTCTTAGAACAGTTCTTATAGAGCAGTTCTCTTAGGGCTCTCTCTGTCTCCCCTACCTCACAGGGTATCTTTTGTGGAGAGAGGAAGGAAAAGATGTTTGTGCTTTAGGATTCAGTTGGGTATAAAAGTGGGGTATAAAACCCCAGCACTTCCTCCTTTTTTTGAGCTCTGTAGTCTCCAAAGACCTTCTCTGCTTGTTCCAGCAGATTTGGGGTGGGGTGCAAAGGGGCTCTCCTATTGTGTTAGAATCTTGGAGCCAGCCGGAGACCAAAAGGTCATTTATGTTGCTTAGCCCTGTGACTGAGTCCTCCTGCTTCCTGTCCGACTTCACACCAAGTGGAAGGGGGTAACTCCTGGTGATCAGAGGAAGGCAGTGGGGGAATCAAAGGTTTTACAAATATGGCAGCCATTCCTTCATCTGTGGAGCACTGAATGTTTCAGTTGTGAGAAACCCCAGCTTCCCTCCCTGCTGACAGTGGGAGGGGTGGTCCAGACCCCACTAAAAAGCATTTGTTCTCCTCTCTTCTTGGTGGTGGTGGTGGGGAAGGGCCAGTGCATGTGTCCCCTCCCAACCCCCTCAAACCTGGAAGCCAGATCTGAGGTGGGGCTCAGTCGTGATCAGGGATTCAGGAGGAAGAGGCCTTGACGTCATAGTTGGACGTTCCTTAATCCCCTCGCAAACAGCCAAAGACCATTGGTGCAGGGGGAGAATTAATTTTAGTTCAGCTCAGAAATCCATGAAACTGCTGGGGGTGGGGGCTGTTCAGCCCCTGATGTTTCACAGATGAACTGCATGTGTAATGCATAGAGAGCCAGTTTGACGTAGTGGTTAGGAGTGCGGACTTCTAATCTGGTGAGCCGGGCTTGAATCTGCGCTCCTCCACATGCAGCCAGCTGGGTGACCTTGGGCTCCCCACATCACTGAGAAAACTGACCAAGCACAAATATCAGGGCTCTCTCAGCCCCACCTCCCTCACAGGGTGTCTGTTGTGGGGAGAGGAAAGGGAAGGCCACTTTGAGCCTCCTTCGGGTAGAGAAAAGCAGCATATAAGAATCAATTCTGGACTCCGAGATGAATCGTAGTGAGTTCTCCCACGGCACCAATGGTCTGTGGACTTTTTGCTCAGAACTTGGCAGGTCCTTCTCTTCCTTGCTCCCTTATCCCCTATCCACCAATCTGGTCACTCTGCATACATGTAATGTATTCTCTTTCTTTTTGTTATTTGCTGTCTAGTCACAGTCAACTTAGGGCGAGACTGCAGGGTTTTGAAGGCAAGCCAAACGTTTGTTATTGTTTGCCTCTGTGTAGCAACACTGGACATTCGTGGCCAGCTCCCATCCAAACCCTGCAGCCCGACCCTGCTTAGCTTCCATGATCGGAGGCGATTGGGCGTGCGTGGGCTGTGCTTCCATGCAAGGGAACAATGAACAAAGTGCCAATTTCTTTATCTATTTCAGCTGCCTTCATCTTTAAGGGAGAGAAGGCGCATTCTTATCAGTCTGTTTGGAGAAAGCCCATTTCTAAATTTGAAAAGGAATCCCTCCCCAGTGGCATAATTCGGGTATGGCAGGTATGGCGCATGCTCTGGGCGCCCCCTGATGGTGGGCTCCCCTGAACAATTTCTGTGAAAGTCAAGCAAGCTATCCTCAGACGGGGAAAAAGGAATTATCTTCTGAGGTATGGGCTGTCTTTCATTATCCAACTAGAAAGAGTAGAAACTGGGGGAGGGGGGGATGGACGGACGGACTTTGATAAGATTATAGAGTAATTTGCATCAGTGAAAGCAAGGAAGATCATAGAATCGTAGAATCATAGAGTTGGAAGGGACCTCATGGGTCATCTAGTCCAACCCCCTGCACTATGCAGGACACTCACAACCCTATCACTCATCCACTGTAACCTGCCACCCCCTTGAGCCTTCACAGAATCAGCCTCTCCGTCAGATGGCTATCCAGCCTCTGTTTAAAGTTCCAAAGATGGAGAACCCACCACCTCCCGAGGAAGCCTGTTCCACCGGGAAACCAGTCAAACTATCAGGAACTTCTTCCGGGTGTTTAGACGGAATTTCTTTTGAATTAATTTCATTCCATTGGTTCTCATCCATCCCTCCGAGGCAAGAGAGAACAACTCTGCTCCATCCTCTACATGGCAGCCTGTTATAATGTTCATATAGTGCCATAATCCGTTAATTAAAAGATTAACTAGCTTGGCTTGGGCCAACCCCAAAGCTGGAAGGACTCCAGAATGTAATCTGATGTGCTGATGTCAAAATGATGTCCGCATGTCAGGGGTCGTCAGGGGGTCATGCTCTGGCTTGGACAGAGGTGCAATTTCAGAGATTGTTATAGGATACGTCTCTGCACACACACCCTTTCCTTTTACAGCTTCATTGGAATCCAGCTGTTGAGCAAACAGGGGGCTCATGAGAAACTGCAGAGGGGCAATTGGGAAATCCCTCCCCAGCACCCCACCTCCAAGATCTCCTTGATTTAAGGGCTTGGGGGCCGGTCAAGGATGACAGCAATGAGATCCCTCCTCACAAACACCTCTGTTGTGCCTCAGTCCATTGTTGTGTGCAAGAGAGTCAGCTCCCCAAATGTGATGCATAGTGTCTGGTTATTGTGAGTTTTATGGTCTGGTTTTTACTGCATTGTCTTATTCCCTATAATACCACATTTTGCATTACTCACACAATACCTTTGCCTGTTCTTGTGATTGCTCACCGTGTCATTGAATTTTGCATTTTTATTCCTATTACATTGTTCATTGGCTATCTTATGCCAGAGGTGGCCAAAGTGTAGCTCTCCAGATGTCCATGGACCACAATTACCATGACCCCTTGCCAGTACCATGATGGCAGGGGCTCATGGTAATTGTAGTCCATGGACATCTGGAGAGCCACAGTTTGGCCACCCCTGTCTTATGCTGTATGATTGTATCCCACCCTGTTCTTTGCTGTCTAATCCAGTGTGAAAGGTGGGATATAAATTTTAAAAACTGCAGTTCTGGGAAAACTCCAGGTTCCACCTGGAAGTTGGTAACCTTAGCATATAATAGAGTTTCCTAGTCTGAGGGTTTGACTTGAAGGTTCAGTGAACATAAAGATGTTAGGGAGACAGTTGGAGGTATGAGTGGGGTGGAGGATTAATAGGCTGTTTGCTTTTTAGTTTGAGAGCTTTGGCTATTGGTAGACGATGAACCCCAGCACACCAGGTGCAGTCAGGCCCTGTCCCTCCAACCCAAGGTGCTACTTTCTGGCCTTTCTAGGCACCAGTAGACTTTTTTCTGGTCTTTACCAGCTCTTTCTTCCCAAGTAACACTGCCTGGGTCTTAGTGTCATAACCCCAAGAGATAGATCAACCAACCAACCAACCAACCAACCAACCAACCAACCAACCAACCCAACCCAACCCAACCCAACCCAACCCAACCCAACCCAACCCAACCCAACCCAACCCAACCCAACCAGCCAACCAACCAACCAGGTATAGTAGTTAAGAGCGGCAGATTCTAATCTACAGAACTGGATTTGATTCTCTACTCATCAACATGCAGCCAGCTGGGTGACCTTGGGACAGTGACAGTTCTCTTAGAGCTTTCTCAGTTCCACCTACCTCACAGGGTTTCTGTTGTGGAAGAGGAAGGGAAGGCGACTGTAAACTGCTTTGAGATTCCTTCAGAAAGTAAAAAGCGGGTTATAAAAGAAGAAAAAGAGTTGGTTCTTTCTTTCTCTCTCTCTCTCTCTCTCTCTCTCTCTCTCTCTCTCTCTCTCTCTCTCTCTCTCTCTTTCTTTCTTTATTTCTTTCTCTCTGTCTCTCTTTCTCTCTTTCTCTCTCTCTCTCTCTCTCCTTCCTTCCCTCCTCTGCATTGTTTCCAGTTCTGTTCTCCTAGCTCCATGACATTATTTTTTTTTTATATCCTGCACTGCCTGGTTTAATGATTTTGCATATTTCGTAAAGTACCTTGTGCTTCAATGAAAAAGGCAGGTATCAAAATAAATTATTTTTTAAAATAATTTGGCCGGTTGGAATGAGGGCAAAGTAGAGGCATGTCTTAGGGCCTGTCACAATATAACGGTTATTGCTTTTCCACATTCCAGTACAGTCTCTCTCCAACCAGAAAAGGTTTTAACGGTTGGACCAGTAAAATACTGGCTGGTTGTCAGCCCTGTAAAATTATACAGGCCTGATTCTGGGTGGTTGTCTAAGGCAGCCCTTATAAGTTCATGAATTCCATGTATTTATTTAATTCACTTATACCCTACCTTTCTCCCCAGTGGGAACTCAAAGCAGCTTCATTCTCCTGTCCTCCATTTTACCCTCACTACACCCCTGTGAGGTAGGCTAGTTCTGAGAGAGCATGTCTGGCCTAGCTTGAGTGGGGATTTGAACCCGAGTCTTCTAATTTGACACTCTTAACCACTACACCATACTGGCTCTCAGTCCTCCATTCTAGATCCATGTCATTTGGATCCAAAGCAAAGCTCTGTCCACGTCCCTGGTTGAATATTTCTAAGATGTTTGCTCTGTCCAGACCCAGTGGGAAGGTGTGGTTTTTTGGCACCGTGGTCAGTTTGCTCCCAGACTCAAACACTGCTTTCCTTTGAGAAATACCAGTTCCTTAACCTTCATTGTGGCTGGGTGTCCCTGTAGCATGTGAGGGAGATGATACAAGCCAGAATGCATCTCAGGATGTCCAGGCTTGTAGGCCCCACAAAGTCATGACTTACGCTGCCATCCGAAACCTGGTGAAGTCTTTCAATCTATTGAAATCAGCAGGCTTTGGTGTAACACCAATGGCACCGTTCAACTATGCAGTGATGTAACTCCCCTGTTTTGTACCTGAGGCAGTCTGGTGAGTGGGGCTTGGTGATGCGGGGGTCGGGCTGGGGCCTCCACAGAGAAGCACCCGCAAACAGGTCCCCTCCCCGGTGGCTAACGTCCCGCTGACCCCCAAGAAAGTGACGTCTGAGGGGCCAGCACAGACCGTGCACCCCTTGGCTCATCCCCACCATCAAGAAGATGAGATGGGAGACTGGCAGCTGTTTGAGGAGTGGGCCACATAGACGCCTGTGCCAGAGAGAAGGCTGCTGGGATTGAAATCCTAGTTCATTCATTCATTCATTCATTCATTCATTCATTCATTCATTCATATTTATAATTTGACTTATATACCGCCATTCTCAGAAATTCTGGCTCATGGTGGCTAGAAGGACTCCAGCCAATCATAATTTACAAAGTGGTACGCCCCGCCATATTATCTTGCTTTTGTGTAGTATTTGGGTCGAAGCTTTTGGGTTGAAAAGTGCAGGCCCCGTTCTGCTTCGTTACTAGTTTAGTAGCAGGACGTGTCTTCGAAAGAAGCTCTGGCTCTTATTCCTGCCCCTGTTTTCACTTAACAAAGTGCTACTCTTGGCATGGTTCCGGCCTGCCCTTTGTTTTGAAGTCTGGTCGTCCTTAAAGGAGAAGATGGCCATTGTCACATAGGGCTTGAGAAGGCATCAGAAAGGGACGTGGCCACACTCATGATGACCTTGCTGTTCACACCACCATCGGAAGCAGTAAAATCAGACCAGTACTTTTCGTCTCCACAAACCAGAGGGATAAGTGTGAGTTTGAACGGACGTGATAACTCTTAGCTGTTCAAAGGGAACAAAATAATGGAATCCAAAAGGTGACCAGTCCAGGCAAACTGGGCTGGTTTGCTATGTTCCCTTTTTTGTTGGGTTTCTCAACATGGTAGGACCATAGGAATTTTCCCGAGTGAGAGTTTTGCCCATCAGGACCTGATTGGTCACTGGAGACCTGATTGGTAACCGAAGCCCTAATTGGTTGAGACTGGAGCAGAGACCGTGATTATAAAATCTTGGGGCTCTCCCTCCCTTTGTGAAATCGCATCCCCCCCCCCCAATCTCCCCTTTGTACATCTTCCAGGCCCAGCATTGGCCATTTTGGGAAAGAGGAAGTCGACATGACCGCATATGGTCATATCATCCAGTAATTGTTTAACAAATTTAAAAAATATATTTAAAAATAACTCCCACCCATTCAGGAAACCCTTCCAGGGCTGCCAAGAAACCCCATTGTTTCACAAAACCCTGGTGGAGAAAGCATGGGTTAGACATGGGGTAGTCAAACTGTGGCCTTCCAGATGTCCATGGACTACAATTCCCATGAGCCCATGGGTGTTTGCTGGCAGAGGCTCATGGGAATTGTAGTCCATGGACATCTGGAGGGTCACAGTTTGACTACCCCTGGGTTAGATCCATCTTTGGGAGATCTGGGTTCAAATGCCAACCTTGCGTTGGAGTTTGCTGGGTGACCTTGGGCACTCTCTCTGCCTAAACTGCCTCACTGACTTATTATGAGGATGCCACGTGGAGGGGAGAACGAAGGCTGCTTCTTGGTTCTCCATGAAGGAAGAGAAGGATAAAGAATGTACTTGAAAGATCAAATTTAAGGATGTCACTGTTTTGATAATGGATCTGAACTCGGAACAGAAGTACGCACCTGTGCCTTCCCCCCATTACCAGCCAGATCTGCATAGGAGACAAATTTGGAGACCACGCCTTGGATCTGGGCCAGGCTTTCTCAACCAGGGTTTTGTGAGGCCCTGAGGTTTCTTGATGGCCCTAGAAGGGTTTCCTGAGTGGGTGGCAGTTAATTATTTCTATCAGGTGATATGATCATATACTGGACCATAAGGAAGGCCGAGCGTCAAAGAATTGAGGCTTTTGAACTCTGGTGCTGGAGAAGACTCTTGCGAGTCCCTTGGACTGCAAGGCGAACAAACCGGTCAGTCCTAGAGGAGATCAGTTCAGTTCAAACTTTATTACAGTCGTTCAGACCAAGTTGTATGAAGTTAATACATAAAAGACCAAAAGAATATGGTAATTTGATATAATGCAATTTTAAACAGATCATAAAATAGAACTTAAAATTATGCTACTGTAGAACATCGGATTTTTATGGCAGCGGAACAAAACTTAGCCAGCTGAGTTGTCACTCATCACTTAGCAGCCTCTTTGCTCGATCTACATCATGATGTTCTGGCAACTTTTTAAGGAGTGGTTCAATCAAGTTGCTACGAATGTCTACATGAGCAGGGCAGTGGAACAATATATGCTCTCTTGTATTGATTTCACCACTCCCACTCAGTGTAAGGTAAATGTTCTTATAGCAACCCTCTACAAGAGCTGAAGGCAAGACGGAGCATCTTGCAAGGGTAAATGCCCTTCTTTGCTTACTTATTACCAGCTGAGACAGGTAAGTGGCAGGGGCCACTTACCTGTCTTGTTTTAACTGGGGCCAAAAATGTTGGAGCATTACTCAGGTCCAGTTGACGTCCTAGAGGAGATCAGCCCTGACTGCTCCTTAGAAGGCCACATCCTGAAGATGAAACTCAAATACTTTGGCCACCTCATGAGAAGGAAGGACTCCCTGGAGAAGAGCCTAATGCTGGGAGCGATCAAGGGCAAAAGAAGAAGGGGACGACAGAGAATGAAGTGGCTGGATGGAGTCACTGAAACAGTCGGTGTGAACATAAATGGACTCCGGGGAATGGTAGAGGACAGGAAGGCCTGGAGGATCATTGTCCATGGGGTCGCGATGGGTCGGACACGACTTCACAACTAACAACAACAACATGACCATACATGGTCATGTCAATTTGCTCTCCCCCCACGAAGTAGCCAATGATAGGCCTGGAGGGGGTGGGAAGGGGAGGGGCCCCGGGTGGGCGTGTCCACAGCTCTGCTTCCCAACCACAGTCGGCACGTTTGCTCCACTTCTGGGGTTTCTCAAAACCTGAAGAATGTCTCAGGGGTTTCTCAAGGCCTGATCTAGGCTGTTCCCGCAGTGGAGACGGGCTGCAGACTCTGTGGTTTACCCCTCTGCCAAGTGCCAGACGTCCTCCGCAGGACTGAACCAGCTCTGTTACCTGTTTTTTCTCGGGTGACTCAGACGCCTCAAGCGTTCCGTCACTGTTTCCAGATCCTCGTGTTCTGCGTTCCGCATTAAGAAGCTGGCTGGCATGGGCGGAGGGGAGGGTGGTTTGTAAAATATATCGCCGTACACAGAGGCTTGTTCAGTTCTTCAGGGAGTTCCCGGCTGAGTCTCAGGTATCGCAAGCCGAAAAAATAGGCCCGGCCCGGTTATAAATTTAGTTTCCAACTATAAAGAAGACCTTCTTTTATAACGCCACTGCATGAGCCACGTTCTCCCTTCTGTGGTTGACTAGCAAGCACCCCTAGCATTCGATGGAAGTACTGAGAAATAAGCTTTCCTGGAGAAGTCTTTGGGCGAGGAAATGTTCTCAGCAGAACTCCGTGTAGAAATGGCTTGTTTTCTCCTCTGAATTGTGTGGTGGGCCAGGCCAGGGAGCTCACTTGATCACTGTCATTGACTTCTGGTAATGCTCAGCTGTCCTCTGGGACTCCTCATGCAGTCCTGCACCCTTTCCCTTCAGTTTAATTAATTTCACTTCATTTACATCCCAGCTGTCTCTCACAGCCCAAAGCTGTGTTATCCTTTCCTGCCCCCTGCGTTTTCTTCTCCCCTGTTTGTACCCCAAACATTGTTTTCCCCCCACATAATTCTTTTGCACCACATAACTGGGGTAATAGTTGAAGACCAGTGGCCTCTAATCTGGAGAACTGGGCTTGATTCCCCACTGTTCTTCCACATGCTGGTTTACCTTGGGTCAGTGACAGTTCTGTCAGAGCTCTTTCAGCCATACCTACCTCACAGGGCATCTGTTGTAGGGAGAGGAAGGGAAGGTGAATGTAAGCTGCTTTGAGACTCATGAGGCCTGCTGTGTGACCTTGGGCCAGTCACAGTTCTCTTAGAGTTTTTCTCTCAGACCAATTCACTCAGAGCTCTCTCAGCCTCACCTACCTCACAGGGTGTCTGTTGTGGGGAGAGGAAGGGAGAGGTGTTTGGAAGCTGCTTTGGGAAGAAGAAGAGTTGGTTTTTATACCCTGCTTTTCACTGCGCAAAGGAGTCTCAAAGCCGCTTACAATCCCCTTCCTCTCCTCTCCCCACAACAGACACTCTGTGAGGGGGTGAGGCTGAGAGTTCTGAAATAATTCCTCTGAGAGAACAAATCTAAGAGGACTGTGACTGGTCCACGGTCACACAGCTGTCTGCATGTGAAGGAATGGGGCATCAAGCCCTGCTCGCCAGATTAGAAGCTGCACTACACCATGCTGGACCTCTTTTGGGTAGTGAAAAGCAGGGTATAAAAACCAACTCTTCTTCTTCCCAAAGCAGCTTCCAAACACACCTCTCCCTTCCTCTCCCTGTCCTCACAACAATCCTGTGAGTAGACTTGCCAACTCTGGGCTGGGAAATACCTGGATAATTCGGGGGTCGGGTGGAGCCTGAGGAGGGTGTGTATTTTGGGGAGGGGAGAGACTTCAGTGGGGGAATAATGCCATCAATTTCACCTTCCAAAATGGCCATTTTCTCCAAGTGAAAGGATCTCGGTCATCTGGAGTTACAGTAGCGGGGGATCTCCAGTCACCGCCTGGATGTTGGCAACTCAACCTGGGCGGCAGTCCCGGCACTGCGGGATTTGCAAGGGTGAACACCCTAAGCAGCAGGCACGATGCCTGTCCTTCACACTCCAGCAAAATGGCTGACGTCGTGCCTGTCCTAGGGGCAGCCAATATTTGCTCCCCCAGAGAGTGGGACCGGCCAAGCCAGCACAAAGTGTCCTGCATGCGCAGGAAGTCGATTTGAATGTTTCCCAGCATCCCCTTCCCATCCTCCACCTATGAGAAACAGCTGTCTGGTGGAATCGCGGGCCAGAGAGAGATTGATTGAGCAAGAGCCGTTGACTCGATGCCCACGGCCGGCTACCGCGTTTCGCCTCGGAGGTCACAGCAGGATTTCATTAACTCCTGGGTTTCTTTTTTCTTTTTCTTTTTTTTTGACAAGCATTGCTTTCGCCCTTTCGAGCCTCAAAAACTGGATTTGGAACGGGAAGGACTTTCCTTGTTGATAAGAGGCCATAGATGCACCCCCAGTTTATACTGCTTGGTAAGAGGGGGCTGCTATTCATATATAAAGCAGGCATTCTCAACCAGGCTTTCCTGAAACCCTGGAGTTTCTTGACTCTCCTGGAGGGCTTTCCTAATTATTTCTAACTAGCAAGAAAGCCCATTGCAACCAGGAATGCAATGGCCGTTAGGACCCAGGGGACACCAGCAGGCGCAGCTCTCTCTCTCTCTCTCTCTCTCTCTCTCTCTCTCTCTCTCTCTCTCTCCATTGGAGGTAATCAGGGCTGGCGTAGCATGGAATCAAGGTGCATTTGCAATTTGGGGCTCGTTTGCAGTTTGTCTGTCTGTGTGTGTCTCTCTCTCCCCTCACAGCAGGAGCCATAGCAAGTAATCAGGGCTTGTTTGCTGTTTGGCAGGGCTCTCCGTCTCTCTCTCAGGCATCTTAGTGGCTAGCATCCAGGGAAAGGAGGTCAGGAGCTGTAGGGGCAGAGCCAATCCGGGTGCGGCCAGCTTCGCTATGCACCCTGATTGGCCCTATTCCAACTTGGACACCCCAGACACGTTCTACCCCACAAGCTGTTTCACGAATATTAAGAGGAACAATAGACAAGGATATATATTTTAAAATTTGTTAAACAGGTATTGGGTGATATGAGCATATATGGTCATTATTACCTACCTACCCCTCCCAAAATGGCCAATGGTGGGCTTGGAGGAGGTGGGATGGGGAGGCCCCCAGGTGACTGCATGCACAGAGATGCTTCCCAACTGTATCCTGCACCATCACACCATTTCTGGGGTTCCTCAAAGCCTGAGGAATGCTTCAGGGGTTTCTCAGCAGTAAAAAAGTCGAGAAAGACTGATATAAAGAGAGGTACATCAGTGTAAACCAGGGGTAGTCAACCTGTGGTCCTCTAGATGATCATGGACTACAATTCCCATGAGCCTCTGCGAGTGTTTGTAGTCCATGAACATCTGGAGGACCACAGGTTGACTACCCATGAGCAACTGAACAGGCACTTACCCTTCATGCCTAAAGGGCAACTTATACGGGGAGCAGCAGGGTTAACTCGCCACCCCTCCTATTGCTCATCCCCATTCGGAGCTCCTTGCAGCTGGGCGATGCATCCATTCCATATAGCTCCAGGGTCCTGTGATGTAGCTTGGCCCCCAGAACAAGGCCGCGGTGACGGATTTTGCTCTGAAGCCGCCTCACCGCGGTGATCGGTCCCTGGCAGAGGACCAAGGCAGATGTGCCGAACGCAGCTGGCCGCTGGTGCGTGTTGTCCCTGCACAGCTCATTGCGATCTCCTGCAGCAGAAGATGGACATCTGGTGCGGAGGAATTTCTTGGACACGTCTTGGTGGGCTTGGGGAGGGGGGGTTAGGTTCCGACGGAAACGCTTCCTCCTGGGTCCGTAACGGTTGGCATTCGCCGAGCGTGTCTAGATGGTCTTGAGCGTTCTTCCAGCGTGATGCAAGCCTTTGAGCATTTGGACAAAGATTAAGGTGGCTTATGTGGTCTGGGAGTGGGAGCGTTTGTTATCTGCTCGGAACCTAAACAAAACGTCTGTTGTAAATTATCGTTGCCTGCAGCAAGCTTTCGGGATCAGGGGGCGGCAGATCTTCCTAACCCCGAAGCGGTCTTGTAAAAAATAAAATAAAAATAAAAGCAGAGCTCCAAATTCCAATGAAAACAGGCATGGAACTGTAACAACTGTGTCGTATAGGGTTATTTGTGTGTTTGTGTTCGCCTGCAACCCCTTCTGTTTTCCCATCTTTGACCCGATCGTTAGTTAGCAAATAGTTTTCTGTGAGTCCCCATTTTTTAGTTATGTCACACCTCAGGGGTCGTCAACCTGTGGGCCTCCAGATGTTCATGGACTACAACTCCCATGAGCCCCTGCCAGCAAATGCTGGCAGGGGCTCATGGGAATTGTAGTCCATGGACATCTGGAGGGCCACAGGTTGACTACCCCTGCCATATATGATACGACTAAGTGCACCTTTATCACTTTGTGCCCAAGCAGTTCCTTACGCAACAATGAATCCGCAAGTTAGGCAGGCCAAAGTTTTGGCTTTTGCAGAGTGGCACTGAAACCAACGCTTTGATCTGTTACCCTCTGAGAAGTGTTTGTCGTTGGTTAATACAAGAAGCTGGGATCAGGCCTGTCCCTTGCGGCCCTTCCACATGCTTTCATAATTAGAATGCGCTGAAGTGCATCTGTGGATGACTCAGTGGAAGAAGTTGCAGGAGATCTGCTGAGGCTGAGAGGTCTTCTGGGCTAGAAGCCGAGCCGTCCAAATTAGCCATGAATCATGGACACAGGCTTCTGCAAAACTCCGAAAAGAGCTAAACTCTGCCGTTTCCCAGGATTTCCACTCGATGTTAGAATTTTGAAACCATCCAAGGATTGAGAATAAGTCCTCAGCACTTTATTTTTTCTTGAAATTCTCGGCCTGTTTCTCACGAAAGTGGTAAACGCTCACACGGCAGGTAAGAGCTCACGTGACAGAATGCTCCCCTGTGCCTAGAAAAAAAACTATCAATTCAGAAAGAAAGCTAGGTTAGAATTCGTTCTCAGTCTGGTTATCTAGATAGAGCAGTGGTTCTCAACTTTCCTGATGCCGTGACCCTTTAAAACAGTTCCTCATGTTGTGGTGACCCCCACCCATAAAATTCTGCAAGTGGTCTTTCATAGAAATTAAACCGAAACTGTCCAATTGCGATTGGAAGATCCATTGTTCATGATTGTATATAAATTGTTTTTTTCCCAGGGTTTCTCAGTTCAGTTCTGCCTCTTTTCCCACCATGCCCATCTCACTCTTTTCTGCTGCTCCAGAAAAGCCAAACATTCTCAATCTACCCCACAAGGTTGTTGTTTGGATGAAATGGGAAAGGAGCAATGTCGTCCACTTTGGGACCCCCTTGCAGAGAAGGGCGGGGTACGAACCGAGTAGAGAAAACCAATGATTTGGCAGCAAGTAACGAAAACACTTGGCCCCTGGCCAAGCTGCTCGCCCTGACCCATTATGCACGGGGGTTTTAGCGCACATTCGGGGTGGAATGGCGGCCACTAAAATCACGGATAACGCACGGTGCCGGCTGCAACCGGCCGCAGCTTCGGTGCATGCCGCCGAAAAAGCCGCGTTCGCGAAATTCGGAAGAAAGCTCAGCTTCCGGGTGACCGGGGCGCAACCAGAAGCGGCGCCCGGATCGCCACGTGCATAATCGGTTACTCTGGGTCGCGTCGTGTCTTCCCCCTCCGCGTTTTCCATGTGACCCGAAATCGCTGTTTCGGCGGCCGTGCATAATGGGCCCCTGTGAAAAGGTTGTTTGACCCCCAAAGTGGTCCCGACCCCCCCGGTTGAGAACCACTGAGATAGAAGGTGATAGTTGTAGGGAGAAACTTTTGGCCGTGTCAACCCTAACCAGAAATTTGCAATGACAGCTCCAAATCAGACATGGTATTTCAGAGAGAAGTAAAAGGAGAACAAGAACTGTGTGTGTGTGTGTGTGTTTTTTTTTAATACTTCACTTTTCACCATCCAAAGAAATCCCAAGGTGACTTACAGATACCCTTCCCTGTTAGGTAGGTGGGGCTGGGAAAGCCCAGATCCAACTGCTCTGAGAGAACAGCTCTAAGAGAACTGTGGCTGGCCCAAGTTCACCCAGTTGGCTGCCTGTGGAGGAGTGCGGAATCAAACCAGGTTCTCCAGATTAGACTCCACCACTCTTTGACCACTACATCACGCTGGCTCTCTGCAGACATAACACATTGACTTAAGATGGGGCATGTTGCATAGGAAAAAACATATCAATTAGATCAGTGGTCCCCAACCTTTTTATCACCGGGGACCACTCAATGCCGGGGACCACTCACCGGGGACCACTCAACACTTTTTACTGGGGCCCGGTGGAGGGATAGTTTACTCCTCTACTCTCAACCACTGCCCTAGCGCTCTCTGATTGCTATGGTAATGTTTAAACATCCCTTCAAAATAAGATACAGACAAGCCACAACAATGAAGTGTGTTGTAAAGGGCTGGGGGGGGTGAAGTAAAGGGCCGGGGGGGGGGGAGAAGGCGTCCTTCGGGGCCCACCTCCAATTAGTCGAAGGACCACATGTGGTCCGCAGCCCACAGGTTGGGGATCGCTAAATTAGATTACTACTTTTTGTGGAAGGTTTTGTGTATTTTTCTCCTGGGTGATCAAAAAAGCTGCAGACGGGAAATGATCATGCGCAGGGTATGCCTGTACGTATAACTTCCATTGTATTTTTTTAAAACACAATGGGAAATGTGGGGGAGGCTGCAGAGCCAGTAATGCTAGAGACACAAAATGTAGAAGGTCACAGGTACAATTTGCTGCATCTCCAGTTAAAAGTGATGAGATGATGTGATGAGCCAGGTGACAATGTGAGAGGGTACCTCCAGGGACCTTGGACCACCATCAGCAGTGAATCAGACAGCATCTCCTGCTGAGCTATATTTGCACATCTGCCTTTGTGTATTGTCATTTGGAGGCTGTGCCTACTTGCTGCATCTTTCATTTTGCTTTTCCAAGGCTAAAAAAGGCCTAATAAAAGAGCGAACTAACTATACTCGACATACCTTGTGTTATATCAGGCTTTCTCAACCAGGGTTTTGTGAAACCTTGGGGTTTCTTGACAGCCCTGGAAGGGTTTCCTGAATGGGTGGGAGTTAATTAATTCTTTAGATATTTTTACAATTTGTTAAACATTTATTGGATGATATGACCATATATGGTCCATCCACCCCTCCCAAAACGGCCAATGATGTGCCTGGAGGGAAAGGGAAGGGGAGGGGCCCCGAGTGGGCGTGTCCACAGCTCTGCTTCCCAACCATATTCTGCATGATTGTGCCACTTCTGGGATTTCTCAAAGCCTTGAGAATGTTTCAGAGGTTTCTCAACAGTATAAAAATTGAGAAAGATAATCTTACATATAAGTGAGGCAGATTTCTAGCACATTCAACCAAAAGAAGCATGTATTTTCGTTTTTTCCTTGAAGGCATTAATTCAAGTGCACACACACACACAAAAGGAACTGATGACTTGATTTCTTTTTTGTTCCCTTGACGAAGGTCGAACTTTCTAGCAGTTAATGATGACATATGTGACAAAAAGTGTATTTCATCGGTTCAATTACCAGGGGCCCCCATAAACCCTTTGGGCTTCCCGTCTCACATTTTTCAGCCTGTGGCCCCCTTTAAAGATGGAAAAAAGCTTCTTTATCCTTGTCCAGAGAATTCATACTCTCCCTTCTTGAGTTCTTCCACCTGCACAGATTGTTCCGATCTTCCTATGCACATAGTGCAAGTGTGCAAAATATCATATATAATTAATAATACATTCAGAAGTGCTAAGACATCATTTGAAACAACAATTCTGCTGTTACGTATTTAAGTACCTAATCCCAATGCAAAGAAAAATGTCCATTTACATAAATACATTTATTATTATTATATATTATAATAAAAATAATAACCTGTATGTCTATTAAGAAACCAAATTATTTTTTTTGAAATATGTGGAACTAGGATAGTTACTTTACTCATATGAAAATGTTCCCACATGGAGTAATTGATGTCAAATTTTCTTGGGATACAAAATGTGCAACTCTTCAAGATATAGAACATTTCCTTTGCCCATGGATCTAAAATACACAAAAAACATGTGGCTGAGCAATTGCCCATTAAAAGTTTTCTAATTGTTTTAGGAAAAAGGATATGTGTCTAATTGGGGGGGGGACCCCCAAATAATACAATATTTACCTTCGTAGGTCCAATATGAAATACTCAAAGCTCTAGTGAAGTCCTCAGGTATAGGTAGGTAGGTAGGTAGGTAGGTAGGAAGGTTGGTTGGTTGGTTGGTTGGTTGGTTGGTTGCTATGGAAGATCTCACCACATGAGAACTGTGGTAGGCAAATGTGGCTGGAACGGCGGAGCTATAGAGTTCTTTTGTGCTGTTTCCGCCATCTTGCAGTTGCTGTTGTTTAAGATCAGGCCGTTTTAACTGGGGCTGGGGATGTTTTTTGATGATTTTGATTCTTGTTTTTATTGTTTTATTGTGAGCCGCCTCGGGCCAGCAGTTGCCGGGGGAGGCGGGGTATAAATATAAAAAATAAATAAATAACATGTATGTCTTGATTTATATCCTGCCACTTCCACAAAGTGACCTGTGGCACTTCGCAATCTAAAATCCCCATACAGAACCCCATAAAATTGTGAAAAATCCCCACCCACCATTAAAACTCAATAACTCACCCCCCACGTGGCAGCCAATTTCCGCCCCCTCCCCCAGCTCACTCATTTATACACCCAACCCCAGAGACTGCCTAAGCAGACTGATGACCCAGCTAACTAGAAAGGGGAACAGTCTTTTGACTAAACTTCCCCGTACCTGTGAGCCAAAGGCCATATATGTATTATTTAAATTCTGCCAAGAAGAATTGACCCTATTGAAGGACTTCACTAACAAACATTAAGTTGAAAAACAACCACTGATGAAAACTCTCTTGAAAACGGTTATAATCTGGAGGCCATTTTGGTTGTTCTATTAAAAGAAGAGATGAGACATTTTTAGTTACATTTATTGTGGAATTGTTTATTATAGCCTAAAGGTAAATGTAAAGGCATCCCCTGTGCAAGCACTGGGTCATGTCTGACCCTTGGGGTGACGCCCTCTAGCGTTTTCACGGCTGACTCAATACGGGGTAGTTTGCCAGTGCCTTCCCCAGTCATTATCGTTTACCCCCCAGCAAGCTGGGTACTCATTTTACCGACCTCGGAAGGATGGAAGGCTGAGTCAACCTTGAGCCGGCTGCTGGGATCGAACTCCCAGCCTCATGGGCAGAGCTTTCAGACAACATTTCTGCTGCCTTACCGCTCTGCACCACAAGAGGCTCATTATAGCCTAGGATAGGTTCTTTCTTCTGTTATTAAACTAAAAAGGAACCAGCATCATAGTAGTCTACCCCACTGAATATATGGGAAAAGTGGGTGTGGAGAAAATATGATGCAATAGGAGAGAGAGAGACAGAGAGTGGTACTAGGGTTGCCAGATGCTCCTCACTGTCGGGAGCTCCTTCCCACACTTACCTGAATGCAGAAGAGTACCTGGCATGATGATGCCACCCGGAAGTGATGTCAGCATGGTGGCGACGTCGGGGGGTAACACTCTATGAGAAAACTCTATGGTGAAAAAATCGGCCTCAAAACAGAGTTTTCACCAAAACCCAGAGCAATACCCCCCGAGGAACCTAAAATGATGTCATGAACCTGGGAGGACAATATATTTAGGTACTTCTGAGTGTATTATTAAATGACATACAATCTTTTGTACATTTGCACTATGTAAGTTATGTTTAACTTCCTCTTTTCTTTGTTCCAACCTTTTTGGTTTCCTTTCCCATGCAGTTGCGTTCCTCCCCCCTTTTTGGTTGTACTCATGTTCTGATCGTTCTCCACAGGAAGAAGTTTGCCTCCAGCCATTTGACTCTCTAAGTCTCTGTCCCTTGAGTCTGACATTCTAGCAAGACGAGGGATGGTAAACATGTTGTTCTAATGGCCAGAGCTATTAGCATCTGTCAGCACGAAACCACTCTGTGTGTGGGGCTTGATGCCTCATGCTCCTGGGCCTCTTCCTTCTGCCAATAGTGAATTTGCAGCTGGGCTGCTGCTCATGAGCAAAGTGTAGTCCCAAAGGTCGAATGACTGAGTTGAATTCTAAAGTGGAGGGCATTTCTCCACAATGTTAATCTAAACACAGTTGAACAAAGTTTGAGCCCAGACCAACAAAGTTTTATTCAAGATTCAAGTTTTTGAATGCATGAACAGACTTCTTCAGTGGTCTGCATGCAGAAGTTTATATCTTGAATAAAACTTTTGTTGTTCTTAAAGGAGCTACCGGACTCCAACTTTGTTCTGCTGCTTCAGGCCAACACAGCTACCCCCCTGAATTAAAATGGGTTAAATATTGTAAGCGGCCTTTAACCACAAGGTAAGGTGGCATATAAATCTTTTAATAAATAATTATTGTTTTAACTTGAAACTGTATCTATGTACAGATAATTAGCATATTCATTAATGCTCTCTGGCCCTTTTCAAGTTACTACAGTTTTGGCACTCAAACGACACAAAGGGGGAGGTTGTGCTCTCTGCAATCCCACTCTAGATTTGTGATCGCCATTTTATGTGACCATCGCAACATGTACGTTTGGTTCCAAATGGGTTCTCTCCACAAATCTGAATTTCCGATTGCGTGGATCAAAGTGTCGAGATATCTGTATTGCTCTTTTCACAAGAACTGGTAACTGCACGGACCAGGAGGATTGTGGGTAGCACGGATTCCCCAGGCTGTTGACTGAGTCCCAAAATCGTTGGCAGCTGAAAAGGGCAAGAGTATTAAAACCTTAAATTGGGTTGATGTAAATTCCAAACTGCCAGATTCCAGCAGATGGCAGCAAAATGTTGAAAAGTCATTGGGATAAAGTGGCAAGCTGCAGGCACCAAAAGAGCCAATTGCAGCCCAAGGCCCGTTAACGGGATTATTTCACAAAGGATCATGAATTCTGTTCAGTTCAGTCATATGTGGAAGCCGAAATTATAATAACAGCCCGGCTCCAGTCCAAGAAGGGAAAGTTGCATGCCGAAGCGGCTTGCTTGAAGAAGATATTTGCTGGATTGGAAATTGTATGAGCTGACAGGGTGTGGGGGCCTGCCTGATGCCGTGGTGTGTGTTTGGCTTTGCTAGAGGTGCAGATGAAGCTGTCCAGCTCAGGCTCTGAGCACACTGACTTAAGTGAAATGTGTGTTATTACAACATAGCTATATGTTTTGATCAGGTACCGCCACTCGTGAGCTTGGAAAATGAGCCTAGAACAGCCTAGAACTGAGAACAGCCCAGAAATATAAAAGTCAAATCCCCAAATGAAACTTTTATCATTATACATGTTGGATTTTAATCTAACTCCTGAAAATGTTATTGCGGTTTTTGAAGACTCTCAAACCGCGGGTCAAACGAGGATTTGCGTTTGGGTCTACTCTGGAAGAGTCAGATATTTGTGTCAAAATTTTGTTATTCCCCGGGACTTTGAGAATGCTGAAACGGAATTTTCCTTCACTGCGGAAAAGGTCTCAGATAATTTGGCAGGGGCTTAGTGGATAGCCAGGCTTTTGTAAGGAGGATGCAACAAAAGCCAGTGTGATTTATCATGCAGAGTCAGATTAGGCAGCTTTGGGATCCAATTCTGGCTCAACTATGAATTGCGTTGGGTGATCCCGAGCCAGATATTATTTATCTACTTTTTGTTGTTGTCGGAGTTGAATAGGGTGACCAGTTTGTGCCTCCTTGAAGCTCTTGCTGGGGGTGGGGGTGGGGTTGTATGTATGGTACAAATAGAATACAATAAATACCCAAACCTCCCAATATCCTGATGGATGGCTGCCCGAACGCTCCCTTGGAAACATTCACCAGATGTTTGGAAGCCGTAGCTGGATGGCTTGAGCAGAGTCACCTGAAACTCAACCCCTCCAAGACGGGAGGTCCTGTGGCTGGGAAGGAAGGGGGCAGACCAGGAAGCGTGTCTGCAGCTGACCATCTCGCATTGTGCCAGAAATCTGGGCGTGATCCTCAGTGCCTCCCTTTCAGCGGAGGCACAGGTCATGAAAGTAAGCCTGCCTGATGTTTTTATATCTTTGCCAACTGAGGCTACTAGCATCCTATCTGTCCCTGGAGCACCATGCAATGGTCACCTCCAGGATTTCTGTAACTCACTCTACGTGGGCCTTCCCTTGTCCTTGACCTGGAAATTACAGCTGGTGCAAAATACGGCTGCTAGGGCCCTCACTGGAACACCTTGGAGAGCCCATATCCAGTTGGTGCTGAGGCAGCTGCATTGGTTACCAGTTGTCGTCCGGATCCAGTTCAAGGTTCTGGTTTTAACCCTCGAGGCCTTTCACAGTCTTAGACCCACATATCTGAGGGACAGCCTATGGCCTTATGTCCCCTGCAGGACCTTGTGTTCTGCAAGTACTAAGTTGCTGGTGGTTCTTGGCCCATGGGAGATACAGCTGGCCTCGACCAGGGTCAGGGCTTTTTGGACTTGGCCCCGACCTGGTGGAATGAGCTCCCAGAAAACCTGGGGGCCTTGCAGGAACTTTCTGCTAGGTCTTTGGTTGAGGCCAGAGCGAGGAAGATCTAGGGCCCCTTTTCATTTTTCATTCTTCACCCTTAACTGAAAAGTCGGTCGCCCCAGACCCCTGAGGCGCTGGGTGGGAGGTAGTGGTGTGGGTGTGGGTGGGTGGCTTTTTAGTCCACCATTGGGTTATTGTGGGGTTTTAAAGTTGATTTTGTATCTTCTTATGTGTGGTTTTTACTGTTGTAACCTAAGCTCCGTCCGTCTTGCAGGCCCTGCGGAAAGCTGACAAATACTGCAGGGTCCGCAGCTCTTCCGGGAGCTCGTTCCACCAGGTTGGGGCCAGGACTGAAAAAGCCCTGGGCCTGGTCAAGGCCAGGCATATGTCCTGGGGGATGTCCTTCCTCCAGGGTAGCATAATGTTAAGTGAATTCCCCTAAGCGTTAATTGGTTGTGTTTGTTCACGATTTAGGGCACAGGGAACACTATTTCCTGTTCTGATTGGCAACAGCTCTCCTGAGAAGAGGACTTTCTTAAGCAACTGGTTGAAATCATTTCCGTGGGAGGGTTGAACCTGGAGAAACCATGTTCGGTCAATAAATTAAGCCTTGCTTTTGTGAGTCTCAGAGACACCAATCCAACGTATCAGTGAAACTCTGTTTTATTGATCACACGGCCAGGCATCCAAGAAACCACCCAGCAAGCCCCACCTCCCCAGGAGCATGCTGAAATTGCAGTAGACTCTGATCAGGAGAACCGAGTTTGATTCCCCACTTCTCCCTATGAAGCCTGCAGCATGACCTGGTGCCACTCATAGTTCTTTCATAGCTCTCTCAGCGCCACCTCCCTCACAGGGTGTCTGTTCTGGGGAGAGGAAGGGAAGGCAATTGTAAGCAGCTTTGAGACTCCTTCAGGTAGAGACAAGTGGCATATAGGAACCAACTCCTCCTCCTCCTCCTCCTCCTCCTCCTCCTCCTCCTCTTCTTCTTCTTCTTCTTCTTCTTCTTCTTCTTCTTCTTCTTCTTCTTCTTCTTCTTCTTCTTCTTCTTCAGTATGTCCCAGCAGCTTGTCTTTCCTACCCCTCTCCAGAGCCAT
This sequence comes from Paroedura picta, assembly GCF_049243985.1. Taxonomy (NCBI): domain Eukaryota; kingdom Metazoa; phylum Chordata; class Lepidosauria; order Squamata; family Gekkonidae; genus Paroedura; species Paroedura picta. The sequence continues at coordinate 179,556,276 of NC_135369.1, read as the reverse complement.
GTGCCCCAAGAAACCATCCTCCATCAAAAGCGGTTGTCTCTCCCTCTAGATCAGTGGTTCTGAACCTTCCTAATGCCGTAGCCCTTTAATACAGCTCCTCATGTTCTGGTGACCCCCAACCATAAAAGTATGCAGGTGTTCTTTCACAGAGATTAAACAGAAACTGACCAATGGCAAGAAGATCCATTGTTCATGATAGTATATAAATTGTCCCCCCCCCCCTCCGGGATTTCTCAGTTCAGTTCTGCCTCTTGTCCCACCATGCCGATCTTGCTCTTTTCCGCTGCTCCATGCAGACAAACACTCTATCTCAATTTACCCCCAAGGCTCTTGATTGGATGGCGCCCCCTGGCCAATCTGCTTGCCTTGTTGTGACCCCTGTGAAAGGTTCTACCTCTAAAGGTGTCGTGACCCCAGGTTGAGAACCACGGCGCTAGCAAATGCTGGCAGGGGCTCATGGGAATTGTAGTCCCTGGACATCTGGAGGACCACAGGTTGACTACCCCTGCGCTAGAGGCTATGCTGAAGGGAGATTCCACCCTTGCCATCGCGGAGTTCTAGAACGCAGCCCTCATTCTGTGTCTCGAGAACTCTCTTCCCTTTCTTCTCCCTGGCTCGGTTCCATCCCCTCTCCCCTTTTTCTCAGGCAGCTCTCTCCTGACTCTTTTTGGCCGAGTTTGCACTAGCATTATGTCCGTTTGTTCTTTCATTTGCTGAATTTTTTTTTTAAATAGCTACTTTATGGTGCAATGTGAATGTTTCAAGAGACAAGATCTATTCAAGATACGTTCAATAGCAATTAGGCAAGTTCGGGAACGTTTTCCAAGTCCGCGAAGGCTGAGCGCGGTGGAACATTAAGAAGAGCGCTGGCCTGGACGCGGACCCGGTCTTCCTTCTCTCGGGAGTATCCAGAGACAGCGCTTCAGCCTAAGCTTCCCGCCCACAGCTTGCGCGGAGACCAGCTGGCACAATGTGCAAGAGACACCCAGAGGGGGGCCGCTCGGGACGGCTCTGGCACCGCAAATCCTGCTCGGATGGACTTGTGCTCCGTTGCAGTCCCCCCCCCCTCTCCATATGGACTCTGACCTGAATTGCTGCATTCACTCCCTGGGAAATGCCACATCCATCACTTTGCACATCTGAGTTTACTGGCACCGCTGCAGCGCATGTGTTTGTGTAATATATTCTTCAGTGACATTCTTGGATCTTGAGCAGAAGAACATCCCCCGCCCCCCCCAAAAAAAACTTTGTTCTTTGGAGACGATGGCATGACTTGAGTTACAGCTGCATATGCTTTCTCCTTCAAAGGAGAAAGCTCGCCTTCATGGCCATATTTGTATAATTAAAGAGCCAGAAGATGAAGTACATAGGGCTAGGCTGCAGGCCTTCCCAGCCTTTATGGAGAGACGCAAACAATAGCCATGTGAAATGGCTCCCAAGCACAATGCCAGCAGGATTCTCAGGAGAGAAGGGAGGAAAAGAGAAGGAGAATGCCTTTTCGTAATGACAGGATGGGCATTCTTCGTACGTAAGAGACCAGTGTTTTAACGAATGCCCGAGTTTTTCTATCCCATCTTCTGAGCATGCTCTGTTTTCCTGTGGACATCACCTTCTTTAGTATCTGTTTATTATTTATTTATATTTTGACTTGTATACCGCTGCTCTCAAGGACTCACGGCGGTTCACAGTAAAAGAATAAAACGACCCAACCCATAACCCCCCCCCCCAATATATTTGTTGTTGTTGTTAGGTGCGAAGTCATGTCCGACCCATCGCGACCCCATGGCCAATGATCCTCCAGGCCTTCCTGTCCTCTACCATTCCCAAGAGTCCATTTAAGTTTGCACCTACTGCTTCAGTGGCTCCATCCAGCCACCTCATTCTCTGTCGTCCCCTTCTTCTTTTGCCCTCAGCCGCTCCCAGCATTAGGCTCTTCTCCAGGGAATCCTTCCTTCTCATGAGGTGGCCAAAGTATTTGAGTTTCATCTTCAGGATCAGGCCTTCTAAGGAGCAGTCAGGGCTGATCTCCTCTAGGACTGACCGGTTTGTTCGCCTTGCAGTCCAAGGGACTCGCAAGAATCTTCTCCAGCACCAGAGTTCAAAAGCCAATATATTAATATATTAAAAGATGGCAATTCATTGGCGTTAAATCCCCATTTTCCCTCCCCTGTCCAGCTGCAGCCAGGAGCTCTTTCCTTAAGAACGAGGGTCCTGATCTCACTAGTTCTAGGGGATCCACAGGTGGTAACTCCAGGACCTCAGCCCGGCCTCAACCATATGCCTGGCGGAAGAGCTCTTTCTTGCAGGTCCTGCGGAAAGCTGATAACTCCGGCAGGGCCCTTAGCTCTTCCAGGAGCTCGTTCCACCAGGCAGGGGCCAGGACCGTTCTAGTCTTGGGGGCGAAAATGATAATAGCATTCTGAATTCTGTAACGTCCACCCCATCAGCGCAAGGAAAGGCAGAACGATATGCACCCAGTGCATGATTGCAGAAACCACAGGCATGACTGAAAAATCTGAGGGAATTATGTATGTATGTGCATACATATATATGTATGTATACTTCCTTTAGATCCCTTTTCCCCCCAGAGGAGGCCCAAAGTGATTTATAGCAATTCTCTCTCCATTTTGCCCTCATAACAACCCTGAGGGAAAGTCAGGCTGGGCTTGTTTCACTAGCCCATGGTTGACAATGAGCGTCCATGGCAGATCGGGGATTCAAATCTGGGCCTCCCAAAAATTCTCCCCACCACATCACGTTGGCTTTCTTAAGCTTTTACAAGAAGAAGAGTTGGTTCTTATATGCTGCTTTTCTGTACCCGAAGGAGTCTCAAAGTCACCTAGCCTTTCCTCTCCCCACAACAGACACCCTGTGAGGTGGGTGAGGCTGAGAGAGCCCTGATATTACTGCTCGGTCAGAACAGTTTTCTCAGGCCTGTGGCGAGCCCAAGGTCACCCAGCTGGCTGCATGTGGGGGAGCAGGGGATCAAACCCGTCTTGCCAGATTAGAAGTCTGCACTCTTAACCACTACCCTAAGCTTTTAAGAAACATGCAGTTGTTTTTAAAACATTCATAGGTAGGTATTCTAGAGCAGGGGTAGTCAACCTGTGGTCCTCCAGATGTCCATGGACTACAATTCCCATGAGCCCCTGCCAGCAAATGCTCATGGGAATTGTAGTCCATGAACATCTGGAGGATCACAGGTTGACTACCCCTGTTCTAGAGCACAAGGCATGGGGATGTGGCCGTCCAAAGTGGAGCATGGGACCCAAGGGGATTTGGGGAAGCCCTCTGCGAGGGTTCTTGGGTAACAGGGAAAGTGGCCTCCTCACAACAGCCCTTACCTCATCACAACAGCCCTGTGAGGTAGGTCAGGCTTATAGGGTCCTCCAGCCTGTTTCCATGGCAAGAGTTTGGATTCGTAGATGGGTTTCCCTATCATCACTTCCCATTCTATATTATCTTTCCCTTGTACCGGTGGGGTGGAACTAACTCTCTTTTCTGGGTTTGTGAATCTCTGAATGGATGTAGGGCTGCATCTGCAGGCTATGCTCTGGGATGATAGTATACCCCACCTGTGTGTGGGGGGGTGGGAAGACATGCATGCACTACCTAACTTGAGCATCCTGAAGGCCGAATTATGCAAGTGAAAAACTCGATGACGCTGGTGTTTTTATGCTGGGCCTTCTGTCAAAACCGTAAATATTTAATAACTAGCAGATAAGCCCGTTGTATGCCAAATACAATGGGCTCTAGCCCCCTCCCAGCAGCGACAGCAGCGCAAAGAGTGTGTAGGTGGCCGCCGAAGTTTAGCGGGGTGGGGAAGGAAGTGGCCATTTCCCCCTCCCTCTGTGGCTCCCTCCAGAGCTCCTTGTGGTGGCAGTGAGGTAGCCGCAGGGCTTTGGGAGCGCGGGGAGGCGGCAGCCACTCCGCCGTCCGTGGCCGCCACCCTCTAGAGCCCCGCGCAGTGGCATGGAGGTAGCAGTGGGATTTTGGGAGCGGGGGGAGGTGGTGGGCATTCCCCACTCCCTCCTTGGCACCTTGTAGAGTCCCGCAGAATGCTGGGCAGGCTGGTGTTCATGTGTGAGTTGAGGGGCGAGTGGCCGGCGAGGGAGGGCGGTAGCTGTAGGGGCCAGGCCAATCAGCAAATTGGCTCTATCCCAACTCGGACACCCCGGAGACTCTCCACCCCCCAACTATTTTCACAAATATTACAAGGAACCATGGATAAGGATATTAGGGGGGGAAACACCCTTAATTAAGATCCTCAGAGCCTTTTCCTCCCCCAAATCGACTTTTTTTGTAACATTTTGAAATATGTTTGGTGATCTGAGCTTTAGTAACTATTTCCAAAACTACCACCGTCCTGCGCACATTGGATCATGCACTTCCAATGTTTATGTATTTATTTTTCAATTTCTTGACCGCCCCTGTTGACAGAGCCAACGCGGGGCGGTTTCCAACAGTTTCCATAAAAGCAACACAATCATTTGTAAAAACAACATCCATTAATTTAGCAATAATTCACTATTTAAAGCTATTAAGAGGATTAAAACAGACTAGTTGCTGGCTAATATTTATAGTACTATGCTGTTACTAGCTCTTACAAACGGAGATCCATCCAGGGGTTTTGCAGCTGGATTTTCCTGTGCAAAAGATGAAAAAGATACTTCTAAAGGGCATTGAAAGTACAGTATGCAACATGTGCAGAATGAAGAGTAAGCTAATATTTGAGAAGGTGGCTCATTAGACTGTCTTTCTCTTACCGGGAGTAGCTGTCATGATCTAATCTTCTTGTGTTGGAAGTGGGTGTAAAAAAAGTGGCTAAAGGAAACAAAGTAACACCTAAGGACATATTTTGCAGGAGAGAAACATACTGGTTTTTTTTTTTTTTTTTGCTATACCTGCATGAAATCGAAAGGGCTGGGGATTCAAGTCCAGGAGCGTCTCAGAGCAGGTTTTCTCAACCAGGTTTCTTGACAGCCCTGGAAGAGTTTCCCAAATAGGTGGGAATCCATTCTTTAACATATTTTTCAAATGTATTAAACATGTATTGGGTGATATGGCCATATAAAGAGCCTCTTGTGGCGCAGAGTGGTAAGGCAGCAGACATGCAGTCTGAAAGCTCTGCCCATGAGGCTGGGAGTTCGATCCCAGCAGCCGGCTCAAGGTTGACTCAGCCTTCCGTCCTTCCGAGGTCAGTCAAATGAGTACCCAGCTTGCTGGGGGGTAAACGGTAATGACTGGGGAAGGCACTGGCAAACCACCCTGTATTGAGTCTGCCATGAAAATGCTAGAGGGCGTCACCCCAAGGGTCAGGCATGACTCGGTGCTTGCACAGGGGATACCTTTACTATGGCCATATATGGTCATGTCAACCTGCTCCCCGCTCCCAAAATGGCCAATGATGGGCCTGGAGGAGGTGGGAAGAGGAGAAGCCCTGGGTGGGCATGTGCACAGCTTTGTTTCCCACCCATATTCTCCACTGTTGCACCACTTCTGGGGTTTCTCAAAGCCTGAAGAATGTTGCACGGGTTTCTCAGGGGTAAAAACATTGAGAAAGGCTGCCTTAGAGAACGACAATATTTTTGTGGTATGAACTTCTGAGAGTTCTGTCCTAAAATTCTTGTTGGTCTCTCGGGTACTACTGGATTTGAACCTAGCTGCATAGCAACAGAGCTAGAAGAAGAAGAGTTGGTTCTTATACGCCGCTTTTCCCTACCCGAAGGAGGCTCAGAGCGGCTTACAGTCGCCTTCCCATTCCTCTCCCAACAACAGACACCCTGTGGGGTGGGCTGATATCACTGCCCGGTGATACACTACACCAAACTGGCTCTCACCTTCCTGTAACTGTTTGAAATCTGTTTTTTTAAGCTATCAAACATCGTCATGATGCTAGCATTTGGCTTCAAGCAAACCACAAAAGAGGGGACATGCTCAACCTCAACTTTATAATAAATATATATACTACCTGTGAAGCCCGCTACAGGTGTAAATGCAGCGAGCTCTAGCGGCCTCACAGGGAGTGTGGTGGTGTGGACCCGGCGACCTGCCCATTCACTCCCAAGTCCCAAAGGTGGCAGGGGGGAGGCGGGTTGGCGGCGGGGCAACATACCGGGAAGACAGTGGTGGTCTCTCAGCAGCGGCAGCACCTCCCACAATGGCAGCATGCGTGCTCCGTGATTGTGGGGCGTTTGGCGGCCAACTGTTTTATTTTATTATTTTTTGTTCTAGCTTGACCTTTTTTGACACAAGCATGAACTGACTTCATTCAGCAGAGCTCCCTGTTAGATTTCAGCAGGAACGGGAATTTCTCTGACCGTATCTTCTCTTTGCAGATCCCAAAACCGGTGCTTTGCAAAACTAGCCGGCCCACCTACCAAAGAAAATGTGGAAACATCGGCATTTACCCGTGGCGGCCATCTTTTGCCTTTTACTCTCAGGCTGTTGCTATATGGCTGATGCCCAGCAAAAAATGGGTACGTATCCCCCCTCCATTGTTAGCTCATTAAAGAAAAAATAGAAACCCCAACGTGTCCTGCTCCTTGGGAGTTGTGAAGAAAAATGTGTACTAGCAGTGTGTCCATCAGTAACCAATGGCAGAGAGTTTTAGATCTGTCTGTCTTATGTTGTGTTTACATGACTATGGGAACTGAATGCAATGTCATGAAAGGGTCATCGACTGGAGGCAGATCTTGGTAAAGTCAGCCGCTTGCCTTTGGTTCAGTGTCCGCTTCCTGATTTCCCAGGCATACTTTCTCCAAGACAAAAAACATCTCTCTTGGTAAGCAAAGATAGCATGGAGGTCATATGGATATCGTTAGTAATGCGAGCCACCTTTGACCTTCATTTTAATCACTGTAGCACCAAAGAATAAGCTGATTTTTTTTCCTCATTTACATACAGGCATGTACAGATGGTTGGTGTACAGTGCTAACACCACATTTCCATATACCAGGGATCCTCAAAGTGTCTTCACTGGGCACCATGCAGCCCCCTGACCCCAAGTGCTTTCAGAAAGTGGGGAGGGCTAGGTTGTCCATTAAGGCTTCTGATTGGCTATTGGAGACTTGATTGGCTATTTAGATTTTTCAAAACATTGCTTTAGCAGCAGCTGCCGCCAGAGCACAAAGTTCATCATTGTCTGACTGAATGTAAGCCATGGCATCCATTTTGTGGCCTGCTCTGTCTTTCTGCGGCAGCCATTTTGTGGCAGCCATGTTGTGGTTGGGTCTACCACGCTGTGTCAAAATTTCAAAAGGGCTTTCAGGCTCAAAAAGATTGGGGATCCCTGCTATATACCAGTGGCAGTATTTATTTATTTTTTTATACGCCCTCTCAGCAGAGTTGGCTCAGGGTGGTGTACAACAAATGTAGCAAAATAGATTAATATAGATTTAAAATATGAATTGATGATAGTGCAAATTAAGTCATTTAAGATGTTTCCTGTAGATTCCTCAGAGCCAGGACATGGTTTGGAGCTTCTTATAATGAAGGTAGATAAGAATAATCCTGTTTTGTAGCATCTTGCACAGAATTCTTTGCTAATTTGACAAGTCTTTGGGTTAGGCCATGAGCCAAGCAAATAGAGGTGCTTCAGTATACACAGGTGCAACCAGGAGAATCACAGTCAAATGCCTGAAGTGGTCATGGTTCTCCTGAGATTTTGAGGATGATCTGTAGGCCATGAGGTCATTGGAGAACATATTGACAATGCTCCTGCACATCTACATAGCAGAAGAGATCTCTCCGGAACATACCACATCCAGAAAACAGGACGCTTCTAGATTTCCAAGGTATATGAGTCAGGTGTAAAAAGATAGCATCCGATTATGCAGGTGTCTTGTCTGGATGACTTTTCTTCCCTTCTCCTTGCTCCCGTTTGAAAGCTTTATTGAGTTCCCTATTGAGGATGATTTCGGAGTTGGCCACGACTGAAAACTGTAGCACAAAACCTTTCCTATCCAGGCGACCTCTGGAAAATCATCCGTTGATGTGTTTTTTTAAAGATGTCAAAATCGGTGCCGCTGCTGACATAATATTTCTAGTGGATTCCTCTTGGAGCATTGGAAAGGAACATTTCCAACTCGTTCGAGAGTTTCTGTACGATGTGGTAAAACAATTAGACGTGGGCGAAAACGATTTTCGGTTCGGTCTGGTCCAGTTCAGCGGAAACCCGCACACCGAGTTCCGGTTAAACTCATATCACAGCATGCAAGACATCCTCTCCCACATTTCGCACATGACTTACATGGGGGGAGGCACCAAGACCGGAGAAGGATTAGAGTTCCTAATTCGGAACCATCTCACTAAAGTGGCTGGAAGCAGAGCAAGCGATGGCGTCCCCCAGATTATTATAGTCCTAACGGACGGACGATCCCAAGATGATGTGGTCCTGCCCTCATCTGTTCTTAAAGCCGCCGATGTAAACATGTTTGCCATCGGAGTGCAGGATGCAGAGGAGAGGGAATTAAAGGAAATAGCAAGCGAACCCCTTGACACGCACCTGTACAACCTAGAGAATTTCGCTGCCCTGCACAGCATTATAGGAGACTTAGTGGCCACTGTTCATTCATCTGTGACTCCAGAAATGGCTGGAGCCAACGGAGTGATTAAAGACATCACAGGTAAAACGCTCTCTGGCGATGACGTTGCAATACTTGTACTTGAGGGCAGCGGTTCAGTGGCTGCGGTTCCATTTGGATGTGGGATCCCAGGGCCTTTCCAGACGATGGCCATTATTTTTAACACCGTTCTCATAGAGAGCCCTGCACTGGTACTAGCAAGACAGGGAATATGCTGGGGACCACACCACTGGTGCCGTGCGCCAAGGGTGGAAGAATTAAAGGGAAAAGGCAGGAAGAAAAAAGGTTGTAAAACAAGGCATTCTCTCCAGGTGTGGCGGTTAAAAGCTGTGGACTCTAATCTGGAGAACTGGGTTTGACTCCCTGTTCCTCCTCCACAGCCGGGTGACCTTGGGCCACTCACAGTTCTCTCAGAGCTCCCTTGACCCCACGTACCCCACAGGGTGTCTGTTGCAGGGAGAGGAAGGGAAGGCGATTGGAAATCGCTTTGGGACTCATGAAGCCTGTTGGGTGAGCTTGGACCAATCACAGTTCCTCTCAGAGCTCCCTCAGCCCCACCTACCTCACAAGGTGTCTGTTGCAGAGAGAGGTGATTGCAAGCTGCTTTGAGACTACTTCGGGTAGTGAAAAGCAGGGTATAAAAACCAACTCTTCCCTCTGTTCATTGTACAAGGGCTCCCATGTTTTTAAGTATTACAGTGGGAGAATGCTGAGGATTTTTTCACCCCACCTTATAAGCCAAAGCAAGACGTTTTCAGGTTCTGTCAATTGGCACAGGGGGAGAGAAGGCAAGGCCATTTGTTTCACCGCGAAAGAGAAATAGCATGTCCCCAGTAATGGTGTAAAAATGTGACCTCGCTGTGCAGTGGATGCTGCATCAAAGCAAGACATCAGGGAGCTCCTCAGCAGCTGAGATCCATTGTCTGCAAAGGCCCTAAGATGCACATGGAATGGGTTAAAAACAAAGGTTTCCCTGAGGCAAATGCTCTCCAGCAGACTTGATCTGGCCTACTTGACGCTATAAAGCAACACGAAGCAAGCATGAGATCCGTCGGGCTTCACTGATTATGTAGTCCCTTCCGCCCATTCTGCACACATTGGATAATGCACTTTCAGTGCACTTTAGAAGCAGATTATCCTATTCCACACAGGGAAATCTAGGCCCATTCCGCATGTGTAGGATAATGCACTTTCAGTGTGCTTTTGCAGCTGGATTTTCCTGTGCGGAAGAGGAAGATCTACTTCTCAAGTGCATTGAAAGTGCATTAACTGCTGTGTGCGGAATGGGCCCCAGTTGAAGAAGCACACTGAAAGTGTGCGGAATATTGTGCGGAATATTGTCTCCTAACAAATGAAAAGCTAAACCATAGCTAGATAATAAGTTCTTGCTGGTGGTTAATTGCTGGAATTCTCTCATACACTTAGTGTTGCTTGAGAATACCCACAGCCCATTGATAGGCATAGCTATGACAAAAGTGTATCCTACAAACAGGAAAAAACACTCCTCAAGGAGTTAGTCCTCATGTTCTCAGCTCCCGTCACTGCAGGAGGTATTTGATATATTTCCCTACTTACAAGGCCAAGCTCTCAGTCTGAATTCCATTTTATTATAACTGTTAATAACAAGCATTTGGATTGCATCAACAAGCAGCATCTAGTCAGTTGGATGCCCTCATTTGTGCAACCCTAAAATTACCCCTTTTGCTTGTAAAGTTCCTGCAGAAAAAAAGAGATGAGGTCAGGTAACCTAATCTCATCTGCCTGTTTTTCTCCCAGAACTTTCTCAGTGTTAAGAGCAGCGGCCTCTAATCTGGAGAACCAGATTTGATTCCCCACTCCTCTATATGCAGCCAGCTGGGTGGCCTTGGGCCAGTAACAGTTTTCTCAGAGCTCTCTCTGCCCCACCTGCCTCACAGGGTGTCTGTTGTGCGTAGAGGAAGGGAAGGCCATTGTAAGCTGCTTTGAGACTCCTTTGGGTGGTAAGAGCAGGGTACAAAAACTCATCTCCTCCTCTTCAGGCCTGTGCCCGAGGTAGCAGCAGGAAATGACTGGGAGAAACCATGGCTGCCTCACCCAGTTCCATAGATTTAAAGAGGGACAGATGATCCCCATGTTGCTTGGCAACACTGTTTTCTCACTAGCACCCCCTCCCAAGTCCCCAGCAGACAATATATGTGACAGCCACCCCTCCTCTCCCATCCTTCTTTTATTTATTTATATTTATTTATTTATAATTATATTTATATACCGTTGCTCACAAGTGCCTCACGGCGGTTTACACGAATGAATAAAACAATAAAATCCCAAACAATACCCTTAAAACAGTATAAGATCACACCAATCAAGATGGCGAACCATAAAACATCAGCCTTCCCCCCTCCGTTCAGCATGTAGTTCAGGGAACTGGGACCGAGGATCCCAGCTGATCTTCGTTGGTCTCAGATGGAGATCTCAGATGGAACCACCAGGGACGCCACTCTGGCCTCAACCATATGCCTGGCGGAAGAGCTCCTTCTTGCAGACCCTGCGGAAAGCCGACAACTCCGACAGGGCCCTTAGCTCTTCCGGGAGCTCATTCCACCAGGCTGGGGCCAAGGCCGAAAAAGCCCTGGCCCAGCTCAAGGCCAGGCAAACATCCCAGGGGCCCGGGACAACCAGCAGATTCATACCCGCAGAGCATAATGCTCTGTGAGAGGCATAATAAGCAGTCCCACAGACAGATAGGACCCAGGCTGCATATAGCCTTAAAGGTATGCAAGAAAAGAAAGGGAGAGTGAATTCATCACCTTGCATTTGCCTTACTGGTGACCACTTCACATTGGAAATTAGTAGGGCAGGAATGGTTTGCTACGGAGTATTTCGACTGATGCAAAATCCCAAATATGAAAAGGGGAAAAAAAGAGCATAATCTGATATCACGGACTGTTCCACGAGGATAAGGGGTCGGACCTTTGTTTTTATACCGCGGGGTGCATGAAAGGAGGTGACGCATTTCGAGTGATGCAAGAGAACAGCAGCCCTCCCACCCCACAGTCCTAACCCTCATCTCATCTTGTCTCATTAACCTTGCCCCATCAGCTCCATCATTGGTATCTTTTCTCCTTCACTGCATTGCTGCATGATTCACAGCCGAGCCACCATCATCGACTCGTTTTCTTCAGGTCCTATGGAGAAAACTCCAGATTTCTGGGAGGGATTCCCTTATTGAAGAGCAGGATTTTTTTTTCAATAGCATTCAGGATTTTTTAAAACTGGTCTTCATTAAACTTTTCAGACACTGATGCTAAATTTGTCACCAGAAAGGACCTTGGCCAATGGATTTAATAGAATTTATCTTCGTCTCCAACGTTGGATAATACACTTTCAATGGACTTTAGAAGCAGATTTTCCTGTTTCCACCAGAAAATCCAGGGCCTATATTCTGCACACAATAGATAATGCACCTTCAATGCACTTTAGAAGTAGATTTCCCTGTTCTGCACAGGACAATCCAGCTGCCAAAGCACATGAAAAGTGCATTATCCCATGTGTGCAGAATGGGCCCAGCTGTAAAAGCACGTTGAAAGTGCATTATCCAACATATGTGGATGACCTCTTTCTCTGCACTTACGCCATAGTGCCTGAAGCTCCAGAGGCAGTATTTTGTCATCTAATCCAAAATTTATGTTTAATCTCCCAGCCTTGCGGTCTCAAGCCCTCCAGCAGAGAATAGCGGAAAGGGATGAGTTAATTTAATCTGTATAATGTATACAATGTAACCATGCACATTGGTTATTTAAATCCATCCTGGGTAGCTCTGTAAAGAGAGCCACCGAGATCAGCAGAATAAGCACATTCCATAGCACTGCTGTTGTTACCAGCCTCCCCAAACAAGGTTGAGAATAGTTTGCTTCTTCTAATAGCAAATTGAGAGCTGATTTACTTTGTAAATTGACAAAAACATCTAAGCGCAACACCATACTCTTGTTTATTGGCTTCCACAATATATGTATATTGTTTATTGTTATTCCCCCCTCCCTTAAGTGATGTGGCATGTAGTCATGTTGGATTTTATTCAGCTGCATCCACATGCCAAGGGGTAATCAAAATACATCTGGTGTTTTTTACATTCTGCAAATAATGAAGTCTCTTTAAATAGCAGCGAGTTTGCCCTGAGATATTTGGTCACAGTTAGTGACTTTCAGCTCACCGCTTTCTTTCTAAGCCAGCCGTTCTTTGCTTAGTTGTGTAACACAGCATGCTTTAATTTTCCACCGTCCTAATTCTTCATCATGTACTTCAGTAGAATGGTATTTCAGTGGCAACAAATTATCCAACAGTTATATACACTTTTCTTTCAATTTCCTTGAGATCAGCGGTGTTTTCTCTTAACAATTACAAACTGTTTTCATGTATTTATTATTTATTCGTTTCTTTAGGTTTTTATACCTTCCGGTCATGCAGTAACAAGGCAGGAGGCCTTTCAAGGTTAAAAAAATATGAGGCTGACAAAGAATGGGATTATTAAAATGAAAAATTGGGTATTTTAAATTTCCCAGAGATGATCAGCTGTATGCAACTCTTCCTTTAAGGAGACCTTTGCGGGGTTTTCCCTGTGCAATAAACTTGTCCCTCAAAATGCCCAGCAGACACAGATCTGTATTAAGTCCCTTGAATCAAATATCCATCTCTGTCCAGGGAAGATGGACACATTGTGGTAAAAAAAAATTGCAGCCCTTTCTATTTCAAAATCATAAAAGGTAAATTTTAAAGCGGCTTAAACATGTAAAGCGATTTACAAGCATTTAGACATGCTTGTAAAATAATGGCGGAGTGGAAATGACAACGGGGCATTGAATAAGGTTTGATAACCTCTCTCATAATTAAGGGATGCTAAAGCTTAATTGATAGGGCCATGATAATTAAACCTGATACCGTTTGGGTCACGTCAGCCTGCTGCTAACTGGTTTGTGAGGATGCACTAAACTTTTTTACAAGCAGACCAGGCTACTGGAAGAAATTAATCTTTGGCCCATAATCGGTTCCTGGTGGGTGAGGACCAGATCAGAATCTGCATGTGGAGACTGATGTGCCAGACAGGGACTGCCTGTTTTGGGTCAGATTCCTTCACCCTTAGATGGGTATGCACAAGTCATTCCCCAAGTCATCCCACCTGTCGTAAGTGATTTCAGATGTCTGCTCTTATCCATCCCCAGCTTCCTTCCCATTGGCTGGTCCCTATTCTTTGGGATAGTCAGTGTCGGTTTTTCCCAGCTGATCCGTTTAGGAAATGCTATAAGGTTGGATAATTATGTTATGGCTGGCTTCCTCACCCTGTTTTTAACACGATTCTGCATTACGTGATTGAATATCTAGTAGTTCTGTACAAAGAGTACAATCCGGAAAAAGTGTTTTGGCTGCCAATGTCATTTTACAGTATTCCCATAAATCAAATCAACGACTCTATTTTTATAAGCCGATGCTCTAAAATGTTCTGTGGTCTGCCCTTGGTGTGTGTATGTTAAGGCAGGGCCGGTTTATCAAGGTAGCACATGCTACGGGCCCCACACTTCCAATGGCCCCATACACTGCCTTCCTCTCCATGGATCTGGGAGCCTCTCACCTTCCCCTCTTCAAGGACACTCAGAGTGACACCCCATTCAACTGTGGGGGGCCTCTGCAGCCCTAGTCTGGCTGCTCCCACTGCAATTATGTTCCTCAAGGGCCCCGTAAATCCTTAAATTGGCTTGGGTGCTATGGAACCCATAAATCCTTAAACCTGATGTAAGATGCCACCAGTTCACAACCAACGGTCATCTCCTGTCCCTCACAGGAGTTTGGATTCAAAGGTTTAGATGTCCTCTCCTTCTCGAGCAGTCTTTTTCAACCTTTTGACCATGGAGGAGCCCCTGAAATAATTTTTCAGGCTTCAAGAAGCCCCAGAAGTGATGTCAGCTGGCCACGCCTCCCTATCACACATCCCAGAAGTGACATCACTTCCTGTGTTAACAGGCAGGCTTGAGGAGGACTGAGGAGGGGAGAAACAAGATGTGGCTTAAGGCGGGAGTAGGTGGGCGGGCCTGGTCTTCCTCCCAGGTGGAGAAACCACAAGAGAACTCACTCATGCTTGGGCGGGGAGTGATGGAAGCGGCGTATTCCCTAGCTTGAGGCCAAGCCCATTAAGGCAGGAGGGGAAAGGCCGCAGACCTCCTCGGGAGCTCCCGTAGACCCCTAGTTGGGAATCCCTGTTCTAGAGCATTCATAGCAGTGGTTCTTAAGGCCAAATATACCAGAGGGGCATCTGCCTATATTGGCTGCTGCCCCACTCCCACACATTTAAAATGGGGAGGGCTGGTTTGACTTTTGCAATGTACACTTTGTACATGTGACGGGAGCTGGACCCCTCCTGCAATCCATTGTGGCCAGCACATTCCCCCCAGCCTTGCTGGTACACATTGGACTTATGGCATGAAACCCTGGGGTTTCTTGACAGCCCTGGAAGAGTTTCCTGAATGAGTGGGAGTTAATTCATTTTTAATGTATTTTTTAAATTTGCTGAACATTTATTGTGTGACATTGACCGTAGATGGTCATGTCAACCCCCAGCCTGCAAAGATGGCCAGTGATGGGCCTGGAAGGGTTGGGGAGGGACCCCGAGTGGGCATGTACACATCTATGCTTCCCAATCATATTCTGTAGGATCACATCACTTCTGGGGTTTCTCAAAGCCTGAAGAACATTTCAGGGGTATCTCAATGGTAAAAAAAAGTTGAGAAAGGCTGGCCTATACAATCTTCTTTTGCAGTCTGCTAAATACAAATGAAGAGCCATATACCTTGACAATTATTTTAAGACTGGTTAAAGCTCCCCCACTTTCCCCGGTCACTTGGAACATGATTATAAACATCAGAATGGTATAAATATCACCCGCCATTCTTGTCTTGTAAAAGTTTTGTCCTCTTTGTTTATGGCACACTTTGGAGGTCTTGGTGGGCATTTCTCCCCCCAAACCTGCTCGTGCACAGCAAGAGGATGAGAAGTTATCAGGCACCTATTCGCTCCCCAAAGCAGGAGATTTCCAAAATCCCGGTGGCAAAGGCCCTCTATCAGAAGCGGGCAGGAGATGTTTCGTGATCCTGCCCTTGAAAATGCACGGAGTAACTCTCCTGTGCTTGCCGAGTGCAAAATGAAACGAAGCTCCAAGCAGGGTCTCGAATGGGAATCCTTTAAAGTACAATGCGGCTGTCCGATCGCACGTTCACGACCGAATCGTCCGTATTCAATCAGGATGCAGAACTCGCAGGCGAGGTTCTCATTGTCCCGTCCCTCCGCAGCCGTGTTTCTTGCCTGCCGTCAAAGAAACATGCCAGAACACTGTTCGACTTGCATGGGATCACTTTGTGTAATGCTTTCACCTGTGCCTTTCTCTCTCTTTTCAAGCACAAGAATCCGCCGACGTTATTTTCCTTATTGACGGATCCAACCAAGTCGGCGCCGTCACTTTGGCAGCCTTTCGTGATTTCCTTGCCAATTTTATTGAGAGACTCTCAGTCGGACCAGAGCAGATACACATTGGGGTGGTGACGTATAGCGACCGACCCACAACCGTGTTCTCCTTGGACGACCACGCCAACAGAGCCGATGTTCTAGAGGCCGTGAAAACCCTTAGCTTCCCTGGTGGCGAGGAAGCTAACATGGGGGAAGCGCTTGAGTACGTGGTCCAAAACCACTTCACTCGGTCGGGAGGCAGCAGGGTAGAGGAAGGGGTACCCCAGGTTTTAGTGTTGATAAGCGGCAGTGAGTCTAGCGATGACATTAGAGAGGGAGTCTTGGCCATCAAGAGAGCAAGCGTGTTCACCTTTTGCATTGGGGTGGAAAACGCTGACCATGTAGAACTTCAGCACGTGGCCACTGATGGAAGCTTCGTATTCATGGCCCTGGACACTCGTAATCTTGACGAACTTCAAGAACTCTTACTGCCAAACATTGCGGGAGTGGCTCAGAGGCTCATTTTGTTAGATGCCCCAACTGTTCTTACAGAAGGTATGTAGTTTTTTGGTTTTTTTTACAATGAACTCTTTTGTATTGTTTGTTCGCTTGGAAGGCATTACATTTATGTTGGTTTCCTGACAACTGGCCTTATTTACTACTCAACTGTTCTGCCTTTGGAATGCTTAGGGATGAGAAGTTATCAGGCATCCCTAGGACTTATAATGGATGTTTTAGGCTGATCCAGCATTGAGCAGGGGGTTGGACTAGATGGCCAGCGTGGCCCCTTCCAACTCTAGGACTCTGTATATACCGCATTGGTCAGACCACACCTGGCATACCGGGTGCAGTTCTGGAGGCCTCCCTTCAACAAAATTGAGAGGGTGCAGAGGAGAGCGATGGAGACGATCCAGGGCCTGGGTGTAGAAAGAGAAAGTTCAGCCCAGAGAAGAGGAAGTTGAGATGGGACATGATAATTCTTTTTAAGTGTTGAAAGGTGGTCACTTGGAGGGGGGTAGGGAGCGGTTCCTGTTGGCAGCTGAGGACAAGACCCGCAGTCATGGGCTTAAACTTTAAAACATTTTCACAGTCAGGATAGTTCCGCAATGGAATACACTGCCTAAGGAGGTGGTGAGCTTCCCCTCACTGGTGGTCTTCAAGCAGTGGCATGACAGATCCTTATTCTGGATGCTTTAGACCAGGGGTAGTCAACCTGTGGTCCTCCAGATGTCCATGGACTACAATTCCCATGAGCCCCTGCCAGCGTTTGCTGGCAGGGGCTCATGGGAATTGTAGGCCATGGACATCTGGAGGACCACAGGTTGACTACCCCTGCTTTAGACTGATCCCGCATTGAGCAGCAGGTTGGACTAGATGGCCTGTAGGGCTCCTCCCAACTCCATGGTTCCATACCTCAGAGTCTCCCATCCACCCACTTAATATCTGGACGTTTGTGTTCGGGAGCAATGCCCTTGAGAGTGCTGTTGAATCTGCCATGGCTGTAACCAGGATTGGCAGAGGAAGGGGCGGGACTGAGGATGTGAGGGGACAGTGAGTCTAGGGGTCTTGGGGGCATTTGGAGACTGGCATGCTGCTCCACCTATAGTAAAACAGAACAATGGATTAAATGACTCAGATTATGCTGTTTTCAAAGCCTTGCTTTTGAAGTCCTGTTCATTGTTCGAATCCTTTTCAGATCAGGCCTGTTTCACCTGCATGTCTTAGAACTTCTGTGTTGTGGACGGTGCTGTTGACGCAGTAGTTGGCTGGCTCAGTGGCTGGCACGTGCAGCTGCCATAATTTTTATTATCATCACTTGTTGCAGCTGCCCTCCCAAAAGGCAGCAGCAGCATATACAGTCTCTGCCCAGATATTCTGGTTTACCCAAGTATTCTGCTGAACATAAGTCCACAGCCGTGTCTGCAAGAGGTCAGAAAGAGGTCCATGCGTTGCCTATGAAGTATCTCCTCCTCAGACACAGCGTTGCCAGCTCTGGGTTGGGAAATACCAGGAGACTTTGGGGGTGGAGCCAGGAGTGGGTGGGATTTGAGGTGGAGAGGGACCCATGACCCCCCCCCCCCAAACCAGAATCCCTGGCCAGTCTGCCCTGGAGGAAATTTCACCGTCTGACCCCAAAGTGGAAATCGGCATGCAAGAAAGGGGCACAAGAGCCAAAGCATTGACACAACCTTTCCTAGTCACCCACTCACAACCAGCCTAAGTCTGCAGCTTCCATAGGAAGAAAGTGCTATACAATACTTGCTCCTCTCCACTTTGAAGACCATTTTAGCCTTGTTTTTTTTCTGCTTGTTTGTGCATTCAACACCAACGAAACTTGAAACCACTTTGAATGGAGTTTAATTCCCTCCTATACTAGTTTTTCTCTTTCCCGGGTTAAAAAAAAAAACTTGTTTTTTCAGGATGTTTGCTTCCACACTTCATCAGGTTGGTCGCTTTTCTTTGCTTTCCGTATTTGCTTAGAAGCAGGTCTATCCAGCTTTGAGTGAGGGGGATGTTGATATACCACAGGGGAACAGCTCATGTCCAGCCATCAGTAACATGGGAGGTATTGCTTCTTGGGCCTGCACTTGAGTTATGAGGCCAAGCCTGACCACTGGATGCAGGCTTGAAAGGGGAACATGATGGAGCACGGCATCAGCTGCATCCCTGTGTCACTTCCCGCAGGTGACGTAAGGCAGCTCTCTGAATTGCTGTAAACTCTATGATAAAACCATTGAGTTCCCAGCAATTCCTAGTGCTACCCTTTGCCGCATTTAGGCTTATTTATTTGTTATAATGTAAGAATGCTTACAGTGTTGCCATTTCCCCCTCCCTTGTGGAAGAGCGGTGGGCAAATAGTTCATCCAGCCGGAGGCTTCCCGTCATAGAGGAAAGTCTGGCAACCCTTACCTGTACCATCATAGGCCAGGTCCAAACTAAGGTACACCTTGGCTTGGTGCAGGAACAAAAACAGCCTCTGATTAATTGCCTGAGCAGAGCATTTTCTGTTAACCAGGGCAATAGAAATGGCCTTCCTACCAAAACTGTCCAGTGCAGGGCAGCTATTTTTGTTGCACTGACCGCGAAAATCAGTGGCTTGTCAGATTTTACTGGACTAAGTCATTTTCTCTTCAGGATTGTCTGTTAACCTGAGCAAAGCAGTCGTCCAGTGCCCCCTTAAAGCCATTGGCCTTCTGTTTTGTTGTGTTGTGGTAGACCAGGGGTAATCAAACTGCGGTCCTTCAGATGTCCATGGACTACAATTCCCAGAAGCCCCTGCCAGCATTCGCTGGCAGGGGCTTCTGGGAATTGTAGTCCATGGACCACTGGAGGGCCGCAGTTTGATTACCCCTGTGGTAGACTAACACAATTAGGAAGCTTCCTAGGGAGCAGCTGTGGCTCAACAGTTGAGTACTTGCTTAGCATGCAGAAGGTCCCAGGTTCGATCCCTGGCATCTCCAGTTGAAAGGACCAGGTAGGAGGTGATATGAAAGACCACCCCCTGAGATCCTGGAGAACCCCTGCCAGTCTGAGTAGACAATCCTGGCCCTGATGGTCCAGTGGTCAGATTCAGTATAAGGCAGCCTCATGTGTTAGTGCCGTGAATGCCTGCCTGTCACAGGGAATGGCAACATAAGTCATAAATGCCTGTTGCAGGTTACATAGTACATGAGAAAGTGATGCCTCAGAGCATGTACACAGAGTGTCTGTGGGCTGCGATCCAGCAGTCACATCACTTGGCAACAGGGGGTCGGGAAGCAATAGAACACTCCAAGGTACAGCAGAGTAAGCCCAAGACTTAAGCCAACAATGCCTTTCGTGAACCGATGTCTAGATGACCAACATTACTGAATAAGAAAACAAGAGGTAAGTGGAAGGATATGCCTACTCTTACGTCCTTGTTCATGGAGTTCAGGACGACATGCATTGCCTTTCCATAACCACCTGATCAGGTAGGTTGGGCCAAAAGTGAGAGGGTGACCCCCAGGACCACCCAGTGAGCTTAACAATAATAATAGTAGTGCTCTCAAGTCCAATCTGACTTAGGGCGCTCGTCATGTAGTTTTCAAGGTAAGAGATGGGCAGAGGTGGTTTGCCATTGGCTGCCTACCTCTAAGTCATGACCCTTGTATTCCTTGGAAGTTTCCCTTCCAAGTATTAAAAGAGGAGTTACCCTGCATAACTTCCATGCTCTGACGAGCTCAAGCTAGTCTGTGTTATTAATCTAGACACTTCATACCACTGCCTTTGGTGGACTCGCATAATCCCACCCTGGGCTTTCATGCAAGGCTCAACTGTGATGCTTATCAGCACGTGAATGGTTCTTTTGTTATGGAAGTCCATAGCTGAGCTTTACTTGGCCCTGTGTCTCGTCATCTTTGCCCCATTATATTGTCAAGCAAATATGGACAAGTGGGACTGAATATAATAAGAGAAAGAAGAAACCTATCCCAAGGCTACAAATAGATGTTACTAAAATTATTACAGAAGAAATGAAATAAAAGGGTTCTTCGTTCTTGTTTGCTTATTCTCATATAGGATCCAACCAAAATGGGTTTCTAGATATGTCCTGTTTTCAAATGGAAATTTTCCTCAATGGTATTTCTAGCATCCCCATATTGAAGAGCCAAAGGCCAATCTATATGCTATATTATTCAATAGCCGTTGATTTTCACAATTAGGATATTCATGATAGTCACATTCAAAGGACAACCATTGAGGAAAATTTCCATTTGAAAATGGGGCATATCTAGAAACCGTTCTGGTTGGATCCTATATGAGAATAAGCAAACAAGAACGAAGAACCCTTTACTTCATTTCTTCTGTAATAATTTTAGTAACATCTATAGTAGCCTTAAGAGCCTCTTGTGGCGCAGAGTGGTATGGCAGCGACATGCTGTCTGGAAGCTCTGTCCATGAGGTTGGGAGTTGAATCCCAGCAGCCGGCTCAAGGTGGACTCAGCCTTCCATCCTTCCGAGGTCGGTAAAATGAGTACCCAGCTTGCTGGGGGGTAAACAGTAATGACTAGGGAAGGCACTGGCAAACCACCCCATATTGAGTCTGCCATGAAAACGCTGGAGGGCGTCACCCCAAGGGTCAGGCATGACCTGGTGCTTGCCCAGGGGATACCTTTACCTTTACTTTTATAGTAGCCTTGGGATAGGTTTTTTTCTTTCTCCCATTGTCAGGCAGATCAATTTGTTTTTTTTTAAAATAAAAAGTGGAGAGGTTAAAATAAATGGTTTAATATATATTTTTAAAAATTTGTTCCAAGACCTTGGTGTTCAGTCAGGCATTTTAGTAAGCAAAGGAGAGAGGCCATTGGGATGAATCCACGCTTGTTCTTGCTCGTAAAGGGAACGGGATTATTAGCCCTCTTCCCTCATTCTGATGGAGGGGGTTGGGTGCCACGTCAGGAGGTGAGGAGGGGAAGGAAAGGGCAGTCACGGCTGTACCTGAGAAGGTGAGTAGAGAGGATTGCCCAGGCAGGAGGTCATAGCAGGAAATAACCTTGTGGCTTGAAACAGAGGGAAGGAAGGAGTTGAATGCTGGGATGATGGTAGGTACAATGTGACACGACAAGTTAAATAATCATGCACGACCAGTAGTCAGCAAAACATTGTTGTCAGAGTCTGCGGTATGCACTAAAAGCTTTTATTCAAACAGTTTACTCAAATAGTTCCATAGGGCCTGCAAGACAGAGTTCTTCTGCCAGGCTTTCAGGAGGCCAAATGACAGGGACCTTCCATAGCTTCTCACCCTACCAGCCATCCTTGACATCCAATTTGTCCCTGACTGTTGCTGTTACCCTGTTCAACTGTTCAAAATTACCCATCTGTTGTGCTGTTAACTGTTTATACCCTTTCTTGTTCATCCTGTTCCAATATTCCATGCACCTTTACCATTCCCCACTGGTTTTGTGGGCAGTGCCCCAAGACGTCACAGCGAGGGGCGGCATATAAATCACATACACACACACACACACACACACACACACACACACACATACATACATACATACATACATAATTCGGGCAAAGCTTTCAGTACCTCAAGGCTGCAAACACTGGTCTCTCCACTTTTGGTATTATTAGTTTTGTTGTTGTTATTAAATTTATATACCACCCTTCCATACTTGGCTCAGGGTGGTGTATATTAGTAGAAGAAACAAATAAATTAATTAACATTAAAACTTTAAAAACCATTTACACCTCATGTTTCCATGTCTGATGTTCTCCATAGAGGTATCTATGGGGGGGGGGGCAAATTCGATGTAATAGCAAAACCGCCACCAGCTTGAGGCTTATTTTCAATAGTGAAACAAAGTCATCTTCAAAAAGGTTTTCTAACAATCAACACAGCTGTTATTACCATGAGTACCTAAACATTCAAACACGGTATAGCACAATACGTTTTGAAATAAAGAGCTGAAGGCTTTGCTTCAATAAAGGCTTTGATTACGTACAACAGATTCCGACAGCGATGTTTTGCTGATTACTTGACAATGTTGTTTGACTTGGGATAGGGGTCGAGGCAGAGGTCTAATTGGATAAGGTGGTGGGAGGAGGCAAACAAGAAGGTATATTTGGTGTTGGTTGAAGAAGGTAGTCCAGGAGGTATGTTTAATGTTGGCTGACTGTGGAGGGAAGCATCATCTCTGACGCCAAAGTGGGCAGGCTTATGCTATGACACACCCAAGGGTGACCATGTTCAGAGGAAGAATAATTCTGCACGCCCCAGGCTTGGGACTGGACAGCAGGTGAGGGCCCTGGGTTTCCAGCCTCATTTGTGAACTCCTGAGAAGCAACTGGTTGAACACAAGATGAGAGAGATCTTCAACATGATCCAGCAGGGCTCTTCTTTCGGTATGACAGGGGGAAGAAATCGGGATTCGTTACAGAAGAATTTTATGACACCATAGAAGTTGCAAAAATAAATGGCATAGTGATGACACAGTTCATTGCAATGGGCATTAACAAGATGAAAACAATAAAAATGCCTTTTGTAACACAGAAATAGGTTCATCTTCATGGTTTCAGGGCACTCCCACATTGGATTGCATGATTACAGGCCAGCTGTGGAGAAGAGCTGAAGAAGCATCTAGGTCAGGGGTAGTCAAACTGCGGCCCTCCAGAGGTCCATGGACTACAATTCCCAGAAGCCCCTGCCAGCAAATGCAAATGCTGGCAGGGGCTTCTGGGAATTGTAGTCCATGGACCTCTGGAGGGCTGCAGTTTGACTACCCCTGATCTAGGTTCTGCAGTGCTCCCCCTACTCCCTGTCTATAGAGGTCCCTTTTCCAGCCCAACGGGTCATGTGACAGAGGCGGGATGAGCACTCCTTACCTCAGTTATCTTCTTACCGCCATGAGGAGAGGCCGTGCTTCTCAGCTGCTGCTTCGTGGGACCTCAGGAATAAAGGATTTTCCATGGAGAACCATGAAGACTTTAACACAGTGGTCCCCAACCTTTTTATCACCGGGGACCAGTCAACGCTTGACAATTTTACTGAGGCCCAGGGGGTAGTCTTTTACCGAGGGACACTGCTCCCTGAGCCCCTGCTCCACTTGCTTTCCTGACTTCCCACTGCCCACTAGAGGGCGCTGCCAGCAGCAGCTGCGCAGTGCCACGCCAAGGGGGAGCCCCAGCCATGGGGGCCCCTGGAGAGCAGCAAAGGTCAGCTGGCGGCAGAGTGGCAGGGCAGCCCCCGAGGCAGCAGCCGGGGAGGAGGACAAGGAGGAGCCATGGCCCAGTACCGACTGATCTACGGACTGGTACCGGTCCTCGGACCGGGGGTTGGGGACCACTGCTTTAACATACAAATTAGTAAGGTGGCTCTATTTAAGAAGTGCGAGGAATGCTGTATAAAAATTGATCAAAATGATGATCACTCCTATGTTGGGGAGAGGGCCACAGTACAGCCACATGCCCAGCTTGTAGATGCCTTACTCGAGTAAATATTTAAATAATTCCCAAGATAAAGGCAAACCAGTCATCATGCATCCTTCTAGCCCCCTTCTGGCCCAGAATGATGTGGTTCCCCACATGGAAGCTGGCCAGAGGGCCACACATGACATTGCCCCCAGAGTAGCAACTCCACATAGGGCCAGGGCCTGTTTGCCATCCTTGGGTTCCATACTTGCACCTGATGCAATCCTACAGTAGAGGGGTTTTCACATAAGGGTTTTCACATAACTGCCTCTCAAATCCCGAACGAGAAGCTCATATAGCTATACAAGGAAGAGGTTTGTGCACTGGCGTGACAAGCATGGTTTAGGTATACAATCATGTACTTTGAGCAAAATCATTTGATTACCTATGGGAACTGCGAGAAGGGAGGCTAGTGACCTCATCCATAAAGGTTCTCCCACTTGCCATCTCTGCATTTCATGTCCCAGTTAATGGGCAGTCAGTCTTCTCTGTTCTGGAGTCCAAAAAGTTTCTTAAAGGCTTTTTTAATATGTCTGGAATCTTCATACCTGTGGAACTGCCTACTCCCTTATCCCCCAAGGGAGCTTAAGATCAAGTGAGAAGAACCTGCTCAAGATCCCCGGCCCCAAAGATGTCAAACTAGCCTTGACCAGGGCCAGGGCCTTTTCGGCTGGGGGGAGTGTTCTCTGGAGAGATCAGGGCCCTGCAGGACTTGGGATCGTTCTACAGGGCCTGTAGAACAGAGCTTTTCCACCAGGCCTATGACTGAAGGAAGAAATGACACTGAAATTCTGGCCTCTCAGCCCAAACTGTCAGCCAAACCGTCACCATATTTGACATCTATACCAAGGTAGTCAACCTGTGGTCCTCCAGATGTTCATGGACTACAATTCCCATGAGCCTCTGCCAGCATTTGCTGGCAGGGGCTTATGGGAATTGTAGTCCATGAACATCTGGAGCAGTGGTCCCCAACCTTTTTATCACCACTCAACACCTTTTACTGAGGCCCGGTGGGGGGGGTAGTTTACTCTTCTACTCTCAACCACTACCCTAACACTCTCTGATCGCTATGGTAATGTTTAAACATCCCTTCAAAATAAGATACAGACACGCCACAACAATGAACATAAGGAACATTTTATTTTCATGGAAATTTTAACTCATGACAATGACAAATCAATGGGAATCCTGAGCTTGTTTCTCTGCAACGAGATAGTCCCATCTGGGAGTGATGGGAGACAATGACACCCAAAGTGTGTTGTAAAGGGCGGGGGGGGGGGATAAAGTAAAGGGCCGGGGGGGGGGGAAGGCGTCCTTCGGGGCCCACCTCCAATTAGTCGAAGGACCACATGTGGTCTGCGGCCCACAGGTTAGGGATCGCTAATCTGGAGGACCACAGGTTGACTACCCCTGATCTATACCACCATCTGTCCCACTGGAAAATTAGAGGTGGTTTTGACAATCTGATTGTAGAATGTTTTAATATCTCAATTTTTGAATTGTTTTTTTATGTAGTTATCTGTCCTGAGCCTTCAAGGAAGGCAGATTAAAAATAAAATATTATCATTTTATTTTTATTTTTTAAGTACACAATCATTCAGGAAGGGTAGAATCTTGTATGTTTCAGAGAGTCAAGTAAGTGGAGAACTTCCATTGGATGGTCTATGTAATCCAGACATTTTACGATGAAACTAAGGTCTCTTGTCCTATGTCCTTGGAAGTTCACTCAATGAGGGTTCACGTGTCTTCAGCAAGATCCTGTGCCAAACTCATGCTGGAGAACATCGGCAAGGCAGTGACTTAGTCCATTCCCTCATCACTATCAAACACTACCTTCCCTTAGGCTATTCTCCCATGTGGGACCACACAGAAGCCACAATGATGAAATCGGGGTTGCACGTAACTGTAACCATTGTTTATCAAGTGGCCTTCTGTACAGGCACACATCACTCCCTCCTTTTTCCACTGTGGGCTGCCAGACATGCAGAGGCCTCCTCATGGCAACAAAGGGAACTGAGGGAAGAAGTGCTCACCCCACTTCAGTCACATGACTCTTTGGGTAGGAAAGGAGACATTCCTCTGTAGCCGGTGGGGAGGGGGAGCACACCAGAGTCTGGAAGCTTCTTCAGAAAAGCTTGGAAGCTCTTCTCTGCAGCTGGCTTGCAATTGTACAGTCCTGTGTGTGCCTGCACCGAAGTCCACTCGATGAACAACAGTGACAGGTCAGTGCAATCCCATTTTCTTACCTGTGTGAAACCTCTCTGTTCTTACCTGTGTGAAACCTCTTTGTTAATGCAGCATTGACCGGCAATTCTGAATGAGTAATCCCACTGACTATATATAAATATATCTATTTATATCTTGTTACTTGCAGTTACTGAAGCCAATCAGAAGGACATAGTCTTCCTGATAGATGGCACCACAATGCAAGGAAATGCCCCTTTTAATGGAATTCGCGATTTCGTTTCCAAAATCATCAGCAGACTGGACATTGGAGAGGACAAGATCCAAGTTTCTGTGGCACAATATTCAAGTACCGTAAGGCCAGAGATCACTTTCCGCACTACCCAGGACAAAGCTTCCATTGTTAACAATGTCAAGAAACTTAGAGCAGTTGGTGGCAATGTGCACAACACCGGCTCGGCGCTGAGGTACGTTAAAGACAACCTATTCACCACCGATGCAGGATGCAGAATCAGCGAAGGTATCCTACCCCTGCTGGTCCTTATTACCGGCGGCAAATCCGGTGATGATGTCACCCAACCAGCACGAGAATTGAATAGTCAAGGCATACTGGCCGTTGCAGTGGGAGCGCTGAATGCAGATCGCGCCGAACTGGAACAAATCACCTTCAGTCCGAGCCTGGTATTCGTTGCGTCTGATTTCCGTGGAGCCACCATGCTGCCTCTTCTCTCCGATGTCCTGACGCCTATACGAACCCTCTCTGGAACCGTTGTGGAAACAAAAGGTAATGTGCCTGTCGAATTCGGAAACGCATTGCAAATTGATGGGGGGGGGGGAATTAATGCTTTAGAGCAGTGGTCCCCAACCTTTTTATCACCGGGGACCACTCAACGCTTGACAATTTTACTGAGGCCCGGTGGCTCAGTTTACTCCTCTACTCTCAACCACTGCCCTAACGCTCTCTGATCGCTATGGTAATGTTTAAACATCCCTTCAAAATAAGATACAGACACGCCACAACAACGAACATGAGGAACATTTTATTTTCATGGAAATTTTAACTCATGACATTGACCAATCAATGGGAACCCTGAGCTTGTTTCTCTGCAACGAGATAGTCCCATCTGGGAGTGATGGGAGACAATGACACCCAAAGTGTGTTGTAAAGGGCCGGGAGGGGGATGAAGTAAAGGGCCGGGGGGGGGGAGAAGGCGTCCTTCACGGCCCACCTCCAATTAGTCGATGGACCACATGTGGTCCGCAGCCCACAGGTTGGGGATCGCTACTTTATAGAATTAATCATCAAAGGCTTTCACAGCCTCTGGTTATTGTGGGTTTTCTGGGCTGCATGGCTGTAGTCCGGTAGTTTGAGTAACTGTGGCTGCCGTCTTCAGAGAATGGGGAGAAATAGATTGGCCCCACAGTAATGAGGCTTGAGAAAATCGTGCGAGAGGCAAATAATAATAAGCAATGTAAATGATGCCATTTATTCAATTAAACCTATTTTCAGGAAGTGTTCCTTTCTTCAGAAACATGTCATTGCGCCTGAAGATTTGAACTAGAGACTCCTCTCTCTTGGCCTAGATATCTCTAATAGCTTTAATCAATAGTTATTCAAAGCATTATTTCGGAAGGATTCCTTCATCTGAACATACTTGAAGCTTTTCTGCGAAGACTTGGGTCAGAATAAACTACATAAGGCAGGGGTAGTCAAACTGCGGCCCTCCAGATGTCCATGAACTACAATTCCCAGAAGCCCCTGCCAGCGAATGCTGGCAGGGGCTTCTGGGAATTGTAGTTCATGGACATCTGGAGGGCCGCAGTTTGACTACCCCTGACATAAGGACATTCCTTATTGTTGACTTCTCACGGGATTTTCTCAGCCTTCAGGGAACGGCCCTGTCCTATCTCTGAAGATGCTGGCCAGAGTTACAGGCGAAATGTCAGGGACTAAACCTACCAGATGGCAGCCATACAACCCAGAAAACCCACAACCACCCATTTTAGCGAATCTCTTTGTTGACATCATTTGATTCTTGCTGCAAGTCAAATGCCGCCTACATGACTATTAGGGCAATTGATACTGTTGCTAACTGACACAGTTTCTTTCCAAAATATAATAAAATCAGAGTCCAATAGCACCTTTCAGACCAACAAAGATTTATTCAGGGCATGAGCTTTCGAGTGCAAGCACTCTTGATTTGACGAAGAGTGCTTGCACTCGAAAGCTCACACCCTGAATAGAATCATAGAATCATAGAGTTGGAAGGGGCCATACAGGCCATCTAGTCCAACCCCCTGCTCAACGCAGGATCAGCCCTAAGCATCCTAAAGCATCCAAGAAAAATAAATCTTTTAAAATAAATCCTAAAGCATCCAAGAATAAATCTTTGTTGGTCTTAACGGTGCTATTGGACTCTGATTTTATTGTGCTACTTCAGACCAACATGGCTAACCATTGGAATCTTTCCAATATATAGTGGCTGATGATGATCACTCTCTCTATATAGATATATATCAGTGTGTTATTATTAATATTTACAAATTGTGAAATCTGTTCATCAGAGCCTGTGGAATATTTCTGCCGAATTATTCTGGCTTCTAGTATTCTAACCCCGTTAGCTAGTGATTCCTAAAACATACATTAAAATTTATATTAATGCATTGACAGCAATATGGAGATTCATATTTGCTGTTTCTATGTATTATAAGGAATATCAAAGAGAAGGAACTGTCCCCTCTCCCCCCAACGAGGAAGATGGGAAATCTCGTTCAGTTTTCTCCAAAGGGGGGGAAGGCCCATCTGTGGAAAATCCCCCCCCCCATCTAAGACTGAAAATAGCTTTCTTCAGTCATAAGCTACTTTGACAAATTCAAAAAAGGGGGAAGAGGCAGAGTATAAATCCGACAAATGCCCAAAGTATTAAGATAACCTACATCACGATGGCTTTGAAGAACTCCAGATAAATTGCAGTGATCAGAATATCCACAGCTTTCAATCTGGCGAGCCGGGTTTGATTCCTCGCCCCTCCACATGCGGCCAGCTGGGTGACCTTGGGCCAGTCACAGCCCTGATAGAGCTGTTCGCACAGAGCAGTGAGAACCCTACCTCCCTCACAGGGCGCCTGTTGTGGGGAGAGGAAGGGAAGGCAATCGCAAGCTGCTTGGAGACCTCTTCAGGCAGTGAAAAGCAGGGTATAAAACCCAACTCTTCTTTTTAATTGCCTCAGAATTCAGTCATAATAACTGTTCAGACTTGCTGAGTTCAGACAGCTGGCAGAGGACAGTGTATCCAAAACATTGCCATTGCCAATGCCTCTGTGCTCACAGTAGCATAGGAGAACACCGTAGATTTTTTATGAACAATAAGAAGTCAGAAATCGAAATCATAATGGCACCAATGTAATAAAGTCTTTTTCCTTATTAAATGAATATATTTCTAATTTTCAACTTACCAGTATCCATAAATTCCAGATATAGGCAACCAGAACAGGATCCCGGGTGTGCTTATCCCGCTTTCCGTGTCTTCTTCAGTGATTGCCAGTCAATATCTGAACAAAATATCACAGTTATCACATTTCACCATGGATATGAACCGGACATGAGGAGAAATGGCCCCACCGAAAAGCAGAGCTCTTGCCTAGGTGATACGTATTACTGGCTCATATTCATGATATTTTGTTCAGATATTGACAGGCAGTCACTGAAGAAGACATGGAAGGCGGGATAAGCACAACCGGGTCCCCGTTCTGGTTGCCCATATCTGGAATATATGGATACGGATAAGTTGAAAATTAGCAATGTATTTGTTTAAGAAGAAAAAAGACTTTATGACATTGGTGTTGTTTTGATTTCGATTTTTGACTTCTTCTTTTTTTTTTGTGCTCACAGTGGCAGTGGGCACAAAATGGAGACCCCTGGGTGTGTGGATGCTGCCTGAGTCTGCCAGGAAGGTAGCTGGCAGACAGCTTTATATCCAGCATAACAGCAGGGGCAGATAGCATCCCATTTGTCGTTCCTCCGCTGGACAGATCCAGTTATAGAGGACTGTGAATGCAGTAGGCAATGAAGTGTAGGCTGTGCCACAAGCTTTTCCCCGCACCGTCCCTTAAAAAAAGAGCTGTTTCCTCAGCGAGGAAGGCAACAGAAAGCATTAGGAACCCAACCGTTTACGTTTTCTGCGAGGCCAGTTTTCAGTTGCCTTTTCAGCTATGGGTGAACTGCTACTAGCTTTTTATGTCTTCCCGACATAACCCAAATGAAGATGAATATCGTGGGACACAGATCTTTCACTTAACAAGCTTTTTCAAAATGTGTATGTCCTACTAATATAGTCTTGCATGGTGCATATAAGCTCTGACATTTTTATTTTTAAATATAAATTAAAAATGTTCTTCAGTGTTCTTATACCTGCAAAGATATATGTACTTCTCTCTCTCTCTCTCTCTCTCTCTCTCTCTCTCTCTCTCTCTCTCTCTCTCTCTCTCTCTCTCTCTCTCTCTCTCTCTCTCCCCCTGCCCCCTCTTGGTGTAGTGGTTAGGAGTGTCAGCTTGGTGTAGTGGTTAGGAGTGTGGACTTCTAATCTGGCAAGCTGGGTTTGATTCTGCACTCCCCCACATGCAGCCAGCTGGGTGACCTTGGGCTCCCCATGGCACTGATAAAGCTGTTCTGACCAAGCAGTAATATCAGGGCTCTCTCAGCCTCACCCACCTCACAGCGTGTCTGTTGTGGGGAGAGGAAAGGGATTGTAAAATGCTTTGAGACTCCTTTGGGTAGAGAAAAGCAGTAGAGAAAACCAACTCTTCTTCTTCTTCTTCTTCTCCTCCTCCTCCTCCTCTCTCTGTCTCTCTGTCTCTCTCTCTGGATTGTGTTTCTTTCCTTGTAAGAATTAGTACATGTAGGTACTAGTAAGTATGCGGAAAACAAAACGATTAAGCAAGTACCATTTTCTCAAAGAATTCATGTTCATTACTAAATTTACTTATTACCTGGCTATAGGAATCAGCATAAATAAATGGCCAAAGGTCAAACCATAATGTGCTTTCTGCACTGTATGGTGAAATTTGATACTTATATTCTCCAGGGCTTGATGGCGGCAGTCCACCATAGAGTTGTGGTCAAGTGCAATTGATTTAATTGGGCTTGAAAGCACATAACTTTAACTCCAGCATGCTGGCAGAGGTTTGTGGAAATTGTAGTCTACAGACATCTGGAGAGCTGTAGTTTGGCCACCGCTGGTCTAGTTCATCTAGGAAGGGCATAGCAGAGATAGAATCCTGCAACCATTGACAGTTTCCTTTAGAACTCAAAAAGATATGCTCCCAATTCCACCAGGCCTGAAATTCCCCTACAAGGACTTGGCACTGAGCAAGGGATGTGACCCAGTGACTTCTGGACTCAGGAGCCCCCGGGAAGACCTCTTGGAATATCTAACTGAGAACCGTCGTTTGGATGCCGGTTATTGACCCTAAAGTAAGAACTGGCATATATTCAGTATAAAAACCAATTTCACTGAACTTTGCTGGTAATTCTGTGCTTCAGAGCAAGGCTCTTGGTTGCCTTGTATCACCAGAAGGCAAAATCGCAAAACTCCGGCTCGCTTACTGTGGCCCTGGCATGCGATCCAACTCAGTGGAGAGAGCAATTATGCTAGGAAAGGAAACCCAGCCGACAAAGAACATGGCGGTTAGATACGATCACAATGGACACTGGCCAGAGCATTATAAAACTAAAAGAGGTGTGCAAGATCGAAAGACATGGAGACAATTGAGCCATAGGATCGCCAAGAGTCGGATGCGACTGAATGGCTAACATAATCAGACAGAATACAATGCCCTTCTCACTGAAGTGAGTTCCAGGGGAGTTTTATGTAAAACCAACCTACTTGGAGTATCCATACTTATAAGTTCTTTCCCGCTCTCCTCAGATCTCCTTTCCTTCTCTTTCCCGCTGCCCTGACCTCTTTCCTCCTCCTCTCTAACGGTGTATACATGTGTGTACAGCGAATGTTGTATGCACACATGATAAGTACTTGTGTGTTTTTCTGTGATGCCTCACGTTATTTTCTGTGCTCTACCGCAGTTCTGGCCAACAAAAGGGATATCCTCTTTCTTTTGGACGGATCCGTCAACGTCGGAAATGCCAACTTCCCATTTGTCCGGGACCTCGTTGTGAGCCTAGTTAAGCTCCTCGAGGTTGGAATTGACGAGACCCGAATCGGCCTAGTCCAATTTAGCGAGAACCCTAAGACCGAATTCTTTCTAAACACATTCCTAACCAAGTCAGACGTCCTCAGGCGCCTCGATCAGCTGAGGCTCCAGGGGGGTTCAGTGTTGAACGTTGGCTCTGCGCTAGACTTTGTCCTTTCCAATCATTTCACGGAAGCCGGTGGGAGCAGGATAGATGAAAACGTCCCTCAGGTGCTAGTCTTCCTTGCGGCCGGGCCCTCTGCCGACTCCTTCCGACAGGCCGCTAACGCTTTAGCCCGTGCAGGAGTGCTGACGTTCTGCATTGGAGTTAGGAATGCCGTTCGGGCAGATCTCCAACAGATTGCCTTTAATCCACAAATGGTGTACTTTAAGGATGATTTCAGTTCTCTTGAAGCTTTGCCAGAAGACATGATTGGTCCACTAATGACATACATTAGTGGCAATGTGGACGAAGTCACCATTCCCGTTGCAGGTAATCTCTTCTTTCCTTTCTTGATCCGTTTTACCTCAAAAGTTATATGTCGGAAGGACTGTGAGGAAAAATCTCTTGAGCAGGGATTCCAAATCACGGGATTGAGCACTGTGTGGTGCTGCGAAGGCAGCATGGGGGGAGGTTTTCAAAATGGCGGCTGGGGAGAGCCCTCCCACCTTGTGCCTGCTGTTTCCAGCTCCAAGCAAAGAGGAGAGGAAAATAGCCAGCTTGGTGTAGTGGTTAAGAGTGGCAAGCTGGGTTTGATTCCCCGCTCCTCCACATGCAGCCAGCTGGGTGACCTTGGGCTAGTGAAAGTCCTCTTAGAGCGGTTCTCACAGAGCAGCAATATCAGTACTCTCTCAGCCCCATCTACCTCACAGGGTGCCTGTTGTGGGGAGAGGAAGGGAAGGTCATCGTAAGCCGCTTTGAGACTCCTTCTAGTAGAGAAAAGCAGGGCATAAAACCCAACTTTCCTCCTTCTTGAAAAAAAATTCTACTCTTATTTGGGAATAGGGTTGTGCGCGGCGGCGTCCGGAGCGGCCAATTTGGACGTTGCTGCGCACAACCTTATTTGGGAAGGTAGACCCGTCCCCTCCCTAAGTTGCCAATGATGGGCCTGGAGGGAGTGGGAAGGGGAAGGGTCTCAGCCATTGAAACCTTTCCCAGCTGAAGTTCCTTTCATGTCTGGTGAGGGGGCATGGCAGGGAGGCCTAGAATAAAAATTAATGGCTATTAAATCAGACCAACCAAGAGATAAAAACTATACAGTAGCGATACTTAGTTGTCTGATCTTAATTAAAATTGCACAGTATTTTGAATCCTGGAAGGTGTTATCTCCTGGGGGTGTTACCTCCCATAAGGAGCTTTTAAATCCAAACCTCTTCATCCTCAGCATTCATATCTCTAATCAGAGGCTCAATAATCTTGGCACGAGGTTCCCTATAAAAAGTGCATCTGAAGAAAACATAGTTTCTAGTTCCTTAATGTTATATGGACTGATTCTCTTCTCCCTGGGGATCTTATTAAATCTTCCTTCTGGAATAGCAGGGGGTAGGATTGAGCATCCCGCAAGTGTATATGCCCTTCTGTGACTATTTATTTCCAGCAGATAGTGCTAGGGAGCAGGTGTTAATATATATTTGCTAGGGAGGGGTGCATTAAATGAAGGTGAGCTAGCAAGGTCCTTTTGATGCTCAATATCTTTAACCTTTTGATTTATTTATCGCTAAATACTATCGTACTAGGAGGGGGATATAGAACAGATTCATCCTCACCTTTCATTACTTAAAAATAAAATCCATAGTCAGGCATTTTTTCAGGGAGCATTACTAGCCATCAGAAGACTTCTGAAACCTGGAAAAAATACCACCCATGCGGTGCAGCATTTCCTATCGTAGCAGTCTAGCTGTTGGGAAGAACCGTGCCTAACATAGTATGTCCATCTTATTAGCCCCAGTTCATCACTCAAATTTAAGCACACTTGATTATTGTGCATTGGATTGCTGGTAGCTCAACGGGTGAATTCTCTCCGTTGAAATATGCTAGGTTGAAGAAAACTGGAATGGCACTAGAGTCCCCTCTGAAATGTCAGCTCTGTGGTGGCCCATTTGTGCATGTAGTACATGATGTGAACCAGTAGTCCAAGGACATCTGGATAGCCACAGTTTGACCATCTCTGTGCTAGATGATGCTAAGGGCTAATTTGAGCATTCAGGGTGTGCTTCCAGTCCTGCCATGTCCAATTTCTCCTAGTTTATCATCTCTCTTAATTATATATGCATCTATAATCAATTGTCTTTCTACTGATGCATCCATATGTCAGGGCAATTCCTTTATGGCATATTAAAACACTGTCCTGTCTCTATATTCCAGAAAGCAAGAAAGATGTCTTATTTTTGACCGATGGTTCCTCAAACATTGCCGGTCAGTTCCCTGCTGTTCGAGAGTTTCTGTCCCGTGTTATTTCTGAGCTGGATGTGAAGCCAGACGGCACCCGGGTGGCCGTGGCCCAGTTTAGTGACAACGTGCAAGTCGAGTTCAACTTTGAAGAGATCCCGTCTAAGAGTGAAACCATTCAGAAAGTGAAAAAAATGAAGATAAAGACAGGGCGACAACTCAACATCGGCGCTGCGTTAGAGTACGCCCTGAGGGAAATCTTTGTGAGGAATGCTGGGAGCAGAATCGAAGAAGGCGTGCCGCAGTTCCTTGTTCTCCTGGCCGCCGGGAGGTCACATGACAACGTGGACGAGGGCGCAAACACTCTGAAACAAGCGAGCATCGTCACTTTTGTGATCAAATCCAGGACTGCTGATACTGCTGAATTAGAAAAGATAGTTTATGACCCAAATTTCATTCTCCACGCAGATTCCTTGTCTAGAATCCTTGACGTTCAACCAAAAATAGTCAATCTATTGAAAACCGTCGAACTCGCACCAAAAGGTATAGCTGGCCCTTCCTTTTCTTGTTTCCACAGATGAAATGTGTGCATCTCTCTCTCTCTCTCTCTCTCTCTCTCTCTCTCTCTCTCTCTCTCTCTCTCTCTCTCTCTCTCTCTCTCTCTCTCCATCCATCAATCCATCCATCCATTTCTTATTTATATACCACCCTCCCTTGAGGCTCATGGCAGTTTACGTGGAACTTTCATGAAAAAGTACATTGTAAATAAACATGCTGATCTAAACATATATATATATAACAGTTTGATAATAGGAACTTGTGTCAAATCGACATGATTTATAAAGTCTACATTTAACAGTAGGACAGTCCTCCATTTTCCTGCACTGTGCTTTCTGTTCCTTTCTGTAAGTGCAGATTAACAACAGGAGGGACCTCTGGGCTCTCGGTGGATTTGCTTACTTGCCTTGACCGAATGCCTGGTGGAAGAGCTTCAGTTTACAGGCCCTGCGGAATAGATTTAGGTCCGGCAGGGCCCTGATGTCATCTGGGAGCTCGTTCTACCAGGTGGGGGCCTGGACTGAGAAAGCCCTAGCTCTGGCCAAGGTCCGTCGAGCTTCCTTGGGGCCAGGGATCACCAATTTGTTGATGTTTCTGGAGCATAATGCTCTTGGGACGGGGCATAAGTGGAGAGGCGGTTTCTCAAGATACTCAGGGCCCAGTCCGCATATGGCCTTGAAGGTAATTACCAAGACTTTAAGCCTGATCCGGTAGTCAGCTGGTAGCCAGTGCAGCTGTTGGACTGTGAGCCGGGTGTGGGCCCTCCAAGATGTTCCCGTGAGGCCCCTGGCTGCTGCATTCTCCACCACTTGAAGTTTCCGGATCAGGATTAAGGGTAGGCGAGTTACAGAAATCAAGCCTAGGGGTGACTGTTGTTTGGATCACTGTGGCTAGCTGTTCTGGGGCCAGGTAGGGCGCTAGTACCTTGGCTTGACACAGGTGGAAGAATGCTAGGCGAGCTACTCTTGTTATCTGTTCTTCCATGGAAAGGGAGGTGACAAAGGTAACGGCCAGGTTCCTGGCTGAGTTCGCAACTGGCAGCTGCATCCTGTCCTTGGCTGGACCTTTCTTACCAAACTGCAGGATCCTCCCTCTTTGAAGGATTTAGCTTCAGACGGCTCTGCTTGAGCCAGCCCGACACTGCTTCCAGACCTCTGGCTAATGAGTCAGGATGGCTGTCCATCATGAGGAAAAGCTGGGCGTCATCAGTATATTGATGGCATCCCAGGCCCATTCCGCACACATAGGATAATGCACTTCCAATGTGCTTTGGCAGCTGGATTTTCTTGTGCAGAACAGGAAAAGCTACTTCTAAAGTGCATTGAAAGTTCATTATCTATTGTGTGCAGAATAGGCCCCAACCTGAACCTACTTTCAGCTGGGCGAGAGGGATTGAATAGGATCGGGGAGAGGACTGTTCATTGCGGAACCCCACATGGGAGTTTCCAGCAGTTATCCCGGTTCTCTCCTGTTGCTACCTTTTGTCTGCAACCCTGGAGAAAAGAGATCAGCCACTGAAGGGCTTTCCCTTGTATCCCAGTGTTGGCGAGGCAGCGAGCTAGTAGCTCATGTTCTACTGTGTCGAACGCTGCCAAAAGATAGATCAGTATTAGCAGCTGGCGGTGGAGGTTGTCCATCAGGGTGACCAATGCTGTCTCTACCCCATGGCCAGGTCAGAGGCCTGACTGGGCTGGGTCTAGGACCGAAGCTTCCTCCAGGTATGCTGTCAGTCCACGGCAGTCCTTTCCACCACCAGCCCTAGAAACGCCAAGTGCAAGACAGGCTCCTAGTTGGCAGGCTGGTGTACAAATAATCACCGCCATGGTAGGAGCGTGCTAAAGGCGTCCGTGCTGAATATATCCTCCTGCCCCATTTTCCTTCACGTGCATTCTAGCCCTTGTGCCCGCCTCCCAGTAAGTCAGATGATTATCTCAGCTGAAACTGAGCTTGCATTTAGATGCTCTGGTGTCACCGACACAATTAGCTTGGTATGGTGGTTCAGAGCGGTGCCCTCTGATCTGGAGAACCAGCTTTGATTCCCCCCTCCTCTTCTACATGAAGTCTGCTGGGTGACCTTGGGCCTCTCTCAGCCCCACTTACCTTAAAGGGGGTCGGTTGCAGGAAAAAGGTGTTTTAAAGTTGCTTTGAGACTCCTTCGGGTGGTAAAGAGTGGAGTACAAAAAGCAGGCTCTTCTTCTTTTGCATTACCAAGTTCAATGCGGACTTGACAAGGATCCCTGCTGTATTTTCAGGATCTCTTGCCTCAAACTGAAGGCATCTGGATCTATTAGCCTTTGAGGTCTCCTATGCACACCAATCCTCTGATTCACCCCACCTCACTACTAGCAGCTTTTTCATGGCAAGGGCACCATGAACAGTTCCCGCATACCAGGACAATCCTTTTAGACTCAGGGGTGGCCAAACAGTACCATGCTGGCAGGGGCTCATGGGGATGATAGTCCATGGACATCTGGAGAGCCACAGTTTGGCCACTCCTGCTTTAAGTGGTCCCTAGAAAAGCTCTTGACCAGGGGTAGTCAAACTGCGGCCCTCCAGACGTCCATGGACTACATTTCCCACGAGCCCCTGCCAGCAAACGCTGGCAGGGGCTCCTGGGGATTGTAGTCCATAGACATCTGAAGGGCCGCAGTTTGCATATCCCTGCTCTTGACTCAAAACTTGCTGATCCTGAAAAAAGGAGCTTATCCCTGAACATCTTGGGTGTTACTTCTCTTTTTGTTTATCGCCTTCCCTCACCAGCCTCCTTCCTTCTAGTTCCACAAGAAATTAACCCAGTTTTTTTTCTAAGCAGATGTAAAATAAACCGGAAAGGTTCAACGTGTAAACCGGTCTCCTTTATCTCCCCCCCCCCTTTCCTCAGAAGTTCAGAAGAAGGATATCGTGTTCCTGATCGACGGCTCAGACGGCATCAGGCGCAGTTTCCCCTCGCTGATCTCCTTTGTGGAAAGCGTGATCGAATACCTGGAGGTGGGCCCTGACGACATTCGGGTTGCCGTGGTCCAATACAGCAACGTTCCCAGAGTAGAGTTCCTCCTGAACGCCCATTCAGACAAGACCGCTGTGATCAATGCCGTCCGGCGCCTGTCTCCCATGGGGGGGTCGCCACTTAACACGGGGGCCGCCCTTACCTACCTTCTACGCAACGTGTTCACCAGCCAGGGTGGGAGCAGGGTGGCCGAAGGCGTCCTCCAGTTCTTGATCCTGGTGACAGCAGAGAGGTCCCGAGATGACGTCACAAGGCCCGCTGCGGCTCTGAAGAGCAACGGGGCTGTGCCCTTCGGCATCGGCATTGGGAACGCAGACATCACCGAACTGCGGACCATTTCTTTTGCTCCTGATCTCGCAGTCCTCGTTCCCGATGCCAGGCAGCTAAGCACCGTGCAGCAGGTGATTTCGGAGAAAGTGGCTCGGTTGACCAGGGCAGACATAGACGCTATGGAGCCGATTTTACCGCCACCAATTACAGGTGAAGATAAATTCCGTAATGGCTTTTCTGCATGCACCGGGGAGCTGGCGTGATGTAGTGGTTAAAATAATGAGCTGTCGACTCAAGTCCCCGATTCTAATCTTGCCCTGTCATGAACGCTCTAGGCAGATATATGACGCAAGTCACTCTCAGCCTCCCCTTTTTCTCGCCCCCTGCAATATGCGGTAGGCATGTGCACAAAAATAAAATTTGTACCGTTTTGGGTGCTTTTTGACCTACTGGAGTGGAACCACCCACCCCCTGCATTTAAACGGTCCAAATCAGAGGTGGACAAATCTCCAAACTTGGGGAAGGATTTAAAGGGAGCATGCGGCGCGCCTTTCATTATCAGATGTTCAGTGTGCTGCTCTCACTTTAAATATTCCCCCATCCCAACCCTTGCAGGCAGCTTAACATTCAAAGGTAGCAGGGAGCATTTAAACAGAGCAAGAGGTGTGCCTAACAGCTGATAATGACAGATGCTCTGTCGGCTCCTAACAGCTGATAATGTTAGCAGATGCGCCTCACAGCTGATAATGACAGATGATCTGCCGGCTCCTAACAACTGATAATGTTAGCAGATGTCCCTCACAGCTGATAATGACAGATGATCTGCCGGCTCCTAACAACTGATAATGTTAGCAGATGTCCCTCCCAGCTGATAATGACAGATGATCTGTCGGCTCCTAACAGCTGATAATGTTAGCAGATGGGCCTCCCAGCTGATAATGACAGATGATCTGTCGGCTCCTAACAGCTGATAATATCAGCAGATGTGCCTCCAAGCTGATAATGACAGATAATCTGTCAGCTTCTAACAGCTGATAATGTTAGCAGATGTCCCTCACAGCTGATAATGACAGATGATCTGTCGGCTCCTAACAACTGATAATATTAGCAGATGTGCCTCCAAGCTGATAATGACAGATGATCTGTCAGCTTCTAACAACTGATAATATTAGCAGATGTGCCTCCAAGCTGATAATGACAGATGATCTGTTAGCAGATGTCCCTCACAGCTGATAATGACAGATGATCTGTCGGCTCTTAACAGCTGATAATATCAGCAGATGTGCCTCCAAGCTGATAATGACAGATGATCTGTCGGCTCCTAACAGCTGATAATATTAGCAGATGTACCTCGCAGCTGATAATGACAGATGCCCCATCCGCTTCCTTTAAATTTATTTATTTATTTATTCATGTGATTTATATACATTCCCAGGATTCAGCCACTTCTGATTTGGACCATTTAAATACAAGGGATGGGTGTTTCGGCTCCAATAGGCTGGAAAGTACCCGAATCAACATAATATGAAGATAAAAGGACCATCCTTCCTAAAGTGCTATTGCAAAGTAAATAATAAGATATGTGCAAAATACTTAGAACACTATAAGAGCTACAGTGCTTGATTATGCCCTGTTGAATCTGGGTGACAGTCAGCCTTATCATGAAGCACACTAGTATGTGATGTCCACAAGGCAGCTACAGCTGGCCATGGTTGGAGGATATCCTATATAATGCTGATTGCTGGTTGGGTATGTGGACATTCTAATTCAGAACAGCAGCATGGAAATCAAGGACCCAAATCCAGCCAATGAGGGATCGGTCTCAGGGCTTGTTTAGGGACCAATCAGATAGCTCTGTTAAGGGCCAATCAGGTTCTGAGCAGAATGCCCACATACCCAACAGCCAATGCATGTAGATTATCTGTACGTTGCACAGAAGAAGAGACGAGCTGATTTTTTTTATGCTCCGCTTTACCCAAAGTAGTCCCAAAGCCATTTATATACGCTTTTCCCTCCCTCTCCCCACATAAGACACCCTGGGAGGTAGATGAGGCTGAAAGAGCACTGAGAGAACATCTCTAAAAGACCCAAGGTCACCCAACGGACTGCATGCGGAGGAGGAGTGGGGAATCAAAGCTGGTTCTCCAGATTAGAGTCCACTGCTCTATGTCCTCATTTATTCTCTAGCGTTTCCTTTGTCATCAATAACCCTCTTTGGTTTCACAGTGGATGGGAAAAGGGACATCGTATTCCTCGTTGACGGCTCCCAGTTCGCAGCTCCTGACTTCGAATCCGTCCGTGAGTTTATCGAGCGGCTTGTAACCCACCTGAACGTGGACCCTGATGCCACTCGGGTCGCCGTGATTCAGTTCAGTGACGACACCAAAGTCGAATTCCTGTTGAACGCATACTCCACCAAAGACGAGGTTCAGAATGCAGTGCGGCGGCTCCGTCCCAAAGGCGGGAGACGAGTGAACGTTGGCTCTGCCCTGGAGTACGTCTCCAGAAACATATTTACGAGGCCTTCCGGAAGCCGCATCGAAGAGGGGGCACCCCAGTTTTTAATCCTCCTCTTTTCTCGCCCGTCTGACGATGAGGTCGAGGATCCTGCAATCCAAGTCAAGGAATTTGGAGTGGCACCGTTGACGGTTGCGAGAAACGTGGACAGCGAGGAACTGGTGAAAATAGCTCTGAGTCCCGAATATGTGTTCCAAGTGTCAACTTACCAGGATCTGTCTAGCTTGGAACAGAAATTGCTGACCCCTATTACGACACTCACGACGGAGCAGATACGGAGGCTCATAGGTGATGTTCGTCCTGCTCCAGGTAAGGCTCTCTGACCTGTTTCAACCGATGGCGCCGTATCTCCTTCCGATCGTTCTCTCATGAAGAACGGCGAAATGACGACCCGTCAGCCGAAAGAACAAGAGCAACAAAGAGCAAGCGGACAATGGTTTGAAAGTAGGGTTGGGCGCTTCGGCGCCCGAATCGGCCGGTCTCTCCCGGTTCAGCCAGCGCCACGTTGTCGGGGGGTGGGGGGGGGGGGCGCAGGCATCAGCGTGCTGGCAGGCACACACATGTCGCTCCCCGCATGTCTGTGTGCCCCCGCTGGTGCACTGATGCCCACACCTCCCCTCCCCCCCAAGGCGCGGCGCTGGCTGCGCCGGGAGAGACCGGCCGATTCGGGCGCCAAAGCGCCCAACCTAATTGAAAGGCTTTACTTTATTATAAGTTCCCAAGTAACAATTGGAGTCCGAGTTAAAAGGAGCCCTGGTACAACGCCCGCTTTCTGGGACTCCTTCCTCAGTGACTCTTAATAATTCCAATCCTAAATTGTTTCAACCCAACTTCATAGTTTTTCTCATCTGTAAAGTACCGATTCACCTTAAAAGGTCATCCATAATCCAAAATCTCTGGGGATCTAAGCAATTTAGGATCGGAATTATTAAGAGTCACTGAGGAAGGAGTTCCCGAAAGCGGGCGTAGTTCCGGAGCTTGCTTTGACTCAGACTTCAGTTGTTACTTGCAAACTCTTAAGAAAGAGAATCCTTTTAGGCCATTGTCGGCTTGTTCTTCGTTGGTCCTCATCATTCTCCCGTGTCTGCCTGGCTTTCAGCACTCGTCCTCTGGCTTCTTCTAAAGAAGCATGCTTTCCAAATTTCTCTGAATAAGGCAGAACGGAAGGTTCCCCACTTCAGCAGTGCTGTGCAAGGGTCCTGCCCATCTTTCTTGCTAGTAGGAACTGCCTCACCAGCAATATGGAAGGCAGGGGTTTTGGGGGGGGGGGGTTGTCATTTTGTGGTCTGTTCTGGCCTGTTCATCGAGGTACTTAAAACGAATGGTTAAAGTAGATCTTCTAAACCAGTGGTTCCCAACCTTCCTTATGCCGCGACCCTTTAATACAGTTCACATGTTGTGGTGACCCCCAACCATAAAATTATGCAAGTCTTCGTTCACAGAAATTAAACCAAAACTGACCAATGGCGTGAAGATCCATTGTTCATGATTGTATATAAATTGTTTTTTTTCTGGGGTTTCTCAGTTCAGTTCTGCTGCTTGTCCCCCCATGCCAAGCTCGCTCTTTTCCGCAGCTCCAGACAGACAAACGCTCTATCTCGATCTACCCCGCAAGGCTGTTGTGTGGATGGCGCCAAGCTGCTTGCTCTGCCGCGACCCCTGTGAAAGGGTCATTTGACCCCCCAAGGGGTCCCAACTCCCCAAGGTTGAGAACCACTGTTCTAAACAATCTTTTCATTCACATCCAGTTTGTAGATTGATTGCTTCAGCTTCTCAGCGTACAGAAGGGATTCCCAACTGGGGGTCCACAGATCCCCAGGGGTCCGCAGGAGCTTGGGGGGAATCTGCAGCTCTCCTCCTCTGTCTTACTGGACTTGGCCACAAACTAGGGAACGGCCTGCCTCCATTGTTCCCCTGCTGCCTCCCAAACGTGTGTTTTCTAGTAGTTTCTATGACTGGGAGGGGGTGGAGCCTGCAGGCCTACTCCCGCCTTAAACCGTGACCTATCTCTCCCTCCCCCCATAGTCCTTCTTGAGCCTGCCTGTTAACATGAATGGTGATGTTATTTACGGTGACTTGTAACTTCTGGGGCGTGTGGCAGGGAGATATGGTCAACTGACTTTGTGGCTGGGGCTCCTTGAAATCTGAAAAATTATTTCCATGGTCAGGAGGTTGAAAACGGCTTGTGTACAATATGACAAGTAAACCGATTATGAACCTCTTTCATTCTACCACGTTAGATACATAACCAGGGGTTTCTTGATAGGGTTTCTTGATGGCCCTGGAAGGGTTTCCTGAATGGGTGGGAGTTAATTAATTTTAAAATATATTTTTAAAAATTGTTAAACATTTATCGGGTAATATAACCATATATAGTCATGTCAACCTCCCTCCCAAAATGGCCAATGATGGGCCTGGAGGGGGTGGGAAGGGGAGGGGTCCCAGGTGGTTGTGTCCACAGCTATGCCTCCCAACCATATTCTGCACAATCGTGTCATTTCTGGGGTTTCTCAAAGCCTGAAGAATATTTCAGGGATTCTCGACAGTAAAAAAGTTGAGAAAGGCTACTTTAGACCTAAGTCTTGTACAGCATTCTCCATTTCAATACTCCTGCATACAGACCTTCTCTAATGACCCTACGTAGACTGCAATGCACTCCAAGCTGGTAATAAATGCATGTATCTGATTACGTATCTGTTGAAGAGGAATGAAATGAGCTCCAGTCCGGTGTACTTGTCATTCTGAGAAATTAAAATAATCAATCTACAAACCAGATGTGAATGCGATTATTTAGAAGATTTCCTGCAATCCGTTTTTGAGATTAATATATTTGATTGTGCAGCCTATCCTATACACCGTATTTTGTATTTTGTATTTTGTATTCTACTGTGCATCCGCTTTTTATCGTTTGCATCAGAGTAGCTTCCATATATTCAAGCTGTGCAGTCCGTACTTTACAGTACTGCACATTCAGTAGTGTCACGCATATGCACACACACACAGCCTGCTGTGACTCCTGCAAATAAATGAACATTATAGAATAGAAACGCGGTGAATTCTAGATGAAAATGTTCATTAACAGGTAATACCATTAAATGCCCTACATTTCAATACAATCTTACCCTTCATTGTTGGTAACTGAGAGGGTGTACAGTTGTTTATTGTTCATGTAGGGAGGGCAGCTTATTGATGACATTTGTAGGCCTCAATCATCGGCCTGTAAGCTCTGTCTTACAGCCCCTGCGGTACTGTTTGAAGTCCGGCAAGGCCCTGGTCTCACTCAAGAGAGCGTTCCACCAAGCCGGAGCCAGGGTTGAAAGAGCCCTGGCTCTGGTTGTTGCCCATTTTACTTCTCTGAAGCTGGAGATCTTGAACAGATTTTTTATGCTCGATTGTAA
Source organism: Paroedura picta (assembly GCF_049243985.1). Lineage (NCBI taxonomy): Eukaryota > Metazoa > Chordata > Lepidosauria > Squamata > Gekkonidae > Paroedura > Paroedura picta. Next base: position 179,511,781 of record NC_135369.1, on the reverse strand, counting down.
ATTTCTTTGGTGCCCATGGGTGTGATACCAGGGACCCTTGATCTATCTGTTAATCAGTTATTAGATTATTAATCCGTTGATTGATATAGTTAGAGATGCAGATAGACAGAATTTGGCTTGGGGATGTGAGGAAATCTGGTCATTTCAAAACCTACCCTGGTAGTAGGATGCCTCCAAGTATATGTAGTATTTGAGAGAGAATACCTTTATTGGCATAATAATAATAAAAAATAAAATAGTAATGCCGGAAAAGTACAATTAAATGATATATACAATCCCTCAGTAGTATATGTACTACAAGATAATCTTATTATCATGTACAGTCTACAGTGGGGTTCACAGAGGTTAGTTATTTAGCCGGTATTGGGTTCAAGCATGAATAATTTACTCTTGGTATTGTTAATAATACCTTGGCTACTTCTCGGATGGTCTCCGGATCCCTTTTGTCTAAGTTCTATGCATTGTGTCATTTTCATCTATACTAATGGATTTCAGTTGTGTAGCATTTATTTATTTATGTATTTATTTAAGGTAAAGGTATCCCCTGCGCAAGCACCGGGTCATGTCTGACCCTTGGGGTGATGCCCTCTAGCGTTTTCATGGCAGACTCAATACGGGGTGGTTTGTCAGTGCCTTCCCCAGTCATTACCGTTTACCCCCCAGCAAGCTGGGTACTCATTTTACCGATCTCAGAAGGATGGAAGGCTGAGTCAACCTTGAGCCGGCTGCTGGGATTGAACTCCCAGCTTCAGACTGCATGTCTCCTGCCTTACCCCTCTGTGCCACAAGAGGCTCATATTTATTTATTTATTTATTTTGTTTAAATTTATATTCCTAGGAACCCGCGGTGATTCGCAGAATAAAACATTAAAATACAATCAAACCCCATAAAACCCCAATTTACAATAAAACAAGCAAGCAGTCAAAAGACCCAAATAAAGCAGGCGAGAAGATTATCCCACCTCGTTCAGACGGTTCTGATGGATCGGACGGAGGCCAAGTCTTCTTCCACTAGGAGTCAGTGGGATCTGGTCTAATAGACTCTAGTAGACTATGATAGACTTTGGGAAGTATATGTAGTATACATAAGTTGTTAGCTTGGCAAAGTGAACGTTGACTTTGCACCTGAGATTTAGCAAATTGAATCGTGTTTTCCTTTCGTGAAAGTCTGACCCCTGACCAGTAGCTTCCCTTTCTCTCTCTTCCCCCCGCAGACATTCACCAAGATGCAAAGGACATCGTCTTCCTGATTGACAGCTCCACCAGTGTCGGGACGGACAGCATCGCTCGCATCCGGGATTTCATTGTGCAGTTTGTCCAGCAGCTGGATGTGGGAGACAGCCGAGTGCGAGTTGGTCTGGTCCAGTTTAGCAATGACGTTTTCCCCGAGTTGCTCCTACGAGACTCCAAATCCAAAAGCAACGTGATGGATTCCGTACGGCGCTTACGATTGAGGGGAGGCGCCCCCCTGAACGTCGGGAAAGCCCTGGACTACGTTGTGAAGAACATCTTTGTGAAGTCTGCAGGAAGCAGGCGAGAAGATGGCGTCCCTCAGCACTTAGTGCTCTTTCTTGGAGGGAGATCCCAGGATGACGTCAGCAGACCGTCCAGTGCGATCCAAGGGTTTGGCATAAAAAGCCTGGGGGTCGGAGCAAGGAATGCAGATAGTGCCGAACTCCAAAGGATAACCGGTGCCCCCCGAACAGCATTCATTGTCAGAGAGTTTACAGAACTCCCTGCGGTAGGGAACAGAATCATTGCGGCATTCCAGCAACTTCCAGAGCCGCCGACGGAAGACACCATTCCAGATGTCGGTCAGTCTTTTTATTCACAAGCGAAACGTTGCCTCTTTAGCGTCTGGATGTTAGTTTGTCTTGGATGGGAGGTAGAGCGTTGCCACGGCTGGAGCATTTCTGACCCTTTTAACCTAACATCTACCATCGCCAAAGAGACTAACCCTTTTAAGTACAGAAAAAAATCTACCAACAAGGATTCTTGTCCCTTCTGTGGAACATCTACATAAGGGGCGAGAATCATTGCCCCCTGCCCACTTCCCCCCCAATCAGATACCCAGACTTCCCCCCCCCACTCCCTTCCCCTCCTTATCTTTGGGGCTCCTGGGCACTGTGCTGCCAACTTCGCCAGTCTCCTGAGGCTGCTCCTGATCTCCAGAGGATGGGAGTGGCCTCAGAACACTAGAGGCTGGGATGCAGAGCAGAGCAGCATGCCCAAGCACTGAGGTGTTGCGGACGCTGTGGCTGTTGGCAAGGGACTCCCGAGGCCACTTCTGCTCCTCGGAAGGCAGGAGCCAACTTGGAAGACTGGCAGCAGGGGGACCAGAGCAATGAGTGAGCCTCAGTGCTAGGCCTTGCTGCTCTGGTGCTGCTGCTGCCGCCGGAAGCCATGTACTGGTGCATCCCCTAAGACAGGACAACGGATGTGATGTCTGTTATCATTTCCGTTATAGGGGTCGCACCAGTAGATGTTCCGCTTCAATAGTTCTCTTCAGTGCATAGAATATCCCATTCCACGCCAGTTCCCCTGGAGGAAATGCCAGCGTTAGAGAGCTTCGCGCCTCTCGCCGCGTCAGGCCGCCGGGCAGGGAGCCCCCGGCAGCCGCGCTCCGCGTGGCTGGCAGGGGCTCCCTTGCCGGCAGGGCTGGAATCGGCCGGGCCAATCGGCAGGTGCAAAGTGCCTGCCGATTGGCCCGGCCGATGGTCTGTCCGGAGGAAGCGGTTGCTGGCAGGGGCTCATGGGAATTGTAGTCCATGGACATCTGGAGGGCCGCAGTTTGACTACCCCTGCCCTACGTCCTCAGTAATGAACCCGGGCAACAGGCAGGAATGGGGATGCCAACATACCACAGAGATCTTCCATCCCTAGTGGTCCCTTTCAGCCATCACTCACAGCTCAGAGCCAGCATGGTGTACTGGCTAAGAGCGGCAAACTCTCATCTGGAGAACCAGGTGTGATCACCTTCTCCGCCTCCTCCTCCTCCTGCAGCCAGCTGGGTCACCTTGGGCCAGTCACTGTTCTCTCAGAGCTCTCTCAGCCTCACCTGCCTCACAGGTTGTCTGTTGTGGGGAGAGAAAGGGAAGGCAATTGCAAGCTGCTTTGAGACTCCCTCAGGTAGTAAAAAGTGGAGTATAAACATAACTCTTCTTTTGGGTGGCAGGAGAAAACTGTGATGAAATGGATAGCTGATTGACAAATTCCATCTAAACATCTGGAAGAAGTTCCTGACACTCAGAGCGGTTTCTCAGTGGAACGGGCTTCCTCGGGAGGTGGTGGGTTCTCCATCTTAGGAAATTTTTAAACAGAGGCTGGACAGCCATCTGACAGAGAGGCTGATTCTGTGAAGGCTCAAGGGGGTGGCAGGTTACAGTGGATGAGCGATAGGGTTGTGAGTGTCCCGCATAGTGCAGGGGGTTGGACTAGATGACCCATGAGGTCCCTTCCAACTCTATGATTCTGTGATTCTATGATCCACATGCACTGACATAAATTCCATTACAGCCAGAAGTGACTAGAGCGCAGCACCGTCAGTGCTCTAGCATTAGGTCAAGAGTCTGTGGTTAAGCAACAGAGTTTGGGCAGAATGCAAGAGTGGCGTCAGCGACGTACTGACGGCAATTCCGGTCATTCCAGAAGTGACATTATCAAGTCATCTGTGATGTTGTTACATTCTCAGTGAGCTCCCCCCCCCCCATCATTTGGTCTGAAACAGAACCAAATTTGAGTCCAGTGGCACCTTTTAAGACCAACAAAGTTTTATTCAAGAGATAAGATAAGATTTGTCTGCAAGGTAATCCAAAGAAGTGTGCTGGTGTACAAAAGCTTCCATCTTATACATTTGGTGCCTCTTAATAAATGCGAAACAGCCTCGGGGGGGGGGGGGGATGAACAGTCCGGCACCCTGATTGGCCCTGCCTCTACAGCTCCTGCCCTCCCTGTCCGAGTTGGAATAGGGCCAACTCCCGCCCCTCCTCACCAAGCCCTCACCCCTTGCCTCACAGACGTGCCTGGATGTTAGAGCCAGGCACGTCTGTGACTCCGGGCCCAGGTAAGAGGCCCGGCCGCGGGGGGGGGGGGGGAGGGAGGGAGCACTTCCCAAAGGCCTGTAAATCGAGGCCCGGGGTGTGCTTTCCAGGATCCCGGGAAGCCGTCCGGCCGGGGGGGTGGCAGAGGGATCGCTTCCCAAAGGCCTGGAAAGCACACCCGGGGCCTCGCAGAGGAAAATCCTAAAGACAGTTGCTGTAATCTTCTACTTCTAATCCCAAATTTCTCCAGGAAAGCACTGGCCTATTTTGGAGAGTATCATCCCAGCCAAAAAGGCAAAAAATACATTTGCTTTCCTTAAAAAGTAAATATCACCGCTCTAATACGAGGCCACGTTTTTATGGGTTTGGAGGCTGTGCTGATCTCTTGGTGCGCGGGTTGGTGTATTTAGTCAAAGAGTCTCTTCTCCTCCTCCCTGATCTTTTAGATGACAGAAAACAAGCCGACATTGTGTTTGTGCTGGACAGCTCCATCAACTTCGGAAGGGACAATTTCCAACAAGTTATCGACTTCATAGCGGGCATCGTCGACGCCATTTACGAAGAAAGGGACTCCATCCGAGTCGGCTTGGTCCAGTACAACTCGGACGTGAGCGACGAATTCTTCCTGAAAGACTTCTCCAGTAAAGATCAGATCATCGCCGCGATTGAGAAGGTCGCGTACAAGGGAGGCATCGTCTCCAACGCGGGCGCGGCCATCAAGCACGTCCAAGCAAAGCACTTTGTGAAGGAGGCCGGCAGCCGAGCCGAGCAGAAGGTCCCTCAGATTGCGTTCATCGTCACCGGAGGCCGGCCGGACGACGACGCGTACGCCGCCGCCACGACCCTGGCCCGGACGGGAGCCAAGGTTTTTACGGTCGGGGTGAAGAACATCGACCTGGGGGAGATCGCCCGGCTCTCCAGCGATAGCACCACAGCGTTCAGGTCTGCGACGGCGGTCGGCCTGTCTGACTTGAACGAGGCCGTCTTGGTGACGATGGCGGATGTCATGAAGCAGCAGCTGTGTCAAGTGGTGGGAGAAGTCTCCAGAGGTAATTTCTGTACTTTGGAAGAGCCGTTTCTGGAGTATCTCCTTTGTGAATGTGTGTTCAGGGCTTTCGTTGCTAGACGCAATTATTCTATCGCTTCTTTCTTTAGTATTTTTTCCATTATGTTTGGGTTTTCGCCTGTGTGCTGCACGAAAAAGCTCACAGCCTTGACTCTCCGTTATACAAGAGCATTTGCCTCATTATATTCAAACATTAACAAGGACGGACTCATTGCCACTGCCGAAAGCCAGACTGAAAACGGAAAACAAATGAATCTAGAGACCGTTTTGGCAGAGTCAAAGTCTAAATAAATGACATAAGAGACTTTTTATTTTCTTATACTTAATTAAGCCACTGGATAGATTCTGTCTCTCCTGGGTTTTCGCCTGTGGCTTGTATCCCAGTGCTCTTTTCAGCCAAGTCTGAGGCTTTTCTCAGGCCCAAGTAGCCATCCTCCTACAACAGTGGTTCTCAGTCTACCTGATGGCGTGACCCCCTTGGGTCACCGAGGCCACCACTGTATTGCGGTAGCCGCGGCGGCAGCCTCAGCAACCCAAAGGGGGTCGTAGGGTTACATGCTCCAGTGCAGTGGTCCCCAACCTTTTTATCACCGGGGACCGGTCAACGCTTGACAATTATACTGAGGCCCGGGGGGGGGGGAGGTAGTCTTTTGCTGAGGAACATCCCCACTGCCGCCTGAGCCCCTGCTCCACTTGCTTTCCCACTGGCATCCCTGAATTCCTGCTGCCCTCTGGGGGTGCTACCAGCAGCAGCTGCACAGTGCCATGCTGAGGGGGAGTCCCAGCCATGGCGGCCACTGGAGAGCACCAAAAGTGAGCCTGAAGCAGAGTGGCAGGGCAGCCCCCAAGGAGGACGAGGAGGAGCCGCGGCCCAATACTGACTGATCTACGGACTGGTACCGGTCCCCGGACCGGGGGTTGGGGACCACTGCTCCAGCGCACTGGCAATCATGGTAGCCCAAGTTGGCCATTGCCACGGCACAGAGGGGAGGGGCACTGGTGCCGCCCCTCCCCTCCATAGCGCTGGCTGCCGCAGGCTTCCGGTAGTGGCGAGCAATAAATTGAATAATAATAATATTAAAACCCATTTGTAGTCCCTTTTCTGTTCTGTACCATTTTGTCGCTATTTGTCATTTTTCTCTACTCTGCATATAATGCAATTACGTTTCCCCCCCATCCTAGACTGCAATATGGACATCATACTTGGATTCGATGTCTCGGACGTGGGGCCGCAGCAAAGCATATTCACTTCGCAGAGGGTGCTTGAGTCAAAGGTTGAGGACATCCTGAACAGGATTACTCAGATGCAGAGAATCAGCTGCACTCCCAACCAGACCCCTTCGGTGCGGGTGGCTCTTCTGGCGCAGACTCGCTCCGGAGTGGTGGAGGCCTTTGATTTTTCAGAGTACCAGCCAGAGTTGTTTGAGAAGTTCCAAGCCATGCACAACCGCGGTCCGTTCGTTCTTACTGCCGAGACTCTCAAATCCTATCAGAATAAATTTGCAGCTGCTCCCACTGGAAATGTGAAGGTAGGTCTGCATTCCATTACTATTTTATGGTGTTTGTGTGTGTGTGTGGGTGGGGGGGGGGGAATCAGATTTCGGGGTGGTAGAAAATGGAAAAATACAGGCCCATAAAACTGCTCAATTTGCAGCCACTAAATGCCCTGCAAGGCTTGCTTTCTACAGATTCCAAATATTGCCCTGTGACGACAGTTTAATTTCACAAGAAGGAAACCCGCCCTGGAATGCCTTGACCCTAACCACTTGCACCGTCTGAATTTTGTTCTAAATACAGAAAGCGAATTGATGTTGTTTGAACGAATAGGTATACATTTTTCTTTGCTGTGTTCTAGCAGCTCTAAATATCACCAGTTGCTGTGTGTGTGTGTGGGTGTGTGTGTGAAGTGCTTGTCAAGTCGCCTCTGAGTTAAGGCAACCCTGTGAACCAATGACCTCTGGAGCATCCTGTCCTTAACAGCCTTGTTCATGTCTTGCAGTCTGAAGGCCTTGGCTTCCTTTATTATTCCGTCTCAGGCTGGGTTTTCCTCTTTCCCTGCTGCCTTATACTTGAGCTAGGATAATTGCCTTTCCTGGTGACTCTCGTCTTCTTACCTTAGATATAACAAAAATCACTGCACTTGGAGATCTCAGTGTTAGATCTGTGGGTTCAGAAGTGGATATCAGGACCCCAGCATGTTACAAAAAGAACTGAACGAACTCCCTCCCCCTTCCAAAAAACCCAACTTATATACATGCACGGACAATAGGATCTTCTCGGCAGTGCGGGCTATTGGTCAGTTTCAGTTTAAACTGACTGGATCCAGCCGTTGGGATCTAGCCGCGCATTAGCTAATTGTAGTGCAGATTTACAAATCTTAAACTCAGTCCCCAGCAGGTCTACCGACACTACACTAAATACCCAAGTAAATCTAGTCAGAACTCATGTATAAGAGCACAGGGAATATGCTGCTGAAGAACCACAAGCTGCATTTCTATCCATAGCCTCATTTTTGTGTGTGTGAAGAGGCCCAGCTTGCATTGCCTGACGGGGTGCAGAGCTGGCTCCCGCATTCTGGATTCTTGGATCCACAGGAGACCTTCAGATTCACAAATGCTTATGTTTAGTTCACAATCCCACCTCCACAATTGGCTGCGCCATGCTTTCAACCCTTACTCATTTCTTTACTGGTTACTATCTAGGCCCCCCTGCACGTGACCCCCTGCCAGGTTCCCTAATTCAACCCCATCATTGCCTGATCATATCCAAACAGCCCTGCCTCCTAACCAGATAGATCACTGTACCAATGTTATGGTTTTACCTACATATGGTGGCCCTTCACCTTGGATTTTGTATACAAGATGTTGAGTCCTTTCTGTGCTTTCTGTAACAAAATGCTAACAGATATCATAAATTTGACTTTTCTGCCTCGAAGAAGGCAGGAAGGGATTATTTTAGGGGCTCTAAGGCTTCTGCAGAGCCAGAGACAGCATTTTCCTACCCTTTCACTATCGTCCTAGTGATCTAGTGGTGAAGCACGTTGACAATAACATAGGCCTATTATGGATTGATGTGTATAAGAAAATCTCCATTTGTAAAAAAGTCATTGGGATTTGATCATCATAACCCTGAGCCTCCAGGAAGGGTGGTATATAAATATGATGGATGGATGGATGGATGGATGGATGGATGGATGGATGGATGGATGGATGGATGGATGGATGGATGGATGGATGGATGGATGGATGGATGGATAGATAGATAGATAGATAGATAGATAGATAGATAGATAGATAGATAGATAGATAGATAGATAGATAGATAGATAGATAGATAGATAGATAGATAGATAGATAGAGATGGATGGATGGATGGATGGATGGATGGATGGATGGATGGATGGATGGATGGATGTCATCCACTATTGGAGATTATGAAATTGTGTAACTACAGATTACAAATTATAAAGAAAAGAGAATTGATAGGTGGTTAAGTGGTTGTCCGTATGGAATCCCAATGCAGATTGTCAAGCGGGAGGACTCTCTACACTCAGGAATACCATTGCAGTACTCTGTTGAAATTGGGCCCACCTGGTCTTTTTGGTTTCCTCCTTCAACACGATTGGTTTGGTGGTCATGGAACGTGGTGTGGTCTCTATTCTCGTGCTCCTTCCTGAAGCACCCTGGAGAGGTTGCTGGTCTGATGCTCCCTTCGTGGGTATTTTCCAGCACAGGAAGAAGGCCTCAGTGCCCCTCTGACATAGGACAGACCCATAATGGCCCCCGAGTCCTAGAATGGGGGTGTCCTGGGGCCAATCGCTTCTCAATAACCAACAAGGATTTCACTTCAACTTTCCCTATAATTTCATGTAACTTACAACCAGTGACTGAATTAAAGGTTTTCCCCCTAAGGTTGTGATACACTTGACGGACGGCATCGATGGCTCCAAGGCACAGTTACAGGCAGCGACGGCTGATCTGAAGAGAGAAGGTACTCCGAGGCTGTGTGTTCAGGCTGACGTGTTTCAGTCATTGTGATTTGGGTTTCTGGGAACCTAATAAGTTGCCATGCATGCGTACCCGTAGAGATGAGAAGATCTGGGTAAATAAAAAATAAACTGTATGGGTCACATGAAAAGGGAGCTTTGGACCTTTGGGTGGGAGAATCGACCTTCACCCCTGGACATTCATGTGAAACCATAACTAGCTGGCATAGAGAAGTTGACGTAAAGCTACGTTGACTGGTCAACTAAAGCTGAGTCCAGTAGCACCTTTAAGACCAAGAAAGATTTATTCAAGACGTGAGTCAACTAAAGGTTGCAGTTCTGAGTTTTTCTCCCCAGCCTTCAGTCTACCAGTTCTTCTGGGGTGTGGGGGGATGTCTGAAATATACAGAACACACATTCAGAGAATGGTATATATTTTTCACAAATAGATGTCATTTTCGCCTGTGCTGTGTGGTTAGGCAAATAAGTTTTCATAATTCAAAATAAATTCCGTCCAAACACTATAATTCACAAGAAATTCCGTCTAAACACCATAATTCACAAGAAATTCCGTCTAAACATCCGGAAGAAGTTCCTGACAGTCAGAGTGGTTTCTCAGTGGAACAGGCTTCCTCGGGAGGTGGTGGGTTCTCCATCCTTGGAAATTTTTAAACAGAGGCTGGATAGACATCTGACAGAGAGGCTGATTCTGTGAAGGTTCAAGGGGGTGGCAAGTTAGCGTGGATGAACACTAGGGATGTGAGTATCCTGCATAGTGCAGGGGGTTGGACTAGATCATCAGAAGGTCCCTTCCAACTCTATGGTTCTATATACAAGGCCATGGGCTTCTCCTCATGATGCCTGTTCTCCCACAACTTGGATCTGGTATGGAATTTCCACTAGCTCTGGATGTGTGTAACACCAAATGGTTGGCAGATTCAATTCCCTTGACAAAACAGGAATATTTGGGGTTTAATTTGTTTCCTCTCCTTTGTTGTTGGTGTTTGTTATTTCATGTGGCAAGGGATCAAGTCAGCCTCAGGTAATCTCCTAAGAGCTAGTCATTTTCCATCTGAGAAAGTTTCAAGGATGCATTCTGCCCTATATTGTGGGACAGAATGTTTTGGCAAGATTGGGCCTTACGGCTGTTCTAAAAATTTGATTTATGATTTGGGAAGAAAGACAAATTGGTATGAGGAGAAGGCTTTAGTGACTCAGTGGGAGAGAGAGAGATTTCTAAACATGGTTTGCCATAGCTATCTGGTCTTCCCCCTATAAATTCACCATTAAGTCACTAAGTTTGAAGCTGAGAGAGAGATAAAACACAATTATCATTTCATGTTCTCTTTGCTCCAGAATTGTTAAACAATTCTCACTCAATTATAGCCTATTTTTCATTTGTTTTTGTTTTTTGCCAATCCATAGCAATATATTTGTCTTCCGTTTCTGAAACTGATGTTTTGGTGCTCTTTTTGTACCTTCCTAAAGGCCAAACTTGGGAGCCAATATGGTATAGTGGTTAGGAGTGGCAGCCGCTAATTTGGAGAACCTACAGCCAGTGGGTGATCTTGGGCCAGTCACAGTTCTTTCAGAGCATTCTCTGCCTCACCTACCTCACAGGGTGCCTGTTGTGGAGAGTAGAAGGGAAGGAGATTGTAAACCATGTTGAGTCTGCCTAAGATAAAACTCAAAGAAAAGGTGTAAAGATCCAAAGAGACAGTGTCAAAATGTCTTCCTAGATCTAAATTATTCCAATGAGTCAAATTTTCAAGGCTTTCCTCAAACCCCTGAGATTTGGAGCTGGTATCCAGTTTATAATTTGACAAATGGTATTTTATAAGACAAGCTAGAGGGACTAGGGATAGATAACTAGACAAACCTACCTCTAATTTTTCAGTTGATAGTGATGGCATAGGTGGGACATGGATATAAAACAGGATGGGTAGCCATCTCATTTGGGTCTTCTTGAGAGCCAGCATGGTGTAGCGGTTAAGAGCAGTGTCCTCTAATCTGGAGAACTCGGCTTGATTCCCCACTCCTCCACATGCAGTTCTCTTACAGCTGTTATTGCAAGGCAGTTCTCTTAGAGCTCTCTCAGCCTCACCTACCTCACAAGGTGTCTGTTGTGGGGAGAGGAAGGGAAGGGTGTATGTAAACTGCATTAGAATTCCTTCTAGCAGTAACAAGCGGGGTATTAAAAAAAATAGCACTCTCTCTTCTGGCTAGAGAGTATTCATTTTCACATCCCTCTTGCTACACTGGGATGCCTGTAAGGTCCATTTTACCAGTTCAATACAAATGCATTGTATTCCCACACGATCTTGCTCCAAAGCTTCAGATCCACTTTCTTCTGGATGGATTCTTGCTGGACTGCAGAATAAGCAGTGACTCAAGACCAACAGCTATTCTTTTTCTTCCCATTTTCCAGGGGTCAAGGCTTTCATTCTTGTTGGGCTGGAACGAGTACTGGGCTTTGAGGATGTGATGCAGCTGGAGTTTGGGCGCGGTTTCACTTATAGCCGCCCTCTCCGGGTTAATCTGCAGGACCTGGATTTTGAGCTGGCGGAGCAACTGGTACGTCTGTTAGAACCTGAAGTTTATGCGGCTTCTCTCGTCAGGCCCAGCAAGCACAGGATCAGCACTAAGCTTCCTGGGGGCTACAGGAGGGGTCTGCAGGTTTTTATATTTGGAGAGCCAAGCTGTGCCAAGATTCAGAGCAAGATTTATCATACTAGCAAGAAAGCCCATTGCAACTAGGAATGAAATGGGCGCTAGGACCCAGAGGACACTTGCAGGCGGAATGAGGCCTCATTGGAAGTTTGGGGCATCTCTCTCTGTTTCTGTCTTTCTCTCCATTGCAGCAGGAGCCATAGTGGTAATCAGGGGTTGTTTCTATCAGGGAAGCAGGGCCTATTAGCGGTTTGGCAGGGTTCTCTCTCTCCATTGTGCTGGGTCCTGTTGGAGGGAGGCTGGGAGCTGGAGGGGCAAGGCCAATCAGGGTGCAGGCAGCTTTGCTGGCTGCACCCTGATTGGACCTGTTCCAACTCGGACAGCCGGACAAGTTCCACCCCCCAGGTTGTTTCACAAATATATAGAGGAACCATGGAGAAGATTTTGTTTGTTTGTTTGTTAAATTTATATCCCACCGCCCACAGCAAGCTGTCTCATGGTGGGTCACATCATAAAAACCCCACATAAAAGCATAAAAAACAAAATATCCCAATTAAAAAAACCTTATATTGCAACAAATATGGCGGAGTTACACACAGCAAGCATACAGTCATATAAGATACATGGCCAAGTAGGTGCAACAGGTATGCAGACAAATTGGGCAATCCCCCTAAATACTAGTATCTACGTTTTCAGGACGTTCAATCGCAGGTGGGGAGAATTCAGAGGGCTTTGTTACATCTCCCTGGAAAGCACGAAACTCACATTCCTGGGGCAGATGGAAAATAGTTTGACTTTTTCCTGAAACGTGCAGATTTCTAGTGTGGCGACTACAAGATTACCACTTTGATTTCTTCTTTTCTTTGATATGAACATTATGAAAAATAAATAAAAACAATAATTGAACAGGCCTAGCCTGAGTGGTTAGATTTAGCTCTGATCATGGTTCAAAGTCCTGCAGATTAACTTTGATTAGTTGCCTGTGTGGTTTGTTCTTCCTTGGCGGTGGAGATTTTGCCTGCTTTCTGGTTTTAATGGCCAGCTTTTACTTCTTTCCGAACAGGACAATGTTGCAGAAAGATCATGCTGTGGAGTGCCATGCAAATGTTCCGGACACCGTGGGGACAGGGGATTGCCGGGCACAGCTGGACCAAAGGTGAGGTATTTTAGTCTCGTCTTTGGAAGTCCAACATACAGTTTTGAGCCTTTGGCAGGAATCCTAAGAACTGCCCAAGTAGGTCTGTATGCCCAGAAGAATTTCTAGCAGATCACACTCTCACATCCTCACATCGTGAAGCAGTCCAGGGGAATGCTGGCAGGGGCTCATGGGAATTGTAGTCCATGGACATCTGGAGGGCCGCAGTTTGACTACCCCTGAGTTAGACAGTACTGTAATATAACAAGAACAAATGCACATCCCCTTCTCTCCTGACACGGGAAGTAATTTGTCACCATTTGTGTTTGTGATATCTTCAGATTACATAGATATGCTGAGCAGTCTCTCTCATCTTAGTTGTTATCTGGTTTCCAGGTTTGAAATTAATAAAAGTACTAGGGGCCAAGCCCTTTGCATTCAGGAATACAACAGGCACTAGATGGGGGGGGGTGTGGAGTGGAAGAACTCTGCAGACCCCCTCCCCCTCCCCCAGGACCTGGAAAGGCTGCAGGCAGCTGTTAGGGAATTCACCGGCAGGGGCAGCTCTCACGTAGCAGCGATCTGCAGCCTCCGAGCCTCAGAGGGAAGTGAAAGGAGGAGGGGGGGGTCAGGGGTGGGTGACGGAAGGTGATTGGTTGGCTGCTGGACAGTCAGGCAAGCCGGTTGGAGAAGGAGGCACTCTGGGCTGGGACAGTGCTGAGTGGCACTTAAGACATGAGACACACTCCTCCAAAGCTTTACATATTATGTGGAACAGATTAGCAAGACGACAGTGCAGTTCATCCAAAAGTCATTGATGCCCCTTTGCTATCCCCTTATCACTCTGAAGAAAGCGTTTCGAGTTCCTTGGAACTCTTTATCACGTTGCATGTTCAAGAAATCTGAAGAAGGGTGCTCTTCACACAAAAGCTCAGCGTGGTGTAGTGGTTAAGAGCGGAGGACTCGAATCTGGAGAAATGGGCTTGATTCCCCTCTCCTCCTCCACGTGCATCCCACTGGATGACCTTGGACCAGTCACAGTTCTCTTAGAGCAATCTTTCTGTTGCAGGGGGGTGAAGGGTTTTTGTAAGCCACTTTGGGACTCCCTCGAGTAGTGAAAAGCAGAGTATATAAAAGATACGAGCTCTTCTTCTTCTTCATATTGGAATAAATCTTTTTTTGTCTTTAAGGAGCATTGGGCTTCTAATTTGTTATGTTCTGGGAAAAGATCAGAAGTGACAGGGAATAAATAGAGAAGAGATGATGGAGCAGCCCCTAGTCTGGAGTCTGAAGAGCCTAATGGTGTCACTCTAAACAGAATCCACTGAACTCAGTCTGGAACAGTGGATGAATTACAGGGCCTCTTTTGCACGATGGAAAAGCTGATGAAAACTCACTAAAAACAGTGGTTTTTCTGATCTCTGCACAGGAGAGCGAATTTACTCTGCAAAACTGATTTTGCTCTACATGGTCAACCATGTATTTTTACTTGCAGCGTATCTTCATCATTGTTTCTGAAAGAGGCTAAACGCTGATTTACTTCTCTCCTGCCAGTCTTGGGTGCTCTATTAGTCATGCAGGGAAGCTCCTTGATTATGCAGATTAGTGACTGCATCAGAGAACAAAGCATGTGACTGAGTTTCTAATAGAGTCTAGCAAGTGAAGTTGGCAAATCTACAGGGGGCAGGGCTATGAATTGTTCCATGCAGAAAGCATTGCAGCGTAGTTTTTCAACAGAGTATATTCAATGCAGAACAACAACAATTTTGGTATAATAAAGCGGTCTAAACGGCTTGTTTTTTAAACTGGTTTATTTGGCTATGTGCAGAATACCTCCAGGCTTATTCTGCACCTGAAGGATAATGCATTTAATGCATTTTGGGAGTAGGTTTTAGAAGTAGGAAAATCCAGCTGCAAAATCTCATGGAAACTGCATTAACCCATGTGTACGGAATGAGCCCAGGTTTCCTGTAAGCAGAAAGAAGGTGAAAGGTGAAACTGGAGAGGAATTTTTGATCACGCACTAGGACAAGGTCTGTAGAAGCCAATTGGGATAGCATCACATAACAGCTGGAGCTATAAAAGTCAGTGATTTGATTTCTTATTATGGTCAGATGCCTGAAGCAATCATCATAGCTGTAGGTCAGAAAGAGGCAATGATCAAAACACGCAGGCATTGAAATGAAAGACGCACTTGAAGATCATCTTACTCCAGTTGGAGAACCCCCCTTCTTTGATCGTCCTTTGGCCTCTCCACAAATAGACAAAGATTTTAGGGACCCCCGTGAACGCCTAGAAAACCCTTCAAAGCAATAGTTCCGGGAGTATGTTTTTATTAAGATCAACCATGATATCTTTCTTGGTGTCCTTAAGCCCAAAGAGCCAAAAGCTACATAAATCAAGATTAACTGAGGTCGTGGTCAGATGGCTGGTTTAGCACAATTAGCCTGTTATTTATAAAGGTCACTTTCTTTTCCTTCCAATCATTAAGTAGCCATCTGCTTTACAAACATCCAGAAATGTTTTGAATGGAGATTAAAGAAGGGGATACAGGATATTAAATCTTGTTCTTTGTGTCTAAATACAAACCATGTGTGTGTTTCTAAAGGGAGCCACAGGAGAAGATGGCTACAGAGGCTATCCAGGAGATGAAGGTGGACCGGTGAGTACGGCTTTTTGGAGGGCGGGCTTATTTCTTTATGCTCCGAGACCGATGGTAGGTAGAAGGAAATTCTCCTTTTTTTTTTGGAAAACAGTCAGTGTCGAACCCAAGGCACAACTGAGCCACAGAATACTTGCCAGGCATGGAATTGAGGGAATTCTCTCATATTTTGTATAAATGCTACGTCTGTTAGAACCTGAAACGCTACAAAATGCTGCTGAGTAGTAAAACTCCTGCCAGCGGTTTCTATTCTGGCGAGCCGGGTTTGATTCCCCGCTCCTCCGCATGCAGCCATCTGGGTGACCTTGGGCTCATCACAGCCCTGATAGTGCTGTTCTCACAGAGCAGTAACATCAGGGCTCTCTCAGGCCACCTACCTCACAGGGTGTCTGCTGTGAGGCGAGGAAGGGAAGACGATGGTGACCCTTCAGGCAGTGAGAAGTGGGGTATAAAAACCCACTCTTCCTCTTCTTTACTTTAGGCAGTGAAAAGTTTACATCATTGAAACTTTAGCATTAATTATGAGACGGATATTATGCTACAGGGTTGCATCAATACCCACTTTGTCTAACTCACAGAAATGATGTAAGCCTGCCTCTTACCATTCTTACCATTTCTGTCCAGCCCCATTCCGTATTGGTGCGTATCCTTCCTCTCTTTCACCCATCTGGTTTCCCACCCACCTCGCAGGGCATCTGTTGCAGGGAGAGGAGGGGAAAGATGTTTGTAAGCTGCTTTGGGAAGTGGAAAGCAGGGTATAAGTACACAGCCCTTCTTCCTCTTCATTGCCAGCATTCTAAAGTCTCTTTCTGTGCCGGATGAGGCATCCAAGTTAACTGTGGGCCCTTCTTCTTTCTTGAAACAGGGAGAGCGTGGACCACTGGGGATCAACGGAACGCAGGGCTTTCAAGGCTGTCCCGGTGAAAGAGGAGCAAAGGTATTTTCCAAAGCCTGAATTTACTTATTGGCGCGTACAGAACAAGGCGCTAGTCCACTTTACCCAGCATCAGGATCAAGCCAGAGTGGTTTTCAAGAAACCGGTGGACCATGATGTCTATCATGAGAGTACTTCGGCTTCCCACTTACAAGTTCTCCCACCAAATGCACTCATAGCTACCCACGCTGGCTGACGGCCCTGGTGATGCTGGGTGGTGGGGATGGGGGTGCAGCTAGGATTTCCTGGCTGGCAGGAAGGCCGTGCTGCTTCATGGACCATCCACATGCCCTTCTCCAGCAGAACGGGCTGAGGACTTTTCTGTAAGGCTGGTTCTCATCCAAGCCACTCGTGTGGCTGCTCAGGGCAGCACAGTGAGGGGGGTGCCGGGGATCTGCAGGGATTTGGTGGTACAGAAGCTGTCCCCTCCAGGTGGGAGTGTGGACTCAGGAGGGGAAGGGTGTTCTTTGCTTGGGGAAAGATCTTGGAACAGCTTTGGATCAACTGTATCCTTGGAAGAGGGAGGGGCAGCATTCTGCACTGTCAGCTTTTGTGCAACTCTGGTACCAACCAGCCCAGTTCAGATCACTCAAGTTCACTCTCCTCTTTATTGCTGACATGGATTAAAATCTGGCCTTTGCCCTTCAGCCTGCACTGCAAGGGGATCAAGTTCTGCTCAGTCCTGCAGAGTCCATTGCAGGAAATTTGTCTCCATTGTTCTCCTCCCAGCCCACTCTCCTAGCATGCCTTGAGCTCCTGTTCTCCTCTGCTCGATTCTCTCCGAGATGAGCTCTGCAGTTGGAGTGCAGCCTCTTAAAATATTGATAAAGACAGGAATCCTCTCTGCCTGCAGAGTCAGCACTCCAGGGTTTCTGCCTGTTTTGTCTGGGTACTTTGATTTCGGGCCAAGTCTCCTTGGAATCGGTGGGAAAATGAAGGGAGCTCCAATAATCTTGCTTCTCAGCCTCTCGGTGGTTCAAGGATGGTGACCATTCGATATCTATCGGACCGGCTGCTTCCTTGGATCTGCAGCTGTGAGTTTCTCAGGAATTAAGATCTCAGATCTTGAAATGTCTATATTCTGTTCACATAAATATATCAGCTGCCAGGCAATCATTATTTTTAAGGACTCTGTGGTTTCAGCCCTCAATGATCTGCCAGAATTTCAAGAAGAGCTTTGGAGGGTAAGAGGAATCTTCCTAAAAGGCTGCTCTCCTTGGTAAACGTGAATTCTTGCTGAGCAAGTCACAAGAATCTGTTAGGGAACCCAGGTAATCATGGTAGAAGGCCCCACAGAAAGATGCAATTTTTAATTTAAGGGATATTTTTGTGCAGTGCGGAAAAACAGATCCAGGCTCAACTGGATCGATCAGGTTGCACGAATGAACTCCTTTCTGTCTCCTCTCTCTAGGGCAATCGCGGATTCCCAGGGGAAAAGGTATGTAAGAGTTTTATTTATTTTTTGCGTTTATTTATTTTACAATTTATATACCGCCACTCATGTCTCGTGGAGGTTCACACAGTCGGATAAGATACAGTAAAATCCTCATAAAACCCCAACAACTTAAACAACAGCGACGACAAACAACAGACGGCGGCACTTAAAAAATAATCAGCCTCAGAGACTTCCAGTCCTGCTGTGCAGCCAGTGGGCCCCGCTGATGGTCATTAGGCGGGACGACCCAGGGGTGTAGCTGTTAATATAAATTAAGCTAAATTAAATTAGGGGGAATCCACTGTTCATAACTGCGGTCACCTCCCTAGCCTCAACCAAATGCCTGGTGGAAGAGCTCTGTTTTACAGACCCTGCAGAACAGAGAGTTCCATCAGGGCCCTCAGCTCTTCCGGGAGCTCATTCCGCCAGGCTGGGGCCAAAGCTGAAAAGGCCCTGGCCCTGGTTGAGGCCAGGCGGACATCCCGGGGGCCTGGGACAACCAGCAAATTCATACCCACCGAGCAAAGAGCCCTGCGGGGGGCATAAGCAGATAAGTGGTCCCTCAGATAGGTTTGTCACAGTTTTAGGCCCTCACTCCTGGCCTGCTGGCTTGTGGCGGCTAACAACAATAAAACCATAAAAACGATACAAGCATCAAACACCGCAACCCCATCCGCATTCATCACAGCTGAATCCTCCCCATCAGTCTCTCCCAATCTACAACTGGCCTCCAAGATTGATGGTGAGGAGCAAGGTCTTTCATCAGCCTGGCCTCAGCCAAACGCCTGGCGGAAGAGCTCCATCTTACAGGCCCTGTGGAACTGTAGCAGCTCTTTTAGGTCTTCTGGGAGCTCATTCCACCAGAAAGGGGCTTGTGGGCCCAGGATCACCAGCTTTGTTCGAATCTACAGAGCCGAGAGCCCTGCAGGGGGCATAGGGAGAGAGAAAATCTCTCTTTGGTAGGATTACTACCTATATGCCTGTTGTGTATTGTTTCCATTGTCACTTTCACGTGTTTTTAAAAAGTTCTCCGCCAAATTTTTCATACCTTAACTTGGAATAAAAGCATCAGTGATACCAGAGGGCACTTAGATCGTCCCTGACCCCAAGGAAGTAAAACTGGCCCCAGCCTGGTAGAATGCAGGATCAGGACCCTCCAGGACTTTAAACAATTCCAGGAGAGATGCAGTTTGGCGCCCTTTGCCAGCAAATGTCCAGAAATTTGGGGCAGTGCCTGGAGACAATAGAGGTTCAGGAGGATGTGGTTTTACTTCTGGGTGATGCTCAAGGATTTTCCTCTAATGTGGATACCATAGAGACTGGGGAAATTCCTAGAGCGTCACCATTGGTGCAATTTCCTTCCTGTTTTCCCACCTCAGATTATCTAGGACAGGGGATTGCCTGCTGCCAGGCTAATGACTGGAGAACTCTTGGAAAGGAGCAGTCCCCCTCCAAGAGTCCTCCAATGACGTTCATCAGTTACCTGCCCCCTTTCAAATTGCACCTGAGAAGATTAGTCATCTTTCATAGGGCGAACCGTGATAACTTGTCCCTTTGCATCCGCAGGGTGAATTGGGAGAGATTGGCCTCGACGGAATCGATGGGGAAGAAGTAAGTCTCCTGAGTGACGTCTTGCTTTTAAAAAGAGCCTTTCTCATTCAGCCATTTGTTTTACGCCAGAAATATCAATTCGTTCCTTCAAAATAATCTTATTTCCTTCAACAGGGAGACAGAGGCCATCCGGGTTCTCCTGGGGAGAGGGGAAACGCTGGCAGGAGAGTAAGTAAGCTACATAACTCTATTGTTTCCTGTTCACAGTGACACAGATTTGGAAAATAGACTGGTGCCAGCATCCGGACGACCCAGACAGCATGCTCACAATTCCCAGAGAGCATCAGTGTGTTCTGCATGTGTCAGCTGTGTTATGTCCGTAGCCCTGCCGAGGACCAAGCTTGAGGTCCAAGGCAGGATCCTGGCCGGCACAAAACTGACCAGTATGCGGCTAGATCCCACCTGCCGGATCCAGTCAGTTTAAAGTGAAACAAGCTGCATCTCACACACATTCACAGACACAATTATTTACTGCTACCTTTCGGCCTTGATGGGTGCTGCAGATCAGGGGTAGTCAACCTGTGGTCCTCCAGATGTCCATGGACTACAATTCCCATGAGCCCCTGCCAGCAAAAGCTGGCAGGGGCTCATGGGAACTGTAGTCCATGGACATCTGGAGGACCACAGGTTGACTACCCCTGCTGTAGATTAGCGGTTGAAGCCTGATGCCCTGAAAAAGCATTCCAGGACAACCATGTCTGAACACCGTTCGCTAAATCTGCGGGAGAGAGCCCCCGCGGACCGTCTTGTGTTCCCTACAGAACAGTGCAGAACATTCACGAAAGCGACTCTCTCTCTGCCTCACACACGGGGAGTGTGTTCTCTGTTTCTGCTTCCCCTTCCAAACATGCACCGTGCCATGCACTCAGGTGCTGTGTCTTTCTCCTCCCCCCTCCCTCCATGGAGGAACAAGCAAGCGCATGCTCATCCAGGCATTGTCATGTGCCGGCCCCTGCCCACAGACATGCTTCCTCTGTCCTTCGTTGACACTCTTACACATCGCTGCTTCCTCCAGTCGTAGGCTACAGAGATGCTGGCGAGAAGGGTCGAAGGCTCAGGGAAACAAGCACCAGAGCAGGACCGTCCCCCCTGCCACCACTTGCACCCTCTGACCGAATAGCCTCCCACCATGCAGAGTGGTGGCTGGTAGGCAGGTAGGTAGGTCAACCAGTGGACCCCCATCACTACCACTTGGGACTCAACTGGTGAAGCCTTTGTCCCTTTGATGACTTGCAGGCTCTGGACACTCCCCTCCACACAGAGGCCATGTGAGTGCCTAAATTCTCGCCAGGCAACTGGGCAGAACAGGCGAAACAACCTGGGTGGGGTTGTTGTAAATGGTTCTGTTAGCCCTCTTTAAGTATTTGAAAGGTTGTCACTTGGAGGAGGGCAGGATGCTGTTCCCATTGGCTGCAGAGGAAAAGACACGCAGTAATGGGTTTAAACTTCAAGTACAACGATATAGGCTAGATATCAGGAAAAGGTTTTTCACAGTCAGAGTAGTTCAGCAGTGGAATAGGCTTCCTAAGGAGGTGGTGAGCTCCCCCTCACTGGCAGTCTTCAAGCAAAGGTTGGATGCACACTTTTCTTGGATGCTTTAGGACAGTGGGGACCACTCAACGCCTTTTACTTAGGCCCGGTGGGGGGGTAGTTTACTCCTCTACTCTCAACCACTGCCCTAACGCTCTCTGATCGCTATGGTAATGTTTAAACATCCCTTCAAAATAAGATACAGACACGCCACAACAATGAAGTGTGTTGTAAAGGGCTGGGGGGGGATGAAGTAAAGGGCCGGGGGGGGGGGGAGAAGGCGTCCTTCGGGGCCCACCTCCAATTAGTCGAAGGACCACATGTGGCCCGCGGCCCACAGGTTGGGGATTGCTACTTTAGGATGCTTTGGGCTGATCCTGCGTTGAGCAGGGGGTTGGACTAGATGGCCTGTATGGCCCCTTCCAACTCTATGATTCTATGATTCTGTTGGCTGCTGTATCTACTGTCTACTTGGCATGGGAACCATTTTGAGTTTGCCTGAACGCTTAAGGCTCCAGATGAGTAGCACTGCATGGGCTAAGGAATGCTACCGTCGAGTGTCCATCGTTTGACATGACATGTCTGCCGTTACAGGGCGACAAGGGAGGCAAAGGAGATCAAGGAGAACGAGGAGACCGTGGACTGCGAGGAAACTCGGTAAGTACGAGAAATCAACACTTCCGCCTTCCGACTGTGGCCTTCAGGAGGGCTATTAAACAGAAAACTCTCGATACCTGATCTTGTACTCCTTGAGAGCCAGCTGGGTGTAGTGGTTAAGAGAGGCAGACTCTAATCTGGAGAACCGGGTTTGATTCCCCACTATGTGCAGCCAGCTGGGTGACTGAGCCAGTCGCGGTTCTCTTAGAGCTGTTCTCGCAGAGCAGTTCTCTCAGGGCTCTCTCGTCCCCGTCCCCCCCCCAGCTCCCAAGACATCTGTTGCGGGGAGAGGAAGGGAATGGTGTTGGCAAGCAGTTTTGGGACTCCTTCAGATCGTGAAAAGCAGGGTATTAAAAAAATGGTTCTTCTTCTTCTCTATGGAAGCTGACACACGTTACAAACGTATCAAATAATCAATCCTAAATTAAATTTGGTCAATCTGGATTAAATGGTTGGTGTGAACAGGATCAGGCTATTTTGAAGGCAGCTGAATGCTGGAGTCCTGAGTGTCTAGTCCTCAGTGTCTTGTAGTCTGAATCAACGATAGAAATCTCACGTTGGCTATGAAAAACTACAGCTCTGTTCTGGGAGCAAACATGATTTGCTCACGGAATAAGCCAAAACAGAAATTCATAGTATGCATTGGGAATACATGGCGACTGTTCCCCTAAGGTTTCTTTCCTTGAAACAAATGCTTTAGATTTATAGACACAAGTCGACAGGAAGTTTTCTTGTTTTGGAAAAAAGAAGATAAAAATGCAGTCTATTTCCACCGAAACATTGGGAGGGTCGGCTACGAAGCAGAACTGAATAATACTCAAAAGCATGCCTTTGCCATCTGTATCATGTGAAACAGTGAGTTTCCAGGACTGGAACAAGCATTTCCTCATCTGAAATATTTCAGACGACTGAATGATTGGAATCCTAATTACTGGCTGATGTATTTACCTCTGTGGATGTACAACGGAAATTCTCAGCCTGCAAACGGGATCAGCGTTTTTGAAATGTGTGTCCTGTGATACTGGTTTGTCATGCCTGCATTTCAACCCCCCGCCCCTCCGCACACACATTGACAAACCATTGGGAATCCATTGTTTTTATTCCCCCTTTCCTATTGATCTTTAAAGCGGTTCTGTGGTTCTTCCTGTGAGACTTACAAAGGAAGCCCCGTCAGTCCTCACAAGAGAGCCACTGTCCCTCCTACCCCATTTAGGACTTTGCCGTTCTGTGTTTCTGTCTCCTCTCCCCGCAGTGCAGGTGGCCAGACTCTGGAGAGACTCCAGTCTTCTGCAGACATTCTAAATAGAGATGAGGCTCAGAGAAGGTCACCTCCAATTTGCTGAGCCCTTCTAACCCCTGTGCTTTCTGGGATTCCATCTGGACCGGCAATGGTGCACATCCACAATAAAATTCCAGTGTGCACAATTTGTGCCTCCCATTTTTGCAGGGTGCAAATTGCATGCTTGTTGTGTGTTTGTGGACCTCTGGACAGATGGGACCTCTGAAAACAGGGGTCTGGTGCAGTGAGGGAGCAGGGCCATTTCTCCTCACAGTGTTCATCCGTGTTTGTATTGTGGGAGGCACACCTCCCATTTTTCTCGGAATTTAAAGTTCTCCGGGGTCCTTCTTTTTGTAGACTTACGGTACTTGAGTTGGAACCAACCAGCTTTTTCACAGGTGGATAAGGAAGGAAGATAGGCTGTATTGGGGGTTGTTCTTATTATTTATTTCATTTGTATGCCACCCAACCCTGCAACTCCGGGTGCCTTACAACATATAAACAATATAAATAATCTAAACAAAACCCAGCTAAACTCATTAAAATAAACAGTGCCTGATCTACCTAAAACATCATATATAACTAAAAGGTGGGGAACTGCAAAGTGGGTGTAAATAGGGGAGTTTGGGCAGGGAGGCTGGCCTGTGAGTTTTCTAGGCTGCGTGGGTACGATCTGGTAGCTTTAGCCCCTGACGTTTTGCCGGTCACGGTGACTGGCATCTTCAGAGGTTAGGACATGGCGAGATGGGGATTTCTCCGTGCTACAGCGTGGAGTGTATGTGTTGTGTATGCGGACATTCTGCTCAGAACAGCAACATGCAACTGAAGGATCCAAACCGCACTGAACACTAAAGCATCATGCCTCCTGAACTCCATTTGATTTTCATTGCTGTTGCTTCCAGGGTGCACCAGGAGCAGACGGCACTCAAAGAGGACCCAGAGGCCCGAAGGGTGAACTTGGACCAATGGTAAAGTATATATTATCGGATTTACAGTACAATAGGGCAAGGAAAGCAAAAACGATGGATTGGGGGGCGGGGGAACCTCAGCTCATGCCCAGAAGATGCTTCTTAAGGCCCTGCGTCTGCTTTCTGTTCTTTTTGCCTTCTTAGTAATAAGTCACTGATGTGCTTGTTTCTCCCAGGGAGAACCTGGAGCCGATGGACCAGAAGGTGCCCCAGGAGGGCCTGGAAGAAATGTAAGTATTGTTCATTGCAATCCCTGATTACAGCTGGCGCCCCAAGTGAACGACAAAAGAGGAGAAATAAACTCAAGCCAGAATCTTCAGTTTTGTGTCAAAAGGGTCAAGCTCCAACAAATTAAAAAAAAAATAAAAATAAAGTATCCATTATATAGTATGCACGTGCCAATTTTAAAAAGGTTGGGGTCTGAATGTCAGATTTTACAATCGATAAACATTCTTGGTGGTGTACGAATATGTCAGATGAGCCACCTAAAACCAGATGTGTTTTGGGTTTGACAGCCTCCCTCCGGGGCAACAAACACATTAGATCAGGGGTAGTCAAACTGCGGCCCTCCAGATGTCCATGGACTACAATTCCCAGGAGCCCCTGCCAGCAAATGCTGGCAGAGGCTCCTGGGAATTGTAGTCCATGACATCTGGAGGGCCGCAGTTTGACTACCCCTGCATTAGATACACACAACACATTCAGAGAGGGTTAATATCTATTTAACAACCAGGTGCTGTTCTCTTTAATTCATGGGGGGTGGTGGGGAAACCAAAACATTAAAGTTGAAATTGACAATAATATACTAAAATCAGTGATTAATTATTTCTCTAATATTTTTTTAAATTTTTTTATTTGACTATTTTGACACAAATTTACAGCTGGTACCCCACCCAAGGGGGCAACTAGAATGGCAACTGGGAGAGAGCCCTCCCACCCTGTGAAATAAAAGGGTTTTTATCTTATTTATTTTTTTTAAATGCTTCCCTTCCTTATTTGGGCAGGTTGACCCCCCCCCCCCCCGTGGCCAATGATGGGAGAGAGTGGGAAGGGAAGGGGTCCCAGCCATGTAAACCCTTGCTGCCTGAGGTCCCCCTCACTTCCAGGGGGAATTCCTCCCTCCTCTTACTTCCACGGCAGGGAATGAAAGGATACCTTCACGGTCCCATGTTTGAAAAAGGCTGGTCTGTTCTCACATATACCTCCTGCTCCCAGAAGCGATAGATGGCCTGCCTTTAATTTCCTTGCTTTGATTTGTCTTGCAGAAATAGCCACAAAACCAAACCTAGGTTTGAGTCCAAATCTAATCAAACCTAAGTTTGATTCAAGATATAACTTTTTTTGTGTGCAAGCACACGTCTTCAGGGATCATTCTGTGTGTTTGCACACGAGAGCGTCTGCCCAGAATAAAAGTTTGTTGGTCTTAAAGGTGCTGCGGTACTCAAAACTTTCTTCTTCTGCTTCAGACCAACACAGAGACCCACCTGCATCTAAAGACAAATCTAGCGTATTTCAGTTCAGCCCTCAAGTATTCCCATGGAAAAAGGTGTCTCTGGTGGGGACTTCCCTTAGGGAGCACACAGGAACTGTAAAGTCAAATACCAAGATACCAAATCCACATTATGCAGCAGAGGCTGCTAGAGAGGGCAGTGTGGGGACATAGTGGATGGGAGCTGATGGCCTTGTTTCTCCCAGCAGAACTGCCTTTTGCAGAGCATGGTCACAAAGGAATGCTGTCCCCATTGCACATTTAATTAGTTTTGAACTCTCTGGCTCAGTCTTCCCACTGGTTGGCAGCTTGAGAACTACTAGATTTGGTGAGGGAGCTCAGTAGGGACGTGATGTTGTGGAGTCCACACTTCAGAGCTGCCGCTTTCACCAAGGGAACTGAGCTCTGCAATCTGGAGATAGCTGGAATTGAAGAGGCTAGTCCCATTATTATGTTACCGCATATTTTGGAAAGAAATCTGTGTTCTTGAATGAATTGTTGCCAGCACATTGGAAGCAGCTCTCTGTAGAGACCAGTTACGGATATCTTACTATATACTCTTTAAAACAGTGGAGAACCTCCTACACCCTCGCGTTTCCCTTGATAAAGCCAACGGCAAAACGTTGGGAAGGGGTGTTATACTTTGGCGTTGAAATCTGTGCTCAGGTCTCTTCTGCAGCCAAAAAAAACAAGACCGGAAGATGCCATTTTGTTGAGAATTAACCTTTGTGCGAGATTATTTTCTTTGATGTGAAACGTGACTAAATTCATTTTGAGAGAACAAAAACTGTGCGTATTAATTATAATCTGGCTTTTAAGAACAGCAGTTACTTTGTGTGTTTTACTTTCGGTTTTTGCCTGTCGTTTCCCATGCTGTGTTTGCTTAACCCACACAGAGGTTCCCAATTAATTTACGTCTTGTCCCTTATCTCATGAGAGGTCATTGAGGGATCAGTGGGAAACAGGAAGTGGGTTTTGTTTTGGGAGAAACATGAAGGAAGCGGTAGCCCAGAGGCAACATTGAAGGACTTCAGGCCATCCAGCTAGGGAGATCCCACCCCCTGCTCCCAAGCTTGGTTGGGTGTCTAGAAGTTGAGCAGGGAGTAATATTAAATTAGGGTGGGGTTGAATCTTCTCCCCTGTGTCTGAGGTAGGGTTCTCAGGTCAATCTTGGCCACTGGCCAGGGGTTAGGGGGAGAATTATGTTGCCAGCTTCAGGATGGGAAAACCCTGGAGATTTGGGGATCGAGTTTGGGAAGGACAGGGGTGCAGGGCTCTAGAGTCCCCCCTCAAAAGCAGCCATTTTCTCCATGGAAATGATCTCTGTAGTCTAGAGGTGAGCCGTCATTTTAGAGATCCCCAGGAGCCACCTGGAGACTGGCATCTCTAGTCTGAGGCCTGAGGAGGAGCTTGTGGCCAATGAATTCTTACCTGTCCTGATCCCCCCCAAAGTGCTATCCCCAAGGGAAAGTGCAATCAGTTTGTTTCATACAAAAGAGACAAGAAGGCTTAAGCCATTGGCAGGAGGTGACATCCGTTTTTTTGCTGATGATTCTTTTCCCTAACGAATGTGTCTTTTGCCTGATTGATCTGCAGGGAGGACTGGGCAGAAGAGGACCCCCTGGAATCAAAGTAAGTACCGCTAATCTACATCCATGTTGATATGCCGATACACCATTAAAATCCATACACCATTAAATCTAAGATATTTCAGGACGTGGGTGGGGTTTCAGATAGGAATACTATAAATTAGGGATTTTGCCTTAGGAGAATTTGCCTGAGAGACTTCCCCTGCCCCAGGGCCACACAGAATCATAGAATAACAGAGTGGGAAGGGACCTCCTGGGTCATCTAGTCCAACCCCCTGAAATATGCAGGACACTCACATCCCAATCGCTCATCCACTGTCACCTGCCACCCCCTTGAGCCTTCACAGAATCAGCCTCTCTGTCAGATGGCTATCCAGCCTCTGTTTAAAAATTTCCAAAGATGGAGAACCCACCACCTCCCGAGGAAGCCTGTTCCACTGAGGAACCGCTCTAACTATCAGGAACTTCTTCCGGGTGTTTAGACAGAATTTCTTTTGAATTAATTTCATCCCATTGGTTGTGGTCTGTCCCACCGGGGCAAGAGGGAACAACTCTGCTCCATCCTCTATATGGTAGCTTTTAAAATACTTTTCAATACACACAGTTATTTTGGCAAGCTGTACAGATACTTGTCAAAATGGTTAAGCTTTGTTTGGTATCTGTCAAGTTTTTGTCCTCTCCTTCATCCAAAGAGATCTCCCCTCATTTTATCCTCATTACAGCCCCGTGTGGTAGAACAGGCCAATAAAATGTGACTTGGCCAGTGGAGAGCTGTGTGGCTGAGACAGGATTAAAACGCAAGTCCCAGACCTAGTTCAATATGTGAATCATTACACCACCATAGTGAGCACCTTAACATTCCTAAGAACAAAAGCAGCCTAAAATCAGCTAGGATCCATCATCCATGTTACTCCCTGTCTCACTGGTGACTTATAATTGGGGGGGGGGAAGTCCTGTGAACCTGAGATAGGGATGGGCACAAACTGGAAATTTGGGGGGACCAGAATTTTCCTGAACCAAACACTCAAACCCACTTGACCCAACCTGACCCTGAAGCAAACAGATTCAGGCCGCTTTGGTTCGCTTCTGCTTCCTTAGAAGCAGGGGGAAGGAAGCTGGCACACTGAAATCACTTGCAGACATTTTAGGCTGGCAGCAAAATGTGCTCACCGATCTTCTGTCAGCCTAAAATGGCTTCCAACCAAACCCCCAAGCTGGTCAAAGGTCTGTGAAATGTCTGGAGGAGGTGCCTCCCTGGACCTCATTTCTGTGGGAAAATTCGGTTTGTGCATTGGTTCGTGTCTGTACGTAACCTGAGATTTACTGAGGTAAATTAGCTACTTCACTGTCTGTAGGCCATGTTTCCTGTCCATATTTATTTCAAATCTGACTTGAGGCAAATACAGGGAACTGTTTGAGGAAAAGAAAATGCTGGAGAAGAAGGGGGGAAATGGATCCCCTCAGGCATAACAGGAAACCTTAAAGGAAACATTAAAGGCATGATTTATTTTATATTTGGCTCTTTGTGAAGCCAACGCGTCCATTATCTGCTAAATTAAATAACCAGAATGTAGTTCTTTGAGATGGTGAAGTATAAGGAGATCCCTGCTGAATCCAGTCCAGCATTCTCTTCCCTTCATATTGACCAGTTCACAAACAAGGGATAAAGGCAAAAAAAACCTCCTTCTGTTGTCCTCCAGTGGATAGTCAGCTGTGCACTGCCTTTGAACATGGAGGTTCAATTCCATGACTTTTAGTAGTTGTCTTAGACCCTGTTAGAGCTCTGGCGATTAGTCCATCGTTACTCTCTGTCATACCACAGTCCATCATTGTAGGAGGTAGGAAGAGGTACTCTCCTTTGACTGTTCCAGATCTACTGCCCCTGTCAATGTCATTGAGTTAAGTGTGCTGACTTTCCTGTGTTATCCTTCAGGGAAACAGAGGTCCTCCAGGTGTACAAGGTTCCGTGGGAGAACAGGGTACCAGAGGCCCACAGGTGAGTATGCGTTGAGTTTGTCACTGAAACTGATTTCAGATGGTCCCTTTCTTATATTGTGGCACATTCCAGAATGGTGGCTGTGTTACGTCTGATGCAGCCCTTTAAGTGCCGTGTCTGTTGCAGCCCTTTAAGCGCTAAAGGATCGACTTATGGAACATGTTTCTGTGAGCTAGAACTGACATGTCAGATACATGGATCCAGGTTGACCTTGTTTTTTGGTGGTCTACGGCTGCACTCTGTGCACTATCTCTGTGCACAGAGGCCTGTACATACTGCAGCCTTTATCAACTTTTTTTTACCATTGAGA
The DNA here is from genome assembly GCF_049243985.1 of Paroedura picta. Lineage (NCBI taxonomy): Eukaryota > Metazoa > Chordata > Lepidosauria > Squamata > Gekkonidae > Paroedura > Paroedura picta. Next base: position 179,482,425 of record NC_135369.1, on the reverse strand, counting down.
AGCCCCTGAAACATTCTTCAGCCTTGGAGAAACCCCAGAAAGGAGGTCAGCAGAGCCCACTTCCTTGCCACACCCCCAGGAGTCACATGTCACCAGAAGTGACATGTGACTCCTGGGGGTGCAGCAAGGAAGTGTGTTCTGCTGACCAAGGGTGACATCACCCAGACACTCCCATCAGATGTGACATCATGCTCTGTCACCCCCTGCCCACCCAAATGCCAGAAATGGCCTAGTGGCCTACTCAGCTGGGCCGGAGACAGGGCTGAGGTAGGCATTTGCTGCTCCATCGTTCTCCACCACCTATACCTCCCCCAGGGCAGTTAAGTACTTACCTTTCTGGGCTCCATTTCCTACCATGTACGACGAGCCTCAGCCAGTATGGATTTGTATGACCAGGACCCCTCCCCTTCTCTCCAGGCCCATCAATGGCCATTTTGAGAGGGGGTGGGTGAGTGGACATAACCATATATGGTCCTATCACCCAATCTGTGTGTGTGTGTGTGTGTGTATAAAAACAAAAATTAACTCTGACCCATTTGGTGAAACCATTCTGTGGCCATCAAGAGACCCCACTTCCATTTATTATAGTAGTGGCATCACCCTTCACTAGTCAGTGGATAAGATCCGAACCCCCTTCTATGAGAGCATCTTTTTCCTGGTGGAACACTGAGTGGAAGTGAGCGGGGACTTCCGGAAGGTCATGTTGGAATCAACACTATTCGTCTTTAAGAAGCCACTGGATTTCTGTGTTATATTCTACGAACGAGTAACACGGATACCCTCTTGCGTTCTCGGAACAAACATCTGCACAAAGTTTCTGTATGTTTTGCTTTTGACTGGTTTTCTTGAGGCAGGGGGAAAAAATAAATTCGTTTGACCTCCTTAGCTTGTCTCGTATCACAAGGGGGAAGGTGCAGGGCTGTAATTTTAAGAGCTGTCTCTTGGATGCTTGGTCTTGGTTTCAGCTAAGTGTTATTCTTCTCCCAGTCACGATTGTTGCTGCTTTCCACAGGGATCCCCTGGCCAGGCTGGAACTCCGGGTCTTCGAGGAGAGCAAGGCATCCCTGGACCGAGGGTAATGTTTTTAGTAGTATTATTGTCTGTGCCGCAGACAGTGAGTCTGACTGGTTTGATCCAGTGAAGGGAGTGGAAGCCTCAGGAGCACAGGTGCTGATTGACACACACACAAATCAGCATTTTTTTGTTTATTTAAAATTATTTGGGGGCGGACGAAAACAAGCCGAACCTGAATGGGCTCGAATACCTCGTTCCTGACCACTTTAGGTAGCCAACTCCAGGTTGGGAAATAACCTGGTGATTTTGGGGTGGATGGAGCCTTGAGAGGGAAGGAAGAGTTTGGGGAGGGAGGAGCTCAGCAGGTATGTGATGCTATAGGGCAGGGGTGGCCAAACTGTGGCTCTCCAGGTGCCCATGGTGCTGGCTGGGGCTCATGGGAATTGAAGTCCATGGACATCTAGAGAGTCACCATCTGGCCACCCCTGCTGCAGGAGCTCAGCCGATATGTAGTGCTATAGGGCAGGGGTAGCCAAATTATGGCTCTCCAAGTGCCCATAGTGCTGGCTGGGGCTCATGGGAATTGAAGTCCATGCACATCTGGAGAATCACCATCTGGCTACCCTTCTGCAGGGTCTACCCTCCAGCACCGCTGTTTTCTTCAGGGAAGCTGATCACCACAGTCTGGAGATCAGTTGTAATTCCAGATCTCCAAGTCCCACTTGAAAGTTTAGAAAAAACTAAAGAAGAAACTCTTAGAGCAACGGTTGTCAACGGCCCTCGCACCACGACCCCAACTGCAGCAGCGGGGGCAGCGCGTGCAAATCCATGGGCTGCGTGCGCAGGTGCACATGTGCGTGCGCGCCGGCGCACCACAATCCAGAGATGGCCAGTGACATGACCCTGCCGCTGGCCACTGCCACCACCCGCCTTCGCCTGCTGCCACCCGCTGCCACCTGTTGCCGCCTGCTACCACTGCAGATCACCGCTGCTGCGGGCCGCTGCCGCAGGTTGCTGCCACGGCAGTCACCAACATAGTGACCCCGCGGGAAGGGGCCAGGTGACCCCAAATGGGACCCCAAGGTTGAGAACCACTGTCTTAGAGAATGTATCAGCAGCGCTCAGTAAAAACGCAGTACTGAGAGCAAATATAGGTGTGATTAAGGACAACACAAATATTTAATCATCCAACCGCAATTATCTAACATACATGAATCAATACAATGGTAGCGTGAAGGCCGCAACAATACAGTTACATAAAAGGCCCTCAATAGATCATAATTCCCAGTCCCATATAATAAGGAATTAATATAAGTAGAAGAGAAGCAGTCCAAAGAGAAAAGATGTGCTGACATAGTGAGAACGTGAAGTTTCACAGTAGCGCAGATGCTTGGGGCTTACACTCACATTAAAAATTTATATAGCTCTGTGGTGGAATGGACGCATTCTCCCCAATCCAAATTTGGCGTCCACATGGCGACAGACATCCCAGGAAATAAGTCCGTTTCGCGTGTCTCTTTCCACCCGCCCTAGGGAAGGCACATAGAAATGACATTACCAGAATAATATTACAGCATGCTCCCAAGCCTGATTCATGTCTATTAGATCATGACAACGTTGTTCTTCTGCTTAACACATGAGAATGTACTTTGAATGAGAGTCAGGCCACAGCGAGAGTGGTGACTTTTAATATTTCAAAATGTGGGCCTCATATATTAGACATTCTTATATATAATACATAAGGCCTCTTGTGGCGCAGGGTGGTAAGGCAGCTGACATGCTGTCTGAAGCTCTGACCATGAGGCTGGGAGTTGGATCCCAACAGCCGGCTCAAGGTTGACTCAGCCTTCCGTCCTTCTGAGGTTGGTAAAATGAGTACCCAGCTTGCTGGGGGGTAAACGGTAATGACTGGGGAAGGCACTGGCAAACCACCCCGTAGTGAGTCTGCCATGAAAACGCTGGAGGGCGTCACCCCAAGGGTCAGACATGACCTGGTGCTTGCACAGGGATACCTTTACCTTTTACCTTTATATATAATAATATTATACATATTACTTGGAGCTTACTCCAGATTTTTTAACCACCTAGGAAGCCCTGATGTTATATATTTTTATACTGTACAAGTACATTTAAACTTATTTGACCACTGACCACTTAGGAGTCAAAATGTGTTTGGATTTCATTCCTTATATGTTCCATGTGTTAATGTTGATTCCGCATTTGATGTACCACGGCACTCTAGACAACTGGGATTTTATCAACATTTTAATTTTATTTATTTATTAGTCAGTTTGTACACCGCCCCTCTCGGACTTGCCGTCTCAGTTCAGTGAACCACAATGAAGTTATCTTTAAACACATCCCGCGGCGCCGACTAAATAAAGGAGTAAGGGCCCCGAAGGCGGGCCCTGTCCGGGATGAGGAAGGGTGCCGATAGGCTCCTTCCCCTGGACTGACCAGCGGCGGGCCCAATCGATTGGCCCCTCCGCTGGTCAGTCCACCTGCGCGCGGCTACTGATTGGCTGCTTGCCCGGCCAACCCCCCCCCCCCGAGCTTTCCTTCGCTCCGGCGGCCATTACTTTGCTGGCCGCCGAGAGCGAAGGTAGGCTCCCTGGCCCCCGGCCCCAACAACGGTTCCCAAGACCTTCCCCAAGGCTTGGGGACCGTTTTGAAAGCTGCACGCCGCCTTAAAACGCTCCCCAAGCCCCGGGGCCTGGGGAACGTTTTGCTACATGGGGGGGAGGGGAAGCAAACCCTCCCCTAGGGCCCGCTGTATTTTTTTGACAGCGGGCTCTACTGCTAGTAACATTATAAAACAATAAGAATAAGATCAATTAACATTAAAATCAAGCAGTATATTAAAAACACTATCAAAACCATTATCAGCATCAGCGATTGTTCCTGAGATTGGTGATGATGCTAATCGTTTATTATATAATTAAGCAATATAATTAAGGGTAACTACGGGGTTTTTATTGTGTTTTTATTCTTTTATTGTCTGTAAACCGCCGTGAGCCCAATTGGGAATGGCGGTGTATAAATCCAAAAATAAATAAAATATAAATAACTAATGGTGAATAGGTGAAAGAGGGAGGGGAGGGTTTTAAAATAAAACCATTTTTTTTTTGCAGCTCAACCTTTAGATTCCTAAAAAGGTAAAGGTAAAGGTATCCCCTGTGCAAGCACCGAGTCATGTCTGACCCTTGGGGTGACGCCCTCCAGCGTTTTCATGGCAGACTCAATACGGGGTGGTTTGCCAGTGCCTTCCCCAGTCATGACCGTTTACCCCCCAGCAAGCTGGGTACTCATTTTACCGACCTCGGAAGGATGGAAGGCTGAGTCAACCTTGAGCCGGCTGCTGGGATCGAACTCCCAGCCTCATGGTCAGAGCTTCAGACAGCCTTTCAGCCGCTTACCACTCTGCGCCACAAGAGGCTCTTTGGATTCCTATCTAAGCCTTAATCACCACACCTATATTTACTCCCACCTGAAAGTCAGCAACTCTCCAGCCACCTCAGAAGTATCTCGTAAAGCAGGCGTGGCCAAATTTTGGCTCTCCAGAGATCCATGGACTACAATTCCCATGAGCCCCTGTCAGCATGCTCATGGGAATTGTAGTCCATGGACCTCAGGAGAGCCACAGTTTGGCCACCCCATCCTGAAGGCTGGACTAGGATTCAGTAGTTCTCCTCTCAGTTCTGTATTGGCAGCGATTCTCTTCAAATTCTGGAACAGCAGAGGAAGTCCTAGACACAATCAAAACCGTGAAAGACAAACAAGCCCCAGGCAGAGATGGATTTCCTGCTGAGCTTTGTAAAACATCTGCTTGCCCAGCCCATGAGCAACCTTTTCAACACTATATTAAAAAAAGGGAACTATCCCCCACACATGGAACGAAGCCCATATAGTTGTTGCTCTGGAACCTGGAAATGATTTCCCTTCTTAATCAAGATGCTGAAATCCTTCCCTCATTATTAGCATCTAAGCGGAACGCCATCATCACTTACCGAGTTGAAGAAGGTCAAAATGGCTTTATGCAGCAATGAGGCACGGCTGATGGGAAAACCTTAAACATGGGGAAACCACTTACAATTTTCTCCCTGGATACAGAAAGCGATTGCCTGGAGAACAATAACCTCCTGATTTTGCTTAAGCGTATGAAATTAAGGTTAGGATTCCCCTGAGTGGTCAAAGCCCTCTATTAAAACCTATATTGTTGTTGTTAGGTGTGAAGTCGTATCCGACCCATCGCGACCCCATGGGCAATGATCCTCCAGGCCTTCCTGTCCTCTACCATTCCTCAAAGTTTGCACCAACTGCTTCAGGGACTCCATCCAGCCACCTCATTCTCTGTCGTCCCCTTCTTCCTTTGCCCTCGATCGCTCACAGCATTAGGCTCTTCTCCAGGGAGTCCTTCCTTCTCATGAAGTGGCCAAAGTATTTGAGTTTCATCTTCAGGATCTGGCCTTCTAAGGAGCAGTCAGGGCTGATCTCCTCTAGGACTGACTGGTTTGTTCGCCTTGCAGTCCAAGGGACTCGCAAGAGTCTTCTCCAGCACCAGAGTTCAAAAGCTGGGTATATACCCCGGTAAAAGTTAGTGACCACAAAACATCCAAGTAGACAGAGGCATAAGGCAAGAATTTGTGAACAATAGTATTTCTAGTTTATTATGTCGAAACTAATTAAAAGCCGAACAAAGCATCCTTAAAAAAGCAACATCATCAAATCAATAATAATAATAACCAAACCACAACCCAAGATGGAATAGGGAGTATACACAAGCCCCATACGTTGCCTTCACTTCAAGGTAGAGTTTAGAAAATCTGCAAATCAGATTTTTGCAGAATCTGTGGAACACAGAATCTGCAAGAATCTGGCCGTTGCTGGTGGCCACTGCACCAGGGGCTTTCTGTGGGATGGGCAAGGTGGCAACTGTCCAGGCCTGGCGGTGAGCCCTGCTCATGCTGCCGCTTCCTCCACCCATCAGGAGTGTAAGTGGAGGAAGCATGGGCGGGGCGGCAGCTGGCCAGGCCCATCTGTGAACTCTGCTCGCTTAGCCGCCTCCTTTGCTGTGGCTGCCACTGCTGTGATGGTCACCACCTCTGCCGCGGCGGCCACTGCATCCACTGCTGCCAGCATGGCTGTGACTGCCGCTGCTGGCCACCTCCCTGCCTCTTAAGCCGTGCTCGGAAAGGTGGCAGAATGGACTGTCGTCAGTTCCATTACAACTTCCGTTACACTCCAGCCCTGAGCGCAGCATAAGATGTGGTCCGCATTTTAAAAACTCACTCTTTTAGGGAGACATCTGTCTGACGTGCCCTTAACTGGAATTTTCAGACAGGTTAAAAAAAACAAAATAAATAACTTCAGGATGTTGCAAGAGTCCTGAACACATCAACTCAGATTTGTTATTTACTACGAACTGTGTGCACGGTACTTTTTTGGAGTGGGATGCAGCTCAGGAGTGTAAGAGATTTCAGTTTTACAGTTCACTGCATCTTTGTTTTGGTTAATTCTCAACACAAGGATCAAGGAGCACCAATACATAACAATATGGATATGGAAGATAATCTACAGAACACAATGATGACAGCTGTAGACAAAACAATACATAAAACACTGCCCTTTACTAGATTAGTTACTTGGATGTAAAGAGAAACAGCTTGGTGTAGTGGTTAAGAGCTGCAGCTTTTAACTGGGTGAGCTAGATTCGATTCCCTGCTCCTCCAAATGCAGCCAGCTGGGTGACTTTGGGCTAGTCCCAGTCCTGATCGAGCTGTTTTCACAGACCAGTCCTTCAGAGGACTCTGAGCCCCACCTACCACACAGGATGTCCATTGTGGGGAGAGGAAGGAAAGGGGATTGTAAGCCCCTCTGAGGCTCCTTCAGGTAGTGAAAAGCAGAATATTAAAAAAAAAAAACAATTCTTGTAATATTAAAGAAAATGGAGCTAATCACAGATCTGTAATATGTAATCTGGCCCTCACACTGGGGAAGGCGGGAGCTTTTGAGTGAAAATACATGTTGACAGTTTCACTTCATTCTGACATTCTGCCACAACTCTCAGCTCCGAGCGTTAATGAAAGTCCAAACCCCAAAGCTATAAAAGAACCCAATGCGATTTGATTAAAAATGATTTGATTTTAAAAATGTATTCGGTTCTACTGCTAAGCAGTATTTCTGCAACTTGTGAAACTCATCCAAACTTGGCTCCTTCTTACAGCATTAAAGAAAACATCGCACAGAGCCAGCTGTGGATCAGTAACATGCCGCTCTTTGAGTAAATAACCTGACTCAAAATATTTTGAACCGTTCTCATAACCAAGAACTCGTTTCCAGAACTGCGCTCAAAAGCACTTCTGGCAAGCTTTCTCCCTGCTCCTTCTGTTGCAGATCTCTGCTAATATATATATATAGTAATCTGTAATCTGTGTTTATTTTGAATTGTTTTATTGCCCTATTGCTAAGCTTACAGCCTTGTCTCTACAGGGAGGAGGTGGTCCGCCTGGGGCCGGAGGAGAACGTGGCAGGCTCGGTCCACTCGGTCGAAAGGTTAGTGTCGAAAGATGATATTACTTCCTTGCCGGGTCAAAGTGCTGGAAGCAAATGTTCTTTCCAAGTCTGAGGGGAAAATAGTCATGTGGAAGAATGGCATTGAGGCACCTATCACAAAGACCGTGGAACGTACTTGTCTGGGCCAGTTCCAGGTTGCTGGACCTCAGTGAGGAGTTCACCTCACAATTGAAATAGCAGTCTATTAGCCAGGGACTGGTAGAGCTCCAATTCTAAGGCAGGTTTTCTCAACCAGAGTTTTGTGAAACCCCGGGGTTTCTTGACAGCCCTGGAAGGTTATTCCTAATGGATGGGAGTTAATTAATTCTTAATATATATATATTTAAAAAATGTTAAACATTTATCGGTGATAGGACCATATATGGTCATGTCTACCCACCCATCCCCTCCCAAAATGGCCAGTGATGGGTCTGGAGGGGGTGGAAGGGGCTCCGGGTGGGCATGGCCACAGCTAAGCTTCCCAAAAATCACAATCCTCTCCACCCAATTCCCAGACCCTCCTGGGACCTCTCCCATTCCAAGCTAGGAAAATCTCTGTCCAGAGGTCTCTCTTTTAAATGCCAGCAGAGGCCCCACCATCCCTTATGGAAAATTACTATTGTCTTGGCTATAGGGCCGTTCTGTGAGTCCATTCTGGTGGCGGGTGGGGGGAGAGTCTTGGGGGGGGGGTGCTATTAGCTACTCATCATTAGCATTTGGACAGTTCTCCTCTCAATCCAAACTCCACAGTAAGTTTTTTAACCTGTTTCCTCATGGCTCTCGACATAACGGGCAGTCCAGGGTCTTCTTCGAGGGAGTGTATTTCTCAAGGGGCATTGGTGGATATGTGCCGGGTGGCCAAATACCAAAGCCCTTTCTTTTCTGCCTGTGGCCTGGTCCCGGTCTGAATTAGATTAGAAAATGAGTAACAACGTCTGGTTGGGGTAACCCAGGCATAATACTTTAAAAGTTGGAACGTCTGGTCTGGGCCTAAGCAAAGCTAGAAGCTAGCCACTGCCTGGTGCAGTTCTTAAAGAGCAGTGGCCTGTAATCTAGAGCAGGGGTAGTCAAGCTGTGGCCCTCCAGATGTTCATGGACTACAATTCCCATGAGCCCCTGCCAGCGTTTGCTGGCAGGGGCTCGTGGGAATTGTAGTCCACGAACATCCGGAGGACCCCAGGTTGACTACCCCTGATCTAGAGAACCAGGTTTGATTCCCCACGCCTCCTCCACATGCAGCCAGCTGGGTGACCTCAGGCCAATCATAGGCTCTCTCAGCCCCACCTACCTCATAGGGTGTTTGTTGAGGGGAAAGGAAGGGAAGGCAATTGTAAGCCGCTTTGAGACTCACACATGAGGCCTGCTGGGTGACCTTGGGTCTGTCACCGTTCTCTCAGAGCTCTCTCAGTCCCACTTACCTCATAGGATTTCTGTTGTGGGGAAGGGAAGGCAGTTTTAAGCCGCTTTGAGACTCACGAGGCCTTCTGGGTGACCTTGAACCAGTCACAGTTCTGTCAGGGGTTTCTCAGCTTCAAGTACTTCCCTGGGTGTCTGCTGTGAGGAGAGGAAGGTAGGCATTTGGGACTCCTTCGGGTTGTAAAAAAATGGTACCCCCCCACCCCATCCCCAGTTCTTCTTTCTCTAGTTGGGAAGGTGACAACAGTAACACAGCTGGACTCTGAGCCTGAGCAGACTGTAAATTGCATATTTCTCTTACAAAGTTGTCATTTTTACCCAAATGCATCTGTTAGGTTGAGATGTCATTTCACTACAGTAATAAGTATTCTGTCAAGACAGGCATTTTAATCATGAGTGACCCCAAAAAGATTGACTCCCCTCTAAGCTAGGGATGCATTTTAAGTATGCAGTGCCCAGTAATTCCCTTATTCTAGTGGAGTGACAACGGATCATGTACCCTATTATTATTGATATGTTTATAACAGTTAAGGAATGCACAATTCCCAGGACACTCAGTGGGTGCCAGAAAAGTGGTCCAGTGTTGCAAACAGTACACTAGCTGGCTGACTCTCCGGACTCAGAGCAAAGAGTAAATAACCATCTCACAAAAGTAACCGCAATTAACGTGGGCACTCATTTGCCAGTAAATGCCGTTGGTCGGAAACAGAGTGGGAACAGATGCGGCCTTGGGAACATTCTGCCTGGATCTTCCCACTGCCTTTGGATGCTCAGCCACACAGAGTGGAACCGCCCGTGGATAGGAGAGAGGGTGTAATTCCCCTTCTCCTTCACAGTTGGGCAAATCAGAACTCCCCTCTCCCTGCCCCTGCATGCTGTCATAGCCTTTGAAAGAAAGAAGATTAATACCAGTTTCTCCTTAAGCGGAGGGGGTGAGGAGGCACTGTAATTAATATCTAAAGCAGCCTTTCTCAAATGTTTAACTATTGAGATTCTATTCTTCAGGATTCGAGAAACCCAAAAAGTGGGGCCATCATGCAGAATATGATTGGGAAGCAGAGCTGTGAACACAGCCACCCAGGGCCCCTCTCCTTCCCCTCCTCTTCAGGCCCATCATTGGCCATTGGGGGGGAGGTCAATATGGCCATATATGATCATATCACTCTATATATGTTTACCTGATTTTAAAAGTATACAAACATTAATTAACTGCCACCTACTGGGGAAATCCTTCCAGGGCTGTTGAGAAGTCCCAGGGTTTCCCGAAACCCTGGTCTAAAGACTCACTCTGTGTCTAGTTTTGTTCAGGTAAAGGTAATATTAGAGCCTCTTGTGGCACAGAGTGGTAAGGCAGCTGTCTGAAAGCTTTGCCCATGAGGCTGGGAGTTCAATCCCAGCACCCGACTCAATGTTGACTCAGCCTTCCATCCTTCCGAGGTCGGTAAAATGAGTACCCAGCTTGCTGGGGGGTAAACGGTAATGACTGGGGAAGGCACTGGCAAACCACCCCGTATTGAGTCTGCCATGATAACGCTGGAGAGCGAAACCCCAAGGGTCAGACATGACCCAGTGCTTGCACAGGGGATACCTTTACCTTTTAAAGGTAATATAAATATAAATTGGTCAATGAGCCAATACCATCCACTGGGCCCGGTAAAACCCTCTCCCACCAGATACGCTACCTGACCTCCAGACAAGGCGACCCTACATCCGAACACCTCATCAAGTAACAGTTATATGGCTATGTAGTTAACAGTTTAAGGGTTTGCAGTGTAAACAAGTTGCAAGTTTTACAAATGTACGTGTTAATGAGCTTAATCATTATGTATTGTACCAAAATTAAATGGAATTGCAAACTGTGAATTTATGACATAAACCACCCTGAGCCTCAAGGGAGGGTGGTAGAGAAATGAGATAGATGAGGGAGGGAGACAGATGGAGGGCAGGAGGGAGAAGGAGGGCGGGAGAGGGAGGGAGAGAGGGAGGGAGAGAGGGAGGGAGGGAGGGAAGGAAGAAGGAAAGAAAGAAAGAAAGAAAGAAAGAAAGAAAGAAAGAAAGAAAGAAAGAAAGAAAGAAAGAAAGAAAGAAAGAAAGAAAGAAAGAAAGAAAGAAAGAAAGAAAGAAAGAAAGAAAATCTATTAAAAACTAAAAGCATAAGACAAAATTAACAAACATGAATCTTTGTAACAAGGGGCGAGGTTCAACAATAAACTACTGATCCTGTAATAGCACAGAAAGACCCTAAGCAAGCAAGGTAACTATTCATCGTCCACTCAGGCATCATAGGGTTTTGACTGGGTCTTTTGACACAATTGCATTGTGTCATTTCACTGCTAAAAATAAGAATCTTGTCACAGTTTCAGTTATCTCAGGGTTTTGGTGAGACATTGAAAAGACTACGTTCCAATTCTCTGAACGGCCTTTGCCAAACAACGGGCTAAGACACTAAAAATGCCTCCCGACCTAAAACGGGCAAGGAAAAAACACATGCGCTTAATATTCTGCCTTTTGTAGACCACAAGGACAAACTCTTTGTGCATAAGGGGTTTTATTGAATCTCCCACCTAGAAGGGCGGAAGGCAGTACACTGAACCTTGCCCAGGTAGATGCGCTTCATGAGTCCAGATCAGAGAGGCACAAGAGACAAGACGCTAAGCCCTCTCCGTCTTGTACAATCCCCATGCTCCTTGACTAGGTAAAGGTGATAATTAGCATCTCTACAGTCTTCTGAGAAGTTCAAAATGCCTCTCAAACAATAGATAATCCTTACAACAACTCTGTAAGTTGCCCCGGGCAATGGGCTTGTTTATGGCCATCAAAAGAGTTCCCTGCAGAAGTCTGCTCAACAGCACAGAGACCTCCTTTTCCTTAAGAGTCCAGTCTCAGATGCTAGGCTACTCCCACCTTCCACAGTCAATGCATATGATCTTTTTTCTTTTAATTACAGGGTGAGCCTGGTGATGCTGGTCCGAAGGGGCCCGCTGGTCCTGTTGGGCCGCGAGGAGAAACGGTAAGGATGAGCAAGTAAGGAGGAGGCCAAAGGCCCCTGCCTGAGCAAGAACTAACTAATACTGTCCTGCTGCCATAAACTGGACGTCTCCGTGACTTTATTTCTCAGAGGCCGAGTAACCCAACCCCTCCAGTTCAAAGCAACCCGGAATGGTTGGCGGTCCATTTCACAGAAGTCCCTATTGAGGCTCTTCTGCAGTCTTTTATTCCCAAGGCTCTCCAACCAACCCCTCTTGGCAGAACTTGCACAGAAATTGCATTATGGGTCCCTGCATGACGTCTTTTCCATCTTGCAGGGAGACGATGGGCGTGACGGCGTAGGCAGGCCGGGAGCGAAAGGCAGACGGGTACGTACACTCTCTGGATCGGCACTGGTAGACTCAGGTGAGGGGCCTCCTCCGCTCGAGAACGGAGACTTCCAAGGAATCTCGGCTGCTTTTGCTTAAACGCAGGACTTGAACAGGTTTCCTGCCGCTCAAGGGACTCTTGAAAGACAGCTTGGTGTAGTAGTTAAGAGTGGCGGTCTCTAGTCTGGAGAACCAGGCTTGATTCCCCACTTCTCCTCCACATGCAACCGGCTGGGTGACCTTGTCATCCACAGTTCTCACAGAGCTCAATCAGCCTCACTTACCTCACAGGGAGTCTGTTGTGGGAAGGGAAGGTGGTTGTAAGTCGCTTTGGGCCAGTCACCGTTCTCCTAGTGCTGCTTTTGCAGAGCAGTCCTGTCAGAGCTCTCTCAGCCCCACCTACGCCACAGCTGACGTCTCCAACCTGCCACCTCAGTGTGATTTCCAGTATGCTTTAAGAACTACCCGACACCTTCTGTTGGAAATAGACCTACGGTTTGAAGGTGGCCATCTATAATCTTCTTTGCTTCTTCCCACAGGGAGAACCAGGGTTCCCAGGATATCCAGGGCCAAAGGTACTTAAAGCGATCGGAAGCCTGCATCAGTGCAAGAATGCCAGCCCGGTGGGGTCTGACCCAGAGCATTAACCCTTTGCTTTCTTCTGAATAGGGAGCGCCTGGAGATCGAGGCGGTAGTGGCGATCCTGGCCCCAAGGGAAACCGAGGCCACAGGGTAATGTAGCTTCCCATATTTACGTTGCTGGAAATTAGAATGTAAGCCAGTTTGGTTCCAAGACTTGTGGGCCCCCCACTTCCTCGAGTCCACCCTGCGTGCCCTGCAGGATTCTCCAGGTTCCCCAGGGCCTGCAAAACGGAGCTCTTCCGCCAGGCCTATGGTTGAGGCTGGGGTCGGCGAGGTACATCTACTGCCCCCTGGCTTTTGGAGTGAATATCGTTGGACCTCCTTCTCCACCCCCCTTAATAACAGGGGGTAGGAAGGGGATTTCTCCGCCATATTGGGATGGATTTTAAGTCTTTTAATGGGGGTTTTAATGGGGTTTTGGAACATTGTGACCCGCCGCGAGCCATTTAGGGAGTGGCGGGAAATAAATCTAAAAAATAAATAAATATTATAACATTGCTAATGGCTAGTTTCCTAGCCACATTGGCTGCCCAGCCAGGCATTTTCATAACATTCACAAACTAGAGTCTGTACATTTCACCCTTGGCCACAACTATATGGTGTGAAAGCAAAAGAGGATGCAAAAAGAGAGCTAATCAGGTTCTACTAGTCCATATTTGGATAACTGCATTATTTGGAACCTCTCTGCATAGAGAGGACCAAGCAGGGACCATTCATTTTGGGGAGCAGATATGTACAGCATGAACTAAATGCACTTATTCTTCCACCCCTGTTTAGGGAACCCCAGGAGAGCCGGGCATACGAGGTCAAAAAGGAGAGAGAGGACACGAAGGACCAACTGTAAGTTGATGGTAATACGAGATATTGGAGGGGTAAGAGAGCATCGGTACCGAAGCCCCCACACTCAGGAACTTCTTTTCACATTTAGTTTGCAGTTAAAATTGTGGCTTGCATTTCACGTCCTCTTCACCTTCTAATTTACGTTGACTATACATAACCTAGAGTTGGCTTATAGAATTTGTAAATAGTCATATATATTCTTATTTCTTGCTCTCTCCTGGAATCCTTGTGTGTGTAGATGTGTGTATACACACACACACATACACACAAAAATTCCAGAAGTGATGAAGCAATGAGTGAAGTAACTCTTGCCTGTGGATGTGGAAAGCACAAGGCAGAATGTACTTTTGCTTTGTATATCTCTCAGTAAAATATGCATCCAAGATGGATGGATGCATGGATGGATTGACTGATTTACTGGGTGGGTGGCTGGGTGGGTGGAGACAGACAGGCAGACAGACTGACAGACAGATAGTATCCCAGAAGCCCCCGTTCTCTTTCTGCATGATGTTCTCCATACTCCCATCATTTTCTGTGCTGCTTTGACTCCATTCCTTCCTGCTGGGTGCCCAGAGATGCCTGCCAATGCCCTAATTGTCCTCCGCTAAGAGATGCTGGAACATGTTGAACAATCTCAGCTGGATATCAGGGATGAAAAATTTCACAGTCCAAGTAGTTCAGCAGTGGAATGGGCTGCCTGAGGAGGTGGTGAGCTCCCCCTTGTTGGCAGTCTTCAAGCAGTGGCTGGACAGATACTTATCCTGGATGCTTTAGGCTGATCCTGCCTTGAGCATAGACGCCCCTTATGGTCTCTTCCAATGCTATGATTCTAACTTGTCTAGTTTGTATAAAGCTCGCTTTCTTAAACACATAACCTATAATCCAATTTCCTTTTTTTTTTTTTAATCTTCACTTTCAGGGACATAAGGGGGACAGAGGAGAATCCAGAGATGTAAGTCAGCTATTCATTTACTGTGCCAAGTGGTTTGCCTTTTTTTGTGCTTGATTTTTTTTGGTCATTTTCTTCCTCTCTTTTCCCTTCAAGCAATGCGCCCTTGTCCGCAACATCAAAGATAAATGCCGTAAGTCCTTGATTTTGCTTGTTTGTTCACAATGTTTACGATGTTCTCTTTTCTGAATGGATTGTGAAGTAATTGGTTTTTCTTCCCTTCTCTTTTGTTGTCCTTCACAGCTTGCTGCTATGGTAAGTCCAGAGCCAACTGCTCCAGAACTGGCTTTTTCCCTTTCTGCTTGTGGTCCCCTTCAAAGGACACACACTGATTGATCACAGTTGTAGAATTTCAGCTTTGCCACGCTAGAATCCAAATATGCTTGAATTTTTTAAAAAATATTCCCACTACCAGCTTGGTGTGCCCAGATCGAGAGCCAACTTGGTATAGCGGTAACTGGAGAGCCAGGTTCGATTCCTCCTCCACATGCAGCCAACTGGGTGACCATGGGCCAGTCACAGTCAACCTCACAGGGTGTCTGTTGTGGGAAGAGAAAGGGAAGAGCTAAGGGCCCTGCGGGAGTTACCAGCTTTCCGCAGGGCCTGCAAGACAGAGCTCTTCCGCCAGGCGTATGGTTGAGGCCAGGGCAGTTCTCCCGTTAATCCATCTGAGGATCCCCTCCAACATTGAGATCTCCAACATCGAGATCATTTGTTAGATCTACTGGATTGACTCCCACCCTCTTCTGAATATTATTTCCCACCAGGCTGAACATGGGGGAAGTTGGGTAATTGCGATTAGAATTGTGACCACTGCCGCTTATATATGTTATATATGTTGTATGATGTAATTTGTAATTTGGGGTTTTATGGGGATTTTATTGTGTTTTTAACTGTTTTATGCAGTAAACCGCCCTGAGACCTAATTGGAGAATGGCGGTCTAAAATATAATAATAATAATTAATAATTAATAATTAATAATTAATAATTAAATAATTAATATAATAATAATAATAATAATAATAATAATAATAATAATAATAATAATAATAATAATAATAATAATAATAATAATGTGATTATAAGCCACTTTGAGGCTCATAAGGCCTGCTGGGTGACTGTGGGCCAGTCACAGTTCTTTCAGAACCCTTTCAGCCTCACCTGCCTCATAGGACGTCTGTTGTGGGGAGAGGCTGGATAGGCAATTGTAAGCTGCTGTGAGATTATTAGACCTGTTGGGTGACCTTGGGCCAGTCCCAGTTCTTTCTGAGCTCTCTCAGCTCCACCTACCTCACCGGGTAGGGAGAGGAAGCGAAGGCGATCGTAAGCTGCTTTGAGACTCCTTTGGGTAGTGAAAAGCAGAGTATAAATACCAGCTCCTCTTCTTCCGAATTCTCTATGTGAAAAACAAAGGAGCTGAGGAGAAAAGGTGTGAATCCTGTCATAAATCTTCCAAATGTGAATGTACAAGAGAACAGCTCCTCTTCTCCCACCTGCAGGCCCGAGGGAGTGCCCCATTTACCCGACCGAATTGGCCTTTGCTATCGACACTTCTTCTGGCGTAAGTGCCGACGTTTTCAACAGGATGAGGCAAGCGGTGCTGTCGATCGTTAACGACCTCACCATCGCCGAGAGCAACTGTCCCCGGGGCGCCCGTGTTGCTCTGGTCACGTACAACAATGAGGTCACTACGGAGATCCGCTTTGCTGACTCCCGCAAGAAGGCCAATCTCCGGAAGCAGATCGAGGCCCTCCGAGCCATACAGACGACCAAACAGCGCAGCCTGGAGACGGCCATGTCCTTCGTGGCCAGGAATACCTTCAAACGGGCCCGCAGCGGCTTCCTCATGAGGAAGGTGGCGGTCTTCTTCAGCAACGGGCCCACAAGAGCCTCCCCGCAACTCAACGAAGCCATGCTGAAGCTCTATGACGCGGGGGTCGTGCCCGTGTTCCTCACGAGCAGAGATGACCGGGCCCTTTCCAATGCACTGCAGGTTCATATTCTTTTGTTGGTTTTTCGTTTCAGAAATATTTGGTCTAGGCTGGGGCTTATCCAGCTGTTTAGTGGCCTCCCTTCCTGTGTAAATTGTCTTGAAGGCGGTTTTCTTATTTCCTCTTTGAGGGGAACGCAGGTCCGGTCAGATGGAAATCTCATTTTACTTGGCGGAGCTTATTCCTTGAAAAGTGAGCCTCTTGCGGCGCAGAGTGGTAAGCGGCTGAAAGGCTGTCTGAAAGCTCTGCCCATGAGGCTGGGAGTTCGATCCCAGCAGCCTGCTCAAGGTTGACTCAGCCTTCCATCCTTCCGAGGTCGGTAAAATGAGTACCCAGCTTGCTGGGGGGTAAATGGTCATGACTGGGGAAGGCACTGGCAAACCACCCCGTATTGAGTCTGCCATGAAAATGCTGGAGGGCGTCACCCCAAGGGTCAGACATGACCCGGTGCTCGCACAGGGGATACCTTTACCTTTACCTTATTCGTTGAAAGAGAGCCTCTTGTGGTGCAGGGTGGTAAGGCAGCCGACAAGCTGTCTGAAGCTCTGACCATGAGGCAATGTGCATTCGTTGCTATGCATACACATTGCCATGTAAGGTAAAGCCCCCTCCCCCTAAAAACCACAAACACGGCCAGCCAGTGGAGGGCATGGCAAGGGAGACAGATTCCACGTCCCCCCCATAAGTTCAACCTCCATTATCTGTGATGTTTTTTTTACTAAGTGCTTCCTTCCCTTCCTCCTTTCCGTTGTCAGACCCCTGTCCCTTCTTCTCTCTTCCTCCCTCCCGCTGGTCTGCCCACCTGCCTCTCAGCCATTCCCTTGCACAATTGCCTAGGACTCCTGCCCTCCCTCTCCCTCCTCAAGCACTTCCTAAGCAGGGCGCTGTCTCTGTGCCACCCGTGCCCTCCGCTTCCTATAAGGCGCCATTCCTGGCGACCACCCTCAGCAGCCACTGCGGGAAAAGTGCCGCCACCAGAGCACAAGGGAATGACTGAGCAGTAGGTGGGTGGTCCAGCTGGGGGGAGGGAAGAGAGGAGGAGAAGGGACGGGGGGTCTGATGACCGAGAGGAGGAAGGGAAGGAGGCACTTAATAAAAAACCACTACATTGAAACCTGATGGAGTTTGAACTGACGGGGGGGGGGAATCTGCTTCCCTCGCTGGGAAGGATATGGAGGGGAAGAGCAGACAAAGCTGCTGAGTCTATGGCTCCTTTCCCCACCCCAATACATTCTTTGCCCTGGTTGCACGCTGGCTGCTCACCAGCGGCTCCAACTTTCCATGATTTACCGCATCGCAGTTTAAAAATGGCCGAATCGCAACATAAACTTGGAACGTTGTCAGCGTCACTTGGAAGGGGCTCAATAAGCCAACAGCGTCAGGAGTCTGTGACACAAAAAATTCCTTGTGCGGAAAAGGTTTTAAAATCCTCTGGCTACATGGCTGTCTTCATAGACCATGAAACGTGATTGAGACCTGTCTTATCTCTCGCACCTTTGTATTCTCCAGGGAGCTCTGAGTGGCATGGGTTTTATCCTCGCATCATCCCCTCAAGGCCCACCTAGAGTTTATCGAGCAGAAAAGCAGGCTCGTTACAAGTCGTAAAAGAACACATGGAAACCTACCATCTGGTCTTTAGCTGTTTCTACCATCTACTGTTTAGTCTGCAGGCCTATCCAAAATCCATAAACACCATGTTTAGAGGAGCTGAACATAGCTATTTGCCTCCTTGGAATAGTAACAGGTGACCATGCCATTTTTCCCTTTTGTCCGAACCAGACCAACAACTCTCTAGGCGGCCAGGTGATCACGTTCTCTGGAGGCGCAGATCAGATCAACCAAACTATCAGAAGAGTAATAACGTGCCATATCTGCCTGGGTAAGACGTTGGACTCATTTCCTCTGTAGGTCTATGAACTGCTTCTGTGGCTGCACAGTTGTTATCCAGATCTGCAACTGATATTATGAGTTTGCTTTAGCTGCCTGATGCATGGAGCTTTTTATCCCTTTGATCCTTGGCAAATTGGGCGGAGGAAAGAGCAGGCTCACTTTTCTTCAGCCCTCGGGAGCTACGCTGCAGAGCAACTTAGGAGCCAGTCTCGTGGGCAACTCTTCCTTTGCCGCTGCAATACAACCCTTCCCCCCCCCCCCATGGTGGGACTGGGGTCAGACATCCCTAAGGTTAGTGTGGGACCCTTAGCTGTACAGGAACTCTGAAATCCCACTGTGATCAGCTCTGTCCGTTGGCCTTTGTGACGTGAAAAGCTATTTATGAGAAGCTGACAGTGGTCAAAAATGTTTCCATCACACAGCACATTCAGGGCCGTGAAAGGGGGGTCTTGTCCATTGCTGGAAAGAGCCAGTTTGGTGTAGTGGTTAGGAGTGCTGACTTCTAATCTGGCATGCCAGGTTCGATTCTGCGCTCCCCCACATGCAGCCAGCTGGGTGGCCTTGGGCTCAACACAGCACTGATAAAGCTGTTCTGACCGAGCAGTGATATCGGCTCTCTCAGCCTCACCTCCCTCACAGGGTGTCTGTTGTGGGGATAGGAAGGGGAAGGCAACTATAAGCCGCTTTGAGACTCCTTCGGGTAGGGAAAAGCGGCATATAAGAACCAACTCTTCTTCTTATGGTGTGCCAGAGTACAGGCCCCTGAACAGAGGCCATGTTAGAGGGCCATCAGCTGCCTTGCCCCTTTTCCATTCCCAGCAGAAGAATCACAGAATCATAGAGTTGGAAGGGGCCATACAGGCCATCTAGTCCAACCCCCTGCTCAACACAGGATCAGCCCAAAGCATCCTAAAGCAATCCAAGAAAAGTGTGTATCCAACCTTTGCTTGAAGACTGCCAGTGAGAAGACTGCCAGAAAGAACCTACCGTAGGCTATAATCAACAATTAAACAATTTAACCATGAATAAAGGTGGAAATACAGTTTATCTTATCTCTTCTTTTAATAGTAATCAAACAACCAAAAGATTTGTACCGTTTTCAATGTAGCATTTTCATCAGTGGCTTTTTCCTGAATATAAAAAAATACAATTAGTACGTTTTTGTCAGTAATTATTACATAAGTACAAAAGAGAGCATATTTTCCTTACAACTTGGTTGCCCCAATTTCAAGCACCACATACATCCTATTGATTGTTTGATTACTATCAAAAGAAGAGATAAGATAAACTGTATTTCCACCTTTATCCATTGTTAAATTGTTTAATTGTTGGTTACAGCCTAGGATAGGTTCTTTCTTCTGCTGTTATATTCATTTCGAACCGTCCTCTTTTCCCATTCCCATCAGTGTGTCAAAACCCTGACTGAAGGATTGACATATGTCTTATTCGATGTTTCGTGCTGTAACTTTTTATTGCCTCTGTCCTACAGTCTGTTCAGGCTCCCTTGCTTGCTATGTTTAGCCCCCAGAGTTGTGTTCAATAGCGGTGATATGGGGAGGCTCCTTGGACCGATTACGTGTAAATCCTTAGTCTACACTGTACCCACTTTTGCCGGTAGTTTCTACACGTATGCTCTTAAGGACTAGGAAGAAATGCTGTTTGTTGTCATGCTTAAAGAGCGGTGGACTCTAATCTGGAGAACCATGTTTGATATCTTACTCTTCCTCCACAATCAGCCGGCTGGATGACCTTGGGCTAGTCAGTTCTCTCAGAGCGCTCTCAGCCCCACCTCCCTCACAGGGAGTCTGTTCTGGGGAGAGGAAAGGGAAGGCGAATGTAAGCCGCTTTGAGACTCCTTCAGGTAGTGAATGGCAGGATACAAAAAAACCCAGCTTTTCTTCTTCTCTTTTTTCTCTTGGTTCCCCAGAAGCCACCTAATATCATAGAATCATAGAGTTGGAAGGGGCCATACAGGCCATCTAGTCCAACCCCCTGCTCAACGCAGGATCAGCCCAAAGCATCCTAAAGCACCAAGAAAAGTGTGTATCAGATCCTGGGCCACTTGGGGAAATGCATACCTTTTGTCCTCTTTCTATGGCTATGTCAAAAGTCAGAAATTATGCATCATCCTAACACAACAGTGTTATGCTTCTTCCAGATGTCTGTGATCCTGATTCCAGCTGTGGCCCACGAAGGCCCGCCTTCGGCAGAGACAGGCGGGCCGCCCCGACCGATGCCGACATCGACATGGCTTTCATCCTGGACAGCTCGGAGAGCACCACTCCCCTGCAGTTCCGAGAGATGAAGAAGTACATCGCCTACCTAGTCAGCCAGTTGGAGACGAGCTCCAACCCGAAGGCCTCCTTGCACCACGCCCGGGTCGCCGTGGTCCAGCACGCCCCTTACGAACACGCCTCCAACGCGAGCGCCTCCCCCGTCAAAGTCGAGGTGTCCCTGACCGACTACAGCTCCAAAGACAGGCTGATCGATTTCATTGGCAACCGGATGGTGCAACTGCAGGGCACCCGGGCCCCGGCGAGTGCCGTCGAACAGACCGTAAGGCACATTTTTGAGCTGGCGCCCAACCCCCGGGACCTCAAAGTCATTGTGTTGATGATAACAGGAGAGGTGAAAAACCCGGAGCTGGAGCGCCTTCAGAGAGTGGTCGTGGAGGCGAAATGCAAAGGGTACTTCTTTGTCATCCTCGGCATCGGCAGGGAGGTGAACGTCCGGAGCATCTACGGCTTGGCCAGCGAGCCCAATGACGTCTTCTTCAAGTACGCAGACAAGCCGTCTGAGCTCCACGAAGAGGCCCTGCTGCGCTTCGGAAACCTCTTGCCGTCTTTCATCAGCAGTAAGTGCGGGGAGGGAATCCACCATTTCCGGGTGGTGAAAGGGAACCTTCACATTCAGAGGCAGTCAACTGTGCCTGGAGGCCACATCAGGGCAAGGCCTCGGCCTCTGTGCCCTGTTATTGGCCTTCCAGAGGAACTGGTTGCCAGCCAGAGCAGAGTTTGAGACCAGTGGCATCTTCGAGACCAGTGAAGTTCAGGTTACGAACCTAGATTCAACCCCAAGGGATGCACAAAACAAGCCAATGCATCTCTTAAAGAGTACCCACTGGCTGTTGATTAAAGTCCACAGAGAGCATTAGTGAGGAGTCTGTGCAGTAGGCAGGCATTGCTAAAAAAGGTATCTAAGGTACAACTAGGATTCATATAGGCAATTCCCCATTCCCACCTTCACACACAAATAGCGTGCCAAAATCCATTCCCACCGCAGCGAGGCTTTTATCATCGGAGAGAGAACCGGACTAAGAATTTGCACCCAGGTGCCAATTAGGGAGCCTCTTCTCAGAACCCCCCCCCCCAAAAAAAAATTTCAAGAAGATTGGACTAGTGGTTCCAATTCTAGGGGCTTCCATTATATCCAATGATGAGAAAAAAATAGCGTCTATTTTTTCTCATCCTTGGATATAATGGAGGTACGATGGGGGCACCCTCTTTGGGAGACACTTGAATTGGACCCCCTGGTCCAATCTTTTTGAAACTTGGTGAGGAGTCAGAGAAGAGGGCCCTGAAGCTACCCTGAAGCTTTGGAGCCTCTAACTTAACCCCCCCCCCCAAGCTACGGAGACTTTGTAAACCTTAAGTTCCCCATTAACGTCATTGGCGCCATTGTCTTTAATGGCCGAAGCTGGATTTGAAGCATCTGCTTTGGATGTCCTTTTAATGGTCTGAAGCGGATTCTTCCGAACCAGAAGGGGTCCAGATTTTTTTGTTAGTGCGCACATCTATTGCCAGTAAGCCAGTGAGGTCACTGAGCACTGTAGGCACAACACAGGAAGGACACAGATAGCAACCCAGAGAATGTAGCAGCAACTGGGAGCCAAAGGGGAGGGGGATACACAGCCCTGGAGTACCAGGGATGCCAGAATAATGACCCCGGAAAGATCAGGCATGTAGGACATCAAAATATACTACTAACAATTGGGTTAGTACATGACAGTTTAATTCTGCATGCACACACAATCTTATATCGGGAATTAAACTTTTTGGTCTTAGTTCTTTAGATTGGTTGTCACATTTATATCATGCGCTTGTATCATTATGCTTGCTGGTGAAGGCTCAACGCCTGGAGTGTTTAGCATCTGGAAACTCAGTGCTTAAAGTTGCCACAAATGTTGTGATCCTAGAATCCAACAACAAGGTGAAAGTTCTTAAAAGTGTTCCAGGGTTTCTCTCCCCCCCACACCACGTAATTGTTGTCAAACTTGTCCTAAATCCATCTGTGTAAACAGAAATGGTGTGTATTTAGGCTCAGGGCTTTTAAATGCCTAATCCCTCCCACAGTCAACCGTTTCCGCTTCTGTCTTGAAGATGTAAGCTAAAAACGCTCCCCTCTTTGTACTTGTTAATTTTATCAGAATTCTTTCTTCCTTCCTTTTGAGCGTCAGCAAATTGACGCTAATGAGCTCTTAGGCATCCAGTTCTGGAGCATAGCTTGTAGACTGAAAGGGGGCGGGGAGTTCTCTATGTTGTACCATACCACCTTCACAAACTACCATGGAAACCTGGGGATTTAGTTGTGTTTAATCTCTTGCCAAAGTGGAAATGCACTTAGGTGTTGGAGTCAGAAATTTGCTGAGCTAAGAGGTTTTTCAGTTCTGGAGATGTATACTGATTTACTGCTGAGATGGGCACTGCTAGCGATAGGATTGCCAGTCTCCAAATGGGGCCTGGAGATCCCCTGGAATTGCAGCTCATCTCTAGACTAAAGAAATCAGTTCCCCTGGGAGAAATGGCTGCTTTGGAGGGAGAACTCTATGGCATTACACGCCACGGAGGTCCCTTCCTGCCCTAAATCCCGCCCACTCCCAGCTCCATGCCTAATTTCCCAACCCAGAGCTGGCAGCCCTAGCTGGTGAGCTTAATGAGGTGCCCCTAAAATGCCCGCTCAGCCGCTACAGATCACAGCAAAAGCATCCTAAATGGTCAGTGCCCCTGGTGCCCAAAATCCTATCTGATCAGGTAAAGAGAGTACAAACGTCATACACAGCTATATGAAATATGAAAGCTACCAGACGTGCCAAAAATTTTTTCAGAAAATTATTGTTAGTTTCTCTGTAACATGTTTTGGTAAACGACAGTTTAAAAACAAAATACTTCTTTTTTTAGGTGAGAATGCTTTCTACCTGTCTCCAGATGTCAGGAAACAATGCGATTGGTTCCAGGGTGACCAGCCAGTTAAAAAAATTGTCCAGAGACCAGTGTAAGTGGAATGGGATTTCAGGGGGTGGAGGGGAGGAATAGTTGCTTTGTTCCCAAGTTCAGGTGAAATGCATGCGTTACCTGTCTGTGACAGAGAGAACGTCATCTAGGGTCATGGTGGCGTTATTACTGTGGCAACAAATATGAATTTACATTTGTCTAATTTTCTTGGTGGGAAGAAAATTAAGGCACCTACATGAAGAGAAGCCCCATCTTCCAGCAGCTGTTAGTTTACGGTAGGGTTTCCTAGCCAGGGGTCTGCAGGAGCTCCAGAAGAGAACTGTGGCCTTTCGCTTCCTTCTGTAATGGACTCAGCTACATGCTAGGGAATTCCCCACTTCTATTGTTCCCCCTTCCAAGCATGAGTGAGTTCTCTTGTGGTTTCTGGGCTTTGGAGGGGGTGGAGCCTGCACACTTAGCCCCGCCTTAAACCGCTCCTCTTGAGTTGCTCCTCTTCTCCCTGCACTTGATGTTCTGCTGGGTATGTGGCTCAACCTCTTGCAGTATCCATTTTGCGACTGCACCCACCCCTAGATGTGGGCACGAGCCGGAACATAGCAGTTCATACCTTTCTTTTCGATTAGATTTATTGACATATGGCTCCAGGCCAGCTCCAGGACTCACACAACTTCCAAAACCATAATCATGGCAATCTACAAATGTCCAACAATAAAAACATTTATAAATCAAACATTTAAAACATTGTAAAGCTATAAAAACATGTCAAGATTACCTAGGGCAAATTTGTAATAACATAGTTTTATCGTACTTTATCGTACTTCGTACTATGGCACAATATTTGGCTGTTTGGCGACCTCAGTATTTCCCCCAGAGTGGAGGCTCTTAACTTTCCTTTCCTCAGAGTCACAGCAGTTCATGTTGGTTTATGTTTTATGGGCAAGCCACAAACCGAATCACAAAATGTACCAGGAAGTTTGTTTGCAAACCAGTTTGTGGCTCATGGCCCTGCAAATCCCATTGATAGAGACTGCAATCCGTTTTTGGGCAGAAAACAGCTGAGCAGCAGGGAGAAGCCCACACCACTCAGGTGTTTGGGGCTGTTGTGTGCAGTTCCTTTAAACCTTAAAGGGATTACACAAGGCAGCCCAGAAACAGCTGAGCAGCAGGAGCTCCCCCTGGTCTCGCCACTCAACTGTTCTTGCAGCTTGGGGTGGGGCAGAAAATGTGTTTAAATGGGGGTCCCTTTAATCCCCTTCTTTCTGCTCTGCTCATGAACCACCATGAACTGCTTTAAAAATTTCTGATGATATGCCCATCATGAACTTTGGTTCGCAAACTACAATGCGGGCAATATTTGTGACACATTCTGCTTTGTGGTTCAGTTTGTGCCCATCCCTTCCCCCCCCCCCACTCTGTCATAATTCCAAACATACCCACAGACTCAAAAAGGGTTGTGGACCCCTGTCTATCAATTTCCCCTCTGCCGCTCCATTGAATAGGAGATGGGGAGCACCAACTTTGAGGGGAGTTGCCCACACGGCAACCTAGACCTGATTATAGTGAACAAAGCCCCCCTAAGTAGTTACTGTTTATGGCGGCAGCAAGTAAGCTACAAGCAATTTGATGACCTGCAAAGCCTTATATTCATATCCATAATTTTTTGTTTGTTCAAACAGAAACATTCCAAACAATGTTACTGCTGCCCCCACTACAACAAAACCAACAACAAAGCCAACAACAAAAGCTACAACAACAAAAGCTACAACAACAAAACCAACAACAATACCAACAACAACAACAACAACAGAAAAACTGGAAGGTATGTACAATTTTCTGTCTTAATGCATTTTCTTAGGATATTGAATAGGAAAAGTTTTGAAGCTGTCGTCAGGAGGCTAAGGAAGAACAAGACAAGACGGAAGTAATGCTGGCCTTCTGGGGAGACTGAATCCGGGACGGACCAGGTTCGGCAGGGAAAATCTTCCTCCGCCTAGACCTGGGAAGCGGCAGGGCTAAATGCCCCGTTGCAAAGAACCGGTGGCCACCCAGTGTGGCCATCTCCAGCCAGAATGGGTCTAGGTTAGTCAGTTTTGCCATTATTGCAAACTCCTTCAGCTTCTCCAGCCATGAATCCAGGTCTGGCGGATCTTGTCTCTTCCATCTTGAGGCGACTAGTGGCCTGGCTGCAGTTGAGACATAAAAGAAAAATACTCTTGCAAATAACAGGAAAAATACCCAACAACATAGTTTTGGGGTCTAATGGAAACTTCACATTTCAAATTCTCTTTAATTTCCCATGCATTTTAATCTGAAACGCTCTGACTATTTTGCAAGACCGCCACATGTAAAAAAAGGAACCCAAAGTCTCATAGCATTTCCAACAAATTCCATCCAATCCATTTGACATTCTGCTGTTAGGTACCCCTTGCAGAACATTCTATCCCAGTTCTCCCTCAGTCACTGACATTTGATTAATTTGATAGTTTTGAACCAAAGCTGTTCCCACACATCCATGGAAACCTTTTCATCAAAGTTCTGCATCCATTTTACCATGCAAACCTTAGCCTGGATGGTCAATAAAATCAGAGTCCAGTAGTACCTTTAAGACCAACAAAGATTTATTCAAGCACTCGAAAGCTCACACCTCGAATAAATCTTTGTTGGTCTTAAATGTGCTACTGGAAGAAGAAGAAGAAGAAGAAGAAGAAGAAGAAGAAGAAGAAGAAGAAGAAGAAGAAGAGTTGGTTCTTATATGCTGCTTTTCTCTACCCGAAGGAATCTCAAAGCGGCTTACATTCGCCTTCCCTTTCCTCTCCCCACAACAGACACCCTGTGAGGGAGGTGAGGTTGAGAGAGCCCTGATATCACTGCTCAGCCAGAACAGTTTTATCAGTGCCGTGACGAGCCCAAGGTCACCCAGCTGGCTGCATGTGGGGGGGTGCAGAATCGAACCCGGCATGCCAGATTAGAAGTCTGCACTCCTAACCACTACCCCAAACTGGCTCTTGTGCTACTTGAGTCCAACACAGCTACTCATTTGAATCTATCTTGGATGCTCTTGATTCATTTCAGTCCTGTGCTTGGGGAAGTCATTATTTTAAGTAAGTCAAGTAAAACTCCTTCATAAAGGCATGTCATGTGTGAAATATACATGTTTGAATTCATTATGATTAAGTGAACCTAAGGAAGCTCCTTGATGTGCAAATGGAGTGCAAATGTTAAATTACTGGATTGGGAGAGCAATTTGCCGAAGAACAGATGTTCTTGCAAACCCTTTAATTTGAACAAGGACGTTGTTTTTCATTACCGTTCTCAAGATAAATATCTCATGTTTATGACTGGTTTCCACAAAGTTCTCAGGAATATAAAGTTTGGGAAAGGTTCTCCCATAGATCTGCTCCAAATTAAGTCGAAATAAAATGATTGATTCGGGATATTCTACATTATTTAGTTAACTCATATATCCTTTCTCTGAATTGCCTTCCTACAACGTGGAGCATTTCGAAATGATAATCCAATTTAACTTCCCCTAAAATGCCAAAAAGAGCCTCTTGTGGCGCAGAGTGGTAAGGCAGCGATATGCTGTCTGAAGCTTTCTGCCCATAAGGTTGGGAGTTCAATCCCAGCAGCCGGCTCAAGGTTGACTCAGCCTTCCATCCTTCCGAGGTCGGTAAAATGAGTACCCAGCTTGCTGGGGGGTAAACAGTAATGACTGGGGAAGGCACTGGCAAACCACCCCGTATTGAGTCTGCCATGAAAACGCTAGAGGGCGTCACCCCAAGGGTCAGACATGACTTGGTGCTTGCACAGGGGATACCTTTACCTTTAAAATGCCAATAAATCAAGCTAATTCATTTGCAAATTAGTTGAGATGATGGGTTTGATCCAGGCTAAAACAGCCATGAGCAAAATTGGAGCTTTCCTGCCTCTACCATCCCAGTGCAGCATATTGAGACGGGAACCTGCACCATGAAGGGGGAAGCATTGGAAATTGCCAGTTACATCTGGATCCAACCCATGGCCTTCATCCAGCATAACTGAGGCAATAGTCTTACCAGTCCGCTGAGTCTGACATTTTCCTTGTTTGAATCCTTTAATTTATACACCATTCTTCTTTTGTATCAAGCATTCAGACCTTTGCCCTAGCATCACAGAGTTGGAAGGAGACATACAGGCCACCGAGCCCAACCCCCTGCTCAATGCAGGATCAGCCTAAACATCCATGAGGAGGATCTGTCCATCTGCTACTTAAAGACCACCAGTTCTTCTGCATTAAATCTAACCGATCCTCCAGGTTTCATGATGCATTGAGTGAGGGGTTCCCAACGTCAGGCCTGTGGCACAACGTAGTATCAGCCTACAGATTTCCTGGTGCCACCAAGTGCCGTAACGAAATGGCTACCATGGCTTCTCATTGAACATTAAGATAGTTTCAGGGGGTCTCTTTGTCGGTCTGCTGTACTCCAATACTACCAGCAAAATGTTCTGAGTATAAGTTTTTGAGATCGGAGAATGTATTTGAAGTTCCAGCTTGGTGTAGTGGTGTAATGGTGAAGAATGGAGGCTTCTAATCTGGCAAGCCGGGTTTCATTCTGTGCTCCACCACATGCAGCCAGCTGGGTGACAATGGACTCGCCACGGCACTGATAAAGCTGTTCTGACCGAGCTGTAATAATAAGGCTCTCTCAGCCTCACCCACCTCACAAGGTGTCTGTTGTGGGGAGAGGAAAGGGAAGGCGACTGTATGCCACTCTGAGACTCCTTTGGGTAGAGAAAAGCAGCACATAAAAGCCAACTCCTCCTCCTCCTCCTTCTTGTTCTTGTTCTTCTTCTTCAGTAATATCAGGGCTCTCTCAGCTTCACCTCCCTCACAGGGTGTCTGTTGTGGGGAGAGGAAAGGGGAAGCAACTATAAGCCGCTTTGAGACTCCTTTGAGTAGAGAAAAGTGGCACATAAAAGCCATCTCCTCCTCCTCCTCCTTCTTCTTCAGTAATATCAGGGCTCTCTCAGCTTCACCTCCCTCACAGGGTGTCTGTTGCGGGGAGAGGAAAGAGAAGGAGATTGTAAGCTGCTTTGAGACTCCTTCTGGTAGAAAAAAGTAGCATATAAATTTATCCGTTGAATTTTTAGACTGCCCCTCCCTGCAGACAGGCTTGGGGCTGTTTACAAAATATCAATAATCAAATTATATTAACATTTATTGTGCACAACTTGTAAAGTTCAAAAGTTAAAACATAGACTAAGCCTAACCATTGAAATCACATAATATGCACCAGGCAATGCTAGACCTAACGCATTTTGACCCCAAAATGAGTCTTCCTCAGAGGCCTAATCGTGAACACACATGTGATACAGTAGAGAATGCAGCCTGTGAGATTTTTAAAAATCAATTTATTCTCTATGAATAAAATGGAACTGATAGAAGATGTCCATTTATCAAGTACAAGTCTCTTTCTCTATGGTTGCTAAGAGGTTCTGGTGTGTGTGTCAGATGTTTTTTTGTGAGTGTGTCAGTTCCATTTTAATTGAATTTTTGAAAATCTCACTGGCTCTACTGTACTATATGAGAGTTTAGGATCAGGCCTCTGAGGAAGACACATTGTAGGGTTAAACACATTGGGTCTAGCATGGGACAACGCATGTATGTGATTTCAATGATTAGCTTATAGGCTTTGTCTCTGTTTTTAATTTTTTAACTTTATAAGTTGTGCACAGTAAAAATATAATTTGATTTTATATTGTGGACACCTAACCTTTTGGGTCCTAACTACTTGTAAGGCGAATGTAATCCACTCTGAGACTTCTTTGGGTAGAGAGAAAAGCGGCATATAAGAACCAACTCCTCTTTTTCTGTAATATCAGGGCTCTCTCAGCCTCACCTCCCTCACAGGGTGTCTGTTGTGGGGAGAGGAAAGGGATGGCAAATGTAAGCCTCTTTGAGACTCCTTGGGGTACAGAAAAGCGACATATAAGAACCAACTCTTCTTCTTCTTCTTCTTCTTCTTCTTCTTCTTCTTCTTGTCGGTTAGTTTTGTTGCTTTTTTTTTTCTCTTGAAAACACTATCCCCGTTTTGGTTTCCTTGGGGCTGTTTACAACATATTAAAATTCTGGTTAAAACACAATAAACACAGTAACATCACCCTGCCAACAAAAGTGTGTTTAGTCAAGGCTATGGTATTCCCAGTCATGAATGGCTGTGAAAGTTGGACCATAAGGAAGGCCGAGCATCAAAGAATTGAGGCTTTTGAACTCTGGTGCTGGAGAAGACTCTTGTGAGTCCCTTGGACTGCAAGGCGAACAAACCGGTCAGTCCTAGAGGAGATCATCCCTGACTGCTCTTTAGAAGGCCAGATCCTGGAGATGAAACTCAAATACTTTGGTCACCTCATGAGAAGGAAGGACTCCCTGGAGAAGAGCCTAATGCTGGGAGCGATCGAGGGCAAAAGAAGGACAACAGAGAATGAGGTGGCTGGATGGAGTCACTGAAGAAGTTGGTGCGAACTTAAATGGACTCCGGGGAATGGTAGAGGACAGGATGGCCTGGAGGATCATTGTCCATGGGGTCGCGATGGGTCGGACACGACTTTGCATCTAGCAACAACAACAACTAACACAGTAAAAACAACAAATATCCCATAGTGCTCCAATCAGGGAGGCCCCTGCAATGTTATTTAGTTGTTCTGGCCTCAACCAATCATCCTGTTTTACAGGCCCTGCAGAATTAGTTCTGTCAGGGCCCAGATCTCTGCTTGCAGCTGATTCCACCCGGCTGAAGTGAAGGCCGAAAAAGTTCTGGCTTTGGTGGAGGCCAGTCGTACTTCTTTTGGTCCAGGGGCCACCAACATGTTGGTATTAAAGCAGCCTTTTTCAAACTTTTGTCTGTGAAGGAACATCTGAACTCAGTTTTCACACTTCGAGGGTTTCCAGAAGGGATGTCAACTGGCCACGCCTCCCTGCCATGCCTCCTGGAAGTGACATGTCATCAGATGTGACACCACCACCCTTTGCCCTCCTTTCACTCCCCCCACAACTTACTACTACTACGGCCCGTCCACCAAACATTGCCTTAAAACAATGGCACACACATGCCACAAGACAATCAACTATCCCCCATTTGATTTTTACACCCATACCCTACTCTCCAAGCCATGTGGTGGGTAGCTTGGCTCTGTCCATTAAGGTAGGAGGGGAAAGGCCTTGGACCCCCTCCGGAGCTCCCAGGAATCCCTGTACTAGAAGATCGTAGTCTTCTTCTGGGCATACTGGAACAGGTGGTCCCAGATACACAAGGCCCAGACTGCCTATGTGTGTTTCTGTGTGGCTCCGCCTCCTTCGGCAGCCATTTTGTGACTGACTCTGCCTCCCGTGGTGGCCATTTTGTGGTTGTGCCCACTATCCTGTATCAAAATCCAAAAGATACCCAGAGGCTCAGAAAGGTTAGGGACCACTGTGCTAAATACAAAGAAACTAACTAGAAAAATGAAGGGGATAATTTTAAAACCATCATAAAGACACGTCTTCCCTGCTATGCCAGTTTTCTGTGAGCAGTTTTTATATACACATAAAAATGTTTGTGTTTAATCGGGGACTCAAGTCCTAAGACCTATCAGTCTGGATTTTATGTGTGATTGTGGCTTATCTCTTTCTTTCTTTTTTGCCAGAAGTTGAGGGCTTTCTTTGAATCCTCCAATAACTTGTCACTTCTTTTTCCTACAGTAGCAAAGCATGTGGGTGAAGTCCAAGTCACGGATATCACCGAAAACAGCGCCAAGCTGCACTGGGTGGACCCTGAGCCTCAACACGCCGCCATCTATGACATCACCCTCACCTTGGCACATGACCACTCTTTAGTTCTGAAGCTCAACTTAACTGGCACTGAACGAGTCATTGGTGGCCTCGGGAGTGGACAGAAATACCATGTCCTGGTCACGGGCTACCTCAATGCACAGGCCAGATCAACCTTCACAGGAACATTTAGCACAAGTGAGTTTGCTTTTGGTGGGAGCATTTGCAGCCACACAAGCTGCGTACAGGGACTAGTGGGAATAGGCTCCCAGCTTGGCTGAAATGCCCATTCAGAAAGAGCTGAAGATTCAGAAATGCCCAACCAAAAAGAGTTGGAGAGTCAGAAATGCCCACCCAGAAAGAGTTGGGGATTCAGAAATTCCCACCCAGAAAGAGCTGGGGTTTCAGAAATGCCCAGCCAGAAAGAGTTGGAGATTCAGAAATGCCCAGCCAGAAAGAGTTGGGGATTCAGAAATTCCCACCCAGAAAGAGTTGGAGATTCCGAAATGCCCAGCCAGAAAGAGTTGGAGATTCAGAAATGCCCATCCAGAAAGTGTTGGAGATTCAGAAATGCTCATCCAGAAAGAGTTGGAAGCTGCGGAGAAACAGCTCCCAATTAATTCTAGAGATGCTCCAGACCAGGGGTGGCCAAACTGTGGCTTTCCATATGTCCTTGTTCTACAAGGACATCCAGGGGCTCATGGTAATTGTAGACCATGAACATCTGGAAACCACAGATTGGCCACTCTTACGAGTCTAGACAGTGAAGAGTGAATTTCTTAAGCAATTGTGCTTTCTGAGAGCTTAGTTTTCCACAGGAGAAAGAAGTGACTCATGCTTCCATGGTGTCAATGCGATGGCGCAGTTCCAGGGTCCGTTCAATGGGGAGGGTAGGTGGACCAGGTTTACACCCCCACTGAACTATGGGGGAGGAGGTTTACCGGGTGAAACTTACCTTACGGGATGAAATGGGATAGGACTATGCACAGGGCCCTGAGCTTTCTGGAGGAAAGGGCATGAAGAAAAATAGAAACAATCCAAGTAGCTGCAGCACTTTGGACTAGGAACTACTTCTTAAAGGGCACGGGATTGGGGGGTGGGGAAAAACCCACACCGTTATTTTTTTGGCTGCTGTATAATCTAAGGTTCAACTGCTGAGTTCATTAGACATCTGTGACTAATTTCCCCAGCTGGAAACCAAGACTCATTTTAAAAATTTTCTGACTTTATCTAAGCACAACCGGACCTGAGTGTTGCCCTGGGGCTTTTATTTATTTATTTATTTATTTTGAGATTGCCCCCGTGAAAACTGAATCCCATTCGGCCATTGTTCTCCAGATTTTCCATCCACGTACGTTGAATGGGGCCTGTTCTCTCTTTGGTAAGAACAAGAGATCTTCCTTTACATTGCAGCTTCGGATTTTTAGCAGGGCCTTTCAGTCTCAAAGTACCCACTCAGGGTGTTGCTTCCGGCATTTCTCCTTTCCCTGAGTGCTTTGCTTTTCCTTCCACAGAGTCCATGCCCTTGCCCAAATTGCCTTCACCTGCAGTAGCCCATCTGATGGTGAACACTGAGCCACTGGAAGAACCCAAAACAGGTGAGCCCCCCACCGCCCAAGGGATGCCCTCAGTGTACGGCACTTCTGCTGAGTCCTTTTTAGCAGTCCTTGCAGATATGTTAGTGCTCTGCTTTTAAAAATAAGGTCAACACATTGTCTATAGCAGGGGTGGCCAAACTGTGGCTCTCCAGATGTCCATGGAGTACAATTACCCTGAGCCCCTGCCAGGATGCAGTGCTGGCAGGGGGTCATGGTAATTGTAGTCCATGGGCATCTGGAGAACTACAGTTCGGCCACCCCTGATCTATAGAACTAAGTTTGAGTCCAGGGGCACTTTGAAGACTAACCAAGTTTTATTCAAGACATCGGCTTTTGTGTGCATGCACACTTCTTCAGATACAATTGGTTACCAGATATGGCCCGGATTAAGTTCAAGGCTTTGGTTCTGACCTTTAAGGCCATATGCACTAGGGCCCTGCCTATCTGAGGGACTGCTTCTCTGCTTATACTCCCTGCAAGGCTCTTCGCTCTGCGGGTACTAATCTTTTAGTGGTCCCGGGCCCCAGAGAGATATGCCTGGCCTTGATCCAAGCCTGGGCCTTCTTGGTCCTGGCCCCTCTCTGGTGGAATGAGCTCCAGGGAGAGCTGAGGGCCCTGACGGAGCTGTCAGAGTTCCACAGGACCTGTAAAACAGAGCTCTTCTGCCAGATCCTCGGTTGAGGTTGAGTTTGTTAAGATCAAATGGGCTCCCTCAGGCTATACTATTCCATCTGACGAACCCCTTTGTGGACAGTTGTGTGTCGGCCGGAGATTTTGCTTTCTACCCTCTTGTGTTGGTGATCTTTATAGTTTCAAGGTTTTCAAGGGGATTTTATGGGGTTTTATGGAGTGTTATTATGTGATTCGCCTTGAGTCCATGGAGGAAGGCGGACTATGAATGAATGAATGAATGAATGAATGAATGAATGAATGAATGAATGAATGAGACTTGCCAGTCTATACTTAATAGGTAGCGTTTCATTTCATTGTATCTAAGAAACTGGGCATGCACACAAAAGCATATATGCCTTGAATGAAGCTTGGTTGGTCTTCAAGGAGCTGCGGATCTCAAACTGTGCTGCTGTTTGAGACCAACCCAACTACCCACGTGATCTTCTTTGCATGAGTAAAATGTGTAAAAAGCCTTTGCTCACGCATTGCTCCATTGGGCTATGATGCTGTGGAACGAGGGCGATTCCTTCCAATACGGAACTTTTGGCATTCAGAGTTCCACAAGAGGGAGATCTGTGAGTCTTCATGGGGCAGGGAAGATCTCATTCTTTCCTTCGTTGGTTCCACCTCTTGTTGATTATATTTCCTCCACCCAGCTCCATTGCTTCTCCTTCCACGGTCCATCGACCACCCTCCAAATCTCCCCAGTCCTTCTCATCCAAACACCCACTTTGTTTTTACGTCCCCTGCCTAATTGCCCCACCCACAGTGTTTTTCTTCATGGCCGGCTCCCTGCACCCCACTCCATTGCTTTAGGATGCTTAGGGCTGATCCTGCGTTGAGCAGGGGGTTGGACTAGATGGCATGTATGGCCCCTTCCAACTCTATGATTCTGTGATTCTGTAGTTATCATTTTGGGGTGTAACAGCTGTCATGGTCATTTCATATTTTAACAATAATATCTATGCAGATGCAAACATTTCATATTTTATCTTTTTAAAAAAGCCTTGCAGAAACATGTACTGTAGTTTTATGCAATCTCCCTTGTGGATTTTTTAAAAAATCCATGCAAGGGGGTCATGCGTAACGATTGGATACTTGATGTTTAACTTAATCAAATGTGTTGTGCCACTGTAATTCTGAGCTATGCCCAGTTAAACAAGGCAGGGAGTGTAAAATCTGTTGCTTCAGGAAGGATGTGGGGCCAAATTCTGACACGGGAAGGTTTCAGATATTCGGCGCTAAGCTTAATGTCACTATGATTTGTGCTTCCACATTCAAAGGAATTCGCCTGAGTTTCTCTTCCATGAGAAGGTGCATACATTCCAAATTCACATGGTGCCGCTCTTCTGCGCATTGCATTGGGCCCAATCAGTCCTTCAGCACAGCAGGACCAATCATCCCAACCCCCCCCCCCCCAGCACCTTTCAGCTGCCAGAACAGCTTTGGGGGCCGAAATACTGTAACATTTAGTATGGCCCCGAGGCAGTGCAAAACTGTTGATTTTTCTGAACATCCTTAGGTTTCTGTAAATGAGTCAGCCTCAGGCTCAAGAAGACCCAAAAGACTGCCTGAGTCCTGCCAGTGAAAAAAAAAATCTGAATAAAAATGATTTTGAGCATGCCAGTGCTTGGGCTTTCCTATCAGATTTACACATCTTCCTTCTTTAATGAGGGAAGGGGTACCTTCGAACTCTCCAGCCACAGCTTTAGGATGCAAAAAGGAGGGAGGAGATGCCTGTGCCTCAGCAGAGACGCACCTCAGCCTCAGCTCCAGCCAATTCTGAATGGTTATTCAGAAGGCTGCCAAATCACCTGTACTCCACTGGCTGGCATGAAGCTGACAATAAAAGGTTTCCAGTGCCTGTCCGCAGAATTGTCCCGCAGCTCATCCGAGCTTGAGCCTAGGTTTGTGTGCGAATTCTTTGTCCGGTTGCTGCTCTGTTGGCCGTGCGCTTCTCCCGAGGCATTAATGGCTCGTTCCAGCGAGCTGTTAATGTGTAATCGCTTGGGTTGGCCTCAGTGATTAACACCACCTGGATGATTAACACCTGTTATGAGTGTGTGACAACTGTGTTTATTAATGGCAACATTGTCTCGTGGTCCTCGTTTTAATAACTGCAAAGGAGGGGAAGTGAAGGGCTGTAGTTATAGAACTGTATCCTCACTCTTGATCCAGATGGCCCAGGCTAACCAGATCGGGGAAGCTAAGTGGGGTTAGTTGTGTTCAGGACCTGGATAGGTGACCCCAAAGGAAGTCCAGAGTGGCCGCACAGATGCAGGCAAAGACAGACCACCACTGACCGTCTCTTGCCTTGAAAACCCCTTGAGGGGTCACTGTAAGACCTTTCTGCCACCAACCCGAAACTTGACCTTTATACCACCTTCTGTAGTACTATCCTCAGAATATTGAAGGCAGCCAGATGAGGATCACTCGTAGATGGGCCTGTGGGTAGCGGATCCAGGTGTCATGATGGCAGGGCAGTTGTGTGGTCACCTTGATCGGCATCACATGCAACACCTATGTGTTCCAAATTTCAAAACCACAGACTGGCTTTCGGCTGCCAAGGTTTCCTTTATTTCTCTTGGACGTTCAGCGCTTCTACTCTGAGCCAGTCAGCACAAACTCCTTTTTCACTTGAGCTCTGCAGAATTTCAGAAGTGTCTGCTGGCTTTCTGGTGGTCCCCAAGCCTGGATGGAATGTCAGACTTCCTCAATGCCATAAATTGCTGAGAACATAGACTGTGGCAGGGGATGGCATGTGCTGGCAGGGGCTCAAGGAGATTGTAGTCCATGGACATCTGGAGAGCCACAGTTTGGCCACCCCTGGACTATGTGAACATTTTGGTAATTTTCATTCCCTGGGTGTAATGGTTAAAAGCAGTGGCTACTAATCTGGAGAATCGGGCTTGATTCCCCACTGCAGCCACCGGGGTGACCTTGGGCCAGTTACAGTTCCCTCAGAGTTCTGTCAACCTCACCTACTGTTGTGGGGAGGGAAAGGGTAGGCAATTGTAACTTGCTTTAAGACTCACGAGGCCAAGCTGAATGACTTTGAGCTAGTCACAGTTCTCTCCGAGCCCTCTCACCTGTGCCTGCCTCCTGGGGTACCTGTTGTGGGGAAAGGAAGGGCAGGCGCTTGTAAACTGCTTTGAGACTCATGAGGCCTGCTGGGGGACCTTGGGGTCAGTCACAGTTTTCTCAGAGATCGCTCAGCCTCACCTACCTCAGAGGGTGTCTGTTTTGGG
Source organism: Paroedura picta (assembly GCF_049243985.1). Taxonomy (NCBI): domain Eukaryota; kingdom Metazoa; phylum Chordata; class Lepidosauria; order Squamata; family Gekkonidae; genus Paroedura; species Paroedura picta. The sequence goes on along the minus strand of NC_135369.1, from coordinate 179,445,239 downwards.
GAGAGGAAGGGTAAGGGATAATAAACTACTTTGGGACTCCTTTGGATTGTAAAAAGGATGGTACAAAAAAACAGCTTTTCTTCACCACTGTCACGCTTTTTTAGTCCACTCCATATACAGTTAATTTCAGTAGCCTTATACAGAAGTAACTCTGCATGGGATTGCCCTGGTCACTGTCCAGGGCAGAGTCTGCACTTACTTTGTTTATTCCATTGTCAGTCCTGTTAAATTCAGATCGATTTGAACTCGAGTCTTCCTCTCCCCCCCCCTCCCCATTGAAACAGGAAAATGTTCTGCACGTGGTTAGGGTAGTTCAGAAGAAAGGGGGGAGCCAAGCCTCTTTCATTCTTTTCTTGAAGGGAGGGGGGGAGGAGCCAAGCAGGGAGCCTCTTTCTTTTCTTGGGGGGAGGGGGGAGAGGATCGAAGAAGGCAGAGGAGGGAGAAAAAAATCCAAGACTGACAGAAGTTGTGAAAAATTAGGGGCTTCTCCTTTAAGGTAAGCTCATCATATGCACAGCTTTGGCCAATCAGGGGTTCTCTACCACGAGCAAAGCCCAGATTCAAAACAGCCTGCTTTCTCAATTCGATTTTTTAAATATTGAGCATTAAAAGCACTTTAAGATATCTCACAATAAAGGTAGGGTCACTCCGGATCAGTCCTTCTTGCTGCAGAAGGAAAATTTAAATCGCCCAAAATCAAAACGGAAATCGCATTCTGTGTAGACGGCAGGGACTGATCGACCTGGGGTTGGAATAAAAGCTCCGTGCAATTTACACCCAGGGCTGCCCAGCACCTTGGCTTTGAATACGGTGTTGCTACCTCAAGATAGCTCCCTAAATCTTTTGTGAAGATTTTCCAGAGTGAAAAGACCAAAATAACATGCCCCGTTCGGTTCGCTTTGGAGAAGATGTTTTTCCTTAGAACCTGGCAAGACTTAACATGCCATTTCATATAAAACAGGCATGTAATGGAAGCTGGTTTCTTGGTTGTTTTCTGGTTGGGGATGTTTGTTTGTGGAGCCTGTCGCTTCTGCGTTATGTTTTGTTTTCCCAGTGTGCTATTCCTGGGTGCGATCAGAGTCACGGTTCTCCTTTGTGTTTTGCCTTTTTCTGTGTAGGCACCATTGTCCTTCATCCTTTCCCCATCTCTTTTGATGTCGCTAACAAACTACTGGGTTCATTCTGGAAAGGCTCCACCTCATCTCAATGTATTACTGCTTGTTTTCTGTTCAGCTGTGAATGTTTCCGAAGGCGTGTAACCCAGCCTTTCTCAACTTATTTACCATTGAGAAATCCCTGAAACAATCTTCAGCCTTTGAGAAACCCCAGAAGTGGCACGATCATGCAGAATATGGTTTGGAAGCAGAGCTGTGGCCATGCCCACCCAGGGCTCCTCCCCTTCCCACCCCTTCTAGGCCCATCATATTTTGGGGGGGCGTGGGCTAACATGACCATATATGGTCATATCACCCGATAAATGTTTAACACGTTTAAAAAATATATACAAAAATCATTAATGTTCACCCCTTTGGGAAACCCTTTCAGGGCTATTAAGAAACCCAGAGTTTCACAAAACCCAGGTGTAACCTGTTTTAGAAATACTGGAAACAGAGACCGGTTTTAGAAATACTGTTTCTGTTTTAAACCTGTTTTAGAAATACTGGAAACAGAGACCGGCTCCTCTTGTAGAACAGCCTGATTTATTCAGTTTCTTCTCCCTATGCAGTCTTCCAAGAGCTCATTCACACATGAAGCTTAGAACAGAGTTTTGCTTTTGCCTTCTCTGCACCGTGAATACAAATGGTCGCTTTGATCCCACATTAACAACATTCACCCAGAGATGGCAGCTAAGGTGTGAGAGGCAGACAGTGGCACTCTTAGCATCCCAAGGACACATGGGATTGCCTCTCTGTGTAATAGCGATACTTCACCACACTTTCTGATAGCTGGTTAACAACGATAGCGTAATAAAATCTGAATTCTGGGTGGGCGTAAACGTTCAGTCTGAACTTTAATTGCCAGGCTTGCAGGAAAAGCGGAGACAGGAATTGCCTTGGCCGGAGCTTAGGGAAGTGGGTGGCTCATACCAGGGCTGATGTGCATCCCCTGATCAATCCCTCTTGTTCGCTGGCGTCTTCAACGGAATCTTTTTTATTGCCAGCAATGTTGGAAGATGAGAGTTAACAGGGGAGGAGAAGGTGATCCGGATAGCTGCACACATTTTGTTTCCATACAGACGCACACAGTTGTGCTTTGGGAAAATACGTGTCTTATTGCTGTGATAAGCGGAAGGCGGAACCAGCAAAGGGGAGGGGGGGGAGGGACGTGCTTATGGGTGGCAAAGTAATGTTGTTTTTGTAATTCAGGAAACCACCCATAGATTTAATTTGGGCTGTGACATCTACACCGGCCTTGCCTTTTTCTCCCCCCACTTTCCTTTGTTTTATGCCTCCGACTGCTACACTGCCCTGGCTAAAGATTTGCAGAGGCATGTACAGGCCTAGCGCTTCATAGCAAACTTGCAGCTCAAAAAACAAGCCCCAGAATAAAATATCGATGCATGTGTTGGCTGCTTGGCATGTGAATAATTGTATTGGGAATGACTGCACAATGATTATTTCCCAGTTTACAGTAAGGGAAGATGCCAGAAGACCAAGGGTCCGTCATATCTAGCTCTGTTTCATTGGTGCTGTTGAAAAATGCTGCGCTCCCTTTATTTCTCATTAACTCTTTTTTTTTTCCCCTTTAAAAAGAAAATGGCTTTTCTATGCTTTTTTCAGCTTTTAACCTTTTTCAGACTCATGTAACCTTTGCGCCTTTTGAAATTCAAATTTGACAGATCCTTGCTTGCTGGATCTTGACATGGGGACACAGTGCAAGGAGTATCAGGTTAAGTGGTTCTTTGACTACAAAAACAAGATCTGCACCCAGATTTGGTATGGTGGGTGTGGCGGGAACGCCAATAGATTTGAGACAGAAGCTGAGTGCCTTAGCAGATGCTTGAAGCCATGTAAGTACCCGCACGGGGCGGAGGGGAGCGGGGAGGGGGGAGAAACAATTTTGCACTTGAAAGCATCATCGGGCAAAGTTTTGACCCAGAAGTGGGGGAAAGAAATAGTCGAAAAGCAAACGCCGCACGTTTTTTCTTTCTGCAGCAGAGGAGAAAACCATGCCACTTCCTGTCCTTGAGAAAAGTCACCTGTCAGGTAAAGTCAGAAGTAGATAGGCTTCTGCCTTTGGTCTTGCGTCTGTCTACTGAATGTGTCTGTTGCACCCACAAAAAGGACTTCCTTGGCTCTCTGCTGTCTTATTCAGTATGACCCCTGCGTAGCCATCTCTATTTGCATGCTGCTTGTCACACCTAGGCTGAATCTGCACTTACTTTGTTTATTCCATTGTGGATCCTGCTGAATCCGGATCGATTTGAACTCGGGTCTTCCTCTATCCCCCCCCTCCCCATTGAAACAGAAAAGTGTTCTGCAAATGATTAGGGAAGCTCAGAAGGGGGAAGGGAGTGAAGCGAAGCAGGAGCCTCTTTCTTTTCTTGAAGGGGGGGGGGATTGGAGACAGCAGAGGAGGGCGAATAAATTCAAGAGGAAAATCTCTGCTGAGAGAAGTTAGGGCTTCCTCTTTAACGGAAGCCTAGCAGCCTGAGAACAAGGAAGCCTTTGAACTGATGCCCTGGCCAATCAGGGCTTTTCGTCAGCGTTGGAGGCTAGAGGCAGCTAATTAGTTCGGGACAAGCCCAGGAAGGATATCATGGGGGAAAGGTAGGGTCACCCTGGATCAAGCATGCTTGTTGCAGAAGGAAAAGTTAAATTTAAGTCACCCAAAATCAAAATGGAAATCACGTTCAATGTAGACGGCAGGGACTAAATCAACCTAAAATTGGAATAAAAGCTCCATGCAGATTCAGCCCTAGAAAAAGCAGAGAGGGTAGACCAGAATGACTCTTAATTCTCTCCTTTGTGCCCAGAAAATGGCCTCAGCACTTTCTCCTCCTTGGAAGACAAGGGAAATGTCTGATTCTAACAGGTCTTCAGGAATCCCCTTGATCTCTTCTGTTCATCCCTTCTCATCAAGCAGAACAATTGTCTTTGGAGAAAGTCTGGGCATTTTCAATAGCGGTCCTTGGAACACTTTGGATCTCTTTTTCTTGATTAATCTTTTTTTTTGGGGGGGGGTCTTGCTTTGTCTTGTCTTCTGTCACTAATAGACACTCATTCCCATTCATCACAGAAGCAGGAGTGGGAGGAATCAGCTACAGTGCCCACAGTGGGGTTGGCCATGGTTAGTGTTTGGGTGGAAGACCACAAAGGAAGACCAGGGTTAGCTATGCAGAGAAAGGCAGTGGCAAACCATCTCTGCTCATCTCTTGCTCTGAAAACCCCTTGAGGGGTCACTGTGAGTCAGTTGTGCCTTGAGCGCAAGCCAGTGTGGTAAAGTGGTTAAGAGCTGTGGCCTCTACTATGGAGAGCTGGGTTTGATTCCATGCTCCCCTACATGTAGCCAGCTGGGTGATCTTGGGCCATTCAGAATTCTCTCAGGACTCTTGGCCACACCTGCCACACAGGGTGTCTGTTGTGGGGAGAGGAAGGGAAGGTGATTATAAGCCACTTTGAGACTCATGAGGTCTGCTGGGTGACCTTGGGCCAGTCACGATTCTCTTAGAGCTCTCTCAGCCCTACCAACCTCAGAGGGTGTCTGTTGTGGGGAGAGGAAGGAAAGGCGATTATAAACCACTTTGAACTCCTCCAGGTAGTGAAAAGCCAGGTAGATTCAGGTCAGATCAGATTCAGAAAACCTTTATTGGCATAGGATTCGATGTACATACAACAACAGATGGTAAAATTTCCAAACAGAGGCATATGAATAACAATGATAGTGTCTTATTTAGTATAACCAGTCTACATCAGAGAAAGGTTTGTCCTTGAAATAAACAGCAATTTTTTTTGCAATGTCCACAGTCATTGAAGGATCTTTCTCACTCAGCATCTTCACCAGATGTTTCTCTTTGGTACACGGATACGTCAGTATTTTCCCTGTAATAACTGCGGTAATGATGGTACATCAAAAATTGGGGGCAACTGAATAGTAGGTGCGGGAGTGTATCTGGGGTGTTTTCTTCTTTTTGATGGCACAATTATGGGGAGGGGCTGTAGCTCAGCAGTACTGCCTCTGCTTGGTGTGCAGAAGGTCCCAAGTTCAATCCCCGGCATCTCCAGTTTTAAAAGATCAGCAAGTAAGTGAGGTGAAGGACTCCGGCTTCAGACTCTGGAGAGCTGCTGCTAGTCTAAGTCGACAATACAGACCTAAATGGGCAAATGATCTGGTTCAGCATAAGGCAGCTTCCTGTGCTGTCTTGAAAAACCTCCCTTGAGAGGCTGGCCACAGAAGTTCCATTTAAGATAAGAGAGAGAGAAATTCGACCAGTTCAGACATCCTCTGGGGTCTCTCTCAAGGCCCAGACCCCACCACCTCCCATCTTCAACTTCTAGGCCTCTCTCTCTCTCTCTCTCTCCTTCTTGCCTGTGAGTCAGGTGACTCAAAACAGGGCCAATTACAACCTCAGCTGGTAGCATGAGCCTGAATCAGACTTTCTCAACTTTTTTACCGTTGAGAAAGCCCTGAAACATTCTTTGGGCTTGGAGAAACCCCAGAAAGGGCACAATTGTGCAGAATATGGTTGGAAGCATACTGGTGGACATGCCCCCCTGAGGCCACTCCCCTTCCAGGCCATTTTGGGAGGGGTGGGTGGGTCAACATGACCATATATGGTCATATCACCTGATACATGTTTTGCAGATTTTACAAATATATAAAAATTATTTAACTCCCACCCATTCGGGAAACTCTTCCAGGGCTGTGAAGAAAGCCCAGGGTTTTTGCAAAACCCTGGTTGAGAAAGCCTGGCCTAGATGCTCTCTAGGTGGCCAGCTCTCCAAAGAGAGGGGTGTGGAGCTGGTGAGCATTGTTGGCCACTATTATCAGAGCTTTTGGAGGACTGCTCCCATGAAAAGGGGAGAGAGAGAGAGAGAGAAATTACACCTTCAGAACTTTCCCATTATGCCGGCTTGCATTTCCTGGGATTCTCTGCAACAGGCCAGCATCATACGAAGTTCCTGCAGGACGTTCTAGTTCCTTGGACACTGTGCCATATCAGATAACTTTCAGAGAGCCGCCAGTGGCAGCTTCCACAACTGCGTCGGCTTTGCCAAGGGCAACACTGAAGTTTGGTTCTTCGGCAGCTGTTCGATCCCCAGCCACTTAGCTCCTTCACCCTCGGATGAAGGAGCTTGCACCTTTTTAGCCCAACTTTCCCAGAACAAATTTGCTGTCAGCTCTTCGACAGATGAAATGCAATGGAAAGCAGTGCTATTTTGGGTGCACTGGGACCTCTAGTTTCCTAGCCGGGGCGTGGAAGAGAGGTCTTGGGCACAGCTGCCAGACTTTGCACATTCCAAGATCGTCGGCATTTTCCTGGATGATGTTACTGTAGAGATGACGTGCAAATGGGCAAACCTGCCTACAGAATGGGAAAGGGGAAAGTGCAGAAGGCTAAGCAGCTCCCAGCCATTTTTGTACCTGAATACCTGCAGCCCAAGTTATCAGCATGGAAAGGTTTCAAGAACTGTGGCTTACACCTCTGCGAGGCCATCCGTCTATACGTTTTTATTCTCTACTCTGCCTCCCAAGGAAAGAAAAATCATGAAGCTATTCTTGCCAGGGTCCCAAAGAAGCCTGGTAGATACCTCCAGCACTCGATGAGCAGCCCACACCTGTCTCTGATAGATGCCTGAGTTGATTCCCCAGAAACCGACTATTAAGAAGCCCAGGAAGGTCACATTGTCTCCCCCAGAGTCCTGAGAAATATCCGAAGCATCTTGTGAACATCAGAATGATAAGAGCACCTCTACTTCACTGCAGACCATTGTCTCATAAGAACCAACTCTTCTTCTTCTTCTTCTCCTCCTCCTCCTCCTCCTCCTCCTCCTTCTTCTCCTTCTTCTTTTTCTCCTTCTCCTTCACCTTCTTCTTCTTCATAATGCCACTGAACATGAGATTACCGTAAAGCACCATGCATGACAGAGCCATGAACTTCCTTTTGACACCTGCTCTCAGAGTGCTTGCAAAGATTCTTTTGGCCCTGTTGCCTTAGGGGGATCCCAGACAAGCTTTTAATTTTTTGCCTCTTACTGTTATTATCTGCTTGCTTGTTCGTTACCGAGAATCCAGGTTAACATTCGTCACTTCCCGGCTAGGTAGCTCCAGCTCCCTCCCTCGCTCTCTCAGCACAGTCCAGCCTCTCCTTCGGAGCCAGGCGTCCTCTGCACATCCTCCATTCCCACTGCAAGTTGAACAAGCGTGCCTGCACTTTATTGGACGCCCTTCCATGTCCTCTTTATCGGACGCATTTTTTACACATCCACTTAGGGCTGTTGCGTTCAAGTCTGTTTCCAATTCAAAACTAAGCGAAAGTATATGTTAATGTAGTTTTTAAAGCATCACAAACGGCACTGAGGGTTTTTCTCACAGCCTTGACTCTCCATTATACAGGAGCATTTGCCTCATTATATTCAAACATTAACAAGGACGGACTCATTGCCACTGACGAAAGCCAGACTGAAAACGGAAAACAGAAAACAAATGAATCTAGAGACCTTTTTGGCAGAGTCAAAGTCTAAATAAATGACATGAGAGACTTTTTATCTTCTTATACTTAATTAAGCCACTGGATAGATTCTGTCTCTCCTTTGTTTTTCTAAGAGTAGTCATGGTCCGCCTTCCGGTTGCTGTGGTGGTGATTGGTCAGATTCTGCCAGTGCAATGCATCAAGAACTCTTGTGGACCTCAAGTGGACCTCAAGAACTCTTGCGATTTCTTGCCAGAAGCAGAAAACGAACGTCCATCTGAGAAAGCCATCAGCGACTGTGTCCCTACCAAAGTGAAAAGACAAGTCCACACAGATGACACCACCACTGTACAAGATGATCCTGGAGTACAGTGGGAGGAAAAATGTGCTTTGAAGCTAGCGCAAACAATGGATGTGTGGTGGACCATCTCTTTGAAACTGGCTTTGATATGGTGGTGCCGACAATTTTGGAGCAGAAAGCTGAAGGAACATCACAGATTGTAGAATTAAATAATAACAACTTGGCTGCTGCAGATGCACAATCCATATGAAATCCCTCCCCTTACTGGATTGAAGAGTAGGGCAGTTTAATTTGGGACGACACACATGGCTGTTGAGGTTAACTTGAGAAAGTTTTTCAGACTAGATTGTCTGTAAACTTGGATCTGAGTAAAAGAATTGGGGTAATAGAAGAAAGGGAAGATTGTTTAAGAGGAGGATGAGAACAGTGATTTTTTAAAAGTAAGAATGAGTAACTGATATTCTGATGATGATGATGATGATGATGATGATGATGATGAAGATGAAGATGAAGATGATGTCATCCATTCAGTCGTGTCCGACCCTCTGCGATTCTATAGGAAAGTCTTTGCCATGCGCCCCTGTCCCTGACTGCTTCTTTTAGTTGGTTCATGGTCATCCCTGTGTCGGCTTTGATCATGTCGAGCCAGCGGATCCTTTGGAAACCACGTTTCCTTTTGCCGCTGACCATGCCGAGCATTAATGATTTTTCTAGTGAGTTTGATCGCTATTCTGAAACTTCCTAATACTTTTTCAACGTCTTGACTTTGGTGTACTTTGGACTCATGAGATATATCACTGATCTGTCGCTGCATTTTTTAAAGACACGTCTTTCAATTTTTTTGGTCTAGTAATAAATATCTTTGGGATATGCATATATGTATTACAGCAGCAAAACTGGCAGTAGAAAGGCATTCCCACAAAGACGTAGTTGGAAGGAGGAAGTAGCTGTAAATTTCCGCAGGTAGTTGTGAATTTCTTGTTGTATGGGGGGGGGGGGTTGAACTAGATGACCCTGGAGGTACCTTCCAACTCTATGATTCCACAGCTGAAGCCTGCTCAGCCACTTTTCCCTTCTGTCTTGGCATCCATGAATCTGGGGCCAGGCTTAGCGGAGATTCACTTGATCTTTGTAGAACACCTTTTTTGGATACTTCTCTGTTCATTCGGCATAAAAATTGTGGTTAAAGATTTATTTTGAGAAGGGAGAGTGAATACCCACCCTAGTCCCAGAAACAAGTTGTTGTTGTTGTTGTTGTTGTTGTTGTTGTTGTTGTTGTTGTTGTTGTTTGGATTTATTGCCAACTTCTCCCAGCAAGCTGGCCCATGGCGGGTTACAAAACAGTTACCCTAACTGCGTGCACACTTGGTTTTCCTTTGCATATCTGTATATCTGTGAAATAATTCTTCTATTACACCAGCCTTTTTCAACCTTTTGACCATGAAGGAGCCCTGAAATAATTTTTCAGGCTTTGCGGAACCCCGGAAGTGATGTCAGTTGGCCATGCCTCCCTGCCACACCCCCATTAGCTACATGTTATGGGAAGTGACATCACTTCCTGCGTTTTTGAGGACGCCTGGAGAGGAGAGAAAGGACGCGGTTCAAGGCATGCAGGCTCCACCCCTATCCCAGGCGCAGAAACCATAGGAGAACTCACACTCAGGAGGGGGAACAGAAGCGGAGGGTTCCCTAGCTTGTGTCTGAGTCCCTTAAGGCAGGAGGGGAAATGCCACGGAACCCCTCTGGAGCTCCCACGGACCCCAGGTTGGGAATGCCTGAATTATACCCTGTGATCCAATGCATGTATGCCTGAGCATGTGATTTAAACTCCACAGGGTTTTCTATTCCCTGCTTTAACTTGTCAAATGAATACATGTTGGCTCTTTTCCGCAAACAGGTGCATGCCCATATTTATTTATTTTTATTTATTTATCATTCGACTTTTATCCCACCACTCCCATACAAGCTGGCTCGCGGCAGCCCTCAAACATAATAAAATATAAAACCCCGTAAAATACAATATAGAAAACACACCATAAGAAATAAACCAGATAAAACAAGATAGATGGCGGTCACAGTAACCCACAATAGGCCCATTTTCTTCCATTCCTCTATTCCTCTGTCCCCGGCTCTACCCACCCGATGTAAATCTGGGGTGACGGTAGGCCCCATATATGCAGGATTCATATACATTCAGTGCATCAACATGTGAACAGGACAGGGGTTCTGATTTGGGCCTAAATCTCTTGAACCCAGGGAGATTACCAATCTGAATTAACATATCCGTAGGACAAGGCTACATAGGAGGGAGTGGGTTGGTTCACCTCATCCCACAAACGTTGGATAATGCACTTTCAATACTCTTCAGAAGCAGATTTTCCTGTTTCACACAGGGAAATCCAGCTGCAAAAGCACATTGTGCGGAATGCAGACTATTGGAATGAAACTAGCTGCAAAGCCAGCTTCTAATGCCTAACCCTGGGGCTGTTTCCTTTGCAGCAGCATAAAAATTTCCCAAATGTGGGTCAGATGAGAGGTATGGGGGGGATGATACTCATGGCCTCTGGTCAGCCTCATCAACCTTTAGCTGTTCTTCAATACCTTCAGGTATCCCAGACCAGCGATGGTCAGCTAACCAGAAATGATTGAATTTAACCAGCAATTGGAAATTCAGTGTACCAATAATTATGGACTTCGATTCAAGAATGAGAATGATTTGTTCCAAAAGATGCTAGTTATATCCAGAAAGGCTTCACTAAGGATTTTCCTTTTGCATCCCTGATAAGGGAAAAAAACAATAAGGCAAAATCGAGGCAGAACTAGGAAGCTCTGGGCTCCTGGTCTTGAATGCTCCTTACTAGGCAAAAAACACTACAGTAAAGTAACTGATCTCAACGTTTACAGGACAGAAAGTGCTCAAGAAGAAGTTCCCCAGAAGGAAATTACCCAGAAGGAAATTGGAAAAAACAGCAAAAAGGATAGGAAGAGCAGGTAGGAGAACACTAAAGAAACCAGAAGTCAACTGGCTCCTGGAAAATGTCTGTTTCTCCCCATCAAGAGCCCTTAGCAAAACAGGATCCCTCCATTGTAGGGAGCATCCTTTGCATGCTGAAGGTTCCCAGTTTAAACTGTGAGTTTCCAGCTTTAAAGGTGGCAGCAGCAGATGCTAGAAAAGACGCCGGAAGGCTGCTGTCAATCCAAGAGGACTAGCCTGATGGAGGTGGAAGCAGCTTGGTGTATTCCTAGATTATCTCCTACATGAGAAAGAAATATTCAAAGTGTTACATAGTCCTGCAATTCAAGTTGCCCATTAAGAAATTACAAGGGCAGGATTTTATTTATTCACTATTAGATGTCTACCCCACCGCCTCTCAAGGACTCTTAGCAGCTTACAAAATGAGTCTGTGTTTACTGAGGAAAGAGTTCAGGCACCTGGTTAAGAGACCACTGAAGCGGACAGTACAGCATAACCACCGTGGAGATCTAAAGCACACACCTGTCTCAAGGAAGCAATGGCTAGCACGATTTCTGTTGGATTAAAAAGAATGGCTTCTGAGGACGGAACACCTGGCTAGGCCTGGAAAACCATGAAATTAAATGTTCCATCTGCCTTAAAGAATAGAGAGTCCAGAAGTGTAGAGGGATAAAACAGCAAGTATTCAAAGGGCCTCAATAAGTGCATCCAATGGAAGAGGAAAAACAGGCAAAAAAATGTGAAAACAGGGAGTTGCCAAGTGAATTTTACTTAGTTGCCTGCATCCAAAACTATCTCACCCTCCAAGGCAGGGGTGGCCAAACTGCGACTCCCCAGATGTCCCCAACATGCTGGCAGGGGCTCATGGGAATTGTAGTCCATGGATGAGCCACAGTTTGGCCACCCCCTTCTCCAAAGCATGCCTTTTAAATGCTTCCCCAAAGGTGGGTCAACCCTGGGCTCAGCCAACCCTCTCTCCCCAGCCCAGTCCTGGAGAGTGATGGGCCTCTGGGCCAATGGGTACTTGCCTTGGATTGGTGAGCTCACAGGCCCTTCCCACTGGAGTTCTTTGAAGAGCCAGCTGCCCCACCCAGTGTCCTCTAAGAAGGTTGTACGGCCTGTTCCTCCTGCCACTTTGTCAGAGCCCCTCTGGGTCTCCGTAGCAGGGTCACCTCTGATAGGAACTTGGACGCATTGGTTTCTGCTAGTGGGCATACTGCTGAGAGCCAACTGGGTTCCTTCAAGCTGGCTGCCTCTTGAGCAGACAGTATCAAGGTCATGTCCTGCTGTGACTTGATTGACAGTTCCCCCAGCCTCAGGGCTTTCTGGCACAGCATGGATTTGGTGGGTCTTGCAATCCCCTGGGGTAAGTTTGGGGATGGAATCAGAGTTGGAAGGGACCTCCTGGGTCATCTAGTCCAGCCCCCTGCACTATGCAGCACACTCACAACCCTTATCGCTCATCTACTGTCACCTGCCACCCCCTTGACCCTTCACAGAATCAGCCTCTCCGTCAGATGGCTCTCCATCCTGTTTAAAAATCTCCAAAGATGGAGAACCCACCACCTCCCGAGGAAGCCTGTTCCACTGAGAAACCGCTCTAACTGTCAGGAACTTCTTCCGGATGTTGAGACGGAATTTCTTTTGAATTAATTTCATCCCATTCGTTTTGGTCTGTCCCTCTGGGGCAAGAGAGAACAATTCTGTTCCATCCTCCATATGGCAGCCTTCTAAATACTTGAAGATGGTTATCAGATCCCCTCTCAGTTATCTCCTCTCCAGGAAGCATTGGCTTCAGACATTAGTGTGTCCTGGGCTTTTCTGTCAGTGAATCTGATGGGAATAAAGAGGAGGAAGAGGCTGGATTTCTTCCCCCCTTGGAGCCTGTCCGAAATAGAATAAGTTGGCGACTAACAGAGCAGTCAGAAGGACACAATCCTAATAGTAAACCTCATTGAGCAGAGTTGGGAACATCCAGTTAAGTTCCCGTTTCTCCCTGCAAGCATCCCTTTAACCTTATTTTCTTTCCTTTTCCCACCAACTTCTCTTACAGTACTTAAACCATTACTTCTTCACTCCCAGTGACTGTGGAATTCCTGGAAGAACTATCTATTCTTGTTCCTCTTCTTGCGTGTATATTCAATAATCTCAAGTACTGTTTCTCCTCCCCCCGCTTTTGCCACCAAAGCTGCCACTTATTAACATTTCCCTTTTATTTTTCATGATCAAAACTTTTGTAATTGCCTTTGAAGAATTCCCCTCTGATCCTCCACTATAGCCATCTGTTCCATGGGCTGGGATTTTGAAAAAAGGCTTGCTTGCTTCCCATTTATTCCACAAAGGGAGCTGAGACTTGCATGTTTCCCTCAGAAGCAAGACTCCGCTCCATCCATTACATGAATGGGAATTTCAGTGTACTCAGGAGACCAAGGAGTACATAAGTGCTGAACGATGTCAAGATTGGAGCTACATTTGCTGTATTTATATGTTCATTTTTCATCCTTTAACCTCTGCAGGCTATTTATTTATAGCTATTTTGGAACTCCATCATTTTGCGTCTTACTTATCCGTTCCTTCACTTGCAGATTTCTCTTTTTATTAGAAAACTCTTCTTGGGATGGCCGTATTTGGGTGGATCAACCGAATAACCAATCAACACTGGTGTTTTTTTTTTGTTTGTTTTTTTAAACCAGGTTCTATTTGCAATTTCATTGGCTGTTCGGGTAGACGTCTTTCCTTGGATTGGGCCAATAGCCCAATTACTCTCTTTTTAAATCTTTTTTTATTCTTAGTAATTTATTCCATCCGAGTAATTTAGTCTCTGATAGGAATTTAGTCGGGCCCTCCACTGTTGCTAAAAATATATGTTCACCAACTATAATAGAAACAGGCGACAGGCAGACGTTCTGTGTTTTCAATGCATTTTGCTGGTGGCCAGTTTTGCAGTAAACCCTTCCGAGTTGTTATGAGAGTGGTGAGTCAGCCTCAAGCAAGCTTAGCTTGAGCATGCCCAGTCCACAGGGCCCAAAGAAGAGACTCTGTTCTCTCTGAACTGCATTGCAAGATGAGGCAGGGAGATAACGGCACACGAGAATAAGGACTGAGGCAGTTTGTCTTAATCCGGTTTCTCTTAATCTAGTTTCTCTTAATCCGGTCATCTTTTCTGTTAATCTAGTCCTGCAAACCCTTGAATAACATTAGTGCTGGTATTTTCATTTATAAATGGAGAGATTGGAGTCAGAATACAGAATGCCTTTATTGGCATAACAGTGATTTTTTAAAAAAATAAAATGGCACAGCCAAAAGAGCACGACCAAGCAACATGCACAACCCTCCAACAACACACAAATGTTACAAGATGGCCATACCGCAATGCGTGGTCTACAGTGGGCTCACAGAAGTGTGCTCTTAGCGGTACAGGGTTCAGATATGAGCAATTCACCCTTTGTTTTGTTAACAATACCTTGGCTACTTCTCGGATAATCTCCGGATCACTTTCACCTAGTTTTTAGGCATTGTGTCCTTCTCGTCTACACTAGTAGATTTCAATTTTCTCCAATATTTAACTAGTGACTTTTGCAAGTGGAGAAATCCAGGGCACTCCATCAATAGGTGATATAAAGTGTCAGGTACACCACAGCCATGAAGACACAGCCTTTCCGCAAAGGGAATGTCCAAAAGGCAGCCTCTGGATACACTGGAGGGAAAGATATTTAGCCGCGCCAAAATAAGGGAGGGATTTTTATTGGCCATTTTTATTGGTAGCTGTACAGCAGGATTCGGCCTAGGACAGAACCCTCCTGTTGACTTGGGACTAGGTGAAAAGGCAAGGAAGAGAGTGGCAGTGGATGAAGACTCAGGATGAATCCAAGAAGACGTAGGCTAAACTTTCAAAGACAGTGAGACTTTTCCACCACCATTGTGGCTACCTACATGGTGCCACATCGCTGCCCCGCATCTCCAAAAACAAGATGCTCTTCTTTGTGAATATAGAAATATCATTGAAAACAGTAAGCTGCCCATCCACAAAGACGTGGCAGATGCGGGCCTTTCCAGACTAAAGTACCGACACCCGGCGTAAGACCTGCACAAATCCTGCAATCACAGCAATTCGTTCTAGGGAACGAAGGGCTGCAAGCATGGTAGAAATCAGTCCTTCCCGGTATCCATAACCTGATAAACACCAGTGAGAGGCCCACAGGATTTGACTTGCCTTGTAAAATATGGAAGATGGCTAACAGAATATGAATAGGCTTTTGTAGTTGTGCAGATCTGTTGTTTAAATGGGGCAAATCACCAGGTTCCCAATGTGATTGTGGTGCAATCCGCCAAACTGTTTCCCATCTGTCGCAAGAATGTGAGTGTCCTGCTTTCCAGGGAGATGTGACAGAGCTCTGTACCCTCCCCAGCTGCGATTCAGTGGATTGAAAATTTAGTTATTGGTATTTAGGGGACTTGCGCAATCTGTCTGCATAACCGTTGTACCTACTTGGCTACAAATGTGATATTATATGCTTCCTGCCCGTAACTTGGGTAAATGAATAACCTAAAAAGGTTAATAATAAGGAAAATGTCTGTAGGCCTTTTGGGGGTGGACCAAAACATTTCTAAAATGTAATGTAGTTATAAAAATACCAGTATTGATTAATAACACAATTTGAATTAGAACCCCCCCAAAAAAAAAAACTTTACACATAGCCTCAGATAAAATCAGATCCCGTATACATTGTAATGTCTCAGTGCCACTGACCAAGTGCATTTTGGCATTGCCACCTTTATCAAGGGCTTGACACAGGGGTGGGCAAACTGTGGCCCTCCCGATGTCCATGGACTACAATTCCCATGAGTCCCTGCCAGCGAATTTGCTGGACATTGGGAGGGCCATAGTTTGCCCACCCCTGGCTTGACATCTATATAAGTACCAAAGAAGAAAGATCAACTACAAGGCTGAGTCAATAAATCTTTCATGTATGTTATGTTATTCAGTGTCAATGTCTATCAAACTCAGAAGAATGCATGGGGCCTCGCTAAAACGAGGTTTGGATTCACTCTCGTTTTCAAGCCAAGCGACTTTCATCAGTAGCTTGGACCGAAAACGAGAGTGAATCCAGACCTCATTTTAGCTTGGCTCCATGAATTGTTATGGGTGTGATAGAAATGGACACTGAATAAAGAAGATTTATTGACTTGAGCCTTGATGGTCTTTCTTCTTCGGCTTCTGTCTCCGTGGGTTCAGCTGGTTGACTTACAAGTACAGCATGCCAGAAATGTGCAACGAATTTTGTAATACGTTAGCCCGTTTTCATGGAGAGAACTTTAATAGAAATAGACAATGGGTACTCTGTGTGGCCTGTTCATCACTTATGTGAGCCAGATAAAATAAATGGAGGCCTCTTAAGCTCTCAACAAGCGATCCGTGAATCCCAGCTTGCACTTTCAGGGTCTATTTCCATGTCCTCCCGTGAAGTAGGGGGCCAAATTCATGGGAAGGATGCTGAGGGTAGACCAGACGAGCCATTCGGGATGGTCTGCAGCAGGAGGTAGACTGAATCATAGAATCATAGAATCATAGAGTTGGAAGGGGCCATATAGGCCATCTAGTCCAACCCCCTGCTCAACGCAGGATCAGCCCTAAGCATCCTAAAGCATCCAAGAAAAGTGTGTCTCCAACCTTTGCTTGAAGACTGCCAGTGAGGGGGAGCTCACCACCTCCTTAGGCAGCCTATTCCACTGCTGAACTACTCTGACTGTGAAAAATTTTTTCCTGATATCTAGCCTATATCGTTGTACTTGAAGTTTAAACCCATTACTGTGTGTCCTCTCCACTGCTCAGCAAACAGCTGCCCGTCTGCATTTTGCCTGACACTTTGCAGTGAAAAATCCTTGCATTTGTTACCACGTAGTCTCAGCAGGGTCAGAAGGAATTCTGAAGGAAGCAGATCGCTTCTATTCTTTCCAGTCTCGTTATGGGACTGGATCCACCTAAGTCATCCTAATGCACGGGTGTCCATGGACTACAATTCCCACGAGCCCCCCACAGCACATTCTGGCAGGGGTTCATGGGAACTGTAGTCCATGGACATCCAGAGTGCCACAGCTTGGCCTAATGGATGGACACAGGAAGATTTCTTGTATGACAGCACACCTATTGGTGTGAGACACTGTTGATTCTTCATCCCACCAGAGCTTTTTATATGTCAGTGGTCCCCAACCTTTTTGAGGCTGCGGACCGGCAGGGCAACTGCCCACCCTTGCGTCCGCACACGCGCCATGCGCAGCTGAAATCGCACATGCACGGCACTTTCGCGCATGCACGATTTCGGCCACGCATGTGCACATGCGCGGCCATGTCCCTGATTCCCTCTCCCCCCCCCCTCCTGCAGTAAGAAGCTTCCCGGGCCGCAAGCTTGCGGCCTGGGAAGTTTTTTACTGCGGGGGTGGGGGCGGGGAGAGGGAGCCGCGGCTCGGCTCCATGGCCTTAATGGCCCGGTGACGGGCTGCGGCCCGCGGGTTGGGGACCACTGTTATATGTGATCGACTTTGCTGGAAATCTTTCTGTTGGGTGAATTTCCATCTCCTCGCAGATATTCTGATTCTTTCCCCATAGCTTGTTACAAAGGATATTCATTTCTGTGCCAACCGTGCTATAATCTCAGGCAAAATAGTGGAATCCCATTTTGCTAAGTACTGTAAAAAAAAGAAAAATTTTAAAGAATGGTGGCCATAATAGCACTTGCTTGTTTTCTGAACTTGCAGGGCTGACATTGGCTCTTATAGTCCTTGCAACAGTCTCATCCTTTCTGCATGTAATCATGCTTAACATAGGTTCTGCTTTCTTGCTTCTGCAGTAAACTGGGCTCCATTGGTAATTAAATAGGGCAATTTCGACACTGCATGCATAGATGCACTGCCTTTTAATCCTGCATGCTGCGCATCATGACAATCGATGTGAAATGTTATTGATCCGCCACTGTTCTTGTAAGCAGGTACACCTTCAGGGGGGGGGGCACGACCCATATCGTCTTACTTGAGCATCTCCGAACATACAGAGGGGAGGAAGTTTGCAAGAAACATACAAGCCTTTGCATTAACTGGTCAGTTATGCTTTATTTCTCACTTAATTTACAGTTGCCAGTATTTGCAACTTGAGGAAAGACGAAGGGACCTGCAGGAATTTCGTCCTAAAATGGTATTATGACCCAGAGACGAGAAGTTGCGCAAGATTCTGGTACGGTGGCTGTGGGGGGAACGACAACAGATTTAAGACGCAGAGAGAATGTGAAAGCACCTGCATTTCAGGTAAGGGGTGGCATCTTTGCTGCCTGGTTTTGTTTTGGAGCAGTGAGTAGGGGCTTTGAAGGGTTTACTCAGAACTTGGCCATCCTGCCTTTCTCCACCTAAAAGAAGACGTTCAGAACCCATTTCAGTTCAGATTTCGGGGTTAAGGCGGAATCAACCTGGGTCTCCCTAATCTCTGCTTCAGAAGTGGGGCGGTCCCTGTTCTCCTGGTCTTCTAGGAAGCTTTCCGTGCCATTCCCTATAAATTTGGATTCTCTGTAAGGTTTGTGTGGGTAGCATCTGTATGCCTGTGCTTGCTGCATGCATATTCAGAAATTAGGGTTTGAGTTATTAAAGCGGGGGGGGGGGGGAACCATGGCTCTCCAGATGTCCATGGACTACAATTACCATGAGCCACTGCCAATTGGCCATGCTGACAGGGACTCGTGGTACTTATACTCCATGGACCTATGGACTGATTCTGTACTTACTTTGTTTTTTCCATTGTGGATCCCACTGAATTCAGATAGATTTGAACTCAGGTCTTCCTCTATCCCCCCCCCCATTGAAACAGAAAGTGTTCTGCACTTGATTGGGGGAAGGGAGCCAAGCGCAGGAATCTCTTTCTTTTCTTGAATGGGGAGGGGGGAAGAGGATTGGAGACAGCAGAGGAGAGGGAAATAACAAGAGGCAAATCTCAGCTGAGAGAAGTTAGGACTTCTGGAGTGCAGTCACTTTAAGACAAGCCTTGCAACTTTGATGCCCTGGCCAATCAAGGAAGACTGCTTTGCTACCAGGAAGAAAAGGGAATTAATTCACAAAAGCACCAAGCTGAATACTTCCTGATGTCGGTTTTTCAAATATCAAGGCTTATATGCACTTCAGGATATTGTAGCGGAAAGGTAGGGTCATCATGGATCAATCATGCACATTGCAGAGGGAAAATATAAATCTCCCAGAATGAAAATGGAAATCAAATTCAGTGTACACTGCAAGGACTCATTTGAACTGCGAGTGGGTAAAAAGCCCCAAGCGGACTTCACCCTGGAGAGCCACGGTTTGGCCACCCCTGTACTAAAGAAGCTGTCATAAGTTAGCACAACTGTCCTGGGGAAAGCAAGAAAGAGAAATGATTGCCTACAGAATATCACTTGACCTATTTAAAGGGGAGGGGGTGAAAACACAATTTGCTGGTCCAGAAATATCCTGAGCTTGTATAGCTGAGTGGAGGCTGCAGCATTGTAGGGCGGACAAGCAGTGACAGGCTACAGCCGAGGTGGGCTGGCTTCGTTGTTGGGCGGTGTCCTTTTGTAAATGAACAAGACCCTTGTGGCCCAGCGCAAAGGTTCACAGCAAGAGTTCTCATGATCTCATCACAATAAGGCGCGATGGAGCTGTGTTAAGTGACTAGAGGAAGATACGTTTTCCTTTAAACGTGAGAAGGACCATGCCAAATCAGTTCCAGCACTGCACTAGCCTTTGTAACCTCAGTAATGAGCAGGCTCTCTGAGGTCCACTAGAAAATAACTCATGGTTCCCTAGGGAACAACAGTCTCCATCTTTCTCTGTCCTGGCCCCCACCTGGTGGAATGAGCTCCCAGAGGAGATCAGGGCCCTGATGGAGCTAAAACAGCTCTGCAGGGCCTGAAAAAGGGAGCTCTTCCACCAGGCATTTTGTTGAGACCAGGGCAGAGTCTGCACTTACTTTGTTTATTCCATTGTCAATCCTGTTGAATTCAGATCGCTTTGAACTCGGATCTTCCTCTCCCCCCCCATTGAAACAGGAAAGTCTTCTGCACATGGTTAGGGAGGCTCAGAAGGGGGGGGGGGAGCCAAGCCTCTTTCTTTTCTTGAAGGGTGGGGGGAGAGAAGCCAAGCAGGGAGCCTCTTTCTTTTCTTGGAGGGGAGGGGGAGAAGATTGAAAAAGGCAGAGAAGGGAGAAAAAATCCAGGACCAACAGAAGTTGAGAGAAATTAGGGGCTTCTTCTTTAAGGCAAATTCGCCACATGACCACCTGTGGCCAATCACGGGTCCTCTACCACAAAGGAGAGCCCAGATTCAAAACAATGCGATTTTATAATATCTTCAGGATTAAAAGCACTCTAAGATATCGCACAATAAAGGTAGGGTCACTCCGGATCAATCTTTCTTGCTGCAGAAGGAAATTTTAGATAGATAGATAGATAGATAGATAGATAGATAGATAGATAGATAGATAGATAGATAGATAGATAGATAGATAGATAGATAGATAGATAGATAGATAGATAGATAGATAGATAGACAGACAGACAGACAGACAGATAGACAGACAGACAGACAGACAGACAGACAGACAGTTCTGTCCCCATTGTTCTTGAGGGCCAGTCTTCAGAACTGTGCCTTTCTAAAGGGGAGGGTGTCAGAAAGCAGGCTAGCTCCTAAGGAATTGTCTTTGCTTTTTCAGCTCAAGTCAACCCTGGCGTCGTGACAACCATAGGCACTTAAAACGAGAGCTGAACATCAACAGATACCTCTAAGAGAAAACCGGGAGGAGTCAGCCATCGCGTCATAGCCCTCGTAGACTACCTTGCACTGTGCTAGTTCATGCTTTTATGTTCCAGGCAAACCTTGAAGAAAGAGTTTTGCTGCACGACTTTTATCGATATGGTGCTAAACCGTCTGTGGACCGAATGCTAAATCGTGCCGGGGATATAATCGAATACTTTTCAACATTACGTCATATTTACCCACCACAGATCTACTTTGTTTGAACAAAACTACAGTTTTCCTTTGGGATTCCGGCGTTACGCCTAAAACTCGGGCGATGTAAAAATTAGGAAATAAAGGGGGGTTGGGGAGGGAGGGAGAGATCACCGCCACTGTCATGTACTTGCTTTTATGATTTCCACAACTGTGCATAACTTTAGAAGGAAAGCCTTAATGTAAAATAGGAGTATAGCCAGTTTTCAAATGCAAGCAGTCCAACTTTTCATGGTGCCTTCTCTCTTATTGGATCATGCATTTTGGCAACTCTTTGGCTCATATACGATCACTCGAACTAGGGGGGGAAATGCAATCTTCCTTACAGATGCACTGCTGGGACCAACGACTGAATTAAAGAGTTTTTAAAACATGGTGTAGAATGTTTTTGGCAATCCTCTATCGTTGTGTGTTTTATATATATAAATATATTTTTTTTTGCAGGGGTGGGGATTATGTTTTTATTGTGGTTTTGTTTCTAGGATTTCTATACAGAAGAACTTTTAAATAAAGTTTAATTGTGGTTTTGAAAGTCTCAAGTGTGTTTTTTTTTCCAGTCAATAGCATAGAGGTTTCTACGATGGTTCAAGTGGGCAGGTAGCCCCAGACCGTTTCTGACACTGGATCAGCTCAGTTGCCCAGATAGCTATTAGTCTAAACCACTTCTCCTTTTGCACTGGCAACAGCAGCGAGAAATGCAATGGATAGCCTCTCACTTGCTCCAACCGGCCATCGCTAATAAGCCTCCAGTTAAGTTCAGGCGCACTGCCGAAGCTCAAGGCAAACAAAAGAAACAGGGAACCTTGTGGCAAATTGAGCAAGAGAGGAATAAACTCACCACAAAGGAATACCAAATGCCAAAATTATTATACAATTGGAAAAGGTAAACATTTTAATTAACAATCTACATTCTTTTTTTTATTACAGATTTTTATTTTTCAGAAAGTAAGAGAAAGAGATAAAATTAGATCATCATACTACTTATACACATTATAATAGCAATGTATTAGAAGATAACCTCCTTCTTATTCAATTTTAGCTATCTGTTTAAATAGTTCAGATAGGGGCCCCATTGTTCTTCAAAGGTTTCTTCAGTTTTCCCGTTGAGCATCAATGTCCACAGGACCCAGGAGCTCAGCAAAACAGCTGAATAAGGCTTTTCGATTGATACAAAGCTTTACTATCCAGCCAAAATTAAAGGACAAAAGGGCTAGAGAGACATGATGTTTTGTCGTCCATATTGGTAGCTCATGTAGAATCCTCTTTGTCCTTTAATTTTGGCTGGATAGTAAAGCTTTCTAAATACCAGTTTGTGGCTCTGACAACCAGCAAAGCATTTGCTTATTCCCCTTCTCCTACATAAATTGTAATCAACTTTGTATCAATAGAAAAGCCTTATTCAGCTGCTTGCTCCCCGCAGAAGCTGTTTGCGAAACGGGCTGAGCTCCTGGGTCCCTGTGTTAGGAGATTCCTTGCCTATTCACAGAGTGGGAGTTACTTTTGTTGATCATTCGTATTGTACATTACCTTTGAGT
Source organism: Paroedura picta (assembly GCF_049243985.1). Lineage (NCBI taxonomy): Eukaryota > Metazoa > Chordata > Lepidosauria > Squamata > Gekkonidae > Paroedura > Paroedura picta. The sequence goes on along the minus strand of NC_135369.1, from coordinate 179,422,776 downwards.
CTATGTAAAGAATGTACATTGTTAATTAAAATGAAACTCAAGGCAGGCAGTTCGGATTTCCCATCCCTCCTATGGAAGCAGATGATGTGGGTGAAAGAAGTCCTCCAGATGTCCATGGACTACAATTCCCATGAGCCCCTGCCAGTGTTTGCTGGCAGGGGCTCATGGGAATTGTAGTCCATGGACATCTGGAGGACCACAGGTTGACTACCCTGAACTAGAGGAGCTCCAGTCACCTCGTCCATGCCGAGCCATCCTGTGGTATGTCACATGTGCCTCCTTTGGATGGAAAGCCAGGAGGATAGATCTCTGGTCAGAATTTTGAATCACCACCCTACTATCAAATTGTTCGATACTATTGGGTATTTGGACAGGGAGCCCAGCAGCCAGGGAAAGAAACGGGCGGAGGGCCACTTTCCATCAAGACCCACTAGCTTTTGGGTCTCTCCTTTGTGCAGGGCACAATACTTCAGCATAAGGCCAGGCCCATCGCTGAAGGCAGCTTGGGGGACCCGGGGCCTGGTTCCTCCTTAGGGGACCCTGAGCCTTGAAGACCCAGTGCAGGCAGACTGTGACCCTTCCCACACCACCTCTGAGGTGTCTTTGTGGGTTGCTCCATCCGATGCAAATTGTACAGGCCCCTTTGACTAGTCCTGGGGCTGGCCAAGGACCACTGAGAGGCAGTGTGAGGTAGTGGTTAAGAGCGGTGGCTTGTAATCTGGTGAGCTCTTGGGCTCATCACAGTCCAGATAGTTCTGTTCTCACAGAGCAGTCTTGTCAGAAGCTCTCTAAGCCTCACCCACCTCCCAGGGCATCCATTGTGGGGAGAGGAAGGAAAGGCGACTGTAAGCCGCTTTGAGCCTCCTTCCGGTAGGGAAAAGCTGGATGTAAAAACCAATTCTTCTTCTCCAGCTCCAGAATCTGACAATCCTCTGGAGCAGCCTCAAAAGTCTCCCTTCTGTGCTACCTTTTTATTATCTAGTTAATGGAATATATCACATTTTCCTGTAACAATTCCAAAGTACTTCCAATCAGTACCAGATGCGACCGACTCATCCCAATGCAACCTGCTCATCAGTACTGAATGTGACGTTCTCATCCAGATAAAAAGCTATTCAACAGTACCAAATGCAGGCTTTGATTTGCCATGTAGAGCGTGGAAGACGGCTAACAGAATAGGAACAGGCTCTGCCCATTGTGCGGACCTGTTGTTTAAATGGGGCAACCTGCCAAACTATTTTCAATCTGTTACAGAAATGTGAGCATCCTACTTTCCAGGGAGATGTGATGGAGCTCTTTGTCCTCAGCTGCAATTGAATGGATTGAAAACTGTGATCTTAGTATTTAGGGGGACTGATCCTATCTGTCAGCATAACCGTTGCACCTACTTGGCTACACATTATATGCTTCCTTTGAGCAACTCTGCTATATAATAAATACATCGTACCAAATGCAAGGTACTCAACCTGTGAGGATTATCCGGGGCCTGGGGACCAATCACTGCAAGGAAAGGCTTGGGAACGTTCAGCCTGGAGAAGAAGGGGTTGAGAAGGGGACATGATGGCTCTCTTTGAGTAACTGAAGGGCTGTCAGAGGAGGGCAGGGAGAGGTTCCTGTTGCCCGCAAAGGATGGGACCCGCAGTAATGGCTTTAAACTACGTGTAGAATAGGACAGGCTAGATATGAGGAGGGAAAATTTCACAGAGTAGTTCAGCAGTGGAATGGGCTGCCTAAGGAGGTGGTGAGCTCCCCCTCACTGGCAGCCATTAAGCAACGGCTGGACAGATCCTTATCCCAGATGCTTTAGGCTGATCCTGCATTGAGCAGGGGGTTGGATGAGATGGCCTATTTGGCTCCCTCCAACTCTAGGATTCTGCAAAATGCAACCTGCTCAACCTGCTCAGCCAAACACAACCTATTCCTTTGAGTCTGCTGCACCGGCAGGCAGTGAGTTGGAAGCTTCCATCTCTAGCCACGTTGGCAGGTGCTTTCTCTACCGAAGGCCATTGTTTCCATGAACGTATTGGGACCCAGCTGTTGAACCTCTTCTAGCCCCGTCATCAGCTTCTTTACAAGACCCGAAAAGAATTAGGAAGGGCTGCAAGATTTCCCAGCCAATGACTAGACAGTCAAGTGACGAGATCAGTATTTCTGTGGCCAAACCTCTGCTCAGACCATCCTGGACTCAGCCACCCAGCCTCTCCCTGGTTGCTCCGCAGGTCTTCTCCAGCCAATGGCCATCATTGATGATGATTCGATCATTGATCGATCATTGATGGATGATTCGTAGGTGATTCGAAAGGAGCAAATCGAGGCAATTGAAAAGCTTCCATCTACAGAGCTGTGGGTGCATCAAATAAAGAAGGAGGCCTGCAGGTTTGTCGTTCCACAGCATTATAGGAGATGAGGATCGGCACTCCCCATTGCATAATTAAAAGTGGGACTGTTTTTTTAAATTTAATCAGTGAATAAATTCATCAGAACTTGGAGAGGGAGAAACATACTTGGGGTTATGCTTTCATTTGACCACTGTTCTGGCACGTGGGTGTCTGAGCTAAAGGTCAAGAAGCAACTGAGAGAATAGGAAGAAACTCATCTGTAGCAAAAAGGGGAGGGGTCTTTCTACCCCATATGCAGCCTGCTGGGTGAGCTAGTGCCAGTCACTGTTCTCTCAGAGCTCTCTCGGCCTCACCTACCTCACAGGCTGTCTGTTGTGGGGAGAGGAAGAGAAGGCGATTTTGAGCTGCTCTGGGACTCATAAGGCCTGCTGGGTGATCTTGGGTCAGTCACGGTCCTCTCAGAGCTCTCTCAGCCTCACCCACCTCACAGGGTGTCTGCTGTGGGGAGAGGAAAGGAAGGTGATTCTTAGACGCTTTGAGACTCATGAGGCCAGCTGGGTGACCTTGGGCCAGTCATACTTCCCTCAGCCCCACCTCCCTCACAGGCTGTCTGTTGTGGGGAGAGGAAGGGAAGGCGATTGCAAGCTGCTTTGGGACTCCTTCGGGTAATAAAAAGCAGGGTACAAACCCCCCAGCTGTTCTTGGCCTCTTCCTCCTCCTCCTTCTTCTATAATGGTTCTCTGGCTCACTGACTTGGAGAAGGCCTTGATGTGCCATAAGCTGTTGGTTCTATTTCCTTACCTCTTCCGTTCTCTGGGTCTGTGTGCTGGATGCCAGGCATCAATGGAGGTGGGAACAAGAGGTGATTTTATACCAGGAATGGCCAAACTGTGGCTCTCCAGATACCCATAGACTACAATTCACATGAGCCTCTGCCAACACATGTTGGCAGGGGCTCATGGGAATTGTAGTTCATGGACAACCAGAGGGTCACCGTTTGGCCAGCCCTGTTCTATACGCACTCCAAGGGTGGGAGGTAGAAAGAGGAAAGAGCCCCCCCCCCACCTCAATGCCAGACATCACCTGCTGTTTTCTGTCAATAATGTGTGTGCATTACAATGACTAACACTCAGGGAGGCTACCATATCCAGGTGTGGCTTCATGCCACAGAACAGCAAACCTTGTTGAGGGCCACCAAAACAAATTATCTCCTAGTTCCGTCCTTAGGAGAAGGAAAACCTCAGTCACTCCCAGTCAAAGGCTGAGAAGCTGAGAACTTACATGTCAATGTGACCACTAGGTGAACCTACCAGGATACACCTTCTCGGCTACCACGAGCAGAGCTTCTGCTTGGAGCTCCTCAGCTTTCCTGATGGATGTCCATCTCAAACCATGTGCCAAACACCTTTGCCCCCTCCATGGTAGCACTTCTCCTGCAGGACTGTGGCTCAGCTGGGCCTTTTCTGGTTCCCCTTGGAGTTGTCATTTCCACAGGCCGTTTCCAGAGCCAAAAAAACTGAGAGCACAAGCAAATCCGTTGCTGAGGCCTTCACTGAGCTCTTGGCACAGAGTAACTGGATCGTGTCTCGCAGCATTATTGTGGATGGATTTAGCGGTTCTTAGCTCCGTGTAGCTTTTCATCCATAGTTTATCGTTCTCCACAGCCAGCGTCGCTCATAAACTGTTGTGAAACCTGTCTGTGCTGTCAAAGGAGATTACAGCGCCACGTAATTTAGAGTCACCCTTATAGAACAAGTGGCCTAACTGCTTTCCTGAGCTTAAGTTGATCCTGTTATGTGGATTTGTTTAGCTCGTTACTGAATGGGTCGAATGTCCCAGAGAATCATAAAAGACTGAGGTAATCTTGTAAATTCTCTTTTTCTGGTGTTAACAGCTTGTAGGGTATCTCCGGTGACTCTGGCCATGTTTATTCCTCTATGCCAGGGATGGCCAAACTGTGGCTCTCCAGAAGTCCATGGAGTACAGTTACCATGAGCCCCTGCCAATTGGCTATACTGGCAGGGGCTCATGGCAATTATAGTCCATGGACATTTGGAGCGCCACAGTTTGGCTACCCCTGATCCATGGAAAAATTTCATTTGATGTGGGATATTCTCTGTTATAAGTAGAATTGTCAGGTTCCATCTGGCCACTCGTGATGGATAGAAAGGAAGGGCTGGCATGTCCAGGCTGGAAAATTCTTGGAGAATTGGAGATGGATCTTGGTGAGGACAGAGATCTCAGTGGGGCACAATGCCACAGAGCCCTCCCTCCAAAGCATCTGTTTTCTCCAGGGGAACTAATCTCTGTAGTCTGGAAATCAGCTGTAATTCAAAGGTACACCTGTGTGGAGGGAGAAACATGTGACAGTCCCTGCAGTGTTTTGCCCGCCCTCACACCGGCCCTCCCCTCTCCATTTCCTGAACCGAGAATTTTTTTAATGGTGCGGTCCGCATTGCTGAAGGACTGCAAAGCTACTTTGCATAAGTTAAAATAACATTTTTTCTAAAGTGTCCACAGTATTTTTTGGTATTGAGCAGGCAAAACTCATTTGTGTTTCCTGGCAGTGGGGAATGAATGGGGAAAGGGGGGAACATGATGAAGGAGCCCTCTCCCGATCAGCTAGGCATCTGTACTTTTTGTTTTTAAGCCTACTGTTTACATACAATCACTCTTTGGGATCCTGACTCTGGCTCAGCTCCTGACTCAGCTAACACATTACTTCACTGCTCCTATGATAAGGAGTGGGTAGTCAGAAACAAGCAACTTTTGTAGTTAATTAACCTACCCACCAGATTAGAGAGTCCTCAAGTATTTACAAGTGCTTCCCTGGTTCTTATGCAGAGAAAGTGAGAGGTTGAGAGGGTGTTAACTTATAAAAGTTGGGTTGCTAACCACTAAGGGGGCCTGGAGAGCTTCTGGCATTACAACTAATCTCTAGATTATAGAAATCCGTCCCCCCCAGGCAAAAAGGCTGTTTTGGATGATAGATTCTATGGCATTATATCCCTTGGGCTGGGTCAGCATGTTGAAAGACAGTTGATGCAGCTTCCGGCTCCTGACAGAGCTCAACTAACACTGGTGACTTCTGTCAGCCCAGAAAACCCATAATAGCCAAGTAAAAAGTAAAGGTATCCCCTGTGCAAGCACCAAGTCATGTCTGACCCTTGGGGTGACGCCCTCTAGCGTTTTCATGGCAGACTCAATACGGGGTGGTTTGCCAGTGCCTTCCCCAGTCATGACCGTTTACCCCCCAGCAAGCTGGGTACTCATTTTACCGACCTCGGAAGGATGGAAGGCTGAGTCAACCTTGAGCCGGCTGCTGGAATCGAACTCCCAGCCTCATGGGCAAAGCTTTCAGACAGCTGCCTTACCACTCTGCGCCACAAGAGGCTCATAATAGCCAAGTAGATATTTACTATTTGTAAAAACAAAGGGAAGGCCTGCACTCCCCCACCCCCTGATTTGGCCTGGTGGGTAGTCAAGATTAAACATGCTGTCGGGCAAGATGGAGTCTACAGGCCAACAGCTGGACACCATGGGGACCAGGGTATCCTTATCATTGGCAGTCTTCAAGCAAAGGTTGGATATACACTTTTCTTGGATGCTTTAGGATGCTTAGGGCTGATCCTGCGTAGAACAGGGGGTTGGACTAGATGGCCTGAGTGGCCCCTTCCAACTCTATGATTCTATGAAATGGATGTGATCACAACATTGGAAGGGAGAGGCATACAAGTGTTAAGAAATCATTATAGCAAGAAGATCAAGCAGCAGCTGAGGACTATGCCACAGATGTTTTCACGGGACTAGTACCAGATGTGATTGCGCTGGTAAAAATAAGCTCAAACACATCTCTAAATAGGAGAGGTTAAATGTTGTGATACCAAGGGAGACGATAAGGCAGCCAGCTGTCTCCTACAAGGAAAGCAGGGAGGAGGAACTGTCCTGGCCAATGTGGAGGAAGTAGGCTACAAAATGTTGACATGTTGCTATGTGAGCATCAGTTCTTGGATTCCCATCTGAAAGTTGCTCTGAGTGCCTAATTACTTCCTTAAAACTGAAGAGCTTTGAAGCTTTATTTCTTTCAGTGTGAAGACCAGATGTCCTGCTCATGGCTTATCTGGTGTGACCTTCTGACTTTGTCTTCGAAGTTCACACCTTAGGAAATCCATATTATGGATCCCAAGTCTGAGTGAATCTTTCAGGGGTATGTCTCTGGGCCCATTATACACACTTTGGATAATGCACTTTCAATGCACTTTAGAAGTAGATTATCCTATTCCGCACAGGAAAATCCAGCACAGTAAAAGTGCATTATCTAATGTGTGCAGAATGGGCCCAGGTTTAAGAAGATATATTATGAGAAATATAGAAATCTGTTTCTATATTTTTCTCCCAAAAACAAGATAATAATATAAAAGGACACAGAATGGACAAGGCTATTTATTTCATAAGCACCAGTCATTTTGAATATTTCTAGTCATCTAAACTGGAAAAAGGAAAAGAAATACTTTGGGGCTGCAAAATATGTCATCATATAGTGGTTAGGACTGCGGATTTCTAATCTGGCAAGCTGGGTTTGATTCCACACATCCCCACATGCAACCAGTTGGGTAACCTTGGGCTCGCCACAGCACTGATAAAGCTGTTCTGACCGAGCAGTAATATCAGGGCTCTCTAAACCTCACCTCCCTTACAGGGTATCTATTGTGGGGAGAGGAAAGGGAAGGTGACTGTAAGCTACTTTGAGACTCCTTTGGGTAGAGAAAAGCAGCATATAAGACCCAACTCTTCTTCCTCAAAGATGCAAGCTTGGAGACAATGCCAGGCTAAAGTGGTTCCTCTGCTCCAGATGAGTCCAACACAACAACTGGACTTCTGCATCTGAGCTTCTATTGCAGCCTCATTTCTTCTCCCAGCACACGTCCAAAACAGCCGGGAGGACAAAGTGGAGTAGATGTCAATGACCCACTCCATTGCCTTATTGATGTCAAGACAGTAGAAAGGCCAGGATGTCCAAGCCACAGAAGCCAAGCTTTTTTTTTTTTTTGTCCTGGGCACCCTTAGGACCTGACTGTAAAGGGCAGATTTGATCATGCCTTAAATTAGTGCCGATTATAGTTCAGCCACAACTTGAACAAGACTTTACGAAAGTCAGGCATGCTAGGTCCAGTGATCTGAAAGTTATCACACCTTTGTTGGAACCTGTCTGACTATACCAGGGCAGAGGGGTGGAGAAGGTGGCTTGGTATAGCTCAGTCTCATCAGATGTTGGTAACTGACTTGGGACTTGGGAGGGAAACCATCAAGGAAGACTCTACACAGGAAAGCAATGGCTTCCGGCTTGCCTTGGAAACAGGGGTGGCCAAACGGTGGCTCTCCAGATGTCCATGGACTACGATTCCCATTCATGGAATCCATTCATGGAAATTGTAGTCCATGGATGTCTGGAGAGCCACACTTGGACCACCCCTGCTTAGAAACCCCTTCCTGAGGTCACCATTGGTCAGTTGCGACTTGATGGCACTTTTGATACACATGCTCATGGGGGCAGTCTAGCCCAAATAGGCATTCCCCTGACAATACGATCCAGCCATTTGAGGCAAAGGTTTCCTGCTGATCTACTCTGAGGAACTTTCTGCACTTGCATCTCCAGTGCTAACTGTGTGGCTTGCAGGTGCTTGGAACCAAGATGTTGTGGAACTGAAGTTGCAGATGGTTGGGGTGCTCCACTTCTTGAAATTAACTAATTAAGGGGACAGATCTTCTGGGGACCCATGAGCATTTCTGAGTGATCTGATTGCCTCACCCCCATATTAGCAACCTGATGTTCTTTGGCTAACATGGGGCGGTTTGGGGGGACAGTTAGGTAACCCCACTACTCTACGGCGGTATAAAAGTTTAATAATTGCCTATGAGTGCTCGCCTGTTGACTAACATTGATAGTGTGGATTGGTTTTAATGGTTTTAATTATGGGTTTAATTGTAATTTTTATCTTGTAAACCCCAGTGAGCCTAAGGGAACGACGGTATAAAAGTTTAATAATAATAATAATAATAATAATAATAATAATAATAATAATAATAATAATAATAATAATAATAATAATAATAATAATAATTTCCTGTCATGCATGGTGTCCTTCTAATGAAGCGCCTTTCTGCTTGGCTAATCCTCAGGCCCAGGTAATTTATTGGGTGCTGTCCCATTTCTAGCTGCCCAATTTAAACGAATCGCACACCAAAACACAGCTGGTTAGAAATAAAGATCGTCTCTTTGAAATTACTTGTTTGGGGGGAACAGTCCCCAACAATTAGCTGTGACTGCCTCAGAGTCGAGCAAAATTATTTAGAACAGAAGGCAAGCCGAGTTCCTCCGCTTGAATTCAATGTAGATCCAAAACAGATGTCTAACCGTTATCTCAATATCTGCAGAAAGAAAGGGAGCAGCAGAAGAGGGGGAGGCAAGAGAATAGCAGCTGAGTCTAATGGAAACCCAACAGCCCTTCCAAAATCTGTTTTTAAAAAAGAAAACAAAGCTACTGGCCAGGAAACTCGGCTGGAGCTAGGAGTATACAGTTTGCTTTAAAAGTTGTTGCTTGGTAACCACTCCGAGAAAAAAAAAATGAAGCCATCCAAGATGAGCTCACTTATTTTAAACTGCTACCAAGTCCCCATTTTGTGCCCATAATGAATCTAGAAATTCTGAATTTTCTGGGAAGAGAAGGGCAGGGCACCTCCTCTTTGGTCACAAGACGAACCGCCCGTGGAAAAACCAGGAGAGGGAAGGCAACCAGAAGAGCCTCATAGCTGGCTTCAGACACGTGGACTCCTCATACATGCACTGCTGAAATAAGGGTAGAGAGAGTTGTAGTTCCCACACAAATGACAGTCCCTCAAGTACTTGGAAGAAGAAGAAGAGTTGGTTCTTATATGCCGCTTTTCCCTACCCGAAGGAGGCTCAAAGCGGCTTACAGTCGCCTTCCCTTTCCTCTCCCCACAACAGACACCCTGTGAGGGAGGTGAGGCTGAGACAGCCCTGATATCACTGCTCAGTCAGAACAGTTTTATCAGAGCCATGGCGAGCCCAAGGTCACCCAGCTGGCTGCATGTGGGGGAGCGCAGAATCGAACCCGGCATGCCAGATTAGAAGTCCGCACTCCTAACCACTACACCAAACTGACTTCTGGAGGTTATCCCTTTTCTGACTAGTTACTGTAAGGGTCCCCAAGCTTTTTGAGCTGGGTGGGAACCTTTGGAACTCTGACAGAGGAGGGTGGATGCACCCACAAAATGGCTGCCATCGGAGTTGGAGCCATCCACAAAATGATAGTTGCAGCCTACCTTCAGTGACACTGTGAAAATCCTTGGGTTGTGTGTGTTTTTTTTAATCTACACAGCCAGTCCAATCTCCAGTGGCCAATAGCCCTACCTGACCCCACTCCCCTTCTAAAAATACTTTGTGAGAACCAGAAAAGATGTCAGCAGGCCCCATGGCACCTATGAGCAGTGTCCTGGGGACCTCTAAGTTACAGTAGCTATAAACTGACAGGTTCTGTTTGGTCTGAACAGCTTGACAATGTTCTCCTGTGTCTTTGGAAAAATGTGAAGGCAGTCTTCTTACACATTGGTTAGCAGCCCACATACCAAGATGTAGTGCATGGCTTCTTGGGTACCAATCTCCCTCTTTTTACAGTGTTCCCCATTCCTTTGGGATGCCAGATGCAAGTGCTCTATGTACCATCCTCCTGCCTTCCTTAGGGTGCCAAGCATCTGTCATGTTGAGCCAGTGAGTATGGACCACAGTCACAAAATGGCTGCCATGGACGGCAGTCACAAAATGGCTGCCATGGGGTTCTTTGGCCAGTCATGAAACAGTGGAAAGTTGCAAGCCGAGCATCCTCCAGTGATAAAGGCTGCTGTTTTACAAATGAGTTATTTTGTGTTCTGCTGAAGCCTCTCCTGTTCCACTGAGGTGGAAGAAAACCAGAATTGGTTGTTGGATAAAAGAACTCTTCCTCAAATCAAAGCAGTGCCAGGAAACCCCTTGGCAGATACCAAATTGGGGATCATTGCTCCACGGGTTAGATCCACTTGAGCATTTCCGCAGAGAGGATTTCTGGTCCGGGAGTATGGCTCACTTCCTGCTGTAGCTCAAAATGCTTCCCAAATGTTGTTCCTGGGAGGGTCCCCTGCCCATTTAGAGCAGCATTTCAGGGCCTTTGGGGCTGCAGTGGGAGGAGAGAAGGTGAGAAAATGACACTCTGGGAATAGACATGTTTCCAAGGATCCAAGCCAATGCCTATTCTCAAACTCTGCCTGCCTTCTGGGGCTGCCAAATGTTGTGCTCTCACAATTCAACCACAAGTAACTTGCAGCTTTCTAAGGCTTGGGGGTGATGGTGAGATGTTTGCCAGTCCCTCCATTTTGCTGCTGGGCTCCAGTGGTTAGAAGTGGAGGACTGTGCAACATCTGGGAAATTCCTGGAGATGCAGGCATGGAGCCCGGGAGAGTTATAATGGCATAATGTCTACCCTCCAAGCCACTTTCTCCAGCAAAACTGATTTGTGTAGTTGTACTTCTAGGGCAACCCTAGAAAAATCACTTTGTACCTAGTATTGCTATACAATAGAGTGGGCAGTAGAACTAGCAGAGTGGACAGGTTAAACTCTTCAAATCTGCTTTCCCTTATCCTTTCTGCCTTTTATGTTTGGTTGTTTTCCTGTGCTTTCACTATGCACATCCACTGAGTTTTCTTTTTCATTTTGCATTGCTTTTCCTCCCTTCAATGCTCAGTTTGCTTTCTGGTCACTGTTTCCCCATGTTTTCTGAGAGTGGTTTTATGGCAGTTTCCCCCTTACTTTGCTTCCAAGCTGCTGCTCCTACACCTGACCTTGAACTGACCAGTAGGAGAGAGTGCAAATGGATGCATAACTCTAAAATGGGGAGCAAGAGAGCCAGAGACACACAGTGACCCATTATGCACGGGGTTGGAAATCTGGGATGATAGCAGCAGGGCAGCCCTGATTATGCACCCTGCTGCCACCATCCCAGCCCTGGCCCGGCGCAGTGCCCTGGAAGACCCGCAACAAGGGAATGTGGAAACCTCTGAGTTCCCTGGGATGTCACGGGTGCCAGCGGGAACTGGGTCGGGCCAGCCCTGTGCATAAGTTCCCTTAAACTGTCAGCTCCACGGAGTCGCAGAGCCAAATGGGGAGTCCCGGCATGCCACTCCCCACCATTGTGTGGTGGGGGCCCCTTTCCCCCCACTCCCCTCCCCTGGCTTTCCAGCCCCGGCATTGTGCACGTGCATGTGCACGTGCCCGCACTACACCGGGGCAGCCCACATACTCCATGGGATTCCTCTCTCTTGAGTACACTGGCGGGACTGCTGCCATGCATAAAGGGTGAGTGCAATCCACAGATCCTGCTTCTACTGCTTAGGCAGCTCCTGAAGTTTAGTATGCACTATAGACCTAAGTCTGCACCACTGCTGCTCCTGGGATGAACCCTTTGCACAGCACAGGCAAGAGGGTACATGACTGGCTGTTCTCTTCTGACTCTAGCAAGCCGTGGAGGAAGCAGCAGCTCTGGCCCCAGTCAGCTGCCAGCTGCTGTGTGGAGCCATTCACATGAATGCACCACACAACACAGGCATGTGCTCTCTTTGTAATCATCTTTGCTGGCCTTGCACTCCTACCTGGAAGAAGTAGGGTACTTCCTAAAAGCAAAAGAGCTCGGGGCAGGGGGGTTGATAGGTTTTCTCTGAGATCTTTGATCAGGAGAAACTGATTTCGTTAAATGTGTCTTTTAAGAAGATGAAGAAGAGTTGGTTTTATACCCTGCTTTTTCACCACCTGAAGGATCTCAGAGTGGCTTACAATTGTCTTCCTCTTCCCACAACAAGACACCCTTTGAGGTAGGTGAGGCTGACAGAGCTCTAAGAACTCTGAATGGCTCAAGGTCACCAAGTAGACTTCATGAGTCTCAAAGCAGCTTACAAACACCTTCCCTTCCCTTCCCTTCCCTACATCAGATACCCTGTGAAGGAGCTCACGCCAAACCACTGCACCAAGCTGGCTCTCCAGTGAGAAAAATAAACAATATTCATATTGAGTCCTGAGAATTCAGTTGTTTTGAATGCTGTAATAATTTGTGGTTTATCTTTGCCTTGAGAACAAATAAAGGGGGGAAACCAGGGCAATAGCACTGTCAAAAAACCCAGAGAAACAACTAACAGGAAAAAAAAACGAGTGCTGAATGAGCAAAATCCACAATTTTCAGCCTGTTCTTGAAGTTCCTTTGAAAGAAAACAGCTGCTTTGAGGTCACCCATAGACTGTCCTGTTCCAGATCTGAGACAGGTAGACCTTTTAATAACCCCATTGTTGGGGACAGATCCCATATTAGAGGGATCCGGGGATGCAGAATCTCTGCAGGACTGCTAATGGGGGAAAGTGTTGCAAATTCGCAACTAATTTATGGCTCCCCCCCCCCCCCCTCCAAACCTCCAGGAACTCAACTAATAGTTGGTAACTCTAGGACCAGATTTCTATAAAATATTTAAAATGACACTGAATATTCAGGGAAATGAATTGCTATCATCTCTTGTCTAGCCTACGAAGCATGAAACATTAGCTGTTCTCTCCAGGATACCATTTTTTTCCCCTGTGGTCGGCAAACAAACCCCCACCGGCACAGGAAATTGTCTGTCTTGAGTCTAGCCATTAGATCAGGTCCTCAAATACGTCCTCAAATATGTCCCTTTGCTCAGTCCGGCATCTCTGCATTGTGGAATGCTATTGTTTTCTTCACAACAGGTGAGTTTGAGCAAAGAAAACTTCCCTAGCACCGGGAACAAATCGGGAGGCATTTGCAATGGAAATTATTGAAGACCCAAAGCGGCAGGAGGCCTTTCTATAAATGGACTCCCTGCTTTTCTGAGAAACAGTGAACACACATCAAAGGAAACACGTCCGGCAGGAGGGTAATTAACATCAGGAGTCTCCACGGGAATCCGTCATAGCGCTGGGAGGCTAGATGAAGAAAAAAGGGGCCAAACTCCTTTTCGTGTTGCTGGCTAGCCCAGCCATGACTCTTGGGGCCTTCCAGTTCGGATGGAGGTTAATCAAAACATTGCGTATTCTGCGGTGCTGCCTGTTCCGTCGCAGCTGAGATGTGGGCACTCAAACCCTGTGATCTCAGTCCACGGGAAGTGAACCGTGACCAAGTCCCATTCAAAGGAACAGAACTTTGGTTAGCGTAAACCAGCTTCATTTCTGGTTATTGACCCTCCCGGTAGGACTTGGAGACTCTCCTTCCACTACGTTTCATCTGAATACTCCAGAGATCCGTTCCTGTAGAGCAGCCTGTCTCAACTTTTTCACCATTGAGAAACTCCTGGCTTTGGGGTTTTGGAAAGCCCCAGGCTTTGGAAAATCCCAGAAGTGGCATGATCGTGCAGAATATGGTTGGAAAGTATAGTACATGCCAACCTGGGGCCACTTGATCATTGTTCCCACAATACATTTTGACTGCAGCGATAAAGCATTAAAGTACATGCTCCGTAGGCTCTGCCTATAAATCCAAAGGCCCCCCACAGCTTAGACTGCCTTGCACACGCAGCTGTTGCTGTCACAGAAAGAACAAAACCAAGTGGTGAATTCTGGTGGGCCTCTTAAGCGAACAGAAACCCTGCAGAGGACACATGAAGATTGCCTCGAACCAGCAGACCACACAAAGAAGAGAAGAACAGCTCCTTTTTTGTACCTCGCTTTTCACTACCTGAAGGAGTCTCAAAGCGGCTTACAATCATCTACCCATTCTCTTCCCACCACAGAGGTAAGTGAGGTTGAGAGAGCTCTGAGAGGCCCAAGGTCACCCAGCTGGCTGCATGCGAAGGAGGAGCAGGGAATCAAACTGGGTTCTCCCTATCAGAGGTTGCCACAATTAACCACTGCACCAGGCTAGATCTCAAGTGGCACGGAATCATAGAATCATAGAGTTGGAAGGGACCTCCTGGGAAGGTAATGAAAATGGTGAGGAGTTTGGAGACCAAGACGTATGAGGAAAGGTTGGGGGAGCTTGGTCTGTTTGGCCTGGAGAGAAGATGACTGAGAGGGGATCTGATAACCATCTTCAAGTGCTTAAAGGGCCGTCCTATAGAAAATGGAGCAGAGTTGTTTTCTGTTGCCCCAGAGGGCCGGACCAGAACCAGTGGGTTGAAATTAATCCCAAAGAACTTTTGCCTAAACATCCAGAAGAAGTTCCTGAGAGTTAGAGCAGTTCTTCAGTGGAACAGGCTTCTTCAGAAGGTGGTGGGTTCTCCTTCCTTCCTAGATAGCCAGCTGACAGCAATGCTGATTCTGTGAACGCAGGCAGATTGTGAGTGGGTGAGCAGAAGGGACTGTATTGGTACTTGGTTCTTGTGGCCCTTTCTTGCATGCTCAGGGAAATCCAATCACCACTTTGGGATCAGAAGGCAAATTTCTTCCAGGCAAGACTGATCAGGGATTCTGGGGGGGGGGGGGGTTGGGAGGGGTATCATCTGGGCATAGAATTGGAGTCAGCATGGGTGGGCAGATAGTTGTGAGTTCCTGCATTCTGAAGGGGGTTGAAGTAGATGACCCTGGAGGTCCCTTCCACTAACATATTATCAACATAAAATCGACACTACATAATATTAAACATGAACAGTATAAAAACGAACCAATTTGGAGCATTCAGAAACAACAGCAGCATCTATTGTTTGTCCTGCTGTGCAAAAATAGGCATTACATATAGATCTTTTCCAGGCTGGATGTCTCTAGGGCGTGTTTTGTTGGGGACGGCCTGTAGAGGTTTAAATGCTCCAGAAGGGGAGGACATCGAAACCTTTGAGTCCAAACTCTTGCGAGAGGCAGGAGATGACTGTACGCATCCCAGAGCCAAAGCACCAAGCGGATGAAGTATTCCGTGAGGAGGCTGGAGGTGCCTTTGTGTGCTGCCAAGTTCGAACAGAGGGTGTATCTTCCTGGGAAATGGAGCATTGAAAAGCAACCCAAAGTCAGGAACATTTTGTTGACTCCCAAGCTCTTTACAGGGCTAAACGTGGCTCTCCTTCCCTCCCTCCTTCACTCCCCTCCCTCCCGCGGCTCAGGCCTGCCGTGCTGGCGTGCAACTGTGCACCTCTCAGTGATGTACATCCCAGATGTGCATTCATCTCCCATGCAGCTGTGGGCCTGCCAGATGTGGATCCCAGCAGGCGCCACCGTCAGGCTGAGTCTGTCACTGTTATTTGGAAATCTCCCCTTCAGCAGACCTTGTTCCAGGCTCCTTTTCAGTGTCCCGAAGCCAAGCTCTCTGGCTGCTGCGACCAAGCTTCGGAGAGCAGCAATTCTGCTTTGTAGAGCTGGCACTCCTCAGATTGATCTTCTTTAGCAGCCCAACTAAGCAGCACCATCCTAAGTGCTCCAGTCTGTCCAAGGCCCATTATGCACGGAGTGGAAGGTCCGCATTCGGGGTGGAATGGCGGTGGCTAAAATCACCAATTATGCACGCTGCAGACGGCAACCGAGCGCAGAGTCAACGTATGCCGCTGAAAAAGCTGTGTTAGTGAGATGCGGAAGAAACTGGAGTTTCCCAGGACCAGGGCGCAACCAGAAGCAGCTCCATGCATAATCGGATCCTCTGGGTTTTGCCGCCATTGCGTTCCGTCCCGTGCATAAACGGTTTGCTTCGCTTTTTCCTCCTCCGTGTTCTCCATGTCGCTATTTCAGCGGCCGTGCATAATAGGCCCAAAGGAGCAACTCCTTAGGATTGCACTGTTTATGTCTTCCTTTCAATTTATCCGATAAAAGCTCTGTGATATATCGAGCTTGAGCAGTGTAATTATATATTTTCGTGTAGAGTTGTTGTTAATCACTTATCACCCAATTAAAAAAAAAGAGTAAAAGAAAATTTACAACTGCTAGAACCAGCTTAGTGTTGTGGCTAAGGGCAGCAGCTTCTAACCTGGGTGTAGTCTGCACGGGCCTTTTACCCACTCCCAGTTTGAATGAATCCATGAAGTCTACACTGAATTCGATTTCCATTTTGATTTTGGGCGCTTTAAATTTTCCCTCTGCAAGATGCAGGATTGATTCTCGGTGACCCTACCTTTCCCCCGCGATATCCAGGAGTGGATATAAGCCCCGATATTTTAAAAATTGCCATCAGTAAATGTGTAGATTTTTCCTTTTTGAGAATTAACTTCCTGCTCCAAAGCAGCAGCTCTGAGCTTCCCCCATCAAATGTAGGAGGCTTTCTGTTTCAATTTGGGGGGGGGGGGAAGACCCAGGTTCAAATCTATTTGTATTCGCAGGATCAACAGTGGGGTGAGGGAAATAAGTGTAGAATCAGCCCAGTTCTGCACAGAAAATCCAGCTGCAAAAGCACACTGAAAGTGCATTATACAACATCTGCAGAATGGGCCAAGGTGAACTTCTCTAGGGCCAGTGATCTTTAGCATGTTGGCATTTGCCGAGTGTATTGCCTAATGGAAAACATAACGGGAGAGGCGGTCCCTGAAATATGCACGTAGGACTTTGAAGGTGCCATATGGAGGATGGAGCAGAATTGTTCTCTCTTGCCCCAGAGGGACAGACCAGAATGAATGGGATGAAATTAATTCAAAATAAATTCCATCTAAACATCCGGAAAAAGTTCCTGACAGTTAGAGTGGTTTCTCAGTGGAACAGGCTTCCTTGGGAGGTGGTGGGTTCTCCATCCTTGGAAATTTTTAAACAGAGGCTGACAGAGAGGCTGATTCTATGAAGGCTCAAGGGGGTGGCAGGTTACAGTAGATTAGTGATTGGGATGTGAGTGTCCTGCATGGTGCAGGGCGCTGGACTAGATGACCCATGAGATCCCTTCAACTCTATTATTCTATGATTCTAAGGTTTGCACCGACTCATTAGCATTTCATGCTAATAGGGATGTACACTCTCATTCTTCCTTGAAAACTAGCATAATTAGAGCATTTGAGGAAGAGGAGGGGGGACAGACATTAAGTACTTGTTGCGAAGGAAAGAGATATGGGGGACTTTCAGCAACATGATGCCCAGTTGTAGTTTAAAAGCATTCTTTGGTCTGGCTTTTTTCTTTCTTCAAGGACAGCAACTACCGTGAAGATAATTCCACCAGCCCAGCAATGTATCCAACTGGCAAAAGAAGTTCAACCCCCAGCCAGGTCTCTCGTCCTTCAAAGTAATAAAGCCAGTGCCCCTGAGTCCTGGAAAAGAGATTGCACTTCTCACTCTGCAAGCGTACTCTCCCCCCCCCCCCCAAATTGGCAGGAGAAAACTATTTCCTGAAGTTAGCAGGGAAGGAATAATCAATAACGTTATATAATAGCCCCGGGTTTAATTTCTGGAGCATCTAAAAGGGGAGGGAGAAAAGCTGTGCCTCTTTTGGGCTGATTTTACCAAAAGAGTGCCGTCACTCGGAAAGCAAGCGGGTCGGCCTCGGAATCTATGGGGCTTAAGCCACTGAAAACACAGGGAAAGAAACAGTGAGAACACTAAGCTAAGTCCGCCCAGGAGAAGTCCAGCCCAAATTGCACGGCAATGAATACTGAATATTTTCTGAGAGAGTGTTGCCAAATGCAGGTTAGGAATCTACCTGGGGATTCGGGGTCTAGCCTGGAGAGGACAGGGACCTCGGTGAGGTAGTGTCACACTGCCCACGCTCCTAAGCAGCCATTTTCTCCGGGAGAACTGATCTCTGTCACCTATAAAAGAGCTATAATCCCAGGGGATCTCCAGGTCCCACGTAGAGGCTGGCAGCAATAGATCTAGGGTTGCCAGCTCTGGGTTATAAAATATCTGGTGATTTTTGGGGTGGAGCCAGGAGTGGGCAGGATTTGGGATGGGGAGGGACCTTAGTGGAGCATAATGCTAGGGGGACTACCCTCCAAATCATCCATTTTCTCCGGGGATGCTGTTTTCTGTTGCTTGGAGATGAGCTGTTATTCCAGGGGATCCCCAGGTCCTACTTGGAGGCTGGCATCCCTGAGCACAACAACTGCAAATTAGGGTTGCCAACTCTGGGTGGGAAATTCATGGAGATTTGAGCGGTGGAGTCCTGGGGACAGCAGGACTCGGGGAGGGGGGACCTCAGTGGGGCACAGTGTCCAAAGCAGCCATTTCTTCCAGGGGAACTGATCCCTATTATCTGGGGGTCCGTTGTAACTCCGGGAGATCTCCAAGGCTCACCTGGAGACTGGAAATCCAAGCTACCATGGAACTTAAAGCACTTTCATGTGCTGGAGGAAACAGAAGTTCAAGGGTGCTACTCCCCGTTTGCAGCCGAGCTGCGATTTGAGCAGAGACATGTTCAGACATCAGGTTTGACACAACAAAAGGAAAACGGGATATTTGCATTATACATATGGTTCCAGTGGGCAAAAGATTGCAATACGGAATGGAACTGTTGGATTGGACAGCATACAGTGAAAATAATTTTTGCTCAGGGATTCCCAACCAGGGTTCTGTGGGAGTTTTGAAGGGGATCTGCAGGAACTCTGAAGTGGCCTGGGCTGTCTTCTCAGCTCCTACTCTTCTTTCCGGCCTACATGAGGTAGAGCCAGTATAACAGTAGTAAGGGCGGAGGGAAGGGGCAAAAGGAAGGCTAAGGGTACAGGTGGTGATGTCACTTCTGGGGGTGTGGCAGGAGGCGTGGCCATCTGGCATCACTTCCGGGGTTCTTCGAAGTCTGAAAAATTATTGCAGGGGCTAATCCATGGTCAAAAGTTTGAAGGCTGCCCTAGGCAGAGCAGCTATCAGTTCCCCTTGAGAAAATGGCTGATTTGAAGGGTGAGCTTTATGGAGTTGGACCCCCCCTGCCCTCCCAAGACTCCATCCCAAAACCTAGAAGTATTCCCCAAAATGGGTCTGATTACCATATCTCCTGCTGGGTGTTAAACTGCACATTCTGCCATCACTTTAAATGAGGATTTTACAACCATAGTACCAAGATACCATACATCAGGGATAGTCAACCTGTGGTCCTCCAGATGTTCATGGACTACAATTCCCATGAGCCCCTGCCCGCAAACACTGGCAGGGGCTCATGGGAATTGTAGTCCATGAACATCTGGAGGACCACAGATTGACTACCCCTGCCATACAGTACCACAAAGGCCCATAACTGGAGCTATGGTATGGGGTCATTCATTCATTCATTCATTCATTCGTTCATTCATTCATTCATTTCCATTTATATCCCACCACTCTCCATGGACTCATGGCAGGCCATATAAAACAGAATAAACCTCCTAATCAATCCAATCAAACCCACTAATAACATAAAACACAAAATGGTGCCTGATGAAAGCCCTCCCACTGGGAAAGAAAAATGTTTTGCATTCTTTTTTTAATCTTCCCTTACTGGGGCAACTTGATCCATCGCGTCCCAAAGTGGCCAATGATGGGCCTGGAGGGGGCAGGAAGGGGAGGCTCCTTAGTCATTTAAACCTTTGATGCCCTAGATTCCTCCAATTTCTGGGGGGGGGGGACATGGCAGGGAGGCATGGTCAGCTGACAACTTCCTGGTACCTTGAAGTCTGAAGAATATCTCAGCAGTACCTCCATGGTCAAAAGGTTGGGGAAAGCTGCTTTAAAAGCATAGCCTCCTTTGTTATTATGATGGAGTTCTCTAAGCAGGTGGGGAGGTTCCGGTGTTCCCTTGGGACATCTTCTAATGCAGAGGTGGCCAAACCATGGCTCTCCAAATGTCCTTGGACTACGATTCCCATGAGCCCTGTTCTAATACTAAGATTCTGTTCTTTGAATTTGGGTCAAGGAGCCTTCACTCTTGCAAAAAGTATCCTCGCATCGAGCAGAAAGGACAACCGTTGAGTCAAAGCTGTACATGGAATTCTTTAGAGGTGGTCTCTTTTTCGGTTAATCCAAAACCCAGTGCAGAAATCTTCTTGCATTATACATATGGTTCCAGTGGGCAAAAGATTGCAATACGGAATGGAACTGTTGGATTGGACAGCATACAGTGAAAATAATTTTTGCTCAGGGATTCCCAACCAGGGTTCTGTGGGAGTTTTGAAGGGGATCTGCAGGAACTCTGAAGTGGCCTGGGCTGTCTTCTCAGCTCCTACTCTTCTTTCCGGCCTACATGAGGCAGAGCCAGTATAACAGTAGTAAGGGCGGAGGGAAGGGGCAAAAGGAAGGCTAAGGGTACAGGTGGTGATGTCACTTCTGGGGGTGTGGCAGGAGGCGTGGCCATCTGGCATCACTTCCGGGGTTCTTCGAAGTCTGAAAAATTATTGCAGGGGCTAATCCATGGTCAAAAGTTTGAAGGCTGCCCTAGGCAGAGCAGCTATCAGTTCCCCTTGAGAAAATGGCTGATTTGAAGGGTGAGCTTTATGGAGTTGGACCCCCCCTGCCCTCCCAAGACTCCATCCCAAAACCTAGAAGTATTCCCCAAAATGGGTCTGATTACCATATCTCCTGCTGGGTGTTAAACTGCACATTCTGCCATCACTTTAAATGAGGATTTTACAACCATAGTACCAAGATACCATACATCAGGGATAGTCAACCTGTGGTCCTCCAGATGTTCATGGACTACAATTCCCATGAGCCCCTGCCCGCAAACACTGGCAGGGGCTCATGGGAATTGTAGTCCATGAACATCTGGAGGACCACAGATTGACTACCCCTGCCATACAGTACCACAAAGGCCCATAACTGGAGCTATGGTATGGGGTCATTCATTCATTCATTCATTCGTTCATTCATTCATTCATTTCCATTTATATCCCACCACTCTCCATGGACTCATGGCAGGCCATATAAAACAGAATAAACCTCCTAATCAATCCAATCAAACCCACTAATAACATAAAACACAAAATGGTGCCTGATGAAAGCCCTCCCACTGGGAAAGAAAAATGTTTTGCATTCTTTTTTTAATCTTCCCTTACTGGGGCAACTTGATCCATCGCGTCCCAAAGTGGCCAATGATGGGCCTGGAGGGGGCAGGAAGGGGAGGCTCCTTGGTCATTTAAACCTTTGATGCCCTAGATTCCTCCAATTTCTGGGGGGGGGGACATGGCAGGGAGGCATGGTCAGCTGACAACTTCCTGGTACCTTGAAGTCTGAAGAATATCTCAGCAGTACCTCCATGGTCAAAAGGTTGGGGAAAGCTGCTTTAAAAGCATAGCCTCCTTTGTTATTATGATGGAGTTCTCTAAGCAGGTGGGGAGGTTCCGGTGTTCCCTTGGGACATCTTCTAATGCAGAGGTGGCCAAACCATGGCTCTCCAAATGTCCTTGGACTACGATTCCCATGAGCCCTGTTCTAATACTAAGATTCTGTTCTTTGAATTTGGGTCAAGGAGCCTTCACTCTTGCAAAAAGTATCCTCGCATCGAGCAGAAAGGACAACCGTTGAGTCAAAGCTGTACATGGAATTCTTTAGAGGTGGTCTCTTTTTCGGTTAATCCAAAACCCAGTGCAGAAATCTTCTTGCATTATACATATGGTTCCAGTGGGCAAAAGATTGCAATACGGAATGGAACTGTTGGATTGGACAGCATACAGTGAAAATAATTTTTGCTCAGGGATTCCCAACCAGGGTTCTGTGGGAGTTTTGAAGGGGATCTGCAGGAACTCTGAAGTGGCCTGGGCTGTCTTCTCAGCTCCTACTCTTCTTTCCGGCCTACATGAGGTAGAGCCAGTATAACAGTAGTAAGGGCGGAGGGAAGGGGCAAAAGGAAGGCTAAGGGTACAGGTGGTGATGTCACTTCTGGGGGTGTGGCAGGAGGCGTGGCCATCTGGCATCACTTCCGGGGTTCTTCGAAGTCTGAAAAATTATTGCAGGGGCTAATCCATGGTCAAAAGTTTGAAGGCTGCCCTAGGCAGAGCAGCTATCAGTTCCCCTTGAGAAAATGGCTGATTTGAAGGGTGAGCTTTATGGAGTTGGACCCCCCCTGCCCTCCCAAGACTCCATCCCAAAACCTAGAAGTATTCCCCAAAATGGGTCTGATTACCATATCTCCTGCTGGGTGTTAAACTGCACATTCTGCCATCACTTTAAATGAGGATTTTACAACCATAGTACCAAGATACCATACATCAGGGATAGTCAACCTGTGGTCCTCCAGATGTTCATGGACTACAATTCCCATGAGCCCCTGCCCGCAAACACTGGCAGGGGCTCATGGGAATTGTAGTCCATGAACATCTGGAGGACCACAGATTGACTACCCCTGCCATACAGTACCACAAAGGCCCATAACTGGAGCTATGGTATGGGGTCATTCATTCATTCATTCATTCATTCGTTCATTCATTCATTCATTTCCATTTATATCCCACCACTCTCCATGGACTCATGGCAGGCCATATAAAACAGAATAAACCTCCTAATCAATCCAATCAAACCCACTAATAACATAAAACACAAAATGGTGCCTGATGAAAGCCCTCCCACTGGGAAAGAAAAATGTTTTGCATTCTTTTTTTAATCTTCCCTTACTGGGGTAACTTGATCCATCGCGTCCCAAAGTGGCCAATGATGGGCCTGGAGGGGGCAGGAAGGGGAGGCTCCTTGGTCATTTAAACCTTTGATGCCCTAGATTCCTCCAATTTCTGGGGGGGGGGACATGGCAGGGAGGCATGGTCAGCTGACAACTTCCTGGTACCTTGAAGTCTGAAGAATATCTCAGCAGTACCTCCATGGTCAAAAGGTTGGGGAAAGCTGCTTTAAAAGCATAGCCTCCTTTGTTATTATGATGGAGTTCTCTAAGCAGGTGGGGAGGTTCTGGTGTTCCCTTGGGGCATCTTCTAATGCAGAGGTGGCCAAACCATGGCTCTCCAAATATCCTTGGACTACGATTCCCATGAGCCCTGTTCTAATACTAAGATTCTGTTCTTTGAATTTGGGTCGAGGAGCCTTCACTCTTGCAAAAAGTATCCTCGTATCGAGCAGAAAGGACAACCGTTGAGTCAAAGCTGTACATGGAATTCTTTAGAGGTGGTCTCTTTTTCGGTTAATCCAAAACCCAGTGCAGAAATCTGGACTTGTCCCCAGGACATTACAGCTGGGAAACAGCAGCAGTCTCGTGGGAGGGAGGGGAAGTGTGGTGTCACAATATTTCCATCTGGGGGTCCAGCTCTAAGAAACCTGGATCGACATCAGAATTTTTTAAAAAATGTATTTTCCAAACTCGCGCTCTCCTAATCTTCAGGGGGCGAGTTGTCCCTGGGTAGAAGTTCTGTCTGGCAGCACAGCTAGTTGTGCAACGAATGTCCCCGCTCAAACCCATCTGAGAAATTTCCTGGACTTTGTGTAGTCTTTGGACCAGACATCTCAAGAATTTCCAAACACGTACTTGGCTAAGGGGCGAAACGAGAAAGAAAGGAAACAGCTTTCAGGAGGACGGTTATTTGTTTGCAAGAAAACCACTGGTTTCGGGTTTGGGGGCCAAAGGAAGCAATATGGTTTCAATCCCAATCTTGACAGGGAGTCTGACTGCCATGGCAGCATGCATGCCATCTCCCCCCATGCCCCCCCCCCAATTTGGAGAAAGGGAGCTCCGGTGACTAAAGCCGGAGTACACTCATCCAAACTCCCATCTTTACCATGAATTATTCTAGCCTCTGCTCTGGATCCAACTTGCAATCCTCAGATCTCTTGTCTCTTTAGAATTCTCTGCCCATGTGTGGGAGATTTGGATTGGGGACTGAACACAAAGTGAGGAGAGCTAAAATTCCTCCCTCCCATACCTTCCTCCCCTTGGGAAGGAAACCCCTGACTGCAGGATCTGTAAGCAGCATTTTCAAGGGGGAAAGGGAAGGAGGAACGTGGAATTTTTTGACTCATTTGGGGATGTGATGATACGCAAGTGAGACCGCCCATTCTAGGCCTGGTCAAAGTTAGAATATGGAGGCAGAATCACAGAATCACACAGAACTGGAGGAAACCACAAAGGGCCATCCGGTCTAGCCTCCCACCTTCCCAGTGACTTAGAAAACACACACTCCCGACAGGTGCTCATCCAATCTCCCCCTCAAAACTTCCAATGAAGGAGAATCTCCCACCCTCTGAGGCAACATATTAAATCTTCAAACAGCCTTTTGCCTCATTTTTTCCACTGAAAACAGAATGAAGTAGGTAAAGGGGGATTTAAAGACATGGGAAAGAGCAAGAGGGGTAGTCAAATTGTGGCCCTCCAGATGTCCGTGGACCACAATTCCCAGAAGCCCCTGCCAGCGAATGCTGGCAGGGGCTTCTGGGAATTGTAGTCCATGGACATCTGGAGGGCCGCAGTTTGACTACCCCTGAGCTAGACCATCTCGGTCTTGGAAACTTGGCCAGGGCACCATTCTGTTCCTTGGGTTTTCCAATTTTTTTGCTGAAATATTCTTCAGGCTTCGAAAAAACGCAGAAGTGGCGCCATGATGCAGAATATGGTTGGGAAGCATAGCGGTAGACAGGCCCATCCGGGGTCTCTCTCCTTCTCATCCCCCTCCAGGGCCATCATCGGCCATTTTGGGAGTGGGGAGGGAAGGTTGACATGACCATATATGGTCATATCATCCAATAAATGTTTAACCAATTTAAAAAATATGTTAAAAATTGACTCCAAAATTTGCCAATTAGAGCCTGACTCAGTGCCACACATTCTACTCTATTGCCCATCACATTCTATGCTTAGACAACGACTTGTTGTCCCTATCACGATGGACCTTTCTGGCCCCATGGACAGAATAACCAGACATTTGTTAGCTGATAGGTCCCCAGAAATAACGGAACTGGTGGCCGAATTCTTGGCTACTGTGATACAAAAGGACAGTCGGCTAGGCTAGTGGTCCCCAGCCTTTTTATCACCGGGGACCGGTCAACGCTTGACAATTTTACTGAGGCCCGGGGAGAGGGGTAGTCTTTTTCCAAGGGACGTTGCCGCTGCCTGAGCCCCTGCTCCACTTCCTTTCCTGCTGGCGCCCCTGACTTCCCACTGCCCACTGGGGGGCGTTGCCAGCAGCAGCTTTGCCGTTCCACGCCGAGGGGGAGCTCTAGCCATTGCAGCCGCTGGAGAGCATCAAAGGTGAGCCGGCAGCAGAGTGGCAGGGCAGCCCCCAAGGCAGCAGCCAGGGAGGAGGACGAGGAGGAGCCGCGGCCCAGTACCGACTGATCTACGGACTGGTACTGGTCCCCGGACCGGGGGTTGGGGACCACTGGGCTAGGCAACAATCAGATCTAGACCAGGGGCACCTACAATTGGTGGAAATTGCTGATTGCTGGGCGTTCTGGAGGAATCTACTGTTGGTTACTGCTTCTTTTCTTTTCTTTTATTTATCTAGACTATGTAAATTTTGTCAATTAATTATAATTATGAATTACCCTTGTTCTTATGATGTTTTATATGCCATTAACGGTTTTGAATTTGAATTTGAATTTGACTCCAAAACATTCAGGAAACCCTTCCAAGGCCATCAGGAAAATGCAGGGTTTCCTGAAACCCTGGCTGAGAAAGCCCACATTATAGAATGTGGCCCTTTAGGAGAGAATTTAATGGGTGACATACACCCAGGAGCTGTGACACTTGAAAGGCTGCAGTAAACAAGTGGCCTCATCTTCAACGTGTCTAGCTTTTGCTTAGTTAAACTCAATTATTGTTTCACCCCTTGCCCTCTTCTTCTCCAAGTTTCACAATCTCGGCTCCCTCATCCTTTCCTCACAAGGCGTGGATTCCAACTCCTCAACTGTTCTAGTTGCTCCTCTCTGAACAAGTTCGAACCTGTCAATATCCTTCTTGAACTGTGGCATCTAGAACTGGGTGCTTCATACATGGCAGCCACAAGACATGCCCATTCTGCACACGCTGGATAAAGCACTTTCAAGGTGCTCTTACAGCTGGATTATCAGTGTGGAACAAGAAAGTCTACTTCTAAAGTACATCGAATGTGCATTATCCAACCTGTGACCTCATCGGTTTGGGCGTAAACGGTCAGTTTGTACTTAAAGGAGACCTTCGGAACATTTTCCATCCATCTCTTTAAAAGATCCCGTACTGTTGCCATAGAAGAGAACTAAGGTTCCCAAGACTGAAAAATCACAAGCACATTTTGAAAACTTTTCTAAAAAACTATTTCTTAATTTAATAGAATAAGGGAATATTGGGGGGGGGGGGGGGCGGAGACACATAAAAATATAAAAATATATGGTTATGTATCCAGACATCAGTTTCTATAAATGGCTTCCAGACCTTTCCTGGCAATTGGGCCCCTGAAGTAGATATTTTAAACTTGAATGCCGTTATCTGCTTTTCAATTGTCTAATGGTTTAATGGTGTAATTTTAATTTAAACATACATTTTTAACTGGTTTTACTGTGTTTCTAAATATGCTTCAGTACACTGCCCTGACTCTGCCCACCGGGAGGGCAGTATAAAAATCTAATCTGATCTCAAATTAATTCCATGCACAATTGCCAACTACAGCAAGGACTTGGATAAACTCTTGTTTCATGAGCGGTCTTGTTTCAAGTCACACCACTCCAAAATGGTGAAAAGATAGGTTTCTGCCAGACTAACAGATCTCCAATGTTTTCCTTTTAACTTTTAAGAAATAGGACAGTAATCCTTGTACAGTGAGGTTTATTTCGTTTCATTGGTCATTTTTCGATTTTCTCTAACACCACTTTAAAAAAATGACTTTAATAACAAGGAAAAGGTTTCATATACCATTCAAATTCCAACTATTTTGATATTCAGCTCAGGTCCTGTCCATTCTTCCACTAAAACAGGGGGAAGTAGGTAAAAGTGAATTTAAAGACATGGGAAAGAGGTAGACCATCATGGCCTTTGAACTCTGGCCAGGGCACCATTTTGATCCTTTATCAAATGTGGCCACTGAGGCAGGGATTTTATGAGTGACATACACTCTTGGGCATATCTGACGAAAGCAGCTTTGACTCTTGAAACTTGAACCCCAAAATCATGTTGATCTCTAAGGTGATCCAGGACTCAAATCTAACTGTTCTCCTGCAGACCAAGATGGCTACCTTCTGAAACTACCCAGGGCATCGTTTTCCTTCAGAAAATTGTCACCACAAGCTGCTTTTGCACTCTGCTGAAGTAAACTTTTGTGTTTTGTGTGTACATACACATACACTACAATGGGAGAAATCCCAACTCTAAAAGCTAATGGAACTTTTATGAAGCGTTTTACCTCCAGGGAGAAACTGCCGGTCCTCATTTTAACATCTATTAGATCAGGAAAGTCTAGTGTGACCAGATCTAACGCTTTTGGTGGGACCGCCCTGACTTTGGGACATCCACCCCATGTCCCTTGACATTCTCAAAATGTCCCGATTTTTTAAAATGAATATTAAAAAAAGAAATCGGAACGCTGTGCGCTATGCGAGGTGGGGGGAAGAGAGAGAGAGAGACAGAGAGAAAAAGATGCCACCTTTCCCATCATGCCGTGCAGCAACGGTTTAAACAGCTGAGCTGTACCTGTGTGCTCACTGGTGCATCAAGTGGTCACAGGTGAGGTTGCAGTTGAACAACCCCAAGTGCATGTCCTGGGGATTCCTTTGTTTAAAGCGGGCTCCCTCCACCACTTCCTCTTTCTTCAGGAAGAGAAAATCAGTGTGTGTGCTTTGCAGAAGCAAGCAAGGAGCAGCAGCCATTAAGGCACTCTGCTGAGGTGCAGCCTGCTTGAGCCAGTTATACAGGCTTGCAGTGTGTTTTCTTTACAACTATCTTTTAAGCTTTTATACTGTGATTCAGTAAGGAGACCGAAGCGGAAGAATATTATATATTTTGCAAATAATCTTCCCTAGTAAAGATTCTCTCTTTTAAAACTCAAAGTGCTGTGAGTCTGGATCTGTGCCTCATCCATCTACGTAACTAATAACTGCATACTTTCAAAATGCTCTGTTGCTCTGCAGCTTTAATTTTCTGGAGGGATCTAGGACAGAGTCTAGTCCAAAAGTCTCAACATAAAGTGATAAGGGACAGTGGCAAAAGAAGGAGGGCAGCTGAACAAGGAAAGGAACCAGTGGAAGGAGCAGAGGGTACTAAGAAAGTAGTGAATGCTAGATTGGTATTTTTAACAGAAGATGGGGGGGGGGGGAAGGAACGTCACAAGGAGAAACTAGAGAAAAGGAGAACAGAAAGAAAGAAGGTCTGGAAGGAGGGAGGAAAAAGTTTGAAAGCCTCCACCCTGGCCCACATGATTTCTTTCCTTGAAATTTCTTTATATTCACAACTGCTCGGCTGGCAGCCAATATGGCAGCCAATACTGCTGCCATCCTAGAACTGAAAACCAAGAAAAGTGCTAGCAATTGTTTTAAAAAGCAGGGGCATATTATTAACTTTCCTGGCATCCATTTGGGCTGGGAACTGGCAAACGAAATTGGGGCATTTTGAAAGACTGTGAAATATGTGCCTTTGCAGGACATTTTCTTTTTTTTTTTTAAAGAGGAAAATATTTCTTCATTGGATTGAAAGATTTCTCCACAAGTAGAGGTGCTAACAAATATAAATTGACGCCCTAGTTATAGTTGAAAGAATAACTCAGCTTGTTTTCAGTCTTAGGTTGAACTGTCAGTTTGACATAAAGATGACAACGTGGAGTCCCTGCAGGGTCTTGACTTGACTAACAAAGGAACTGTGAAAAGACCTGCACGGGGGGGGGGGGGTAGGATTGCCAGCTCTGGGTTAGGAAAAGCTTAGAGACTTTGGGGATGGATCCAGCAGAGGATGAGGTTTGAAGAGGGACTTCAATGGGGTACACATTCCGCTTTCTAAATGGCCATATTCTCCAGGGGAACTGATCTCAGTCCGAAGCAGCCGTTCCCACCCAAAGTAGCCAGTTCCGTGGTGCAAGGGGGAAGGGGAAGTGTGGGCACTAGCTGCTTTAGGTGGGAACAGCCACTTCGGACTCCAAAGCGCCCAACCCTAATCAAAATCCATTTGCTTCCAACCGCTTTCTTCCACCCCTTTTCTGTTGGCAGGGCTCTGCAGAGGGGAAGGGGAGGAGCCAGTGGTAGGAGTGCAACAGATTCAGTTCTTCCCTCCCGGTTTTTTTCCATTGTATATAAATTCAACTAAATTTCCTGTTAAAAAAAACCACCCTGCTAAATGCTAACAAAACAAAAAATATATTTTAAAACAATTAAATCTCCCCCAAATGGGAGTGACCCCTCTGAGACTCTAGAGTAACCCTGGGGTTACAAAGAACCCTGATTGGGAATAGATGCTCCAGTTGGGTGCCACATCCCTCCAAGAGGTCCCTGGAGGATGCAGAGCAACATTATCGTTATCATGAGGGGTCTTTCAATTGACCTTTCTTTAACCCTAGACTATGTCCCTTGGACTGCAAGGCGAACAGAACAAACTGGTCTTTCCTAGAGGAGATCAGCCCTTACTTCTCCTTAGAAGGCCAGATCCTGAAGATGAAACTCAAATACTTTGGCCACCTCATGAGAAGGAAGGACTCCCTGGAGAAGAGCCTAATGCTGGGAGCGATCGAGGGCAGAAGAAGAAGGGGACGACAGAGAATGAGGTGGCTGGATGGAGTCACTGAAGCAGTCAGTGCAAACTTAAATGGACTCTGGGGAATGGTAGAGGACAGGAAGGCCTGGAGGATCTTTGTCCATGGGGTCGCGATGGGTCGGACATGACTTCACACCTAACAACAACAATGTTAATAAGGCTTATTATTGGGATAATGGCACCCAGGAGTTTGTTTTCCTGGCTAGCCTAAAGTGTTTTCCCCACACCTATGGCAATCTTTCTGTAATTAATTCTTCCCTGCCTCAACCATCTCCCTTCCTTTATTCCTGAAACATCAAACATCTTGCCCTTCTTGCTAGCCACTGTTGTCTTCACTTAGGAAACCAATTAGGGTCCATCCTGAAGCAAGTATCAGTCTCCTCCCTGACCAGGGAGCAGCTGGAAACCCAGTCAAATGTTTTTGACTCAACAACGACAGATCCATTACCTGGTCTCCATTTATTTGCCTCTCCTTTGCAAACACATTAACACCTTTGTTTTAAGGTCATAGGCTCCAGACATGAAATTGGGTACTTAAGCAGACAAACATGGTCATAGACATGTGTGTGTTGTTCTTGGATCCAAACCACACACAGCAGCATGTAGGACATCTTGCTGCCACTCCTCTGGACCTCTTCACATTGTGGAACTAGCTATTACTCTTTCCTTACCACAAATCATTATTACCCCCATTGCACCATCTCAGCTCTTTACTTACTTCCTGTGTGTTGTGCTAGTTTAAATTGTATTCAGGTGTGTTAAGTTTTAACTTTATTTTTCAATCAAGATTCATTTTGTTTCCTAATTTGTCCTCTGTATGAGTTTCCTACCCTTTAGGAACACTAGTGGAGAATCTGCTTGTTACCCTCTTGCTCGGGTCTCCTAGAATTTCCCCATTCAAAATTCAGGAGGCAGGTCTATTTTAGGTTAACACTTCAGAATGCTTGAAAACTACTTAAATCCATAATAATAGAATAGATACCAGATTTTAGGAAGGATACTTGCGAAATGATGGTCTTCGCATTGATGGTGGTGAGGTCATAACTCCATGTCCTCCTCTGATGCTGGTCAAGCAGACTTGCAGCACAGTGGATCCTGGGTCTGCAAAGGCTGAGAGCCAATGATTTACATGAAATGCTAAGAATACCAAATCCTATCAGAAATATTTCATGTTTTTAAAGCTACGTGTCCCCTAGATGATCTAGCAAAGGGTCATAAACCCACAGCGGTAGTAGGACAGCCAAGTCTCCAACGGGGTCAGGGAATCCCCTGCCCTCAAGTTCTGTGGCCAGTTGCTGCTCCAAGAAACTATGGCCTCATTTCCTTACCAGAAGTGATTAAGAATAACTTTGGGAATGGCTGGAAACTCTATAGCAGTCTTTTGCAATTTTTTGACTGTGAAGTAACCCCTGTAAATTTTTTGAGGTAACCCTGAAGAGGTCAGCTGGCCATGCTTCCCTGCCATGCCCCTGGAAGTGACATATCACCCCTCTCTCCCTCCAAACCCAGCCAGCATAAAAAAGAAAAGAAAGAAAGAAACCTCCCCTACTGCAAGAGAACTTACCATCCTGGACTCCATCCACCACCAACAGGTCAATCACAATAGAGGAGCCTCAGTTAGCTAGAGCCCCTCCCCTTCCCACCCCCACCAAGTCCATTTTGGGAGGGGGCTGGTTGACCTGCCCAAATAAAGTGAAAACCACTTGAGGTCGTTTTGAACATCTTTAAAAAAAATTTTTTTTCCAAAAATTAAATCCCCCTTCCCAACTGGTACAATTTCTTCATGGCTGTGGCATAACGCTGGGGTTATGCATAACCCTGGTTGGGAAGCACTGCTTTATATTAAAAATTCTGGTAAGATTATGAAGCTTTATTTTGTTTTTTAAAAACATTATCCTGTAAAATTGTGCCCTCCCCTGTTCCTACCAGTTGTCAGTCATTGCCCCTGGCCCAGATAAGTAAGGTGACCAGATTGTCCCACTTTTGGAGGGATATCTGGGGGCACCTGGCAAATTGTACTTATGTTGAAATTAAATATATATATATATATTTTTGCATTCTATGTGTTCTATGAAACTTTTTGTTGCTCCATATAAACCAAATTTTTAATCAAAACCTCCCCCCCCCCCAGGTCATTGGCTTTCCAATGTTAAAATCTGGTCCCCTTACAGATAAGGCACTCCAGGAATGCCCTAGGTCAGCTGTGATTTAACAGCAATTTCCACCCCCAACATCAGAGTACTCTGCTGGCACAGGCAGAATGTCATGGGACGTGGGTCTGCTGCAGGAGGAAATTGCCCTCAGGCAGAAATCCAAAACGACTCCGAGGAGTAGAAAGACATTCAGTGGGTGGATTCACTAAGCCATTCAGAATATCAGGTGCATAGGAAAGAGGAACCTTGACAGAGACAAGGAACAATGTTCACCCCAGCCTTACATAGAGTTTGGGGCTTTAGGCAAGAAGGTTGGTTCACACAGGGGGACCTTTGATCTAAAGGCGCGGAACATAGGAGACAGCTAGTCTCTGTTCCCAGGCACAGAATTGACCACAGCTGGCTTTTTGGCTGCCCTCCTGTGATCCAAGGACACTGACAGATAAGATGAGGCTCTCAGTGGGGGGGAAGGGGGAAGGAAGCTATGGGGTGGTCAGTTGTAAAGTGCAGGATAACAAAGAGTTGAGACAGGAAGGGAGGGGAGGGGTAGATGGTCCAACCAAACTGACAGAAGCCATCCTATCAGGGCAACTCAGGAGATGGGACACAGAATTTCTGGCTTCTTGAGTGAATCCCATGAGTCTAGTGTTCCATACATCACTGCAATGCATCCCTCTGCTGTATTACTTTTCCCCTCCCTTTACACACCATGAAGCAGCTAACTACTGAAACAGGCCCATCAGCAAAACTTACCTACGGGCTGTAATTCTGTTGCTATATCAGGACATGGTTGTCACTATGAAACAAGCTTATTCAACCAGGGTTGTGTGAAACCCTGGTGTTTCTTGAAAGCCCTGGTAAGGTTTACTGAATGGGTGGAAATTAATTGATTTTTTATTTTTTTTTACATATGTTAAACATTTATTGGGTGATATGACCATATATAGGGAGCTTCTTGTGGTGCAGGGTGGTAAGGCAGCCGACATGCTGTCTGAAGCTCTGCCCATGAGGTTGGGAGTTCGATCCCAGCAGCCGGCTCAAGGTTGACTCAGCCTTCCATCCTTCCGAGGTCGGTAAAATGAGTACCCAGCTTGCTGGGGGGTAAACGGTAATGACTGGGGAAGGCACTGACAAACCACCCCGTATTGAGTCTGCCATGAAAACGCTGGAGGGCGTCACCCCAAGGGTCAGACATGACCCCGTGCTTGCACAGGGGATACCTTTACCTTTTTATGACCAGATATGGTCATTTGAGCTGTCCCCCTCCTAAAATGGTGAATGATAGGTCTGGAGGGGGTGGGAAGGGGAGGGGCCCAAGTTGGGAAAGTGTACGCAACTGTCTTTCCCAACCCTATTCTGCATGATCGCACCACTTCTGTGGTTTCTCGAAGTCTGAAAAATGTTTCAGGGGTTTCTCAATGATAAAAAAATGTTGAGAAAGGCTGCTATAGAGCAGGGGTAGTCAAACTGCGGCCCTCCAGATGTCCATGGACCACAATTGTGGTCCATGGACATCTGGAGGGCCGCAGTTTGACTACCCCTGCTATAGAGGAATGAACCACAGCTTGAAAGCATTTGCCACAGGTCAACTATTTCACTCTCCTTTCCTGTTCTCCATGAAACTCATGGGACTATTTCTCTTTGTTTGTACAGTCCACACCTGCCGTTACTTTTACTGGATCACTTTAACCTAACAGGCGTTGTTTCCTAAAATGGCATCTAGTCCCAGACAGTCACCTCACCATGAATAACAGCCAATCAGGCCAAGCAAACGTATCTAATATGGTTATGAAGGAGCTCTTTGCATTGTTCGGAGGAACTGCAGGTCACATTCCCAGGCAACCAGTAAAGCCCTTGTGAGGAGGCCAAGGAAAGAGCTTGCAAGGCAAAATGATTAATGCTGAAGGCCCATAAATATGAATTAGTCCTGCCAGATTAAACAAACAAATGAAGCACTGAATAAGAGCAGGGGGGGGGGAAGCAGCTTGCTGGTCATCTGTTCAATTTGCTAGTTATAGACGCACATTGAAGGAATGCTTTTGGAAAGTGGACCAAAAGGAGAGCTCATGAGAGTTGGTGAGGTGGTTGTTCACCTTATTTTCAGCCTTGGTCCTTTGCTTCCTGTTTTCTGTATTGCCAGGTCCCTCCTGGCAACTGGTGGAGGGTAGGGGGCCTACCAGGTGTAGGAGGGAGGCCCGGGTAACATCACTGGTGACATGGCAGCATTACTTCTGGGGTGTTCTGCAAGTGATGTCGTCATGTTGTGATGTCAGGGTGATGTTCTGGTCTGCGGGTAGAAACTCTATGGTAAAAATGGCTTCTACCATAGAGTTTTCGCCCAAATACCAGAGTGTCCCCTGGACATCTCCAATTTGAGGATATGATACGACGTTGCTGGCAATGAAGCCTTAGCCTCTTTCTCTTTCTTGGTAATTTGCCTGGGATGTAAGCAGGTTTGGGAAATTTGTGATATTCTCCAGAACAGAGCCTAGGGCAGAGGTCCCCAA
Organism: Paroedura picta; assembly: GCF_049243985.1. Classification (NCBI taxonomy): domain Eukaryota; kingdom Metazoa; phylum Chordata; class Lepidosauria; order Squamata; family Gekkonidae; genus Paroedura; species Paroedura picta. Next base: position 179,388,235 of record NC_135369.1, on the reverse strand, counting down.
AATTGAGGAATGAGGAGGAAGAGTAGTGGCTACAAGAAAGAGAAACAATTCTCTCTCTCTCTCTTTCTCTCTGTGAGTGTGTGTGTGTGTGTGTGTGTGTGTGTGTGTGTGTGTGTGAGAGAGAGAGAGAGAGAGAGAGAGAGAGAGAGAGAGAGAGAGAGAGAGAGAGAGAGAGAATGTTCTAACTGTTTCCTACAGTTATTTTTGTGTTCAACTGCTGTTCTGAAGGAAAGCTGGGAGAAAATATGCTAACAGGAACAGGAATTCCCCTGTTGAGCCATCTGTGTGATTTGAATAAAGCTGATATGATTATCTATAGATTTGAGGAAAGGGAAAAAAATTGAACATACAGTAAAAAAAAAGTGACTTAAAAAGTTTTATGTATTAACATAGTACAATGGATATTAATCTGATTTATAACAATCCCAGAATAAGATCAGGAGTCTTTTTTATTTCTATCTTTTCTTTTTCTCTTTTTTGCTTACTTTTTCTTTGGATAATATTTTTAAATTTCTAATTTATTTTGATTTAGTACATTATTTATAGTCCATCTAGTCCTCCAGCATGTGGAGAGCAATTGTGTGTGTATACACACACACACATATGTTGTTGTTAGGTATATATTGTTGTTAGTTGCGAAGTCGTGTCAGACCCATCGCGACCCCATGGACAATGATCCTCCAGGCCTTCCTGTCCTCTACCATTCCCCAGAGTCCATTTAAGTTCACACCAACTGCTTCAGTGACTCCATCCAGCCACCACATTCTCTGTTGTCTCCTTCTTCTTTTGCCCTCGATCGCTCCCAGCATTAGGCTCTTCTCCAGGGAGTCCTTCCTTCTCATGAGGTGGCCAAAGTATTTGAGTTTCATCTTCAGGATCTGGCCTTCTAAGGAGCAGTCAGGGCTGATCTCCTCTAGGACTGACCAGTTTGTTCATCTTGCAGTCCAAGGGACCCGCAAGAGTCTTCTTCAGTTCGCATATATATACACATATATAGAAAGTCCTAGAATCATAGAGAGGGAAGGTACCTCCAGGGTTCTCTAGTGCAACCCCCTGCACAATGCAGGAACTCACAACTACCTGCCCACCCACAGTGACCTCAATTTCATGCCAAGTGATCCTTTCCCCACCAAAGGTCTCCAGAGTCCAGCCTGGCCCGGAGGAAATTCACCTACCACCCTACAGAGGTGATCAGCAATTCCCTTGGTATGCAAGGAAGAGCCACAAGGAACAAACACTGGCACATCCCTTCCTGCCCACCCACTCACAATCTGAGGTAATAAAATCCACATTTATGTGAGGTGGCTATCTAGTCTCTGCTTTAAAAGTTCCAAAGAATGAAAACCCACTACTTCCCGAGGAAGGCTGTTCCACTGAGGAACCGCGCTAACTGTCAGAAACTTCTTCCGGATGTTTAGCCAAAAAATTCTTTTGAATTAATTTCATCTCCTGGGTTCTGGTCCATCCCTCTGGTGCAAGAGAGAACAATTCTGCTCCATCTTCTATATGACAGCCTTTCAAGTACTTGAAGATGGTTATTATATTACCTCTTCATTGTGCGTGTGTGTGTGTATATATATAAAACCATTGAATATTGATTCCTTCATCTCGAATATCTTGCCAGGACTTGAGTTTCCCCTGAGCATTTGCCATGTTACCATAAAACATTTTACCTCTCATATCTTTCTTCCACTGGGGACATGAATGGAGAATTTGGAGGTCTCAATATATATATTCTGATGTGTGAACCATATTTTCAAAAGTCCATCTCTATGACTCCTTTTGTGTATTATGATCATTTGGGGTGATTTCTTAATCCATAAATAATTTTTTAAGTCTTCATTAAAGTCTGCTGATTCAAGTTTTATCAATCCTTGTTTTGGATTTTTAATCCAGGCCACATTCCAAACCAGGTTTCTTGATGGCTCTAAAAGTGTTTCCCAAGTGGGAGGCAGTTAATAAATTTAAAATATATTTTAAAATCTGTGAAACATTTATCGTGGGATGACTGTATATGGTCATGTTGACCTGCCCTCCCTCCTGAAATGGCCAGTGATGGGCCTGGAGAGGGTGGGAAGGGAAGGGTCCCTGGGTGGGTATGTACACAATTATACTTTCAAACTATATTCCGTGTGATTGCACCACCTCTGGGGTTTCTTGAAACCTGAAGAATGTTTCAGGGGTTCCACAATGGTAAAAAAGTTGAGAAAGGCTGGTCCAGACCAAACCTGCTGCTTGATGATATAACTTTATATTTGGAACTGCTAGCCATCCGCTCTTTTTCTCATCTTTGAGCATTTTAAAGCCTATTCTTTGTTTCTTACCAATCCAAATAAATATATTTATCTGTCTTTGCCACTATGTCAATATTCTTTCTTCATTATGTATAGGTAGCATTTGGAATAAAAAGTAATAATTTTGACAATATATTCATTTTGACTGTTCAGATTCTACCGAGCTATGAGATTTTTCTACTTTTTTCTACTTGTATCAGTTTCCAGGCCTTCTGATCATTATTTTTGAGACAATTACAGTTTTGTCTAGTCACATTTATTCCCAGGGGCTACTTTGCATACTCTTCATAATATCTTCTAATATCTTCTTGTTGCATTGATTGATTGCTTGACTGATTAACACCCCACCCCTCCCAGCGCACTTGTCCACGGCAGCTTCCAATATAATCATAAAATAAAATTTATTGACAATAAATCATGCCATATAATTCATCTTGATACAATATATTATTAAAACCTTAAAACAATAAAAGTTTAAAACCAATCAATTGTGCCAGTTGGTATGTTCAAGAGTGTTGAGTTCTTAATTTCAGTTTTGGGGGGAATGTAGAGAGATTTCAATCAATGTGTAGCCACGTTGTCCAAGAATTTCACTTTTGTCTTCTTCCTGTTAATTTTATATCCCGAAAGGGATCCAAATTCTTCAGTCTGTTCCATTACATATTGTAACAATTTCTGAGGATCCCAAACTGTTAAACCCAAACCTCTTCTATATTGATTGGATGGAGTGGGGTATACATTGGGGGTGACCTAGAAATAAATTTTGAAATCATTGTCAGTTTTAGATTGAAAATAGAAATATGTGGAGCAATGGTATATAAAGGTAAAGGTATCCCCTGTGCAAGCACCGAGTCATGTCTGACCCTTGGGGTGACGCCCTCTAGCGTTTTCATGGCAGACTCAATACGGGGTGGTTTGCCAGTGCCTTCCCCAGTCATTACCATTTACCCCCCAGCAAGCTGGGTACTCATTTTACCTACCTCGGAAGGATGGAAGGCTGAGTCAACCTTGAGCCGGCTGCTGGGATCGAACTCCCAACCTCATGGGCAGACAGCTTCAGACAGCATATCGCTGCCTTACCACTCTGCGCCACAAGAGGCTCTTCAATGGTATATAAGGGACTACAAATAAAACCACATCCTTTGTGATGCCAATAGAAGGTGAAATCATCTTTAAAAATACGCAACGGAGAGGGTGATGAAAATAAACACACAGCTGGAGGGCTTTTTCTGAGGCAAAGGACATTTTGGCACTTGGTGCCTTTGGTTTGGTGTCAGAAATACCATGTATTTTGCCATGATTTTATTATGATCTATGCTGTTGCCTGTAATGGTATTTACCTAGCCTAGCCTTTTGCCATGATGTAAAACTGATGCCTCTGCTTGATACCCCAAGGTCAATTTCCTGCCACTATGTTTTATGCCTCCTCAACTCCCCTCCACATTCCTACCTCCCCTTTCCTTAGTTTCTGTAGTTCCCAGACCTTCCTGTTCCTTGATGGCCAAATACTTATCTCTATATTTTGGCTCCTTTGAACTATGCCTGGTTTGAGTTCTCAAGGGAGGGGGGAAGAGTTCCTATATGATGCACCCTATGCTTTGTTAAACCAGTTCTGATTTTGCCTCCAAAGTAGATGCTTACATTTTCTTAAATAAAAAAAAAAAACCTTTAATTCCATGAGTTGGCTTTTTAGAAATTGAATAGCTGAATGGAACCACTATTTTCAGGGGCAGAATACTCCTGAGTACTAGAACAAACATGGCAGAACCTTTGTTGTGCTTGGGTCTTGTCCCACCCTGGTCAGCAGCTTCCTCAACTCCTAGGCTATTTCCACTTCCAGAGATATTCTGAGATGATTAAAGTGATTTCAGTTTCTGCTGTGGTCATTCCTGCAACTTTGTCACAGCTCTACGGTCTGTTCAGTTCACACACTCTGTCTAGTTTTCCTTCTACGTAGGCCTCTCAGCTTTGAGCCAGAGCAACGAACTCTTTGCTGTCTCAGCTAGGCCTACTTATACCCAGTTGAGGTACTGAAAATGCTCACTATTGATTGTTCCCTTTCTAACCATGCTAAGGGCCAATGAGATTGCTATAGCTTCCTTCCCTCCTGCTTGTTTGGTTGGTTCTACAACCCAGCATCTATTTGCAATGTACACATGCCGGCCTTAAAAGGCAACATCAGGCATTTCTATTTACAAATATATTCAGTAGCCTTTTAAAGATTCTTTACAGAGCTTATTCTTCAGAGAGCCAGCTTGGTGTAGTGGCTAGGAATGAGGACTTCTAATCTGGTGATTCCCCCCTCCCCCACATGCAACCAGCTGGGTGACCTTGGGCTAGCCAGAGCACTGATAAAACTGACCAAGCAGTAATATCAGGGCTCTCTCAGCCTCACCCACCTCACAGGGTGTCTGTTGTGGGGAGAGGAAGGGAAGGCAATTGTAAGCCACTTTGAGAGTCCTGGTACAGAAAAGTGGCATATAAGAACCAACTCTTCTTCTTCTTTTGACAGAAGAGGACACCATTTTGCCTCTCTTGCGTTTTGTTTCTCTTGCACTGTCCCAACCAAAAAAGATTGCTAGTTTCAAAGGGGGCATTTGCCAGGGGCTACAGACCAGCAAAGGACATGCCTACCCCGACAGCGCCATCTTCCTTATACTCAACCACCTAGGGGGTCCGGAAATACCAAGAGGCTAGACTATTGGCTCTGTGCTTTACTCCTCTTCATCCCTGAGCCATCCTATCAGCTGATTTGCTTGATTTTCTCATAGATTCATCTGGGGAGACCATTTCCTTTCCTCTGGGAGACTCACAGAGGTCGTGTTAAGGAATGCCTGTCCTAGACAATGAGCTCAGAAGGACCGTTGGGGCTTCTAATTGCGTCAAAGAAATGGCGCATGCTTCTGGAAAATCCTGTGGAATGGTGTCTGGAGCATGTTTCCTTAGGCGATGCCAGAGAGCCGAGAATGCCTCCCAGTGAAAATGACTGGATGAAAAAATCTGAGGAGTTTCAAAAACGTAAGATGGGAGAATGCACATTAAATCACGAGCGAGGATTACCGCATCGGCATACAATGCTTCATCCCTGATAAAGATAGAAAGTGTTGCCTGTTCGCCAAGCCACTCGGAAATGGGAGGATGTTGTTTTTAAGCCAAGCTGACACCGTTCCTGTTGCTGAGAACTTCAGTCCTGGTGCTCAAGATAAACAGGTGTGCAGCCTGCAGCAGCCTGAGTGCTTGAGAAAAACCATTCTGCTTTATTTATGAACATGCACTCCGTTGGGAAATAGAACAAAAAGGCTTAAATGGTTACGTCTCATAGAAAGTGCCTTGTAAAAAGGCAAAACAACTCCAGCATGTTGACTGAATAGCATTTGGTGAAGGTTGGTTCCTTTGTAGCTTTCCACGTTGTGATACTTTCTGATCACTGGTCGCCTGTCACGGGCATCCTTTTTATTTTGACCACCATCAAAGCTTTCTAAATGACGGGGTGTAACTTCATCATTACGTACAGGAAGTGCCCTGACCTGGATTTCCCTGGCCAGCCTGATCTCATCACATCCCAGAAGCTAAGCACAATTGGCCCCGGTCAGTATTTGAATGGGGGACCAACCAAGGAAGTTGAGGATCACTACATGGAGGAAGAAACCGGCAAACCACCTCTACTTATCTTGTGGCTTGAAAACCCTATGGTGATAAATTGGTTGTGATTTGACAGCACTCTCCACCAATGTCTGAATGGTAGGGGGTATTTTGCAATTCCCTGATTGCACACGATGCCAACGCCATCCTGGCCCCCTCCCAACCCTGGCCGGATTCATGCCCTTGGATGACCTGCAATAAGGGAATGTATGTATAAGACTTTATTGTTTCCAGCCATAGGCCATTACAATGCGATCAATATCATATCGGTTGATATAAAACCAGTAAAAGAATTAGAACAATACATGCGGTAGTCCATAGATAATAAAAGACAATAAGAATTCAGGTTTCTAGGGCCTGTTCTGCACACATAGGATAATGCACTTTCAATGTGCTTTGGCAGCTGGATTTTCCTGTGCAGAACAGGATAATCTACTTCTAAAGTGCATTGGAATTGCATTATCTATTGTGTGCAGAATAAGCCTAGCTCTCTGGTGGCGTAAATTTGGCTCGAATTTTCCTTGCTGCTAATGCAAATAGTGAAACATTATAACTAATTAGGGGGTTGGTATTCGATAATAAAAAAGTCTATTTTGTCCAAATTCGCAGGATAAGGGAATGTCGATTTTCCCATGTTCCCTGTGGTGCTGCGATCGCCATCGGATGCTGGGCTGGAGCAGCCCCGTGGACACAGGAACAGATGGGACTTTGGGCCTGGCTCCTCCCCCAACCTATGCAGGGACACCAAATGCCCCGGTCAGCTCTACAGAGTCACGGAGCCAAACTGAGAGTTTCCCTATCCCATGATGGTAGGATAGCAGCATGCCACTCTACTGCCAATGTGTGGTAGGGCTCCATACCCCCTGCTCCCCTCTTGCTGCTGCCACTGCTGCACAGTATGGTGGGCTCTTCCAGCCACGGTGTTGTGCATCCATCTATGCAGAACATTGGGGCAGTCCTTCCCCCATGCATTCTCAGAAGTGGCAGGGCATACTACCCTGCCGCTAGAAACCCGTAGTGGCCGGGTGCTGCCGCCGCTGCGCATAATTAGTCATTGACTCACATCATCAAATGGAAATCCAAAATGAGGCTAAAACAAGGTATATCTTTTGATTTCACATCAAAATCACAAGAGGTCATAGTCCCATTGCATACGGCACTGGTCAGACCACACCTGGAGTACTGTGTGCAGTTCTGGAGGCCTCACTTCAAGAAGGACGTCGATAAAATTGAAAGGGTACAGAGGAGAGCGACGAAGATGATCTGGGGCCAAGGGACCAAGCCCTATGAAGATAGGTTGAGGGACTTGGGAATGTTCAGCCTGGAGAAAAGGAGGTTGAGAGGGGACATGATAGCCCTCTTTAAGTATTTGAAAGGTTGTCACTTGGAGGAGGGCAGGATGCTGTTTCTGTTGGCTGCAGAGGAGAGGACACGCAGTAATGGGTTTAAACTACAAGTACAACAATATAGGCTTGATATCAGGAAAAAAAATTTCACAGTCAGAGTAGTTCAGCAGTGGAATAGGCTGCCTAAGGAGGTGGTGAGCTCCCCTTCACTGGCAGTCTTCAAGCAAAGGTTGGATACACACTTTTCTTGGATGCTTTAGGATGCTTAGGGCTGATCCTGCATTGAGCAGGGGGTTGGACTAGGTGGCCTGTATGGCTCCTTCCAACTCTATGATTCTATGATTCAAATGTGGAAACAGTCTTAGAGCTCTCTCAGCCCCACCTCCCTCCAAGAGTGTCTGTTTTAGGGAGAGGAAGGGAAGGGTGTTTGTAATCCACTTTGGAACTCTTTCAGGTAGTGAGCAGAAGGCTATAAAAACCAGTTCTTCTTTTCTTCTATTATTTTGAGCATGGTTCATCTACTTATCCAGAGGGTAAACATCTTTCCCATTCAAAGAAGACTTGCATTCCTGATGAATGGAAATACTTGGCCCACCAAACTCCCTTGGCTGACCACACCTGCTGACCACACTTGGCTGACCACACCTGCTCAAGGGATGATTCATACATTCATAATTCCAAAGCATATCTTTTAAGGATACATTACTGATTAAATCAGAAACAATCGCCATGTGGATTGTACGATTTGCATTAACATGAAGTCCTTTGACACAAAACCCAGCTGCAAAATCTCCTGGGAAGGGTGGGAGATAAGGAATGGAGGTGATTTAGATACTCAACTTGCCAGTTTCTGCCGCCTCACTCCAAGACTCCCATGCTCACGGTTTTCCACAATATATGCAAAGCTTTATTATTCAAGAAGAATTTTCTACACAATTTATTTCGCTGCCATTTATGCAATTTATGGCAAGAAGAAGAAGAAGAAGAAGAAGAAGAAGAAGAAGAAGAAGAAGAAGAAGAAGAAGAAGAAGAAGAAGAAGAAGAAGAAGAAGAAGAAGAAGAAGAAGAAGAAGAAGAAGAGTTGGTTCTTATATGCAATTTATGGAAACTCCAGCAAGGGGCTTCCAAGACAAGAGAGAAGCAGAGGTGGTTGGCCATTGCCTTCCTCTGTTAAGCGAAATGCTTAAGTACCCCTTATGCTCTGTTAAAAATTAGGGGAATTTAGCTATGTATAAGGGATAAGAGCCTCTTGTGGTGCAGAGTGGTAAGCGGCAGAAATGCTGTCTGAAGCTGTCTGCCCATGAGGCTGGGAGTTCAATCCCAGCAGCCAGCTCAAGGTTGACTCAGCCTTCCATCCTTCCAAGGTTGGTTAAATGAGTACCCAGCTTGCTGGGGGGTAAATGGTAATGACTGGGGAAGGTACTGGCAAGGCCACCCTGTATTGAGTCTGCCAAGAAAACGATGGAGGGCGTCACCCCAAGGGTCAGACATGACTCGGTGCTTGCACAGGGGATACCTTTACTTTGGCCACTTGGCCATGGAGTGACCCTCTGAGTTTTTATCACAAACTCGGCCTGCCCCTTCTCCTCCCCTTTACCCCTTAGCCTTTTATTTACACTGCTCCACAGGAGCGGTTTAAAGATGCATGCTTTATTTAAGAAATTGAGACATAGACCAACACTAACAATTACAGCAGAAAACAATATGAAATGGCTAAGTTCTAAGGGGGGGGGGGGTGAAGGAGTAGCAGAAAACATACAATTACCTATCTTGATCCAGTGAAGAAGCTGGGTGCCTTGGAGGGGGGTGAGGTCAGCAACCCGAATGGACCCAGCATCCGAGTTGGGCGTCGCTAGAGAGGAGTGAGCGAGCAAGCGAGCAAGTGCACGGGACCCTATAAGGAAGGGGTTTTACCCCCTTTCCTACGGCAGCTACATGGTAAAAGTTATGTAGCCAAAAAGTAGGCTTTTGGACAAAAGGGTGCACATGTTCCCTTTGATGTGGACCCAAAATGTCCCGGATCAAAATGATAAAAAGGAATGCTCTGGAAAAACTATAGAGAGCAATAAACCTGTTGGCAAGCTGGCATTCATGTTGGGTGCACAGGAAAGGGGGTTTCAAAGGAGAGAAGTCTCTTCTGCAATCTGCATGTTTAATTGGGTTGGGGGGAGGGTAACCAGGAAAGGGGAAAGTTGCCAGTGCTGTGTGCCTGTTTTCTCATGGTTTAAGCATGCTGGGATGCTGAGTTCATGAGGTCTGTCAGTCATGCCAAGCTCCAGTGATGCTTTGCAAACACAGGCTGGCCTGGCTTTTTAGGCCTTATGTCTAGGCCAGAGCAAATGTCCAAAATCCAGAGTCCAGAGTCTTGCTTGGAGAGCACACAGGTGCTAGTCTCGTCCCACGTTGAGGTCTGTTATTATAGGTGCTGATTCAGGGTTTCTAGCACCATAGAATATAGTCCAGAGGGTCTGGTTGTCACTGGTCATAATCCAGGGTCTGGTACCCTTTGGGGGTAGGGCTCCCTTCGTAACACCTCTGCTGAGTCTTCCTTGTAGGTCTCCCATCCCAGGTACAGACGCCACTAAGCTTCCAAGATCTGATGAGGTCACGCCGTCTTCCTATCTGGTTGATAAAATAGGGCTGTTCCATGAACCAACAAGACCAGGTAATTCAAGGCTTCCTCAGTGAACTCACTCTTGACTAGGACCTTGAAGGCTGGTGGGGAGGGGACTAAGTGTGAGGAGATCCAGCAGATGATTCTTCCACTTTAACACTTGGCAAGTGGATATTGTGATCCCCTTTCTGCCTGGGCAGTCAAGTGGAGGAGAAAGCATGAAATGAAGAGAATGAAAGATACAAGTCATACACCGGAAGAGCTTGGAAGGAGGAAATAAAGCCAAGGTCAGCAGGAGAAGGGATCACTACCGGTGGGGATAATATCTCACCTGGCTTACCTGCTGTTCTTATTACAGGTTTCATCTGTTATCTAGAATAGCAGAACCATAGAGTTGAAAGAGGCCATACAGGCCACTTAGCCCAACCCCCTGCAGGATCTGCCTAAAGCATCCATGATAAATATTTCTCCAGCCACTGCTTAAAGACCACCAGTGAAAGGGAGCTCATAATCTCCTCAGGCAGCTCATTCTACTGATGAACTACTCTGACTGTGTGAATATTTAGATACCAAAATGGTACTCTTTCACATGTAATGCAGGGAATTGTAGTCCATGAATATCTGGAGGACCATAGGTTGACTATCCCTAAGTGACAACCTTTCAAATACTTCAAGACAGCAATTGTGTCCCCTCTCAACCTCTTATTCTCCAAGTATCTCCACATTTCCCGAATCTGGACTCTCCTGTTCATGTTCTGGACAAGCATAGCTTGATCCAGGGAAAATAAACAGCAAGGTAGCAAGAAGCAAACCAGAGAGAAGAGAGGGGGCCTCTCCTCGCTAACAGATGCATTGAATCATGGTTCACCTTAATGCTTGTTTCATGCTTGGCCAGGGACATAGTTTTTCCCCTGCCAAAATACACAGCAAAGTCACTGGTCAGATGGAGAAGGACACCCAGTACCGATACATACATATACACACATAAACATCAATTTTCAATTACAGTATTAAAAAAAATTTTTTTTTCTTGTGGGATGTAACAGGAAAAGTTCTTCAAACTGGGCCCTGAATAAGCAAGGATTGGAGACTGCCAGCATCTCCCTGTTGGTTTCTGAGATTCAGTGATTGTCAAGTGCCAAGAAATTATGTTCCTTTGTGTCATTCTTGCATTTCTAACCAGCCATGTAACAAATTGAGCGCCAGTGGCAGCCTCTAATTTGGCGAACTGGGTTTGATTCTCCTGCTCCTCTCCTTGCAGCCAGCTGGGTGGCCTTGGGCCAGTCACCGTTCCCTCAGTGCTCTCTCAGCCCCACCTACCTCACAGGGTGTCCATTATGGGGAGAGGAAGGGAAGGTGATTGTAAGCCATTTTGTTAGGCCAAATAAATTTCACAAACAGACTTCAGTAAGAAAGAAATGTTAGGTTGGCACAAACAGGAGCAAAGCTTAGTCTTCTTTGGTGAAAGCCAACACCTTACTCAAAACTTGCTGGTCCAAGGCAGCCTTTTATACAATTTACCAAGAAAATTCCATCTAAACTGTATCTCCCAGGGTGCTCCTCAGCTGGGCTCACGCTCTTTTCCTAGCTGCCCCAAACATATAACTTCCATACATTAAAATGAGCTTTAGGTCCACCCAGGGATGGTGATTTTATTATGCTAATAAACCTGTGCTTCTGCGCAAGCATCCGTATGTGTATCTTCACCTTTGTTCTATATCCTTATGTCTTTTCAGCACCTTTCCTGTATAGCTTGTGATTTCAGCTAACATTTGACCTTAGTGAATCATTGGTCATCTAGTCTTGAAACCACCTTGTTTGCTGTTCATTCACCTTTCTTGTTGTCAGTCAAAATTGCTTGTGGTATGCTGCTAAACAAATTCAGCTTTGGCCCTGGCCTGCTGGGTGACCTGGGGCCAGTCACAGTTCTCTTGGAGCTCTCTCGAACCCACCTCCCTCTTGTATCTGTTGTGGGGAGAGCAAGGGAAGGTGATTGTAAACCTCCTTCAGGCAGTAAAAAACCCCCATATCATGTCTAATCATTAATATCCAGCAGGGCTGTCTTCATTCATCCTGAGCGCTAATATTATGACACGCCTCAGATTTCATTTTGCCACACCATTATGTATCTTCAACAGCATGGCTTTAAATGTAGCACCTACCTAGCTAGTAAACACCAAATGAATCTGTGCAGGCTCAATAAACAGTTTAATGAAGGAACCTCCTGATAGGAGAATGCCAATTTTCAACAGAGTAACAAATGAGTCCCGGTAAACTACCCTTGTTTCAATATACTTCATCAGTGTATAATGTAAAAAAAAGGGAAATAAAGGGGTCTATAGCAATAATGGAGATGTAGCTATTACCAATGACACTAAATTCCTCCCCAAAAGAGGTTGCAATCCTTACCAATGGACGGAATGAGATACAATTATAAATGCTGTCTGTTCTCTCCATCTCCAGGCACGTGCAGTGGGCACAGCTCATTCCGTTCAAACCACAATCGCCATTTGCAAGTTTAAATACTATGCAAACAGGCAGTTATGTGCACAAAGTGCAGGAAGTTCTTGCTTTCAGAAAATCCTAGTGGGAACTGATTTTGGCTGAAGAATTCCTGGGATTAAACTGATCTTCAGGCGACAGAGATAGTTCCCCTGAAGAAAATGGCTGTTTCGTAAAATGGACTCCGTGGCTGTATACCCCACAGAAGTCCCTCCCCTCCCCAAATCCCACCCTCCTCAGGCTCCACCCCAAAAATCCCCTGGTGTTTCCCAGCCTGGAGCCGACAGAGCTAACCCAGAGAAGTTCCAGGGACAGTGGCAGATTCCAAAAAGTGAGACGGCCATTTTTGGCAGGGTGATGAAACATCTTGCAGAAGGACGGGAAGGCTTGTTGGAACTGCCGTAGTTAGGTCAACCAGACGCAAGACACCTTTATTGGCATGACAAACATCCAAACCAGAGAAAAACCTGACTAAATACCAAAAGATACATTATATTATACAAGTCTAAGCTTGAACCTTCCACATTGACAAACAGCAACTGTTGATTCTCAGCCTATTCCCAAGAACACAAGTTTGGAAAGATCCCTTTCCCATAATGTGGATTTTATAGTAAGGAACTTAGATCAGCATCTTGAATTTAGATCTGTCAAATAATCCTGAATAGCAGCTTGTTGGTCTGAAAAGGCTGGATAGTCTAATACAGGGGTAGTCAAACTGCAGCCCTCCAGATGTCCATGGACTACAATTCCCATGAGCCCCTGCCAGCATTTGCTGGCAGGGGCTCATGGGAATTGTAGTCCATGGACATCTGGAGGGCCGCAGTTTGACTACCTCTGGTCTAATACAATATGGATTTGTGTGTCTGACTTCACATCTATATAAATAACAGCTTTCTGATGCAGGGACTTAGTGGAACGATCTCCAGAACACATCTGAAATAAAATAGTTTACTTCTTGCTAGATGAGAGTCCAGCAAGTATAGATACGTTAGTAAGATTTTATATGTCAGCAGGATATTCCAGAACAGGGGAGAGCAAGGGCCATTTCGCACGGGGATCTTTGTTGCAAATTGTTTGCGGAATGAAAAATCGCCATTTAAAATAGTGGAATTCGTCGTTTTGCACACCTGGCTTTGTAGTGGAATCAGTTGCGTTTTTTAGCGTTTCCCACAGGCTTCCGGTCTCGGCAGAAATCGCTAGAAAGGAAGCGCTATTGCCAAGCTCGTCCCGCCCCTGGCCGTCAAGCAGCCAATGGGCAGCCGTTAGCATGCTCCCAAACAGCCCCTCTCCCTTTAAGAAAGGTTTTTTAAAAAAAAAACAGACCCATAGCAACGAATCTGTGTAGATTCGTTGCTATGGAGAGACCCATCCAGCTGCCTAATGTGAGCTATCGTTTGATTGTATGATCGTTTGCACGCTGCCTCGAGTGATAAAAAAAAATCCCCCCCCCCCTTCTCACGGGCTCGATTTTCGGCTGAATTTATGTGTAAAAAATAAAGGGACTTTATTTCAGCAAACGGGCTTTTAAGTGGTTTGTGCTTAGTGACTAAAGGTGAAGGACTGAAGCCAGGGAAGCCTCTAAACAGAAAGAGGCTCGCCGGTGCGTTTATCCCCGCTCGCTCCGAGAAAAAAAAATGGCGATCGCTTCGCCGGAAGTTTGGAGGAGAGACCCAGGGGAAGGGGCTTTGAAGAACCAGCAACAATGGTAACGCACAGGTCTTTAGCGCTAGTGTTGCAGATTGGTTGCAGGAGTGTATCGCTATCCGGAGGGTGAATCCACTTTTCTGGATTCCCCTGAAAGCGCTAAAACGAAGCGCTTATTGCTGATCGGTTTCAGGAGTGTTGCAGATTGTCTACGACGTCGTGGGTAATGCCAAATTAGTAGCGTTTTCAATTAGCAACCATTGTGCTATTTTTAAGCCGTGGGAAATGGCCCCAAGTGTTACATGGGGTGAAGTTCAGCATTTGAATTTCCATATCCTCTAATCTCTGTGAAATTCTCTTAAGGATATGCTTTTCGTCCGGACCCAAAAGCCGCACAATGTCTAAACCAATACTTTTAAGCTTAGAAAGCATTCTATTGTACCAAGTAGAGCTCTAAGGATCACTTAGTAGGTCACAAACCAAGCTTCCCGAATTGGCCGAGAAGTGGATTTTCAATTAGGTCAACATGAATTTCATAGCCAGGAGTCAGAGAGGCTATGTCCCAGTGAGACTTGTCAGTGTGACAACAGAGACACAAGTTGTCTATCCAGGCATAAATCTGGGTCCTTTCCACCCAGATGTGGTGGTACTTCCAGATGTGACCCCAAGAAGTCTTGGCGCTGCAGCTAAGCTCTTCTACTAGGCCAAGGCCAAAGAGGCCATCAAAGAAAGGCCAAGAACAGATGGCAAACAGAAGTGCCTTCCCCCAAGCTTATTTGCCCAGGCCTGCTACTAATTTGTATTGAGTTATGCTGGCCTTTCCCACCTGCTCTCCAAACGCAGACTAGCAAAAGAAAGTAGAGAGCCAGTGTAATCCTTTTGGCTCCTTGGCTTCATCCACTGCAGAAACCGTGCTGAAAGGAAAGCTCTTCTGCTTCTCAATCCCAGCTATGCCGATGCGGGACTCCAGCCGACAAGAGCGCGACCAAAGTCTGATTTGGCATTATGGAAATAATTCAAAAATTCTTGTAGGCTAAAGACATTCTTTTGAACCCTGGCTTTGAACTCTGGTGCTGGGGAAGACTCTTGCGAGTCCCTTGGACTGCAAGGCGAACAAACCGGTCAGTCCTAGAGGAGATCAGCCCTGACTGCTCCTTAGAAGGCCAGATCCTGAAGATGAAACTCAAATACTTTGGCCACCTCATGAGAAGGAAGGACTCCCTGGAGAAGAGCCTAATGCTGGGAGCGATCGAGGGCAAAAGAAGAAGGGGACGACAGAGAATGAGGTGGCTGGATGGAGTCGCTGAAACAGTCGGTGCAAACTTAAATGGACTCCGGGGAATGGTAGAAGACAGGAAGGCCTGGAGGATCATTGTCCATGGGGTCGCAATGGGTCGGACACGACTTTGCAACTAACAACAACAACAACAACATTCTGGCATGCCAAGCACATGCTCTACCACTAGGCTACAGCCCTTCCCCGTGACTTTAAAGAGACAACAGCACTCTGAGAGATGAAAAATGGGTGCTTCATTTCCATAGGGGAGAAGCCTTGACACATCTGTAGCATTGGCAAATGGTCCCAGGGACAGATTTCTCTCAGTGAACAGGGGCTAGAACAAGACTGGAGAGGCACATTCCACAATGAGGTCTAGCAACTTAAAACTGGGGGCTGTGGGGGGATCAATTTCTCATCCCCGAGGAAGAATGGGAACGTGGCCTCGTGGAGTCCGAAGATCCTGATGCATTGGCAGCTAAGCCAAGCCAAAACACTTCTGTAGCAGTCAGCTAGCTGATCTCCGTGGTATTTCTCCTGCAGCTGGCCCTCATTATTCATACACAGCTCTCTTTTGGTCTCTGTGCAACATGGTAAACACAGCTTATATTATCAAGAGGGTTTCAGCCGTGGGCGGAATTTATTCCAGGCTTCTTAAGCAGATAAAAACCATGATGTCTTTGATGAATTGAGTGGGAGCTTTGGTCTAAAGCAAGACAGGCGGTCACATGACTGGCACACGGCCACAGAAAGGCCCCCCAGGGCCAACGGCTGAACAATTTGCCACACGGAGACGGGCAGCGGTTGCCCGCTTTGCAAAACAAACACTGAAACCCTACAGCAAGCCTAAGAAAACAAGGAGAACGCTTGCGACGACAGGAAAATGGCTGGCTAAGCAATTTTGTCTAGATCCCCAAGGAAACCGATTTGTTTTCCTTCACCAACAATATTTAAACACACCGCTTAACCATTTTGTTTTGTTTTTTTTTAAATGCATTTGCTTCAGTCCCAAAATGTAACCTCGGAAAAGGGGATCTCTAGAGGTTCTCTGCAGATCACGATTAGGTCCACGATGCTCTTCACAATCTCATAATGAAGGCAGGTTGGCTCCTATTGTACCTTGCCCATTCTGTCATCCTTGCTTCAGTTTTATCTGCTGGCACTCAAAGGGAAAGGATGTCTCCACCCGCCTCCCGTTGTCAGGCAAAGGACCGAGATGAGTTGTGAAACAAACCATGAGATTTTTGTGCTACATTTAGCCCTGCTAGTACTTGGAGGGATGTGCCTTTTGGAAAATGTCACGCACTCACAATTAACATTGCAATCCTAAACTGACTACTCGCACTCTTCTAAAGATATAAGTCTCCCTGAGGATGAAGCATGTGGAGGAAGAAGCAGCAGCCAGGGAAGGCCAAGCAATAAGAAGGGTTTGCCCTTAATAATCTGTGAAAGTTTTAGACTAGGGGGGGAAAACATACTTGAGGAGACCTCATACTGGCAGTCCTGGAGAATTTGGACATTTGTTTCTGATGCAGTTAACACCATAAATCTAAGCAGAGCAACTTTGAAAATGGGAAAGTGAATTTGTTAAATCAAAATGATTTACTAGGTGGACCTGCCCTGGCAGGGACTGGAAAAATGGAAACGCCAGAACTTCCAGTAGCCTTGTAAGTGGGAAGGGATGCCAGTCCCTGTAACCTGAAATAGACCTGTCCCTTGTTTTATGATGGGGGAATTAGTAATTCTAGGAGACAAATAAGCAATGCAAGAGAGGCAGTGAGCAAGATACTCCACCAGTGTATATGAAGAGAGTATCTGGTCAGAAATCTTAGACAGGGTCAGTTCTAAGAATTAACTTTAAATGGTTTTTATTAAAAAGAAGAAGGGTCTCTAATTGCATACAATTTAATCTAAATGTAACCATACAGATGGAAGTAAAGAGATGACTGGATGCAAAAGGGGAAGAATCTGGGTCATAGGGAAATATATTTACCATCCAACAAGAAGGGTGGGACCAGAAGGAGCAGCCCACCAGTAACTGGGTCTAGTATAAGGAAGAGCCAAACTTGAAAACGGAGATGTCTTCTCTTTGTACTTGAGATGGGCTTCACTTAGAAACTGCTTTGAGCTTAATTCTGATATAGTAAGCATTATGGGTTGCTTGTCTTGGCCCGAGTTGCTTACAGTGAACCAGATATGGAGGATTGCAGTTGTTCCTCTTTGCACAGTGAAGGGTATACCTGGGGTGTATAAGTCCCCTGGTAGGAACTGGGGATCCCACCAAAATTACAACACATCTCCAGACTACAGAGATCAGTTCTCCTGGAGGAAATGGAGGAAATGACTGCTTTGGAAGGTGGACTCCATTTCATTGTATCATTGTAGTCCATGTAGCATGTACTACAGGCCCTGCACTTCCAGGGGCACCACACAGTGCCTCTCCCCCCACCCCATGGATCAAGTCATTAGCCTATCTCTTCCCCCTTTTCCCTCTTTAAGGACATCCCTTTCTACTGAGGGGTCTCCTCTGCCCCCAGCCTGGCTGCTCCTCCCACAATTGTACTCTGCTAGGGCCCTGAGAATACTTAAACTGGTTCTGGTGGTAAAGGGAAAGGTCTCCCCTGTGCAAGCACCGAGTCATGTCTGACCCTTGGGGTGACGCCCTCTGGCGTTTTCATGGCAGACTCAATACGGGGTAGTTTGCCAGTGCCTTCCCCAGTCATTACCATTCACCCCCCAGCAAGCTGGGTACTCATTTTACCGACCTCGGAAGGATGGGAGGCTGAGTCAACCTTGAGCCGGCTGCTGGGATCGAACTCCCAGCCTCATGGGCAAAGTTTTCAGATGGCTGCCTTACCACTCTGCGCCACAAGAGGCTCATTCTAGGCCTGGTCAAAGTCAGAATATGGAGGCAGAATCACAGAATCACACAGAACTGGAGGAAACCACAAAGGGCCATCCGGTCTAGTCTCCCACCTTCCCAGTGACTTAAAAAACACACACTCCTGACAGGTGCTCATCCAATCTCCCCCTAAAAACTTCCAATGAAGGAGAATTTCCCTCTGAGGCAACATATCAAATCTTCGAACAGCCTTCAGATTGCATGTCTGCTGCATTACCACTCTGCACCACAAGAGGCTCTGCTTCTGGTGCTACGGGCCCCTAAAATCTTTAAACCACTCTTGATTGTACCCTGCTAAGGTCTCTCCTCTCCCCCAAACCCCACAATTCTCAGACCCCACCCACCAAAATCTCCCCATATTTCCCGCCTCAAAGTTGTCAACCCTATTCTCCCTCCACATGTTGGATTCCCCTAGATTTTGTTCCTTGTCTTACCCATGGATAACATCTTCAGTAAATCCAGATTCCTTTTTTTCAGAAATGAATTTTGAATTGACTGTGTTGGAAGTCTTCCAAGGCATTTATTATTTCTTGATGCTTCCAAGCTAATTTCCTTTGGGTTTTGTCCTCATTCAGCTGGCTTCCAAGAACAAGAAAACAAATGACTTGAGGGGGGAGGGAATCATGAACATTTAATAAACATGTTGAATGTGCATTCTTTAAAAATGATTTGATTATTTCAACCTACTGTGTGCAATTAAAATGATAGATATTTTTATTCTTCCCTTACAATTGATGAAGCAATCCGGTACAGCGTATCCATATGAAAAAAAGAAGACTAGGGAATCATGGGAAAGCCCCCAGGGAGTGATCTGCCAGATCAGCATGACTGGAATGGCTCAGCACAGATAGCCTGATCCCTGAACCAAAAGGAGCAATTTGACACATTTATGTCTATAATAGGAATTTGCACCAAAGAAAAATTTGGTGGCTTAGATTCATCTGGTTTGTGGTTAGGTGATTCAAGTACAGCTGAATCAGTTCAGGCTCCAAGACATTTAAAGGAACCTAAGCATCCATTTAAATGCCTTGGAGCCTGCCAAACAGCTGATCCTACTGAGAGAAGTCTCTCAGATGGCCCATCAGTTTGTCAGGCTATGCGGGGAGGGGGGGAACAGTTCAAACAGGCTGACAGTCAGCTGATCCAGAGAGAGGCTTCTCTCCATAGATCAGCTTAGTCTGGGCTGTGTGTGTGTGTTTCAAACCTGCCTCTGCACACAGCTTGACAAACAGCTGATCCAGGGAGAAACTATTCTCCCTGTATGGGCTCGGTCTGTGTGGGGGTTGGAATTCAAACCTACACACATACAACCTGACAGCCAAGAACTCTAGGGAGAGTTTTCTCTACCTGGATCAGCTTGGACTGTGTGTGTGCATGGGGGGATTGAACCAACCATCCCCCACACAGCCTATGCTCAGTGCCTGCCTGCTGTAAGACTGGAATACCCCCAAGCCATTCCAGCTGTCCCTTTCAGTTCCCTTTAAATTTCTCTCCTGCAGACTCCTTTGAAGCTACAGAACATTGGCTCTCCACAGCTTCAGAAGGATCTGTGTGTGTGTGTGGGGGGACATTTAAACACCCCACTGAATCAAATCAGTCGAATCAAGCTTGTACTGCTTCATTCTTCTCTGATTCGGCTCATTTAAAGTGATGGGATTTACAATTCGGCTCAAGTACTCGAAGAAGGACTCGAATCAGCATTGATTCATGTTGTCTCAGGCCTATCTGAGCTGAATTGCCCATCCCTAGTCTACAATATTCCACAATTCCCTTTTTGTGTATCCAAGATTTTTCAACATCCTCCTCTACCTCCTCACATACACTACATCTCTTCATAGAATGCAGCAACAAAGCTCCTTTTTTAAAATACTATAGAACAGAGGTGGCCAGAGTGTGGCTCACCCGATATTCATGGACTACAATTCCCATGAATGTTTTATTAGGGATGGTGTCTGGGGAGGGGAGAGATTGGGGAGGGGAGGGACTACAGGCCCATGGTGCCATAGCGTCCACCCTCCAGAGGCTGTCCCACCCCTAAGTGCCTCCTCCTTCAACCGGCTTGCCTGTCTGTCCAGCAGCCAGCCAATCACCTTCTGTCCCCTGACCACCCCCTCCTCCTTCCACTTCCCTTTGAGGCTCGGAGGCTGCAGATCCCTGCCGCGTGAGAGCTGCCCCTGCCGGTGAGTTCCCTAACAGCTTCCTGCAGCCTTTCCAGGTCCTGGGGGGAGAAGGGAGGGGGAGGCCATCCACAGAGTTCTTCCACCCCCACCCCCCTAATCTAATGTCCGTTGTATTCCTGAATGCAACGGGCTTGGCCCCTAGTTAATTAATAAAGGGCCACCACAGCAATGCCTCTCCAGGGTAACTTTTGATTTTCCAACAGGCCACATTCTGACAAGGAGCTTTCAGCACAATGAACAGACCCAGCATAGCTAGATAGTGAAGAATGGAGGAGGATCCAAGTTGGAAAGAGAGAGAGAGAGAGAGTCATGCTGCACGCTTGGATCCTGACACAGGATGAGGTCAGGTCTTGATGGGCCTTGGCCATCACTCACATGAACGTTGAGTCACAGGAAGCCAACAGAGAGGCTTTGGCTCCTTGGAAAGGTCTCAAGGAACACAAAGAAACTGTGGCAGCTACTCATGTATCCCATGACTGCAAAAACTCATGCATTTTATGGGTCAATAACCATAAACCGCCTTTTGACAGCGACCAGAGCCAACAGAGACATTACAGCTGCCACCCAGTCGCCAAGAACTCCATCTTCTCTGTTGAGCACAACAGCTTCCTCGTTTCCCTTTTCCCCACTGGCACTTTATTTAGTTCTTTGATACCCCGACTTTCTCCACAACCCCAAATCGGCTCATATAATTCTTCTCTCCTCCATTTTATCCTCACAACAGCCCTGTGTGGTAGGCTGGGCGGAGCAGGTGTGGCTGGCTGAAGATCATCCAGCAAGTTTCCATGGCAGAGCGGGGATTCGAATTCCCAAGCCTTTGCCTAACCCTCTAGCCACCACACCACACTGCAATGAGGCTCAGGTGACTGGAATTCGGAGGCCTTCGGCAATAGTTCAAACCAGTACAAAAGACCTGAGCTAGTGGCAGAGGCCTGGGTTCCCTTCTCCTCCCACCTGCCGAACCTGAGGGCAACTGGTGGTTGATGCAGACTTTTTCCAGATGGGGAGAGCATTTTCTTGGTCCAGGCTGACCATCCTGAGAGGGGTTCATCTTTTATAGCTGGGCATATTGGTTCTAGCTTGGTTTGCTGGTTTGGCTTCTACATGACAGGTGGGTTTGATTCCCCATTCCTTCACATGCAGCCAGGTGGGATACCATGGGCCAGTCACAGGCCTCTCTCAGCCTCACCTACCCCACAGGGGGCCTGTTGTAAGGAGAAGTTGATGGTAAACCACTTTGAGACTCCTTGGAGTAGTGAAAAGCAGGGTACAAAAAAAAAAAAACCTCTTGTTCACCTATTTTAAAACTCTCCGTTTCGTTGACATCACCCAACTGATCACAGTAAAAGCTTTGTCTTGGTCTCTGTGCACTGCCCCTGGCCCCCAAGGTACAAAATTCACTATGAGAAGTGAGCAGAGCCATCTCCATTCTTGTGTTTGGCTCCCCCTCCCGTGAGCAATCCAGGGGACACGAGGGGTAATAACGTGGGGGCAGGAAATGGCAACCCACCTGCAAACATGACTTGCCCGGCGGCCAGAAAATCCTCGGATCTCCTGGCTACCCTGCACAGACCGTACGATAAATGAATAATGCTTAATTGCAATGTGCATTTCAGTTTCGTTTTTATTGCTCTTATAAATTGCTTTTAGGACAAGCTTTAATGGAATCTTTTGTTCTGTTTTAGCTCTGTTGGCAGCCCCCATTGGACAGAAAGGCAGCACAGACATATTGTAAATTAGGGGTCCCCAAGTGGATGGTATGCCCCCCCCCCGGTGAAAGGATCCAGTGGTGAGGGACTTTGGGGCAGCAGGGGAGCAGTGAGGAATTTTGGGATACTGGGGGGGGGGCAGCGGTCTGATTCTTCCTGCTGCTGCTGTTGTGTTTTCCTAGCAAGAGATGTTTCAAGGTAGCTTGCCACTGGCTTTCTTTGGGTAGTGGCAAACCTGGACTCCCTTGGTGGTCTCCTATACCAGTGCTGACCAGAGACAACCATGCTTAGGCTTCCGAAAGACAATGACAGCTTCAGAAGGTGGGCTGGAAGGGATCATATTCCTGATGAGCCCCTCCTCAGACTCTGTCCTTTCCAGGCTCCACCCCAGATCTCCAGGGGTTTCTTAACCCAGAGCTGGAAACTCTGTCCCCAAAGTCTCCATCTTTTGGAAGGTCTGGAAAGCCTTCTCCTGCTTGCTCCTGGCCATGGGATTTTTCCATTGCTTGCTTCTCTCTCTCTGTCTCTCTCTCTCTCTGTCTCTGTCTCTCTCTCTCCGTCTGTCTTTCTCCCCAATGAAGATCCAAAGCGGTTTTTACAAAAGAATTTTACAAAGAAAGGGTTTTTTCCAGACTAAAATATGGCTGCTGCACATCATTCAAAAAAGAAATGTAAGCAATATAGCATGTTTTGTATTTGCAGTACACCTAACACCAGGAAAGTGGTGTGTGTTCATATGTGGGGGGGGGGGTGGCACTAGGGATGTAGATTAGGAGCCAGGGGAGCAGCAGCCCCCAAAAGGTTGGGAACCACTGCTATGAATGAATGAATGAATGAATGAATGAATGAATGAATGAATGAATGAATGAATGAATGAAAAACACTGTGAATTAAATGTACACAGAAAGCAACTCACTTTTGTTTTTGAGTACCTCCAGAGTAATTAACACTAGCAAGGCCTCACTCTATTGTTTCGGTTTATGTGTTATCTGTGCTACTCCACAGCACAAACACTGTCTCTCAACAAAACCAACACAACAAAACGCATCAAAATCCAACCACAAATCATATCTGAAACTATTGTGCAGAAGCATCCGAAAAAGCAATTCAGAACAAATATAAAACAAATACGTCAACGCAGATAAATAAATAAATAGAGATGACAATGTTAGCCAAAAAGAATCCCTCAAAGGGAATTATGGGGAATTATGAATACTGCAAAAGGCTGGGTAACGCAAGATTTTTCTACCAATTTTTACGGGCTTCTTTCCCTGGGAGAAACCCTGAAATAAGCAGGCCTAATCTGGTTCCAAAAAGGATTTTATATTTTATTGAGAAACACGCAGATAAAAACATACACACACTGAGTTCCACAGGAGGAAAGGTTAGCTAAATAGCGAAATACTGTACGTGTCTTGTGTCCAAGAAAGCAGAGGTTGACAACATCGCTATGGAAAGCAATTCTGGGTGTGGAGGGGTCAACAGAGAGAGAGAGAGAGAGAGAGAGAGAGAGAGAGAGAGTGTGTCCAGGTTCTGAGAGATAAAGCATTTCAAATTCCCCAGCATCCCACACAATGGCCTGTGAGGAGGTGCTGCAAGTGATTGGCCAGGAGTTGAAGTGGGCTGGCTGGAGTCGTATCATGTAAGCCCATCAGGCTGAACAAAACCTTGGCTAGGTATAGATTGAATCTTCCTACTGGTCCTGTATTGTTTAATCAGGAAGAAGTCTAGGGAGACATAAAGTCTGAAGCGAGCAAAACAAAGTCTGTTTAGTTCTGGGAGAGCCACTGCTTTCCCTGGACAGGTGATGGTTCTGGCTGGGAGGACCAATGGTCCATTTGTGCTTCCCATAACTGCCCATTTAGGGTTAAGTCTGTTGGACTGGCCTAGGAGAAATGGAGGAGAAAGGAGTTTTCCATCCTGTTCTGGCCATCTCAGACAAGATGGAGTCCAGGTTGAACTCCTTGACCAAGAAATGTATCCAGCCACTTTCCATATCAAGCAGCTGTCAGTCTGGTTCCTGTGTACACCATTCTGCACAGTGCCCAGTACGTGCCAAGCATATGGAGAGGCCTTCTCAAAGACTGCCTTCTAATAGGGGGACGCTTGCCAGGGCAATAGCAACAGAGTGGAAATCAGTTCCGCATGTGAAAAATGTAGCCATACAGCCTCCGAATGTAGGCGGCATATTCCAGCCCCTCCACATGGCATCGCCTACATCCAGAAGCTGCCCAGCAGCCAGCTCGCAATTTCACCTT
Organism: Paroedura picta; assembly: GCF_049243985.1. Lineage (NCBI taxonomy): Eukaryota > Metazoa > Chordata > Lepidosauria > Squamata > Gekkonidae > Paroedura > Paroedura picta. The sequence continues at coordinate 179,363,868 of NC_135369.1, read as the reverse complement.
TTTAAACTCACGATCTTGGGAATCAAGAAAAGTGGATTCACCGACCTATCTAAAACATGTGAGCCACCTGCAAGCAACCAGCTAACAACCAGCTGAAAGAATGTATGGAGGGTGAAACGTATGACAGTCTGTTCTGCTTTGCTTAGCTCTCATTCCCGCTCTCCTCCCTCCATTTCCTGCCCAGCAAGGGAGGCAGATTCTCCTTCTCCCCCATCAGTTCAAACCACTCTCTTTAGTGTTTTTTTTAACTAAATGCCTCCTTCCCTTCCTCCTTGGTTGTCCGACCCTCATCCCTTCTTCTCCTCCCCACACCGCGCTGGTCCATCCGCCTGCTGTTCAGCCATTCCCTTCCATTCCACAATTGTCCAGGACTCCTTCCCTCCCTCTCCCTACCCAAGCACCTCTGCAGCAGGGTGCAGCCTCCATGCCACCCACGCTGCATCCATGCCACCCACACTGCCTCCATACCACCCGTGCCGCCTGCACATCACGACCCCTAAGGCTCCTTGGAAGAACTCCCACCCAAATCCTTGGAGGTCTCCCATCCAAATGTAAGCCACAGTCAGCCCTGCTTAGCTTCCAAGACTGATGGATTTAGGCTTGTTTGGGCTATTCCTGTCAGAGTGTAAAAGAGCAATCCTGACTCAACAGACTTCAGACACTGTGGCTATCAGCGGACTCCTGTACAGTGCAATCTCTTTTTTCATGGACGCACCACATGTAAACAGTGTGCAGGAAACACTGGCAACTTCCATTAATTGTCCAGAGTTTGTTTATGGATGACATCTGTGCTTAATCCTGAGCTCTCCTGAATATAATCCCTGTGCTCCTAATCAGCTGATAAGGGTTCTTGAAATATTGCTTTGGATCTCCGAAACAGCTTTTAGATGTGTTTGCAGGACAAGAAGACCCTTCCGAACCCCCCAAGCATGTGACAGAAATGTAGGGCAGCATCCCGCTCAACAGTGTAATGAAAACCAGGCTTTCCTGTATGGTATTAACAATTTTGATTTATTTATTTATTCATTTTACTGGGCAATAAAAATCATCTGGAAATGTCCCTCTCTCTTTTTCTTTCCTGCTGTGAAGAGTGACAAGAAATGTAAGCAAGACAACCCAGAGCTCTACAAATACTGAAGCTGTCAGCAAATCTGTCCCACGGGCTTTCCGTAGGCACGGTTTTGCATCCTGAATGGCCCAAGTTCAGTCCCTGTTAAGAAGGATTTCTCTTCATTCCTCTTTACCCAGTTTCTCCCTGCAATCCAGTAACCCCCCCCCTTTTTTTTTTTAGGAATTGGAAGTCTGTTTCAAATCAGTTCCATTTTGATCAATAGAGAGGAGGGACAGGAAGGGAGGTTCTAGAGCATCTTAGAATTTTACTCTGCATATGCTCAGAGGCAGGTAGTGAATTTCCAGACCTTCCTGCCCTCCTGTGGTGTGTAACCCCTCCCCCCAACCTCCCTGCAAGGATTGACATTACAAAAGGGTACCTGGAGGTGCAACAGAAAACTGCAAAGAGGAGTGAAAGAAATATTCCACTTCTGGAAAAGAAAAATAAAATAAGTGGACTCAGTATCTGTATCTTTAAAAAAAGAGATTTTTGGGGAAAGATGTTCCACTCCCTGTCACAATGCTAGTCCTTGCCATCTTTCTGAAAGACCTCTAAGCAGTTCTTATTTGAGGCCCGATTATAATTTTGTTCAAGGTTTCCTTTTATCGGGATATTCGGTTAATATAGCAGAGCTTTTGCCCAGTCATAGAAGCGTGATACCAAGTGAACTACATAAATATCCCAAGAAGCATATTGCAAAAAGAGAGAAACTGACATTTATTCAAGTAGATCCAAGTTCACGTTGCTGCCAAAAGAGCATTTCAATGGCTGATGAGATTCCGTGCGAGCAAATGCCATGATGCATTTTGAAGTGGTTGATCCCAGCTTCACATATATATTAAGAAGAAGAAGAAGAAGAAGAAGAGTTGGTTCTTATATGCCGCTTTTCCTTACCCAAAGGAAGCTCAAAGCGGCTTACATTCGCCTTCCCGTTCCTCTCCCCACAACAGACACCCTGTGAGGTGGGTGAGGCTGAGAGAGCCCTGATATTACTGCTTGGTCAGAACAGTTTTATCAGTGCCGTGTTGAGCCCAAGGTCACCAAGCTGGCTGCATGTGGGGGAGTGCAGAATCGAACCTGGCATGCCAGATTAGAAGTCTGCCCTCCTAACCACTACACCAAACTGGCTAATATACATTAATTGCTCTAGCAGCAACAGGCCGGGAAAGGGACCTTGGGGTGATAGTGGAATGGTCAATGAATATGTCAATCTGGTGTGGGGTTGCTGGAAAAATGAAAATTCTATGCTGGGCAGAACAGGAATAAAACTGCTGCTATCTTACTGCCCTTATGCAAACCTATAGTGAGACCACACTTGAAATGTTGTGTTCATTTTTGTTCCCCACACCTAAAAAGAGACATTATAGAGTTTTGAAAAGGTGTAGAAAAAAGTATCGGGGTGGTGCTGCTAGGAGAACAGCAGCTGTCCTATAGGTGGCAACTAGAGTTTCAGGCGTGGGTAGTAGAGAATCGGTAAAGGGCTAGATTGGGTGCTCTCTGAATTTCCTTTGCCCACTTCCTTTTGCTACCTGGCCCTATTCTGCACACAATACTGCTGATCTACTTTAGAAGTAGATTATCCTGTTCCACATAGGAAAATCCAGCTGCCAAAGCACATTGAAAGTGCATTATCCTCTGTGTGCGGAATGGGCCCTGGAATGTTAGTCTTAAAGTTTCTTTCCTTCTGGTCACTTCCTTTCTTTCTCACTTCCTCTGCAATCACTCTTCAATTGATTTTAGATCGCTAGCAAGAATGCTTCCCTACCAGTATGTTCTCTTACAATATTTCTTTTCCCAGTAGCAAAGGGAAGTGGACAAAGGAAAGTCAGAGAGCACCCTATCTAGGTTTATTCCGGTTCTGCCAAGCATGGAATTTGGGGGGAATCCCTGGTCATTTGAATATATTGAGAAAAATGTAGCTGCAAGAAAGAAGTGCTGGTTGGCAGGGGGAAAGATGCTAAATATGGTTCATAGTCAGCATTCCCTCTAATCAAGATATGCAGCATGTCCCTAAGATATGCAACATGTCACTCATTAACACAGGAAGCCTTGTTCAGCAATATTCTGGAGCCATGCAGCTTCTTGCACTGCCGATGGCCCATTTTAAGATTACCACAGTTATATTCTGCTCAGGATGTGAACTGCTCCACTGTGTGTGTGTGTGGGAGGGGATTAAGGGGAACTTTGTTCATGGTCCTGGACAATTTATGCATGGAAGGGTTACACCCCAACATTTCTACCATTATGCATGGCTGTTTTCCTTCACTTTCACCATGCATGGTCTTCGGGTTTTCTTTTCTTTCTGTATTTCTGGAAACTGTTCAGTTTCCAGTTGCTGTTTCCCCAGCTATTCTGAGAGTGGTTTTATGGCAGTTTTCCCCTAGCTTCAGTTCCAAGCCAAGGTAATTCAAAACCAGATTCCCTTTGGTTCCTATCCCTACCTTTTCCCCACCTCTCAGAGGCCACTCTACAGCCCACATGGAGGTCATCTCTCCCACTCTGCACCTTCTGCCATCTTCCACCCCCACCCCCCTCATGTAAACATTTTTTTTAAAATAAGCAGGATGTGTCCAATGATATGAGTTTATCGCAAAACTTGGATAGCTGGGAGGGGGAAATCATTGGCAGGGAAAGGTGGAGAGATAGGCAGAAGTCATACAAAATTAAAGCTAACATGGTTCAGAAGTGATGGTTTGTGTGCATGCATGCCCACACACATAACAGGCTAGCAAGCACTTTAGGATTTAGGATGCTTTAGGATGCTTAGGGCTAATCCTGCGTTGAGCAGGGGGTTGGACTAGATGACCTGTATGGCCCCTTCCAACTCTATGATTCTATTATTCACTTTCCCCAAAAATCCTCCCTCCCATCTCAGCTCCCCCCTTCTTTCCACTGCTCCATCTGTCTCCAGGTGTTCCCTTGCACGCAAGGTTCTGAACCATGAGGATTTTAATGGAAGGGTAAAGGGCGGGAGGGAATTGGTGGCATCAGGTCATGTGCCACCAATCAAGCTCAACAGTAAGTGCGGTGGCCACCAATCCTTAGCTGCTATATGTGTTTGTGTGTGTGCAGTTAAAAGCTTTGAAAGATGCATTTAGTGAAACCATTACCCATGATGACAGCTCAACACAGCAGAAGCACAAGAAGATGGTACACAAGTGACAATAAAGGAGGTTGACGGTGGGGAATCAGGCCTAAAAATGAACAAAACGGAACTTTGCAGCCGCAGCAATCAGATTCAAAACATGTTTTGTCAGTTCCAGAGTGCATTTTATAAGGCTTGACTGGATTTCCTTATGTTCCCTTCCATATATCGGACTCAGCCACGATGATTTTAGTGGAACGTGTGGGTTTGCTGTGTTGAGCCGCCATCACAGGTAAGGAGACCCCCACGCTGCATTCAAACATGCAGAGGTTTGCATTACTTTCCCTCTTACCAAATAAAAGTTCAGAAGACCTCCCCGACAGCTCAGACATCTGTTAAACTTTCTCATAATGAGAAACCTCTGGAAGCTGCTAAACTGTAACATTTCATAAAATATTACGCCCTCTTCTGCTTTGTAAAACTCTCTCCCTTGTTCTGCCTTTCTTTTTCTTTCTTTCTTTCTTTTTTTGCCTCCTCCCACAAAAGTTCCTTCGTGGCAGAAATATTCCTTATTTCCTGGCAACTGGAAGTAATTAGTGACTTCAGAGCCAAAAGATCTAGAAAGCCAGATGTTCTTGCCCTGCTCATAAAATCCAACAAAATTTGCAACACCTGTACAAAATTATATCCCAGTTCTATTAGCAGTCACCCGGGGGTCCAGGGGGACCCAGGCGCACAGAAGAAGTTCTCAGGATATTTTATCAGTCGTACCAGGGAGAGTCATCCTCATCTGAGTTCGGCTTGGTTCTGGTTCAGATCAATAAAACGCAGTAACTTGGCCTGCACTGGATCGAACACAATGCACGTAGAAAAATATAAAGGTCACTCAAGTTACACCATGATCCGCTGATCTGTAAAATGGAGTGTAGCAAGAAAATGAACTACGTAAATGAAGAATGTCTACCTACAGGCCAGCCTTGAGCTTGGTGGCCCAGGCTAGCCTGATCTCATCAGATCTCAGAAGTTCAGCAGGGTCAGCCGCAATTAGTACTCGGATGGCAGACCAGCAGGGAATTCCAGGGTCACTGCACAGAGGGAAGCAATGGCAAACCACCTTTGAATGTCTCTTGCCTTTAAAAGCCCACTAGGGGTCGCCCTGGAGAAGAGCCTAATGCTGGGAGCGATCGAGGGCAAAAGAAGAAGGGGACGACAGAGAATGAGGTGGCTGGATGGAGTCACTGAAGCAGTCGGTGCAAACTTAAATGGACTCCGGGGAATGGTAGAGGACAGGAAGGCCTGAAGGATCATTGTCCATGGGGTCGGGATGGGTCGGACACGACTTCGCACCTAACAACAACAACAAGGGGTTGCCATAATTCGAGAACTTGAGGGCACTTTCCACCCCTGACTAAAAACTATCAGGAACAGATGCCGCAACAAATACCAAATATGGGTTATTTGTCCTCACCTATGACGGCTCTGAATCTCATAGCAGTTTATATCTTCAGATTAATGGACACCTGCATGGCCTCACAGAGTGACTTGCAACACTTCTTCATCTCTTGCTCATTCACTCCCGGTATGTTCCTAAGATTAGCTTCTAAGAGTTTTGTCTTGTGGAGACATGGGGAGGAAGCGATTGAGAGAGTCCATGAGGACTTCTGCATTTTTCACCCAACATCAACTTCATCATGGATCACTTCACATGAACACGTTTCCCAGACACCACTGTGAAGTTATGCAATGAAGACAGAAGCACCGTCTTTTGTGATACTTGGCATTGTTTAAATGGCTTATGGCTTTGCGCAAAATACAAGTGTGGTGTGGTGCTTATCAGCAGCAGACTCTAATCTGGAGAACTGGGTTTGATTCCCATTCATCCACATGCAGCCAGCTGGGTGACCTTGGGCTGGTCACAGTTATGAGAGTTGTCCTCACAGAGCAGTTCTCTTAGAACTCTCTCAGACCCACTTATTATTATTCTTTATTGGATTTTTACAACACTGTTCTCCCATGGTGGACTCAACCTGGATGTCTGTTGTGGGACGATGAAGGGAAGGTCACCTCTCCTCCCTCACAGGATGTCTGTTGTGGGGAGAGGAAAGGGAAGGTGAAGGTAAGCCACTTTGAGACTCCTTCGGGTAGAGAAAAGAAGAAGAAGAGAAGAAGAGTTGGTTCTTATATGCCGCTTTTCCCTACCCGAAGGAGGCTCAAAGCGGCTTACAGTCGCCTTCACATTCCTCTCCCCACAACAGACACCCTGTGGGGTGGGTGAGGCTGAGAGAGCCCTGATATCACTGCTCGGTCAGAACAATTTTATCAGTGCCGTGGCGAGCCCAAGGTCACCCAGCTGGATGCATGTGGGGGAGTGCAGAATCGAACCCGGCATGCCAGATTAGAAGTCCGCACTCCTAACCACTACACCAAACTGGCTCTCCAAAAGTGGCATATAAGAACCAACTCTTCTTCATCATCAGTAATATCAGGGCTCTCTCAGCCTCACCTCCCTCACAGGGTGTCTGTTGTGGGGAGAGGAAAGGGAAGGTGAATGTATGCCACTTTGAGACTCCTTTGGGTAGAGAAGGGCGGCATATAAGAACTTTCTTCTTCTTTGGGACTCCTTCAGGTAGTGGAAAGCAGGGTTTAAAAAAACAGCTCTTCCTCTCATTGATTCATAACTACTGCTTTACATTTTTAAAAAATCCTCTGGTGATCAAAAACAAAGTAATTGCAGAATCAGCCCAGTTGGAATCTAAGGTAAGCCATAGCTTCCAGAACAGGAATCCCCAACATGGCACTCCTGGGTGCTAGCTGACACCTTGCATGGTGGACACCATGTTCTTTGAAATAGTGGGTGGGCCCAGATAGGGCTTTCCCCCCAGTAAGGCTTCTGATTGGCCATTGGAGGTTGGATTAGCTATGCAGACATTTTGAAAAAAAACATTGCTGTTCTGTGTGACAGAAGGTAAGCCATAGCCATGGCATCCATATTGTGGCCACACCTACCACTGTGAGTCAGGGTGGCAGGAGCTCATGGGGACTATAGTACATAGACCAGGGGTAGTCAACTTGCCAGCAAACGCTGGTAGGGGGTCATGGGAATTGTAGTCCATGAACATCTGGAGGACCACAGGTTGACTAGCCCTGCCATAGACCGCTGGAGAGGCACAGTTTAGCCACCCCTGTTATAAAGCAGACCATAGGCTACAGTTAAGCACCTTGTTACAATAGCATCTCTTCTGATCGTTCAGACAGGAACTTTCACCTGGAGGATGATCAAAAAGCAGTGTTTGGGAATGCAGTACTCACCTTGTTAAGAACAAGAATATACGGACAAGCCACTGTTTTTCACCTACAACACACAACTTAAGCCAATTCATCATCAGTGACCTGTGGCCCCTCCTGGATATCATTCTTTTGCAGGTTTTGGTGGTGGTTGTGGGGGTGACTTTTGGGGAAAGTGTTGGTAAAAGCAGGCATGAGGAAATTTTGGGGAATTATTAAATGTTAAAAAGGTAAAGCACCAAGTCATGCCTGACCCTTGGGGTGACGCCCTCCAGCGTTTTCATGGCAGACTCAATACGGGGTGGTTTGCCAGTGCCTTCCCCAGTCATTACCGTTTACCCCCCAGCAAGCTGGGTACTCATTTTACCGACCTCGGAAGGATGGAAGGCTGAGTCAACCTTGAGCCGCCTGCTGGGATCGAACTCCCAGCCTCATGGGCAGACAGCTTCAGACAGCATTTCTGCCGTTTACCACTCTGCGCCACAAGAGGCTCTATTAAATGTTATTAGGAAGTAAAATATATTCATGACAGGAAAAACAAAAGAGTGGGTATTAGAACTGAGGGTATTGGTAAAGTTGATGGTTGGGAAATGTCGTTATGTAGGTCTGAAGGATTCAGTTCAAAAGGAGGAACAGCATGATATTCTTCTGGGCTTTTCTTCTTGACTTAGATTACTTTTTATATACTTTAGGTTGAGGCTGAAAATTTATGATTCACTGACATAGCTACAGATTTGAGGATTTTTTTTTGTTTGTTTCACTTGAAATCCCCTTTCACAGCACTTTCTTTTCAACCAGTTTCTTCACAACTACCTCCCTATGTTTCCTGACAACTATCATTAATAATCCTAAATACCCTCACTTTTCTAATTGTGAAGGCTCGATATATTTGAGTACTTAAATCTGGTGACTGGAACTATGAACATAGTGTGGTGCCTTTTAGACTGGAGCTGTCTTCCAGCACAATCACTTAATTGGCTCAGGTGAGCCAGGTGGGCTGACAAGGCTGCATCTAGAGGCTGGGCAGAGGAATGAGGAGCTTCTGCAACAACTTTGGAATCTAAGCACTGGTTTGTCTGCAGCTCCAGTCCCTCTGGCTGGTCAGAGCTCTCTGCCTGTTGAACATCTGGCTGGGCTAAGCTCTCATCCAGCTGAGGCTCAGGTGAAGCTGGGAGCTCTTGGGAAGGCTTTTCCTCTGAGGAATCCTCAGTAAAAGGACCTGGGCTCACATCTTCCAATGGCCCTTCAGTTGCCCATAGGAGCACTCTTTTTTTCCCCCACCCTCCCTCTCCTCAGAGGGGCTGGGGGGATCCTACAGCTTTCCAAACCCAGCCTGGCCCTTGTGAGACGGGGGAGGATGAGAAGGAGGCAGCCTCCCCACAGCCTAGCCTATCCAACTTGTCCTTTTGGAGATGTGGGGGTGAATGGGAAGGAGGCCACCCCCCGCAACCCTCCCTAACTCTCCTGGCCAGTTCTCCTGGTGAAAATAGCTGTTTGGGAGGGTGGAGTCTATAGCATTACGCCTCACTGAGGTTGCTTCCCTCCCCAAACCCCATCATCCCAAGGTTCTATCCACAAATCTCCCCGAATTACCCAACATGGAGCTGGCAACCCAAGGAGGAATGGATCTTTGTAGCTGGGAGGTCCATTGTGATTCCTGGAGAGCTGCCACAGATGCTGTTGGAGACCGTAAGCAGGTGGGAGGCAGGAAGAGAGCATGATGGGTGAGAGTCAGAAAGGTATAAAAACCAAGGGAGTGTGATGGGTTGGAGAAGCAGGAGTGAGGGAGGGGGGTGGAATCAAATCCAGTTCTCCAGATTACAGGCAACCAGTCTTAACCACTATGGCCAAGCTGGCTCTCAGTAGTGAGCTGTTCAGCTTTGTAGCTGTGCCATAACCATGGTGGAAGGGCTTCCCTTCATTCTCCCTCAAGGCGTCTTGTACACCTACCTCAACTGAACCTGGGACCTTCTCCATGCCAAACAGATGCCAAAGCTCCTTCCCAACCCACCGTTCAGCTGTATAAGCAGTAGAATATTACTCAAAAGAACAGATGAATGGGGTTACCTCTGGGATCTGGCATGTCCCCAGAACAGATGAGTTTTCTAAATATGCCCTTTGACTGTAGTATCTGTAGAGAGCAATAAATATTGGTATGAAAGAAGAGGTAATGTGTCCTAAGAAAACAGAGGCTAACTGGTTGGGGCCAGCTGAAATAACATCTATCTTTTGGGCCCCCTGATTGTAGACTGGCTCTGGAAAAACAGAAGGCGAGATCCTTACCAGGATCTCTGATGTCTGAATTGTTACTAGGCTGATTGGTTTTAGAATTTTTATTTTACTTAAATCTTGTTTAAACAAATTTTACTGTATCATTGACGTGGTTCAATGAACGCCGCCCCGAGCCGGTTCGTTGGGAGGGCGGTATATAAATTAAATAAATAATAAAGCCATTAAGTGTTCAGTTCAGTCCAGCATTCACAAGTGACTTCTAAGGACCTCACAAAGACAGGAGAGACGGGCATTCAGAGCAGTCAGTCCGTCCGGCATTTCTTACGATCTTTGACCTATACCAAAGCAATAGACAATAATAATCGTGGTTCAAAGTATAAAATATACAGCCAAAATATCAAATCATAAGACAAGTTTATAAAAAAGAATTTAAAAATCCAGATTATAAAATTGTGTACATCCTAACCTCAATCACCATGTACAGAATTGCTGATCTTCCAAACCTGAGCACAGAATCTAGCTACGCAGCATGTGGTCTCATGTTTCCTGTCAGAAAGGAGATAATTTAGCTTAATTTATTTATTCTTTGATTTGTAGCCCGCCGCTCCCCGCAAGCGGCTCATGGTGGGTGACAACGCTATGCCCTAGTAAAACCCCCATTAAAACCCCAATACAATTAAATTCAACATGTCCCAGCGGCGATAAAATTCCCCCCTCCACCCGCTCCAACCAGACCCTGCCTTGGGAGCTATGAGGAGTAGTCCGATATCCCTATTTAGTCCGGGGAGTGTTTGACTGCCCAAGAAACCCATCTAAGAAAGGGCTAATAGTTGCCTTGTGTATTTTACTGTAAAATGGGCAGTTGAAAAAATATATATATTTGATTGTTTCAATCTCCTCTTGCAAACAGTTACGAGGGCTCTGTTTATAAGGTGTTTTCTTGTATTTCCCTTCCAAGACTGTGGAAGGCAATGTCTTACTTCTGGCTAACGTGAATACCCTTCTAGAACTATTGGAAGGGATGAAGTATTGTTAAGTTGCAGGTGCAGCAAGGTTATTTTCCGTGGCTAGACGAAATGAACCCTGGTGATCTCAGCATGTCTGCTTGTCTTTCTGAATGCAGAGCATTCGAATGCATCCGGAGCATTAGAAAGAGACAAAATAATTAGGCACCGCAAATAGCCGTGCCTTTCGGGAAGTTGGTCGTGGAAATGACCTCAAGGGAGATTACGCTGCTTTTGCATCTGAACGGAGCTCCACACATGATGTCAGATGTTTGTTGTACCAGCTGGGAAGAGTGATCAAAGCATATATGCGAAGGCAAGGTTGCCAAAATCCCCCCAAGACAACCGCATTTGATTTCGGAAGGAGAAATGTCCGGCCAGTGAGGGAATTCATCAAAAGAAAGAGCTGGAAGGAGGTTAGAGCCCCTCAGGATGTTGGGAAACCATATAAAATCCACAATTATGGGGGCTAAAATAGAACGTATATTGCAGATTAGGAAAAGGAGCACCAAATCTAAGACAACGGCACGGGGCATAACAAGCTACGCTGAGGAAGTCAGTAAAGGATTCGTTTAGTCTCCATCTAAATTTTTACTGCACCTCACTTCCTATCAAGAGAGATACTAAGAATCTGGACTCAGTGTGGATGGAAATATGGAAGCGTACATAACATTGCCCACAATAAACTAAATGAGGGGTCTCCAACATGGTGCCCATTGCATCTTTTGACACCGTTCCTTGGTGCCTGCCTAGTATTTTTAGAAAGCAGGTGGGGCTTTTGACCAGCCACATTTCTGGTTGGCTATTGGACATTTGATTGGCTGCGGAGATTTTTTTTAAAGCTTGCTTTGGCAGCAGCTGCCACCACAGCATGAGGATCTTCACTGTATGACTGAAGGTCAGTTGTGGCAGCTGTTGTTTGCCTGACACCACCTCCTGTGGCAGCCATTTTGTGACTCGCTTCCGGTCCTAGGACAGACATTTTGGGGCTGTGTCAGAATTTTAAACATACCCACCGGCTCCAAAAAGTGAGGGACCCTGAACGCAATACTGAAATAAATAATGATAGAAGATATCATTATCTAGATGTTATAACTTTCAAACTGGCCTCAACCATAAGCCACAGCACTGATAAAGCTGTTCTGACCGAGCAGTAATATCAGGGCTCCCTCATTCTCACCTCCCTCACAGGGTGTCTGTTGTGGGGAGAAGAAAGGGAAGGTGATTGTAAGCCGCTTTGAGACTCATTTGGATAGAGAAAAGTGGCATATAAGAACCAACTCCTCCTCCTTCTGATGGAAGAGCTCCATCTTACAGGCCCTGCAGAATATGGCAAGTTCTGACAGGATCCTGACCTCCCCAAAGGGCTTGTTCTACCAGGCAGGATTAAGGCCAGGTGTATTTCTGTAGGGCAGGGATCCTTAGCTGGTTGGTATTGCTGGATTGAAATACTCTCTGGAGAATGTATTCAGGGAGACAGTCCCTCAGATATGTCCCAGGAGGGTCTGGCATCCCCACTATGTCCTCCCCCAACATCAAAATGCACTTACTTCCCTTGTAGTATGACAGCTATAGGTTGCCAGACACCAGGTGTGGCCTGGAGATCTCCTGGAGTTACAACCAATATCCAGATTACAAAGATCAGTTCCCCTGGAGAATAACTGCTCTTGGGGGGGGGGGGAGCAGGACTTTAGGGTACCATATACCCATGAGGTCCCTCCTTAAACCCTGCACTCAGGCTCCATCCTCATACTCTCCAGGTATTTCCCAACCCAGAATTGGTGACCCTAGCAAAGCTCCACATTGGCCATGGACAGTCAGACTGGAGTGTATATCTGGCTTGGTTGTTAGGGCAAAGGGGGAGTTTGCTAGCAAATCACCCTTGGGTTGCCTGAATCACATTAACAAAGCATTGCTTGGCTATAAATGTACCAAATCATGTCAGTTTCACCCAGGAAACTGACTCAGCCATGTTTGTGCTCATGCAACTAGCAAATGTGTATCTTCTAACTAGGACCGATTATGCACGGGGCAGGAAATCCGTGGGGGAGGCAGCAGGGCAGCCCCAATTATGCATGACCCTGTCTCTATCCCAGCCCCTGCCCGGCACAATGTCCTGGAAGGCCCACGGTAAGGGAACACGGAATCTTCTGCATTCTCTGGGATGCCTCATGACCCAGTGGAGGCTAGGTTGGGCCGGCACTGTGCATAATAGGCACCCCCCTGAACTACCCTGCAGGGGACTGTACTATTTCAAACTGCAGGGGAAGATTCAGGAGCACCATGTATTGCAGCTCTTTCCCTTATCTTAAAAACTTCCTGCATTCAGAAAACCAGCCCAACCATAGAACCCTTCTCCTTGTGGGCCAAATTTTCTATTTGCACGGAGGTCTCACAGCAAAGAAACATTCAAACCTGGAACCCACCATTTGCAGTTTGAAGTGGCACAGTCCATTCCACCACCTCAGGGTTCTACCTCATTGTCACCTCATTCTTTCATGTCTCTTCCCTCAGATGTCACAAACAAACAAACAAAAAACATTCTTAATGTCTGCCCACAGTCTTCATCAGCTTCAAGGAAGTCTGTTCATTGCCCATCTCCTCAGAATCACCAAACCACTCTATGAATTTTATGAAGTCTTGATAACTGATGGTATTACTTGGGTGTTTTTCATATCCTTTGTTCCTGTTCTTCCTACCCATTGACCATGATCTTTTTATATTCTCATCCTTAAATTGTAAGCTTCACAAAATCTGACAAAATCAAGTAACCTGGGCTATGGAGGTTAAAGGTAAAGGTATCCCCTGTGCAGGCACCGAGTCATGTCTGACCCTTGGGGTGACGCCCTCTAGCGTTTTCATGGCAGACTCAATACAGGGTGGTTTGTCAGTGCCTTCCCCAGTCATTACCATTTACCTCCCAGCAAGCTGGGTACTCATTTTACCGACCTCGGAAGGATGGAAGGCTGAGTCAACCTTGAGCCAGCTGCTGGGATTGAACTCCCAGCCTCATGGGCAAAGCTTTCAGATGGCTGCCTTACCACTCTGCGCCACAAGAGGCTCTTATGGAGGTTAGGGCACTTAAAAATATTACAGTGGAATTGTTAATGGTAGATTCTTAAGCAGAGTTACTCAGTAGATCCAACCATTTTTTTCTGCTGGATAAGAGTGGTAATCCCTTTGCCCACCCAAAACATCAGGGTGTAGTCTGCACGGGGCTTTTTACCCAGTCCCAGTGTGAATGAATCCCTCCCATCTACACTGAATTCAATTTGCATTTTGATTTTGGGCGCTTTATATTTCCCCTCTGCAACAAGCATGATTAATTTGTGGTGACCCTACCTTTCCCCCACATTATCCTGGAGTGGATAAAAGCCTCAATATTTGAAAAACTGGCATCAGGATGAGTGCAGATCTCTGCTCTTTGCGAAATAATTCTGCCTCATCCCTCCAATGCTGTAGCAAAAATGTCTTCCCTGATTGGCCAGGGTGTCAGTTCAAAGTCTTCCTGGTTCCCGGTTGCAAGGATTCCCTTAAAGTGACTGCACTCCAAAAGCCCTAACTTTTCTGAGCAGAGATTAACCTTTTGTTTTTTTCCCCATCCTTTGCTGTCTCCAACCCTCCTCCATTCAAGAAAAGGAGACTCCTGCTGCGTTTCTCTCTCTCTCTCTCCCCCCCCACCCCATTCTGAGCTTCTACAATCGAGTTCAGAACACTTTCTGTTTCAGAGAGGGGGGGGAGAGAGGAAGAACCGAGTTCAAATCGATCTGAAATCAGCAGGATCCACAATGGAAAAAACAAAGTAAGTGCAGAATCAGCCCAGGTTGTGGTGATCATGGGACCTGTCTGGACAAAAAACTGGGCCTATGATCAGCAGCCCTTCTCTGGCAGGTGGAGGGGATGAACTGGCTGGATTCCAATCCAATGCATTTAGGGTAGTCTGCAAGGGATTGGACTGTATAAATAGCTAGTTCTGATCACTCAGTTCCACAGTAAAGTTCATGGCTTTTCTAGGTAACTAAACAGCTAAAACTTACTCGATTAAAAGAAATCGATTAAGAGAATAGGCAGCAAGAAGCTCTTCACTCCATTTATTTATATTTATTATATTTATATTCAGCCCTCCCCAAAAGCTCATATATTTTTTCACTTCACACTTCACAATCACAGGATGCTCAGAAGTCAGGAGCATTCTTATTAGGTAAGAGTCCACAGGGAAGGGCAATATAAAGTTTAATATTAATAAACAAATCTATAAATAATGAATGACTGCTCTTTCTAGAGATGGAAACATGACTGCATGTTTTTCGATCAAACCCACTTTATGTCAGAGGTGTATTTTTAATCACATGTTTAATAGAAGCAACACTAAAACTTTATTACAGACTAGTATTCAAGCCCGCTGTGTTCTGAATACAGCGGGCCCTAGGCAAGGGAGTCATAGAAGCCGCGAAGCCGCTCCGCCGCCCGAGAGAAGGCAGCCAGGCCCACCCGCGCCCCGCGGCTCTTCGAAGCCTTCGCTCGCCCGGCGGAGTGGCCTTGCGGCGTCTACGACACTGCGAAGCCGCTCCGCCGGCCGAGAGAAGGCGGCCAGGCCCACCCACGCCCCGCGGCTCTCCCAAGCCTTCTCTCGGCCGGTGGAGTGGCCTCGCGGCGTCTACGACGCCACAAGGCCACTCCGGCGGCCGGGAGAAGGCGGCGCGGCCAGCTGCTCACCTGTGGCTGTGCGGGTGAAGCAGGGCGGGATGGACACATGGAGGGGCCAATCAGGACACCTGTGGCTGTGCGGGTGAAGCAGGGCGGGATGGACACATGGAGGGGCCAATCAGGAGCCGCTTCGCGGCTCCTGATTGGCCCCTCTGAGTTTTTATCCCGGACAGGCCTGCCCTAACTCCTCCCACAGACCCCTTACTGCTTTATTCAGTCCGTGGCGCTCTGCGCCACGGGGCTGTTTAAAGATTATGTAAATATTCATAACTTGAGAGAGATCAGTCACTCTCTTCTTCACCTTCAGCTTCAGCTTCAGCTTCAGCTTCAGCTTCACCTTCACCATCCCCCACTCTACTTTCTGGTCCTTCACTCATAACTTCTGTTGAAGGCTGGCTCTCCAATTTCTCAGCAGCGCTCTATCTGTCTTCATCTGCTGCTGAAGATGCTGCTTTTGGACTGATGGCCTCTGTTGTTTCTGAACTCTTTTTCTCAATGGACTTATCAGGAGTAGAAGGTGTTGTTGTTGGTGGTGGTGGTGTGGTGGTGGTTCGGGAGCAGGTGGTGGTGGTGGTGGAGGAGGAGGAGCAGGAGGAGCAGGAGGAGAAGGAGGAGTAGGAAGAGGAACAAGTTCTGCTGGTGATGGAGGTGGAATATCAGGGGGAATCTGTTGTTCCAGCATTGGTTCAGATAATATTTTTTCAACACTGGGCTCTCGTAACAGTGGGTTTCCCGTGCTCGAACTGATCAGATGCACTTTTTCCAAAGATTCTTCTTCATGCAGGTTGTCCAGTGTGTCTCTAGTTCATCCATATTATAATACATATATTTGAGCCAAAGAGGCTTATCCCTCAATGGAGAGGGTGTTCTGGGAAGCTCTTCATCTGGTAGGGGTTTCTTTTCTTTGCCCAGAAAGCTCCTCTCCTTGGCTGCAGAACGCTGAGACCAGACCTTAATTAGACAGATAACAGCAATGATAATCAGAATAACGGTGGTCACTGTAATAACCAAGAGCAGCTTGTTTCTATATCCATATGCTGGAATCCCCTCATTTGCTAGCCTGCCTGAAGGCTTCTCCAGTTTTGTTGTGCTTGCTGTGGCTATATCAGCTGTATCCAAGGAGGGCCAAATATTCCATAGGGAGGAGGTTTCATTGACGTGTTCACTGAAGAGTCTCATGAGGAGGTCTGTTTCAGTGATGAGTTTCGTACAAGCCACCTGTAGTGTGGGTGATGTGCAATCTATTTTCAGGATGCGGATCATGTGAGAGATGAGTTTCCTCACCGGTGTGTTTGGGATGAGGTCGGTCAACTTCTCGTTCAGCTCATTTTCAAAGACTTCACCCTCACCCTGAATGTTGTCATCTTGATGTGGCAAGAAGCCCCAAGGGGGAGAAACAGAAGTCCCCTGAGGTGAGGGCTCATTCAAGGAGGATTCCAAGTCACTTGTCGAGATTTCCCCTTCAGCATGTTTAGTTCCCCGTAGAAGCGGTTTCAGCAGCTCTTCTTTAGTCAATATCTGTGACCCAAGTACCTTCTTCAGTACTACCACAGAGTTTTCACCATTAGGGAGGTTAGTCAAGTCACTGTCTTCACTGTCTACTACCATGGAGCCTTTGGGATCTAGAACATTAGTCTGAGAGTCTGGAATGGAGTGTTTCCTAGAGGATGGAAGAGCTGCTTGGTGGGATTGAAGAAACCCCCTGTGTTGAACAGGGGGTTGGACTAGATGGCCTGTATGGCCCCTTCCAACTCTATGATTCTATGATTCTATGATTCTATGATTCTATGATTCTATGATTCTATGATTAAACGGAAGGGTGCGCTGAGCTTCTGGGCCTTCCACTAGTTTCCTCATGCTATCTGCAGACCTTTTCCTGTCCTCATTTGTTGGATTTCCTAAAACATGGTCAGACTGCTCATTTTGGACAGTTGCCTCTGTACTGACCTTGTTGAGTTCAACAATTTGTTCTTTCAGGGCTGCTCGCAGCCCCATAAGAGGCACCAGTAACATCCAAAGGAAGAGGTTAGCATAAGCCATATCAGCATGCTGTATGCCACCGAGCAGGTCTTTGCAGACTGCACAGCAACCACTGTGGGCAAGCTTTATGTATGTCTGAAGATGATTGTGACATCATTTAGCAGGATACTCAGCATCATAGCCTAGCCATCCCTATGGCAACAATGGAGGCTTTGCTTGAAAGGCAAGGACTGATGGGCTTGAGACGCTGAAAGCAGCTGAGTATTGGCTACAGTTACAGAATCATAGAATCATGATGCTGAAAGGGGTCTCCAGGGTTTGACTGCACCTTTTAAGACCCTCAACGTAAATTTTACACAAAGGGCCTTTTCGCACGGGGATCTTTGTTGCAAATTGTTTGCGGAATGAAAAATCGCCATTTAAAATAGTGGAATTCGTCGTTATGCATACCTGCCTTTGTAGTGGAATCAGTTGCGTTTTTTAGCGTTTCCCACAGGCTTCCGGTCTCGGCAGAAATCGCTAGAAAGGAAGCGCTATTGCCAAGCTCGTCCCGCCCCTGGCCGTCAAGCAGCCAATGGGCAGCCGTTAGCATGCTCCCAAACAGCCCCTTTCCCTTTAAGAAAGGTTTAAAAAAAAAAAAACAGACCCATAGCAACGAATCTAGGTAGATTCGTTGCTACGGAGAGACCCATCCAGCTGCCTAATGTGAGCTGTCGTTTGATTGTATGATCGTTGGCACGCTGCCTCGAGTGATAAAAAAAAAATCCCCCCCCCTCTCACGGGCCCGATTTTCGGCTGAATTTATGTGTAAAAAATAAAGGGACTTTATTTCAGCAAACGGGCTTTTCTGTGGTTTGTGCTTAGTGACTAAAGGTGAAGGACTGAAGCCAGGGAAGCCTCTAAACAGAAAGAGGCTCGCTGGTGCGTTTATCCCCGCTCGCTCGGAGAAAAAAAAATGGCGATCGCTTCGCCGGAAGTTTGGAGGAGAGAGCCAGGGGGAGGGACTTTGAAGAACCAGCAACAATGGTAACGCACAGGTCTTTAGCGCTACTGTTGCAGATTGGTTGCAGGAGTGTATCGCTATCCGGAGGGTGAATCCACTTTTCTGGATTCCCCTGAAAGCGCTACAACGAAGCGCTTTTTGCGGGTCGGTTTCAGTATTGTTGCAGATTGTCTACGACGTCGTGGGTTATGGCAAATTAGTAGCGTTTCCAATTAGCAACCATTGTGCTATTTTGAAGCCGTGCGAAATGGCCCAAAGAGTTTTTTTTTTAGCTGAGAATACTAATATGTCTGATTTAATTAAACTCCATAGTCTTGTCATTGATATGGTGCCTGAGAGACCTGAGAATGCAGGTAATTTTGTAAAGAGTATTCATTTCACTCATCAAAATTATAATTGGAAAGTTATCTGTTTTGTGTACTACTGTCAATTGGTTTTCTTTTGTATAATGCCAATAAAAGTCTTACGTATGTTCTTTGATACTCGTCTCACATCTGTGGTCATTCTTGCTTTTGGTTAATTCACCCCTACCTCAGCCATCTCCCTTCTTTAATGACCAGAGAGTCAAACACCGGGACATCCTTATGAGTCACTGTTTTGTCTACACTTAGGAAACTCATTAATGTCCATCCTATAGCAATTATTGTTGTCCTGACCTGGGAAAAACCAATATCTCAATCAAAGGCTTTTGTCTCAATGGCAGTGACATTCCCTGGTCTGCATCTTTTTGCTTCACCCTGGTAAGCACATTGTTTTAGGGGCTAGCTGCCCAGCCTTAGCCTCCAGTCATGAAATTGGGTATTCAAAAAGAACATTTGGTCACAGCCATGTGTGTATCATTTCTGGATCCAAACTGCGCACTCAGCCCTGCGCACACAGGAATGTCTTGCCTGTCTCTTTTTGGACTTCTTCAAGTTGCTGAAGGTACCTATTAATCTTTTCCTGACCCAGACTTTTATACCCTCTATTGCGCAATCTCAATCCTTTACTTTCTTCTTCTTGTATGTGTGTGTTATTTTAAATTGTGTGAAATTGTGTTAGGACTTTATTTTTGTTTTTCAGTAAAGGTTCTTTTATTTTGTTTCAAATCTGGCCTCTGCCTGAGGTTTCTGACAGGGATATCCCTCCATATACATCTAGATGGAGATCTCTCTTGCTCAGAATTCTGCTAGAATCACTAATTCTACCATTCAGGAGATAAGTCTATTTTTGATAATAGATCAATGTCATGACTAGCCCCTGCGCAAGGAGGCTACAAACTTATGGTATACTTAGATATAGGTAAAAAGGTAAAGGTATCCCCTGTGCAAGCACTGGGTCATGTCTGACCCTTGGGGTGACGCCCTCCAGCATTTTCATGGCAGACTCAATATGGGGTGGTTTGCCAGTGCCTTCCCCAGTCATTACCGTTTACCCCCCAGCAAGCTGGGTACTCATTTTACCGACCTCGGAAGGATAGAGGGCTGAGTCAACCTTGAGCCGGCTTCTGGGATTGAACTCCCAGCCTCATGAGCAGAGCTTCACACTGCATGTCTGCTGCCTTACCACTCTGCACCACAAGAGGCCCATACTTAGATATATTATCTGGCAAAAGGAAAAGGTGGCTAATTGTCCTAAAAGCAGCATGCTTGCTATGGAGTGCCATCAGCATCTGTGTTCTGGTTACCACTTGATGGAAGTAAAATAGGAGGGGGAGCCATAATCACATAATGTTTCTGATTTCTGACCTGGAAGTGACGTCATGTCACCCTATGGCACTCTAGGAATCTCCCAGATCTCTCTAGTAAAAACCATTGAGATTAAGGAAATCCCTAAAATATTGTCAGCACTGGGATTTCAATTTTTGGTTGGAAATCAGAAGTGATGTCACAGCATTGCGTGACACCCGTTTTTGAAATCTCTGTCTGTTCATTGCTG
Source organism: Paroedura picta (assembly GCF_049243985.1). NCBI lineage: Eukaryota > Metazoa > Chordata > Lepidosauria > Squamata > Gekkonidae > Paroedura > Paroedura picta. The sequence goes on along the minus strand of NC_135369.1, from coordinate 179,343,544 downwards.
CTTTCTAATAACTACTCACCAAATAACTTTTGCACTTGAAACCTGTTGACTATTACAATAACGCAAGATGAATAACCAAATAACCAAATAACCAAATGAATAACGCAATAAAAACACTCTCTTTCATTATCTTACATTACTAGGCCTGGTCTGTGCATTATCAACTGGGAATGAAGCGGTAGAGTGTTACAGCATACGGTATCACTCTGGGCTGAGGTTCAGAGACAACATTTTTGTATGCTTTTGTATGCTTTTTTTCCCTTTGCAAAAAAAAAAAAAAAAAAAAGCACAACCAACGTATTCTCCCTGATGTGAAAGTAGTATATCTCAAGAGAGGCTCTTGTTTTTAATATGGTGCAATAAATCTGGTATACCTTGGCTGATTTTTAAAATGTTCCTGATTTCTGGTAGCCCCTCAAGATCCTACCCATTCCTCTGGTCACGTCTATTGTTTAGGTCTTCTGTGTTGCATATTCATCTTTCCAAGAACTACAGCACTCAAGGCACTGTGTCCACGCCAGATGGCCATTTAGCATCTGCTATTTTTTCTACAAACAGATGTTCTTTGGGGACAGACTTCTCTCATTGTTTGGGTTAGGGTTGGGGTTAGGGTTGTGTACCTTTATTGAATTAGATATGCAATTCCATGTAAGCAAAACTTTTAGTCCTCCAAGCTTTGGTCTGTTGTGCTGATTAAATGAGGCTGTACGGCATCCAGGTCTCCAACTTGTCTTTTTGTAGAAAGGACAGTGAGATCTTGGATGCCTCCTTCATGGCTCACATTCTCTTCTTGTTGTGTTATTTATTGTTTGTTTATTTATTAGATTTATAGGCCACCCCTTTTGAACCAGTCACTTTGGGGCAGGATGATAGATAAAACCAATAACACACATAAATACACCAAGAACTACTAAAGCTATTCTATGCTGAGTTGGTGCATATTGATTCCCCATAAAAGGGAAGATGTAGGAGCTGATAAGGGAGGCCCACATGATGTTCTGAACTTCCAGGCGTACTTACCTCAACAATATGCCTGGCGGAAGAGCTTCATTGTACAGGCTCTGTAGAACTGTGCTAGCTCCATCAGGGCCCTGATGTTCTCCAGAAGCTTATTCCACCAGGTGGAGGCAAGGGCTGAGAAGGCCCTGCCATGGTCAAGGTCAGTCGCATTTCTTTGGGACTGGGGACAACCAATCAGTTGTCTGTAGCTAACTACAACATTCTCCAGGGGACATATCTAGACAGGTGATCTCTGAGATCCCACGACCAGCCATTGTCTGAGCTCTGAAACAAAACCTTTGTCACCATCTAAACCTCTTGTCTATATCCTCTGCTCTTGTGTTATTCGACTGGGTTTCTGCTAATGACTGCATGCCAGGAGGACATATTCAGAGGCCTTCAAAAAGGATGCTCATATCAGCATTCTTTTGCCAGTTAATTTGGCCACAGCATGGGCAGGTCCTGCCCACTTCCAGGGGCATCATCTGTAGCTATTGAGCCACTTGATTTTGCTTGAAGTCCTGCTCCTCCCCACCTGCTGGAACCCAGGCAATTTTTGAAACCTTGCAGGGACAGGCTTCTACATGGTTCCTCCTGCCACCCAGAAATGTGAGCCAGCCACGCCTTCCCCACCTGGGGAGCTCATTGTCCACATAGTCTCTGATGGGACCCCTGTGTTGTAGGTGTGTGGTACACAGACTCTGCCCCCCCATGCCCAACTACCACCATGAAAGCAAAGTAAAACTTGTCATAGTCATTAAATAACAAGCAAAAGCCTCAAATCTGTGAACTTCAATAGAAGACATGCTGTGAGCTGTGGAAGAACATTCACTCATACTTGTTCAGCCCCAAAATTAGGGTGGGTGGAACCCATTCCAATCCAGGAAGGGGATAGAGACCAGGCCAGGCCTCTACCTCCTGCGCAGTTCACAGGCCATGCCAGGCATGCTGTATATTCCAAATCACCCAGCATTCCTGTCTTCTCCTGTTGGCTCCCACTTCAAGTTTGGCCTCCAGGCCTCAGGGGCCATAATCTTGTGGCCTTAAGTGAGTTGCGGCCATGTTTCCCAGTGGTGGAAAAACTAAAACCAAGAGAGAAATCAGAAAGAAATCAAGAAAGAAATCAGTTTCCCATTAAGGCATAAAGCAGCTTGGAAGTGGTGGAAAAAGGATTCACCTTCTCACTGTTTTACTTATATCCTTGTAAAATAATAGTCTCTGGTACTACATTCTGTTAAAAGTCAAGGGAAAGGATCAATGAGGTATCCTATAATATTGTTCAGGGTCTCCAGTAAGCTCCTGTGGTATTCTGACAGAGTGGTAGGCGAAACTCCAAAATGGCTGCCACAGGAGGTGGAGCCAACTCCAAAATGGCAGCTACTGCAGGAGGAGCCAACTCCAAAATGGTTGCCCCAGGATGCAGAGCCAACCACATAATGTCAGGAAGTGGTTATGCATAACTCTAATAGTAACTCTTCAAAATGTCAGCAGAATTGCTGCTTAACAGGAGGGAGAAAAATTTCTCTTTTCAACTTTCTCCATTCCATGCATACTTTTATTAAGCTTTATCATGCCCCCCTTAGTCATCTCTTTTCCCAAGATGTGGGGCAAGGATATCCCATGGTTGTGCTTCACTTCCCCCTCCTCCCTCTCCACCAACTCTAACACCATAACCTGACTGCTGGAAAGAAAACTACTTGCATGAGCAAAACACCCTCATCTGGCTACTTCACAAAGCAACAGAGAGCTGTTGTTGTTTGATGGCAAGTAATTTTGTAAGATAAATGCACTTTTAAAATGTCAGCAAACCAGCAGGTCATGACATGCTGTCTTGCAAACAGGAATGGTAGTCCGAAATATGCCAGATACCACAAACTATGTGGCTGGATTCTTTGTTCATTTTGACAGCTTTAACCCTCACTCCCGAGACATAACATTACAAATTATGTCCTAATGTTATCTGAAAGTTCTCCTGGCCTGCACAATGGCTACAAGTCAGCACAGGTTATAGCCACGAGTGGAGTGGAGGGGCCATTGAGCCTATCCATCCACAGAAAACCCTGCCATACGGTAATTGAGGATGAACCTCGCTTTTTAAAAGAGAAATTAAAGAAGAAGAAGAAGAAGAAGAAGAAGAAGAAGAAGAAGAAGAAGAAGAGTTGGTTCTTATATGCCGCTTTTCCCTACCCAAAGGAGTCTCAAAGTGGCTTACAGTCGCCTTCCCATTCCTCTCCACACAACAGACACCCTGTGGGGTGGGTGAGGCTGAGAGAGCCCTGATATCACTGCCCGGTCAGTACAGTTTTATCAGTACCATGGTGAGCCCAAGGTCACCCAGCTGGATGCATGTGGGGGAGCGTGGAATCGAACCTGGCATGCCATATTAGAAGTCCGCACTCCTAACCACTACACCAAACTGGCTCTCCTATGAATAGTGTCCATTGGTGCTGCTAGTAGGGCGTGGGAGTTTTCCAGGAGTAGCACAATGTGCTGACATCACCTGGAAGTGACATTGGCATGTTGGAGACGCCAAAGGCGACACTCTGGCTTTTGAGCAAAACTCTATGGCAGCATATGCTTCTAACCATAGAGTTTTGGCCCAAAATCAGAACGTCATCCCTAATAACTCAAATATGCCAATGTCACTTCTCAACGATATCAGCACGGTACATTAAACCACAACATTCTTCCAATTTGGGGTAAGCTGGGGAGGCGAAGTGCATCTGGAAAGCAGGGGACCCCTGCTTGGACCAGTGGACCTGGCAACCATAACTGTAGCCAAGACAGGAAATGATACTTCTGATGTCACCATCAGATGGTTACATGGAGATTAGAGAGAGAAGGAAAGGAAGCTCAGTGGGGATGTCATACCATAGAACACATTTTCTCAGCCAGGGTTTTGTGAAACTCTGGGATTTCACGACGGCCCTGGAAGTGTTTCCTGAATGGGTGGGAGTTAATTATTTTTAATATATATTTAAAATGTGTTAAACATTTATCAGGTGACATGTTGACCTGCCTGTCCCTCAAAATAGCCAATGATGGGCCTGGAGGGGGCGGGAAGGGGAGGGGCCCATGGTGGGCATGTACACAGCTCTGCATCCCAACCATATTCTGCACGATTGTGCCATTTCTGGGGTTTCTTGAAGCCTGAGGGATGTTTCAGGGATATCTCAACAGTAAAATAATTGAGAAAGGCTGCCATAGAGTGCAGCCTTTTGAACCTGCCATTTTCTCCGGGTGAATGGATGTGTCTGGAGCACAGTTGTAATTCCAGGAGAAGTCCAGCCCCCAACCACCCCAACAAGCTGGCAATCCAAGTACCGGCATCACATCCTTCAAGAAGCCTTGTTAAGAACAGTTTAAGAACTATTGTTCAACAGTTGTCAGTCTGGACCTGGTCAGTCACACCCCTCCCCGTGCATGTTTGCTCTGATAACAGCTGCAGTGCCTGGAAAGTACCCAGAATTTTAAATTAGATCAGGATTAGCACTGTGTGCCAAAGCCCTGAGCCATTTTTCCATGTGCAGCTCCATCCAGCCCCATCAAGAGTCCAGAAAAGCACTTTTAGGTCTTGGAGAGGCTTCTCATAAATTTAATAAATAAAAAGCAGGATTCTTTCCATCGATCAAGGCTGCTAGCACATCCAGGCCTGACGAGCTACCATTCTGGAAAGCTGCTATGATAAAAAATACCACACAGAATTACTTCATGGACCAAATGGATTTTTATCGTAACGCATTTTGCTAGATTAACATTTATAGTCAATACCTGATGAGGTGGGCCATACAGGATACAGAGTAATCATGTAAACAATAATAGCGTGACAACAAGATTGTTTATAATAATGGAAGTAAGGATTATTGTAAAGATTAAGAGGAAGAGATTTGGGAGAGTCCCCCACACTTGTTTGGTAAAATACGTAGCGCTAAGCAAATTTTGAACAATTATAAGTACAAACCCCTTTTCCTTTACCTCTCTTATATTCCTATCATATGTTTATTTCTTTTCTTTTAAATTAAACAAAAAAATTAAAAATTAATTGATTGACAGCTGTAACCCACATACAGTCGCCAAACTAGAAGAAGAGTTGGTCTTTATGTCCTGCTTTTCACTGCCCAACGCAGTCTCCAAGTGTCTTCCTTTTGCCTTCCCTTCCTCTCCACACAACAGACACCCTGTGAGGGAGGTGGGGCTCAGAGAGCTTTGACAGGCCTGCTTGATCGGAACAGCACTATCAGAGCCCAAGGTCACGCAGCTGGCTGCAGGTGGAGGAGCAGGGAATCAAACCTGGCTTGCCATATTAGAAGCCACTACACCACACTAGTAGATCTCCTAGCATTACAACTGATCAGAGACATCAAATTCCTTAGAGAAAACAGTCTACCTTTCAGAGGGTATATTCCATGACAACATACCTGGCTGAGTTCCTTCCCCTCCCCAAACCTTGACCAGCCCAGGATCTGTCCCCAGATTTCCAAGAATTTCCCAAGACAAAGCTGGCAACCTTAGAGGCCTGACTGATTCACAATGGAGTCCATAAATACATGGATTTTGTTTGGAAGGTTGGTGCAAGGTCCTAATTAATCCACGTTACACAGTTCAATGGGGGCCAAGACGTTTCTCCCCATATATCTAAATATCACGAGTATAGTTTTTACTGCGAAACGGCATTTTATTGGGATTAGAAGATAAAGGAAATCGGCTGTGACATCTGGCAAACAAGTGCTGAATGCGAAATAAATCAAAACTCCTCGTTTTCCTTCAGCAGAGCCAGCTCAGTGGCATGCATGCATTTTTGTGACTACGGCGTCTTCTCCTCTTCAGCCATCTTCCACTCATAAAGCATATCCTTGGCTGAGATGAATCCTCCTGGAAAGAACAGCAAAGTGACTATTTCCAAATGCTGCAAGGGAATCTCAGAGATCATCAGTAGGGTTCTCAGTTGTGGGTTGTGGAATCCCTGGGGATTTGGGGGTGGAGAGGGTCAGGCTTTGAGGAGGGATGGGATCTCAGCAAGGTATAAGGTGTAGAGTCCACACTCTAAAGCAGTGGTTCTCAACCTGGGGGGGGTCGGGACCCTTTGGGGGTCGAACGTCCGTTTCACGGGGGTCGCGGCAGAGCAAGCCGCTTGGCTGGGGGGGCGCCATCCACACAACAGCCTTGTGGGGTAGATCGAGATAGAGCGTTCGTCTGTCCGGAGCAACAGAAAAGAGCGAGATTGGCTTGGTGGGACAAGAGGCAGAACTGAACTGAGAAACCCTGGAAAAAAACAACTTATATACAATCATGAACAATGGAGCTTCACACCATTGGTCAGTTTCGGTTTAATTTCTGTGAAAGAATCCTTGCATAATTTTATGGTTGGGGGGTCACCACAACATGAGGAACTGGATTAAAGGTCGCGGCATTAGGAAAGTTGAGAATCACTGCCCTAAAGCAATCATTTTCATCGGGAGAACTGATCTGAGTATTTTGCAGATTGGTTGCAATTCTGGGAGTTGGCAATTCTGGAGGATGGCAACCCTAAAAGTAATTCTGGAGGATGGCATCCCTAAAAGTGGCCCTTTTCTGTCACGTAAGGAAACTTTTACTAAGGGATGAAGCTCGTTTGACACTAGAAGTTCCTGTGTTCCAGAGGAAAGTTCTGCCATTAGTGGATTAATTTCACAGGATTCTACTCTATGGAAAACGTACAAGTGTTCCAGTTTTTTAGACTTGGCCTATATTTAAGTAAGAGAGACAGTTTGGTGTCGTGGTTACGAGTGCAGACTTCTAATCTGGCATGCCGGGTTCGATTCTGCACTCCCCTACATGCAGCCAGCTGGGTGACCTTGGGCTCTTCACAGCACTGATAAAACTCAGGAGACTCCTTCAGGTTAGAGAAAAGGGGCATATAAGAACCAACTCTTCTTCTTCTTCTTCTTTTTCTTCTTCTTCTTCTTCTTCTTCTTCTTCTTATTATTATTATTATTATTATTATTAATATTAATATTAATATTAATATTAATATTAATATTAATATTAATATTAATATTAATATTAATATTAATATTAATATTAATATTAATATTAATATTAATATTAATATTAATATTAATATTAATATTATTATTATTATTATTATTATTATTATTATTATACCTTCTTATACCTGCAAGTGGTGGCAGGTGGCAGTGGGCGGCAGCAGGTGGCAGGATGCAGCGGCTGGCAGTGGCTGGAGGTGGAGGAGCCATGGCAAGGGCCACCTCCATGCTGCCTGACCATTGTGTGCATGCGCGCACACTGCCCGTGCACATGCAAACACCGACCCCACCGCCGCTGCAGTTGGGGTCGCCAACTCAGAGCGGTTGAGAATCGCTGACGCTGATCTATATCTTTAACAATTTCCAATAAACTCAAGATCCCCAAGAGCAAACACAGGCCTATCATGCATGGGGGCGGCAGCACCAAGCCGCTGGCGGGTCTTGCGGGGTGCACACACGCTGCCAGGGAAGAAAGGTTCTGCCGTGCTTCGCTGCGGCAGGGCAAAGATACTTTCACAAAGGTGGGATTGCATCACATCATAATCGCACCTTCGTGGAAGTAAAAAAAATAAATGGTTGTTTGTTTCTGTCCTGCTGCTAAGTGCTGCCCAGCTGAATGGAAGACAAGTAATAAGGCACTGAGATACCAGTTGTTATGTGCGAAGTCGTGTCCGACCCATCGCGACCCCATGGACAATGATCCTCCAGGCCTTCCTGTCCTCTACCATTCCCCGGAGTCCATTTAAGTTTGCACCTACTGCTTCAGTGACTCCATCCAGCCACCTCATTCTCTGTCGTCCCCTTCTTCTTTTGCCCTCGATCGCTCCCAGCATTAGGCTCTTCTCCAGGGAGTTCTTCCTTCTCATGAGGTGGCCAAAGTATTTGAGTTTCATCTTCAGGATCTGGCCTTCTAAAGAGCAGTCAGGGCTGATCTCCTCTAGGACTGACCGGTTTGTTCGCCTTGCAGTCCAAGGGACTCGCAAGAGTCTTCTCCAGCACCAGAGTTCAAAAGCCTCAATTCTTTGATGCTCGGCCTTTCTTATGGTCCAACTTTCACAGCCATACCAGTATCACACAGATACCAGTACGGCTTAACAATTATAACAATATAATAAGTTGACTTCTCTAGAGTCTGCAGACTTCAAAAGTTCTTTAATGTCCAAAAAGTCCCAACGCGTTTCACCGTAAGGCTTTATCAAGGGACATTCAAACTTAGAAAATACAAAAATACAATTAGTGGTTGTACAAAACATAATTAGTGAATGCAAGACAGAAATACAAATGACGAGTGTCATGAATACATACGCGTTATGTCAATAGGAGCTTCAATACTGAGAAAGAATATCTTAACAGAAAGTCTAATACATAAACCAGAGATAAGAATTATTACAGTAATGAGAATCACTATCTATAGATTCAAATGAGTAGCCGTGTTGGTCTGAAGTAGCACAATAAAATCAGAGTCCAGTAGCACCTTTAAGACCAACAAAGATAGAGAATCACTATCTAGTATACAAAAATTACAACTGTAGTGTTAAGTCAAAAAGAAGGGCCACTAGGTCCTAAATTGCATTATTTCTTATCAGCTTATAAACTCAAGACACAATGGAGACTTACAGAATTATTATTGCAGTTGCTAATCATAGCTTCAGGCGTTCCAGATGCACCTGAATGTTAAATACCCTTTGTAATCACCTACAGCTGTGCAATACACTAATAAGTCAACAGTTACAGAAAATGATGAAAATCCAACAGGTTGTTCAACCAGTTGGGTTGCATAGTGTCAATCTTAAAAACAGTATGAGTTTCCTCCTGTTCCAATAATTGATTTATATCCAGTCTCCTAAAGCTTTCTTGTTCAGATTTTTTTAAATACATAGAAACACAACTGTTCCCATTTATGATTTTTAATAATTAAACAGGGTTTAACAATTGGAGCAGGCAGAATAGAATTTTTAATTCAAAATTTATGTTTGCTCAGGTGAGTTCTTATAGCACATGTGTTTTTGCCAATATAAAGGGCATAAAATTAAATATAAGACACAAGAACTGGCAAAATTGGAAAAACTGTTGTGTTTAAAGTGATATTATAGGTAGAAAGATGATTCATGTGAGTGCTGGCCTGGCCTTTTTGCCCTGTGCGGAATCGGTCACAGTTTCTACAACCACAAGTGTCCAGAGGAGGGCAACAAAGATGGTGAGGGGTTTGGAGACCAAGACATATGAAGAAAGGTTGGGGGAACCTGGTCTGTTTAGCCTGGAGAGGAGACGACTGAGAGGGGATCTGATAACCATCTTCAAGTATTTAAAAGGCTACCATACGGAGGATGGAGCAGAATTGTTCTCTCTTCCCCCAGAGGGACAGACCAGAACGAATGGGATGAAATTAATTCAAAAGAAATTCCATCTAAACATCCGGAAGAAGCTCCTGACAGTTAGAGCGGTTTCTCAGTGGAACAGGCTTCTTCGGGAGGTGGTGGGTTCTCCATCTTTGGAAATTTTTAAACAGAGGCTAGATAGCCATCTGACAGAGAGGCTGATTCTGTGAAGGCTCAAGGGGGTGGCAGGTGACAGTGGATGAGCAAATAGGGATGTGAGTGTCCTGCATAGTGCAGGGGGTTGGACTAGATCACAAGAGGTCCCTTCCAACTCTATTATTCTATGATTCTATGATTCTAAGTGTCTTTACAGGCCAACCCAACCCTACCGATCGGATTTCCCATGCAGGTTTCTGTGGAGAACAGGATTTTCCTGTCTATTTGCCAATGTAAAATCTGGTTTCCACACAAAGTTTTATCCCCATCTTCCTCAGTGGATCCTAAATGACAATTCACATATTCAGCAGACATACTTGAATCCGGTTAAAAAAAAAAGAATTGTTACGCCTGCTGGTTTCAACTTTTTTATACCTAATAAGCATTAGGACTTTATGTACTGATTTATTTCATATATATCCTGCTTTTCTCCCCAATGGGGCCCCAAAGTAAATTATGGTTCTCCTTACCTCTGTTTTCTCCTCACAACCACCCTTTGAGGTAGGTCAGGCTGAGAATATGTAACTTGCCCAAGGTCTCCCACGAAGTCGGGATTTGAATCTAGCATTACAAAATGCTTGTCTAACTATACTCTAGCACTTCCAAAGGTAATACCAGGAACAGGCAGAGACTTTCACAAGAGCCAGCTTGAGGTAGGGGTTAGAAGCACTGATTTCTAAACTGGTGAGCTAGGTTTGATTTCCGGCTCCCTCACATGCTGCCAGCTGAGTGACCTTGGGCTCTTCACAGCACTGATAAAACTGTTCTGACCAAGCAGGAATATCAGGGCTCTCTCAGCCTCACCTCGCTCACAGGGTGCCTGTTGTGGGGAGAGGAAAGGGAAGTTGAATGTAAGCCGCTTTGAGACTCCTTCAAGTAGAGAAAAGTGGCATATAAGATACAGTGACCAGATTTTAACATTGGTAAAGCGGGATACCATTGACCGGGGGGGGGGGTTCTTGATTAAAAATTTGGTCTTTATGGAGCAACAAAAAGTTTCATAGGACGCATAGAACGCAAAAATAGTATTGTAATATATATATTTTTTATTTCAACATAAGTACAATTTGTCCCACTCAAAAAGTGGGACAATCTGGTCACCTTAATATAAGAACCAACTCTTCTTCTTCTAAATAGAACCCATAAACCTCTGATAGCAGGGGTAGTCAACCTGTGGTGCTCCAGATGTCCATGGATTACAATTCCCATGAGCCCCTGCCAGCAAATGCTGGCAGGGGCTCATGGGAATTGTAGTCCACGGACATCTGGAGGACCACAGGTTGACTACCCCTGTCCTATAGGACCACCTGGTTGCCCACACATTTGTTTGTATTGTTTACTTTGATTGCTGCTTCCCTGTGGCAATATTTCAAAATGTGACTTTCCTCTGTTTGTTACATTCTTCATCTCCCTTTTTCACACACACACAAACACACAGGCACAGGCACAGAGAGAGAGAGAGAGAGAGAGAGAGAGAGAGAGAGAGAGAGCGAGAGCTTTTCATTGTGCATTCTAGACTGATATTAGTGGGAACTAGCTTCTCCAAGTCGGTTAGAGACCTACATTCTTTATTTCCTTTGGCAAAAATTGAAATGATCCACAAATTCCTGCGTCTTCACGGCTGTCCCTCTTCTCTCTTGTTTGCCTTCATTAACAGAGCCCATAATAGCAGGTTAGGCCCCGGGGCTTGCAAACGTTTTCCTTCTGCGGGTCATCAGATGGTATGTGTGGCATCCCACAAGCGAAATTCCGTTTCAAGGCAACAACGAAAGCTGTTCTTCTGCCAAAATGCAACGATGCACTTACAAGGTAGTCTGCCTTCCCTCCCTGTCCATTGGCAATCTCTGCTTGCCATTTGTAGGAGAAATGACGGGGTGTGAGTGAGGCTTCAATAAAATATTTCTAGGAAGCAGTGGGCATCGTTGATGTTCTAAGGTTTGCCTCGAACAGTTTTAACACTCTGATGGACCCAGAAAACCAAGGATGTAAAAAGAATTCTTCTAAAAATGCCTTATTGTTGAAAGTCTGCAGGTTAGGAGTGATTGTAATTAAGCTGATGAAAGAGGCTTAGGTTAGGTCATGATGAACAGCTCCAGGTTGGGAAATTCTGGGAGATTTAAGGAGGGCAGTACTTGGGGAGGGGAGAAACCTCAGCAGGTTATGATGTCATGAGGCCATCCTCTAAAACAGGGGTAGTCAAACTGCGGCCCTCCAGATGTCCATGGACTACAATTCCCAGGAGCCCCCTGCCAGCGTTCGCTGGCAGGGGCTCCTGGGAATTGTAGTCCATGGACATCTGGAGGGCCGCAGTTTGACTACCCCTGCTCTAAAACAGCCATTTTCTACAGGGGATCTGATCTCTCTTGTCTGGAAAACTGCTGCGGTTCCAAGAGATGGCCCAGGCCCACCCAGAGGTTGATAACTCTCGTTTAGGTAACGAATTCTCCAGGAACTTTAAACCAGGATGTTTCACTGCATTTACCCTCCCCCTCCACTTCGCAGAGGCTACGGAAAGTCCGAAGCGTAACTTTAGCAGAGAATAACAGTGACATCTAGTGAATATAACAGGTTTCTCTCTGGGCCCAGTGCCCGAGCGATCCCGGGACGGGAGATATGTACTGAGTATAGCAGAGTTTGCCCAGGCATAGGAGTACAATGCTGCATGTAGGAGAAACTTTACGGAACTGTATTGCCAAAAAGCAACACTTGTACTTATTCAGGTAGATGGCATTCACATTCAGGCTGCAGTCAAAAAGATATTAATCACTAGGTGGGAGCCCTGGATTTGCAGCTCTTCTCCAGACTAAAGAGATCGATTTCTCTTGGAGAAAATGACTACTTTGGAGGGTGGATTGTATGGCCAATGAGGTTGCGCCCCTCCCCAAACCCTGCCCTTGGCAGGCTCCACCCCGAAAGTCTCCAGGTTTTTCACAACCCGGAACTGACAGCCTTATCCCTGTCGCAAATGGCCAGCTATCTGGATGAACGCATGTGGAAGTAACAATATGGTTTTTGTAGAAGAAGAGGAGATCTGGATATGCGTCTGCCAGAGGGTTGCCAGTTCTGGGTTAGGAAATACCTGGAGATTTGGGGAGGGGGGGTAGACTCTGATGGCAGGTTGGAAAGAGGAGGGACTTCAATGTGGCGTGATGTCATATCCACCTTCTGAAGTGGCCATTTTCTCCAGCTGAACTGATCGCTGTCACTCAGGAGGTTAAGCAAAACAAGAACGAAAAACACTGAGTGTAGGCTTCCAAGTCAGCGGTGATAAGAGTTACTTGTTTATTCAAAATAATGGCTAAAGTGGCTGAAAACCACCCTGGTTAAATGGGTTTTTCGATAAACTTCGATAAACTTCCTCAGCAGCCAACATCTGCATTAGAATTTACAGTATATATACACACACATACACATGAAATACAGTGTGTGTGTGTGTGTGTGTATATACACACACACACACACACTAGGCTTCAACTATAGCTTAAAAAATGAAGTTACACTATTCAGAAGGAGAGTCAGTTTGAGTGCGGACTTCTAATCTGGTATGCCAGGTTCGATTCTGCACTTCCCCACATGCAACCAGCTGGGTGACCTTGGGCTCGCCATGGCACTGATAAAACTGTTCTGACTGAGCAGTGATATCAGGACTCTCTCAGCCTCACCCACCCCACAGTGTATCTCGTGGGGAGAGGAATGGGAAGGCGACTGTAAGCTGGTTTGAGCCTCCTTCGGGTAGGGAAAAGCGGCATATAAGAACCAACTCTTCTTCTTCTTCTTCTTCTTCTTCTTCTTCTTCTTCAGTCCAAAAAAGAGAGAGAGAAATTATAAATTGCAGTTATTAGAGACCCAAAATGTAGCAATAAAGACAAATGTCACAGTAATCTTATAGGGGAACTAGTCTACTAGGTATTTTGGCTTTCTTAGTCTTATATGTATTTCATATCTATTTCATATCTATTTTGTAAATTTTAATGCAGATATTGGCTGTTGAGGAAGTTTATCAAAAAACCCACTTAACCGGGGTGGTTTTGAGCCATTCCAGCCACAAATCACGCCCGTTGGGGGGGGGGGGCGTTCTGCTTGAGGAGTGTGTAAACGATTAATCGCCAGCTTCTACGCCAGCAAAAAAGCCTTTCCGATGCAACGATTGAACACAGATTCGTTGCAACGGGTGTGCTTGATTTTTTTTTAAAAAGTTCTTAAAGGGAAAGGGGCGTTTCAGGAGCATGAACACAACAGCCCATTGGCTGTTCTGTTTGATTGACAGCCAGGGGTGGGAAGAAGCGCAGAAAAAAATTGCTTCCTTTGTTGCGATTCCAGCGAGACCGGAAACATGTGGGGAATGAATGAAACGCTACTGGGACTTGTATATTCCAGTTTAAAAAAAGGTATGCGGAATGACGAAATTCCAGTATTTAATAGAGCGTTTCTGCATTCTGTGAACAATTGGCAACATTGGTCCTTGTGTGGAATGGCCATAGGAGATCTCCAGTCACTCTCTAGAACAGGCTTTATTAGCTGGGATTTTGAGAAACCTTGGGGTTTCTGGAGAGCTCTGGAAGGGTTTCCCAAATGGGTGGGGGTTAATTTTTTATATACTTTTATGTAATGTTAAACATTATCAGGTGATATTGACCATCAATGGTCATATTGACCTGTCCCCCTCCCCCCCAAAATGGCCAATGATGGGCCTGCATAGGATGGGAAGAGGAGGGGCCCTGAGTAGTTATGTACACAATTATGCTTCCCAACCATATTCTGCACCACCTCTGGGTTTTCCCGAAGGCTGAAGAACATTTCAGGGGTTTCTGTACAGTAAAAGAAGTTGAGGAAACCAGCCCTAGAAGCTGGTGTGTTCTTTCTCACACCCCCACTGTGAGAAATTGACTGGATCTCTAAACTGGAGATTACAGCGAATTTTTCCAGTTTAGAGCCAGTTAAAGAAACATCTGGTTTAAATTTGAGGAAGTCCCACACGTCTGGAGAGGAATGCATTTCCCGGAGGACTCCTTTAGCTTCTTCCCGCATGGCTTGCAATGTCTCTGGAAGCCAGAACTAGTCACAATGTGCTACTACAGTGGTAACTACGGAGGGATATATCGTTGCACACCCAACATAAACACACAGCTTCTGTTCAGAGCTGTCTCCCGCCAAGGCCGTGACTCAGATGTTCTGCACCAACTGTACTGGCACGAGGACTAAGAAAGCTTCGATCTGCACAGAACGTCCATCTTCACTTCAGATGACCTCACTGTTAACTGAGTAATCAAGACTCCTGTTTATGGGCTGTCCAGCTCTGGGACAACTTGTTAAGTGAAACCGAATTAACTGAACACACCCCAGGGGCTTCCACAAGTGGCAGAACCCCAACAGAGAGATTGCTTGCTTGAACGTTTCTATCTCTGTGCCTATGCTTCACATCACATACCCAGCTTAGTCCTCTGGCACAGAATACTCTTCAAGGGAAACCCCGTGTAAAGCACATTAGAGTAGTCCAGCTGAAAGCTCCTGGTCCCCAGTGCCTGGTTTAGATCAGGGTGCTGGTCTGAGGGTTTGACCAGCAATTTCTGTTGGGATATGGAAGATCTGCAGTGTGCATAATTGAGCAGAATATAAAGACCATCCTGCAAGGCGCATTGGGTTGGAGGATTTTCTTTCTGCCATCTGGAGGTTTTATGGGATTTTTATGTAATCCGCCTTGAGTCCCACTGAGGAGGAATGTGGACTATAAATATAAATATAAATATAAATATAAATATAAATATAAATATAAATATAAATATAAATATAAATATAAATATAAATATAAATATAAATATAAATATTATTATTATTAATATTATTATTATTATTATTATTATTATTATTGGAGGAGATGTATATATTGCATGTGTTGCCAAGGGCTCTTGAGAATTGTAGTCCATGGGGATCTGGCTGGAAGCACCCCTAGAACTTCCTGTAGAAAGCCACCCACAACTTATGGGACATGGGACTTGTGGAACAACACCCTCCTTTGTACTTTTGTATCTCTTAAAGGAAGCTTTGGCTCTCAAAAGCATGTTCCTTACCCCACCCCCAGTCTGGTTGCTTTTTAAGGTCGAACTGGACTTCAATTGAGCTGTTGTACTGCAGATCGATATGGCTATGCTCTGAAACTATGCTCTGTACCATGCAATGCAAAACAGCCTTACAGTTGCCATAACTGTAGGACCAGCTAGTAGGGGATGAGGGATGAGGGAGGGAACTTACCAGGAGTGGGAAGGAAAGAACACAGATATAAACAAGATGTCCCTGCATCACCCGGAAGTGACATCACACATCACGAACATCAGGGGCGACACTCTGGTTTGTGAGCTAAACCTCTATGGTAGATTTAACTTCTTACCATAGAGCTTGGCCTCCATATGAGCGTGCCGGCCCCGATGTCCCTACATTGCTTGTGGGTGATGCAGGGGTGTTGCATCTATTTCCTGTTTTTCCCTCCCATACCCAGTGAGTTTCTGAGTCTTAAAATGGGGGGGAGAGGCTCCTAATGGGGGGGAGAGGCCTGTGGGGAGAGGCCTGGCCCCAACTAGGGATTGACAACCCTTGTCAACCTTGGTGTTAAGGTCTCTTGCCCTACATGAGGTCACCAGCTTGGAATATTGTAAGTAAGTTTGCCAGTTGCCTGCCTGTGGTGGGAAAGCTCCCACCCCTGATCTCCATTGTTCTTACTCGCTCAACTGAGCAGTGGGAGAAAAAAAGAGAGGGAGAAATGACACTGAGCATGCTATGAAGTCTCTTCTGAATGACCATCCATGATACTCTAGGAATTTCCTGTAATAACTATGATCTTTACCATAGAAATTAGGGAAATTCCTAGAGTGGGGGACTGATAGACAAGATTAATTGTGACATCACTTTCAGGTGTTGACCTACAAATGACATCACAGAGTCAGCAACATTCAATCTCCCTAGCTTGGTTAGTTCAGGGCTGGCAGCTCTAGGTAAGTTATACCGTGATTTACACCAGTTGTCCTTAGAATTTTAGGGCAGCATTTGCTGCACACTGAACAAAGCAATCCAAAGTCAGCAAATGCATTTGCGTGCATCATGACTGCCACCATGAAGATTTGCATTGGAGCAGTGTCACGAACCAGGAGTGCTCTCCAAACATTATCCCAGGCACTGGGATAAAACTGAAGTTAGTCTTTATTGAAGGAAAACAGGTGGCATTCAAAGGAAGATCATAGGCAGGTAGTCATTGTCGAAGACAACATTACAAAAGGAAGCCAGGCTAGTTATACCTTCTGACCCCGTGCCCGCCCCCAACAATAAGATTTTGAGCAGGAAGTTTCTTTCCCACATTATGTTCTTTTGATCTGCTACAGCATGACAACAAGAGGCCGTTTGTCTGGCTAACACGCAGGTACTGAGGAACTAGTGGGATTGTTGTACATACCACTTTGATAAGGGATTTGTACTGCAAAGAGCTCCTGAAATTCAGAGAGCTAGGAAAAACTGAATGCAGCAGAAAGGGAGGGGCGCCTCCAGGGGTACAACTCAAGCCCAGGAGAAAACAACCAAATTGACATGAGCCAGGCATGGCACATGACAAGAAGTCCATTACCAATGGACTGGGCCATCCACACAAGAAAATCCAGTTGCAGGAATGATGCATGGACACACACCATAATTCATTCTTCCAAGGGTCTGTTCAAATGTATAAATTATTTTAACCAGGGATGTGTGTGATGCCCATGTGCGCTGCCTACCTCACTACCTGAGGAGCAAGTACTAGTTCAAAAGAGCCGCTTAACTTCCCACGCTAGCTTGTTAGCGGTAGCCAAATTAAGCCAAGTAAAGCTTGTTTTCTGAGCAAATTAAGACCTAGCCTGTGGAGGATGGAGGCAAGTGAGAAGCATTTGTACACTTGGATGTTTATAAAGTCTCTCAAAATAGCCTGATGTTCCAGCCAAAGGGAATACAGCTGGATTTTCCAGGCAAGGCCTCAGACAGAAGAGGCTGAGATCAGCACCCACCATGGTTACAGCTGCAGGTGCTACTGCCCTCTTCTGGCATTTTGGAGCAATAACAGGTTGCTGGGGTTTTATATGCCCTTTCAGTATGTAATTCATATGTAGAAACCAGCCTTTTTCAACTTTTACCATTGAGAAACCCCTAAAACATCATTTAGGCTTTGAGAAACCCTGAAATGGCATGATCATGTTGAATATGGTTAGGAATCATAGCTGCGCTCATAGCCCACCCCGGATCCCCCCTTCTAAACCCCTCCAAGCCCATTAGTGGCCATTTTTTTTACATGACCATATATGGTCATATCACCTATAACATATTTAAAACATATATTAAAATTAATTAACGCCCTCCTATCTGTGAAATACTTCCAGGGCTAGAATCATAGAATCAAAGAGTTGGAAGGGACCTCATGGGTCATCTAGTCCAACCTCCTGCACTATGCAGGACACTCACATCCCAATCACTCATCCACTGTCACCTGCCACCCCCTTGAGCCTTCACAGAATCAGCCTCGCCGTCAGATGGCTATCCAGCCTCTGTTTAAAAATTTCCAAAGATGGAGAACCCACCACCTCCCGAGAAAGCCTGTTCCACTGAGAAACCGCTCTAACTGTCAGGAACTTCTTCCGGATATTTAGATGGAATTTCTTTTGAATTAAGAAACCTCAGGTTTTTTACAAACCCCTGGTTAAGAAAACTTGGTATAAACACTTTATTGGGATAACTCCCTTGTTTTAGTCTAAGTGCACAAACCAGTTCACACAGAAGACCTTAGCAATCTTTGTAATAGTCTAATCATTTTATGTATGTATTTATGCTTACATTTATACCACCACCCCTGCTTGAGCCAGTCAACTCAGGATGGATCACAACAATATGAACAATAAAATCATAAAACACATAAATACATTTAGAACTACTAAAAGCTAATTGTGCACCACAACAAGTTGAGTTGATGTCTAATCTCTCTATACAAAGGGACATTAAGGAGGAGGTGTCCAAATCAGTCAGTAGGAGAGGCCCATATGATGTTCTGGTTCTTCTGTATGTACTGGCCCCAACCATATTCTTTGTGGAATATGTGCCTTACATGGCCCTGCGGAACTGTGCTAGTATAAAAAGTGCCATGCTTACTTGCTGAGCTGAAGTAGGGGAAATTTTGTGGAGTCACAGGGAGAAATGTAGCCAGCCAGCTGTTCTGTTGTAACATTCAGTGTGTATTTCCTCTGCCCCTCTCTGGCAGAGACTTTACCATAGAGGTTGAAAGACATCCTAGAGCAGGGATTCCCAACTAGGGCTTCCTGAACTCCTGGGGCTCCATGAGAGCTCCTCAGGAGTTCTCCAGCATTTCCCCTATATCCTGCCTTAATGGACTCGGCTACACTTCCTGCCTGATTTGAGGGCTGCTCAAAACCTGAAGAATATTTCAGGGGCTCCTCCACAGTCAAAAGGTTGAAACAGGCTGCCCTAGAGCATCGCAGGATCTGTGAGATCACTTCTGGGTGCTCACCTGGAACCTGATATCACAGTCCCAGTGCGACTCTCCAATTCCAGGTTCAGTCCCTCAAACACTCGCAGAGCAAAGCTGCCAACCCGACTCATTACAGTAATTAACCTGGATGTGATCAGAACATGGATCACCATGTCCCAACCACTTTTTTCCCCAAGAAAGGCCCAAATCTGAGATATCAGATAAGTTGGTAAAAAAGCACTGCATGCCACAAAGTTGCTTCTCCAGCTGCAGGCCTGGAACTACCACCTTGCCCAAGCTATGAATCTCCTGTTTCTGGGAAAGTGCCGTTCCCTCCAAGCTAAGCTGGACTGGATATCACTGACCATCAGCCCCTTACTGTTGTCTGAACTCATCTTCAGTATATCAGCTCTCATCCAACCCATTACCTTCTCTGGGCACTTGTCCTGGACTTTCACAGACCCACCTGACTCAACTGTTAAGGAGAAATAAAAGTTGAGTGTCATCCACATATGGGTGAGAGTCTACTCCAAATCCCCTAACAAAATCTCCCAGTGATTTCATACAGATGTTAAGTAGCATGAAAGACAAGATGCCCCTCTATGCTACTGAATAACATAAATGCCAAACAACCAAGCAACAGCCCCCCAGCACCACCTTTGGGAATCAGTGAGTTAAATAAAAGAATCAACTGAAGCAGGGTGCTTCCCCACAACACAGTCAACCTATCTGGATGGCTATCATGGTACCAAAAACAACTGAGAGGTCTAGAAGAATCAGTAAGGACAATCCCCTGTAGGATATTCATCATATCCTTTTGAATCATGCACACTACAGATCTTGTATATTCCAAACCCCCTTCTCAAGATCTTTTTCCGAAGAGAATCCTGCTGCTCTTTTGCCTAGAAGCAGGTCTGCAAATGTCCATGAGAGGTTTGGTTTCCTCTTCTGCAGCTTTCCTCCATTCCTCTTCTTGGGCATCTTCTCTATATCTTACCATGTGGAATGTTTTGTCACCATCTCTGATTTAGTTAAATACGAGAGTCCTCTCGGTGGTACTCCCTTATTTTGGCCTAGTTCATTTTCTGACTTCAGATTCAGTCTCCCCTTCTGGTTCTTGAGGTCCTGCTAGTGTTTTATCTGTGCTCTTTTTTCTTCCATTGGTTTGGACTTACTGTTGTCCTGTCCTGTTCTGGAGATGAGCAGGGAGGAAGTGTGCTCAAAGGAACAGGAAGTTTCCGATTGAGCCAATCAGGACAATAGAGGAGATTAACTGAAAAACATCAGGAAGTTCCATTCTAACTAGGCTAATTACACACCTCCTCCAATGCTCCCTACAGGATATCCTTCATATCATTTTGTATCATGCACACTACAGATCTTGTTTATTCCAAAAGCCTAAATCCTGAAAGGATATTGTGGGGCCTAGATATCATTGTCTACCATTATTTTGTACTCCCCCAAATCTGAATCTGAAAAAAAAGTTTCCCCTCCCAAGCGCACACCCCTACCTCCATCCCTCTCCTGGTGAAACTCATCAGTCATAGCAATCAAGGCCCATATTTAGCAGGTTTTGCAAATTCTTCCTAAATGCACACTTTTTTCCTGGTTGTCATTTCATAGATGATTTATAGGGCAGGGGTGGCCAACCTGTAGCTCTCCAGATGTCTATCAACATTGGGAGAACCACAGTTTGGCCTCCCCTGCTGTACTGCTTTCAAGGCAAGAGACATTCAGAGATGGTTTGCTATTGCCTGCTCCTCTTCACGACCCTGGTATTCCTTGCAATGCATGGCTTTCATCATGAAAAATGCCCCAACCTGAGAATGAAAAAGAGCAGCATCCATGTTGGGCAACTTCAACTGGCATGAAATCCCCATTGGGTTTATAGTACATGGGTGAATCGTTGACTTCTTCCCTACAACTAGATCTGTACACTTCACTCAGCTACAAGAAGAAGAGCAAGGGGAGAATGACAGTGAGCTAATAAAAGGAAAGATGAAATTAATTAGGAAACTGGGCATGGAATATGGAAACTGGGTGATTGCTTTGCAATGGAATTTGGAAATAACACTTTGGGGACAAAAGATTTCACCATGTCCAGTCTGAAGAAATTGGCTGGGGGGGGAATTGTCTTACTCCAAATGATATTATCGCCTTGATGCAGACTTGGAGAAGATCATTCCCCTCTTCACTGGGCTACACATTCCCATGCATAGAGAGATTTAGATCCAGAGACACATCACACAGGGAGTGGGGACAGAGGAGTTCTGGAAAAGCGTGTCATGGGGGCCTCTCTTTCACCTGATGCAGCTAGGCAGAGCTCCCAAATGGCTGGAAGAGGAGGCAGACTATGCTTTATAAAAACGAAACATAGTCCTATTGTTCTCCAAACCCACCTACCCCCCCCCCAAATGCATAAACAAAGGGTTCTTTCTCAAATTATCCTCAGTGACCAGAGTACCCACTAGGCCAACCTTTCTTTTTTACCATTGAGAAGCCACTGAAACAGTCTTCAGCCTTTGAGAAACCCCAGAAGCGGCACCATCATACAGAATATGGTTGGGAAGCAGAGCTGTGGACACGCCCACCTGGGGCTCCTTCCCTTCTCACCTCATCCAGGCCCATCATTGGCCATTTGGAGAGGGAAAGGGCAGGTGAACATGACAATATATGGTCATATTACCCATAAATGTTTAACATTTAAATATATATATATACAAAATTAATCAACTCCCACCCATCCAGGGCCATCAAGAAACGCGAGGCCTTCAGGAAACCCTGCACTAGACTTCTGCCTACCTTAGGGGTGGGGCTAGCTTTCAGCTATTGTGGTCCTTCAAGCCTTAGCAGCAGAAGAAAGGGGGGTTACAATAAATTGCTAAAGAATAAGAAAAAATTCCATTGGGACTGTGTGAAAATTCGTTTCCAAGGATGGTCAGAGTGGAGCAAGTGCCCCGGATCATCCGACAAGTTTAGAATCAGACAATCTCTTGTAAACACAATTCCGACAACATGGGAAATACCAGCCCTGTCCAATTTAAATAGACCAGTGTGACTATTGAGCAAATTGACTTTTATTGTCCTTTACAGTAAAGGCTGCAAAGCCTCTTAAAAAGAAAAACCATTCCATCGTGTTCTGTCCTCATAAACCGCGAGCTAAGGGCGTGTGTCATACAGATGTTCAAAGTTTCATATCCTAGATATCTTTGTCACATCTGGCTCTCTGCAAGTGCCATCCCAGGCGGGAGCCGGTTAAGAGGGTCAGTCAGCTGCACCAAAATGATAACCTGTGCAGAAGAGAGGTTTTCACAAACAAGATCTGTTGCGGAAAATGAAGCTGCATCAGAATCACTATCTGCATCGGCTAACTCCAACCAGGAGATGAGCTGCCGTATTCCAGCAAGCGGAATTCTTTTATGTGTCTCCAAGGGCAGCCCCATGCAGAACACATTGAAGCAGACAAGTCTTGATGGAGCATAGAGCATTGCTCCCATGCTTGAGAGAGAGGAAGAGGGCATAAGGGCAAGGTCTCAGCTAATTGCTGATAGCAACTGATTAGATCGTGCTTTCTCAACCAGGATTTCGTGAAGCCCTGGGCTTTAATGACAGCCCTGGAAGGATTTCCTGAATGGGTAGGAGTTAATTTTTAAAATTTGTTAAAACATTTATTGGATGATACGGCCATATAGGGTTATGTTTTAAAACTTTGTTGGTCTTAAAGTTGCCCCTGGGCTCTAAATTGGTTCTGTTGCTTCAGATCAACATGGCTACCCCTTCCCCCCCAATTTAGAAAATGCACCCATTGTACAGCGTTTGAGCTTGAAGTTGCCAAGTCAGTAGATTTAGAAGAAACAACAATGATGGGGTGACCAAAACTGTGGCTCTCCAGATGTCCACGATCTACAATTCCAACAAGCGCCTGACAGAGAACCACAGTTTGGCCACCCCTGGTCTTGATGAACCCAACTGACATTTGACCATACTGTGGCTGAATTTACATGCTCTCCTTGATTTTTCAAAATGTATTTACACAGAAATTTTCCCTGCTCAGAACCAGCTCAGGGTGGCTCACAACTAAAACAATACCAACAACCTAACTAGTCAATAAAACATGGTGGTGGAAAATGATGTCAAGTCACATCTGATCGCATTTCGTATTCAGCCCCTACGGTACCCTAGCTACCCTAACTTTTCACCAAAGAAGCTCAGTTTCACGTGAAGGTTACAGCAAACCATTACCTTTTGCCCCAGTTAGAGGACAGAAGTCTCAAACATTTTGAGCCTCCAGGGAGCTTTGGAATTCTGATACAGAGTGGTGGATGCTGCCACAAAATGGCTGCCACAAAAGGCAGGGCCATTCACAAAATGGCTGCCACAGATTACGTGCAGTCACACAGTAAAGATCCTTGGGGTGGTCGTGGTAGCCACTGCTAAAGCAATCTTTTAAAAAATCTGCACCATCAATCAAATCCCCAAATTCCAGTCAGAAGATGTGCTGGGCCAAAGGCCCACCTGGCGCTCTTGACGATCCCATCGATCAAAGATGTTCTTTTGGTGAATACACAAGAGAAGGCCTTTTTGGTAGCAGCCCCCAAAATATGGGACAACCTCCCCTAGCCTAGCCCCCTCACCATCAATTTTTAGGAAGCAGATGACAATTGAATTGAGAACTCCTTTAGATGAAAGCAGTCCAAAACTGGTTTTAAATTTTGGCATTAGGCATTCTATTTTCTGCAGTTTCTTTATATTGTAAGCTGCCTTGAGCTCTGTAAGAAAAGAGGCTAATAAATGTTGAAAAGAATTCAGAAAAGCACTTTCTGAGAAATTGGCATTGTGAGTCACCCTGCCACCACATTCCCTGCCTCCTCGTAATATAACTTTGCAGCCGTTAAGAGCCTTTCTTTGTACACTGGAATGCAAAAGCAGTTAGTGGTTTTTCGATGTTTCCACGAACACGATTCCTAAATCTAAAACAGGTGGCTAAGACTTCCTGCCCTTTGCAAGCTCTGGTGAGGTCGAGAATCCCAGAAGTGTAATCAGAAAATTCCTCTTGGCTCCTCACCAGCCACCCATGAGGAAGAAGCCAGAGGAAGGGATGCTAACACCGTATCAGATCTGGAACAGGCATAGCCTGAGACCAGGCCGTTGTGTCCAAGCCTCGCTTGCAGAACAGCCAGGGTGACTTCACCCCATTGCTCCTGCAGTTATCAGACCGTGGAACGCAAACTCCATGAGAGTAGGGCTGAAAGCTATCGGAGTTACAATAAGACAGAGTCATGTGGGTAGCCGTGTTGAGGCACCTTTAAGACCAACCACGTTGAATTCTGGGTATAAGCTTTTGGACACATGCAGACCGAGCCGGGATGGGGGGGGGGGGCAAAAAAGTACCTATTTCCCAGGTATTTTCAAGCCAGATACAGAATGGAGAATGTGTTTCAGCCACCTTGAGACACCACAGTGAGGGGCGGTATATAAATTAAATGAATGAATGATTTCGGGGATATTCAACTATACCAATCTGGTTTCACTCCCTCAACCCCTCCAAGCCAGGAAAAGCAAAACGGAAAATTGAAATGGCTGCCGGCCACTTGAACCTCACAGCTTGTCTGCCCGTTGGCTGTGCCATTTAAATGGCTGCTAGCCATTTAAACCGCAATTTCACTCCCACCTTCCAAACAGAGGGAAGCAAAATGGAGGTTTTTAAATAGCTGATAGCCACTCTGGACTTACTGTGGATGGGTGAGCCTATACTGCTGTATGGTTGGAATGGCCGCAAGCCATGTCAGGGGTTCCTTTTGCTTCCCTCTGGATGGAGGGGGGAGTGAAATGGAGGTTTTAAATGGCTGCTGGCCATTTAAGCCTCACCGCTTTACAGGATCCACCTGTCGGCTGTGAGTCATAAATGGCTGGTAGCCCATGAAAGACTGTTTTGCTCCCCCCTCCCAATGGAGGCAAGCAAAATGGAGGGTTTTAAATGGAGGGTCAGGCCAAGATTGGCTCCGAACTGCCAGAGCAGAGATTGGCTCCCTTTGCATCCCAGTTTAAACTGAGCTGTAGGAAGGTGAGGGCACAGGACTGGAGACAGGAGCTGATAGCTTTCAGCTCCCATGCCCCAGCTTATCCTGACTTTAAAAGGAAAATTATTGTGTGTGTGTGTGTGTGGGGGGGTTCTTCTTGTGTCTATCAGACCCGAAAAAATTTGGAATTCCTGAAAAATCCCAGATCTGAATATTCAGACTCAGCTTTTCAGGAATGCTGAACTTCGGGGGCGGGGTCCAATAGACTGAAACAAACAGAACCCCATTTATTTTTGCATCTGGGATACTTAGGACTGCAAAGCACCAGCCACATATGATCTGTCCCATGACCTTTTGAGTTCCACAGAAGAAATTTGAACTGATTGGCCCTCATTGGGACAGTGTTGTCTCCCTATTGGTGGCACACCCCAGAAGGCCAATTAGATAGGGAGCGAGTTGTCTGCATGCAACTTTAGTGATAGTGATGTGCTATATACCAGTTATCTATGACTGTTATATCTTTGTTTCAAATGGTTGCAAATGCTTAATGCATTTTTCCTTGTTCTCGGTTCGATATAAACTGCCCCAAGGTGTCACAGTGAGGGGTAGTGTATAAGCAGAATGAATGAATGAATGAATGAATGAATGAATGAATGAATGAATGAATAGAGTGCCTTCAGTGGGCTTTCAAGGTCATAATTCCGTTTAGGATTGCACTTTTTGTCTTCCAAAGTACTGCAGAACAGAATGTCGCATACAATAGAAGCTGTGGTTACTAGATCCACCAGCTCCCAAGAGAGAATGTGCATAACTCACGTCAAAGGCGCGCCAACGGATTAAAATCTCAATTTGTAAGAGAGAACCATTACTCTAAGAAGCAAAGAGGTCCTGAAGTCTCAGGACTTGGTCCAAAAGCGGTGCGTTCATGACCAAAAGAGAGGGCCTGGCAGCAAGAGAACAGTCAAACATTGTGGGTTACCTCCAACAGCACAGCTCTCCCCTCCCAAGTCCTGCTGTAGGACAGACCCATAACCATAAACAGCTGCAACGTTCCTCAAGATGCCGTATATGGACAATCTCTTGAGAACACATAAATAACCCTGCAAAGGAGGCAGGACATCCTGCAGTAGAATTCAACAACTCATAAAATGAATAATAAAGATTAGCAAGGGCTTAGGAAACATTATCTCCCCCTTCTCGGCCCCTTTTCTCCATTCGCTACTTGGCTTACTCAGTTATATTCTTCCTGCGGTTGCCTCCACATCCTTTTGAACACAATTCCATGTTAGCATTAACACAGGTGCCTTTTCCTGGTGGTGGGAAGCATCCCCATGTCACATCCAAATTACAGCAGCCTTGTAGGGCTCCTCTCAAGAAAGTCCAGCTGGCAGTGCAGGTCCTCACGAGGACTCAGTGGAGGGTACCTATGACAGCCGTGCTTGTCCAGCTGCATTGGGTCTGGATTGGAGACTGGATAAGGTTCCCGGTTTTGGTACTAACCTTTAAAGACCTATGTCAGCCACTCTCCACCGTTTTGCTGTCGAGAAACCCCCCGAAGCATTCTTCAGGCTTTGAGAACTCCCGGAAGTGATGTCAGGAGGCCACACCTCCCTGCCACGCCCTCGGAAGTCACGCCACTAGACGTGACGTCGCCCGGACACTCCCACAGGACGTAACATCACATCGCGCTCTGTCGCCCCGGCTCTCCAACACCAGAAACAGCCCAGGGGCCTATTCCATTGGGACAGGGCTGGCATCCAGTTCTCCATTGCCCCTGCCCCCACAATGCGGTTAAAATGAGAGTACTTACCTCTCTGGCTACATGTGACAAGCATTGGCCAGAAAGGTTTGTTATGACTAGGGCCACACCCCTTTCCAGCCCCATCATTGGCCATTTTGGGAAAGGTAGGCGGTTGACATAACCATATAAGGTCTTATCACCACAGAAGGTCTTATATTTTTAAATATTTTTAAATACATTAAAAATTTATTAATTAAAAATCAAGTCTGCAGGGCCTGCAAGACACAGCAGTCCCACCAAGCCTATGGTTGCCGCTTCAACAGAAATGCTGACCTCACTCTGAAACAGAGGAAGATCTGGCACTCCGAGGGTCTTGAATCCTCATTGGGTCAAATTCAGTGGGATGGGGGCTACTATAAGTAAATGTCTTAATACATGATTTCATTACGAAATTGCTATGTCCTTACCTGCCCTGAGCTATCTAGGAAAGGCAAGGTACAAAAAGAAAGTTTATCATTATTTCCAAAGAGAAATCGGGGGTGATTTGCCATTCCCTGCCTCCATGTAGCGACTTTATACTTTCATGCGCAGTCTCCTGGTGCCATGTCCACCCCTGCTGCACTTCTGGCGGACCCTCCAGTGGGTACTCCAGAGACTGTAGCCAATTTAGATCTGTTGCCCGGTTCCAGCACTCTCCAGGCACTGCCTGGAGATCTGGCCAGTGAGGATCAGGAATTGGAGCCAACCTGCTGCCCCAGAGGACAAGCAACCTGGTCTCAGGTGCCCAACCAGCCCTACAAGCCGGCTTATGTAACACCATGGGACAGGACCCCATTGAACCCAGAGGACTCGCCGTCGCAGTAGAAACGGCATACAGATCTGACAGCTGCTGTTAATCTAGATGGGGCCAGCTGCAGCTCATTCCACAGAGGATTAGGCCCAGCTGCAGCCCTCTGGCAGAAGGATACTCCACCCAGCCACATTGTACTTAAGAAGAGGCAAGCCTCCTCATGGGGCCAATGAGTGCGTTCCCTGCCCGTCTTCCCAGACACTTGGTGTTCCGGTTTGCTACAGTGAAGCTCTGCTTTGGCTTCTGACTTCATTCCAGACTTTGGTTTTGGCTTCTGACTTTGTTCCTGGTTCCTCACTTTGGTTATGACTTCCGACTTCATTCCTGGTTCCGGACAATGGCTTTGGCTTCTGACTTCGCTCCCGGCTCCTCGACCATGGTATGGCTTCAGCATTTCCTCCAGCAAACAACCCCGTCCCAGCTTTGACTACATTCCCCATCCTACTCTCTTTGGTGAACTGTCTCCCTCAGCTCTAGACTCTTGGACTGGACTTTGAACCTGCCTTCCGATTTGATCTCAGCTTCCTGGATAGAGGGTACACCAGTACTCGGGTGTGCTACCCAGCAGGGCAGCACACTATCCAAGTACTAACCAGGACCTAAGTACTAACCGGTTTAATTTCTGAGATGTGATGAGATCAGGCTAGCTTGGGCTATCCAGGTCAGGGATCCTACCAGTTACCCTCCCTCCACAGCCTCCTACCCTGCTGCCCACTATCTCCATCTTTATTATTACGGTCACAGACCAGCAGAAACCGTTCAGTCCATCAGAATCAGAATATAATATAAATTAGTCCCACGCATAAGATGAAATTCAGCAGGAGGTACATGTTCAGGAGGACTGCATCTCAACAATAAGTAAAAGAACATTCAAATACAACAATGTACAAGACGACTTAAGTCACTGGATATTGGGGAGTTCTCAAAACGGCTGCAGGAAAATTTGCAGTAAGTAGTGATGACTGGTGAATTTCCATCTGTAAGCAGCAATTTTGCCTAAACTGGGACTGATCGCCCAAAGTACTTACTGATAGAGGGGGGAATGAACTTGGATTGAGGTTCTAGGTATAACGGGCAATGAAGGAGGGAATGTTCTGTTGTAGGGTTGGCCAAACTGTAGCTCTCTGGATGTCCATAGACTCCAATTCCCATGAGCCCCTGCCAGCTTGCTGGCAGGGGCTCATGGGAATTGGAGTCTATGAACATCCGGAGAACCACAGTCTGACAACTTTTCTATAGTTTCTATCTCCCCTGATTCACAGTTTGCCTTGGGGATCTTTTTGTATCACCCCTTCAAAACCTTAAAGGGAACACTTGGCATCTAGCCAGGGGGAAAGCCTTCCTATGCCTAACAATCTCCGACTGGGAGACAGACGCAGCCGGAGAAACTGCTGCCCCCTGAGCTGCGATACTACCAAAACTTTCCTTGGAAACACTCGGTGAAGCACCATAACTGACCCGATAAGGATCACAGCCAGGCGACAGCCTCGACAAGCAGAAGCCATTTAATCGGCTCTGAGCACCGTGCGGAGGGTGCCGCCATTGCAACAGAACATGGACGTGGGGCTCAGCACTTAAATGGACATATCGGAGGCTTCTCAAAGTCGTCGAAGCTTAGCGCGCCGTTCTCTTGGAAGGAAAGACGACTCCCGGGGTAGCATAAACGAACTTTAATGCGCGTGGGAAGGGCTGGAGTTATCAGTTCTCGAGGAAAGCCACATAGTCAGTTAGTCGGGCCAACTGCTGCTCGTTGGGGATTGGCGGCACGGGGGCGGGTTCTGAAAAGAAGGCACAAAACACGGGGAGAGAATCAGGCAAGGGCCAAAGAAAGGGAAAAGAAGAATCTGAGCAGCACTTCCTCTCTCTCTCTCTCTCTCTCTCTCTCACACACACACACACACACACACACACGTGGAGGCTGCCTTTTGGGTGGCCTAATCTAAAGGCTATTTCTGGACACTGTTCTCCAACCCATGACATATTTAGGTCATCAAATAGCATTGGTGGGTGTTCACAAAGCACACACTCATTGGAGCTACCTATCTATGGCAGCAGACAGCTCTGAGAAACCTGGAATACTGGGAAACCTGGAATATTTGTAAATGCTCAACAGGGGGGGAAAAGGATCAGTAATTGCTCATTACTTGAAGCTCACAACCGTTTAGCTGGGGTATAGAAGAAGAGGGGTGGGTTGTTTATGCCCTGCTTTTCACTACCCAAAGGAGTCTCAAAGTGACTTACAATGGCCTGCTTTCCTCTCCCCACAGGACACACCCCGGGAGGAAGCCGGGGCTGAGAGAGCTCTGAGAGAACTGTGACTGGCCCAAGGTCACCCAGATGGCTTCAGGTGGAGGAAGAGTGGAGAATCAAACCTCATTCTCCAGATTAGTCCAGCCGTCTTAACTACAACACCACACCGGTTCTCAGGGATGCAGAATCCGTCCTAGAATCTATATTGCTGTTATGCTTTTTGTAACTATTCCACAAAGTACAGTACCTAATGGGAGATATACACCCATGTAATTCTGAGTACTGAGAACAGAAGCTGCTGGATCTCCATAGGGACGGTGTGCAGTGGAGTCTCCAACTGAAGGCAAGGGTTTGTTGTGTTACTCTGTACCCAGGCTGAGAGCTTGTCTGTCTCCAGATTCTCTTAGGGGCAATCTCTTCTTGGAAATCCCATTCTTAGTCTCCCTGTTTCTCAGCTAGCAATGCAGTAGGATTATGTCTCTCCTCTTCCAGGATGTTGTCAAGTTAATTCTCGAAGGCTTTCATGGTGGGAGTCAACTGCCTGTTGTAGATTTTCCACTGGAACCAGGGCCCATCCCCTGAGAGACTCCCCGATAAGACAGGAATGGGATGCATTACAATCCCCTCCTCCAAAGTAAATAAACTGCTCGGCAACTGTCCACACACCCCGCACTTGGGCTTAGAGAGATTCCCATCTTGCCATGTCCTAACCCCTGCAGATCCAGCTAGTTATTGGGGAAACGTAAGAGACTAAAACTACCAAGACATGGCCGCACAGCCTAGAAAACCCAAAGCAAAGCAGCCTGGCTGCTACATTTGGGACTCAACAAGGAAAGCTGTTTGCTGTCTATACAGCACGTGGCATTTTAAGGCAGGCATCTCTGCTTACATCTCCCACACTTTCGGCTGCGCAAATCAATTTTCTAAATGTTCTAGCCCTCAGCTTTTCTCTTAAGCTGATCGGGTTTGGGACCCAGAATACACACAAACAAGCTGGAGAGAAAAAGCCATACCTGATAATGGGTGAAATCGGTTAAACGCAGGCTCTTGCGGACCTGAAACGCACAAACACAAAAAAAAGCCATTGGTGACCCATTCCAAGTACCCGGCTGCGCAGTTCCATCGC
Organism: Paroedura picta; assembly: GCF_049243985.1. Classification (NCBI taxonomy): domain Eukaryota; kingdom Metazoa; phylum Chordata; class Lepidosauria; order Squamata; family Gekkonidae; genus Paroedura; species Paroedura picta. The sequence goes on along the minus strand of NC_135369.1, from coordinate 179,312,508 downwards.
TGTCCAGGAGTGCTTGTGCCCCCCCAAAGTTTGCTTTCTTTCAGTGAGTGATTTCAGGTGCTGCCAACATCACATCCGTCGCAAAAGCCCTAACAGCAGGCAGTCAAATCAAAGGGAGGAATTCTGTAGAGCAGAGAAAACTCAGGTGCTCTTGCATCCACCTGTCTAAAGTATTAATTTAGTCCTCTGCAGAGCCAAAGGAACAGAAGGTATTTGTTATGTCGGTCCCCAGCTGTTAGGGCTTATTTGCCGTGTGCCTTGGACTCTTTTAAAAGTGTGGATCAAGAACAGGCGTTTGCCGTGCTTCTTTGGATAATTTGAAAAGCAGGAATGAACATCAATGCAGACATGCCTTTGGATCAAAAGCCATGATAAGGCATGTGGACTTGCCCACATCCAAAGTGTTTCATCCTCTGCCTCCTTCAATGACATCTTTTCAGGACACCAAACTGCAACTTGTGCTGCAGAACTACTATCCTGAGACTCCACACTGAATGGTTGTGGGTTCCTTTGTTCTGGAATCAAGTTCACAAAAAAAGAATCCCACTGAGAATGTGCCAAAAAGGGCAGCGTGGCAGCCAAGAACCGTCTCTCGTGTAGGGTCAGTCCCGGCGCCAGAGAACGGACTGCCACCCCGTAATGTTGCCACGGCTAAGTATTGGCTGGAAGAAGATGTGACCCAACTTCCCCAGGGTATCTGAATTGGTCTGGCAGCACGTGGGCTGCAGTACAGAGTCAAGCCAAGGCCTGTTCCGAACCCCAGGAGATGGGGGAACACTGCGTACTGCATTGGTCAGACCCCACCTGGGGTCCTGTGTGCAGTTCTGGAGGCCTCACTTTCAAAAGGAGGTAGACAAAATTGAGAGGGTGCAGAGGGGACGGACAAGGATGATCCAGGGTCTGGGGACCAAGCCCTATGGGGAAAGGTAGAGGGACTTGGGACAAGAGGAGGCTGAGAGGGGTCATGATGGCTCTCTTGAAGTATTTGTAAGATTGCCTCTTGGAGGAAGGCAGGGAGTGGTTCCTGTCAGCAGCAGACAGGGACAGGACCCACAGTAATGGGTTTAAACTAGGCGGAGAACAATATCGGCTAGATATCAGAGGGAAAAGTGTCAGAATCAGAGTAGTTCAGCAGAGGAATGGGCTGCCTAAGGAGGTGGTGAGCTCCCCCTCACGGGCAATCTTCAAGCAGTGCTGGACAGATCCTTATCCTGAATGTTTCAGGCTGATCCTGGATTCAGCAGAGAGAGGACTAGATGGTCTGTAGGGCCCCTGCCAACTCTATGATTCTATGATTTCAACCCATGTGAAAACATCAGAGAGCTGAGACCAAGTTGGGGAGGAGGGACGCATCTCAGAAACGGCAACCACAATAAGTTCTGAGTACACTTTATTCGATTCAGGCATGTCGTTTAAGGTCACTGAAAAAAATATTCGGAGGCGCCTCCGCTGCCAAGGAGGGAGAGGTTAAGGCACATCCTGTTTACTTTTGCCTAAAAGGTTGACATTCTCAACGGCCTGGCCTGCTTAATTAAAGCTGCCTGTGCCCACAGTGGAGACGCTGCAGCCCACAGTTCTCACAGCCTGTACATCGAGCGCCCCCAACTGGTCCCCCCCCCCCAAAATTGGAATTAAGTATGGCTTGGCAAATGGCAAAGAGAGGGCGGAGGCGATGAGACCGCTCCACAAAGGCCAGCAAAAGAAAAGCAAGAGCGCCACCTACCGGGCTTTTTCGGCATAACCATGCGAGTGGAGGAGTCGGCTTGCCATCCCTGTTCAAGGACACCTAAAACAATTGAACAGAGTCGATTGTGATGGTCGGTGCCACGAAGATTCTCAGCTAAGTAAAAATTCCTGCTCTCAGTCTACTAGTAAAATGTGAGCCACAGAAAAGCCATTTGTTTTCTTCTAGCATGTTTCTGATTAACATCAAGCTCTCCTGGTTTTATGGCACCACAGTCATCCTGCCATGAAATGAACCACGAGCAAGGCAGGGACCAAAGATGCGTCGTGGGCTGATGACCTGCAGGCTGGACCAAGGATAAAGCCGCTGCCTTTGTTTGTCCTTATGTTTATTTCGTTTTTTTAAAGAAGAGAAGTAAAGAGGGCCCCTCCTCCAGCACCCCCCTTGGTTGGGGTTTCCAGCTGCCTATTACATCTCCTAGGCTCATAAGGTAGTTCTGGTATGGGGGGGTTGGTGTGGGAGGGTTTTTTTTAAGGGTAAATTCACTGTCTTACTGGTTCTATTGGGAAGGGAGAGAGAGAGGGAAGGAAGGAAGGAAGGGATATGCTTGAGATAAGCAGAGCAGCAGTTCTTTAGGCATTCATTCAAACGTTTTTCATCACACATCACACAAGAGAAGTCATAATTGTGGTCTGAATTTCTCTTTCCGGGGCCCTCTTCATATATTCAGTATAAAGGCCCAAAGACAGGACTACTGGGTTCTAAACCTCTGCAGTGAAAACTCCTCCCAAAATCTGAATTCCTATGAGGCCGTTAAGGACAACTCCAAAGAAGCCAACTTAACATCAACAACGACAGTAGCAAGCAAGGCTGTGTCCTCACATACCTGGGCAAAATACCTGGGAACCACAATTAGAATTATGCACAGGGAATGGACCGGATTTCATTTTATGCTTCTATTTCTGGATGAAGGAGAAATCTCTTTTTTTTTTAATCATACCCTACTTTTCCCTATCCAAAGGAGTCCCAAAGTGGCTTACAAACAACTTTTCCTTCTTCTCCCCACAACAGACACCCTGTGAAGTAAGTGGGGCTGAGAGAGCTTTACGAGAACAGCTCAGAGACAACTGTGACTAGCTCAAGGTCACCCAGCCAGCTGCATCTGGAGGAGTGAAGAATCAAACCTGGTTCCCCAAATTAGAGTCCAACACTCTTCAATCACTACACCACGCTGGCTTCCCACTGCACAGTCCAAGCAACTCCTTGAAACAGAAGCACCTCAAACCAGTCCACCTACTGAAGGTTGCTGGTAATATTAAGGCTGTTGCAGTACTGCTCCTGGAACGTGATCTTTTCCAGCCACATCTGCACAACAGCTGGGAAGCACAGGTCCTGACAGCTAGAAGGCCTGGCCTATCCAATGTCTGTACAGGAGCACCGGAAGGTGACGTGAGAATCTGCTGGCCTCCCTTTCAATAGTCTTTCCCAGTACCTTTCACGGCTTCTTCCACCGGAAGCCCGACGAAGGCCGCAAAGTCGTCCGCGCTTATCGACGTGTACGCCTGAGAGACCAGTCCGAACGCTCGCCGCCTGGTTGCATCTGTTAGAGGGAAAGCCATGGGGAAAAGCAGCAGAGCACAGGTGAGAAGACACTCGGCGTTGCTGACGTGTGGCAGGAGTCAGATTCCCACCACCCTGTAAGCCAGGGGTAGTCAAACTGCAGCCCTCCAGATGTCCATGGAGCATTCGCTGGCAGCGGCTTCTGGGAATTGTAGTCCATGGACATCTGGAGGGCCGCAGTTTGATTACCCCTGCTGTAAGCCTTGAAGCACAAATTGAATGTTGGAAAACTAGGCCACAAAAAAGAAACAATACTGGGATAGGGGTGCGTATCCCCAAACCTCTTAAGCATCTTTCTCAGCATGGGACCCTGCTGGGTTCTCCCACCACCAGGAAGGGCTAAAGGCTACATAGAAGTACAGATGATATTGTGTGCAAAAAAAAAAAAAAAAAATTAGCTGCGCTTCTTGATACTGTAATATAAAGTAATCTACATGACAACTGCAAAAGCATTATCCTGAAATAACTTTCTCCCCATAAAAAAAGAGCTGGTTTTTTATACTCTGCTTCTTACTACCTGAAGGAGCCTCAGTTGGGGAGGGATTTAAAGGGAGCAGATAGGGCCCCTATAATCACCTGTGAGCATTTAATGCATTTAATGTGAGCAGCCAGCGTGCTGAACAGCTGATGATGACAAGCGCCCTGCCCAGTCCCTTTAAATCCCTCCCTAGAGAATTTAAATGCTCACCCCATCTTTGCAGACAGCTTGCCAGCCAGGATTGGGATTTAAAGGGAGAGGCCAGGATGCCTCTATTTGGCCTGAGAAGTGGGAAACAGAAGCATGCATACAAAAAGCTCCTAAACTTTTCAGATTTGGCCAAATATGAAATTTGTGTGTTTTGGATTTGGACAATTGGTTCTGGCTGTATCTGAGATTGTACAATTTCTCTTTTGCATATGCCCAAAAGACACCCCGTGAGGTAGGTGGGCTGAGAGAACTCGAAGAGAACTGCTATGTGAGAGCAGCTTTAAGAAAACCATGACTAGCCCAAGGTCCCCTAGCTGGCTGCATGCGGAGGAGTGGAGAATCAAACCTGGGTCCCCAGATTAAATGCCGCCACTACTATATCATAAGAGCCTCTTGTGGCGCAGAGTGGTAAGGCAGCCGTCTGAAAGCTTTGCCCATGAGGCTGGGAGTTCAATCCCAGCAGCCGGCTCAAGGTTGACTCAGCCTTCCATCCTCCCGAGGTCGGTAAAATGAGTATCCAGCTTGCTGGGGGTAAACGGTAATGACTGGGGAAGGCACTGGCAAACCACCCCATATTGAGTCTGCCATGAAAACGCTAGAGGGCATCACCCCAAGGGTCAGACATGACCCAGTGCTTGCACAGGGGATACCTTTACCTTTACTATATCATGCTGGATCTCTTACCTCAAGAACATATTTTGTTCATTTAAAAACAGCTATGCTGGATGATAATTTGGTTCCGAGTTCGATTAGGCGTGCTGGTTACGATTGTTAAAGCCCTTCCCAGCCTGGAGGCAAATATGCAAAGGACTGACTCCTTCCACATGCACCCCTATGCCAATGATGTTTTAATTTATTTTTTGAACGTGTTAAAATTTATTGGGCGATATGACCATATATGGTCATGTCGACCCATCCATTGCTTTGCCAGATTCTCTGCCCTACGGACCAAATTGCGCTGAGCTCAGGATTTGCCTACAAAGGCCTGGAGGGAAAGGGAAGGAGAGGGGCTCCAGGTGGGCGTGTACACAGCTCTGCTTCCCAACAATATTCTGCATGATCGGGCCACTGATGGGGTTCCTTGAAGCCTGAGGAATGTTTCAGGGGGTCCTCAATGAGAAAAAGGTTGAGAAAGGCTGCACTCCAGGGTCTCCATAAGTCAGCTGCAACCTAATGGTACTCTACAAACAAAGGCCCGCACAAACCAACACCCACAGGAAAATGCAGAGATGTGCAACTTCCAAGCACTCTCTGCCATTATGGACCCCAATCGCCTGAGAGTTGCGTATTTTGATTTAGTACAACGAGGATACACCAAAGTTCCTTTGCCAGCCCCAAGATCCAACCGAAAGCTTCAATCAAAGGCCGCCCCTAAGAGGGTCCAAGCCTGGCCCTAGCAATGTGATCCAAGCATATCAAACTCTCATAGGAGACCATTTATGAGGTCTGACAGACAAACAAACAAAGGTGAGGCATCTACAGCCCATGCAAACAGGCTAACCATTCACTCAAAAGTTTTGCAGTTCATACAAAGCCCTTTCTCACAGCCAAGGCTTTTGAATGGAGGAGCAGGTTCAGGGTAATCGTTTGCATGTGCTGTTTCTTGTGCTGCACAAGTAGCAATGGGGCACCAGACAGAGTCAGGAATCACCTGACAGCTCCACTTTGCTGAACACATTACCTAGTATTATCCTGAACTTAAACTTCCTTAGCATAAAAAGGACACCACCTAAGAATAACCATGCAGCAGCACAAGGGCCCTGGAGGTGCAGGACATGTGCTACAAGGCCCCCCATTTTGAGTTTTGGGCTTCCACTGGCAAAATGTACACTGCGGGCATGACACCCCGCGATGCATATCCCCCCTGCAACATCAAAGTAACTTCACCTTGACCATACTAAAGGGTGGTAGTTGGCAACCTCTGCTCAGGCCTTCTTCTAGTCACAGAAAAGAACGCGTGTGACCCAAGTTCTGGGGACACAGCTGTACCTCTCAGTGCCTCCATGACTGGCTGAATCGTCTCGGACCACTGGTGAGCAGCGATTGTGGTGTAGATCCCGGGGAAGTCTCTTTGCCAGATTCTCTGCCCTACGGACCAAATTGCGCTGAGCTCGGGATTTGCCTACAAAGAAAAATAAAGAAGGAAGGGGAAAAGTCAAAGCAGAACCATGTGTTCCTTTGTGGGAAATTAGAAAGGCAGATAAGATGGTATAAAATCCCGGGCCTTACAAACTGGCAGAAAAGGGGCTATTTTTGGCAATACTAAATGGCTCCCCATAAAGAGGAGGGGTACTGCACAGAAACCCCATCACTACTGAATGCACCTTGTGTTCTGCAAACCCAAATGACTTCCCAGTCTCCGCTTTAGAGAGCTCTCTCATCCGCTAACGCAAGGCTTAATCAAGAATATACACCTACAGAATTCATGATGGACCAGTACTTTTCATGTAATTTTAGAAGAGTTCACTTAATGGACAGCTTTCAGAAATAAAAACCAATCAACATTTTCTCTCAGAGTTAAATATATGTGCTGCAAATAACCATATGCCATTTCATTTCATTTCATTGTTTTATTTATTCTTTCAATTTTTATCCAATCACTCCCAGCATAGCTGGCCCATGGCAGCTTACATCTAGCAACAATATTAAAACTTAGGATAAAATTGAAAAACAAACTGATACAGCATCATCTACAGCAGGGGCAGTCAACCTGTGGTCCTCCAGATGTTCATGGACCACAATTCCCATGAGCCCTTGCCAGCAAACACTGGCAGGGGCTCATGGAATTGTAGTCCACAGACATCCAGAGAACCAAAGGTTGAATACCCGAGTAGTTTTCTCAGTGCTGCGGCGAGCCCAAGGTCACCCAGCTGGCTGCATGTGGGATAGCGCAGATTCAAACCTGCCTCGCCAGATTAGAAGTCTGCACTCCTAACCACCACACCAAACTGGCTCTTTGATTTATGTATCAAGCTTATTGACTTTATCCACAAAATATACTTGGCTTTTGTGCATCAGAATGGTTAGGTACTTTGTTCTTTCATTGTGTTTCAATAAACCAATGCAACCTGACACTTTGAGCCTGGATCTTCTTATTGCAAAAACTCGGTGGGGGGCTTGAAGGGACTACAATTACCATGAGCCCCTGCCAATTGGCCATGCTGGCATCTGGACAGCTACAGTTTGCAAGGCTGCCAGCCTTTTTGCTAGTGTTTGATTGATTTAGATCATGCATGGCTCTTCGGCCTACTGGATCACTTCAAGGAGTCCTTCCTGCGTTCACTAAGTGACCCATTATGAATTTCTAGATGTGTGGATTTTAGAGATGTGTTCTCCTACTGCTATTCATTTTATCAAATTTATAACCCTGTCCCTGTTCCCTATATGGGACTCCAGGTGGCTAACAAAATACACCCAATGAAACAGTACGGAAGATACAATAAATAAACCTAAAGATATAAAATAATTAATACTCTATCCTAGTTAAAACCTATCTGCTATCAAGCAAAGCAGGATGCATGGATGGTACAAACACCACTGGAGCCAGCTTGGTGTACTGGTTAGGTGTGTGGACTTCTAATCTGGAGAGCCGGGTTCGATTCTGCACTCCCCCACATGCAACCAGAAGGGTGACCTTGGGCTCACCACAGCACTGATAAAGCTGTTCTGACCAAGCAGTGATATCAGGGCTCTCTCAGCCTCACAGGGTGTCTGTTGTGGGGAGAGGAAAGGGAAGGTGACTTTGAGACTCCGTCGGGTAGAGAAAAGCAGCATATAAGAACCAATTCTTCTTCTTCTAATTTACCAACTGCCTGGCAATGAGTCGCCCGGCATGCCCAGTAGGGAGGTCTTGCAGGGCACACTCCTCTTCAGGCAGCTGGCTCCCCAGGATGGGGGCCTCTACCAAGAAGGCTTTTGTCCTTGTGGACACAAGGTGAGCTGTTCATGGTCCAGGGACTCTCAATAAATTCTGAGATGGTGACTGGACAAGACAGAAAAGATTATGCCAGGAGAGGCAGTCCTGAAGGTATGCAGGGCCCAGGGTGTTCAGGGCTTTAAAGGGAAGTACACCTTAAACTGGCACCAGAAACATACAGCTAACCAGACGCACAAGAATCCAAGCCAAGCAATGGACCTACACCTTACCCACCCTCATGATTGATACACCCTCCATGAGGATCAGCAACTGAACGAGTCCACATCAAGGACATTTAGTATGACTCCTGCATTAATCTGCTACTCTGGCTTGTCACACTCTGAATACATGCTTTGAAATTTCTTGCCAAACAAAATCCATTAATGGAGACAGCTGCTCTGGATCCTTCAAGTGACAATGATTTTCAGTAAGGTCCAAGCCAATATTATATCATAAATAACCTCAATAGCAAGGGAATTCCTGCTCAGACACCAGCAAGAGCTTTTAAAAAGAAAGAAGCTTTTGGGTATCAACTTTATGCAAGGACTGCATCCCCCCCCCCTCCCCCATTTCGACACTGTACTTACAGACTTAATAGCAGCAGGGATTCTTTTCCAGAGATACCGTGCATTATTCCTAATAAAAAGAAAATGGCCGTGTAAAACGCTTTGAGAAAGGCACAGCCTATAAACCAAACACTTACAGTATTTGCTGGTGTATAAGACTACCTGAAAAACATGCCTCCAAGTGGGGGGGTCGTCCTATACGCCGGGTGCACTTCAGTTGGGATAGACATAGCTGCCCATAGTGGCCCATAGTACTGTAATGTAATGTAACAAACTCTATATTTTGAGTGGAAATGTTGGGGGGTCGTCTTATACGCCCAGTCGTCTTATAGGCTGGCAAATACGGTACTTATTGGAAGGGTAGAAATACAGTGGGAGCACATCTGGTTAAAGAGGAACAAAACTCATTCGTACAAAAGTGCAATACTTTTACAATAGATGTACAGTTCAACAACCGAATCAAGAAAACGTCCTGCCTAAATAAGAAAACGATTTGTTATCCAATATTAGATAATTCTGTAATTTTCATAATCCAGCACAATTGTTGGCAGACTTTGTGTACTTAAGCTGTCAGACAGTGAACTGAGCCAACCCCTTCAAGAAATCTAGGTTGCATTACAGATCGTGGTGAACCGCTCCCCCTCCAGTTCTGGTTAGTAAGTAGGACTGATAGCACAGGATATTCACTTGCTCAGGTAGCTAAGCAACAGGCAGTCCAGATTCTATGAGGGAAGGAAAAATTGTCGATTTGGATGGAACTGAGAGATCCCATAGAGATGGCTCAGGACAGAAAAAGATGTAAGAGACAATGCCACACAGACACCCATGTGATAATCAACAAAACTTCAGGGGCCTTCATAACTCTGGGAGGCAGAGGGGGACATTTTAGACAGCCCTCCACCCTTGCACTGGCTTCTGCCAATGAGTAAAAACAAGAATAGTAGCTTTAACCTTTGATAGGTCCTGAGAATATAATGCCTGATCCTCAAATTATGTCCCAGGCCCCCCCCCCAAAAAAAAGTGGGATGCAGCAACCAGAAGCCAAACCAAAACATTAAGAATCTATCTCACAGATTGCATGTCTGAAATTTGTGCATGCATAAGGATGTCTCACATGGAATTGCTGGGGGGGGGGGCGTGGGGGGGGGAGAGCCTTAGATAATATTGCACACTTGGTGGATGGTAGTCGGTGCACACCAACTCCGCAGTGAAATACTTCAGGGCACCAATTCACCCCCTTTACACATCCACCAAGTCACCCAGACAACCTTTACAGTGCTGTAAGGCGATCTTGTCATGTCGTGTCACACCCATTACTTGAGCCATCTCCAGTTCAACTGGCAAACCGCGGGCCTTGTTTTCAGGTGCTTCCGAAAGAGCCCTCCTTACTCACTCACATGTCGTTGTGCAGAAGATACAAGGCGAGGAGCTGGGCGTAGACGGGCGGCGTGGCGATCCCTCCTGGAGCCTGGAGGAGAAGGGAACAAGGGAGGGGGGCTGCTTGAGATCCCGATTCCCCCCCAGACAGACAGACAGACACCCGCGTGGCCCCCACCCGCAACCCTCGCGTGCAGCGCCAGGCTCCCCCATGAGAGAGCCGGCAGAGACGCGGGTCGGGCCGGTGCACACGAGACGAGGAAATCACGCGTCTGCTCGCCTCCGCCTTCTGCCCTCCCCCTGCCGGCACCTCCAGCTCCTGCGTCTCGCACTGCTCCAGCAGCTTCCGGTGCGCCTGGGCGCTGCTCCCCGCCGCCATCACCGCCACCGGCATCTTCGCCGCGCTCTCGCCGCCCCGGACAGGCAGGGGGCCCGGACGCCGCTTCCGGCGCGCCAGTGACGCACTTCCGGCGCTTAGGGGCACAGAGAGGGTGGTTGCCAGAGAGGCTGTGGAAGCCTCCGGTGGAGGAAGTGGGGGCGGAGTTGCCAGCTCTGGGTCGGGAAATGGCCGGAGACCTTGGGAATGGGCGGGATTTGGGGAGGGAGCTCAATGGAGTCTAATGCTTTGCAGTCCCCCCCTCCCAAGCAGCCCTTTTGTCCAGGGGGCCTGATCTCTTTAGACTGGAGGGGATCTCCAGGCCCCACCTGGAGGCTGGCACCCTTAGCCCACCCTCCCAAGCAGCCCTTTTGTCCAGGGGACCTGATCTCTTTAAACTGGAGGGGATCTCCAGGCCCCACCTGGAGGCTGGCATCCCTACTCCACCCTCCCAAGCAGCCCTTTTCTCCAGGGGAAATGATCTCCTTAGACTGGAGATAAGCTGTAATTCCAGGGGGTCTCCAGGCCCCACCTGGAGGATGGCATCCCTACTCCACCCTCCCAAGCAGCTCTTTTGGTGCTTGGATATGAACTGTAATTCCAGGAGATCCCCCCAGGTCCCACCTGGAGGTTGGCATCCCTACATATCTACCCTCTAAAGCAGCTCTTTTCTCCAGGGAAACTGATCTCTTTAGTCTGGAGGTGACCTGTAATTCCAGGGGGTTCCCTGGTCCCATCTGGAGGCTTGCATCCTTAGGGGGTGTCTTTCGATGCCACTCCCCCTGCAGTTGGGGCCCAGGGCAGGATCTTCAATATGAGATGTTCTCCCTCCTCCCCCCCCCCACACACTTGCCCTTTCTCCCCCTTCCCTATATAAAATGTAAAGCAACACAAACAACATATTTATATGGCCAAATTAAACAAAATCTAAATATAAAAGGTTATGATGTTTAAAATGATTAAAAGCTCTCGTAACGAGGGGGTCACTTTTAAAGAAGGAATATGATTGCTTTCCAACTCTATTGTACAGTTTATTGTATCTAGTCTATTGACTTACTACTGAGGTTGCCAACCTCCAGGTGGTAATGTTCAGTCAAAAACCATTTGCAGCAATTAAAATCCAAAAAAATAGGCTCTTCAATTATTTTACTGTAATCAATAGCTTCTAATAGGAAATCCTCTTTTTGATGATATACAAAAGCAAAATTAAAGTCAAGGGCAAATGGCATCTGGTAAAGCCGACATTAACTATATTTATATAGTCTTTCCCAGGACTTTATGTATATCTAAAAATGATATGAAAACAACAATTTTAAATGATCTAATAGAGTATCACAACTGATGTACTCAATTATACATAGAAAATGCTTTTAAGGAGACAATACTAAATACCTTTGCACAAACAGATTAGTTGAATTATATTCTTTCAGTAGGGAACCCATGACAAACCATACGTAACGTAAGTCCATCTCATTATTCAAGCCAGTTGGAAATAATGTATTTAAATAATGAATAAATGCTGCCTCACCCATTAGGGTTGGGAGCAAAGGGGCAAGTCACCAGTTTAGTTATATTAAATAAAACCCCTTCGATGTTGTTTTTTTCATAAGCCCTAGTATTAATTGTCTCCTAAATTACAAATTTAAAATCTTCCATCGCGCATCCAGCATCCGCATTGTGGGCAACCAAGGGTGCTTCTTTGGTCTGATTTCTGATCCTTGAATGACGCTCCCTGATACAAAGTTTCATGGGTCTGATAGATTTGCCTGCAGTCATTGTTGATTCCTTGGTCCTTGTTACTCCAGGGAGGGGAAGGAGTAAATGGCCCAGACCTTCCTTTGTGTATACCAATTGCATCACTCCAGTGATAGCCAGAAATTTTCTGGGATGAGACTGGCCTCACATAGAGCCAGTGCTGACCTATTTCTGTTATGCAGAGGTTTCTGAGAAGGGTCCTTGGCCTAACCGTAAGGGTGACAGAAATATTAATGGAGATTTGAAGTCGCATTCTTCCTTGCACAGTGAAGGATATCTTGGGGCCTCAATAGGATTGAGGTGCCCTCAGCAAAATAAATACAAGGATCTAAAATCCAAAAAATATCTCTGATCGCTGGCCGTTGCAGGATGCCCCCCTCCCTGGAGCATATGCAAACCCCTTCAGCATCCTTCATGCACTCACCAAAAGCACTCTCAGAAGAGCTTCAAAAGAGCTCTCCAAACTGAACAAGCAAGCTTCCCTTTTCAAACCTCCACCCCATGTTTGCTTCACCCAATCTGGATGCCAGGGCTGGGGGCTCAAGCCCACCATACACTTCATTAGATATTCGTTCAGATTACATAGCAGCCAGTCCTGAGCACTACATGCTGTTTCCCCATTTCTATAAGCTGCCTGTGTTTTATCAGCTGTGGATAAACTCAAGATGTGGTTATGGATGGATTTAAAAGATTAGATACATGAACGGAGCATTGGCCCATCAACCATTAGCTGTGATAACTTAATGAAACCTCCACTTTTGGGATGAGTCGTCTTCTGCTTCTAAAGGATGTTCACAAAGGGGATGTCTGAGCTGGTGGGACTTCTCTTTACTCACAGCTCAGACCATCTCTTCCCCCCCCCCTTCTCCAATTACTGGGTTTTAAGGTCTCGTGGCACAACCTGAAGTGCAGTCTGCTGCAAAACCTGTGAACCGTGTCTTGAGTCTGGTTGTGTGAAGAAACTCCATAGAGGGAAGTCACTTCCTACCCTGGTTCTATGCCACGGGCAACCAAACTGTGGCTCTCCAGATCTCCATGGACTACAATTAGCATGGCAATTGCAATCTATGGATATCTGGAGAACCTCAATTTGACGATCCCTGCTCTGTGCCAACATAAACACTTCCTTGGCTTACCATCCTTAATGCTCCGGGGGAAAAACAGTGGATTGGAAGGGATTAATTTTAAAACATGGTCTGCCTTGCAAAATCCGAGTGAGCAATTATTTCAGGATTCCACTAGAAGCTCTCTCCCTCCCCGCCTTTTTTAAACCACACTCAAAATGTATCAAAGAAATAGGGTCAAGGTCAAATACATAAATCGTAGTTAAAATCTGAGCCTGAAGGGGAACAGATAAAGAAGTCCAGGTAAGTTGATTCAGAAACTTAATCATACTGTATCTTTTGAAGAATGGGAATAATGTTGGGGTAAACATCTTAAGCCTGTAAAGTGTCAATCACTGTGGGAAAACTGGTATAAAATGTTTTACAGGTGTTATGTAACTCCCCAAAGGATTAGGCGCATGTCAAGTGAATAAGTTGGGAAATGCAGGAGATGCCATGGAGCTATGGGTTCATTTTATCATATGCGGTAGATTTGTGGAAAAGGCAGAGAGTTTTGGATATACTGTGTTACAAAAGTTGTTGAAAATTAAGTTTCCAGTGTTATTAAGCTCCCCCCCCCTGCTAATCTATCAGTGGAAGTCAAAGAACTGTTTTTTAATCCATGACTGTGGCAAGACTTCGAATTGCCCAGACCTGGAAGCAAGAAGATGCACCTGAAACAACCGACTGGTTGGAAAAAATTGACGGTCTTTGACTAACATTCCCCGATACCTTTGAGCTGATGGCCTATTGATGTTATTAAAACACTTGTTGTTGTTAGGTGCAAAGTCATGTCTGACCCATTGCGACCCCATGGACAATGATCCTCCAGGCCTTCCTGTCCTCTACCGTTCCCCGGAGTCCATTTAAGTTTGCACCTACTGCTTCAGTGACTCCATCCAGCCACCTCATTCTCTGTCATCCCCTTCTTCTTTTGCCCTAAATCACTCCCGGCATTAGGCTCTTTTCCAGGGAGTCCTTCCTTCTCATGAGGTAGCCAAAGTATTTGAGTTTCATCTTCAGGATCTGGCCTTCTAAGGAGCAGCCAGGGCTGATCTTCTCTAGGACTGACCAGTTTGTTCGCCTTGCAGTCCAAGGGACTCGCAAGAGTCTTCTCCAGCACCAGAGTTCAAAAGCCTCAATTCTTTGACGCTCGGCCTTCCTTATGGTCCAACTTTCACAGCCATTCATGACAACTGGGAATACCATAGCCTTGACTAGATGCACTTTCACTGGCAGGGTGATGTCTCTGCTTTTTAGGATGCTGTCTAGATTTGCCATAGCTTTCCTCCCCAGGAGCAAGCGTCTTTTAATTTCTTTGCTGCAGTCCCCATCTGCAGTGATCTTTGAGCCCAGGAAAATAAAATGTCACTATCTCCATTTCTTCCTCATCTATTTGCCAGGAATTGAGAGTGCTGGATGCCATGATCTTCGTTTTCTTGATGTTGAGTTTCAAGCCAACTTTTGCACTCTCCTCCTTCACCCGCATCAACAGGTTCTTTAGTTCCTCTTCGCTTTCTGCCATTAGAGTGGTATCATCTGCATATGATATTTCTCCCTGCAATCTTGATCCCAATTTGTGACTCCTCTAATCCCGCATTTCCCGCTCCGCATACAAGTTAAATATGCAAGGCGACAGTATACAGCCTTGCCAAACTCCTTTCTCAATTTTGAACCAATCAGTGATTCCATGCCTTGTTCTCACTGTTGCTTCTTGACCTGCATATAGGTTTCTCAAGAGACAAATAAGATGCTCTGGTATTCCCATCTCTTTAAGAACTTGCCACAATTTGTTGTGCTCCACACAATCAAAGGCTTTAGCATAGTCAATGAAGCAGAAGTAAAGGTTTCTCCATGATCCAGCGTATGTTGGCAATTTGATCTCTAGTTCCTCTGCCTCTTCGAAATCCTGCCTGTACTTCTGGAAGTTCACGGTCCACATATTGCTGGAGCCTAGCTTGTAGGATTTTGAGCATAACTTTGCTAGCATCAGAAATGAGTGCAATGGTGCAGTAGTTTGAACATTCTTTGGCATTGTCCTTCTTTGGGATTGGGATGTAAACTGACCTTTTCCAATCCTGTGACCATTAAAACACTAATATAAGGCAATACTGTAGGATTTTTCCACACTAACTTTCCCTATTGTTACAATCTTTAAATAGGACAGGGTCCTATTAAATAAAAGAGTAAGGCCACCTGGGGAGGAGTTAGGGCGGGCCCTGTCCAGGATAAAAACTCAGAGGGCCCAATCAGGAGCCGCAAAGCGGTTCCTGATTGGGCCCTCTAAGTGTCCATCCAGGGCCAAGCAGCCAATGGGGAGGCACACAAAGTGCCTTCCTATTGGCCCCTCACCAGGACAGACCAAAATTCCATTCACCCAGCACAGTCTGGATGCCAATCTGCTCCTGACCACCAAAGGGAGAGGAGGTCAGTAGGGCTGCCAAGGGGGATGAGAACAGAGGCTGCGCCAGCCCTTTTCACCCCAAGGCTGTCCTAACTGTCATGTCCAACTGTAAATGGCCTCAGAACCCTGACAGAGCTGGCAGGAGGCTGCAGAGTGCGCCCCCTCCCCCTCCCTTCAGGCCTGCTGCGAAGGAGCCTCTGACAGGTCCTGACTGAGGGAAGGAGGCCTTTCCAAGAGCAATGCAGGGGAGACTGAGGGCCTTCCTTTTGAGGGGGGGGACTTTCCCCTTCTGCCAAACAGTTGCCTGACAGGGAGGCTACAGAAAAGCCCCTTCTCACTTAAAATACTGCTCTGGCCGGGGGTTAGACACAGCCAAGCCATGTGTATTTCTTCTTTGCAACTCTCTGCAGATTTGAGGCCACTGCACAGCGTTATTCTGCAGAGGAAGCTGGCTCTTTTGTCTCCTGTTTCATCTGCACAACAACCCTGTGCAGTAGGCCTCAAGTCTTTCAATTCAACAACAACCTGTGTGGGAAGCCTTAAATGTTTCTTCTCTACCACAACCCTGTCCAAAGTAGCCCTTTCTGCCTGGGGAGCTGATCTTTATACTCTACAGGTGAGCTGTAATTCCAGGAGCTCTGCAGGCCACACCTGTAGGTTGGCTACCCCTGGGTTGGAAATATTCCTGGAGGTTTGGAGGTGGGACTTCAAAATCGTACAATGCCTCAGAGTCCAGCCTTCAAAGGAGACATTTTTGCCTGCAGTTGGTAGGGAGTGGTGCAGGAGTGTCCCTCCTGGCCTATGGGTTATGGCCAGCCCTTATCAGCAACTGTTTGTATTCTGGGGCACAGACAGGCAGACCAGCATCAGTCCTGTGAGTCTGGAAAGTGCAGGAAGATCTAAATAAATATTTACAGCCTGAAACTAAATAGAGAACAAGTAAATGTCTGGAGACACATCGTCACTGAAATAGTAACTGGCAAATAACCTTGGCCTGGCAAATAAAAAAACAGTATTAAAAACCTTACTAAGGTCAAGACTGCTGTGCACAGACAGTCTTCCTCTTAGGGTTGCCAGCTTCCCTGTGAGGCTCGCTAGCCCACCTCCCTCATGGGGAGTCTGCTATGGGGAGAGAAGGGGAAGACGATTAGAAAATGCTTTGAGACACCTGAGGCCTGCTGGGTCACTGCGGCCCATTCCCAGTTCTCTCAGATCTCTCACAACCCTACATACCTCACAGGTTGACTATTGTGGAGAGACAAATGGAAAAGGTGTTTGTAAACCGCTTTGAGACTCCTTTGGGTATTAAGCAATAGGGTACAAAAATCCGTTCTTCTAAGGAACAACCATGAAAGAAGCATGTGGGCACATAACATTTTACCAACAGTGAAAATATGGGAGACAGAAGGAACAGGGTGAACACCTGTGTGTATTAGGGCAGAGGGGCATTTCGGTGAATGTGGCCTAATTCACACAAGAAGGGAAATGATGCAGAACTGGGGGGAATTGGTTGCCATGTAATCTTCCCCTAAGAAGAGTCTCCAGTCTGATTTTCCCTTCACATATCTGAGGACATGGCTCTGGAAAGCTCATCTGTAACCACTATGCCAAAATTCCCAAAGGTCAGTCCTCTCCCACAATCAACGAACATTCCATACCACAGGTTCTTGACACCCATATCTCCACACCCATGGCCTCATTTGCCACCATGCCACCACAACCTCCCACACAACACACATGACAACCCCATGCCCTTACAGACTGGACAGCTCCTCCCCTTCCTCTTCCCACTGCCAAGCTCTAGCGCCCGTTGTATTCTTGGAGACAACGGGCTTTGCCCCTAGTAATCTCATAATGCAGGACACAACCACCGCAGAAGATATTGAAAACGGAAATTATCTAGAAACTGTTATGGTTGATTCTTTTATGTATATAAAAATGTATTAAAATTGAATATATATTGTCAGAGCAAGAATATTGCCTTGGATAGGTTCCTTGTTTTTCTGTTGACCTGAGTATGATGCCAAAGTTGAGAAGTTTAGTAAATAGAAGACCCCTGGAACAAGTTCAGAAACTTCTCTCAACTTTTCTTCCTATTCTCTATATCCTGTTCTTTAAAATAAAAATATATCAACAGAAATATGGTCAATAGGTGCAAAACTATACGTTTATTGCATGGAATTGCTTTTCAGTCGTATATACTACCACAGTATAATTACAGTATTTGCTGACGTATAAGACTACTTTCCCCCCCTGAAAAACATGCCTCCAAGTGGGGGGGTCGTCCTATACGCCGGGTGCACTTCAGTTGGGATAGACATAGTTGCCCATAGTGGCCCATAGTACTGTATTTTGAGTGGAAACGTTGGGGGGTCGTCTTATACGCCCAGTCGTCTTATACGCCGGCAAATACAGTAGTATAATTTCATGAAAACCAAAACCGCCAAAGTCCAAGTCATTATATCGGCTGGGCAAATTTAGAACTGGCATCCAGACACAAGTTCCCGTTTGGGGCAGAGGGGCATATCCCCACAAGCCTCGATGGAGTGCCATTCAAAGGGAAGAGGGTCTAGGAAGCCCCGTTTTGGAGACCATCTTAGCTGGCAAGAAAATGCTACTGTGTGTCTGTCACCCCCGCTCCCCACTGCATTCTTCAAAGAAATCAAAAGGGGATCCAGAGAGGAAGGAAGGATGAAAAAGAAGAAGGTAGTCCAGCAGCAACACTGCAGCCTATTCATGGCCCAACTTCTCCAAAAGACCAGCCGGACACATCCCTGCAAGGCAAACACGTGGTAAGCAAGGATTGTGCTCTCTCCCCTCCAGCAGCATCCTCCATATTCTTCCAGCCCCATCAGTTTGCCAACCAGCATCCATCTGGCAGTATCCATGGGCATCTGTTTGTGAATGGCCGCTAGCTCCCATTCATCCATCATCACTCATCCATCATCCATACATGCCCTGCTGACAGCAGAAAGCCTCTATACCAGCCTTTCTCAACCTTTTTGCCACTGAGGAACACCTGAAAAATTCTTCAGGCTTCAAGAAACCCCAGGAGTTGCACAACAGTACAAATTATGGTTGGGAAGCATAGCTGTGTACATGCCTACCCGGGACCCCTCCCCATCCCATCCCCTCCAGACCCATCACTGGCCATTTTGGGGGGCACCAATTGACATGACCATATGTGGTCCCATCACCCAATACATGTTTTACATTTTTTTTAATCTATAAAAAATTAACTAACTCCCATCCATTTGGAAAGCCCTTCCAGGGCCATTGAGAAACCCCGGGGCTTCATGAACCCCCGGGTGAGAAAGCCTGCCCTAAACCATGGAAGACCCAGTCATACCTCCATTCACGCCAGTCCCCGATGCTGATGGCGGAAAGCCACTCGGCAGTGGAACACCCTGTTAGCAGAGTAAACAAGGCAGTGAGGTTGCATAGCCTGATTAAACAGTAGGTAATGGTTTATTCAGGAAATTAACATACTTGATAGTACAGAGGAGAGATCGAGATAGCAGCTAACTACGTGTCTAGCTGAGAGATAGGGACTGAATGTGTGGCTTCCAAGAAGCAGGAAATTGCCCCTAAGCGTAACAATCAAGACAGACAAGGAATGACAATGAGCAGGAGAGAAGGTCCTGGGCAGAGTCTGCACTTACTTTCTTTATTCCATTGTCAATCCTGTTGAATTCAGATCACTTTGAACTCGGGTCTTCCTCTCTCCCCCCCCCCTTCCCCATTGAAACAGGAAAGTGTTCTGCACGTGGTTAGGGAGGCTCAGAAGGGGGGGGGAGTCAAGTCTCTTTCTTTCTTTTCTTGAAGGGGGGGGAAAGAGGAGCCAAGCAGGGAGCCTCTTTCTTTTCTTGGAGGGGGGGGGGGGAGAGGATTGAAAAAGGCAGAGGAGGGAGACAAAATCTAGGACTGACCGAAGTTGAGAGAAATTAGGGGCTTCTCCTTTAAGGCAAGCGTGTCACATGACCAGGTGTAGCCTATCAGAGGTTCTCTACCACGGAGCTTTCTTTCCCAATCTGGATATTGAGGATTAACAACACTCTGAGATATTGCACAATAAATGTAGGGTCACTCTGGATCAATCCTTCTTGCTGCAGAAGGAAAATTAAAATCGCCCAAAATCCAAACGGAAATCACATTCTGTGTAGAGGGCAGGGACTGAATCAATCTGGGGCTGGAATAAAAGCTCCGTGCAGTTTACACCCTGGCCTCACTATCGTATCTAATAGTCTTCTTGCTGCCTCCTGCAGGGTCTTCTTCTCTTCTTCTTCGTACACCAGTCCATTGCCTATTCCAACACACCTCCATGTACACCCCCATTCACGCTGGTGCCTTATGCTGATGGAGGAAGGCCACTTTGCAATGGAACACCCCCATTCACACACACATCCCGCACCGGCGCCCTTTGCTGATGGTGAAAAACCATGCAGCCATGCAACATTCCCATGCACACAGAGACACCCCCCAGGTTCCATCCACCATATCTACCTCCTTCCGCCAGCCGAGTTCTGCTAGCTTCCATCTGCAAACATCATCAGGAGCTTCCAGCCATGGCCCTTTGCTTCAAGTCGCCAGTCCCCACTTTCGCAGGAGGACTTGCCTTCCCGTGCTTCTCCCCTCCACAAGATTAGCCTCTTCTTCTCCGCATCCCCTTTCCACCTGAATCCATGAGCTTGCCTATGCCTGGGAAAGAAGCAGAGTGAGAAACAGGACAGAGTGAGCACTCAGGGACAACAGGACTTCAGCCAGCAGGGTGGTCTTCTCTAGCTTCCTTCCCTGCTCCTTGGAAGGAAGACCATACCATGAACTTTTCTGCACCAGGAATCTGACCCGGTGCAGCGCTTGTCCAGTTGTGGGGCTAATTTCCACTAACCGACAATGTTGGTGCCTATCCAGGACTGCCCCAAACCAGTGCTGATGTGGTCCAGAAGTGGAAATTAGCCCCATAACAACATGTGCACTGCGCTGGGCCGGATTCTTGATGCCAAAAAGGTCCATGAGCCATGCAGGCAGCACATCAAATTGTTCATCACAGATCCATTGGTTGAGATCCCACTCTTCCCCGATGAAGCTCAGGGTGAATATCTTGGATCTCTTGTCCTGGAGCTCATCTTCACAGCATTCCTCCCCCCGCCTTCCCAGTAGCTTGACTGAGTGTCCCTGAGCTTGCCATCCTCTGAACTGAGTAGCGTCCCCACGGTAACAAGGTCTTCTTGGGTGAGCTGGAACTGTGATGTCACAATAGGCCATGGCAATGAAGACATGCAACTTCTGGGGGTGTGGCAGGGAGGCGTGGCCATCTGACATAACTTTGGGGACGCAGTAGGCCAGCTCCGAGGCCCGCAGGGAAGCCGGAGACTCGGCAGGGAGCCGGGCGGGCAGACGGGCAGGGGGGACCCATGTGGGGACCTAGCAGGGAGGGGGCAGGTGGGGGAGGCTTCCCTACATGCCTCGGAGCAGGCCTGCCGTGTCAGGGATGCAGCGGCCCTGCTCCGAGGCCCGCAGGGAAGCCAGGGACTCAGCAGGGAGGTCCCTGGGGGGGTACAGGGGCTGCCAGCACGCCCCCCCCTTCAAAGCCCGTTCTTATGAGCGGGCTTTGAAACCTAGTATATATATTAGACTTAAGCTTACTAAATTCCACAGGGCCTGCAAGATGGCGCCCTTCCCCTGGGCTTAGAGTTGAGGCCAGTCAGGAAACTCCAAAACAACTAATCAAACTTCTCTTCACCCCCCAATCTCCCATCACCTCATCTTTTAAATTTTGACAGCCAAAACTTTTCCCCATCATCAGCGCTGAGAATCCATATTTTATTTACAATTTTACAATTTTGTACATTCTTCTATTGTTTCAAGTGGGTAACCGCATTGTTGCATTGTGTTATTTCATTGCTTGTATTGCTTTATTATATTGTTTTATTACCTTATTTATAGTATATAATATAATGTAGTTTTGAATTCTGCTGTTAACCGCCCTGAGACAGTGAGCCCAAGAGGGGCAGGATGTAAATTATAAACAAATAAAGCTAAAAGGACCCCTGAATTCCTGACAAATTTCTTCTAATTTCCAGAAACCTTCCTTGTGCGTGCTTTCCCCCTTCCCTCCAGGAGATGGTGGTATTGAACTGCCAACTATGGCCCAACCAAGTTGGGGATGGGGAATCTTGGTTAAGGTGTCTTCCTAATCCAGAACATTCTGTTTGTCCCAAAATTGAGACGATTTGTTCTGTCAGTGAGGAATTTTGCGACGAGGAAAAACTCTGGTTAACTGTCAAAGAGATGACGATGGTTGCCTTCAGCTGCATGTACAACTGAAGGGTGGTGTGTCTGTGTGTGGGGGGGGAGATGTAGGTTTGTGTGTCTGTGAGTCCAAAAATTGAGTCCAGTGGCACCTTTAAGACCAACAAAGATTTATTTAAGGCGTGAGCTTTCGAGTGCAGGCACTCTTCCTCAGACAAAATGGAACAAGGATCGTAAAAGTACAGATAGAAGGGGAAAGTAAATTAGTAGCAAATTAGTAAACTGTGTCATAACATCCAAATGATGCAGTGTGATAATTCTTGGCTTTAAAAGCTAATCAGTGATTGAACAGGTTTGTGAGAGGAGTGGTGTGTACTGTGAGTGCAAATGTAAGAGAGTGGTGGTGCGCGAGAAAGGAAGGTTGTGCTTGCCATGAGCAGGTTGGGCGCCTGTGACAGAATAGCGCTACTGCTGTGTGATTGTGAGATACGGAGGGTTAGGTCAGCTCAAGCATACAAGGCGGTTGACTGGGGTCCCAAGCTTCAATGGAAGCCAAACCAGCGGAAAGTGAATGTCCCTTTTTCATTTAAAATACGTATATATTGATATACTTTGGCCACCTCATGAGAAGGAAGGACTCCCTGGAGAAGAGCCTAATGCTGGGAGCGATCGAGGGCAAAAGAAGAAGGGGACGACAGAGAATGAGGTGGCTGGATGGAGTCACTGAAGCAGTTGGTGCAAACTTAAATGGACTCTGGGGAATGGTAGAGGACAGGAAGGCCTGGAGGATCATTGTCCATTGGGTTGTGATGGGTCGGACACGACTTCACACCTAACAAACAACAACAAATACATTGATATCCTATGCTATGTATACATTGATATCCTATACTGGGCTTTCTCAACAAGGGTTTCCTGAAGCCCTGGGGTTTCTTGACGGTCCTGGAAGGGTTTCCCGAATGGGTGGAAGTTAATTAATTTTTATATATATATTATATTGGCTAAACATTTTTCAGGTGACCGACGAAGATTTATTCAAGGCGTGAGCTTTCAAGTGCAGGCACTCTTCCTCAGACAATGGAACAAGGATCATGAGTCCAGCTATAAAGGGAAAGTAAATGAGCAGCAAACTGTGTCACAACATCCAAATTATGCCAAATTATACCCAAACCTCCTCCCAAAATGGCCAATGGTAGGCCTGGGGGGTGGGTGGGAAGGGGAGGGACCCTGGGGGAGGGGCGTGTCCACAGCTCTGCTTCCCAACCATATTCTGCACGATCGTGCCACTTCTGGGGTTTCTCGAAGCCTGAAGGATGTTTCAGGGGTTTCTCAAGAATGAAAGAAGGTTGAGAAAGGCTGCCCTAAACCAAAGTCAAACATTGCGGAGTTATATATTTTCCACATTGTGGGCCATGGCTGTGTATGCAAATACAGTTCATATTTGGAACCATGGTATAGCTTCACTGTAAACGTCTCACATTTCTCTGCCCTGAATGTAGAGCTCCAAATTCATAAGGCACCGAAAACACTTGAAGCAGCTTGGTGCGTCACCCCTCTTTGCATGTTCAAACTCTGCCAACACAAAACAGCATGACTTTTTCTCCCTCTCCCTCTCCCTCCATTTCATCCTCTTCTCCTTCTCCTTCTCCTTCTCCTTCTCCTTCTCCTTCTCCTTCTCCTTCTTCTCCTCCTCCTCCTCCTCCTTCTCCTTCATATTTTTAAAAAATCATAACAGCTTCATTTTGGCTTCCTCTTGCAGGCCACGATCTCTGATTTGGGGCACAGGACATTAAAAACATCTCTCCTGACCCACAACCCCCTCGAAAGCTTCCCTTACTTGAGGGAAAGAAACCGTGCTGGAAAATCAACATTAAATACCGCCGACAACAACGGGGAGATGTAATTCAATGTGCAAAGTAAACAGCAGATTGACACGAAGCCAAGGAAAAGATTCCTCACACCCTGCTCATAACTCCTGAGAATCAGGCTTTACACGAATTGTCTCCTTTCAGGCAAGGCCTATAAATGATTTCCTTTCTGAAAAATCAAAGCTCATTTTCTCTAAGCCGGCCCGATCTGCTGTAGCTTCTCCCAGGCAAGCTGCCTGTGCTCTAACTGGAGCCACAAGGTTTTCTGCAAATGCTCCGAGGATCGGGGAGGGGAGGGGAATGCTGAGCAGACCTGATTGCTTTGGGATCCCTTGTCCACCATAGAGCACAATTAATTGGATTTGGTATGAATCCCAAAAAAATAAATTATCTTCACATTTCCCCCCCTCCAGTGCAAGAAATAAGTTATGATGAAATGTTACGGGCTCCCCTGTGCCGGATGGGCTGAAGCATTAAAGAAAACCCCTAGGCTTGCTCCAGAAATTAAGTAGTCAAGATGACACTGGGGCCTAATGGCGATTGGCGGATGAAAGGAGGTTCCAGGAGGGAGGCTGCTGCTAGGCTAGCGGAGGGAAGGCACCGAGGTTGTACAACTGCATGCCAGATTTTAAAAAGTTTTAAAAGCAGGGTGCATTCCTTATAGGGCAATTGAAGTCCCCAGGCGTTTCATTTCTTTAAAGCAGGCTTTCTCAACCAATGAAACCCTGGGTTTTCTTGATGGCCCTGGAAGGGTTTCCTGAGTGGGTGGGAGTTCATTAATTTTTAATATATTTTTAAACATTTGTTAATCATTTATTGGGCGATATGAACATATATATAGAAGAAGAAGAAGAAGAAGAAGAAGAAGAAGAAGAAGAAGAAGAAGAGTTGGTTCTTATATGCCGCTTTTCTCTACCCGAAGAGCCTCTTGTGGCGCAGAGTGGTAAGGCAGCAGACATGCTGTCTGAAGCTGTCTGCCCATGAGGCTGGGAGTTCGATCCCAGCAGCCGGCTCAAGGTTGACTCAGCCTTCCATCCTTCCGAGGTCAGTAAAATGAGTACCCAGCTTGCTGGGGGGTAAACAGTAATGACTGGGGAAGGCACTGGCAAACCACCCCGTATTGAGTCTGCCATGAAAATGCTAGAGGGCGTCAC
The DNA here is from genome assembly GCF_049243985.1 of Paroedura picta. Taxonomy (NCBI): domain Eukaryota; kingdom Metazoa; phylum Chordata; class Lepidosauria; order Squamata; family Gekkonidae; genus Paroedura; species Paroedura picta. Next base: position 179,287,745 of record NC_135369.1, on the reverse strand, counting down.
CCCAAGGGTCAGACATGACCCAGTGCTTGCACAGGGGATACCTTTTCCTTTACCTCTTTAAAGGTTTAATCAGGAAATTAACACACTTGATAGTGCAGAGGAGAGACAGAGAGAGACTGAATGTGTAGCTTCTGAGAAGAAGCAGGAAATTGCCCCTTAGTAAGAGAAGGTCGTGGCCTCATTATCCTCTCTAACAGTCTTCTTCTTGCTGCCCCCTGGAGGGTCTTCTTCTCTTCTTCTTTGTACACCAGACATTTCCTATTCCAACACCCCTTCTCAAGGTCTAGTGTAAAAAGTCCACAAGGTTCATTTTCTTAAGTAGACTTTGAAACTTATCTCTAGGGAGTCTCTTGGTGAGTGTATCTGCAATCATTTTATCTGTAGGACAGTAGTCCAACTCAACAAGCCCATCTTCCTTCATGTTTCTTACTAGGTGATGCGTCACATCATAGAATCATAGAATCATAGAGTTGGAAGGGGCCACACAGGCCATCTAGTCCAACCCCCTGTTCAACACAGGATCAGCCGAAAGCATCCTAAAGCATCCAAGAAAAGTGTGCATCCAACCTTTGCTTGAAGACTGCCAGTGAGGGGGAGCCCACCACCTCCCTAGGCAGCCTATTCCAATGCTGAACTACTCTGACTGTGAAAAATATTTTCCTGATATCTAGCCTAGATCGTTGTACTTGTAGTTTAAACCCATTACTGCATGTCCTTTCCTCTGCAGCCAACAGAAACAGCATCCTGCCCTCCTCCGACAACCTTTCAAATACTTAAAGAGGGCTATCTATCATTAAAGAAGGCTATCTATCAAGAGTACATCAATGGTACTCTTCGTCAGACTAAGCTTGCACTCGAAAGCTCACGCCTTGAATAAATCTTTGTTGGTCTTAAAGGTGCTACTGGACTCTGATTTTATTGTGCTACTTCTGACCAACACGGCTACTCATTTAAATCTATCAGTGTGTTCAGTTCTCGAATTGACCTTCTCGAATATGACCTGCATAAAGTGCAAGCTTCATGCACCAGTTGCACTGGTTTGGGATCCTCTATCCAAAGTCTTGCATTAGTTCCAGTAATCATTTCAGTTGTCTGCACGCTTCTGCTGCGGATACATATTCAGCCTCAGTTGTGAAAATAGCTACACTTTCTTCCTTCCTGCTGCTCCAGGTGATCACTTTGCCGCCATAGTAGAATAAGGGGCTTTCCGCATCGGGATCCTTGTAGCAAATTGTTTGCTGAACAAAAAATCGCCATTTTAAATAGTGGAATTCGTCGTTATGCATACCTGCCTTTGTAGTGGAATCCAGTTGCGTTTCTATCGTTTCCCACAGGCTTCCGGTCTCGGCAGAAATCACTAGAAAGGAAGCGCTATTGCCAAGCTCGTCCCGCCCCTGGCCGTCAAGCAGCCAATGGGCGGCCGTTATCATGCTCCCAAACAGCCCCTTTCCCTTTAAGAAAGGTTTAAAAAAAAAAAAAAAAGCCGTTGCAACGAATCTGCGTTGATTCGTTGCAACTGAGAGACCCATCCAGCTGGCAGGTGTGTTTGAGCTGCCGTTTCATCGTTGCCACGCTCCCCCCGAGTGAACCCCCCCCCCTCACGGGCGCGATTATCAGCCGAAAACAGTGTGAGAAATAAAGGGAAAATACATCAGCAAACGGGCTTCTCTGTTGTTTGTGCTTAGTGACTAAACAGCTCTGGGGAGGGACTGCAGCCAGGGAAGCCTCTAAACGGAGGCTCGCCGGTGTGTTGATCTCCGCTCGCTCGGAGAAAAAAAAATGGCGATCGCTTCACTGGAAGATCAGAGGAGAGAGCCAGGGGGGAGGGACGTTGTAGAAACCACAACAATGGTAACACACAGAACTTTCCCGCTAGTGTTGCAGATTGGTTGCAGGAGTGTAGCGCTTTCCGGAGGGTGAATCCACTTTTGGGGATTTCCCTGAAAGCGCTACAATGAAGCGCTTTTTGCAGATCGGTTTCAGGTGTGTGGCAGATTGTCAACGACGTTGTGCATAATGGCAAATCAGTAGCGTTTTCAATTGGCAACCATTGTGCGATTTTGAAAGAGTGCGGAAAGCCCCTAAGTATCCACTTGTTGTCTTTCTGTCTTCCTGCCCAGTCTGCATCCATGTATCCCACCAATCTGGGCTTGTCACTTGTCAGTAACTTCAGTTTCAGATGAGCAGTGCCAGTCATGTACTTTGCAAGTTGTTTGACTGCATTCCAGTCTCTTTTGCTCAGTGATTCCACAATACTGCATAATAAGCCCTCAGCTGCCGCAATATCTGGACATGTCAATGTGCTTATGTACAGAAGTCTTCCGATTGCTTCTCTGTACTGCTTGTTATCAGGCAAAAGTTCACTAATTCCTCTCTGGTCCGAGTAGTTTGTTTTCATAGGAATTGGTGCTGATTTAAGTTCTTTCATATTCATGTAGTCCAGAAATTCTAGGAATTTCTGTTTCCGATTGAGAAGATAGCTTCTGTCTTCCTTTCGTTCTATTTGTATTCCAAGATAGTACTTGATGTCTCCGAGTTCTTTCACTTCTACTTCTTGATTCAGATGTTGAACTATTTCATCGCAGTCCTTCTTGGCTTCATAATATAAAAGGAGATCATTTATATAAATCAGAATATGTCCATTTGTTTTCTCTATACCTTGAGTAGATGCATGGTTCTGCTATGCCTTGCTCAAACCCTTCCTTGGCTAGCATTTGATGAAGTTTCTCATTCCAACTTCTCGCAGCCTGTTTGAGCCCAGAGATGCTCTTTTTCAGTTTACACCCAAGGTGTTTGTCTTGGTATTGTTCAAATACTGGTGGCTGTTCCGTGTAGATATCTTACTTCATTTCTCCATGAAGAAAAGCAGTCTTTGTGTCCAGATGCTCCACATGCATCTTCCTTGCTGCTGCTACACTTAAGAGCATTCTTATTGAAATATGCCTCACCACTGGTGAAAAGGTTTCATCGTAGTCTTCTCCGTACTTCTGAGAGTATTCTTTAGCAACCAATCTGGCTTTGTATCTTTGTACTTCCCCTTCTGCACCATGCTTGGGTTTGAAGATACACTTGCATCCTACTGTCCTCTTCCCTGGAGGTAGTTCTGTAAGTGTCCAAGTTTGGTTCTTGATCAGAGATTCAGTCTCTTCTTCTGCAACATTTCTCCATTTTTCTGCTTCTTTGGCGGGTCTCCTGTCTTCCCATGTGGAAGGCTCAGGTATATCTTCTGCCTTTCCTGGATCAGAACATTTCTTTGTTGGTACTTTGTTTGATCTGGTTGATCGTCTGACACTTGAGGTTCTACAGTTGTGTCTTCTGTATTGTCCATGATACTTAGAAACACAGTTTCTGGTTGCTGTGTTTCATCCTTCTTTCTTGGCGCAGTTTACCAATGCCCCTTTTCTTCAGACTTTAGATCAGCTGTCCCCAACCCCTGGTCCGGAGACCGGTCCTGGTCCATGATTCAGTCGGTACCGGGCTGTGGCTCCTCCTCATCCTCATCCCCTGCTGCTGCCTCAGGGGCTGCCCTGCCACTCTGCCGCCGGCTCACCTTTGGTGCCCTCCAGCGGCCGCCATGGCTGGGGCTCTCCCTTGGCTGCTGCTGGCAATGCCCCCCAGTGGGTGGCGGAAAGTCAGGGGTGACGGCAGGAAAGGAAGCAGAGCAGGGGCTCAGGTGGCAGCTCCGACGTCCCTCGACAAAAGACTACCCCCCCCCCCCGGGCCTCAGTAAAATTGTCAAGCATTGACCGGTCCCCTGTGATAAAAAGGTTGGGGACCACTGCTTTAGATGATTCACACTGGGCTTGTGCTCATACCATAGTTCCTATGGTGTACGAGTAGCACCTTTGGTAGGTAATCTGTTTTGCAGGTAGATAGCAGCATTGATTGCTTCTCCCCAATACTTTTTGGGTCGCATTGCTCCAAGGAGCATGCATTTGCACATTTCAGTGAGAGAGAGGTTCTTTCTTTCTGCCACACCATTCTGCAGAGCAGTGTATGGGATAGTAAGATGGTCTATTCCTAAAAATGTTAAAAATGGAGGGAAGATGGACAAGGAAACCGATTGGCATGGAGGGCAACAGGTGGGCTGGCAGGCAGAGCAGCAATGAAGAAGATGGGGGGTAACTACAGCACATAACTGAAGAAGCAATTAGGAAATAAGACTGACTCACAGAAAAATTGGTTCCTGGCCCTTTGGCAGTACAAAAGTGGCTGAAACGCCCACTGAATACAGCTGAACTCTCATCTTACGTCTCATCATGGATTTACATGAGGGGCAACCCTTTCTTTCTGAAAAGTGATAATGAAATTCTGATGAAATAATACAAAGGGACATGAATATCCACTGAAGTGGCGTGAAGGAGGATTACTCTTTATAAGTGGCTTCAGTATTATTCCATCTTTCTCGAATTAGAATCCGAGGGACTTTGTCCTTTACACTTCCTCCCCTGAACAGCTATTGCCTTTTTTTTGTTGTTGTTCAGATTTGTTTCGCCATGTTCTGCTTTGCTTTCCCATGTGTCGGGGGAGCAGAGGCTTATCGAAGGGCAGGCGGAGTGTGAGAATTTGCTGGTGGCAGCTAAAAATATGCCCGTGTGGTACAGCTACACCACAGTACAAAATCTCCAGTAGTGATTAAAATGTGATAAGCACACCGTTGTAGTCTCTATAACAACCTACGGATGCGAAAGCTGGACCCTAAAGAAGGAAGACAGGAGGAGAATAGATGCCTTTGAATTATGGTGTTGGAGACGAATGCTGCGAATACCATGGACAGCCAAAGTTACCAACAAGATGGTTTTAGAGAGGAGCAAAACAACTATGCCATTAGAAGGGAAGATATTATGAGTAAAGCTCACTCACTTTGGACACATCATGTGATCAAACACGCTAGAAAAAGCATTAAGGCTCGGCATGGTCAGCGGCAAAAGGAAACGTGGTCACCAAAGGATCCGCTGGCTCGATCAAAGCCGACACAGGGATGACCACGAACCAACTAAAAGAAGCGGTCAGAGACAGGGGCATGTGGCAAAGACTTTCTTATAGAATCGCCGAGGGTCGGACATGACTGAATGGATGACATCATCATCATCATCACCTGTAAGCACCACGGCACACTCCACTGGGCTTCTTGTCAAAAGTTTACTTTTTTGACATGACATCTATTGCCCAGAGCAAAGAACCTTCCAATATTTCGTGATTGGTCTCAGCCCCCCCCCCCCTCCACCATAGCCATTTCATAGCGGCTCTGACTCAGTGGAAGGGTTTCTTGAATGGGTGGGAGTTAATTTTTTGTCTATTTTTTCAAACTTGTTAAACATTTATTGGGTGATATGGCCATATAAAGAGCCTCTTGTGGTGCAGAGTGGTAAGGCAGCCGTCTGAAAGCTTTGCCCATGAGGCTGGGAGTTCGATCCCAGCAGCCGGCTCAAGGTTGACTCAGCCTTCCATCCTTCCGAGGTCGGTAAAATGAGTACCCAGCTTGCTGGGGAGTAAACGGTAATGACTGGGGAAGGCACTGGCAAACCACCCCGTATTGAGTCTGCCAAGAAAACGCTGGAGGGCGTCACCCCAAGGGTCAGACATGACTCGGTGCTTGCACAGGGGATACCTTTACCTTTACCTTTTTATGGCCATATATGGTCATTTTAACCTGCCCCCCCCCCAAACTGGCCAATGATGGGCCTGGAGGAGTTGGGAAGGGGAGGGGCCTTGGACATCAGTGGTCCCCAACCTTTTTATCACCGGGGACCACTCAACGCTTGACAATTTTACTGAGGCCCGGTGGGGGGGTAGTTTACTCCTCTACTCTCAACCACTGCCCTAACGCTCTCTGATCACTATGGTAATGTTTAAACATCCCTTCAAAATAAGATACAGACGCGCCAGAACAATGAACATAAGGAACATTTTATTTCCATGGAAATTTTAACTCATGACAATGACAAATCAATGGGAACCCTGAGCTTGTTTCTCTGCAACGGGATAGTCCCATCTGGGAGTGATAGGAGACAATGACACCCGAAGTGTGTTGTAAGGGGCCAGGGGGGATGAAGTAAAGGGCCGGGGGGGGAGGGGGAGAAGGCGTCCTTCCCGGCCCACCTCCAATTAGTCGACAGACCACATGTGGTCTGCGGCCCACAGGTTGGGGATCACTACTGTACACAGCTCTGCTTCCTAACCGTATTCTGCATGATTGCGCCACTTCTGGGGTTTCTCAAAGCCTGAAGAATGTTTCAGGACCTACTCAACATTAAAAAAGTCGAGAAAGGCTACTTGATGTATATAATCTGGCATGCATGCTATTTTCTTTTAAAGGACATTGCAGCCTGTTATGTTCAGGTGAATTTGATGATCCACCTACAGATGGATCATCTACAAATATATTTTCTGGCCTTTTCCTCATGCTTTTCTGGCCTCCAAAGTCTTCTGGAGCCCCTACATAGCCAGGGTTAATCCTTTCTCTGAACTTCTACTAAATGGAAGCCTTAAAATTCACGATGTTTGCAGTATTCGCTGCCAGTTACAAAAAGCAGTCCCATGGCCTGGAGAGTTTACTACATTGACTGGATTTGCCCTTCTGCCCAGTATATTTTAAAGTAATTCATTTTATAACTTTTAAGAGTTTTTCATTCCACTTTTCTTCTTTCAAAGCACTTAAAGCCACCTGCACAAGCCAAAACTCCCAGCGTAAGACTAGCCTTAAAAATTGTATGTTTCAGAGATTGGAACACCCTCTAGATCAGGGGTAGTCAAACTGCGGCCCTCCAGATGTCCATGGACTACAATTCCCAGGAGCCCCTGCCAGCGAATGCTGGCAGGGGCTCCTGGGAATTGTAGTCCATGGACATCTGGAGGGCCGCAGTTTGACTACCTCTGGCCTAGATGCTTAAAAGCCAGGATAAACTAAGGGGAGTTCACCTCTCCATTCTCATCATGGATAATTTATTTCAGTGGAGCTTTGCCAACATTCGGGTGATCAACGCAATTTAACAGGACACACAGTCACAGGAACATGCAGCCCAGAAATAAACAGGCCGCTGTGAAAGGCTAACAATAAGTGGAAACTCTCATATATAGTGTGTATAACACAAAGAGAAAGCACAATAACAGTCGTTGAAATAACCCCAGAGTCCATCGATTCCCAAATGAGTGCACTCTCTGCAGGAAAAGCCTTCCCCAGATTCTGGTGGAAAATGTCTATAGAGCCTTGATGCCAATTTCAGATGGAAGAAACATGCCACAAGATAAGGACCAACAGAAGTCTTGGGTATATTTTCTGTTTCGTATATTTCTTTTATCCAGAGTACATTCGAACTCACCAAGACATCTTCCCATCTTCAAATATACTTGCATGCGCTCATATGTGCACAAATACACACGGGCACATATCCTCTACCACTAGCCACCCATTTAATTACATGTGCACACTCATCTACGCGCCCAGAAACATTGGTGCAGTTACCCACATACAAAGAGATGCACACACACAACCCTTCTCTCACTAGCCCCCAGTTTAAGGTGACCAGATTGTCCCACTTTTGGAGGGACATCTGGGGGCACCTGGCAAATTGTACTTATGTTGAAATTAAAAAAATATATATTACAATACTATTTTTGCGTTCTATGAAAATTTTTGTTGCTCCATATAGACCAAATTTTTAATCAAGAACTCTCCTGGTCAATGGTGTCCCGCTTTACCAATCTGGTCACCTTACCCCAGTTAAACACACACATGAACTCACATACACAGACCCAACCTCTCCTGTGGACTTACAGTTAAACACATGCATGCATTCATACGTGCACATACCCATGCACACACAGACCCTCTCCAGGTAACTCCCAAGTTAAACATACATGTGCACACATCTCATGCATGCACACATAAGCACAAGGACTTGGGCACACCCCATTTCACCCCCCGCAGTTAAGCACAAATGCTTTTTAAGCACATGTACTTACATCTGCATACAGATTTTCTTTTGCTACCCCACAGTTAAACACACCCATGAATGTCTGCACACAGTCACACTTTCTGATGCTATCACCCTAGTTAAACACACACACACACATGTGGGCTGGGTGGCCATTTCTTGAAGGCCCTGGAAGGGTTTCCCAAATGGGTGGGAGTTAATTTTATATATTTATGTGTGTGTGTGTGTGTTAAACATTTATTGGGTGATATGACCATATATAGTCATGTTGAATCACCACTACCCCTTCCAAAATGGCCAATAATGGGCCCGGAAGCGGTGGGGAGGGGAGGGACCCATATTCCGCATGATTCAACCACTTCTGGGGTTTCTCGAACCCTGAAGAACGCTTCAGGGGTTTCTCAATAGTAAAAAAGTTGAGAAAGGTTGCTTTAGGCCGATCCTGCGCTGAGCAGGAGGCTGGAATAGATGGCTTGTAGGTGCCCTTCCAAGAGCCTCTTATGGCGCAGAGTGGTAAGACAGCAGACATGCAGTCTGAAGCTGTGCCCATGAGGCTGGGAGTTCAATCCCAGCAGCCGGCTCAAGGTCGACTCAGCCTTCCATCCTTCCGAGGTCGGTAAAATGAGTACCCAGCTTGCTGGGGGGGTAAACGACAATGACTGGGGAAGGCACTGGCAAACCACCCCGTATTGAGTCTGCCATGAAAACGCTGGAGGGCGTCACCCCAAGGGTCAGACATGACTCGGTGCTTGCACAGGGGATACCTTTACCTTTACCTTTAGGTGCCCTTCCAACTCTGTGATTCTATGATTCTAAGTCGGTTCAAGGGTGGAAAGCTTTTCTTCCATTTAGGTCTTCCCAGATCCCATCAGTCTCACCAAGTCCCCTGGTGAAGTGCGTACTTTTAAAGGGAAAACCCTAAAGATGACAAGATTCTACAACTTCTCGGTCTCTAACAAAAATGAAAGAACCAAATAGTTTTGGAACGCAGGGAGCCATACGCTTGCGAGGGCGTGGAAAGTTAACCTCCTGCGTCTCTTTCCACCTTTCGGTGGAAAGGCTCTTAAGCAGAGCACAACCCAAGGAAGGGTGGCATATCCGGATAATTATTAGACAACTGCCCCGATAAGGTGGGTTCTAGAAAGGAAGTGGACAAAAAACAAGAGAAATGTGGGCGGAAGATCTTTCATCAATCCGACATCCCACTTGGAAATAAACACACTATACAGCGGCAGGGTCCACCCTCTGCCTCTGGCCAACACGCCCTCGCAATTAATTTTTCAGATTTCACCTCTCTCTTGATCCCTTCGTCTGGGAGGAAGCTCTTGTGTCATAAACAGGACCCTGATCCTGACAAGCAATGCTTCACGGGCTGACCTTGGTGAAAGTGCGACTTCTCCAAAGGGAAAAGGGTTCAGCATTCCAGAGGAAACACCTTACTGCGGCTGGCTCAGACTCAACTCTCCAGCCCGTTGCTTCTTTCTGAACCATGAAATTCCACACTCCCTTGCGAGGGATGCCTCTTGGAAGTGAGGTTAAAATAATACCACTTGAGATTCCACGCTGGTTTCACCAGTATGCAATGGGACACGGGCGGGGAGACCCCACTACGCAGTCAAGAGAAGTAATATTTTTCATTTGTCACTTTACACTACTGTGGCAATTGCACAATTTGCAGGAAGAGAATAAGTTCACATTGCTTGGAATTCTGGTTGTTTTGGGTGTTCCGGGCTGGGTGCCCATGATCTGGTAATTTTAGTACCTGGCGTTTTGACAGTAACTATGACTGGCACATTCAGAGAGCCAGCTTGGTGTAGTGGTTACGAATGTGGATTTCTAATCTGGTGAGCTGGGTTCGATTCCCCGCTGCCCCACATGCAGCCAGCTGGGTAACCTTGGGATCGGCACAGCACTAATAAAGCTGTTCTGACTGAGCAGTGATATCAGGGCTCTCTCAGCCTCAACTCCCTCACAGGGTGTCTGTTGTGGGGAGAGGAAAGGGAAGGCGAATGTAAGCCACTTTGAGACTCCTTCGGGTAGAGAAAAGCGGCATATAAGAACCAACTCTTCTTCTTCTTCAGTAATATCAGGGCTCTCTCAGCCTCACCTACCTCACAGGGTATCTGTTGTGGGGAGAGGAAAGGGAAGGTGAATGTAAGCCGGTTTGAGACTCCTTCGGCTAGAGAAAAGCGGCATATAATAACCAGCTCTTCTTCTTCTTCAGTAATATCAGGGCTCTCTCAGCCTCACCTACCTCACAGGGTATCTGTTCTGGGGAGAGGAAAGGGAAGGCAAATGTAAGCCACTTTGAGACTCCTTCTGGTAGAGAAAAGCGGCATATAAGAACCAATTTTCTTTCTTCAGTAATATCAGGGCTCTCTCAGCCTCACCACCTTCCTGGCCATTCACACACACACACACACCCCCCCCCTGAGAGTAGTGTCCTGAGGAGCATTCCCCCCTGCCTTTCCTGTTCCAATGCCTATCAGAAAGGCCCATCAATGCCACCACCACCCGACCTCATTATCAGGGTTGTTGCTGTATCATGAAACGTCCAAATTTCTCCCAGCTCTTTCTTCAGAGTGAGATTTCTTTCTCCCTTTTCCTTCCTCCTGCTTTGAAACTCCATGCTAATCTTAACAGGTTTCAGACCGGCTCCTGGGTGGTAGCTTTCATTTTATGTCGGACCTTTGGTTCTGCTCCGCTGATTGCACTGTTCTTGAACCAGGTTCGACAAGCGAAGAATGCAATAAAACATTCTTTCTGGTTCCTTTAAACGCGCCCCCCCCCTTTCATTCTGGGGCTTGTTCAAGGCTCCCAAGCCGATTCCAGTTCGAGGAGTGGACGCGCTTCAAAGTGACATTTTTAATGGCTTTACATTATATGTGCGATCCATATCTCCAAGTGCTTTTTAAATTTTCAATTAATCTCTCAAGAGGGGAACAAGATAACCATGGCAGGGAGACACTGAAAAAACCTTGGGCTTTTATGGAGGACAATTTTGTATGGAACAGAGTCCTCAACTTATGCAAAGACTTGGGTCTGAGGGCATGAACTTTTAGTCCCAGAGGCTGGGGAGGGGGCAGAAACTGGGGATGGCAGGGTTTGAAGAGAAGAGGGACCTCAATAGGGCATAATGCTAGGGATTCTACCTTCACAAGCTACTGTTTTTCTCCAGGGAAACTGATCTCTGTTGCTTGGAGATCCATTGTAATTCCTCATCTTCAGTCCTCACCTGGAGGTTGGCAACCCTAATTGAAGTATAAGCACCTACCAGCTGTAGAAAGTAATAAGAGGAAAGGCAGATGTTGGTGGCCATAGTAAGAAAGGAGAGATGGTGCTTCAGGTAGGATTATAAACCTGTAAAGGGAGCAACAAAACATTTCTGTAGTGGCAGAAAAGAGCAAGAGTCTAGTGGCAACTTAAAGATGAACAGCATTTGTGGCAGGGTAGAAGCTTTCGTGAGTCACTGCTCAGAAGTGCATGGGGAATTATATGGAAATGTTGGCTCTCAAAGGGGATCTGGCACAATGCATGGCAGGTTTTTCAGCACTTATGCATTCTGGGACACCCAACCTGTATGATACCAGAGTTGCTATGCAAAGGCAGGCCATGGTAAACCTCAGAGCCAGCTTGGTGTAGTGGTTAGGAGTGCGGACTTCTAATCTGACGACCTGGGTTTGATCCCCTGCTCCCCCACATGCAGCCAGCTGGGTAACTTTGGGCTCGACACAGCACTGAGAAAGCTGTTCTGACCGAGCAGTATTATCAGGGCTCTCTCAGCCTCACCTCCCTCACAGGGTGTCTGTTGTGGGGAGAGGGAAGGGAAGGTAAGCCACTTTGAGACTCCCTTGGGTAGAGAAAAGCGGCATATAAGAGCCAACTCTTCCTGTTCTTCAGTAATATCAAGGCTCCACAGCCTCACTCAGCTGCACCTCCCTCACAGGGAGTCTGTTGTGGAGAGAGGAAAGGGAAGGGGATGGTAAGCTGCTTTGAGACTCCTTTGGGTAGAGAAAAGCGGCATATAAGAACCAACTCTTCTTCTTCCTCCTCTGGTCTTCTCTTGCCTTGAAAACCTTGTGGAATCACCATGATCTTTACCCTACAGAGGTCTTTGCACCAGACTTCAGTCTGGTGTTCAGGCTGGGGCAGGTTGCCCTACCTCTTACTACTCCTGCATGGGGGAGCATTTGGCCCACTGCACCCACACAGCAGCCATGTGGGTGCGGTTCCACTGTGCTGCAGGGTGGCGTGGACTTTTTAAAAATTATTTTTAAGGAAAAAAATATTTTTAAGACCATAGTATTGCATAGCAACGCAATACTGTGTTCTTAAAAAAACATGTCCCAGGCCTGAGACATTTTTTTTTGTCCCTTCAGGCAGTGGTCCCCAACCTTTTTATCACCGGGGAACGGTCAACGCTTGACAATTTTACTCAGGCCCGGGGGGGGGGTAGTCTTACGGGACGGCTGTTCAGACCTTAATGGTAGCTTTTAGTGAATAGCCTGGAGCTGAGGCCCGGTACCGACTGATCTACGGACCGGTACCAGATGGACCAGTACCAGTCTACGAACCGGGGGTTGGGGATCGCTGCAGGGACGCCATACTCAGGCGCGGGTGGGGAGGAGCCAGGCCAGGATGGCTGAACTCTTCCGCACGTGCCTGACTCAGGCCTGACATAGGCCCTGTTGATGCTCAGAGCCCAAAAAGGAATGCGGATTTATCAGCATTCCCTTGCCGTGAGGCAGATGAGCGCTTGAGTCAGCCCAGGCTGGATTGGCACCGACATCATTGTAAAGTGGGACTTTTGTCTGATCCATAGTTAGCTGAGAGTTGGGCCAAATTCCTAGTGTGGAAAAGGTCCAAAAGTTGTCTGAGGATGGCACTTCACATGCACACGCACGCACATACGCATGCCATATATGTGAAAGTGGGTCAAAGAGGAGTTAGACAGCACCATTAGAAATAGGAAGCATTGGTCTCACGGTAATAGAATAAGTACCAAAATGAGACTGGTCAGAAGGTCCCCTTAGCACTTTCCCAGGTGTGGTTCTGGTATTTTACATGGAGGAATCAAAGGTGGAAACCTAACACCCAGCACAATGGTGTCAGGCTTTTGCTGGAAAAACTGCACTGGAGATGATGTTATGCTCTCCAGAGAAACTCTCTGTCATGAGGAGGAAAGCGTACTCAGGTGTTGGTACAAACACCTCATATTTTGGCTTGCTGGCTGCTGAAATGGTGGAGAAATGTTTTCCAGACTCCTCTGACCTTTCTTAAATTATCTGAACGCAAATCGGAGAACCTGGTTTATAAAGCAGCTGATGATGGTTTCATAGGGAAATCACCCTGAAGAGCAAATATAGAAAGAAGAGCCAATATACCTGCTTTTCTCTACCTGAAGACTATTCAAAGCAGCTTACAAAAACCTTTCCTCTTCCCACAAGAGACACCCTGTGAGGTAGGTGAAGCTGAGAGAGCTCTGACAGAATTGCTCTGTGAGAACAGTTCTAACAGGACTGTGGCTAGCCCAAGGTCACCCAGAGCCTGTGAATGGCGGAATTTGGGACAGAGCCTGTAGATGGTGGAGTCTGAACATAATGTGACTAAAAAGGCAAATGGGATTTTGGGCTATTTCAAAAGAAGTATAGAGTCCAGATCACCTGAGATGATGTTACAGCTTTACTCCACTCTGATAAGACCTTGGAGTACGGTGTTCCATTTTGGGCAGCACAATTGAGGCCCATTCCGCACAAGGACCAATGTTGCCAATTGGTCACACAAAGCGGAAATGCTATTTTTTAAAGTCCAATCCCGACGTTACGCATACCTGATTTTTTAGTGGAATCCAGTAGCGTTTCATTCGTTTCCCACAGGTTTCCAGTCTTACAAAAATCGCTAGACAGGAAGCGATTTTTCCTGTGCTTTGTCCCGCCCCTGGCCGTCAGTCAAACGAAAAGCCAATGGGCAGTTGTTATCATGCTCCAGGAAAGCCCCTTTCCCTTTAAGAAAAGTAAAAAAAAAAAAAAAACACCACTATGCAACGAATATGCGTTAATTCGTTGCAACAGAGAGACGCATCTGGCTGGCAGCTGGCGTGTGAGCTGGATTCATCATTGCCACGCTCCCCTGAGTGAAAAGAAAAATCCCCCCTCCCCCGCACGGGCATGATTTTTGGCTGAAAATAAAGGAAACTTGCAAATGGGGCTGTGTTGTGCTTGGTGACTTAGCGGAGCTTTAAAGCACTTCTGTGAAGGGACTGTAGCCGGAGAAGCCTCGCTGGGTGAATGAAGGCTCGCCGGTTCGTTGCTGTCTGCTCGCTCCGAGAAAAAAAAATGGCGATCGCTTCGCCGGAAGTTCGAAGGAGAGAGCCAGGGGGAGGGACTTTGCTGGAACCGCAACAATGAGAACACACAGGTCTTCTTCGCTAGTGTTGCAGATTGTTTGCAAGAGTGTATCACTTTTCGGAGGCTGAATCCACTTTTCTGGATTTCCCTTTAAGCGCTACAACAAATTGCTTTTTGAGGGACTGTTTCAGGAGTGTGGCAGATTGTGTGCGACGTTTTGCGGAACTGCAGATTAGTAGCGTTTACAATTCGCATGCCTTTTCCAACATATAAGTCGTGCGGAATGGACCTGAAGAAGGATGTAGACAAACTGGAGTGAGTCCAAAGGAGAGCAACGAAAATGCGGAAAGGTTCCTGGTATGTTTAGCCTGGAGAGAAGATGACTAAGAGGTGATATGATAGCCATCTTCAAGTTCTTGAAGGACTGTCATATAGAGCAGCGGTAGTCAACCTGTGGTCCTCCAGATGTCCATGGACTACAATTCACATGAGCCCCTGCCAGCGTTTTGTAGTCCACGGACATCTGGAGGACCACAAGTTGACTCCCCCTGATATAGAGGATGGAGCAAGGTTGTTTTCTGTTGAACAGGCTTCCTTGGGAGGTGGTGGGTTCACCTTCTTTGGAAGTTTTTAAGCAGAGATTCTGTGAATTTAGGCAGATTGTGAGTGGGTGGGCAGGAGGGATTGTGTCTGAGCTTGGCTCTTGTGGCCCTTTCTTGCATGTCCAGGGAAATGCTGATCACCACTTTGGGGTCAGAAGGCGAATTTCCTCCAGACCCAACTGACCAGGGATTCAGGGGGTGGGGGGATCATCTGGACGCGGAATAGGGGTCACTGTGGGTGGGAAAGTGGTTGTGAATATCCTGCATTCTGCAGGGGGTTGGACTAGATGACTTTGGAGGTCCTTTCCAACTCTTTGATTCTATGATTCTAGGGGAACTTCTCTTTGTGATCTGAAGATCCACTGTAATCCTATAAGAGCTCCTGACCACACCTGGAGGTTGGAAACCCTAAGTTTATGTGATATATAGCACAGATATGTAGGTGGGAAAGAGGGTTTGCTAACTTCCAGGTGGTATGGAGAAAGCAACCTGTCAGTGGTTGTGAGAGCAATTTGAAGAAGAAATGTCTTTCATTCTTGTTAATATTCAGTCTGGGCCCAGGGCCAGAGAGACCGTCTCTCCGCCTATATCCCTAAAAGAGCATCACGCTCTGCCACCGCCAACTGGCTGGTGATCCCTGGCCCCAACGAGGTCCTCAACGAGGGCCAGAGCTTTTTCCGTCCTGTCCCCCCCCCGGTGGAAAGAGCTCCCTGAAGAGATCAAGGTCTTGCCTGAACTCCCACAGTTCCGCAGGGCCTGCAAAAGGGAGCTCCTCCACCAGGCATTTGCTTGAGACAGGTCCCCTCCTCAGACATCCCCTCCATGGCCTGAAGTAGTCTGACCTTTCTAGGGGGTTTAGCTAAGTTTCTGTTCTTGTTATTTTGTTGTTGTTTGGGATCACTGAAGTTGTGTTGTTTAGAACCTCTGTTGGATTGTTGTTGTTGTATTTGACTATGTTGATTCGTTCCATGCATCCCCCCGTGATGTTGTATGTAGACCACCCTGAGCCATATGGAAGGGCGGTATAGAAATCGAGTGAGTGAGTGAGTGAGTGAGTGAGTGAGTGAGTGAGTGAGTGAATGAATGAATGAATGAATGAATGAATGAATGAATGAATGACGCCAAAATGTGGAACAGTTAAAAGGAGCGTTTTCACAGCTTTCCTCAGTGGCTTCTCTACAATATAAAAATGCTACAATTACCAATAGAAGATTACTGAATAAACATTGCATAAATAAACATAGTGTGTTTAACTTACTTGAGTCGTATACATGTAGCCTTGTACTGGTTTGCAAAAACTCTAGGCAATGTATCTTAGATAAAACTTAGAAAACAATTTTAATCACAGAGTACAATAAAGACATACTGTATATACTCGCATATAAGCAGACCCACATATAAGCTGAGGCACCTAATTTTACCACAAAATCTGGGCAAACATATTGATTCGCATATAAACCAAGGGTGGGAAATGCTCCAACGTCACAGGCTCTCCCATCTTCCCCCCCCCCCAACAAATACAGAAAAGAGGATGAATAGCTGCTGGTTTTTGTATCTCTGCTTTTCACCCACAGAAACCAAAAGAATAGTTGGGAAGAAATGATTAAGAAGAGGAAGAAGTGAAGGCAAAGGGGAAAAATATATCAAAGTCCCTTAGTCAAACCATTGATGTCCTACAAGCTGCCAGAGCAACGATTGGCTGGCTGGAGCAGTCTTTTATTTCAGTTACCGTATATACCTGCGTATAAGCCGAGGAGAGCTCTTTCAGTGTGGATAAAGGTGCTGAAAAACTAGGCTTATACGTAAGTATATAGGGTAAATAGTTGTATGCAGAAAATTGCTTGCAAAGAATCACTTTTTCTGAAGACCAAGTACTGGTGACTTAGCCCACAAAGCTCGTAAATCCTTCGCTTCCAGGTGGTGGCTGGAGATGTCCTGGGATTACAACATGTCTCCAGGCAACACAGATCAATTCTCCAAGAGACAATGGCTGCTCTGGAAGGTGGACTCTATGGCATTGCACCTCACTGGGGTCCTTCCTTTCCCCAAACTCTACTCTCCTCAAGTCCCAGCCCCATAATTTTCAGGTATTTACCAATCCTGGCAACCATACAGGGAAGAGAGGTCAAAATGCCATCTGCTTTAGTCAAACAAATGGAGATATCTGATGAGGCACGTACAAATTGTTGGTGTTTCTTTTTCAAAATAAATTTCCTAATCAGAAGGAGAAACAAACGTGCCTTTCTCAAATGAGAGCAGAAATAGTTGGATACAAATGTTGTGCCAGAGATCAGGGCCTGTTCTGCACACATTGGCTAATGCACTTTCAGTGTGCTTTTGCAGCTGGATTTTCCTGCGTGGAACAGGAAGATCTACTTCTAAAGTGCATTGAAACAGCGTTCTCTAATGTGTGCAGAATGGGCCCAGGCTGAAGGCTGTTGGAACAGCAATCCGCAAGTAATTTGGTGAAGTCAACCTTGAAGGGCTATTAAGGTATTCAAGCAGCTGAGCTGTACCTGGATGCTCACTAGTGCATCAAATGGTCACAAGTGAGGTTGCAACAACACCAAAAAAAACAACCAAGCACATGTCCTGGGGATTCCTTTGTTTAAGGTGGGCTCCCTCCTTCTTCAGGAAGAGCAGATTCTGGAGTGTGCTTTGCTCAAGCAAGAAGCAGACTCCATTAATCTCTCTACTGATGTATAGGCATGTAGTCTGTCTGCAGCCTAGCCCCAAAAGACTTGCAATGTACTGTTTTTGTAATGATTCTTTAAGCTTTTGTCCTCTGCTTTAGTAAAGAGATCAAAGCAGATGAATATGATATATATGCAATAAAGATTCTCTCTTCTAAACTTCAAAGAGCTGTGAGTCTGCATCAGTGCCTCATTCACAAAAGTAACTAATAACGGCATACTTTCAAAACACTTGGTTACTCTGCAGGTTTCATCTGGAGCTTAGCAACCAGACCACATAGGGTTGCCAGCTCTGGGTGGGAGACTTTTGGGGTGGAGCCGGGAGTGGGCAGGATTTGGGCAGAGAAGGACCTCAGTGTATCATAATGCTATGGGATCCACCCTCCAAAGCAGCCCTTTTCTCCAGGGGAACTGATCTCTTAAGTCTGGAGATAACCTGTAATTCTAGTGGATTCCCCAGGTCCCCTCTGGGGACTAGCATTCCTAACCAGTTAAACTTCCACCAAAAGAGCAGACCATTTTTCTCCAGGCTAGTTGGTAACCCAATCTTCTTTCACGGTTTGACCTGCTCTCTTTAATTGAAAACACAGACGGTATTCTGTTAAAAGGCATAACCCTTAAAGTGCACTCTCTTTGTTTTCTAATTAAGTCATTTTGTTAGGGGAGGGGGGGGAGTGCAAGCGACAGGAGGAGGGAGAAGAAATTCCAAATCGATAGATAATAATCAAAACCATGCAGAGGGAGGAATGTAGTCAGCTTACGCCGCTGGAGGAACTTGGGAAGAGTGATTTATCGCAATCCAAATCAGGACCTCGCAGGGGGCAGGTTAGGGTCTTGTTTTGGTTCAAGGGGGATAGCTCGGGCACAGGGTGGGGGGAGCTTAATGGAAAGCACCCTTTCCCATGAGCCGCTTTCTAACCACTGAACTCCCGTATCACCCCGGAGTCATAGTTGCCACCCACAATGAAAACTGGGAGGGTGTATGGAAGCAGAGGAGAGAGACATCAGGGAACATTATTGCAGAAAGTGGGGCGAGAGTGGAAAGGGATATCATTCGGGAGCAGGAATAATAAAATCATAGAGTTGGAAGGGACCTCCAAGGTCATCTAGTCCCACCCTCTGCAGAATGAGAGAGAGAGAAAAGTGTGAATCGATTTGGCTGAATCCCCATTACCTGAATCAATTATTTAGTATAGGGATTCAGATTTGAGGTCGACTGAATCAATTTGGTACCATTACGGTGCCATTAAAATACAGTATTTGCTGGCGTATAAGACTACTTTTTGCCCCTGAAAAACATGCCTCCAAGTGGGGGGGTCGTTTTATATGCCGGGTGCACTTCAGTTGGGATAGACATAGCTGCCCCATAGTGGCCCATAGTACTGTATTTTGAGTGGAAATGTTGAGGGGTCGTCTTATATGCCCAGTCGTCTTATACGCCAGCAAATACGGTAAATGTTGCCTTTTCATCTATTCTGTGGGCTGGGTGGGGGAATTGAGATAGAGGCATCAAATTTGCAGTGTGGCTGCTGGAGCTTCTCCTCAAAAGAACACCCAAGTTTCAAAAATATTACGCCAGGGGGTCCAATTCTACGAGTACCCAAAAATGGAGCCCCCATCTGACCTCCATTGTTTCCTACGGTGGGAAAAAAGGACAAGACTAGAGGATCACAATGGCGGTTGGATGAGGACACCCTCTTTGGGTGCCCGTAGAATTGGACCCCTTGGTTCAATCTTTTTGAAGCCTGCGTATTCCTTTGAGGAGAGGCTCCAGCAGCTATGCTGCAAATTTGGTGCCTTTGCCTCAAGCCCTCACCCCTCCAGACCGTAGTGAAGGGTGGGGTGACTTGAATGATGTCATAGGCCAAAATAGCCTGTTGAAATCAAATCGCATCCAAATAACGATTTGGATACCACCAATTCGGCTGGTTTAAAGTATGATGAGCAATTTGTCCTGGATATGTCCCAAAAGTACCTGAGTCAGCATTAATTTGGCTACTTTTCAGCTTATCTGAACCGAATCTCTCAATCTTAGCCTCTACTGAGGCCCAACACACCCTCAGAACAGGGAAGGAAATTATTTGCAAAATACCATGAAGTTCCTTTCTCAATATGTCAATTACATGTCTTCCCAAATGCCACCTGTAGGATATTCTTTATATCCTATTGAATCATGCGCATCGCAGAATTTGCCTATTCCAACAATTACTAGGAGTTGTTGTTGTTTTGCTTTGTTGCAAGTAACAGATTGGTGTAGAAACATGTTGGCTAGGGTCCAATGTTAAATTCCTTTTTATGGGCAGCAACATCATGTCACTCCTCCATTTCTTACCAAGTCATCTCTTAGCTACAGCACAGCAAGGGTCCCCAATCTTTTTCAGACTTTGGAGTTCGGACATCATGTGGTAGACACAGCCACAAAATGGCTGCCACAGGAGGCAGCCATAACAAAACAGTTGCTGCAGCTGTGGGCCTTCACTCTCACAGTCCTTATGCTGTGGTGGCAGCTGTTGTTGAAGCAACATTTTAAAAAGTCTACACCGCCAATCAAATCTCTGATGGTCAGTCAGAAGCCTTGCTGGGCAAATTCTCCCCACTTTCTGAAAATACTTTGGTGGGCACCGCGTTGAGGACCTTTGTCCTAAAGAAGAAGAAGAAGAGTTGGTTCTTATATGCCGCTTTTCTCTACCCGAAGGAGTCTCAATGCAGCTTACAGTTGCCTTCCCTTTCCTCTCCCCACAACAGATACCCTGTGAGGGAGGTGAGGCTGAGAAAGCCCTGATATTACTGAAGAAGAAGACTTGGATCTTATATGCCGCTTTTCTCTACCCAAAGGAGTCTCAGTGCAGCTTACATTCACCTTCCCTTTCCTCTCCCCACAACAGACACCCTGTGAGGTGGGTGAGGCTGAGAGAGCCCTGATATTACTACTTAGTTAGAACAGCTTTCTCAGTGCTATGGTGAGCCCAAGGTCACCCAGCTGGCTGCATGTGAGGGAGCGCAGAATTGAACCCAGCTTGCCAGATTAGAAGTCCGCACTCCTAACCACTACACCAAACTGACAAAGAGACAGCTTCTTCCTGTGGCTGTTCAAACTGACACCTAATATGCTGGGTGAGTGCAATGCCGTTCTGGCCAGCGTCTCACCTTGAGGAAGCACCTGGCCTCATGGTTTCTCATGCCTTCGCCCCATTCACATCGCCGCCAGGACTATCTGCAGGACTCTAGTTCCAAATCTCTCTGTCGCCCTATGGAATTCCTATCTAAATACAGACATGCAATTCAGATTTCTAATTGCTTTTATTCCCTCAGCATTTGTATAAACAAACAGCTATTGAGCCCCACACACACGTCCTTCCCCACACACCTACCACCCAGCTTGAACTTTTCTACCTTAAACTATTCAGACAGGCACGGAAATGGGCCTGGGGAATGAGTGAGATCATGCCTGAACCACCAGGGAGAAAATGTGTCGGACAGAAAAGCAGGAGGATGGCTGGGGCGGGGGGTAGGGGGTAGGGGGTACGGGGTGGGTGGGCTTGATCCTGAGTCTGCTGCACCACACATATCGATCTTAAGACACAGTTGTGACGGGAAAGGATAGTTTGGACCTTAAAATAACACAGTTAAGGCCAAAACTAGCCTTTCCTATCACAAGTGTGTCTTAAGCTCAATATGTGCGGTATGGAAGACGCAGGTTCAAGCCCCCACACACCCCATACCCTTGGCCATCCTCTTGCTGAAGGAGAGAGCCAAGAACATTACTTTTCTGTCATGCGGAAGGTCTGACAGGTCCTCCTATGTAAAACTTAGAAATGCAACCCTTCCCCTCCTCCCCACCCAAGAAGTCAACCCTGTCTTATTACATTGGGAGGGAAATATTATGCTAACCTCTCCTATCTTTAACCTCTGCGCATTATACTCGGTCTGCGTCCTCTTCGCCTCCCTCCCACAGTCCCTTTCTAGGCTGGTCTTCCCTCGCTGGGAGCAGATTTATTTATTTTCCCTGTAGCTCATAGTAAAGTTATAAAATAAACCAGGAATGTTAGGAATTGAGGAGAAACAGATTCTCAGACTCACATGTCTACAAAAGCAAAAGACATGTCAGAATTAAGGCCCACATCCTTGTCCTGGTAAGAGAGGCTCCCTCTGGATGAATTGTGTTCACATGGGTAATGCCACGTTGTACAAATTACATGAATTGAGATAGGTGTCTCATGCAGACCTGGGATGGGTCTAGGCCTAGCTAATTCAGTGTTGTATGCTGGGTTGTGTGCGGCCATTCTGAGTGTTTGTTAGGGAGATAAAAGAAGAGAAGGAGGGTTATATGAAGAAGAGCTAGTTTTTTGTACCCCGCTTTTGACTACCTGAAGGGGTGTCAAAGCAGCTTACAAATGCCTACCTTTTCTCTTCCCGCAACAGATGCCCTGCGAGGTAGGTGGGCCTGAGAGAGTTCTGAGAGAACCGTGACTGGCCCAAGGTGGCATCAGGTGTCTCAAAGTGGCTTACAATCACCTTCCCTACCCCTACCCCCCACGACAGACACAGTATGAGGTAGGTGAGGCTGAGGGAGCTCTGAGAGAATTGTAAATCACCCAAGATCATCCAGTTGGCCTCATATCGCTCAAAGCGGCTTAAATCACCTACCCTTCCTCCCCCCCAAAACAGAGACTCTTTGAGGTAGGTGGGGCTGAGAGAGCTTTGAGAGAACTGTGACTGGTCCAAAATTACCCAGCTGGTCTCATGATAAGTGGGGAATCACACCCAGTTCTCCAGAGGCTGCCTCTCTTAACCACCACACCAGACTGACTCTCAGAGCAGGGATGTACAGAATTAGGATATTATGGCAATGATTAGTGTTGTCAACCTCCAGCTGGTGGCTGGAGGTCTCCTGGGATTGCAGCTGATCTTCAAACAGCCCTTTTGGAAGGTGGGCATCATACTCAATTGAAGCCCACCCCCTCAACCCCCCACCCTCCTCAGTCTCCACCCCCAAAATCTCCATGTATTCTCCAACCCAGAGCAAGCAACCCTACAGGGCAATGAGACCTCCCTCTGAGAGCCAGTTTGATATAGTGGTTAGGAGTGCGGACTTGTAATCTGGCATGCCGGGTTCGAATCTGCGCTCCCCCACATGCAACCAGCTGGGTGACCTTGGGCTCACCACGGCCCTGATAAAGCTGTTCTGACTGAGCAGTGATATCAGGGCTCTCAGCCTCACCCACCTCACAGGGTGTCTGTTGTGGGGAGAGGAAAGGTAAGCCGCTTTGAGCCTCCTTCGGGTAGGGAAAAGCGGCATATAAGAACCTTCTTCTTCTCTTCTTCTGAATCTGCTGTTTCCCCCAGGGGAAATGGCTCTTGGGGCCATTTTGAAACTGCTTATTTCTCCGTTAAAAGGATGTTGTCAGCTACAGGTTGTTTTTGTGCTTGCCCGCAACATGTCCTAGAGTACTGTGTGCAGTTCTGGAGGCCTCACTTCAAGAAGGATGTTGATAAAATTGAAAGGGTACAGGGGAGAGCGACGAAGATTATCTGGGGCCAAGGGACCAAGCCCTATGAAGATAGGTTGAGGGACTTGGGAATGTTCAGCCTGAAGAAAAGGAGGTTGAGAGGGGACATGATAGCCCTCTTTAAGTATTTGAAAGGTTGTCACTTGGAGGAGGGCAGGATGCTGTTTCTGCTGGCTGCAGAGGAAAGGACACGCAGTAATGGGTTTAAACTTCAAGTACAACGATATAGGCTAGATATCAGGAAAAAAAACTTTTCACAGTCAGAGTAGTTCAGCAGTGGAATCGGCTGCCTAAGGAGGTGGTGAGCTCCCCTCACTGGCAGTCTTCAAGCAAAGGTTGGATACACACTTTTCTTGGATGCTTTAGGATGCTTTGGGCTGATCCTGCGTTGAGCAGGGGGTTGGACTAGATGGTCCCTTCCAACTCTATGATTCTATGATTCTATGTCACATGTGTGTGGCATCTGTCTCAGCATCATCAAAAGCTTAGCTTTATTGACAGCATCTAGCTCAACATAGCTCAGAAAGACACATGATCCCTGAGGGCAGCAGAATTTCCTATGAAGTGAAGTGAAATTTTCCTCAGAGAGAGAGAGAGAGAGAGAGAGAGAGAGAGAGAGAGAGAGAGAGAGAGAAATGATGAATCAGTCTCTTCTGATCTTTTATATTCTGGCAAAATTATTCAGGACCAAGCCTTCGGCCTGCACATTCGACGGAAATTTTCAGTGAAGCATTAGGAAACTATTTGTGACTAACCCTGGCCTACTTTTTAACTGTTGCAGAACCGTCCCTTCCAAATCCCTAATGATTTCCCTGGGCCATTAAATTTTTGCTCTTATTTGACCCCCCAATTCTAGGCCGTGCTAAAGACGGGCATATCTTGCAAAGTTAAAAGTAAAGTGCAATGCGTGTAACCTGTGAGAGGTGGAGGAGTTTTCTTGCTGTGATGAAGATATACCTTTGAAGCCACAATGTTTTTTTGGGGGAAAAGACATCTCAAAAATTCGCTTTTTCTTTATGGAACACAAAAATGTCCCTTTTGCATTCTTTCCCTTCCCACTGTCTGAGATTTTCATTTGCACATTTCCACTGAAATATGTGCGCATTTATAAATTTTATTTACTTCATGTATTTATTTCATTCAACGGGGACCAAAAGCAGCTTACATCCTCCTCTCTGCCAATTTTTCCTCACAACAATCCTGTGAGGTAGGTTAGGCTGAGAAAGTGTGATTGGCCCCTAGTCACCTAGCAAACTCTCATGGCAAAGTGGGGATTAGAAGGTTGACAAAATGTCCCATTTGTCTGACACCTCTTAAATATACCCTCTGCATTCTTGTCAAGACCTTCGTTTTCACTGGCATTTGTCCATTCCACCAAAGGAGTGGGGAGGATGTGACCATTTCTGCACATGGGATATTGTTCAAATTTGCCTTTCTGAAATTTGAGTTTTCAGACACAGACCCAAATTGTTCCTTAGAAATCCAGTTTTCATTTTTTTAAGCAGGGTCTCATAGGGTCTATTTCAGGGCATTCAGTGTCGAAATGCATCCATTCGTATTTTCACAGCACCCGCCATTTTGGGTGTTTGGGCATGCCCCTTTTCTTGTTGCCGTCCTCCCCCCTCCCTCTCTTTCCCATGGGATTAGTGCCCTAGGACTCATGACCCTGTATCTCTTCCCCCCAATAGTGCCCCTTCATTCTGCATTCCTTTGATTGCCTCCCTTCCCCCCAAGGTGGGCTCAGATCAGGGAAGCAAGAGGACCTCCATGTCTCTCCCACCTGATGTTATCTGACAGCTGCCCCATGCAGCATCATGGAACCTTCTCCAATGCTGCATGAGGTTGCATGTGCTCGGATGGGGGAAGTACATGTGGATTTCTCTACTCCTCCTCACCCATTCTTCAGAAGCTAGCTGGGGAAAGTCTGTGGCTGCCTTCTCAAACCCTCCAGTGACAAAAAAGTCTTGCTTGTTACAATGCCATAGCGTTGTAACCTGATAACTTTGTTTAAAAAAAAACATCTTCGGGGGGAAGGGGGGCGATCATGGAAACAGAATCCCAAAAGGAAGGGGCACTATTAAATGAAAGTTGCAAGCAAGCATCATTTTGGGGAGGGGGAACCCTTTTGGAACAGGGAAGGGCACATAGCATTATTGGAGACTTACTCATTCCAACCCTAAAGCAGAAAACATATGGTGAATTAATGGGGGGGGGGGGAGCCCAAATGTGGAACGCAGAGTGCCAACTCACACCATCCAGTCAAAGTCCAAAGCGAGGCTAAAATGAGGTATGTCTCCTAATGCGAAAACGGTCATACTCAAAACCCATCTAAGCAAAACTGTAAAAATTAATGAGAGATTGATATATGCTGTCACAAAGGGCTAACTGGAGGAGATCAAATAAGGTGACAAGGAATCTGTAGCTGAGCAACAGCACCGTCCTCCTCTTCTGCTCGTAGGAGAACTACAGCTGCTTTCCTTCATTGATAGGACCCCGTAATATGACATTATTTACAGTTGTCTAGACAGCAGACCGGGGCCTTGTTTCACGTCACATAATCCATTTCCCATTTTCTTCAGCTCAGGGAGGCGTTTCTCAAGATTAGATAGAAGCGGGTAGGCCGAAGCCTACTAGGGAGTAATGCCACCCGCTGCCTTCTGCTGCCCGTCAGTTGGTCTCCTCAGCTGTTCCCTTCATCCCCTCCTCTTCCTTTCTGAAGTAGTTGTTTCTCCCTCTAGCTCAGAAGTCCCCAGGGTAGTGCCCACAGTAGATGCTCAGGATGCTCAGTAGATGCTTTAGGATGCTTAGGGCTGATCCTGCGTTGAGCAGGGGGCTGGACTAGATGGCCTGTGTGGCCCCTTCCAGCTCTAGGATTCTATGATTCTATGATTCTCACTGACTGCTATTTGTTGGAATATTTGGACAATGTTCCCTAAAGTTAGCAGAATGCACTAGGCTTACAACAGCAGGAGCTGACCATGCAGTCTGTGTGCATGCAAGAGAGAAGAAGAAGAGTTCATTTTTATACCCCACTTTTCACGATCCGACATCCTCATTTCCCAGGCCAACTTTTTATTCACGTTGACGGAAAGTGCTTGTCCCATTATCAGTTTGCGTCGCTCGCTTAGGCTTGCCTGCAGAACATTTTGGCTCTCATTCGTTTAGAATCGGGGCTGCCACTGAGGCGTTAACCTCGGGAAAATCCATGCAATGCATTAAGAGGTTGGGGAGGTGGAAGTCGCAGGCATACCGGTCGTATATCCGTCCTGTCAGCCATTCTGACATGTGAATTTTGCAGGTTTGGTTCCATCCGTGGCAGCGGTATTGATTGTCAGACACAGTATCCCATTTGGGGCCGGTCGGTACGCGGCAACTTCCAGATGGGGACCTCACCTGGGCATGGAGACCGGATGTCGGATCGTCTGGTTTGGGCACCGGGGGTTACAATGGTCAGCTTTGCTTCGGATCGTAGCAGATGAGGTTTTCCATTACGGCGCACCTGACTTTCTCGTGATTCATCTAGGTCAGGGGTAGTCAAACTGCGGCCCTCCAGATGTCCATGGACTGCAATTCCCAGAAGCCCCTGCCAGCAAACGCTGGCAGGGGCTCCTGGGAATTGCAGTCCATGGACATCTGGAGGGCCGCAGTTTGACTACCCCTGATCTAGGTGAAAATGACTTACCTGCTGTGTCAGGCTGCCAACTGAGTACTAATATTGCAGCCTTCCAAGGACCAGGCAGTTATGGTCTGACATGTTAGATCAGCTGGTATGGCGTTCTGCATTGCGGCCTGAACATGTCAATTAGGCTAAACACAAGGCCAACAAAGTTGCCGAGCGACAAGGGTTAAAGTTAGGGGGGGCTGTTATATCTCACCCTGAAATTTCTTTTCGTTTACCGCACATGTTTAAAAAGGATGGTCTACATCTTTCAGATTGAGGGTGCGATTTGTGGCTTTTTGACGTTAGGGGTAGGATTTCTGAATGTTTGTTTTTGGAGGGTTGGCGGGAACGGGGGTGGTTGGGCCCCGTTCGGTGGCGGGTTAACACAGGTAAAAAGCCTTTTGGTAGGGAGGCCCGTTTGCGTACGGGACCCCCTGAGGGAGGGGGTCTCCCTAAGGAGATCGGCCACACAACGGGCACGGCCAACCCGGCTGGGGGGCCAGGGGCCTGTGGCCAGGCAGCTGGGGGTCCCAATGGAGGCGAACGCCGGTTGGCCCCCAATAGTATCTTCCCATGTGATTTACACCATGATGCAGCATGACCTGTTCTCCTGGCTGGGAGCAAAGCAGGGATCCCAAGCATCATGGCTTGATACATCATAGCAGCCGGATGGCTGATGGGGCAGGCTTCCTTACCTGGATGTTGGTGTGCCAACCCTCCATTGAGGGTTGCAATAAATTGGGCTGCGGCCAATTTCAATGCCAGACGGAGTGTCGAGTCTTCTTTGAGCTGATCGCCTCCTGCTAGTCAATGTTCCCTAAAGTTAGCAGAGTGCACTACGCTTACAACAGCAGAAGCTGACCATGCAGTCTGTGTGCATGCAAGAGAGAAGAAGAGTTCATTTTTATACCTCACTTTTCACTATCCGAAGCACTCAAAGCGGCTTACAATCACCTTCCCTGCCTCTCTCCACAAAATAAGCCGAGACTTCTTTAGTCTATTTAAAATAATATAATAATATAGCGCAGGAAAGGGAAAGAGAGTCCTAGGCTGAATCTGCATGGAGCTTTTATTCCAATCCCAGGTCAATTCAATCCCTGCCATCTACACTGAATGCAATTTCCATTTTGATTCTGGGCAATTTAAATTTTCCCTCTGCAGCACGTATGATTGATCCGGAGTCACCCTACCTTTCCCCTGCGATATCCTGGAGTGGAAATAACCCTCGGTATATGAAAAATCTGCATGAGTATAGGTGCAGCTGTCTGCTTTCCCTGAACTAACTTGCTGCCAAGCCTCCAGTGCTGCAGAAAAGCCCTGATTGGCCAGGGCGTCAGTTCAAAGGCTTCCTCATTCCCAGGTTGCGAGGCATCCCTTAAAGGGGAAGCCCTAATTTCTCTTGGCAGAAACTCCAGAAGCCCTAACTTCTCTTGGCAGAGATTTGCCTCTTGGATTTATTTCCCCTTCCTCTGCTGTCTCCTCCCCCCACTTCAAGAAAAGAAAGAGGCTTCTGCTGTGCTTGGCTCCCCCCCCCCCTTCTGAGCTTCCCTAATCACATGCAGAATACTTTCTGTTTCTGCGCCTACATGTGCGCACCGAGTTTCGTACTGGCGGCCGAGCCCCCCTAACCCCGCAGCACGGCGCTGGCTAAATTGGCCTGGAACAGCCAATTTGGATGCCACTGTGCACAACCCTATTCCCAACCATGGTACTCTAGTACCATATGGTACCCCTCAACAGTACCATGGTGTGGAGTTTTTAAAAATGGCAGCCCTCCCACGCATCCAGCACTGAGCAAAGAGGAAAGAAAAAGATCTTTTAATTTAAAAATGTCTACCTCCCAAAGTGGCCAGTGGTGGGTGGACCTGGAGGGGGTATGAAGGGGAGGCCCCCCGGCCATTTAAACCTTTTCCACCTGAGGCTCCTCTCACTTCCAGGGGTATGTGGCAGGGAGGTGTGGCCAGTTGACATCACTTCTTGGTACCTCAAAGCCTGAAAAATATTTCGGCAGTATCTCTATGGTTAAAAGGTTGAAAAAGGCTGACACACACCTTGTTAAGGAGTGGCAGCCATATTGTGGCTGGTTCCATCTCCTCAGGGAGCCATTTTGTGGCAGCCATTTTGTTGCTGCACACATCATGTTATTTAAGCATTCCAAATGTGTCTGCAGGCAAAGGCCGGTTATGTTCTCCTAAAGTGAGACAAAAAGAAGATTTATTTTCTGAGAAGAATGTTGGCTCATTGCAGTGAATGTCAAGTACTTTGCATTCCCTTGTTGGTCCACAACAGTGTGAAGTAAGTGGTCTCAGAAGGGTGTAACTCTGTTTACAATTGCGCTGTTGGTCAAGTTTTCTTCCCTTGAGGAGAGGATGATAGAAAACACTTTCCTCTCTTTCCAAAGGATGGCTTCATGTACTAACGTAATACAAGATAGGAAGGATGTCTGAATATCTGGTTCCCATTCTTGCTCAACAAGAGGGGAATGACCAATCCAATCTCTCCTGAGAAGGTTTTGAGCTGACGTTGATAGGCCATGGTGACATTTTCCATTGCGCAAACAGTTGTGGAAAGTATAGCTGCCTATTTACTGGAATCGCAACATCTCAGACTAATAACTGAGAGGAGCAGAGAGAGTTCTAGACTGTTCTAGAAGAAAAGCCTAAGAACCACATTTTGGTAGCAGATAGGAAGAAGCCCTTTTGCAAAGAAGTACTCTCTGTCTATCTAGAGCAGGGGTAGTCAAACTGCGGCCCTCCAGATGTCCATGGAGTACAATTCCCAGAAGCCCCTGCCAGCGAATGCTGGCAGGGGCTTCTGGGAATTGTAGTCCATGGACATCTGGAGGGCCGCAGTTTGACTACCCCTGATCCTAGAGGATCTTATTCCTTCTCTTACATACACAAGTTATTGTTTTGTGGGACGTGGGTCAGAGGTCACAGGGCTGGGGTATAGAGAAACCCCAGGTGAGCCTACAAGGTGAGCATCTCCATCCTTAATGAGCACAAAGATCTGGCCGAGGGAAAACACAAGGCAGTATTGTAGCAGCAGCAGAATCACTGATTTTTTAATTCTCTGGTTTTTTTCTACCCAAAGATGTCTCCAAGTGGATTACAAAAACCTTTCCCTTCCTCTTCCCGCAACAAATACCCTGTGAGGAAGGTGTGGCTGAGAGAGCTCAGAGAGAACTGTAACTGGCTCAAGGTCACCCACCTGGTGGCATGTGAAGGAAGAGTGGGGAATCAAACTCCAGAGGAACTGGTTGGCCATTGTGTGAGACAGGATGCTGGACTAGATGGACCACTGGTCTGATCCAGCAGGGCTTTTTTTATGTTCTTGTGCTGTCACTGGTGATGCAAGAAATGACATCACCATGCCCTAGTGTTGCTGTTATATTCTGGTAAAAGATATATGCCTGTACTTTGTTCTTTTTCTTATAGTCATTTTCTAAGGTGTTCTATCCTATATTAAAATTTAAAAAATCATTACAAAAGAAGAAGAAGAGTTGGGTTCTTATATGCCGCTTTTCTCTACCCGAAGGAGTCTCAAAGCGGCTTACATCCGCCTTCCCTTTCCCCTCCCCACCACAGACACCCTGTGAGGGAGGTGAGGCGGAGAGAGCCCTGAGATTACTGAAGAAGAAGAAGAGTTGGTTCTTATATGCCGCTTTTCTCTAGCCGAAGGAGGCTCAAAGCGGCTTACATTCGCCTTCCCTTTCCTCTCCCCACCACAGACCCCCTGTGAGGGAGGTGAGGCTGAGAGAGGCCTGATATTACTTCTCAGTTAGAACAGCTTTATCAGTGCTGTGGCGAGCCCAAGGTCACCCAGCTGGCTGCATGTGTGGGAGCGCAGAATCAAGCCCTGCTCGCCAGATAAGAAGTCCGCACTCCTAACCGTTACACCAAACTGATGTATCTCTCTAGCCACTGCTTGAAGACCACCAATGAAGAGGCGCTGACCGCCTTCTTAGGCAGCTGATTCTGCTGCTGAACTACTCTGACTGTTAAAAAAAAAATTCCTGAGATTTAGCTTCAATTGGGAAGCCGTGTTGGTCTGAAGTAGCACGACAAAATTTGAGCCTATAGCACGTCTAAGACCAACAAAGATTTATTCAAGGTGTGAGCTTTCGAGTGCAAGCACTCTTCCTCAGACAAGGAAAAAGCAAAGTAGTCATAGCATCCAAATTAGTCATAACATCCAAATTATGCAGTATGATCATTCTTCGCTTCAAAAGCTAATCAGCCCTTTGGGTTCAGTTGCAGTTCACAAAAATGTTGGAGAAATAAAAACGTCAAGGTTATTAATTAATGGCAGTCACTTTTTCCCAGATGTGAAAAGAAACAATTAAGAGAGACCAGTTGCTTCATCCGTCTCCACCCAAGCTGATCTAGCTGATACCTACGCATAATTTAAACCCATTACTGCAGGCCCTCTCCTCTGCTACCAATAGAAACCGCCCCTTTCCTTGTGCTGGGGTACAAGTCTTATTGTAGCCACACCCTTGAATGCAGAGCATGTCTCTGGTTTGGGGGAGCTGAGATTTACAGCTTGGGAAGAGGCTGCTATCGCTCCTGGCTCACATTACTCTCCATGCATCTGTTCTTGATTTAAGGAACAGCCTCAAAGATTTCTCTGCCGGTTGAAAAAGACAGCAACTGGTTAAACGGTGCCCTTCTAAGCAGCAGAGGTGCGTGATGCCGACCTCTCTTCTCTCCCAGGTTTCGAAAGAAGAACGAGAAGAGAAATTAATGGGCTCTCCTCTATGGCAAGTAGCCAGGGTTCAACGGCATCGCAGCGCAGATCAATACGGAGTTTCTTAAAGGCATAGCTAGCTATCAGAATCCGTGGCAGGGTATTTTGCGAGGATGAGCCCCGTCCCTTTCCCACGCGGAGGAATCGTGACCGTGAGATCCGGAGAAGAGGAAAGAAGCAAGGGCAAAAGTTGAGCGAACGCAGAAGGGTGAACAGAGATCTTTCCCTCTCCCGGGCCCACTTCTGTGTTTCCTTAGATTGTGCTCCAAGCTATTATCTCTGGCTGGCCTCATTCTTCTCTCCGTCCTACATCTTCGCTCTCTGTTTCGGCGATGCAGGGGCAGGTTTGTCAAAAGTGGAACCGCACTTCCTGGGGTGACCCAGTTTTCCGCCAATGATTGCTTGAGGTTCGGCGTTTCCCTTGACCTGATCTGGACCCTCTTTCAGTTCTTCCTGCCCCTCTCCCTCCCGCCCCCGTTCACCCTGGGGCTGACTCGACAGCACGGCCTTCTCTCTACCCTGAACTGCAAAGAACGGCTTGAGAAAAGATTCTGAGCGCTTGGTTTTGACAGGCGAAAATGGGCCTGAGCTGTAGGGAAGGCCTGGAACATCAGTATTTTGGGGTTCATTTCATCAGCTGTAGCTGTACAGAGAAGTGCATCCTTTGGGATTCTTCTGTGTGGCCTGTGTGCTTAAACATAGTTGCCAAATCTTAGTTGGGAAATACCTGGTGGGTTTAGGAGCCTCAGGGTCCACACACCCTCCAAAGCAGCCATTTTCTCCAAGGGATCTTGATCACCTGGAGACCAATCATAAAAGTGGGAGAACTCCATTTGGGATCTGGAGGCTGGCAACCCTACTGTTTGGCTAGGGGTGACAGCCTCCAGGTGGGACCCGGGGAATCCCTGGAATTATAGCCCAACCCCAGACTAAAGAGATCACTTCCCCTGGTGAAAAGGGCTGATTTAGGGGGGGGGGGGTGGACTCCACAGCATTATATAACACTAAGGTCCTTCCCAGACCCAAATCCCACCCACTCCTGGCTCCACCTTCAAAGTCTCCAGGTATTTCCCAACCCAGAGCTGGCAACCATACAGGCAACCCTGGGCCAAAATTTGGGATGCTAGCCTCTAGGTGGACTCTACAGTGGACTGTTGCAAACTTTTGCACGCTGAAGAACATTTTATCCCGGTTTTCTTGCAGCCTTGGACAATCAGCAAAGTGAATTGCACCGCATTCTTCTACTCTGCCAAAGGCACAATCAGCAGGTGGGTCAGTGCAGGATGAGCCAATGTTCAGGCTCCTCCCCCTCCCCCTGCCTCTCGCTCAGCAGATGGGCAGACATGATGCTGCACGACCTGTGGATGGCCAGGCAATGGCAGGTCTCCAGCAAGGCCTGCATCTCAGGTGGCCTTGACCCAGACCCAGAGCATCCTTCATCTCCAGAGGAAGCATGTGTGCCAGGCAGACAATGCCCTGCAAAGGCTTCACTGCTGCCACTATGTCAGCCTCAGCGTCCGTGACGATGTAGCCGTGGACCATGTTGCTGCTGTTCACCCCCTCCCTCAGGTTCTTCTGTATCACGGTGGCAATGGGTTGCACCATGAGGTGTGCATCCATCCCCTACACATGGACAGAACCACTTTTGTAGCCTAAAGGCAGAACTGTTCCTTCCTGGAGCCTGGGTTTCTTGTTGCCTCCAATGTGCAGTGAGGGGGAGTTAGCTGTACTGCTGGTTGCTCCAGAGTTCTGCTGTGAAGGGCATAGTTTTGTCTTGCTCTCTGGAGAGCAAGCGCTTGACCATTGCCACTGCAGAGTGGTGCATGGTGGACAATTCACATAGGCTCATGGTCCGCTGTGAGGGGTCATAGTACCGGAAGACAGGTATTGCAGGTGTTGTTGCTAGCCCCCTGTGACATGACTCTGGTATTCCTTGGATGTTGCTGTTCTAAGTGCTGGCCAGGGTTGACCTGCTTAGTTTCCGAGTTCTGATAGAATCAGGCTTTCCTGGCTATCCAGGCCAGGTTATTTAAACACATGGCATATAGACAGCAATAGATGGCCATGTTAAGATATTTGGAAATTTATGTAAATCTATGTGTAGATCCATCGCCACTATTGCTGTTTTTTTCTTCATGTACACAGACACACATATATCAAATTTGAGGGTTTTTTTTTTTACAAGTGACATGAGTCTAGCAATAGAAGACTATCACTAGTCTCAGATCACTAAGTTTAAAAAATAAATAAATGAGGGGGGGTGTTAAAACGAGCTGTGCAAGATTTAGTTCCTCCTGGTACTGACTTGAAAGGGTGATCACAGAGGCAAATGGCAGTGTCCCTAAGGGGGAAAAAACCCACAAAAGATTTCAGCGCTGCATACAAACAAAAGAAGGAAGAGGGTTGTCAACATAGAATGAAATTGACATGAGATGTAAAGAGAGAGAGAATGGGCTGGGAAGCCTTGAGTTTTGATAAAATTTTTTCCCTTAAATGAATTTAGTGAATGAAGTCTGTGGTGAAAACAATTTTGGCAGTCTCTGGAAACCTAGGGCCATTCCGCACCAGGATCCATATAGCAAATTGTTTGCTGAACGAAAAATCGCCATTTTAAATTGTGGAATTCGTCGTTATGCATACCTGGCTTTGTAGTGGAATCCAGTTGCGTTTCTATCGTTTCCCACAGGTTTCCGGTCTCGGCAAAAATCGCTAGCCAGGAAGCGATATTGCCGAGCTCGTCCCGCCCCTGGCCATCAAGCAGCCAATGGGCGGCCATTATCATGATCCCAAAAAGCCCCTTTCCCTTTAAGGAAGTTTAAAAAAAAATACACGTTGCAACGAATCTGCGTTGATTCGTTGCAACGGAGAGACCCATCTAGGTATCAGGTGGTGTTTGAGCTGCCGTTTCATCATTGCCATGCTCCCCCTGAGTGGAAAAAAAAATTAACACACCCAGCCCCCCCGGCACGGGTGCGATTTTCGGCCGAAAATACAGTGAAAAATAAAGGGAAATTAAACCAGCAAATGGGGCTGTGTGTTGTTTCGTGCTTGGTGACTTAAAACAGCTCTGCAGCCAGGGAAGCCTCGCTGGGTAAACGAAGGCTCGCCGGTGCGTTGATCTCCGCTCGCTTGGAGAAAAATAAATGGCGATCGCTTCGGCGGAAGATCAGAGGAGAGAGCTAGGGGGAGGGACTTTGCAGAAACGGAGAGACCCATCTAGGTATCAGGTGGTGTTTGAGCTGCCGTTTCATCGTTGCCATGCTCCCCCTGAGTGAAAAAAAAATTAACACCCCCCCCCCGGCACGGGTGCGATTTTCGGCCGAAAATACAGTGAAAAATAAAGGGAAATTAAACCAGCAAATGGGGCTGTGTGTTGTTTCGTACTTGGTGACTTAAAACAGCTCTGCAGCCAGGGAAGTCTCGCTGGGTAAACGAAGGCTCGCCGGTGCGTTGATCTCCGCTCGCTCGGAGAAAAAATAATGGCGATCGCTTCGGCGGAAGATCAGAGGAGAGAGCTAGGGGGAGGGACTTTGCAGAAACCGCAACAATGGTAACGCACAGAACTTTCCCGCTAGTGTTGCAGATTGGTTGCAAGAGTGTAGCGCTTTCCAGAGGGTGAATCCACTTTTTGGGATTTCCCTGAAAGTGCTACAACGAAGCGCTTTTTGCGGATCGGTTTCAGGAGTGTTGCAGATTGTGCATAACAGCAACACTGTAGCGATTTCAATTTGTAACCATTGTGCTATTTTGGACGAGTGCGGAATGGCCCCTAATATTAAAATGGTGGATGAATTACATGGACCTTCTGTGAACCAAGAAACTTAAGAATCGCTTGGGATTGATCCATTTGGAGGACAAAGTGTAATCTGCACTCTGCAGCTGACTTTGCACAGGTGCACAAACACACACACTGGCACATATGTTAGCAGCATTGTTCCCCTATATTAGGAGGTCATGTGACTCTCCCATTTTCATAATCCCCATAATACTCCATAACATGGAAAACAGGGCTTCACAACAGCTTGTCATTTTCCTTTTGATGTGGAAACACATCTTATGCCACACTTGGTGAAATGGAAATATCAATGGATGTGAGATCTGTTTGTCCATCTCAACCCTGAGCACACCATAACAGGCAAGGAGGCAAACGGCCCGCAGGATGGCGCAGACCAGGCACATAAGGGGGGCTGCAGCAGAGTGAGCACAGCTCAGCATGGCCTGGGGCCCGGTGCCAAAGATGGGCAGCGGTGGTAGCGCAGCGAGTAGGGCTGAGCACAGCTGCGATCCAGGATGGGCCCAGCTGGCAAAGATGGGTGGTGGCTGTGGCAGAGTAAATGGGGTTCCGTTCCTGCCCTGGCCATCTGCAGCTGTGTCCATTATGCAGAATGTGTTTCCACATAA
Source organism: Paroedura picta (assembly GCF_049243985.1). Classification (NCBI taxonomy): domain Eukaryota; kingdom Metazoa; phylum Chordata; class Lepidosauria; order Squamata; family Gekkonidae; genus Paroedura; species Paroedura picta. The sequence continues at coordinate 179,251,845 of NC_135369.1, read as the reverse complement.
TGGGCAACAATCTGATTCTCGCAATTTTTTAAAAGTCTGGTCAGTTTCAACATCTAGTTTTCCTTCATTTCCTGGGTTCCTTACATTCAACAGTCAACAAACTAATGCACAAATGCCTGCATTCAAATGGAAGGAACTTTCTGGACACTACTGCACAGTTGCAATAATGCAATTGCAAATTAAAAAAAAAGAAATTAGACACCACCACCCCCACACACACACACGTATCACCAATGATGTTCCACAGCAATTTAGAAAAGCTGGTTTTTATATGCCGCTTTTCACTGCCCAAAAGAATCTGAATGCGGCTTACAGTTACCTTCCCTTCCTCTTCCCACAACAGATACCCAGAGATGGGACTGAGATCTCTGGTAGAACAACTCTGCAAGAACAGCTCTAACAGGACTCTAACAGATACCCAGCTGGCTGCATGTGGAGAAAGACTGGGGAATCAAACCCGGCTTGCCAGATTAGAAGCCACCGCACCAGAGGAAAGATTGTAGCTCCAGCATAAATGCAGCAGAGGAAACAGAATGGTGTATAAGGCAGGCAAAGAAACCAAAGTCAAGATTAAAGGCTTACTGCTCTGAAAATCTGCACTATGATATGTGTGCATAATGGGCCACAGTCACGGTTGATTTGGAAAGAGGAAACCTTTCCAAAGCAGCTCCAGCATGGGATTGCTCTCCCAACCTGATCACACCCATCATCATAATCACAGTGTGATGGCCCATCCCCAGCTGAGCTGGAGCTGGAGGTCATCTCCTGGGGAGGGTGGGAGATGCTGGCTGGGCTTGGCACTCTGCCAGCCTAGGAGCTGGCAAAATTCCCCGCTGTGCTGTTATCCGTCTTGGCTGGAGGTCAACAGGACAGTGAAGGAATGTTACACAGTTTGAGCCAGGAGATAGAATACACCCAGAGTCCAGGCAGTCACTACCAGTCAGAGCAGATAGAAGTTAGGAGGGATGTGGCAAGGCAGCATACTTGTAAGGCGGTCCAAGGATCAATAAGAGGAAGAAAAAGCCTATCCCAAGGCTACTATAGATGTTACTAAAATTATTACAGAACTAGTATTCAAGCTCGCTGTATTCTGAATACAGCGGGCGCTAGGCAAGGGAGCCCCCAGCAGCTGGGCGCAGGGCGGCTGGCGGGGGCTCGTTGGGCTGCAGCCTGACGCAGCGAGAGGCGCTTCGCCCCCGGCAGCCGTGCTTGCTGGCGGGGCTCATGGGAATTGTAGTCCATGAACATCTGGAGGACCACAAGTTGACTACCCCTGCTCTAGCCCTCAAGGCTAGCGAGCAGCCAGCTGGTCAGTTCTCCATCTGAGAATTAGGTCTTGTCTCTGTCTCCACCACCATTGCTTGAGAGGTTTGCTACTCCCCCATAGCTCCCTCCTGTTCAAGGCTTCCTGGCTTGTGCTCATCTGAGTCTCCTCTTCCTCCCCTTCTGCCTCATCACCAGCCTCCACAGCTGAATCTTGACACACAGGACCTTTATTAGGCATTTGCTTACGAATATTTTGTCACATTCTTCAGGGGGCAAACATTGAAGATACTTTGGAGCTCACCTAGGTTCCGTGGGCCCACCCCACTGAGCAGTGGACCTCACTTAGACCTCTCCTGTTTTCCTCTCCCGCAAGTATGATGGCACCTTTCTTCCGGCCTCATTACCGAGGATAAGCATCCGGAGCTGCCGGCAATACATCAGACCTCTGAATTTATTTTGAAGCACAAACATTTTTCCTCCTCCTGCTTCGGGAATTAGCTCTCGCTTCATAAATCAACATCCCGCTGTCTTGTTTGCTCGGCAACATCGCCGTTCGGCTTGAGATACCGAGCCAGAGGCAGGCGCTTCCTCTGTTTATCTTCGTGGAAAAGTTGTAAATGCAAAACTGCATTTGGTCTGTCCGATAATATTTCTGCTATTGGGCTTTAGCCAGACAGGAACTCTCTGGCTCGTGTCTTGGAAAGTGGAAACCATTTACTCACTTGGAATTTACCACGTGCCCTGAACTGGGTTGCTTGGGTGACTCTGATCTCAGCAGATCGTGAGAGTTATCCAGAGTCAGCCTTGGCTAATATTTGGATGTGAGACCTCCAGGGAGTACTAGAGTCACTATGCAGAGGCAGTCAATGGTGAAGCACCTCTGAAACCCCCACCAGGGGTCACTGTAAGTCTGCTGTGACTTACCTGCACTTTCCACCACCAAATTAGAAACTGTTTCTGCACGGAGGGGTAAAACACACATAGACTCCTGCTTGCCAATGCGGGATGGTAAACCTCGCATTTGCAGCCCTCCTCACGCAAGAACCTCCTACGTTTTCCCTCTGCCCCATCACGGCTTTTTGCCTTCCGATGTGGCTGCAAGGGAATACAAGCTGAACATTTCTCCCCCACACCCCCCCCCCGCTCCTTGGCTTGTCAATCATAGCAAGCCACCAATCACAGCACAGCGGTTCTCTCATGGACTGAAACTTTCTTCCCCCCGAGCCCTGAAATTATTTTTTTAAGGCACTTCTGTATTATTATGCGGTATTGCTACAACACAGATGCATTCTTAATAAAAATCAACACTGCCACGTTGCTATGGAGAAATGCCAGAACTATAAAGCATCTTCCCCATTTGGGATTTTGGACGTTATTTATGTCCGGGTGGATTTCTGAGACTCTAAACATGGTTCCTGGAGCCCAAAAAGTCATTTTGTGTAAATGGTTGGCTTGAAAACAAAGTGCTCAGACCCCTATATGATCGGGAGAAGGCTGCCTGATCACCCACCCCTTTCCCAGCTCATTTCGCACCTCAAGAAAATGCAAATAGGACTGTGTTTTGCCTGCCTAATCCCAATAAAACCATGGACATCTTGCAGAATATTTTATTTTACCTTTGTAGCTTTGTGGTCACACCACAAAATGGACCGTGCCATTTAAATATATATATATATATATTTGGAGCAGGAAATGGAGGGGGAAGGTGGGGGAAAGGTGGGACAATGCTGCAGAGACTATCGTGCCTTTCCCCCTCCATACAGGCTTGCCTCTGGTTGCTCACTGGTTGCTCACCAATGGGATGCGAGATAAAAAGTGGCAAATCTACTTTTTACGATTTTCCGCATCCCGTGACAAATCTGGCCAAAATGCAAGCCAGCCTCTGGACAGCCTCAGGATGCAGGCAACATCATGTGGAGGGGGGCTCTAAAACCCACCAGTAACCAGAGGCTGTCCAGGGACAGATTCATCATGCAGAAACGGTCAGAGTGTAAAGAAAGGCATGTTACTAATTGTCACAGGGGTGTATATCTATATCTTATTGTAGCCTTTATCAAGTTTTTTACTGTTGAGAAACCCCTGAAACATTCTTCTATCTTCAAGAAACCCCAGCAGTGGTGCAATCATGCAGAATATGGTTGGGAAGCAGAGCTGTGGACAAACCTACCCGGGGCCTTACCACCAGGCACAGTATTGGCCATTTTGGCCATATCACCCAAGAAATGTTTAACACATTTTTTAAAAATAGATCAAAATGTATTTCCCACCCATTCTAGAAACCCCTTCAGGGCCATCAGGAAACCCCATGGTTTCATGAAACCCTGATTCAGAAAGATAGATATTCATAAATCCACACTGATTTTCACCAGAGGAGTGACTGTCTTGGAATATCACATCCAAACCCTTCCCCACTCCCTTTGCCCATCATTGGCAATTTGGAGGGGGGGGAGCAGGTCTACATGACCATACATGGTCATATCACCCAATAACTGTTTAACAAATTTGCAAAATTTTAAAAAAAATTAACTCTCACCCATTAAGGAAACCCCTCCAGGGCCATCAAGATAGCCTGATTCATGCAACATCTTTTTGGTCTTACAAAACAGGAGATTTAAAATAGCTGGAGATCTCATGGTGCCAGCTGGAGGTTGGCAACCTTAGGTTGTAGGGCAAAGGGGGCAGTTGGGAAGGACCCAGCCTTCTGTTCAGATATCCTCTTGTTCTTAGAATTAACAGAAATGCTTCAGTTTTAAAAAGCGACCTTTTAGGTCATTTGCGTCTGTTAGAACCAAGCATGGTACTCTTTAAAAGGTAAACATCTTTTTAGGTAGAGTAGATGGTGGCCTATTTCAGCCGGATTTTCTCACTAGCTACGCGAGTCTTGGAGGGAGAACAGCCGCATTGTTTAGGCTGCATGTGCACACTTTAAATTAAATATTCCAGATGTTTTTTATTTGCATTCCTTAGTGATACCTATGAAAAGTCTGTTGAACGCATCTTGACAACCTTCTCCAAAATTACCCACAAGGTTTACGAGAAGCAATTCTCCCTAGAATTTGCCAGGAGTAGATACTGACCTGGGCGGAAATTACACACCACACGGATGTAATTGAAGAACCGTGTCACAGTGCTCCTCTGTAAAACCAAGGGGAGTCTTTCCCCAGATCTCAGAAATTCCCGGGACAGATTCCATCCCACAGAATCTCATCCAACACAGAAAAAGCGAAGGAGATGTACGGAAAGATATTCAGTGATTTATGCACTGATGCCAGGAGTCAGAGATATTTTGAATGTTCAAATCGAGGAGGGCAGTGGGAGGAACAGAGAAATTGGGCTTCTGGTGGCCATTGGCCCAAGAAGAATTCGACTGGGGCATCGAGAAGGCCGTTAATGGTGAATATTAACTCCTCCCACCAATCATTTTCTAGGCCAGGGGCAGTCAAACTGTGGCCCTCCAGATGTCTATGGACTACAATTCCCATGAGCCCCTGAAAGCATTCCCTGGCAGGGGCTCATGGGAATTGTAGTCCATAGACATCTGGAGGGCTGCCGTTTTACTACCCCTGTTCTAGGGTATCGTCTGGGATGCAGTGCTGCCGTTAGTATATTTTTGGATTATTTGGGAACTTTTTACATGCCCTCAAGGTCAGTCACTTCCCAGTGCTTTTGCTGAGAGTGGTCCTTGGTTGCCAACCTCCAGGTGAGAGCAAGAAACCAACAGGGGGGTTGCAGAATGCGTGGGTATGAAGCAACAGTCACTGTGCAAAAAAGTCCAGCATGAGATATTCAAAATCAAAAATGTCTGTTTGTTTTACAAAAATTTACATTCAAATGCTTAGGGAAAATGTATATACATTTTATAAAATTGCTGTTAATTTCTTATTTTTCTGACAGCCCCCTGGGTGTAGTTCTGATCTGGCAAGCCGGATTTGACTCCCCGCTCCCCCACATGCAGCCAGCTGGGTGACCTTGGGCTAGTCACAGTCCCGATAGGGCTGTTCTCACAGAGCAGTCCTGCCATAGCTATCTCAGCCTCACCCACTTCCCAGGGCGTCTGTTGTGGGGAGAGGGAAGGGAAGGCGATTGCAAGCCGCTTTGAGACTCCTTTAGTTGGTGAAAAGCTGGGTATAAAAATCAACTCTTTTCTTCTCATTTCAGATGTCACACTGTTATCCACACGAAGACCCGGGTCTTTCCTGAATAATTGGGAGAAGATGCATCTAAGAACAGGAAAGACTGTGTTAAAACCATGAGGAATTCTTCTAGGATGGCTGTAAACGGTGAGGTTCCTTTATTTGTGCACCTATCTAGACCCTTGTCCTATTTCTGTAAGGCCACTGAAGAAGCAAAAAACTTGGCAAAGAGAAATTTCAAGCAGCCAGTGAGAGACTCATGGCAGGGATCGGGGGAACCACATCAGTCTTCGCGCACGTTATCTTTCCAAGCACTCTCGGAAGAGTGAAATCACTCAGCATCCTGTTTATTCACTGGTTGTAATTGAGTAAGACATGCGACAAACTCCTGTTTCATTTGTATTACTTTTGAGGCTCCACTTTCTCCGCTGCCTGACACGAACTCATTTGTCTTCCCGGGGAGCCGTCTGTCTCCTGACCTCCCAGCAGCGCACTCCCTGTTAATGGACACACTTTTCAAGTTCCCTTCAGCATCCCCAGGGATGGCTCATGACATTAGCAAAGGCCCTTCAACACCCACGGAAACTGCAGCTGGCCAGAGTCAAGGATGGCCACGGCATTTCTTTCGGGAAATTTCTTTCCAGTGTTCATGGCCAAGCGACCCAGGCCATCTGCAAACGGATTGCTCCTGTTTCTCTTCAGCTCTACATCAGCCTTTTCAAACTTTTGACCATGGAGGAGCCCCTGTAATAATTTTTCAGGCTGCACAGAGCCTCGGAAGTGATGTCAACGTAGGGTTGGGCCCGAAGCAGCTGGTCGCTCCTGATGCAGCCAGCGCCGCACCACGGGGATGGGTAGAGGCATGGGCATTGGAGTGCAGGCGAGCTCTTCTTCTTCTTCAGTAACATCAGGGCTGTCTCGGCCTCCCCTCCCTCACAGGGTGTCTGTTGTGGGGAGAGGAAAGGGAAGGCGACTGTAAGCCTCTTTGAGACTCCTTCGGGTAGAGAAAAGCAGCATATAAGAACCAACTCTTCTTCTTCTTCAGTAATATCAGGGCTCTCTCAGCCTCATCTCCCTCACAGGGTGTCTGTTGTGGGGAGAGGAAAGGGAAGGCGACTGTAAGCCGCTTTGAGACTCCTTCGGGTAGAGAAAAGCAGCATATAAGAACCAACTCTTCTTCTTCTTCAGTAATATCAGGGCTCTCTCAGCCTCATCTCCCTCACAGGGTGTCTGTTGTGGGGAGAGGAAAGGGAAGGCGACTGTAAGCCGCTTTGAGACTTCTTTGGGTACAGAAAAGCGGCATATAAGAACCCAACTCTTCTTGTTCTTGTTCTTGTTCTTGTTCTTGTTCTTGTTCTTGTTCTTGTTCTTGTTCTTGTTCTTGTTCTTGTTCTTGTTCTTCTTCTTCTTCTTCTTCTTCTTCTTCTTCTTCTTCTTCTTCTTCTTCTTCTTCTTCTTCTTCTTCTTCTTCTTCTTCTTCTTCAGTAAATTAGCTGCGTTTTCGAAGAATTTGTAGTCTGTGTCTACCGAACTTGCAGACTTAATAGTTGACAACTTCAGGTTGGGAAATTCCTAGAGATCTGCAGGTAGAGTTTGAAGGTTGTAGAAGGGAGGGTCCTCAGTGGGGCGTAAGGCCAGGAATCCCACCCTCCAGCTCAGCCATTTTATCCAGGGGGTGGATATATGTTGTATGGAGATCAATTGTCATTTGGGGAGCTCTCCAGACCCTGCTAGGAAGTTGGCAACCTTATCTGGCATGCTAACCAGCAGCCAAGCCTACATATTTGAATGGAACTGAGAGCTCTCCTTGGAGGCCAGGGCATGTGGCTAACAGTGACCACCAAAAAGGTGGTGGTGGAGGAAGCGGAGCGAAGGGAAGATAACATTTCATATTGTCCAGACAGAGGAGCCTTGTGGAACCTTTTCCATTCTCTTTGCCAGATGGGGGAAAATACCCGTGGTTAATACCGGAGAAACTATAGATTTCTCTGCTTATTGTCTTCAAACGGCATGAGTGGTTTTAGGGAGAGGGTTAGATTGCACTCTGGTTTGTGTTTGCTGTGGTTCTTTCTTTTTTGCTCCCCGTCTAAGCTTCAGGCATGTACTTGCTAGCCTGAAATGGCAGCTCTCTGAGTGCATTTGGTAAAAAGAATACCCAGGGGCTGTGATTGGGGGGATTCCTTAAAAGTGTGGTTTGCAGATCTTGCTAGAATCCATTGGCACTCTGCAGGCGTGTGGAATGAGCTTCACAGGTACGCAGACCCCCCTGTGTCTTTGGGGCAACAAAGCTGTCATCGAGCATCACTCAACTTCTGTTCAACGTTTCCTCTTTGAGAGCCAGCGAGGTGCAGTGGTTAAGAGCAGCAGCCTCTAATATGGAGAACTGGGTTGTATTCCCCCATTCCTCCTCCCCATGCATCCAGCAGGGTGACCCTGGGCCAGTCACAGTTCTCTTAGGGATCTTCTCTCAGAGCAGTTCTCTCAGGGCTCTCCTAGCCCCACCTACCTAACAATGTGTCTACCGTGGGGAGGGGAGGGGAAGGCGATCTCAAGCTGCTTTGAGATTCCTTCAGGTGGAAGAAAGCTGGGTACAAAAAACTGAAGCTCTTCCTTCTTCTTTGCCATCAAATCACAGCGGATTTACAGCGACCCCGTGGGCTTTTCAAGGTAGAATACTTTCAGAGGGGGTTTGCCATTGCCTGCCACTGCGTAGGGACCAGGGGTGGCCAAAGAGAGCCAGCTTGATGTAGTGGTTAGGAGTGCAGATGTCTTATCTGGCGAGCTGTGTTTGATTCCCCACTCCTCCTCATGCAGCCAGCTGTGTGACCTTTGGCTCGCCATGACACTGATAAAGCTGACGGAGCAGTAATATCAGGGCTCTCTCAGCCTCACCTCCCTCACAGGGTGTCTGTTGTGGGGAGAGGAAAGGGAAGGCGAATGTAAGCCCCTCTGAGACTCCTTTGGGTAGAGAAAAGTGGCATATAAGAATCAACTCTTCTTCTTGGACTTCCTTGGTGAACTTCCATTCAAATACTGATAAGTACCAACCCTGATTAGCATCCAGAATATGACTACACTGGGCTAGTCTAGGCCACCCAGGTCTGGGCTCCTTTTTCTTAGCTTCTCCACCACTGGCAGTCTTCAAGCAAAGGTTGGATACGCACTTTTCTTGGATGTTTTAGGATGCTTTGGGCTGATCCTGTGTTGAGCAGGGGGTTGGACTAGATGGCCTATATGGCCCCTTCCAACTCTATGATTCTGTGATTCTGTGATTTTTAGCCCAATATTTGTCTGATCAAACTGGTGTGACGCACGGACATCTGACCTCAACAGCTTAGACTTTTAGAGGGTGACACCATTCCTAGGGCCACAATAGCAGATCTCACTCACACCCCTTAGATTAAGGGAAAGGGGACAGAACACAATTTCCATTTTCCCCCTCTGTTGACTTCCTAATTCCCCCTGCTTTATGCATCCGAAAGGCAAACAAATCAGTAAGTGGAAAGTAAAACAAAGCCAAAGCATATGTATGAATAAAAGCCAGGCCTTTAATCTTCTCAGGGTGGAAAATTCTGGTATATCCTCCTCTCAGTCATGGAAGTTCCCTTTAAATAAGCAAGCATCTCCCCTCATTTCTCAACCCAATTTTCCTGAGGGTGTGACCTGTGGATGAGGTATTTGCTTTCGTTCTCAGAAGCCAAAATGCAGCTGGATGGATTTCGTTCGTTTTTTGGGAAACGTCGAAGGCCTCCGGACAGCAGCCACACCCGCAGGAGTCTGGAATATCCTGGAAGAAAGCATACTTCAGGGACGACATCAGTAAAGATGATTTACAGCCATTTCTGCTCTTTTATTTTGCCTGCTAAAGGCACGAAGCTCTCAGCTTCAATTCTATTGTCTCTGCAGCATGTGGCACATGGGTTTTTCCTAAATGTGTGTTGCATGCTATTAGCCCCAGTTGATATATTAGCACTTGGAGATAGCTCTTGCAAAAGATTCCTGAAAGGCATCAGGCATTTCATGCCAGAACAACAAGCAGGAGTCACATCATCGTGTTTTTGTTGAGGGCATTTCCGCACACGTTAAAAATAGTGAAATGCTTACCTTTCGTTGTCATTATATTCCAGCCCCTCCATATGATGTCAGCAACATGCAGTGTCTGGGCAGTAAATGGCCGGCTTCTTCCTCCATTTTAAAGCGCTAGTTGGAGAATCCCAAAATGTGGATTCACCAACCCTATGGAGAGCTATCTAATGGACAGCAACCAGCAACCCACCAGCCAAAGAAAGGTATGGATGCAAAGAAGTGCTATCTCTGCCTCCAATGTCCCACCCTCACACCCACCTCCCTCTCCCTTCTCCTGGGGATGGTAGTTTGTTTGTTTTTTAAGCGAACTGCCTGAAGCAATGAATAGGTGTACAAGTGTACAGGCAAAGGCAAAAATAATTTTCTCCCAAAGATGTAACACAAAGCATACCTCTCTAAAGTTCCCCTCCCTAAAATCAGGAACAATTTTTTTTATCTTAAATTTCAAGACTTGTGATTCCATAATGGGTGGCGTTTAAAAAGCATTATGCATCTAGATGCATGGAGAAGAATTGAATTAAAAAAAATTAGTGGGCATTGTAGGCCCTTTAAAATGTTGAGAAAGGGGATTGGTTGCCTGGCTTGATTGACAGGTAGAAAAGAGTCACGTGTAAAGCGCATTGTACTCTTCCGTCATTTCAAGCAGGCATGTGGAGGGTGAGAAGCATAAAAAGGTGGCAGAAAAGAGCGAGACAAGAAAAACATGAAGAGGGGCTGGAAGGCATGATTATACTTAGTGTCACACCATTTAGCTGGCATAACGCTATTTTTACAGATGTGCGGAAATGACCTCAAGGTTTGCAGAATCATTCTGCACTGTATTGACAGACATTTTTTTAAAATTCTTCTATACCAGCCTTTCACAACTTCTTGATAACTAAGAAACCCCTGAAACATTCTTCAGGCTTCGAGAAACCCCAGAAATGGTGCAATCCTGCAGAATATGGTTGGGAAGCCTAGCTGTGAACATGCCCATCCAGGGCCCCTCCCCTCCCCACCCCCTCCAGTCATATCATTGGCCATTTTGGGAGGGGGGGTGACTTGACATGACCATATATGGTCACATTGCCCGATAAATGTTTAGCAAATTTTTAAAAAATATTAAACATTAATTAACTACACACCTTTTCAGAAATTTGCTCAAGGTCCCACTTCCCCTAAGATGTGCTCATTCTCCTTCCCATTGAATGATGCTCACACTGCCTTTATCAGTTGTTAAGTCTCATTTCGAAGCTCAAAATCTATGGGGACCAGCATGCAGTAACTGATCAGTAACCTGGATCAGGTTCAAGATTTTGGTTTCGACCTTTAAGGCCTTACGCGGTCTGGGACCCACATATCTGATGGATCGCCTGTTGCCTTATGCCCCCTGCAGATTGTTACGCTCTGCAGGTTCCAACTTACTGGTCGTTCCTGGCCACCAGGAGGTTTGCCTGGCCTCAACCAGGGCCAGGGCTTTTTTTGTCCTGGCCCCAACCTGGTGGAATGAGCTCCCAGAAGAACTGAGGGCCCTGCAAGAACTTTCTGGGTTCCGCAGGGCCTGTAAGACGGACATCTTCCGCCAGGTCTTTGGTTGAGGTCAGGGCATGGGAGATCAGGTGGGCCCCTCTAGATTAGATCATCTGTAGTGGGCATCCATAAGTTCTCTCTGAGGCACAGGGAGGGGTAAGTGTCGCTTGAGTGGGAGGGGAGATTTTTTCAAAGGAAAGGCAGAACACATGGGGACGGTCAGACACAAATTCAATCCAAAATGTCTTGAAGTGAATGCCCCTTTGAGGAAGGGGAGTTGCCAAGTCAGAGCATCAGCTAGGGATTCAACTTGCTGGGAAACAGTGGTAACACTGAGGTCTTCATCTACTTGTCCACCCAGTGCATTGCGTTACAAAACCTTCATGCCCGTCCGGACGGTACCCCATTTCTGAAAAATGAAAACAGAAATCATCACTCTTCACACCCATATGTTGGTAACTTACCATATCATTCCAAGTCATGACCTTGGTGGCCAAAGCTAGCCTGATTTCACCACCTCTTGGAAGCCAAGCAGGGTCAGCCCTGGTGAGTACTCAGATGGGGGACCACCAAGGAAATCCAGGGTTGCTACAAAGATGCTAGCAATGGTAAACCATCTCTGAACATCTGCTGATAGTCCTTTTGGGTTGCCATAAGTCTAGGGATCAAAAGAATAAAGTGGAAATACACAAAGGAGGATGTATACAAACGGGGGATGGACGGACAGGTGACTCATTAAGTCTTGCCGTTAACAGAAAACTGCCTGTGTTCCAATTAGAGGTTAACATTAGACACAACAGGATGACCTTGTCTACAAAGCCTGTATTAATCATCAAAACAAGACTAGAATCCTAGGTAACGTCTAGTTTCGTTACTGAGGATTCTAGTCTTGTTTTGATGATTATTAAAGACTCTGAAGATGAGACCGTCTCTTTATGTTTAATGTTAACCTCTAGGTGGAACATAGGAAGTCTTCTGTTAACGGTAAGATTTATTGAGCCCCATGGTTTTGTCCTCTGTTTGTATATAAGTCTGTCTCTTGTGGGTCCTGGGGATCCCCTGGAATCACAGCTCATCTCCAGACTGCAGAGATCAGTTATCCTGGGGAAAAGGCTGCTTTGGCGGGTGGACTCTAGGACCCTGTACCTTACTGAGATCCCTGTCCTCCCCAAGCTCCACCCCCCAATCTCCAGGAGTTTCCCAGCTTGGATCTGGCAAAGTGGTATACTAATCCCTGCCAGTGGCTAACAAGGACCTGGCAACCCTACATGAGCCAGCTGTGACTTGATAGGCGAAATGGGACCATTCAGTATCCAGTCGTTTGATTGTTTAAGGTGTATTTAATAGCTCCATGTTAACCATCAATGCACAATAAGTTGCCAAGATGGGCACCTGTGCAGGGCAGCCCCAATCCCTTCTGCTGGGGCTCCTTGAGGACACGGCCAGAAGGAGTGTCCCATGATGGGGATGACATCGCTGCCCTTGGTTCAGCAAATGTCGAGCTGGAATGAAGCCCATCCCTACTGAATGACAGCCCTGTGCTGAAATTAGGGTGCTGCCAGTTCCCAGGTGGGGTGTCGGGTGGCCAGATTCTAGTTGGGGAACAGCTGGAAATTGGGGGATGGCACCAAGGAAGGACCTCAGTGGGATCCAATACCATAGAGTCCACCCTACAAAACTGGGGTCCCCAACCTTACGGAACCTGTGAGCACATTTGGAATTCTGAGACAGTGTGGTGGGAGCGGCCCAGAATAGCTGCTGGAGCTTACTTTCATTCCCATCGTGAAGATCCTTGTGCTCTGGAGGCAACTGCTGTCAAAGCAACGTTCATAAGAGTTTTGCACAGCCAATCAAATCTCCAGTGGCCAATCAGAAGCCTTGCTAGACAAAAGTCCCACCTGATCCCACCCACTTTCTAAAAACACTTGGCGAAGACCAGGAAAAGCGTGGGCAGATGCCACGGTGCCCCAAGGTGCCCTCTTGGGGACCCCTGCTCTAAAGCCTCCATTTCCTGCAGGGGAAGGCAGGCTGGAGATAAGGTGTAATCCCAGGGGATACCCAGATCCCACTTGGAGGCTTGCGTCCCTGCCTTTGACCCAACCCGCTGTATTTTCAGATCCCAGAATCCAGGACGGGGGTAGTCGAACTGCGGCCCTCCAGATGTCCATGGACTACAATTCCCATGAGCCCCTGCCAGCGAACGCTGGCAGGGGCTCCTGGGAATTATAGTCCATGGACGTCTGGAGGGCCACAGTTTGACTACCCCTGATCCAAGACATCTGCACCCAGGTCCAACAGCTCCCTTGCCCATTTCTCACCGCTGGTTTTAATCTCGCAGGCAAAATATGCATAATGGCTGGGCCATCTTTTATTTTCCCATTTCCCCCTTTCCCCCCCACTTCCCTCCTCCCAATAGTGACTGCCACCCTCATTTAAAGAAAATGAATACAAATAAATCAGTCTCTGCCGCTCGGTGTGCTTTTAATCAAAGGATTTGCAGGGCTCCTCCAGCATGGGAGACGTCGTTAACAACCTCTCACCTTCATAAAAGGCGTTACCTTTTTAATCATCGCTGGGCTTAATGTCAATATAATGTGTTCCGTGTGTAGATCCAAGGCTTGCCTTTTTTCGATACAAGTTTTATTTTGGCTGGAACAAAAAAAATATATAAAAAATAAAAAAATAATAAAAGTATTGCTCGACAGAAAAGGATTTGGAGAAATCTGCAGGAGAGTATTTGTCAAAGAAGAAACTGCCTATTGGAGATTAGAGTCTAATGAAGTTTGTCTTTGTTGCGCTCAGGGCTGTTTCTTTTTTCACTTTTCGTACAAAGTCAGGCTTATTAAAATTCACGGTGAGCCCCACACAAAAGCCGGTATCTTTGGATCCAAAGGCCTGCTTATTAATGCAGAATGTGTGGCTCGAAATTGTACCGAGCATGTCTATTACAGAAGAATTTCCTTTTTTGTTTGGGGGTAAAAAGAGAGAAAGACACGCTGGTCATTGTCTTTCCTGGTTCGGTGAGCGGGCGCCGAAACAAGCAGATGCTGCGGTTCGGAGACAATTCTGAAAGAGGCTCTGGTGGAGAAGGGACGCCAGAAGGATCAGCCAGCCGCATTTGGACATTGCAGTCATTAGTCCTTCGGCGATTGGGGCATCCCTCCCAAATTTCACAGCCCCAGCATTTACTCTTGAAAATTCCCAATCCATCTTGGCTGTTTCCTCTTATTTTCCACCCCATTTTGTGCTTCCTCTCACCAAATTCTTCACATTAAATTGACACCAATGGCTCATGTTATTTTGGGGAATTACCACAAACATGGAATGTATGGGGGGGGGGAAGACCCACAAAGCCAGCATCCAAAAACAAAACATCCCCAAAAGAAAATCTCTATCTCTATCTCTATCTCTATCTCTATCTCTATCTCTATCTCTATCTCTATCTCTATCTCTATCTCTATCTCTGTCTCTGTCTCTGTCTCTGTCTCTGTCTCTGTCTCTGTTTCTATCTCTGTCTATGTCTATGTCTATGTTTCTATCTCCATCTCCATCTCCATCTCCATCTCCATCTCCATCTCCTCCATCTCCATCTCCATCTCCATCTCCATCTCCATCTCCATCTCCATCTCTATCTCTATCTCTATCTCTATCTCTATCTCTCTGTCTCTGTCTCTGTCTCTGTCTCTGTCTCTGTTTCTATCTCTGTCTATGTCTATGTCTATGTTTCTATCTCCATCTCCAACTCCATCTCCATCTCCATCTCCTCCATCTCATCTCCATCTCCATCTCCATCTCCATCTCCTCCATCTCATCTCCATCTCCATCTCCATCTCCATCTCCATCTCCATCTCCATCTCCATCTCCATCTCCATCTCCATCTCTATCTATCAATCCTTTGTTATACCGCAGTTAACAGCCCAAACATATCGACTGAAGGTTTTATACTTAAGAAACCTCTTCCTGTTTGGACCACTTGGTGTAGTTTGAGCCAGTGGGTTGTAGTGGTGGCCTCTAATTCTAGAGAACCGGGTTTGATCTCCCACACTTTCTCCACACACAGCTAGCTGGGTGACCTCAGGCCAATCATAGTTCTCTCAGGGCTCTCTCAGCCCCACCTACCTCATAGGGTGTTTGTTGAGGGGAAAGGAAGGGAAGCCAATTGTAAGCCTTGAGACTCATGAGGCCTGCTAGGTGACTTTGGATCAGTCAGCATTTTCTCAGAGCTCTCTCAGCCCCACCTACCTCATAGGGTGTCTGTTGAGGGGAAGGGAAGGGAAGCCAAATGTAAGCTGCTTTGAGACTCCTGAGGCCTGCTGGGTGTCTTTGGGCCAGTCGCTATTCTGTCAGACCAGTTGTCTTAGAGCTCTCTCAACTGCATCTACCTCAGGGGATGTCTGTTGTGGGGAGAGGAGGAGAAGGCGATTGTAAGCTGCTTTGAGACTCCTTCGGGTAGTAAAAAGTGGGGCACAAATAACCAGCTCTTCTTCTCCTTGAGAACAGTCCTGAAAACAATTCTGAGTGTGTGCCTCTGTTCCAAGATGGATCAATGTCCGTCACAGGAGAGGTTTGGACAGAAGGCAAACAGAGCATTTTCCCTAGCGGTACACTCCATAGGGGATGCTCAGTAGGGTGTCTTGCTTAGCAACCTCATGGTCATGGGGACTCCCTCTTGTCTCTGATCTGGAAAAGTTGCCAGTCTAAAGTCACCTTCCGGAAAGTAGGATAACCCACAAGGAAGTTGTGAGCAAAGCAAAAGCCCTCAAGTTTTCATATTTCCAAACTCAATATCAATTTGAGCATCCAGCTAGTTTTCAATGCCAGTTTCTGGCCAAACATAGAATGGCTCCAGACACAATTCACTTTGCACCTTTGCAAGTTGTTTGAATTGGCTCAATTGCAGGTGAAAGAGCAGAGAACAATCTCTTGGATCCTAAGGAGTCCACTGCAGGCATGACAAGAACAGCCAGGTCCTGCTTTTAAAAGTTTCAGCCCAATTTTGGAGAGATTTCTAGCCAGAAGGGATTGCGTATACACACACGCAACAGCAACAACGAAGAGTAACAGGCCTGCAGAGTATAGGGCCCATTCGGCAAACATAGGATAATGTACTTCCAATATACTTTTATAGCTGGATTTTCATATGCGGAACTGGAAAATCTACCTCTATAGTGCACCGAAAATGCATTTTTCAGTGTGTGCAGAATGGGCTTAGATCTATATCAGCTTCTGCAGTTAACCCCAAAGTCAGAGCAACATGAGACAGATTCATTCTGATTCATACCTGGAGATCTGGCAGGGTGTATTGGTTAAGATCCGTATTCTATAATCCAGAGAATCAGGTTGAATTCCTCGCTTCTCCTCTTCTCCCTTTCTTCTTCTTCCAAGTGAGACCTATGAATTCCCATGATGATGAATCTGCCATGAAACCGAGGACTCAGCAAGACTCACACCCCAAAAACTGATTAGGTTTCCCCTAATTCCATACTTACACACATGTTTATGGCATTCCTCCATGGAGGTTGTAGAAACCCTGAACTGGTGTCTGGAGGCTGCAGGATAAGAAACTGAAGCTTAATTTCGACACGAGTGAAGTGCTATTGGCTTGACTTGCAGGAGGGCATTTAGGCTGGAATAAGATGTGACACAACAATGTTGGCTATAAACATGGCCACAGCTTTATTACCTCCCATGGGAGGGTTGGCGCAGCATGGGAGAGGGAGCCTGACCTAGAAGTCAGCGGACTGCACCAAAAACTCACAGAGTCTAGAGGCGTCCTGGGGATCCGCAACTCTTACTCTCTTCTTCTTCACACTGTGGCTCTCCAGATTGAGAAATACCTGGAGATTTGGGGGAGGGGGGGATGGAGCCCGGGGTTTGGATTAGGGAGGAACCTTATTGGGGTACAGTGCCAGAGACTCCAAAGCAGCCATCTGTTTCAGGGGATCTGTAGTCTAGAGAACAGTTGTAATTCCTGGTCACCTCCAGGCCGCTTCTGGGCCTATTCTGCACACAATAGATAATGCACTTTCAATGCACTTTAGAAGTAGATTTTCCTGTTCTGCACAGGAAAATCCAGCTGCCAAAGCACATTGAAAGTGCATTATCCTAAGTGTGCGGAATAGGCCCTAGAGGTGGTCATCCCTACCCCTCAGGGATACTCTTTGGTCATTGTCATCCACTGGTGGAAAAAAGACTCTGTTGTTTCATCTGGCATTCTCTCAAAGATCCCTTCCTTCCTGCCTGATGTTCTTCATTATGGATTTTTTTTTCTCTGCTTTTAAATGCGCACTTTAGTTTTGGCTTTAATTGTTCTTCGGCTGTGTGTTTATAATGCTTGTGAGAAGGGTTAGCTGCCTCGGTGGCCCTGACGGAGCAGAAAAGCAGGGTAATAATTTCGGTAAATAAATAAATGAATGTCTCTAAGGGTGAGGAAAAGCCACTTAGGCTCTAATTCAAAAATCCTGTACCTTTCAGACTTCACGGCTCAGCATGGCCTATTTCTCTCGAGTTCCTGTGCCAGGACTCTGCCTCTGACTGTAGCAACTGTAATATAATAGCCGTTATATGACCTAATTGGAACCCACACAGCTCCTGAATACAACTAAGCATTTTGTTTTGTTTTACTGCAACAGCCTTTTAATGAAGCACCTTTATACCTAATTCTGAACTTGGCCCCAAGGGAGAGGTTAAAAAAACAACCACACAATGGGGCCATGTACAGATGGGGGGAGGGTTCTACAAATATGGGAGAATCCACAGATCAGGCAGATTGTGAGTGGGCTGGCAGAAGAGATTGTGTCTGAGCTTGGCTC
The DNA here is from genome assembly GCF_049243985.1 of Paroedura picta. NCBI lineage: Eukaryota > Metazoa > Chordata > Lepidosauria > Squamata > Gekkonidae > Paroedura > Paroedura picta. The sequence goes on along the minus strand of NC_135369.1, from coordinate 179,234,039 downwards.
TTGTGGCCTTTTCTTGCATGGCCAGGGAAATGCCGATCACCACTTTGGGGTCGGGAGGGGAATTTCCTCCAGGCTATTGGCCAAGGATTCTGGGGGGGCATCATGGAATTGGGATCACCATGGGTGGGCAGGTAGTTGTGAATTTCCTGCATTCTGCACTGGGTTGGACTAGATAACCCTGGAGGTCCCTTCCAACTCTATGGTTCTAAAGAAAAATCCTCCCCCAAATTTTTCAAAATGACAAGATAAATTTAAAAAAAATAAATAGAATAGCAAGTTAAAGGGGGAAAAATAAGATCTCATGATGTGCTGTTTATTTTCTTTCTTTCTTTATTCAATTTTTATACCACCCTCCCTTGTGGCTCAGGACAGTTCACAGCTTAGAGTCCCAAGTTCCATTAGAATATGAGGGAAAGTACCCCAGAAATTAAACTCAGTAACTTGTGTCAACATTATAAACGTTGAAACTGTTAACCATGTAACCATTTAACACAAACTCTTTCTTGACAGGTTGGCTGCGTGATGTATCTAGGTTGGCGTACGTGGTGGGGCGGGGTTCTGGGGGGGCTTGCTAGACTGGCCCCAAATGAAAGCTTGGCAGAAGAGCTCTGTTTTGAGATCTCAGCAGCCATTTGGAGGGGTCGCATAGCCAAAGTGGGTGGTAGCAGCTGTGGAGGAGGGAGACATCCAAGGGCAGAGAGAAAACGGTGATGGTGAGAGAGACGGAGACGGAGACGGAGACGGAGACGGAGACGGAGACGGAGACGGAGACGGAGACGGAGACGGAGACGGAGACGGAGACGGAGACGGAGACGGAGACGGAGACGGAGACGGAGACGGATCAGAGAGGGAGGGACCAGCTGCAAAGGTGGGGTGGGATGGAGAAAGAGAGAAAGAAGTAGGAACCAGCTAGGGGGGGGGGGGGGTGGAATGAACACAAGTCTTTTCATGCCTGGCTGCTGGCTAGTTGATGCAGGATTCAAGGCTTCTGAGGATGAAATATCCCAGAGACAAATTCCAGCAAATTCCAACCCAAGCCCAAACACCAGCAGAACCAGACAGGTATGACGTTAAGGAATGGCGGACTCTACTTTGGAGAACTGGGTTTGATTCCCCATTCCTACACATCTAGCCAGCTGTGTGTTCTTGGGCCAATCACAGTTCTCTTAGGACTGTTCTCACAGAGCCGTTCTCTCAGACCTCTCTCAGACCCACCTACCTCACAGGGTGTCTGTTGTGGGGAGAGAAAGGTGTTTATAAGCCACTTTGGGACTCCGTGTAGGGAAAAGTGGGGTATAAAGCCAGCTCTTCTTCTTCTTCTTCTTCTTCTTCTTCTTCTCAATTCCTCCTGCCAGTGTCCCTTCAGAGTGCCTGCATTTGGTGTTTTTCCACCTGTCAAGTCAAGCTACTAGCACCCTACCTGGCCCTAGGAAACTTACCACAGTGATCCAAGTGACATTCATCTCTAGACTGGGTTTCTGCAACTCACTCTACATGGGACTACCCTTATTGCTGATCCAGAATCTCCATCTGGTACAGAATGCAGCAGCCAGGATTCTTCTGGGAACACCTTGGACAGCTCACATCTGGCTGCGCTCCAACAACTGCACTGGCTACCCGTTGACTACCAGATCAGGCTTAAGGTTCTGGTAATCATCTTCAAAGCCATACATACCTGAGTATCTGAGAAACCCTCTCTCTACCTATGCCCCCCAGAGAGCACTATGCTCCATTAACATCAACAAATGGCCCCAAGGAGCTCATCTGACGTTGACCAGAGCAAGAGATTTCTCCATCCTGGCTCCTACCTGGTGGAATGAGCTCACAGATGACAGTATTATTATTATTATTATTATTATTATTATTATTATTATTATTATTTAGATTTATTACTCGCCTCTCCCCAGAGGCCCGAGGCGAATCACAACATATAAAACCCCAGTAAAACCATACAATAAAACCCATAAAAATAACAGCATACACATCTACCAACCATGATGAGACAAGATGCGGTGAAAAAAGAAACACAACCCTTATCTGCACTCCCCCTAGATAACCCGTTCAAGAGGGGAGGGAGACAGAGGGTGCTGTTGGTATTTGCTACTGCAGCTTAATTCATCCCTGTAAGGGATCAAGGCCCTGCCGGACCTAAAACAATTCTGCAGGCCTGCAAAATGCAGTTCTTCCACTAGGCTATTGGTTGGGGCAAATGAACCTGCCACAAACCAGAGCCCAAGCCCCCTCCTACCATCAAACTGCACCCACAAAAGCAGAACAAACCCCACAGTGCAGTAAAACTGAATCAAATATTCATTGTTGAATGTCAAACTAGGGCAACAGTATCAGTAAGTATCCTGTATTACATTGTGTTACAAGTTCTTACGTTCAATTGTCCTTACTGTCAAGAAAATTCAAATGTGACACAGTTTACTAATGTAACAGAATTAATTTTTGCTATATATTCCCACGGTCATGTAGGGAGTTCTTAGCCTGACGAAGAGTGCTTGCCCTCGAAAGCTCACGCCCTGAATAAATCTTTGTTGGTCTTAAAGGCGCTGCTGGGCTCTGATTCTATTGTGTCAAGAAAATGTTATGTATTCAAATCAAAACGTTATAATGTACCACATTATGAAAGTTTCAGTGTAAACCGCCCTGAGCCACAAGGGAGGGCGGTATATAAATATAAATAAATAAAAGAAATGAAATGAAATGAAATAAATTGGACTCCTAAGCTTGGATCGAAATAGCAAAGCCCTTTTAAACCACACTGCTTTCAGCGGAGTGAGTTAAGCAATTGTATCATTTTCTTACCTCAGATCAGTGGGCCTAAAAGGGACTTAGATATGGCTGGATTGTCCCCTGTGAGAACATTGATGTATAGACCCCTGGAAGGTCCACTCATTGTTCTCACTATAGAAGGCAAAGCGGCTGAAGCTACCTCCTCTTTGACGATGCAGAAGACCTCACAGTATCTTACTATTCCAGTAGATGGTGCTCTATGTATTCACTATCTGAGAGCAATACAAGATTGTACGGAAATGATGTACCCGCTGATTTGGGAGGGGAGCATCACCCAGGCTAGGATATCCTTGCTGTAGTTAGGGTCTCCAGGTCCCCCCTGACCATTGGCGGGATATGGGGGGTGGGATTGCTAGATTCAGGTAGGGAAACTCTTGGAGATTCAGGGATGAAGCTGAGAGTGGTCATGAGGTGGGATATTAGGAAAGATCCTCGATCTTTTCCTCATTACTTCATTGCAGAGAGAGTGCTTCACCAGGCAAAAACTGAATAGGAATAAATTCCCACAACCCATGTTACCATCTGTTCCACTTAATATTTCTGGTAAGGCCTTGGAGGAGGAGTTTGTCTCATGGATTAAGTGCCACTCAGCACTTAACACCCACTCAGGGCAGCTGTCCAGCCCCTGAGTGCCTCCTCCTCCAACCGGCTTGCCTGTCTGTCCAGCAGCCAGCCAATCGCCTTCCATTCCCCACCCCTGACCATCCCCTCCTCCTTCCACCTCCTGCAGATCCCTGCTGCGTGAGAGCTGCCCCTGCTAAGTTCCATAACAGCTGCCTGCAGCCTTTCCAGGTCTGGGGGGGGGGGAGGCTGTCCACTGAGTTCTTCCACTCCACCCCCCCTAACCTAGCGCCCGTTGTATTCCTGGATGCAATAGGCTTGGGCCCTAGTTCAATGATAATAACTTCCGTAATCAAAAAACACAGGGGCCCTTTCCACCAATGATTTAATAACCCGTTTTTCCTTATCCGGTAGCCTGAATAGCCTGGCTTAACCTGAAACTGAGCAGGGTCAGCCATGCTTGGAAAAGAGACCACAAAGGACGATTGGGGTTGATATATGAATGAAGGCAATGGCAATCCACCTCTGTTCAACTCTCAGTTGGAATGCTCCATGGGTGGGGTTACTTATGAATTAATGGCACATTCTCCTTTCTTCATCCACTTCTTCATAGGTCTGAAGGGGAACTCTCAAGTTGAATGTAAAAGATAATTGCCATGAAGCAGACTGTCTTTCTTCTGAGCAGGGAGAAGGCAGAAAAATCAAGCTTATTAAAGTGGGAATGTTGATATAATCTCAGTGAAAGCATCATACGATCTCTCTTGGGTAAAAGAGATATTTGGCTATTCTTAGAGAATTATGTGCTGCATCATATATCTTATCCTGTGTTTGTCCCTTGTGTGAATTAAAAAACACTGAGAGTGGGGCCAGGTAAAGATAGGGTGAACAGACCTGGGTGAACCTCGGGTTTACAGCAAAGCCCTCAGAAGAACAAAACAAAAATAAATATTTGCTATTTTCAGGAAGGAGTTGAAATCTCATAACACTATGTCATGTGAACTTGGCCACCATTTGGAGGAAAAAGAGGAGCAGAGATCAGAACAGAAACTGGATATAATCATTTTAACTCCCCATAAAAGGATAAGCAATTACAATAATGAAAAGATACTAAAATCAGAATCGACCTTACTTTGACTAGCCTGCCTGAAGACAAGAACAGTGATAACCTCAGCAAAAGAAAGAAAGAAAGAAAGAAAGAAAGAAAGAAAGAAAGAAAGAAAGAAAGAAAGAAAGAAAGAAAGAAAGAAAGCTTGAGTACAGTTGGGCATAAACTGGTTCATCAACAAAAGTTTGTCATGAATTTTGGTTAGTTCGTTGTCCTCAAAGCAATGTTCATGGAAGGATGACTGGCATGAAGATTTCACCAGCTTTGGTGCTGTTGGAGGTGGTTCGTGAAGGTTGTTGGATGGCCACATTTCCAGACAGGCTGTCTCCACTTAATTATACCGTTTACGGAGCTCCAGTGGGGAGGGGGTGAAATTTTCCATCTTTGGAAACAACAATAGGACTCCTCCAAAGCTTAACAGAATAACAGAGTTTTCATTCTCCTCTGAGGTCAGAAAGCCATCTATCAGCCCAGTTCAGCTCCGCCCCCTTTTCTTTGTCCGCTGTTTGCATAGAAACAGGGAACTTGTGAAAAGCCAACTCCTGATCGTGAACTCCTCTCCCCTCCTGGGGTTTGGGTGTTAGGTGGACTCAGAGCTCTCTGCTCATACTGAGCTAACTTCATCCAGCTTAACTACTGGGAGCTTCGGCTGAACGAGGACCCCCATTTTATTGCTAACTGGTCTCCCCTGGTTGGTTTGCATTTCAGGTGGACTCAAGGCTGATGGCCACACAATCGAGGTTGGGTAAGGTGACAGCCTAAGAGCCTCTTGTGGCGCAGAGTGGTAAGGCAGCAGACGTGCAGTCTGAAAGCTCTGCCCATGAGGCTGGGAGTTCAATCCCAGCAGCCAGTTCAAGGTTGACTCAGCCTTCCATCCTTCCAAGGTCAGTAAAATGAGTACCCAGCTTGCTGGGGGGGGGGGTAAACGGTAATGACTGGGGAAGGCACTGGCAAACCACCCCGTATTGAGTCTGCCATGAAAACACTAGAGGGCGTCACCCCGAGGGTCAGACATGACTTGGTGCTTGCAAAGGGGATACCGTTACCTTTAAGGTGCCAGCCTAGCATGACCAGAACTCCAGGGGACGGGCGTTGGCTGTCTCAGGGGACTTGGCAAGGTGCTTCCTCACCATTGCCTCTGCCAAATCCCCCGCCATCTAACACTTGGCGTCCCTGCCTCTGCTGACCTCCTGGTTCACTACTGACAACCAGTTGTCAGGTTTCTCTCTGGCTGAGCTCTTTGAGGCGGCGGTGCTAGGCTCCTCCTCCTCCTTTCCAGCCTCTTCCACCTGCTGCTCCCTCTGGCCATGTCCGTTGTCCTGCAGCCCCTGAAAACTTTACAGAGGTCATATTTCTGTTGCAAGAGGTCTACATTCAGGAGAACAATGCTGCCTGTTATCTGGGGGGGGGGGTCACAAACCATGCTGCAGGGATGGCCGAACTGTAGCTCTCCAGATGTCCATGGACTGCAACTCCCATGAGCCTCTGCCAGCACATCTGAACAGCCACAGTTTGGCCACCCCTGCCATACAGGCTAGCTTGTACTCCCCTTGATTGCAGAGAGGAGGCTACCTGATAGTGATGCCCACCTGCGACCTCTTTGCCCATGGGAGAAGAGCTGGCTCCAGTGTGGAGGCCAGCATCCCTTGGATCAGGGGGATGACTTGCCCTGGCTGGCCGTACAGGCGCAGAGCACATCAGTGGCCTCCTGGAAGGGCTTGCGGAAACAAACCGTGCGGTTGAGGGCCAGCCAGTCATTGGAACTGCTGCTCAGCTCCTCTTCCCTGCAGGATGGTCATGGAGGAGATGACATCCACTGGGTCTTAAGGTTACAGAGTTTGACCTCTCATGGCTTAAATCAAGGGTAGTCAAACTGCGGCCCTCCAGATGTCCATGGACTACAATTCCCATGAACCCCTGCCATCATTTGCAAATGCTGGCAGGGGCTCATGGGAATTGTAGTCCATGGACATCTGGAGGGCCGCAGTTTGACTATCCCTGGGTTAAATGCTGATCTGGGGCTTCTGACCTGCTCACCTAATCACTGAATGTAGAAATAATGCTGTACTGCAAAAAAAAAATAATAATAATCATTTGCTGCAGATAGTTGCAGAACCAGATACAAGTTCTGGTCTGGTTTTACTTCAGGTATATTATATATTTCTACTGTTGTTTCATTTCCAGTGTATAAGTTTATTTCTCTCTCATGGTAGATTGACAAATATGTATCTATTTTTTGTAATCATAGAGTTGGAAAGGACCTTCAGGGTCATCTAGTCCAACCCCCTGCACAATGCAGGAACTCATAATTACCTGCCCACCCATGGTGACCCCAGTTTCATGCCCAAGTGATTCCCTCCACCAAAAATCTCCAGAATCTATCCTGCCCTGGGGGAAATTCACCTACCATCCCACAGTGACGATCAGCAATTCCCTGGGTATGCAGGGCAGGGCCATAAGAGTCTAACAGTGGGACATCCCCTCCTGCCCACCCACTCACAATCTGCCTAAGTTCATAAAATCAACATTTCTGTCAGATGACTATCCAGCCTCTGCATAAAAATTTCCAAAGAAGGAGAACCCACAACCTCCCGAGGAAGCCTATTCCACTGAGGAACCGCTCTGTCAGGAATTTCTTCCGTATGTTTATCCAAAAATTCTTTGGCTTAATTTCAATCCACTTTTTCTGGACCAACTGGACCTCTGAGGCAACAGAAAACAACTTTAAAAAAAAGTGTTGGTCTTATCTTTGTAATGTTGTTTTTAATCATTTTGGAATAATTTTATGAGGGGCTCCTTCTATTTTGTGTATTGAATATAAAATTGTCTTTTTATAGATTCCCATTGACAAAGTTGACATGGCAGAATGCGTTGCTGGGGGGGGGGGCACCAAGCTGTCCCACCACCTTCAGTTTCTTCTGCAGAGGTTCTCTGGGGCTTCTATTGTCCTTGCTTTTTTCCCCCTATCCCCCCCCCACACACACACACACATCACATTTGAAAAATCCTGCAGCTCAGGGTCACGTGTGGAGGATTGTAGGTTGATGCAGTCCTTCCCTCCGTATCTTTTTCATATACGAATCCTTCCCATATATTAGCTCTGGTGGGGAAAATGGTCAGCATCTATATCATACCAGCCTTTTATTCTGATGCAGCAAACAGCTCCCTCCTCCATTTGATTCCTTAATATCACTTTTAAAAATCTCTAGATCACTATTCCACCCCTCCCCAGTTCTAATTGCCTCCCCCCCCCAAAAAAATAGAAACTCCACGAATTAAATCAGAGCATGAAAAAGAGGCCTGAGGTGCATACAGATTAGATCACAGAGGGGGGAAAGGAAGCTTAAATACATAGGATCTGTTTTGTTGTTTTTGTTATTTGCACTGAGTTTTCATTTTTGCATGGCTTTAACCATGTTGATATCTGCAAGGGAAGAAAACAACCCAAGAGGAAAAATGAGGCAAACCATGCTCTGAAAGTAATCTGCGTAAAAGCTGGAAGAGCAGAGAGCCCAGCAGTGCAAATTCCCAAGGTAACAACAATGGGATGGGATGGGAGGCAACTGGCTCCTAACCAGAGCTGGGAGTAGGGTTACCAACCTCTGGGTGGAACCTAGAGATCTCCTGCTGCTACAATTGATCTCCAGACTGGTGTACAAAGGAAAGAAGATGACCCTTCAAGAGGCAGCAATGAGACAATTAGATGGGATAGTGAGGCCAGCACCTTCTCTCTCCTGTTAAGTGTCATTCCTTGTCTCTCTCCGGATTGCTACTCTTAGGGTAATTTCCTCCTTGGAAATGCTGCATTCAGTCTTGCCATCTCTCTCAGCTAGAGATGTAGTTAGGAACCTACCTCTGCCTCCCCTCTTTCCGGTCAGTTCTGTTAGTTCCTAAATAAACCCGTGTCTGCTCTTTAATCGAGTTCTGCTGTGCTAATTACTCTGCCAACACAGATGACAAAGAGCGGAGAAAATGGCTGCTTTGGAAGGTGGGCCCTATGGTCTTGCTTCCCGCTGAGGTCCCGCCCCTCCTCAAACCCCTCCCTCCTCAAGCTCCACCCCCCAAATCTCCAAATATTTCCCCACCAAGAGCTGGTAGTGGTTAGGAGTGGCATGCCGGGTTCGATTCTGCGCTCCCCCACATGCAGCCAGCTGGGTGACCTTGGGCTCGCCACAGCACTGATAAAGCTGTTCTGACCGAGCAGGAATATCAGGGCTCTCTCATCCTCACCTCTCTCACAGGGTGTCTGTTGTGGGGAGAGGAAAGGGAAGGCGACTGTAAACCGCTTTGAGATTCCTTCGGGTAGAGAAAAGTGGCATATAAGAACCAACTCTTCTTCTTCTTCTTCTTCTTCTTCTTCTTCTTCTTCTTCTTCTTCTTCTTCTTCTTCTTCTTCTTCTTCTTCTTCTTCTTCTTTCCCTGCTTTGATAGGTGGGATCAAATGCCAAAGAGAAGAAGAAAAGGGCACAGGCAGGCCTCTCTCCAAGCTGGGGGTGCCCGTTCCAGGAGGAGAAAGTTTGGGAAGGGGGAAAGTGAAGCGCTCTCAGGGCAGGGATGTGCAATGCTGTGATGGCAATTTAGGGCCATCAGCCTCCAGCTGGCACAAACCGAAAGACCCGCCAGCTGCCCGTAGGAATGAAAAGGGAAGCTGATGTGTCCGACTCCTTCAGATGAAAGAATCCTCTTTATTTTCGCAGTGCCAAGAAGAGCCATCTGGATTGCAGCTCGTTTTCAAAAACATTTTTCCATCAGCGGCTCAGTGTGCTTGTATTTTTATATCTTACCATGGATTCTTCCGTATATACTAATATCTTCGAAATTGTACAAACCTTATTCATACCCACGCAGCCGAAGGTTCTCAAGATAAGAATCTGAGGGAGTCGAAGTGGGGAATGCCTGCTATAGACAGTGGAATTCTGAATCCTCTTCGGGTTTTGGTTTTGAACTTAAGTCTATCCGCAGCCTGGGTCCAGTATATCTGAGGACCCGCTTCCCTGTCTATGTCCCCCCAGAGAGCACTCCACTCTTCTAGCACCAAAAGGTTGGTGATCTTGGGCCTGCAGGAATCATAGAATCATAGAATCATAGAGTTGGAAGGGACCTCATGGGTCACCTAGTCCAACCCCCTGCACTATGCAGGACACTCACATCCCTATCGCTCATGTACTCTAACCTGCCACCCCCTTGAGCCTTCACAGAATCAGCTTCTCCGTCAGATGGCTATCCAGCCTCTGCTTAAAAATTTCCAAAGATGGAGAACCCACCACCTCCTGAGGAAGCCTATTCCACTGAGGAACCACTCTGTCAGGAACTTCTTCCGGATGTTTAGACTGAATTTCTTTTGAATAAATTTAATCCTATTGGTTCTGGTCTGTCCCTACAGGGCAAGAGAGAACAATTCTGCTCCATCATCTATATGGTAGCCTTTTGAAGATGGTTATCAGATCCTCTCTCAGTCCTCTCTTCTCCAGGCTAAACAGACCAAGCTCCCCCAACCTTTCCTAATACATCTTGGTCTCCAGACCCCTCACCATCTTTGTTGCCCTTCTCTGGACACGCTCTAGTTTGTCTACATCCCTCTTCAACTGGGGTATCCAAAACTGAACACAGGACTCCAAGTGAGGCCGAACCAGAGCAGAGTAAAACGGTACCATCACCTCCCGTGATCTGGACAAGATACAGCCCAAAATCCCATTTGCCTTTTTGGTCTTGGCCCCCACCTGGAAGAATGAGCTCCCAGAGGAATCTCAGGGCCCTGACAGAGCTGTCTCTGTTCTGTATGGCCTATAAGAAGGAACTCTCCTGCCAAGCATTTGGTTAAAGCCAGCTTAGCAGCTCGGGTCATCTTGGCTCCCTACCCAAAACCTTGCAACCTGGAAAACTCAAATTTATTTCCTTCCACCTCCAGAGAACACCCATCTGGTTGCAGTTTGGGCTTAATGCTGTTCACTGCTGTTGTTGATTCATGTTTTATTTAATAGCATTTATGTTTATATTATTTTACGGGTTTTTAAGGTCGGTTTATATTGCATATTGCATTTTTAAAACGTCGTAAGCTGCCACGAGCCGGCATTGCCGGAAGTGGTGGGTTAGAAATGGAAATCAATCAATCAAAATAAACCTTGAATAAAACTCGGTTGGTCTTAAAGGTGCTGCTGGACTCAAAATGAGTTCTGGTTGCCCCTGGGTAGTAACAAAGGCCACGAAACCAGGCCATGCACAGAAAAGGCATGGGTTTGTACGTGCTTGGGGGAATTTTCCAGGTATGCCAAAGAAAAGAGGACTCTGAAAATGAGCTGAAAAGCAGGGGGGGATATCACAAACAGCCTGAGGAGGACTGAAAAATCCTGCCCTAGCGATGGAATGCAGAGAGCTGCGCAGAAACAGGAGAAAAGAGCCCAGCTGAAAGAACACTGGAATGTTGAAAATATCGCTCGGGCAAGATCCCGAAGGGGGTGAATCCTGTGCAAAGGTGGGCCCCCATGCACCATGATGCAGGCACCTTGGGATGGACCAGCTCCTCAAGGGTACTCAGTGCCAAAATCCTGAGCTCAGGCCGCTACATCTTTGGGGCCTTTGGACCAGGCATCTATGAAACCCTGGGGTTTCTTTGACGGCCCTGTAAGGTGTCCCTGAATGGGTGGGCATTAATTCATTTTTGATATATTTTTTAAGCTTTATGAAACATTTATGGGGTGATACGACCATACGTGGTCATGTCCACCTCCCCCACTTTCCAAAATGGGCAATGAGGGGCCAGGAGGGGGTGGGAAGGAAAGGGGCATGGACACAGCTCTGCTTCCCAACCATATTCTGCATGATTGTGCCACTTCTGGGGTTGCTCAAAGCCTGAAATATGTTTCAGGGGGTTCTCAATGGGAAAAATGTTGAGATAGGCTGCTTTGGACTTTCTGTCCCCTGTTCTGCTATGCAGGGCTACGGGGGGGGGGGGGATCCCTATTCAAAAGGGGACTTTTCAACAGAGAGCCAGCTTGGCATAGTGGTTAGGAACACGGACTTCTAATCTGGCAATCCGGGCTTCATTCCCCGCTCCTCCTCCACATGCAGCCAGGTAGGTGACCTTGGTCTCGCCACAGCACTGATAAAGCTGTTCTGACTGAGCAGGAATATCAGGGCTCTCTCAGCCTCACCCACCTCACGGGGTGTCTGTTTGTGGGGAGAGGAAAGGGAAGGTGACCGTAAGACGCTTTGAGACTCCTTCGGGTAGAGAAAAGTAGCATATAAGAACTAACTCCTCCTCCTCCTCCTCTTCTTCTTCAAAAAGGACTCTCCTGACCGGTGTAAAAATGATTGTGTGGCTTCAATAAATGCCCGAAATATTGCTGCACACCCAATTTGACTGGCAAAGCGGCATCATGCTGTCATTCCAGTCGCTGTGATCTCTGACAGGTGGAACGAGGCATACAATTGGTAGGAAGGAGAAAGGAAAAGCATTCAAGAAGGGGGAAGGGTTCTGATGCTTCAAATACCCAAGGAAGCAAGGGGGTGGATCAGACTTTGGAAAAGGTGAAAGATTCACACTATGTCTTTTTTTTTTGGAGGGGGGGGCAAGAGTCCCGTTGAAACCCCCATTTTCTACTCAATAACTGAAGACTTTTAAATGAAATTCTAAGACTGTGGCAGCTTCGCTTATTTTCTCACACTTTCGACTTCCCCTCTCCTTTTTGGCAGCCAAACTATTGCAGCCCGGTTTGAGAGACAGAAGACGAAGCAGCATTGTTTATTATATCCTGCTTTTCATTTCCCCAAGGAGTCTCGAAGGGGCTTACAATCGCCTTCCCTTCCTCTCCCCAAGGCAGACACTGTGTGAGGTAGGTGAGGCTGAGAGAGCTCTAAGAGAAACTGCTGTGTGAGAACAGCTTCTAACAAGGCTGTGACTAGCCCAAGTTCACCCAGCTGGCTTCATACGGAGGGGCGGGGAATCAAACCCGGCTCTAAAAAAACGGGTTTGATTCCCCACTCCTCCACAGGAAGCCTGCTGGGTGACCTTGGGCCAGTCACAGTTCTCTGAGCTCTTTCAGCCCCACTTCCTTCACAGGGGAGGAAGGATAGGTGATTGTAAGCCGCTTTGAATCTCCTTTGGGTAGTGAAAAGTGGGGTATAAAAAACAACTCCTCTCATGGCAACCCCTTATGAGGATTTCAAGATTCAGAAGTAGTTTGCTTTTGCCTGCCAATTCATAGTGCCCCTGGTATTTCTTGGAGGTCTCCCAACCAAATACTGTCCAGGGTTGACTCTGCATAACTTTGGAGATAGGATACAGTTGGGCTAGCCTGAGCAATCGAGGCACACAGGTTGAATGTGTAATTTTATAGGAGTTTGGTCTCTGTCAAAAGGAGGTCAGATTCCCTTTGCTTTACTAATTATCTGCAGGGGTGGAAAACTGTAAGACGCTAGATAAATATTCTGCTTGCAGTCTTCTTCCACTCTGTTTGTTTCCGCGTTCCAAATGGCCTTCTCCCTTAGCTATTCCAGTCTTGTGAAATTTGCAAAACATTCACGATTGAGACCCATCTACCTTCCAAAACCGAAATCCCTGACAAGTTTCAGGATTGCATCAAAAATAATAACCTCTCGGCCCCCCCCACCCCCAAAAAGGGGCAAATTCTTCCGTATGAATTGCAGGATTCAAGACTAGGTAAGGGTGTTCTCCTGTATTCTCACCCCGGGGAGTGATGCTAAGCAATATTTCCAACTGCCAGAGGAATGTTTTCCATCTTGGGTTTATTGCGCTATACGGTGGCGCAATCATGCTCCCCCAGAATCCATCTGCAGTGCATCTGAATGTTCATAAACATATTTTTCACCATCATTACGCTCAATATCAATACGGGGAATTTCAATTTGCAAGCCGAAAATGATTTCTTTATCTGTTCTCAAGCTGTGCCATCAGAACGCGTCCCTGTGATCTATGGTGACAATTACTCAATGCTGGATTAAGTGCGGCTACATTATGCAAATGGTCCCTGTGATTAGGAAACTGCCTGAAGGCTAACGGGCTGCCAAAGCACATCGGGCCCGTCGGGAGCATGCCTTCTTCCCTCTCTGCAGATCCAGATACGAATCACCATTTTGGTACATAACAAAACACATAATCCATCGCCAACTCAATAATTGTGAATGGCCTAACTAATGCATGCCAGATTTGATGCTTGTTTCCTTTGCAAAGACCACCTTGGGCGCCCTCTGGCCTTCACCGCTGGCTATATTCTCCCTGTTTCAATGACGATAGTCCTTCTCTAGTCTGGTGGCAGGAGTGCCATCAAGTCACCGCCAATGAATGGGGATCCTTTAGGGCAGCAGTCCCCAACCTTCTTGTAGCTGGGGACCGCCTCCGAGGGTGGAAGAGAGCCGGCGACCCGGCCACCGCTCATGCACGTTTTCGCCACTAGGTGGCGCTAACGCGCATGCGCAGAGCTGCTGCACATGCGCGTTTTTGCCAGCAGGGGGTGCAAACACGCATGCGCGGCAGCTCTGCGCGTGTGCATTTGCGTCGCTGGCGTTCCGGCGGACGTGCCTGCCTCTTCCCCCCCTCTCACTGCGGGGGGGGGAAGGCAGGCGCGGCTGCTGGAGGCCCGATGCCATGGCCTTTGCGGCTTGGGCCGTGGACCGGGGGTTGAGGACCCCTGCTTTAGGGCAGGGGTAGTCAACCTGTGGTCCTCCAGATGTTCATGGACTACAATTCCCATGAGCCCCTGCCAGCAAGAGCTGCTCAGACTCTCTTGTTACCAACTGAATAGCTGTAGCGAGGCAGTTATTTATATACTGCTGAAGTTGTACCGTGAAGGATTTCTTTTGTGACTTCCCAATTTCTTTGGAAGGGGTGGAGGGATGTATTCATATAGTCTGACAGGGCCAGGATGGGAGCCTTAAAGCTGCTCATTGTGGCCTGCGTCTACGTAGCATCCCAGACTTACTTGGTGGTCTTCCATCCAAAGATGAAGAAGAGTTGGTTTTTATACCCAGCTTTTCCCTGCCCGAAGGAGTCTCAAAGCGGCTTAGAGTCGCCTTCCCTTTCCTCTCCCTGCAACAGGCACCCTGTGAGGCAGATGGAGCTCAGAGAGCTCAGAGAGAACTGGTCTATGTAAACAGATCTAACAGGACTGTGACTGGCTGAAGGTCACTCAGCTGGCTGCATGTGGAGGAGTGGGGAATCAAAGCTGGCTCGCCAGATTTGAAGACACCACTCTTAACTGCTGCACCATGCTGGTATAAATTGTATATGTAAAAAAGACAAAACCAAACAGAAATTGTCATTAACCCACAGTGAACTGTGGCACATATACAGGGGCCCAGGATTTAGCTTTCTCGGCAGTTAGGTCTTCTCTAATGTGGTGACAGAAAGTGCCGTCAGGTTGCAACCAATGAATAGAGACCCTTTTAGGGTTTCCAGGGGAAGAAAATTTTAGAAGGGATTTGCCATGGCCGGCCTCTGTGGGACAACCCTGGACTTCCTCAGTTGTCTCCCGACTAAGGGTGAGAGAGTACTAAGAGAACTGCTCTAAGAGAACAGTGACTAGGCCTAGGTCAACCCGCTGGATCCATGTGGAGTCAAAATGGGGAATCAAGCCCAGTTCTCCTTCCCGCCTCCAGTTTATCCTCACAGCAGTCCTGACTGGGAGGCTGGGCTGAGGGTGCTTGGTATTTCTCAGCCCTTATGAGCAGCATGACAGATATACCTGTGAGTCCACTGGACATTCAATGCCTGGTTTAGTTTGACTCCATCTTCAATACAAATATCGGTTTTCATTTTGGATGGCCCTCAGGATTCCTCTCCCCCCTCCCCCAGTGACTATGAAAGTTCTAAATCAGAAATTAGATTCAAGCTATTGGTATGCTCTGGGGTGCCAGCCTCCAGGTGGGACCTGGGGACCCCTGGAGTTAGAGCTCATCTCCAGACTAAAGAGACCAGTTTCACTAAAGAAAAGGGCTGCTTGTGAGGGTGGACTTAGGGATGCCAGCCTCCAGGTGGGACCTGGGGATCCCCTGGAGTTAGAGCTCATCTCCAGACTAAAGAGACCAGTTTCACTAAAGAAAAGGGCTGTGTGTGAGGGTGGGCTTAGGGATGCCAGCCTCCAGGTGGGACCTGGAGATCCCCTGGAGTTAGAGCTCATCTCCAGACTAAAGAGACCAGTTGCTTGGGAGGGTGGACTCAACAGCATTACACTCCACCCCACTGAAGTCCCACTCTGCCCCAAGTTCTGCCTACTCCCAGCTCCACCCCCAAAGTCTCCAGGTATTTCTCAGCCCAGAGCTGGCAACCCTATGCTCCCTAGAAAGCAATTCATTCCCTTTCAGTTGTGAGAGATTTACGACTGGGAAAGCATTAAGAGGGAGGGAGGGCTTCCTGCTCCATAAGCATTACAAGCTCTGCCAGACGATTGTTGTCTATCCACCAAGAGGGGTTCCTACTGGCCACCATGGCAAAGGAGGATTCCTGGACCTCACGCCACCAGCCCTTGTAAATTAACAACTTCAGCATGACCCCGGACGCATGGGCCATTCATTTCCCACCAGTTCTCCCTGAGATTTTTGGAAACTTTCCTGTTTGCTGCCAACATGCCCCAAATCCCTATCATAGAAATTTATCAAAATGAGAGGGGCATAGAATTATAGAATCATAGAGTTGGAAGGGACCTCCAGGGCCACCTAGTCCAGCCCCCTGCACAATTTCCTCCCCATCCACAGTGACCCAAATTCCATGCCTGGATGAGCCCCCTCCCCCTCCCCCTCCCCAATAAAAACAGAATCCCTGGACAGTCTGGCTTGGAGGAAAGGAGACTCCTGACCCCAAAATCCAAATCAGCATTTCCATGGGTCTGCAAGAAAGGGCCACAAGGGCCACAATCTATTCTGCCCAGCCTATTCTGCCTAAATTCACAGAATCAGCATTTCTGTCAGCTGGCTCCCTAGCCTCTGCTTAAAAACTTCCAAGGAAGGAGAACCCACCACCTCCCGAGGAAGCCTATTCCACTATCATCTCTTTACTGTAATTTCCACATGGACTCAGCCCAAATGGTGTCTAGATGGTCCTTCCATTTTCAATTCAGTATCTTTCATCAGGGCCACCCGCTTGCCATTAATGGTACAGATATTCTCTGGAAAAGGCTGGAAACAGTTTATTGAGGTATAGGACAATTGTTTGCCTCTGAGTTCCTTAGAATGTCTGGTATCTTTTCTTCCACCTGTCCCCCCCCCTCCATATCTTATTCTCCCTTCAGAGCTCCCATATACACCCCCCTGTCCACTTTAAGGCTCCCGTAAATTGCAGAGTTAAACTTGCTTTTTTAAAAGCCTCTTTTCCATCCTTACCTCTTTTGCTTAACCTCCAGTGGGATTAAGAATTCTGAACAACTTTGAAAGCCTGCACAGTTCTTATCACTCCTGTCTGGGGCTCTTTGACGGTCTCATGTAAGCTCTGCCATGGGATGGGTTCAGACGACACAATAAGGTTCACTCCTGCCATTGTGTAAGAGAGCAAGCTTGCCAGCTAAATTAAAGCTTTGGGATCTTTCCCCCCACTAAGGATCCAATGCGGATGCCTGGAAATATGCAGTAATGGTCTGCTCGGAAATCTCTTTTTCTACGACAACTGCACTGCAAGGATTGTCTGCGGAAGAATTTTTTAAAATCAAATGTTCCCTGTACCCTCGCTTCTCCCATAGAATTTTGCTGTGTCATTTCTATGGAAACCGAGGTGAGCTCACACACAGGAGAAGGACCTTAAAAAAGCAGGCCTTCATCTGTGTTTCCCCGGTTGCTCAGAAGGAAAGATTGGCAGCAAAGTCAAGCCAACCTGAATAGCAAGCGCCAAGGCTTTGTTTAAGGGAAGAGTCTGCAGAGGTGTAGGGTCTGTTCTTAATTAGCTAAGCAAACTACTCACAACCAGTTAGCAAAACAGCACAAACAAAGGAGGCAGTTTGCACCTGGGACTTCCAGATGTGCATGTGTGTTGTGAAAGGTTTCTGCTTCGCAGCTGTGCTGTTTTTAAACTAATGAAGTCCTGATGTTACGTATCTTGTTCTTGCAAGGTAAGGCCTTTCCCTACAGGTGCACCTACAGAGAATGGATGTTTTCTTCACTGATTCCTAGTAGGGTTCCCATTTGCCTACTGATGGGTGGGAGACCTCCAGCCCATTGCAGCCTTTGGTCACAGATACTCAGATGATTGGCAGGCAGAAACTGGGGCCAAGCAGGGAAGCCAATCATCCTGGGGATAAAAATTTAAAAGAAAAATGGGGCCTCGGTAACTGACAGGAAGTTCTGACCATAGAGTTACTTGCAGTTCCTAGAGTTACCCAGCAGTGGCAGGCGTTGCTCTAGCAATTGCCAAAAACTCTAAGGCAAATGTATCATAATGTTTTAAATTTGTATCCTGAAATGCTACTTCCCCCAACCCTCCCACTGGCCCTGCCTGGCAACCCAAATTCCAGGTCACAGCTGATAGATGAAAGGCAGGACAAGAGCCTTGGTCTGATGCCTCCTTGTAAGTTAGAAATATTTTTACGAGAGTGGTTTTGTTGACTTACAAGACAAATAGCCGAGACCAAAGATGGAAATATATGACACAGCCTTCCGTATAAACAGGGCCAGGGACTATCGTTACGACACTTAGAATGCTGTCCCAGACCCATCAATCTGGCCCTAGACTCGGTGTAGAAATGCCAGCTTCTGGTTGGGACCTGAAGATTCCCCAGAATGACAGCTCATGTCCTGATGATGGAGGATCACTTCCTCTGGAGAAAATGAAGACATTGGAAGGCAGACTCGATAACGTATCCCACCAAGATCCCTGTCCTCCCCAGGAGCCATCCCCAAATCTCTAGAAGTTTCCCAGTCTGGTTCTGACAACTCATCTCCCCCTGGTGGTGAGGAGGAACCTGGCAACCCTTCCTCAGTGTGATCCTGCCATTTGATGCTAAGCATCCTAATTCCCTCAAAAGAGTTAATGCGAATTTTCCAAGGCAGGAGTGGTCAAACTGTAGCTCTCCAAATGTCCATGGACTACAATTCCCTTGAGCCCCTGCTAGCAGGCTCTTGGGAATTGTAGTCCATGGACACCTGGAGAGCCGTTGTTTGGCCACTATGTCATAGTTTGGACTGGGGGCAAGTGGGAGGCTGGATCAAGAACTATGGAAATGAATTCATGGGAGCAAATCATCCCACTTGTGTCCCAGTTCTTCCCTCACTCCATTGCAGTAATTCCCTTTTGTAATCTTTGTAAAAATATTTCTTAGGAACCGGTGTGTTCCATCTAGACCAGAGGTTCTCAACTGCTCTGAGTTGGCGTGTACGTGCGAGCATGCACATGTGTTCACACGTGTGCACAGGTGCACAATGGCCGGGCAGAGTGGAGGTGGCCATTGACATGGCTCCTCTGCCTCTGGCCACCACCTGCTGCTGCCACCGTGGCAGCAAGCAACCTGGGGACCCCCCAGAAGAGGCCAGGTGACCCCAAATGAGGACCCAACCCACAGGTTGAGAACCACTGATCTAGACCAGCACCCTCTAGGGTCATCTAGACCAGGGGTAGTCAAACTGCGGCCCTCCAGATGTCCACGGACTACAATTCCCAGGAGCCCCTGCCAGCGTTTGCTGGCAGGGGCTCCTGGGAATTGTAGTCCGTGGACATCTGGAGGGCCGCTGTTTGACTACCCCTGGTCTAGACTAACCCCCTTCAGAATGCAGGAAATTCACAACTACCTGCCCACCCACAATGACTCCAATTCCACAGTGACCCCAATTTCATACCCAGATGATGCCCTCCCCCCCTCCCACACCAAAAAAAGCCCAGATCACTGGCTAGCCTGGCCTGGAGGAAATTCACCTCCAAACCCCAAAGTGGCGATTGGCATTTCCCTGGGCATGCAAGAAAGGGCCACAAAAGCCAAGCACCAAGACATTCCCTTCTGCCCACCCACTCACAATCTGCCTATGTCCACAGAATCAGCATTTCTTTGAGGTGGCTATCTGGCCTCTGCTTAAAAACTTCCAAAGCAGGAGAACCCACCACCTCCCGAGGAAGCCTGTTCCACTGAAGAACCGCTCTGTCAGGAACTTCTCTGTTTAGCCCAAAATTATTTTGAATTAATTTCAACCCATTAGTCTGATCCTCTGAGCCAACAGAAAACAACTCTGCTCCATCCTCTATACGACAATCATTAAATTACTTGAAGATGGCTATCTTGTCACCTCTTAATCATCTTCTCTCCAGGCTATACAAACCAAGCTCCCTTAACCTTTCCTCATGCGTCTTGGTCTCTAAACCCCTCAAAATTTTCGTTGCCCTCCTCTGGATGCACTCCAGTTTGCCTACATGCTTCTTAACAAATACAATAAATGTAATTCAATAAATGTATTTTGTTCAGAGGTGTTCAAGGTTCTGAATGGGGCACCCACAATCCTCTGACCACTATCCTGGCCCTTTTATGACCCCCACACACACAAAAGTGTAATGATACCAAGTCTGAGGTTTTGAAAACATGGAGTAACAAAAGCTCTCTCCAGACCTCTTTTCACATTGAATCGATGCAGGACGGTACAGGAAGTATTCTCGGCTATGCCTTTAAAAAGTCATCCTGTTTGCCCTTAACAGCCATTGAGAAGCTACCCCTTCCAGTATTTCAGATCAAGGCAACTGGCTCCTTTGCTGCAAAAGGGAGGGAAGAGGCCCTCCAGGTGGTGTCATATTCTGAAGTTTGCATGCTCTAGTTCATCAGGAGTTCTCTGGTAATGCATGCATTTTGTAAGAGCAATGCTGACATGCCTTGAATGTAATTAGCATCACACTGACCCATGTGTGTAGTGAAGATAAATCTCCACTCGGTTGCAAGACTGGAGTCTCGGGAACAACAACAAGAGCAGTCTATGGTCCCCTCTTCATGTCAAATCAGCCATTAAAGCCATTAAATTTCACTGGGAATGGTAGAGAAACTCTTCTCAAATGTGCCTTGAAAGAGTTACCCTGCTTGCGTTTGACGCAAACCTGTTTGGGGAGTCCAGTTTTCTTTGTGCGCCCTTTCCAGGGGGATTCAGAGGACTGGCAGTTCTGCTGCGCTGGAAGACGTTTCTGGCCTTGAGATCATTGAAATTCCACCCAATGCTTATGCACCACTGACACAGGCACAATGAGCCTTCTGTGAGCGCCCTTCGTACAAACTGAAGGGGGCTATTTTCCCTAATGAGCACATCTGGCCTTTATCAAGCACGGGCTGGGCGTTCTGCGCTTCAACAGGCAGCCATGCCGTTCGTGAGCTCCAGTCTGGATATGTTCTTTATCTGGTTTCCAAATCACCCTCTGCACCAAAGCAAATGGAACGACATGGCATGAAAGAGCTTTGTAGAAACTAAATGCCAAAAGATAGATAACAGTAACAAATATATAAACTTTTTAGAAGAAAAAGAAGAAGAGTTGGTTCTTATATGCCACTTTTCCCTACCCAAAGGAGGCTCAAAGCGGCTTACAGTTGCCTTCCCATTCCTCTCCCCACAACAGACACCCTGTGGGGTGGGTGAGGCTGAGAGAGCCCTGATATCACTGCCCGGTCAGAACAGTTTTATCAGCGCCGTGGCGAGCCCAAGGTCACCCAGCTGGTTGCATGTGGGGGAGCGCAGAATCGAACCTGGCATGCCAGATTACAAGTCCGCACTCCTAACCACTACACCAAACTGGCTCTCTTTAAAAAAGGATATGTACAGGCTATGCAAATATACTACTAAAATCACCCGCTCTCTGTCTATTTGAGCACAATCCACCTTACTGACAATAAGGTGTTAAACCCCAGAAATAACATCATGTCTGGTGATTCCTGGGTTTTCAATGTAAGTGACATTAGTCCTCTCTAGGAATTGGCAAGAACTTTGTGGTTTTGTCATAGACTTTCCACAATTCCTAGAGAGGCACAATGTCACTTCTGGGTTCCTCCAAGCAGTGACAGCCACCTTATTGACAATAAGGTGGATTTGATAGCAGAGTTGCAATTTCTCCCTGAGACAGAGACTCTCTTACCACCAGTGGGTGATTCCCACTTATCTGACTGGTGAAGGGGGGAATGGTGGGAAACGGGAACATTGGCAGTGTCCCAGCATGTTGACCTTACTCTGTATACCAGGCTTTCTCAACCAGGGTTTCCTCAAACCCATGGGAATTTTGATGGCCCTGGAAGGCTTTCCCAAATGGATGGGAGTTAATTTTTTGTATATTTTTAAAAATTGTCAAACATCTATCAGGTTATATGACAATATATGGTCATGTCGACCTGCCCCCCTTCCCAAAATGGCCAACGGTGGGCCTAGAAGGGGTGAGAATGGGAGGGGCTCCAGGTGGGCATGTCCACAGCTCTGCCTCCCAACCATATTCTGCCCACTTCTGGGTTTTCTCAAAGTCTGAAGAATATTTCAGGGGTTTCCCAATGGTAAAAAAAAAGTCAAGAAAGGCTGCTGTGACTGATACAGAAGTGATGGCTGATTTCACTGAAAAATGCTGGGGATATTCTGGTATTTGGGCAAAAATCTATGGTTAAACTCCAGAAATAACATCATGCCTGGTTTTCATTGAAAGCCACATTAGTCCTCTCTAGGAACTGGCAAGAACTTTGTGGTTTTGTCATAGACCTTTCACAATTCCTAGAGAGCCATTATGTCACTTCTGGGTTCCTCCAAGAAGTGACAGAATGCCATCACAGTGGCCTGTCACCACCTGTGTCTGCCCCAGCTTACCAGGTAGGGGACAGGTGAGGGAAAGGAGACCATCCTGGCAAACCAGTGCAATAAAATGTGCATGCAGAAAATATTTACAACCTAGAGCCAAATGAACATGGAGTCAACCATGCAAAATGGACAAGGGAAGACTAGAGCGACAAACCACAAAGCTTTTCATCCTACCCAGCTGGATGGGAAATGCTCTTTGATAATTGGCAATCTGTGTTTTTGATGTGGAACATATCTTCTGGCGCACCTCCTGCGATGGAAATGGATACGGACATGACATTCGTAGTCCCCAGGGAATGTGCCAGAAGACATGGGGAGGCTGCCAGCAGAGGAGACCGAGGCCATGGCCAAGACACCAGCCGCGAAGCCAGCAGAGGTGGAGCCAGGGCTCCTGAAGCCACTGGGGGCTGCCCCGCAACCTGCAGGACTGTTGTGCAGTGAGGTGCTGCCCCTGAAGTTGGCTGGGGACATTGCACGACTGCTGCAAGGTGAGACACCACCCCAAAGCCAGCTGGGACCACCCCATGATATGCCCAATGACTATGGAGTGGGACACCACCCTTGAAGCTGGGTGGAGCCACCCTGCAACCTGCTCAACCTCTGCAGGGTGGCTGCTAGGGCTGCCCTGTGACCTGTGGAGCCATCGGGGTGTCTCCCATACTGCCGGAGGAGGCTGGGGCACTCCTGCCATGACAGGTAAGGAGGGAGGGGGAGGGGGAGGGGGAGGGGGAGGAGCGTCTGTCTGTCTCTATCTGCTTGAGAGGAAGGGGGAAGGGACCAGGGAGGAGACCGAGGAAGCTACAGGGAAGGATGGAGTGGGGAGGTGAAGATGGGAGGGAGAATTCTGTGTGTTTGTGTGTCTGTGTGTGTGTGTGTGTGTGTGAGAGAGGGGGGAGGGGGGGATCAGCCCCAGAGGAGATATGTGTTTCACATCCCTATGAGAGGCAGGCTGCCACAACTTGTATTATTAGTACAGGACAAGGGATTGGAGCAGGGGTAGTCAAACTGCGGCCCTCCAGATGTCCATGGACTACAATTCCCAGGAGCCCTTGCCAGCATTCGCCAGCGAATGCTGGCAGGGGCTCCTGGGAATTGTAGTCCATGGACATCTGGAGGGCCGCAGTTTGACTACCCCTGGATTGGAGACTGCTATGTGGAAAGCAGCACAGAAACACCTTGCACAGCATTCAGAACAGTTCTGAACATTTTTTTCAAGTGTCCGAGTGTGCTGCTCACAATTTGTGATCAAGCTGTCCCCCACACTGAGTAGTGCGCAGCAAAATCACGCCCAATCGTTCCTGTTTCCTGACTTCTAGGCATTAGTCAGAGCATTGGTACAGTTATTTAATATACTTACTCAATTTATATGCCGCCCTTCCCTGGGGACTCAAGGCAGCTTACGACATCTATAATAACAGGGTTAAAGCATTTTCACATTAAAATCGAAACCGAACATTAAAAACAGTTAACATGAAAATCTTAGAAGCTCATTCAATTTATTTCTTATGCCAGTGGGGTAGGGAATAAAGTACTGCATGGTTGTCAGTAGGTGGCATCTAGATACTATCATCATAACATATAAAATTGTATCTGTGCTTCCGACCTGTTGAATTTTCCAAAGCCCCCAACTGGCCCTCAGTGAAGAGAATGCAACCAATAGAAAGAGGGCACTGCCCCACCCAGAACCAATCAATATTCTTCCTTCCTTTCCTTCTCCGCCTGCTTCCTGCCCCTTCTGGCCACTTCCCCGGCTGGGTGAAGAGCCAGCCCTGTTCCATGGCAAGACACCCAAGGTAAGCCAGGAGAGTGGATCAAGGCTCGGCTCCACTGCTGGGCCACTGTGGTTCTGACAACACCTCCTGCATCCTGATCACTGGGGAGAAGAGGGACAGCCATGCTCCAGGCTGTCAGGAACTTTTTCTGGAACTCCGATAAAGGGGAGAGACCCAACACATAGAATCATAGAATCAGAATCATAGAGTTGGAAGGGGCCATACAGGCCACCTAGTCCAACCCCCTGCACAGACATCCATTTGTCTGTGCCCAGACTCTTTATAACTGCTGTTCAGCACGAAAAATGGGTGAAATCCTGTTCCACTCATTGATTTGGTACAGGATGTGAGGTCTGATGAGGGCTTTGTTTTCAAGACCCTCCCACCCCTCCACTTTGGAGGCCTGGTCTATATCTGCAGTTTCCAATAGCTGATTGTTTTGTTTTTGGGAGGCCAGGTTGTCAGTCCCTGGGTGGTGGGTTCTTATCCCTGGAGAAAACACTTGCTTTGTAAGGTGGGCTTTGTGGCATTAACCCCACTTGGGTCCTTCCCTTCCTTATTCATGGATGCTTTAGGTTGATCCTGCGTTGAGCAGGGGGTTGGACTAAATGGCCCACCTGGACCCTTCCAACTCTATGATTCTATGTCCTCCCCGGGCACCATCAGGAAAATTTTAATGAATTTCCCAACCCAAGTCTGGCAATCCCACACACAAAAAAAGGGGGGGGGCAGGTCTATCTCAGTTGTTTCAGCTTTCTCTTTCAATTATAGAGAATGAGCTTCTTTCTTTAGGACACTGGTGAGTACAGGCTTCTCTGCACCCCCAGTTCTGCAGCACTAACTTCTTCTTTCATTCCTCCTCTTATTTCTCCTGCCCTCGTTATGCTCTACATGTTGACAGGGAACAGCACACTAGATCAGCTTTTCTCAACCTTTTTGCCGTGGAGGCACACCAGAAAGCTCTTTCGGGCTTCAAGGCATTCCAGAAATAATTTCCGCTGCCCACGCACCGCAGAAGTGACATGTCACCCAAAATTCACACCCACGTACCAATCCTGCTAAACTCCAAACTCTTTTCATGCCGATCATCAAAACTAAATAGGGTTTTCTTCAACAGGCCCGTTATGCACACGTTGGGTAATGTACTTTCAGGGCACTTTAGAAGTAGATCAAACTATTTCGCATGGGAAAATCCAGCTGCAAAAGCACATTGAAAGTGCATTATCCAACGTGTGCATAATGGCCCCTGGGCAGAACTGGAAAATCTACCTCTAAAGCAGCGGTCCCCAACCTTTTTATCACCGGGGACCACTCAACGCTTGATAATTTTACTGAGGCGCGGTGGGGGGAGGGGGATAGTTTACTCCTCTGCTCTCAACCACTGCCCTAACGCTCTCTGATCGCTATGGTAATGTTTAAACATCTCTTCAAAATAAGATACAGACACGCCACAACAATGAACATAAGGAACATTTTATTTTCATGGAAATTTTAACTCATGACAATGACAAATCAATGGGAACCCTGAGCTTGTTTCTCTGCAACGAGATAGTCCCATCTGGGAGTGATGGGAGACAATGACACCCGAAGTGTGTTGTAAAGGGCCGGGGGAGATGAAGTAAAGGGCCGGGGGGGGGGGGAGAAGGTGTCCTTCGGGGCCCACCTCCAATTAGTCGACGGACCACATGTGGTTCGCAGCCCACAGGTTGGGGATCGCTACTCTAAAGTACATTGAAAGTGCATTATCCAAGCTGTGCATAATGGTTAGATCCAACCCAGTGGCAAACGGATAATCATCTCCCAATCTGGATATTTAGGATTCAAAGTACCTGCCTGAAACTGAAATAACCGATTTCAACTACCTCCCAAGTGAAGGCAAGAATCCGCCATTCTTCTGACCCGTCTCCATTGATCTAGTACACAAGAATAATAACGGAATCACAAAACGGCTCCTTATTTTGAATTTTAATTACGGATCCCCAGAGCAACTCATTAGAAAGGCACCTTGGTATCCATTTTAGCATGACAATGGACGACCCCCCCTTTCCCACGTGTGCATCCTTTCAAAATGGCCCCACCATGCTTCCCTTTCATCCCAAGTCTAATGAGCAGCTGTAGAATGGTGGGTGAAGAGACTGTAATTTTGAGATCAAACCCGGCTCCAGTACAGTAGCTTCCCCCTCTCCCCCCCAAAAAAGACACAAGGGAAATTGGACGGGATTAAAGGGAGGAGAACAGCTGGATCGTTAGATGGCAAAGACGGAACAGATGGCACGAGGACGCCAGGCAGGCGAGAGCTTGTTTAACAACAAGAAATCAGCAGGGAGAGAGAGAGGCAAGGCCAAAGGAACGGATGGCATCAGCATGGGCACAGCGGACACGCATTTCTGGCAAGAGAGACCCACAAGGACTTCACAAGCCTGGCGGAGGGAGAAACTTTGCTTTCTTGGTTGTGCCATCAGGCTGCATTAGCACTGAGCATTAATTGCAGTCTTTTGGGGCAGTTACCTCTCCTGGATCGCTTCGCTCCCATCTTGCCCCTTGCGACCAGAAGGAAGGACTGAGCATTATGCAGAGAAGAAAAGGCAGCTTTCTGTCCCGTGTGGCGGGATTGTATTGGAGCGAAGACGCATCGGGAGGAAGTGATTAAAAGAATTTCGATAAGTTTAGGGAAAGAGATTCATAGGCCACCAGAAATAGTATTATTAGACTCTCTTCCTGAACTGTAAGGAGTAGGGCTCTCTGTGGTCCTCTGTAGGTCGAGAGCAGCAAGGATGAGTTTTGCTAAAGTTCAGGAGGATAATTTGAATACTTGGGCCAGGAGAGCTAAGGGATCTTATTCCTTTATTAAACTGACAGTATAGCAGAAGAATAAAAACACAGATTTGACCCACTATGTCAAGAATAGAAAAGGGGTTAAATGGCTTAGATTCAGATGAGATTGATGTAGCTAACCAGAGTTGGGATTGTTGCTAAATCTGCTTTTAAATCATCCTTTTCTTTTTGTAATTTTTGTAATCGTGTACCAATTACTTCTTTGTTATTTTAATGTAGATGGGATGTTGTTCTTAATAGATAGTTTGGGGGGGAGGAAGAACTGAGCTCCTATAGAGAAAAAGAAGAAGAAGAAGAAGAAGAAGAAGAAGAAGAAGAAGAAGAAGAAGAAGAAGAAGAAGAAGAAGAAGAAGCGTTGTTTTTTATACCCCGCTTTTCACTGTCCCAAGGAGTTTCAAGGCGGCTTCCAGTCACCTTCCCTTCCTCTCCTCCTGTGAGGTAGGTGGGGCTGAGAGAACCCTGATATTACTGCTCTGCAAGAACAGCACCATCACGGCTGTGAGGAGCCCAAGGTCACCCAGTGGGCTGCATGTGGAGGAGTGGGAAATCAAACTGAGCTCACCAGATTAGAAGCTGCCACTTTTAACCACTGTGCCACACTGGCTCAGACAGAGGGCATTTAGCAGGGTGATCCTTGATGTACAGAGAGAAGGAAAGTCGCCCATTTTTGCCGTTCCCTGTTTGACACACCAGACTGCCTGGGTTAGCCCGGTCTTGTCAAAACTCGGAAGCTAATCAGAGTTGGCCCCGGTCCGTCCTTGGCCGAGAGATCGCTGGTTCAAGGTCACATCAAGGAGGCAGGCAAGGGCAAACCAGCTCTGCTCATCTCTCGCCTTGAAAACCCTCTAGGATGGCCAGAAGCTGGCTGGGACTTGGCAGCATTTTTCACCACCAGAAGCTCCACATCCCGGATCACACATAACTAGGGGAGCTTGAGCCCCCGCTGGCTCCCATTCTGCTCACAGGCAGCAAGCCAGGAGCAGATCGTGGCAATTTGCATTGGAGCTCGTATTGCCTCTAACCGAGAGAGTCAGGCAAGAGAAAGTTGGGGACTATCTTCTCTTCTCGTCACAGCCTGCCGCGTGCTGTAGGGTTGCCAACCTCCAGGAAGGAGGCCTGGCAGTCTCCCAGACTCGCTACTGATCGCCAGACGACATGCACCAGTTTTTGATTTGTTTTTAAAAGATTTATTTTGGAGAAAATGGCTGCTTTAGCAGCTGGACTGCCTAACGTTATTTTATTTTGTATGTTTGTTTGTTGCATTTTTATACCACCCTCTCTGGCGGCTCAGGGTGGTTTACAGGGAACATGAAATCCAGGTATGACAGATACAGCCTGAATTCAGTAACTGCATCGATAGCAGCAGCAACAGCGTTGAAATTCAATTATTCATTGTTTTAACTATTGACATTTCAACCCTAACGCTGCAGATTGGTCAGATCGGAATTCTTCCATGATGTGTCTAGTGGGCATATCTGGTAGGAGAGGGTTCTGGAGGGCCCAGTGGATGTTTTCAGTTCTTTTGGCATCAACAAAATGTTTGGCGGAAGAGCGCCATTTTGCAGGCCCTGCGGAACTGTGCTAGCTCTGACAGGGCCCCGATCTTCTCCAGGAGCACATTCCGCCAAGTGGGGGCCATGACAGAGAACGAACTGGCCTTCGTTGAGGGCAGATGTGTTTCCTTGGGGCCAGGGATCACCAGCCAGTTGGAGGTGGCTGAGTGTAGCACACTTTGAGGAGCACAGACAGAGGCGGTCCCTCAGGTACACTGAGCCCAGACTGCATATGGCCTTAAAGATGATGGCCAAAACCTTAAGTTATCCCCTCCCCAAACCCCAGGCTCTGCCCCCAAACCTCCAAGTATTTCAGAACCTGGAATTGGCAACTCTAGCCTGAAGAATCCTAATCCTAATTTGAATACTCATTTCCTGTTCTTTGTTTTGAAAAGTTGTTTTTTTATACCCTGCTTTTCACTACCCGAAAGAGTCTCAAAGGAGCTTACAATTGCTTCCCCTTCCTCTCCCCACAATAGGCTACCCGTGAGGTAAGTGGAGCTAAGAGAGCTCAGACGGAACTGCTCTGTGACAACAGCCCTAGGAGAACTGTGACTGGGCCAAATCCACCCAGCTGGCTGCATGTGGAGAAGTGGGGAATCAAACCCGGTTCTCCAGATAAGAGGATGCCGCTCTTAACCTCTACACCATGCTGGCTCTCAAGTGAAAACGACTGCTGGAGAGGGTGGATTCTGCGGTATTTATACAGTATAAAATTGGAGGGGGTGCTTGAATGTGAAAAGATGGTGCTGGATGGTGATTGGGAGTTGATGTCACGGGACTTTCACTGACAAGTCAAAACAATGGGGGGAAGCGGCGGGATGCCCTGGCTTCTAGTCCATCCGCTGACTCTCACAGAAGCACATCCGGGGCAAGACAGGGGCTGAAGAAGGCCAAAGGCTCCTGCGTGGAGGGCCCTGGAAGTAGCCTTTGCAAACCATCCAGGTATTGACAGAAGCATCCCAGCCTCCTTTGCTTCTTCCTCTTGGGTGTCAGCCCCGTAGACACTCAAATGGAGACAACGTCCCGAAGTTAATTTGAATCATGCCACAAAGCAGATGTGTTCTCTGGTGCGCAGACAACTTTTAATTTCGATCCCAGCCCCGGCGGTGCCGCATCAGATCATCTCTTATTAATTACGGTGGAGGGAGTTGACGTGGCATAACAAGGCCCAACACAATCGTACATCACGGCAGTCGGGTCGTGACTCACATCACGTTAGGAAGGGCAAGCCTGCCACTCTCCATGGAGCGGCGGATCCAATAAGGAGATGAGGCTTTTGCTGTGACAGTACCGAGCATTCTTGTGAAGAAGAAGAAGAAGAAGAAGAAGAAGAAGAAGAAGAAGAGCTATTTTTTGTACCTCACTTTTCACTACCTGAGAGCCTCTTGTGGCACAGAGTGGTAAAGCAGCCGACATGCTGCCTGAAGCTCTGACCATGAGGCCGGGAGTTCAATCCTGGCTCAAGGTTGACTCAGCCTTCCATCCTTCCAAGGTCTGCTTGCTGGGGGGTAAAACGGTAATGGCCGGGGAAGGAAATGGCAAAACCACCCTGTATTGAGTCTGCCATGAAAACACTGGAGGGTGTCACCCCAAGGGTCAGACATGACTCGGTGCTTGCACAGGGGTACCTTTACCTTTCACTACCTGAAGGAGCCTCAAGGCAGCTTGCAAGTGCCTATCCCTACAACAGACGCCCTGTGAGGCAAGTAGGTGAGGCTGGGAGTGCTCTGAGAAAACTGACTGGCCCAAGGTCCCTCATGAGTCTCAAAGCAGCTTACAATTGCCTACTGTTCTTTTCCCCACAGCAGACACCCTGTGAGCTAGGTGGGACTGAGAGCTCTGAGGGAACTGTGAATGGCCCAAGGTCACCCAGCTGGCTGCATGTGGAGGAATGTGGAATAAAACTCAGTTCTCCAGATCAGAGGATGTTGCTCTTCACCACTACACCAAGCTGGCTCTCACCAGTTCCTAGATGCCAAAGGATACTCACAGAAACAGACTCCCAGGTGGTTAATCATTCAAGTGTGAGACTTCTGCAATGCAGGAGAAAGGCAGACTAGCCCTTCAACTCATCCGGGAAGCTCCGGATGGGCTGCTGCACTGCTGTTAGGGGCAGGGGCATAGGAAGTCAACTAGCCCTGCAACAGTGGTAGCTTTGGTCCCAGACTGAAGCAAGCCAAGCAAACTGGGTGCTGTGATGCATAGTACGATTGTCTGCTCATGTCTGAGCATTGGGGGGGGGCAGGAAGTGGGGTTACCAACTCCAGGCTGGGGAATTCCTGGAGATTTTGGGGTAAAGCCTCGGAAGGACAGGGACCTCTGTGGGGTACAATGTCCTACAGCCCATTCCCCAGAGTAGCCATTTTCTCCAGGGGAACTGATCTCTGTAGTGTGGAACTGGATTGTACCCCAGGAGATCCCCAGGCCCCACCTGGAGATTGGCATCCCTGCTGCAGAGCCACTTGGCCCAACTCTCTCCAAAGCAGTTTTGGGATCCCTGATGCAGAAGGCCCAGTTACATTTAGTCTGGGGGGTGATCGGCTGCTGGGTGAAGCCGATTCGCCCGGGCTGTAGGAAAGTCACTCACGGTCTGTAATATGAGAGAAACAGGCCCGGCCTCCCTTGCAGGGGTTGATTACTGGATATCAAGTGTATTGGGTCAAGTCCGTATAAATAAACCCTGTAGATATTTGCTGAGCCAGGCTAGTAGCAGGGGTAGTCAAACTGCGGCCCTCCAGATGTCTGTGGACTACAATTCCCAGGAGCCTCTGCCAGCATTCGCTGGCAGGGGCTCCTGGGAATTGTAGTCCACGGACATCTGGAGGGCCACAGTTTGACTACCCCTGGGTTAGAGCATAAGACCCAGGCCTGAATCCCCACTTGGCCATGGAAGCTGGGTCACCTCAGGCTGGTCATGAATTCTCAGCCTAGCCTAACTCACAGGGTTGTGGTGAGGATTAAACAGTGGAGAGGGAACAATGTAAGCCTCTTTGGGTCCCCGTTGAGAAGAAAGGTGGGGCAGCAATTGTTGGCAGAGTTTAAACATGTGAGAGGATGCAGCACCAAGCTGCTTAAAAGAATAAAATAGTTTTATGGCTCTTCTTGTCTTTTTGTCATCAGAATCCCAGGTCCTTTGTCCTGCCTGCTGCTCATCTCCCAATCGGGGGTCTTTAACAGCATGCCACAGTCCCGTTTCCAGCAGGTGACTTTTCATTCACTCAGCTCAGAGAAAGAGTCCTGTCTGTTGTGTTCATTAAGACTGCAGTGGGGGTGAACAGTGGGAAGTGTGCTGAGAGGAACAAGAAGTCTCCACATGAGCCAATCAGGATGCTGAAAGAAATTATTTGAAAAATATTAGGAAGTTTGTATTCTAACTATGCTACATACACGTCTCTTCTGATGCCCCCTGCAGGACATTCTTCATATTCTGTTGAATCATGCACACTTCAGATCACGAATATTCCAATATAACCGAGGTAAATAAAAAGCCTAAATAAATTTTAGCAAGGGTGTCAGAAGAGCATAAACGTAGAAATAGGAAATCACAGACCAAGGAAGAGAAAGAACACAAAAGGGACATTTCTGGGTTCCATAAAGAAAAAATGAACTGTAGAAATTCCATTTTTTTCCAGACATTGTCGCTTCAAAGGTATATGTTCATTATGGCAGCTCGCTGGTTTTCTTTTGATCAGTCACATACTCCTCTATTTCCTGCTTCCCCACCCACCACTTCATTCCTAGTTCTACTATACCACTTATTTTTGCCCCTTGTTTTGTGGTTTCGATAAACAAGCCATTTCACCTGGTCCTGCACTGAACAGTGGGTTGGACTAGATGGCCTATATGGCCCCTTCCAACTCTATGATGCTATGACGATAAATTTACTTTCCACACTGCACTTTCTGTTTCCTGCTAGGTATGTTTCCAATAGCATATCTAGCAGAAAAGCAGGGAGAGAGGCATTAATATGCCAAAGGATATGGGGTCAGGTGGAAAGACTTCCAAAGCCGTATAAAGCAACCCACTTGAGAACCATGGAAAGGCAAAACAAACATGGGGAGAGAGCATGAAATAGTGAAGCAAAGAGCAAGGGCCTGGACAAACCCTGAAGTCAAAGGTAAGATCTGAGGTGAACTTTTGCTTTATGAAATGAAGATGCCTTC
Source organism: Paroedura picta (assembly GCF_049243985.1). Classification (NCBI taxonomy): domain Eukaryota; kingdom Metazoa; phylum Chordata; class Lepidosauria; order Squamata; family Gekkonidae; genus Paroedura; species Paroedura picta. The sequence goes on along the minus strand of NC_135369.1, from coordinate 179,201,518 downwards.
AGGGAGCGAAGCTGAGAAAATGTGCCATTTGGGCATTTGTGTTTATTGGAGGGGGTTGGAAGCGGTTTAGAAATATTCCACAATTCTCTGGGGAGCTTTCTGAGATTCCTGTTTTCCTGATGCGGGAGGTATGTGGGGGAGAACTGACGTCATAAAACACACCTGGGATGCCAGATGTCCGCTCAGCGTCAAGCTGCAGGAGAGCTAGACGGCTGCCTCGTGAAACCTTACCAGAGCCAAGCTGTGTCCTTTGACTCAAGCAAGGTGAGGGCCTTGGTTCACGAATTGCTTTCCTGGGCCAACCCTGACGTGCTAGGAAACACAGGCACGCTCATTTGTTGCTCTGGACAGAGAGCAGGGAAGAAGCGTGCCTGCATATGAACGCTTGTCTTGAATGAAACTTTTAAAATACTCTGTGCCATTTTTAGTTTTTATCATAATTAAACAGAACACAGGACAGAAAAAGAGGAAAAAATAGTTAATTGCATAAAACAGGATCTCTCTCTCTCTCTCTCTTTCTCTCTCCTTTACATTTATCCGCACCATCAATGAAATTACTGATTCAGATACTTTAGAACAACATGGGGGTCGGGTCTCCTTTGGGAGTTGAATGGCCCTTTCACAGGGGTCGCAGCAGGGCAAGCAGCTTGGCCGAGGAGGGGGTGCACCATCCACACAACAGCCTTGCGGGGTAGATGGAGATAGAGCATTTGTCTGTCTGGAGCAGCGGAAAAGAGCAAGATCGGCGCGGTGGGACAAGAGGCAGAACTGAACTCAGAAACCCGGAAAAAAAACATTTCTATACAATCATGAACAATGGATCTTCACACCATTGGTCAGTTTTGGTTTAATTTCTGTGAAAGAACACTTGCATAATTTTATGGTTGGGGGTCACCACAACAGGAGGAACTGTATTAAAATCATCCCAATGATCATAAAGTTCTCCCGGGAGAGGGGTCTTCTATTCAGTACATTTGTCAATATAGCCATTGTGGCTAGTCCCCCAACTTTGTCCAGCCATGTGTTCGATCCAAGAAAACCTTGCTGCTTCCATTTTTTTTGCTACTAGGAGTCTTGCTGCAGGAGTAACTCTAGCATTTACAAGTAAATTATCAGGGAAGGCACAACATATATTTGAAATATAAAAGAAACTTATTTTTTAACATTTCCCCCCATCGAATCATGAATTTTTATCCAGGATATTCTCACTCGATCACATGACCACCACATACAATAGGTAAAGGTAAAGGTATCCCCTGTGCAAGCACCGAGTCATGTTTGACCCTTGGGGTGACGTTTTCATGGCAGACTCAATATGGGGTGGTTTGCCAGTGCCTTCCCCAGTCATTACCGTTTGTCCCCCAGCAAGCTGAGTACTCATTTTACTGACCTCAGAAGGATGGCTGAGTCAACCTTGAGCCGGCTGCTGGCTCAAACTCCCAGCCTCATGGGCAGAGCTTCAGACTGCATGTCTGCTGCCTTACCACTCTGCGCCACAAGAGGCTCTTCCACATACGATAGAAAGAGCCAATGGGATCCCAGCATCCCCCACACTTCCCATCATATTATTTGGACATTCGACCAATTATTTAAGAGTTACATACCAAACTCAAATACTTTGGTGAAACTCAAATACTTTGGCCACCTCATGAGACAGAAGGACTCCCTGGAGAAGAGCCTAATGCTGGGAGCGATCGAGGGCAAAAGAAGAAGGGGATGACAGAGAATGAGGTGGCTGGATGGAGTCACTGAAGCAGTCGGTGCAAACTTAAATGGACTCCGGGGAATGGTAGAGGACAGGAGGGCCTGGAGGATCATTGTCCATGGGGTCGCGATGGGTCGGACACGGCTTCGCAATTAACAACAACCATCTATAGAACAATTTATACTAATTTTCTCTTAATGATTGACACCCTGTAAGTTTTATTGAGAGCCTCTTGTGGCGCAGAGTGTTAAGGCAGCCGCCTGAAAGCTTTGCTCATGAGGTTGGGAGTTTGATCCCAGCAGCCGGCTCAAGGTTGACTCAGCCTTCCATCCTTCCGAGGTCGGTAAAATGAGTACCCAGCTTGCTGGGGGGTAAACGGTCATGACTGGGGAAGGCACTGGCAAACCACCCCGTATTGAGTCTGCCATGAAAACGCTAGAGGGCGTCACCCCAAGGGTCAGACATGACTCAGTGCTTGCACAGGGGATACCTAAGTTTTATTGATTTGCCCCTCAATGGTTTGCATTCTTCAAGCATGGAATTGCAGTCAGCGTTCTGCATTTGAACAACACTTTGTGGCTCTTAAAGGTGCTGCTGGATTCAGACTTTGCTCTGCTGCCTCAGACCGACATGTCTGCCCACCTCAAATCTATGATTTATGAAGCATAACAACACATGGCTCTCAATTTCAGTAACAACTACAACCCTTCCATCTGATAAAGATACAAAAGCATATAAAACAGGGATCGGCCGAATTTCCCAGTTACCTCCAGGTCATCTAGTGGAAAGCCAAGCTAAAAAGAAACCCAACAGAAGGAGAGGGATAAGGTGATACTAGCAGCATGAAAGGAAGAGAGAAAGAGAACTGGAGAATAACACAGTTTTAGAAATTGAAAGAGGAAAGGCTAATTATTGTGCATTTTTTTCATTTGATTTTTCATTGACCAGAGGCAGTCCCTCCTGTTTTTGACAGTGATAACTTTCCCCCGCTTATCCCCTTTTCCAAATTTATTTTCCTTTAAGGGCACATCATGACGGGTTTCTTCCAAGAACGCTGCCTCCCTTGTCCAATGTCCATCATTCCCAGCCAAGGAATGCTTCTTAATAGTCTATCCCATCTTTGTCAGCACATGCAGGCAGGAGTGGTTTAGGGATTTGCAGGGCCTGCAGTACCAGAGTCAGTTTAAGGATGTGAGTGGGGTAGGATTGTGCGCGGCAATGTCCAAAGCGGCCACTTCAGTCCGATGCAGCCAGCACCTCACCGCTGGAGGGGGTGGGAAGGGGATGGATCCCAGGTGAGCCTGTACACAGCTGTGCTTCCCAACCGTATTCTGCACAATTGCACCCCTTCTGGGGTTTCTCAAAGCCTGAAGAATGTTTCTGCAGTTTCTCAATGGTAAAAAAACTTGAGAAAGGCTGGCCGTCAGGTTGCAATGGACAGATGGAGATCTGAAGGGTTTTGAAGGCAAGAGACCATCCACGGTGGTTTGCCACTGCCTAGTTCTCCACCATGACCTTGGTATCCCCTGGTGGTCTCCCACCCAAATACTTACCAGGGCTGACCTTACTTGCTTAATTTCTGGTTTCTGACAAGAACAGGTTTCTCTGTTTATACCTATGGGAAAAGAACTCCGTTCTTAGGTTATGATTTATAGCGCATCACGAATAGATATATAGAACATAGCACCTTCCAGTTTCCAGAAGGGGAGCTGTGTGTATCTCCTGCAGTGACATAAAGCAGAGAGCTCGGTGTCACCTGAAAGACTAACAAAAGATACCACAGCAGAAGCTTTCATGACTTCTTCAGGTGTGTCTTTAGAGCACATCCATTTTACAAGGCTCTTTGGAAGGAGAAAGTTAGGAAGGAGAGAGCGAGAGGTGGAAATATAGCTGAGAGAGACGGCTTGTAAATCATTTCGGCGCAAGCCCCTCGAAAGAGACTGCAGTGGGAGCATTCGGTGCTCATAACGCATGGCCAAAGGTTCACCCCTGTCATGGGGTGCAGATACAGACAGATTCCAATAATAACAGCCGTAAATCCATCCAGGGGGGGTTGTAGAAAACAGGCAGTCCAGGATAAACAAAATCCAGGACAGGTTGGCAGGGGGCAAAAACACAGGGTTTTGTGACAATCCCACAGGGGAATTGAGCTGCCGCTTGATGAAAAGAACTAATTTGCCTCTCTTCCAAAACTGGGTCTTACACAGTTATTAATAACAATTAGCGAGTGAGGGGATCCAAGTTTCTGTTTCGGCCAGGGAGAAAGATGGCGAGATTGAATGCTTTCTCTTTAATCTTGGAAGCCCTCCCTGGCCTTAATAGCTCCAAATGGAAATGACTCCTACTATGGGAACCTCATTGACCTCTGAGATATTCTCTCAACACCCAACTCTTGCGGTGCCCTTTCTGAAGGCTCCACTCCAAGCCAAGGGAGGAAGGGAGTTGCCGGATTTATGGAACTCACTTCCTCAGGAAATGTGTTTGGCTTCCTTTCTGTTTTCTTTTAAAAGGTGAGCGGGGTTTATTAAAAAAAAAATCCATATTCTTTCGGTCTTTAATGAGCTTTAAATTATTTTGTTCGCTCGAAAGGAGTTTGAACCACTTCAGCGAGGTGCTTTGATAGAAAACCAGAGGGACTGGATATTCCTTGGAAATATTTGTAAAATTCACAGTTCTGGGCGAAACTCCCTCAGTTGTAGCCTCCTTATGTGCAAAGTGGATGTAAACAAGCCTTTGTAAAGAGAGCTGTGGCTGGGAACCAGCTGCCCGACAAGGAAAGATGTCAATTGGCCAGATTTTGGGACACAAAAGAGTATCCCTGAGAGATGGCACAGAGTTCTGTAGACGATGGGAACCGAGACAAAAGGCCTTGGAATTTACTGGAGTCACCCAGAGAATTCTGGCAAGCAGAGGGCGGGAGGGACTGGTAAAGAGTAACCCTTCCCTTTATGTTGGAGAAAGAAGTGGAACCTTTTCACCGAGGTCAGAGAGGCTAGATATGGGGAAGAGGTCATCCAAGAGCTAATGAGAAAGGGGAAACATTCCTCTGCATTTTAGGACTGTGTCTGAAAAGCAGGATCTAGAACCCGCAGTACCTTGCCTCATTCCCTTCCAGTCTTTCTGAACAGGTTTAAACCTTAGTGGGGGAATAGTGCTTTAATTGTTTCCTTTTGCTTTTCGGTGTTGCTGCTTGGTTTTTCCCTTTCTCAATGGTAACTTGTATGCACGCAGTAAAAGCAGTTTCTTGATTTCCAAAATAAAAATCTGGGGTGGGGATTTTGGGTGAGGCCAGGACCTAAGATCATTTGGGCCCCTCTGTGGGATGAGGTCCACACACTAACATCTGGGAACCCCATCTAGGGTGGCTGTTCAGAGGGGAGGGTGAGAGAGTTTTCTGCCTATTTTGTGCCAAAATAAAAATCTGGGGTGGAGTTTTTGGGTGAGGCCAGGGCGTAAGATCATTCGGGCCCCTCTGTAGGATGAGGTCCACACACTAACATCTGGGGACCCCATCTAGGGTGGCTGTTTAGAGGGGAGGCTGAGAGAGTTTTCTACCTATTTTGTTGTTCCATTGGGGGGGTTATTGTTACTGCTGGATGGGTTTTATGGGGAGTTTATGGTTTTATTCTGTAACCCGCTGTGAACCTTTGGAGAAGTGGAGGGATAGAAGAAGAAGAAGAAGAAGAAGAAGAAGAAGAAGAAGAAGAAGAAGAAGAAGAAGAAGAAGAAGAAGAAGAAGAAGACCTTCTATCAAGGATATAGGGCCATTCCGCACTCGTCCAAAATAGCACAATGGTTACAAATTGAAATCGCTACAGTTTTGCCATTATGCACAACGTCGTTGACAATCTGCAACACTCCTGAAACCGATCCGCAAAAAGCGCTTCGTTGTAGCACTTTCAGGGAAATCCCAAAAAGTGGATTCACCCTCTGGAAAGCACTACACTCCTGCAACCAATCTGCAACACTAGCGGAAAAGTTCTGTGCGTTACCATTGTTGCGGTTTCTGCAAAGTCCCGCTCCCTGGCTCTCTCCTCTGATCTTCCGGCGAAGCGTTCGCCGTTTTTTTTTTCTCCGAGCGAGCGGAGATCAATGCACTGGCAAGCCTTCGTTTACCCAGTGAGGCTTCCCCAGCTGCAGTCCCTCTGTTTAAAGTCACCAAGCACAAGCAACACAGAGGCCCGTTTGCTGGTTTATTTTCCCTTTATTTTTCACACTGTTTTCGGCCCAAAATCGCGCCCATGAAGGGGGGGGGGTTTCATTCAGGGGGAGCGTGGCAACAATGAAACGGCAGCTCAAACACCACCTGCTAGCTGGATGGTTCTCTCCATTGCAACGAATCAACGCAGATTCGTTGCAACGTGTTTTTTTTTTTTAAACCTTCCTTAAAGGGAAAGGGGCTGTTTGGGAGCATGATAACGGCCGCCCATTGGCTGCTTGACGGCCAGGGGCGGGACACAGCTCGGCAATATTGCTTCCTGGCTAGCGATTTTTGCTGAGACCGGAAACCTGTGGGAAACGATAGAAACGCAACTGGATTCCACTACAAAGGCAGGTATGCATAATGACGAATTCCACTATTTAAAATGGCGATTTTTCGTTCCGCAACCAATTTGCAACATGGATCCTGGTGCGGAATGGCTTGCCAAGGCAAACTTGGCTTCTGATAGCTTCTTCAGAGTAAACAGAGGCATACTCAAACCAGGTATTGGCTTTCTGGTTATGACAAATGATTTCATGCCAGTTGCTCCGAAAACCTGAGAGGGTACTTTAAGAGCACCTCATCCTTGATCTCAATATGATTGCCAACATTCGGTTGGGAAATACCTAGAGATTTTAGGGGTCAAGCCAGATAAGCTTGGGGCTTGGGGAGGGAAGGGACCTCCACAGAGCCCAGTGCCACAGACTCCGCCCTCCCAAGCAGCCATTTTCTTCAGAGGAACTGATCTTGGTCTTCTGAAGATCAATGACAATAGCAGGAGGTCTCCAGATGCCCCCTGAAGCTTGGTAATCCTCATTTCCTTGGTTTTTATAAAGGCTACCAAGTGTGCTAGAACAAGCAGGGTTGCCTCTGGCCTTCTGTTTTGTTTTGCTGCATGTGGAGGAGCGGGAAATCAAACCTGTTTTTGTTTTTAATGCTGTTGATTGTTGCTGTTTGATTAATGTCTTATTTAATAGTGTTGCTTTTAGTTACTGTTGTTTTATATTGCAATCACGTTTTCAAATGTTGCAGGCCGCCATGAGCCAGAAACGACAACTTAGAAACTGGAAGTGATAAAAAAATAAAATAAAAGGCCTTGCTTTTTCCCTTCAATGGGCCTTTTAGGAAGGCAAAAAATAATTGGAACTCCCAGAGAAAGCCTCATGCAGAGGCTATCATTCTATAGCAGGGGTGGCCAAACTGGGGCTACCCATTGAAACTCATGGGTTGATCTTGGGGCAGTCATTTACCCTCTGCCTAACCTATATCACAGGGTTATTGTGTGGGTAAAATGGGAGCGAGGGGAACTGTATAAGCCATGTTGGTTCTCCTCTGAAGAAAAAGAAGAAGAATTGATTCTTATATGCCGCTTTTCTCTACCCGAAGGAGGCTCAAAGCAGCTTCCCTTTCCTCTCCCCGCAACAGACACCCTGTGAGGCGGGTGAGGCTGAGGGAGCCCTGATATTCCTGCTCGGTCAGAACAGTTTTATCAGTGCTGTGGCGAGCCCAAGGTCACCCAGCTGGCTGCATGTGGGGGAGTGTAGAATCGAACCCAGCTCACCAGATTAGAAGTCCGCACTCCTAACCACTACACCAAACTGGCACTACACCAAACTAGCACCCAACCCTAGTACAAGTGAATTAACTAAATAAATACATTGTCTAAGATGGAACTCTCCTTGACTGTAGACAAATCCTCTACAATCACAGGATTTAAAATGCTGCTTTTTGAAACAAAGACCCGAAAGCCCGAAATCTCTCAGAATTCTTCTCTCGAAACGGGATTCTGAAAACTACAACGCCACACACATTTACTCTCCAAAAGCAAAACTGGATTCTCTAAAATGGGGGCGAAGGGAACTGTATAAGCCACGTTGGTTCTCCACTGAAAAAAAAGAAGACAGGGTAAAAGTGAATTAACTAAATTACATTCTCTAAGAAGGAACTCTCCTTGACTGTGGAAAAATCCTCTACAATCACAGGATTTAAAATGCTGCTTTTCGAAACAGTGACCCAAAAGCCCCAACTCTCAGAATTCTTCTCTTGAAACAGGATTCTGCAAATTGCAACTCCATACACATTTACTCTCCAAAAGCAAAACTGGATTCTCTAGAAGAAGTTCAATTTTTGTTCAAGGAAACGAGTTGTTTGCTCAGCTCGCTGGAAAGGTATCATGCTCTGAAAGCAGTAAAGAAACTTCTGGGAAAGTGCGCATGGATTTTTATTACTAGGGACAAGCTCTTTCTAATGCCCCCCAGGGTGTTAATTTTCAAGGATAATTAGAAATAGATTAAAGCTCTGGAGAAAATGTTGAGATCTTACTGGACACGTTCAAATTCCTTGGGCAGAGTATTAAGAGTCGGCACTGTCAAAGTCCTCTTTTTCATGTACTTCTATAATGCAGATCAAAATCGTTTGTCATTTTGTTTGGCATGTGATCTTCTAATTTACGGAATATAACTGGAGGTTGAGATTTTCGCCTGGTTTCTGGCCTCTGTTTTAATTAAGGCACTTAAAGGCGTTTTTTATGTAGCCTCTGCTGCAGGTCATCTGATAAAACTCATTGGGACATAATGCCTAACCTTTTTACCCTTCAATTGTTACTTATATGGTTTAATGCCAACCTTAAAGACATGTTACCCCATAAATTAGAGGTCCAAGCACTAAGGAAGAGCCAAATGGCTGCAAATTAAAAAGATTTTAAGGGCTAATTGGATGGGCCCCTCAGACAGGCATCCTGGCGTTCATTTTTTACAATAAAACTTTTTTTCCTAATTTTAAACTATAGATAAGAAAGAGGAAAGATACAAAATACCAAATAAGAAAAGTAAAAGAAAGGAGGGCAGAGAGAGAGACAAGAAAAAAAGTGAGTTGAAGCAAAGAGGCTTCTAATTTTATCTATGACAATTATAAATCATGCTGTTATCTGTTACACTATGATAGTCCATAAAATTTTTCTATAATTCATATTTCCTCCCTGTAATCCTTAAAGCTATAAACCATCATGCCATTTTAGTTTGTATCATGTGGAAAGTCCAGAAAAGGTTTCCAAGTACTGTAGTCGTCTTTTCTTTAATTAAAGCACAAGTTTGGCTTTTTCTGCCCATTGGACAATCTTTATCAACGATGCTTCAGTTGCAGCTTTTCCGTTTTTGAACATATAACAATCTCCCTGCTGTAATCATATACAGAAACAAAGTTCCATATTTTTTTTTAAATTCTTAACTTCAAAAGCAATGTCTATCGTTTCATTTATATATCAGACATTAGTGTCTTCTGGATTAAAGCATGTATTTATATCCCTTTGTTCTTGTTGCCATTTTGGTGATTTTCATTTTAAAAAATAACAAAATCACTTCGCATTTCTCTTTTCTGAACTGGCCCACGACACAGATTTTTAAGAGGCGTCAAATTTGATCCTCGTAGAGAAGGTTTCTTAAGGATGGTTCCTGATAGCTAAAGCTTGTTTATAGAAATATGAAACTGGGGGGAGGGGTATAAAAGCTGAGTTTAAACCAGTGGTTCTCAACCTGGGGGTCGGGACCCCTTTGGGAATTGAACAACCCTTTCTGAAGGGTCCTTCCAGAGCAAGCAGCTTGGCTGGGGCAGACAGAGCATTTGTCTGTCTGGAGCAGCGGAAAAGAGCGTGATGGGCATAGTGGGACAAGAGGCAGAACTGAACTAAGAAACCCCGGGGGAAAAAAACAATATATATACAATCATGAATAATGGAGCTTCACGCCATTGGTCAGTTTCAGTTTAATTTCTGTGAAAGAACCCTTGCATCATGAAGAACTGTATTAAAGGGTTGCAGCATTAGGAAGGTTGAGAACCAGTGGTTTAAACCCTGCTATTGTCTTAGCCCAGATCAGCAGGTGGGCACCTTCTTTTGGCCATCAAGTCACACCTGACTCATGGTAACTAGACTGGTGAATGGCGATCTGCTAGTCCAAGGCAATAGAGATCAGTTTACCTGGAGAAAATTGCCACTTTGGAAGATGGACTGTATGTCATTATACTGCACTATAGTCCTTCCTCTCCTGAGGCCCCACCCTCCTCAGGCTTTCCCACCCTCCTCCCTCCAAATCTCCAGGTATTTCCCAAAGTGGAGCTAGCATCTCTAAGGATGACCCTGTGGAGTTTCCAGGACAAGAGAGGTTTTGAGGTGGTTTGTCATTGCCTCCTCCAAGTCATGACCTTGGACTTCCTTAATAGTCTCCCATCCAAATACTGGCCAGGATCGTCCCAGCTTAGTTTCTGAGAACTGAGAAGATCAGGCTTGCCTAGGCTATCCAGGGCCTAGTCTGCACACACAGGATAATGCACTTTCAATGTGCTTTGGCAGCAGGATTTTCCTGTGCGGAACAGGAAAATCTACTTTGAAAGTGCATTGAAAGTGCATTATCTATTGTGTGCAGACTAGGTCCTGATCAGGGCAAAAGCTACCTTTATTGCAGGCTAAGGCAAAAAGCTCAAAAGTCTCTACCTCATTTGCTTCAGACGAGGGCCAGCAGCTGTTGGCCAGAAGAAGCTGTTGGCCAACTGTGGGCGAACTGGATCAGTGGCCCGGCGGGGGAGGCAGCTTTATCAATTCCAAGGAAAAGTTTATTGGAAGGGATAAGCCAGTTGCCCCTGGCATGACATGAAGAGAAAGTCTTTCTGTGGTGGATTCCAGAGGGATCTGTGACAGCTAAACAACAAAGGGTCCGGTGGCCCTGAAAGATTAACAGATTTATTAGGACACAGGGTCAGGGCCCATTTCATCAGATGCATGAAACATGTCATCAGCAGACAGACAGAAAGACAGACAGAGCATTGAAAATGATTGGGACAAAGGCAGCAAAATGCAAGAAGAAGAAGAAGAAGAAGAAGAAGAAGAAGAAGAAGAAGAAGAAGAAGAAGAAGAAGAAGAAGAAGAAGAAGAAGAAGAAGAAGAAGAAGAAGAAGAGTTGGTTCTTATATGCCGCTTTTCTCTACCCGAAGGAAGCTCAAAGCAGCTTACAGTCGCCTTCCCATTCCTCTCCCCACAACAACCCTGTGAGGTGGGTGAGGCTGAGAGAGCCCTGATATCACTGCTTGGTCAGAACAGCTTCATCAGTGCTGTGGTGAGCCCAAGGTCACCCAGCTGGTTGCATGTGGGGGTGAGCAGAATCAAACCCAGCATGCCAGATTAGAAGTCTGCACTCCTAACCACTGTACCAAACTGGCTCCAGTTTGTGCTATTTCTGTACAAAAGCTACAGCAGGTAAACATATTGATGATGAAGACGAGTTGTTTTTTGTATCCCACTTTTCGCCGCTCAATGGAATGTTAAAGCGGCTTACAATTGCCTTCCCTTCCTCTCCCTTCAACAGACACCCTGTGAGATAGGTGAGGATGAGAGAGCCCTGACAGGAATGCTCGGTCAGAACAGTCCTATTGGGACTGTGACAAGCCCAAGATCACCCAGCTGGCCGCATGTGGAGGAGGAGTGGGGAATCACACCTGGCTCTCCAGATTAGAAACTGCTGCTCTTAAACCGCCACATCCCATTGAAATGCTGGAATATACAAAATCTGCACTATGCATGATTCAACAACATATATGAAGAGTATCCTCCAGGGGGCATTGGAGGAGATCCAATTAGCATAATTAGATCAGGAACTTCCTGGCATTTTTCAAATACTCTCCAGTGTCCTCATTGGACATTTCCTGCACCTTCAAGCTCACTTCCTCCCTGCTTGCCTCCTGGACAGAATGCTCGTCAGAGACAGATTGTAGGACTCTGTCTCCTCTCTCTTTCTCTTTATGAAGTTGTTTCTCTTCATAATAAAACTCTTTTATTCACCAGACCTCAGTGGAACTGCTCGGGGGGGGGGGGGGAGCCTAGAGCCCGTTGTATTTTTTGTACAACGGGCTTTTTTGCCAGTACATACACTTTGTTCCTGCAGCCTTTCATTATTTTCATTATTTATTTAAATGCTTCTGTTCTGCTTTCCTCCCCAATTGGAGACTCAAAGCAGCTTACAAATAATATCATTCAAAAAATCCATAAGAAACAATTCAGCACAACTCCTAGGCCAGGGGTAGTCAAACTGCGGCCCTCCAGATGTCCATGGACTACAATTCCCATGAGCCCCTGCCAGCGGATGCTGGCAGGGGCTCATGGGAATTGTAGTCCATGGACATCTGGAGGGCCGCAGTTTGACTACCCCTGGCCTAGGCTGACTGAGTCAGGGTGGGACTTAATTTTTTTTTAATATCTATATTTAAATATGTTAAACATTTATCGGGTGATATGACCATATATGGTCATGTTGACCTGTCCTCCCTTCCAAATTGGCCAATGGGCCTGGAGGGGGTGGGAAGGGGAGGGGCCCCCGGTGGGCGTGTCCACAGCTCTGCTTCCCAACCACATTCTGCATGATTGTGCCACTTCTGAAGTTTCTCGAAGGCTGAAGAATGTTTCAGAGGTTTCTCAATGTTAAAAACATTGAAAAAGGCTCACTTATACCTTGAAGAAACTTTTGTTGGTCTGAAAGGTGCTGCGGGACTCAAACTTTGCTCTACCTCTCTGGACGAATGGGGCTACCCACCTGAATCTATAACAAGAAGGCAAAGAGGAGCTCAGCCTAGATAGATTCTATTCCGAAATGCTCTCCACATTCCCCTCTTCCCCGAATCGTCGGCAAAGGTCCCTCGCTGTGTCGACACAGATGTCACGTGGTCCCTTGTGCATGTGTGAAAGGTCCTTGGCAGGAATCACCATGTTTTGTAGCAAGATATCGGGAAGGACCTAGTTGTACCCTCTCTGAGCCTAAGAAACACCACGTCTCCATGCTCCATTAGAATGGAATGCGACTCTGCTTCCAGGTTGAACATAGTTTAACTGCTGGGGCTTCCATTGATACCAGACAAGGGCTAAAGTTTGAATGAGCAGCTGGGCGCAGAAGAATGGAACAAACGCGAGCCGGCCGCCCCTCTGCAGCACTTGATTTCTACCCTTTGTTAATCCATGACTCGAGGCTCAATTGCCTTTTACAATTTGCATTCCAGTCGTTTGTGAACTTTGCCCACGTATTCATATAATCTGGCAGATAATTTTTGCTGCTGCAGAGCAAGCATATTCAGTCTCTCCCAGAGTCATTCAACACATGTCCTAAAGCTAGATTCTAATGAAATTCTAGAAAATCACCAGATCCACACTGTCACACTAACAAGGTTTCTTTTTCGGGAGGAAGGGGGGGTTGCCACAATCTTTGGCCAAATCAAATTGTTCAAACGGTCACAGAATACCAAAAAGGTTCATGGTTAAATTATATTCATGGCTGAGTCAGCAATGCCCAGGGCCTATTCTGCACACATAGGATAATGCACTTTCAAAGTGCTTTTGCAGCTGGATTTTCCTGTGCAGAACAGGATAATCTACTTCTAAGGTGCATTGAAAGTGCATTATACAACATGTGCAGAATGGGCCCAGAACTGCTGTTTAATTCTCTCGTTCTCTCTCCCTCTCCTCATGCAGATAGTACTACCTCACAGTATTTTTAGATAATTGTGAGTCATCACAGTATAATATTGAGAATCACCAACCCATCTTGACCTAACTTTCTTTCTCTCTTCTGTCTTTCTTATCGTTGTGCTAAAATAATCTGTTTTTAATATGGAACGAAGAGATCCAAGCTCCTCATGGCTAGTCAAACCTACCAGGGATGATTCAAACCAGTTGAGGAAATGGATAACAACTACTTGGATACCACATTCCTTTGCAAAGGACTTGAGCAAGGCTGATATTATAAATCCGCAGACCCTAGGGATTCCTGGATGAAACCAATTATGAAAATCCTTCTCAATGTGACAGAGATTGCCTTGGTCACCTTGCTAGATGGACTTTTGCATGGCTGCATCTGTGTCGGACATCTCATCCGTTTTTGATACTGGTGAGAAATGGGACTCACAAGCTCTAGTTTCTGCTTTATGTGAGAGTGAAGAAGTTATTCAGCTGTCCCAAGTCTCTGTCTCTCTTTGTGTCTTTTCCTCTCTCTCTCCCTCTCTCTCTCTCTCTCTTTCTCAGCCACAACCATCAAAACAATGTTTAGGGGTCAATTCCACCTGAGGGCTGGAGCTTAGGGTCCCACCAGCAATTAAAGGCTTAACAACATTTTTGCATCTCCCTCTGGTTTTGTACTTGCTACCAAGGAGACCGGCATGCTTAATTGAGGACTCTAGGGGAGTGGGGTTGAACTACTGCCCCCTCCCCTTTCAGATCCTGGTATGTGTAAACCAAACTGGAGGCATAACATGGGTCACGGAGTTTAGAATGACTGCAGTCGAAAAGGAAAAGGAGTTTGGTCACAAAACAGAAAGGGCACACCTCTTCTGCAAACACAACAGTCTGAGCAAGGATAAAAGAAAAGGTGGTAAAAGCAAATACATTAATCTCCGAGCCTTACATATGCCTACAGATGGTAGTGAGAGATGGGGTACTTACTTCTTGAAGTTGGAAGCATTTGGAAATTATTATCATGGCTTTATTTTTGGACTTACAGGTCTCCAAACTGTCTCGGGGCAGCTTACAACACTGACAGTTAAAACCCCGTACAGTAAATCACTCCCAACGTATTAAAAGTTCGCCAATCTAAAATTTCAAAATTAAACAAATCAAAGCTCATTTCATCAAGTATCTTCGTCTGTCTCTGCCTATCGCACCTGGGGACAAGATAGGTAAAGGTAAAGGTAAAGGTATCCCCTGTGCAAGCACCGAGTCATGTCTGACCCTTGGGGTGACGCCCTCCAGCGTTTTCATGGCAGACTCAATACGGGGTGGTTTGCCAGTGCCTTCCCCAGTCATTACCGTTTACCCCACAGCAAGCTGGGTACTCATTTTACCAACCTTGGAAGGATGGAAGGCTGAGTCCACCTTGAGCCGGCTGCTGGGATCGAACTCCCAGCCTCATGGGCAGAGCTTTCAGGCGGCTGCCTTACCACTCTGCGTCACAAGAGGCTCTGGACAAGATAGATGGCATACCAATTTCAACCAGGCATAAAAGATGGTGGAAGGAGGGATTAGAGAGGGGGGGCCTTTCAGATGGTAAGGGTGGTCCTTTGCCTCCACCAAATGCCTGGTGGAAGAGCGCCATCTTGCAGCCCTTCAGGACTTTGGAAGTTCCATAAGGGCCCCTGTCTGCCCACAGCTCATTCCACCAAGCTGGAGCCAGGACCAAAAAGGCCCTCACTCTTGTCAAGGCCAAACAAATGTTTCTGGGACTGGGAATCACCAGCAAGTTGGGGTTTGCTGAGCAAAGTGCTCTTCAGGGAAGGCGTATTTGGAGTGATGGTCCCTCGGGTATGCAGGTCCCAGACTGTGTAAGGCCTTAAAGGTTAAAAACAACAACTTAAACCTGATCCAGAACTCAATAGGCAACCAATTCAACTGCTGAAGGACTGGTTGAATGTGTACCCTCCATGGGTTGAGGACCTGGGCAGCTATATTCTGGAACAGTTGTAATGTTCAGGTCAGGGATAAGGGAAGGCCCGCATAAAGCAAGTTATAATAATCTAGCTTGCAGGTAACCTTCATATGCATCACTGTGGCTAGGTGCTCATGGGCCAGTTAGGACGCTAGTAGCTTCACTTGACATAGGTGGGAAAAAACTTGAGGTGCTACTTTAGTGACCTGCACCTCTATGGCTTCAGTATCTAGAGATCTCATACTATTGGTGATCTCAGGGCCTTGTTCTCCTAGCTTCTTTCTGAAGACAAAATTGATTCCTTTCTCCTCCTTGATGTATAAAATGAGTTGTACCCCCTTAGAGTTTTCAAAAGTCTCATGGTATGCTTTCTACAAATTCCTGGGAGCTATGAGTTCTACTACTGGTGGTTCTACCAATTTTGCATCAGACTAAAGGTAGACGTGGTCTTGGGGTATCCCTTTCACTTTCACTGACATTGAACTGATTTATTTTCCAGCTTCAACTGCTAGTTGTTGGATTTGTTGCTTTCGCTCCTTTTATTTTATTGCATTGCTTTGGTAGTTATTGTATAAGTATTAGCGCTGGTGCTGCTAATCATTTTTCTGATTTTAGAATGTTGTTATTTTGCATTGTAATTATTGTATTCTGTTATTTTCATTCATTCATTCATTCATTCATTCATTCATTCATTCATTCATTCAGGGATTTTTAGGCTGCCCCTCTCCAAAGATGGCCTTGTTGCATCTTACATCAGGTTATAATACAGATTATTTATTTATTATCATTATTATTATCATTATTATTATCATCATCATTATTATTAAATTTATTACCCACCACTCCCAAGCAGACTTGTGGCTGGTTACAGATGTACAGTTAAAACCCCCTTTAAAACCCTATTAAAATGGTCAAGAAATACGAATACAATAGACCAACAACCCAACAACATAACAGAGAACCCCCCCCCCATCACCAACCCCTTCTCCTAGAGGGAGGAGGCAGGAGAGACGAAGTAATCAAGTTGCAGCTTAACACCAGGGCGACCCATCGATCTTCCCCCACTGCCCCAGCCTTAACCATAGACCTGGCAGAAGAGCTCCATTTTGCAGGCCCTGCAGAACAATGGAAGGTCCAGCAGGGCCCGCAGCTTACCTGGGAGCTCATTCCACCAAATTCAAATGAAACGTGCTTTAAGCTAAAACAATACTAAAATTTTTACTGTATTCAATTCCCCTGTTACTAGATATTCTAATTTGCATCGCATGCTGAGTGTTGAGATTGCCTGGCGGGGGAACCAGGCTGTAGGGAGGTTCCCGGGGTTGGTATCATCTGAAAGTCTGGCAGAAGAGCTTTGTTTTGCAAGGATATGGAATGGTTTGTGTTCGGACGGGGCCTTGATTTCATTGGGGAGTTCCTTCCACAAGGTTGGATCCACAGATGAAAATGCTCAGGCTCCGGTGAAGGCCAAAAAGAAAGAAAGGTCTGAACGTATGGTGAAAATGAATAAATCTGATAATTTCAAATATCAAGTTTTTATTCCTTTACTGTGAAAAATTATTCCAACCAAAGCGAGGCTCCATCGGCCCGATTGGAACCCTTCTTTGGAATTTTCCTTTATCTCCGGTGGAGGCCAGGCAGATTTCTTTGGGGCCAGAGATCACCAGGTTGTTGGAGTAGAGCAGTGGTCCCCAACCTCCAGTCCGGGGACTGGTACTGGTCTGTAGATCAGTCGGTACCAGGCCTCGGCT
The DNA here is from genome assembly GCF_049243985.1 of Paroedura picta. Taxonomy (NCBI): domain Eukaryota; kingdom Metazoa; phylum Chordata; class Lepidosauria; order Squamata; family Gekkonidae; genus Paroedura; species Paroedura picta. The sequence continues at coordinate 179,184,412 of NC_135369.1, read as the reverse complement.
CATCCTCCTCCCCGGCTGCTGCCTCGGGGGCTGCCCTGCCACTCTGCTGCCAGCTAACCTTTGGTGCTCTCCAGCGGCCACCATGGCTGGGGCTCCCCCTTGGTGTGGCACTGCGCAGCTGCTCCTGGCAGCTCCCCCAGTGGGCGGCGGGAAGTCAGGAGCGCCGGCAGGAAAGCAAGTGGAGTAGGGGCTCAGGCAGCAGCGACGTCCCTCGGTAAAAGACACCCCCCCCCCCCGGGCCTCAGTAAAATTGTCAAGCGTTGACCGGTCCCCGGTGATAAAAAGGTTGGATACCACTGGAGTAGAGAGCATGTGTGCCTCTTTGGGCAGTATAGGCAACGAGACAGTCTTTGAGGTACACAGGATAGCAGATATTACCAAGAATCCATGTTCTCCCAACCAAAAGAAACTTAATCTTTTAACCATACTCCTGGATACTTACCTAGTAGGAGTCCAAGCGGGATATATGTCCTACAGCTGCATGTCCTAGAGCAGGGGTGGGCAAACTGTGGCCCTCCAGATGTCCATGGACTACAATTCCCATGAGCCCCTGCCAGCAAATGCTGGCAGGGGCTCATGGGAATTGTAGTCCGTGGACATCTGGAGGGCCACAGTTTGCCCACCCCTGTCCTAGAGATTGGCGCACCCATCTGTATATACTTAGTAAAGGTATAAGGGCTCATACCACTCCAAAGTAGAATCAACCTGTCATTCCTTAAAGAGTTATAGATTGCAGTCGAGGAGGGCACAGAACGGATTCTTTCCAAGACAAGAAATATGCCTCTTAGCGTGTAGTCTGATTTATTCTTGCAGGTGCAACAAAATATTTTCCAGTCTAAGAAGAGAAGACTGTAAATGATAGTGATGATTTACAATAATCCAAGAGCTGTTTCAAAGTCAGAACCAAGGGCTGTCTTTCTCTCTAAATGAAGAGCTTTTCCCCGCCACCCCCAGGAAAAACTCAACAGAACTAGTTTAGCTGTAAAGGGGAAATTCTCGTTGCTTGTTGACCTATTAGTTTTGGGGAGAAATAGCTCTGTAAGAGTGGGGGGTTTTAGGCCACTTTTCGCTACCCAAAGGAGACTCAAAGTGGCTTACAATTGCCTTTATTTCCTCTCCGCACAACAGACACCCTGTGAGGGAGGCGGGGCTGAGTGAGCAGTGACAGAACTGCTCCGTCAGAGCAGCAGTATCAGGGCTGTGACAAGCCCAAGGTCACTCAGCTGGCTGCACGTGGTGGAGCGGAAAATCAAACCCGGTTTGCTAGATTAGAAGCCACCACTCTTAAGAAGAATTGTTTTTATACCCCGCTTTTCATTGCCCAAAGGAGTCTCAAGGCAGCTTACAATCACCTTCCCTTCCTCTCCTCCTGTGAGGTGGGTGAGGCTGAGAGAGCCCTGATATTACTGCTCGGTCAGAACAGCTTTATCAGTGCTGTGGCAATCCCAAGGCTGCATGTGAATCAAACCCAGCTTGCCAGATTAGAAGTTTGCACTCCTAACCACTACACCAAGCTGGCTCTTTGGTGGACCAAGCTATACCAAGCTAGCTCTGTGGGCTAAAGCTGGTCCCCAGTTCCTGCTTCATTTCCTTCAGCCTCCTCGTGATAGGCCATCACTTAGTTGGACTCCTTCAGAACTTGCTCCATGATCAGTGATTAGCAGTTTGGGGAAGGATCTGGTTTTAATCATCTCAAGCCATTCTTGTGTTGTGAGTCGTTTCTGGGTGCCCAGTTCCCACCTTAACCCTAAAGAACAGAAAGACAAACATTTTGTGGGATTAGCATAACTAACTTTCACGGCATACCCTCACGCATGATCGTTATCTTGCTGGATTGGGTCAAATGCCTCCATTATGGGACCACTTTGCCTCCCCTCTGAATACCGAACCAGCTGCCAATCAGATAAGGGCAGCGAAAGGAAATAACGTAATAAGATTATTCTCCAAAGATATCAAGGAGAAACTCTAGCGCTCTCAAATAAACAAGGCTGATGCGGTAAGACGTGATTTTATCTAAAATGTTATGCAGGGAAGAATCAGCCCTTGAATTGAGTCGGTTCCTCAGGACGGGAGAGAATCGCTCTCATATAATTATCAGGCATGCTTACACATGGACCGTTTACGCACTGGAGGTTTCATGCCAGGTTGCAGGCTGGAGTTTTAATTGTGGTACGTTGTCCCACCTCTTCCTGCACCCACATGGGGGAGCATTTGGCCTGGTGCACGTCATCCACCCCTGATTTGTGCTGCTGCACAGGAGCTGGGGCAGTGAAGTTCCCAGTGCATAAACGGTCATGGAGAAGCAATGCTCTTTTAGGAACAGGCCGCCTGGAATGTGGGAGACAATCTGTCTTTGCTGACGGCCATAACTCTGAGCGCTGGAAGTCAATGGGTGTAAACACACTTAGCTCAGGTTGGAAGGCTGCCATCTGGAAGAAACTCTCAAGACAAACTTTTGGAGACGGAGGGATCGCTAATAATCACCTTTTCACTCCGAGGGCTACTCCATTCAATATATTTTCCTTAATGGTGCTTTACGATAAGGGCAGTTTAAAAGAGAAGATATTATAAGCTAGTTTTTGAAAGGTGCGTTGTATCAGAGAGAAGAGCTAAACAACTGCGATGGAAGACTGCCACACTGCTGTTGTGAAAACCAGGGTGGTGTATTGGTTAAGAGTGTCCGACTAATACTAATATAAAGTTATTTGCTTTTTGAATAAAAACTATTTTATTCTTTAAGCAGCCTGGTGCTTTGCTTTCTCTGCATGTTCATACTCTGCCAACACTCCTACCTAGCAGAAAGCATTGCATTTGCTTCGAAGAAGCCCTTAGATCAGGGGTAGTCACAACCTGTGGTCCTCCAGATGTCCATGGACTACAATTCCCATGAGCCCCTGCCAGCTTTTGCTGGCAGGGGTTCATGGGAATTGTAGTCCATGGACATCTGGAGGACCACAGGTTGTGACTACCCCTGCTTTAGAGAGTTACTCCCAGCCACATTCATACCCAGAGAACTTCTTTAAATACAACAGAGTACTTAGTACATAATCTATACTACCAGGAAGACCTAAGAAGCATGGCTTGTTCTCCAGAATTCCCCCTCAAAGAAAGGAACGGGAAGTTCTTGGGTGAGAAGACAGCAAAACTTCGGAGGATAAATAGCTAGAACTCATGGAGTTCATCACCGATAAAGAATGCCAGTACATTTTTCTTGGTTTTTGCAATCATTATAAAAAAGAAAAGCCACCTGGCTTGGAAGAAAGGAGAGCTGAGATATTCTTTTCTCCTTTTTGACACACATTCTCGGTATTGTCTGTTTTTTCTCCCAACCTTGCTGATAGCTCACCTGTAGCAGAGCAGTTGGATAAATTAGGAGCGTTGGTCTAGGTAGGACAAGGAACAACAGGTTCACATCTGCCCTCAGCCATGAAGCTCAGAGAGCCAGCTTGGTGCAGTGGTTAAGAGCTAGTCTGGAGAACCGGGTTTGATTCCCCTACTCCTCCTCCACATGCCGCCAGCTGGGGATCCTTGCGCCAGTCACCATTCTCTCAAAGCTCTCACCAGCCTCATATGGGGTTTGTTGTGGGGACAGCCAACATGATGTAGGGCACGGGTGGACAAACTATGGCTCTCCAGATGTCCATGTGCTGGCAGGAGCTCAGGGGCTCATGGGAATTGTAGTCCAACCCCCTGCTCAATGCAGTGTTAACACAGGGGGTCCATGGGCAAACTTCCCTTCAAGGCAAGGAGGGGCCTGACCACTAACGTCATAAGAGGTACAGCATTTGTACACACTGACAATGGGATACCTGCTGGGTGAGGTCACTGTGCCAGTCAGGCAGTGAGGAAAGACATGCTGACCCCCACTCCACCCCAGTTCCCCACCTTGCATTGGTCTGAGCTGGACAAGAGCTTCACTAGCTTTTACAGTTCAGTACATACATTTCCTTGTTGTGTTCTCTGATAAACCTAAGTTTGGGCTGCTGTTAAACAACAGCCAGGACAGCATCTGGATAGAGCAAACCTCCACAGCTGTAGCTTGTACCGTGCCGGAGGAGGACGGGACACATGGAACATTTTTATCTACACTTCTGGAGATGCACGCAGGGTGCCTCTGAATCATGGAAGCGCAGGCACGGAATTTGAAATCTTTCCATAATGTGAAATAATCACCCAGGAATTAGCTGTCATGTATATGTGCCAGATGCTTAGGCTAATTAACATTAATTTAAATATTCTCTCTCTCTTTCCCTGTGCGTGTGTACAGTTCTGATTTTGGCAGTCAACTTCTTCTCCATAGTGTGGGGGCGCCCAACACAGAGGGCATAAGCAAAACAGGGAAGAAAATTCACATGCAATTTAATTTAAACCATCATGTCTGACCGAGTCTCTTTAAATAGGAGGGGTGCCTATTTTTGGAAATACTTGAGTGTTTGTACTTTATCTTCGTGGTCCAAACCAGGTTTCGTGTGTGTGTGTGTATTGTGTTTTGACTCCCAGTGTATTCCTTTTCTAATTTCTTCTTTCCCTACAGTTCTGTTCCAAGCCTCAAAACTTCATTGTGGGTTTTAACCACAGTACCAGCAATAAAATATGTCTGTTTATTTTGGAACAATATAATTCAGCTGTGCTGGGAGAATGGCAGCTTAGCCAGGGGCATCCAGCAAGATGCCTGGAGATTCCAGGAGGCCTCGTTTCGTCTGATGTGTCTTCATCATGGTTGCAGATGGTTGCGAGATGTATTATTTCCCCATAATTATGTCCCCTATCGTACCATCTCGCCTCTATTTTCCTCTTGTGTATGTGTGTTTAATTTAAATTGCATGCAAGTATGTTAGTTTCATTTATAATATCTTTTAAATAAAATCATTCTTTTTCTTCATTTTAAACCCATCTCTGTGTGAGCTTCTCAAAAGGAGGACGCTGGTATATATAGGCGGCGATCTTGTTGTTACCCCCTTTTGCTGTGTCTCCTAGACAGTGGTCCCCAACCTGCGGGCCGCGGCCCGGTGCCGGGCCGCAAAGGCCATGGCGCCGGGCCGCGGCTCCCTCTCCCCGCCCCCCCCCCCCCGCAGTAAAAAACTTCCCAGGCCGCAAGCTTGCGGCCCGGGAAGCTACTTACTGCGGGAGGGCGGGGAGAAGGAATCAGGGCCGGGCCGCGCCCGTGCAGGCCGCGCCGGCTCGGCCCGATCCGCGGGCGCGGCCCGCGGGTGCGGCCCGATCTGCGGGCGCGGCCGGCGGGCGCGGCCGGGCGCGGCTCGCGGGTGCGGCCGGCGGGCGCGGCCGGGCGCGGCTCGCGGGTGCGGCCGGGCGCGGCCCGCGGGCGCGGCCCGAAGCGTGGGCGTGGCCCGCACGGGCGCGGTCCCTGCGGGCGCGGCCCGATGCCCTGCCGGTCCCCAGCCTAAAAAAGGTTGGGGACCACTGTCCTAGAATTCACCATCTAAATTCAGGAGATATTCCATTTTGGGTAACAATGGATGCCAGATCCCCCTGGCCACTGGTGGGAGGTTGGGTTGGGGTTAAAGATACCAGACTGAAGCTTGGAAAGGCCTACTAATTTGAGGGTTGAACCTGGGGGAGATAGGGTCCTCTGTGGGATACAATGCCACTGATTCCACTCTCCAAAGCATCCATTTCATCCAAAAGAACTGATTTCAGTAGTCTGGAGATAAACTGTAATTCAGGGGGATCCCCAGGTCCCACCGAGAGGCTGTCATCCCTAAAATCTATAAAGGCAATTCTTAATTTGCAGTGCGATCCTAAACAGAGTTAAGCCTTTCTAAATCCACTGAGCTTAACTCTGTTTAGGATCGCACTGTGAATCTAGCATCTGACTACACCCAGAAGCATCTCAAGATGGACCACCACCATCACCACCACCCCACTGAAGCCCAAGAAGAGGAGATTTGCAGCTTTCATTAAGACCCAAGGAGTGTGACCCCCCCAGAGGATCCTCATGACCATTTCTTTCATGGTGTATCGGTCTACCCCATTTATTTTGTCCTTGTTCCAGCTACCTAAGTGTTATCAGTTGTGAAGGACTAAGTTCAAGCCCACAAGTGTTAGGCCACGTTTGTCCAAGCACTGTTGGTGCCTCAGGCTGTAATAACTGGAAACCAGCCAAGAAAAAGCAGCAATTAGAGGCTATATTAACATCCAGTTGAGTCACTCTGGTTAGAACAGGCACAAGTGAATTTCACAGATTGCTTAACATAATAATAAGAGTGAGGTATAAAGGCTTCCATACAGTTCTTCTTGGCATCTGCTTAGAGGAGGGATTCCCAACCAGGAAACCCTGGGTTATGCAAGAGCTCCCTGGGGGTTATGCAGACATTCCCAGAAATTCAGATGGCCACTGATATCACTGGATCCCACCTCCCCTGTTGCTCTACGGACCTGGGCAGAGTCTGCACTTACTTTGTTTATTCCATTGTCAAGAGGAGGGAGGAAAAACCCAGGACCGACAGAGGTTGAGAGAAATTAGGAGCTTCTCCTTTAAGGCAAGCGTGTCACATGACCAGGTGTAGCCTATCAGAGGTTCTCTACCACAGAGCTTTCTTTCCCAATCTGGATATTGAGAATTAAAAGCACTCTAAGATATTGTACAATAAAGATAGGGTCACTCCGGATCAATCCTTCTTGCTGCAGAAGGAAAATTTAAATCGCCCCAAATCCAAACCAAAATCACATTCTGTGTAGAGAGCAGGGACTGAATCGATCCGGGGTTGAAATAAAAGCTTCGTGCAGTTTACACCCTGGTCTCTTTCTCCACAATGGAAGCAATAAATGATCAATCGTTTGATTGGCTGGTTCCCACATCTTACTTCTGTGCCCACTTCTCTGAAGGGGCATTGTTAAGTCTGATTTCGGCAGACGCAGAAACAGGTTTCTTCAAAAACAATCAGCTCTTTATTAAACACCAAGTCCACCAAGAAATGCCGAACTGCAACAACTAGTACCCATAGAACTTGTTTACAATTCGGGCACCCTTCCATGTAACCTTATTGGTCTTTAACGGAGCCCTATGATTGGTGCATTTCTAGAGTTTGTAGATGATCGGGGATTGGCTACTTTTCAATGCTTCATTTACATGTCGCCACAAAGGAGTCACAGTCTGCATACGCACCACCAATTCCAGGGTTCCCTGAAGCCTGGAAAATATTTCAGGGGTTCTTCTATGGCCAAAAGGCTGGAAAAGGCTGGCTTAGAACAGAGATTTTACCAAGAGCCACTCTAGATAGCTTTGCTCTTTGTGGTAAAGGAGGAGTGACTCTTCTTTGCTATCCTCACTGGAGGAAAATGCCACAAGTATCTGTGTAAAAATGACTGGTTTCCATGGTGAATGTTTCAAATAAATGCTGTTCTGCCATACTGTTGCCAAAATCTAGGCCAAACTGGCCAGAGCTATAGGTCAAGTTTACTCTGCCAAGCTATTAGGATATTGGTTCATACCTCAACACTGAATAGCCAATGGAACCAACAGAACTTCTATGGCACCAGGAGCTCTATACAGCAGTTGTCCCCAACCTTTTTATCACCGGGGACCAGTCAACACTTCACAATTTTACTGAGGCCTGGGGGAGGGGTAGTCTTTTGCCGAGGGACGTCGCCACTGCCTGAGCCCCTGCTCCACTTGCTTTCCCGCCAGTGCCCCGCTGCGGGGCACTGCCAGCAGCAGCTGTCCTGTGCCATGCCAAGGGGGAGCCCCAGCCATGGCAGCTGCTGGAGAGCACCAAATGTGACCCTGTGGAAGAGTGCCAGGGCAACCCCCGAGGCAGCAGCTAGGGAAGAGGACGAGGAGGAGCCGCAGCCCGGTACCAACTGATCTACGAACCAGTCTTGGTCTCCGGATCAGGGGTTGGCAACTATGGACTAGGTAATTTCTGGAGATTTGTGGGTGCGGCCAGCAGAAGGCAGAGTTTAGGGAGGGGCGGGACTTCAGCAAAGTATAACGTCATCCTCTGGAGAAGCCAGTTTCTCCACAAGAACTGATCTCTGTCACTTAGAAATCAACTGGAATTCTGGCCAGTCCCCAGCCGTCACGTGTAGCTTGACAAACCTCGCTCCATTGATGAAACCTCATGGCATTTTCAGGAGACCAGTAATTTTCCGTGTAGTAGGGAGGGGAGGACACCTAGAGGGTTAAAAGAAGAATCTTCCCCTTTTAAAAAATTATTTCAAGGGCAGGGGAGAGAACCTGGACCTGAGAGGGAAAGAAGTCTTCATTCAGCTGTGCAAATCCTTTAGAATCATTTGAGACTTCTGTGAAAGAGACCGGGAATGGCCCAGTGAGACCTGAAACTAGGGTGAAACATAAATGTGGTGATGTTAACATTACCAGAGAGCCAGCTTGGTATAGCAGTTAAGAGCGGCAGCCTCCAATGTGGCGAGCTGGGTTTGATTCCCCACTCTTCCACATGCAGCCAGCTGGGTGACTTTGGGCTTGTTGCAGTCCTAATAGTGCTGTTCTGACCAAGCAGTCCTGTCAGATCTCTCTCAGCATCATCTCCCTCACAAGGTATCTGTTGGGAGAGGAAGGGAAGGTGATTGTAAGCCACTTTGAGACTCCTTAGAGTAAGTGAAAAGCAGAGTATAAAATCCTGCCTACTTCCTGACTTGGTGGGAGAAGAATGATGGTGGTATTGCCCGTTTTTTCTTTCCCCAGTAGCTGTCAGACGTCTTTTATTTGGCTATATGGTTTTCCATTTCTATACTCCATGACTGGAAATGGTGCTATGTAGGATTTGCCAGCCTATTAAGTGAAATCTTGGGGGGAAAGGTTGCTGCCAAGAGAGTCTGTTTCTGTTGTTTGTGCCAGACCTGTTCTCTTCTCACAGGTATATATAATGAATAAAAGATGTGATTTTTAAAAGATTAAAAAAATTAAGAAAGTAAAAGTTATTGGCTTTCTTTAAAATCTGCTTCCTCGGACTGCAATACTTCCACGAAACAGAAAACCACATGCTGCCATCTTGGCTGGCAGGACAATTCACATCATTCTAACCTACAGCCTAGATTCATAAACCTCTTTTTTTTCCCCATTTATAGTTTGCAAAGCTGAGTTTCATGCAGATATAAATCGGCTTTGAAAAAGGGAGTGAGTTTACACAGCTGAGTTTCTGTTCTGCTGACCCGCTTTGGAAAATAAAGAAGAAATCTTCTAGGAATTATACATTTTAGAGACAGCCTAGCAGTTTCCGTTTAATGAATGACCGGAGGAAAAAGAGTCTGGCATTCTTTATCCTATAGCTGATCCTACAGTTTTAAGAATAACAGGCTTTTGAATCCAGACTGATGTGACCTGCTTCTAGAGAACCAGCGGTGGCTAAACTGTGGCTCTCCACATGTCCATGGACTACAATTCCCATGAGCCCCTGATAGCATAATCCTGGCAGGGGCTCATGGGAACTGTAGTCCACAGCTGAAGAGCTACAGTTTGGCCACCCCTGAACCATAAACTAAAGCACAAAACAGGTCCTATGGAGCCCCAACCCCTTTTCTGGTGCCCATCAAGTGTTTTTAGGAAGTGCCCAAGTGGGTTTTTGCACAGCCAGCTTGCCAATTGTCTAATTGTCTACTGGAGATCTGATTCGCTGTGCAGATTTTTAAAACTGTTTCTTTTGCAGCAATTGCCACCACTGTTGCACCACAGTCATACAAACTCGGCACATTATCTGGGCTAGCGTGTCATGAGGGTACCTTAGTTCCCCTAGCAAACCAGGAATATACGGATATTGAGGGGAGCCATCTGTCACCTCACTTGTGCCTGAGCTGTTGTAGGATGCGACGATCAGCAGATATGTATGGGGACTTCAAGAGTGACGTTCACCATGCAAGAATAGCTGACCTGTTCCACTCCTTGTTAAGAGCCAGACTCCTCCTCCTGCAGAGGGGGCATTTATAATGTAAAGAGCTAGAAACACTTCTTTTAATATTGCCCCAACATTGTACATAGAGAACACTGCCTGGACCAAAACTGAACAAAATTTATGCCAGTCAGGCAGTAGTCTGGGCAAATAGCAAAAGAAGAGTTGGTTTTTATACCTCGCTTTTTACTGTCCAAAGGAATCTCAAAGCGGCTTACAATCACCTTCCCTTCCTCTCACTACAAATGACATGCTGTGAGGGGGGTGGGCTGAGAGACTTTGACAGGGCTACTTGGTCCAAATAGCATTATCACAGCCATGATGAGCCAAGGTCATGTAGCTGTCCATGTATGGAGGAGTCAGGAATCAAACTCGGCTCACCAGATTAGAAGCCGGAGCTCTTAACCACTACACAAAGTGTGAATAAGAGGAGCTCTCTACTGCCCCTTCCATGCCCCAGAAAGATGCTCAGTTTAGGACAATGGGTCTCCCAAAATCTATTGTTTCACCCATTAACACCTAGCCTTTCTTCCCCAACACCCAATTACCTTAATTAAGCAGCAGTTCATTAACACTTAATTCTATTCACCTAACCCATTATCCCTCTACTTGCAGGGTCATCAAGCCTCTCCCACACTTTCGGCCACCTCTGGATAGCCTATCAAGTTATTGTTTTTTCTGACAAACATGTCAACCAGCCCCAGGGTTCGTTTTGCCCTATAGATGGAGAATCCTGCTTCCCATCTCTCGTGTGTCTGTTTTCCCACAGCACTGAAAAACCTGTTATGATTGAGGAAAAATATCAGGGCTCTCTCAGCCTCACCTCCCTCACAGGGTGTCTGTTGTGGGGACAGGAACGGGAACACTTTGAGAGAGAAAAGTGGCATACAAGAACCAACTCTTCTTCTTCATAATCTCTTGGTCTGGTTGGCTGCCATGCAACGCAAGGTCTCGTGGAAGGTGATGTGTGGTCCCTTGATATATCAGTACCACAGCTCTGAAATTGCTGGTTTGCTGCTCGCCTTGATTCCTGGAGTAAAAGAAAATCTAAAAAACTCAAATCAAGTTTCCCCGTGCAGCATTTGTGCAAAGTACTCTGTATTCTTCACACTTTTCTTTGACACAGCGCTGCATTCTTTCTCCTCAGGAGGACTGGGCACGCAGCCACAATAGACAGTAGACCCTGTGATCGCTCTCCAAGTATGAACTCTTCTCTTCACTGAGGTGTCTCCTCCTTTCCACCAGGTGGCAACTTCCAAAACCAATGAAATTAAGAGCGCACAAGTGATAAAACAATAGAATATACTTTAAACACCCTGACACCAAGGGTATTGGCAAAGGAAGGTTTTCAAAATACTTTTTCAAGATGAAATACATTTAGAAACACCAGTTATCTCAACAGTAAGAGCTTTTGTTCTTCCCTGAAGTCTCTGCACACGGTGCCATTTCCGATCTTGGACAGATAAACAGGTTGTGATAATTTTAAGTGTTTATAGCACTTTGAAGAAGTAGTTTGCAGGGACTATTTCAAATAAGCTTTTGGGAATTTGGTGCTCCTATTTTTTTAACATAAGGAACTAAGGCAGAGCAAGAAAATTATTCATCTGAGGCCAGGCAATATCTTCAGGATTTAAATGCTTCCAACTGCATGTCCCTCATTCCCAGCTATAAAGGGCTGAGGGAGGGGGGGGGGGAATTACCACTTTAGACCTGGCACTTCCTGACTGGTTCATTCCCTTAGCTAATCAGCACACCAAGAGATGCCCATCCACTTCCCTCACACAAGTTCACAATTTCTTAAAGCCAATCTATTCATTTTGAAGTTACATTCATTTGGGGGCACATTTCCAATGGCCCAGGCTCAATACATATCACCACACCCATTTCATCTTGTTTTTGACTCCTTATTATGACTATTCACATTTCTTTATAGCAGTGGTCCCCAACCTTTTTATCACCGGGGACCACTCAACGCCAGGGACCACTCACCGGGGACCACTCAACACCTTTTACTGAGGCCCGGTGGGGGGGCGGGGGGGTAGTTTATTCCTCCAATCTCAACCACTGCCCTAACGCTCTCTGATCGCTATGGTAATGTTTAAACAGCCCTTCCAAATAAGCTACAGACACGCCACAACAATGAACATAAGGAACATTTTATTTTCATGGAAATTTTAACTCATGACAATGACAAATCAATGGGAACCCTGAGCTTGTTTCTCTGCAACGAGATAGTCCCATCTGGGAGTGACAGGAGACAATGACACCCGAAGTGTGTTGTAAAGGGTTGGGGGGGGTGAAGTGAAGGGCCGGGGTGTGTGTGGAGAAGGCGTCCTTCGGGGCCTACCTCCAATTAGTCGAAGGACCACATGTGGTCTGTGGCCCACAGGTTGGGGATCACTACTTTATAGAATATGCCTTCCAAGATATGTGATTTAACCACAGCCACTCAAAGCTTGAATCCAGAACTTGGATGTATTCAATAGGAAAAAAAAAGAAATAACTTGGCTGTGAATCAATGACTCCACACATTGTGACAGAGATCATACAAGACAATCGCCCTAGTGTTGCCAGACCCCCTGGTGAAGGCAGGAGTCCCCCAGTGCCAGACCCCACTGCCAATCAACTGGCCAATGGGGTGGGGAAAACCTATCCTGAAAAAGAGGGGAAATGCATCCACATTCAGCCATGTGTCTACGTAACTGCCCACATGACCCAGAAGTGACACTATCACTTCCAGGATGTCAGGGACAACACTCTGATATTTGTGCAAGCACTCTATGGTAGAAGCCAAATTCACCACAGAGTTTTTTTGCCCAAATACCAGAGCATTGCCCCAGTATCCTGGAAGCGGTAACATCACTTCCAGGTCATGGGGGCAGTGATGTAGAAACATCACTCTAGTTGGATGGGGCTCCCCACAGCTCCTAGTATATCCCCTCTGCATCCCCCAGCAGTTGCCAGGATGTTACTGGCAACCCTAAATCCCCCTATCCCATTGTTTCCATGTTTGCATCTTCTGACAATAAGAATGAAGATCAGTAAGAGTTTGGGTGGGGTCAAATAAAACAGCTGCTCCATGGGTTTTCTACAGCACTTTGATTTAGGAGTGGGCAGTTTGTCAGGAACATCCTCACGGGAGATTTTTCAAGCTCTTCTTCTTTCTGTTACGAAATCACCTGAAAAGAATTGTACAAATAAAATCTGCTGTTTTCAAAGGAAGGCTTTTTGCAAGCCCAAGTGCAGCCAGGCAGAAAAGAACCCATGAGCAAGCATACAATCCAAGTGGGACAAAACGCCCGCCATCTTGGCTACGGAAACATTTGGACAAGGAGACATGACAGCAACTACAGCATCGGCCTACCCCACTGGAATAACCTTAGTAATCCCATCCCATCCCAATCCCAATAAGTAGTAAAAGGGACCCAGAAGAAAAGGGGAAAAAAAGCTTCATCCATTACCGTAACTCAGATGAAAAATTCTGGCCACAGTCCATAACCAGAGGCCTAGCAGCAGATGAGGTGATAAAACTCTTTATGATCTGCACATTTCGAAATGCTGCAGCTGGATCCTCCTATGACAGGATCCTCATATATTTAAGAAAAAGCTCCTCTCTACCCATAATACTGTGGCGAAACATCACAGTCTGACTTTTTGTGGGAAAACATACTGTAGTCTCAGGAACGACAACTCTGATAAGTGACTCTACTTTGTCCCAATCTCCATCATTTTGTGTTTCTGTCTCAGCTGCTGATGCTCTGATGGCCTAGGCCAGACTTTCTCAACCAGGGTTTCTTTAAACCCTGGGATTTCTTGACGGCCCTGGAAGGGTTTCCGGAAGGGGTGGGAGTAAATTAATTCTTTTTTTTCATTTGTTAAACATTTATCAGGTGATAGGACCATATATGGTCATGTTGACCTCCACCCCAAAATAGCCAATGATGGGCCTGGAGAAGGTGGGAAGGGGAGGGGCCCCAGGTGGGCGTGTCCACAGCTCTGTTTCCCAACTATATTCTGCATGATGGCACCACTTTTGGGGTTTCTCAAAGCCTGAAGAATGTTTCAGGGGTTTCTCAATAGTAAAAAAGTTGAGAAAGGCTGGCCTAGACCAAAGATCTAATCCTTTCACTGCCAGACAACCTCATCATAGTGACTGTCATCCTATGATGTTTTGTGAGTTCCCGGTCGGCATTGTTCCATTTAGGTAATATTCCACCACCCCCATCTTTCAAAATATTTATGCAACCCCCAGCTCTGTAGCCCCTTCACTGTACATGTCATAATTATGTGGATTTCTGTATCTGCATTTTCATTGTTTTCAACATTCAATACGAATTTAATTTTCTCTTGGGGAAAATAACTTTTTTGGTATTTGTGTCACTAGTATATTCCATATTCCAAATCAAACCTGGGGCACTGAAATTAGCTTCAATTTCCTGCTCCTCCTGCCCCTCTCTGGAGGCTCACATCCAAGTATTTTGGCTCAATTGACTTGCAGTAGATCAAGCTGCCAGATGTCAAGCCAAGTGACGTCATTGGTGATTTTTCCAGAGCTTCAAACTGCACAACCAATTATGTAATCAGAATGTTTTGAAATCATTCAATTTGGGGTATCCTGATTCCTCCTTCTCTAGGGCACAGTTTTAGAAATAAACAGAGCATCCAGATTGTGTTTTCAAGCCATAGAGAAATGTTTCAGAGATCTCATTTGTCCCATATTGTACTCAACTCTATTTCAGAGGTTGACATGAGTTAGCGCTATTTATTTTCTTGGTCGTACAAAACTGGCCACAACAGCATGTTCTCATCGTTCATGCTGTCCTGCTCAGAACATGACATATATCACAAATATACAACCTGGTAAATCGTATTTGGCTGTGGTGAACCCGCAGCAGGAATTGCTGTGGGAGTCACTTAGCTCAAAATTGGTAGTGTGTAATTATGGCACCACAGAATGAGAGCAAAGAAAGGGGGTTCACCCCACACTCTGTTTTCCCTCATTTCAGTCCTCTCTTGCAAACCGACTTGGGCTGGTTGGGGCTATATTACATATATCCACCCTGATGGATCAAACTGACACTTTGAGCATGCTCTGGAAATTGCCTGTTCTGAGCAAGGTTTTGGAGAAACTTTAGCTGACTGAATACCCAAGTTTAGAATATTTGCATGATTTAACAGCATGATTCAACAGCTTATATGAAGAATGCCCTACAGAGGACATCAGAAGAGATGTGTAGTTAGCATATTTAGATCAGAAACAGAGTACTCAGAGGATGGCAAAAGCAAGCCACTTCTGCTCCTCCCTTGCCTTGAAAACCACATGGTCCTGAGGTTGCCATCAGTTGGTTACGATTTGAAGGCACATAATTATTTAGAGAAGGTTGTGGCCAAGCAGGGTACTATCTGCACTCACATTTTTTTTCCCACTCTTGATTCTGCTGAATTCTGACTGATCTGAATCCGGATCTCACAACAGACCTGAAACATTCCTTTTTTCTAACTGGAAACACTTTCAGTCAGAGTCCGTGTTCTGCACTTGAATCATTCCAGTTGTAGGTCTCCTCTCTCCTTTGTGCTGGATCAAGGGGGGGGGGCGACCACATACCAGCACCTATAGGTTCCTTTAGGTAATGTGTGCATGTGTGTGAAGGGGAGAAGTGGGGTCGTTTGAAGCTCCAACCAGCATTGTTTGAGCTGTTGATTGGTCTTCGGATTGGTCTCTGGCAGAAGAAGGCTTCTCAATTCCGGGCTTTGACTTTTATACTTCAGTGCTTGTATAAAGTTAAGGGAATATATAACACTTAAGAGCCAGCTTGGTGTAGTGGTTGGGAGCATGGACTTCTAATCTGGTGAGCTGGGTATTGATCCCCCACTCCTCCTCCACATGCAACCAGATGGGGGACCTTGGGCTCACCACAGCACTGATAAACCAATTCTGACTGAGCACTAATATCAGGGCACTCTCAGTCTCACCTATCTCACAGGGCGTCGGTTGTGGGGAGAAGAAAGGGACAGTGATTGTAAGCCACTTTCAGACACCTTTTGGTAGAGAACAGTGGCATATAAGAACCAATGCCAATTTCCAAGACATTTACAAAGAAAAGGGAGCTGACCAGTTGCCTCTTCACTGGGAATTCAATTCTGCAACTGACCTCAAGCCAGGCACCGCCTTGCCAGTTAAGCATCTCTATGTGTTAGTGGAACCTGAGCGCCAGGCTCTGCAGAACTTCCTTAAAAAGAACCTGGAGAGGGGATTCATTAGGCTCTCCACTGCACCTACCTCTGTACCATTCATGTTCATAAAAAAGACTGGTGGCGAGCTCCAGTTATGTTCTGACTCAAATCACAGTTAAAGACTGGTATCCGTTGCCATTAATTTCCTAACTTATAGAACGGGACAAAGGAGCTCAGATCTTTTCGAAATTGGACCTTCATGGGGCCTACAACTTAATCAAAATAAGAGCTGGAGACGAGAGATATAACGTGTTCGGAACCCACTAATGGCAATATGAATATCGGGTAATGCCCTTTGGGTTATGCAATACACCCATGATCTTCAGGTCTTTATTAATCACATGTATCATCACTATCTCAACCAGTTCATCATTTTTTTTATTTAGTTCAGGGGTCCTCAACCCCTGGTCCGTGGCCCGATACCGGGCCGCAAAGGCCATGGTACCGGGCCGCCAGCGGCCGCGCCTGCCTCCCCCCCGCAGCGAGAGGGGGGGAAGAGGCATGCACAGCCGCCGGCATGCCGGCAACACAAAAGCGCACGTGCGGAGCTGCAGCGCATGCGTGTTTGCGCCCCCTGGCGCAAACGTGCACATGCGGCAGCTCTGCGCATGCGCGTTAGTGCCACCTAGTGGCGAAAACGCGCATGCACGGCAACTGCACATGCGCGTTCACATGCAGCTACGCCGGCCGGGCCGCCAGCTCTCTTCCACCCTTGGAGGCGGTCCCCGACTGCAAGAAGGTTGGAGACCGCTAATTTAGTTGACATTCCTATATATTCCTGCAGTGTCCATGATCATGTCCAGCAAGTTTGCTTGGTGTTGCAACACCTGCAAGAAAATGGACTATATGCCAAACTCCCAAAGAGCGCTTTCCATCAGCACACGATGGATTTTCTCAGCCACCTGCTTACTTCCCAAGAAATTCTGAGGGATCCGGAACAAAAGTTTCAGCCATGCTTCAACGGGAGCCACCCTGGTCTCACAAGCAGTAGCAAAGGTTTCTGGGATTCACCAACTATTACTGAAACTTTGTGCCTCAGTATGCCCAGTTAGCCCAGCCACTCACCCACCTCCTCAGTCCTAAAAGACCCTTTCAATGGGATGCTGCAGCTGCTGACACCTTCCACACACTCAAGCAATGGTTTACGATAGGCCCATGCCTGACCCATCCCGACCCAAACTGGTGAGTCCTAGTTGAAACAAATGCCTCCAGCACTGCCATCAGTGCAACACTATCTCAACCTGGTACAGGATTGGATCTTCTGCATTCCTGTGCATTCTATTCGCAACAACTTGCTACACCATCATGGAGCAGTACCTACGCTGCTACGTGGCTTATCAGCAGGATAACTGGGTTGACCTGCTCCCCCTGGTGGAATTCACCCACAGCAATTCCCAGCATGCCTCCACCCAGACCACTCCTTTTTATACTACCTATGGCTACCACCTGGGGGACCTTCCAGATCCCCTGGTTATACCATCTACACCAACTGCAGCTAACTAATAGGAAGAGCTTCATGCTCAGCAACATGTTCCCAAGGAAACACTTCAGGAAGCCCAACAGCATTATAAGACCAAGGCAGACACACACCAACAAGAAGGTATTGCTCTCCCTGTGGGCAGCAAGATTTGGCTATCCACATGGTACTATTCGACATCCCATCCATCAAAGAAATTCATGGTACCTTTTGAGGTGGTACAACAAGTGAACCCTTTGGCCTACCGGCTACGCCTAGCCTATTTCCTTCTGATCTACCAAGTCTTCCACCACTCTCTGCTTCAACCCACTGACCGCAGCAGTCCAGGTCCAGATCCACCTGCCCTTGTTTGGGTTGATGAGGAGGAGGAATACCTTGTGCATCACATCCTAGACTCTCACTTGTGACATGGTACTTTGTAGTCTCTCATGAACTGAGAAGGCCAGAGGACTAGTCTTGGGAACCAGCTGCGGATGTCCACACCTCTGAATTGGTCGCCAATTTCCACCATCAGTCCCCCACCAAGCCAGGGCCTGACCCCACAGCAGGGTCCTGAGGGGTATCATGCCCATACCAGATGCACCACCAGGGGACACTGGCCCAAAGGCACCACTTGACCTGCTCCCAGAGCAGCCAGGAGATGCAGCCTTGGACTTGCCCAATGATGAGCAGCTTGGGCCCAGCCAGGCTAAGACATGGTCCTTTGAGCCCATTTACATCAAGCCCTGAGACGAGACCCTACCAAGCCCTGGGGATTCACCAGAGCAGCAGCAGCAAGAGCTGCTCCTGGGAACCATGGGAATTTGCCAGAGCAGCAGTATTGGCGAAGGCAAGCTACCCTGATAGCTGTCAGAAGATTGGCATGTTGGGCAGCTTGCTTTGAGTGTAGATGGGGTCCAGCTGCAGTTCCTTCCTCTGATGAGGATTAGTTCCAGCTGTAGGCTCTCTGGCTGAGAGCTGGCTATTTCAGCAGAGGCTTGAGGCAAGACTCTTTGTGGGGTCAATGCATGTGTTACCTTGCCTGGTTCCTGAGACTCCTCTTCCCATGTAGCAAAGCTCTGTTCCTGTGGCTCTCAGTTCTTCAACCCCAGCTTGACTGACGTTCCTTTCTGGCTTTTCAGCCCTGGCTTGACTGATGACCGTCCTTCGACTCACTGACCTTCAGTGCCTGCCTTCAATTCTGCCTCCGGTTTGTGTTTGAACTCTGACTCTCTCGGACTGGATTCTGAACGACCCCCTGCTCCACCCCACTCCCTGATCATACTGGTGCTGCCTGGCAGGGCAACAAACACTTTTCAAAAGTATTTACTGGTGTTTTCTCTCAAATTTCTCCCCAATGTCTCCTTCTCACTTTAAGAAGCAAATTGCCAAGCAATCAGATTATCCCCTCCAAAAAAGTATGTGTGGGCTGATCGTTAACTCTTTCTTGCATGAGTGCTTCTTGCATTACTTAAAGAGGACTTGTACCTTTTAGGCCGCTCTGGAAAGAAAAGGGTCTGCTGCTTCTGGAAGCTAACCAATCAGCAGAGGCCACAATGTCCTTGCTAGAGGCAGCTGTTGGGGTGGGGACAATAATTCTGAAATAGGCAAAAGCATCTGCACCTCAAAACTTCAATGACCATTGGTTCCAATGGTGAAGGGAAAAGGATTCTCTGTTCTTGTCTCTCCTCCCCCACCATTGGAAGCAATGGAGGCTGGAGAGGGGCACCCTCTTTTGGGGCACATAGAATTGGAACACTTGGTCCAAACATGTTGGAATTTGGGGGTTCTTTTGAGGAGAGGCTCCTGCAGCTATGCTGCAAGTTTGATGCCTTTACCTGCAAACCCTTGCCCCACCCCCAGACCATGGAACACACAAAAAAGGAAAGTTGGCGTCCCTTTAAACTGCCTGATCTTCACATGGCTAAATGGCACCTGAAATGTGGTTTGGCTATTTGGTCAGGGCTGAGCATGACTCATACTTGAGTACTTTTCAGACTACCCAGCACATGCCTAGTCTCAAGTAAGCAGCTTCCATTTAAATCCTTGTGGTTCAATACTTTGAATGAAAGAGAACACACACAAAGGTATGTAGGAAAAGTTTTTTAAAAGGACGTTTTGAAATGGACCAAATTGCACACACACTGAGCCACAGCCAAGTTTGCATGGGCAGTTCTCCTTGGCAAGAGCTCTTAGATAGTTTTGTTCAAACTGGACTGCCTAGCAGAATCCAAGCTGAGCATGTGCAGAGAACACTCCCCACAGGACTGGCTCATTGGCAGGATATGCTGGGCACTCCAACTTGGTGTAGCACTTAAAGAACCTCTAATCTGGAGAGCATGGTTTGATTCCCCACTCCTCCTCCACATGCAGTCAGCTAGGTGACCTTGGGCTCCTTACCTATTTTCACAGAGCACAGATACATGTGACTACTTGGTGGTGATTATTCTCCTCTTTTTTTAACCAGTTCAGGAGACAGAGTGGTTAAGCAGAGGAATAATGGGGGAGACCACTTTTCGACTCAGCATTCCTTCCCATTTCTTGTCTTCAGTGGCTAAAGAGCCAGCTTGGTGTAGTGGTTAAGAATGGTGGCCTGTATTCTGGAAAGCTGGGTTTGATTCCCTACTTCTCCTAGGCAACCAGCTGGGCATTAGAGCTGATCTCCCAGAGCAGTTCTGTCAGAGCTTGTTCAGCTTCACCTCCCTCACAGGGTGCCTGTTAGAATCGTAGTATCAAAGAGTTGGAAGGTACCTCCAGGGTCATCTAGTCCAACCCCCTGCACAATGCAGGAAAGGTTGATGGAATAGGAAGGGTAGGAAATTGTAAGCCACTTTGAGACTCCTTCAGCTTATGAAAATCAGGGTACAAATCCCAACCTCTCTGTGTTTAGGCTGCCCAGAAGAGCTCCAGGATTGGTTCCTTGGTCGGCTATGCTCGGCAGTCCAGTTTAAACCAGGCTGCCCAGAAGAGCTTCAGCAGTGCCTTTAGGGAGAACTATTTCTGCAGGATCAGCTCCTGAACACACCCATAAATCACCACTGCGGAAAATACTCCTGCCTGTATGCAGTCTTTCCCTGTGACTAATTTCCCCCCAGCGAAGTTTATTGATAAACTCATATTATTAAACTCATCCTGCTTATTAAAAAATCCCACAAGTTTATATGATGGGGAAAGTAAGCACTGATGACAGGGAGAGGATGGCAGAAGGTTCAGAGTGGGAGTTACAATGGTAGGCAGTGGAGGTGTGTCCTCTGAGAAGCTAAAAATGGAGGAGGGAACCTGTATGCTTTTGAATTACCTTTGCCTTGGGAGGGAAATCAAGGGGTTAAAGTGCCACAAAAGCACCCAATAAACATAGGGAAGCAGCGACCAGAAAGTGAACTGAGCACTGAAAATCAATGCAAAACGAAATTAAAAAACGGTGGAAATACACAGTGAAAGCTCAGGAAAACACCCATGCATAAAATGTCATTGCCTACTCAGAATATCCATGGCTATCCAAAATCTCAGTCAAAGATCTTCCACATCACCTTCTGCCAGATTTTTTAACTGGAGATACTGGGGATTGAACCAGGGACCTTCTGCACACCAAGAAATTGCTCTACAACTTCTTAACCAGCTCTTCTTTTTATGATCTTTTGAAATAAGGCTCCCTTTGTGGAATTACTCTTTTCAAGTAATGAAAGAATAATTCAATAAGAACATAAAATTATCTTTCCCAAATCTTTAGCTTTGTGTTTTTGGGGAAAGGGTATATTTTTACTGTTAGGAATTAATAACAATCACAAGGCAAGATTTCCTTTGACAAACTAGCCTATTTCTACCAAGATTAATCATGGCTCCCGTTTAAAAAATGATCATCCCGGTGCTTTCTGTCAGCTATCAAAAGAGCCCCAGGCTCTCGTAATACCAGACATTCTTGCCACGAGCGGTGAGGCGATTTTGACGCTTGAATGAAGGCATATAAAGCACAGGCTTGAAAGATTACGGGAGCATACGAAGAAACGCCCCCCCCCCCAATCTCCATACTGATGATGCATGAATAGGAGAACAGTGATAGCACAAAGGGGAAAAAATTACAGAAAGGGAGATAAATCATAATATATTGCTAGATTTAAGGGATAAAAATTAACCTGCCACAAATACGTTTCAGCCGACGACTTCCATGCAGGATGGGCTGCTGGAGAAATATCATGCAAAGATCCATCCTTCAGGGAGCTCGCTGGAACAGAACGTCAGAGGTCAAGTCACATTTTTCAAACTTCAAAAGGGAACGGCATGACTCAGAGGATTAATAACAGGCTAGGAAGCTTAAGGGGTGGTAGGGCCGAGGGGAGACACGCTCCTGCTTCCGGCCCTGTTCGGCCAGGGCAGCAACATGGTAGGCCAAACGCGGTGAGTCTTTTGCACGCAATCTGCTGTCCTCCATTGCGGCTGCTGAGTCAGAGTTATGATGGGTGGGCCAGATGGAAATATGATTCAGACAAATAAAAATTCTTCTTCCCTGAAGTCAGGGAATGCCAGTTTTCAAATGGGACCTGGGGATTACCCGGAATTACAGTTCTTCTCCTGACTACAGAGATCAGTTCCCCTGGAGAACATGGATGCTGGCCATTTGCACAATGGGTTAGGTGAAAAAAAGGCCTAAGCTAAGTGTGAACTAGCTACACTCAAAGTACCTTGTCATGTATGTACATGAGACAGATTTCTAAAAGAAGAAGAGTTGGATTTTATACCCAGCTTTTTGTTACCTGAAGGAGTCTCAAAGTAGCTTACAATGGCCTTCCCTTCCTCTCCTCACAACAGACACCCTGGGAGGTAGGTGAGGCTGGGAGAGCTTCTGTGAGAACAGTACTATCAGGGCTGTGACAAGCCAAGGTCACCCAGCCAGCTACATGTGGAGGAGCAGGGAATCTGACCCCGCTCGCCACATTAGAAGCCACTGTTCTTAACCACTACATCACATCAGTCAAGAGAAGCATGTGTATTCATTTTTTTCCCCCTTGAATGCATTCATTCAAGTACACACAAAGGAATGGATCACAGGATTTCTTTCTCTTCCCTTGATGGTCAAACTTTCTAGAAATTAATGATGTCATAACTGACAAAAATGTGTATTTCATTGGTTCAGTTACTAGGGCTCCTGGTAACTGAAACCTTTGGGCTACCGTTCTCACATTTTTTAGTTGGTTCCCCTTCTTCGGATGTGCCATGTTGTAGTGGTAAAGAGCTGCAGCTTCTAATATGGCAAGCGGCTCTGATTTCCTGCTCCTCCACATGCAGCCAGCTGGGTGACCTTGGGCTAGTCACAGTCCTGATAGTGCTATTAGTGCTGAGAGCCAGCTTGGTGTAGTGGTTAGGAGTGCAGACTTCTAATTTGGTGAGCCAGGTTTGATTCCCCGCTCCCCCACATGCAACCAGCTGGGTGACCTTGGGCCAGTCACAGCACTGATAAAGCTGTTCTGACTGAGCAGTGATATCTGGGCTCTCTCAAACTCACCTACCTCACAGGGTGCCTGTTGTGGGGAGTGGAAAGGGAAGGCGAATGGAAGCCACTTTGAGACTCCTTCGGGTAGAGAAAAGCAGCATATAAGAACCAACTCACCAAAATGGCGAGATTTGCCCCCCTGTAGAAAACAGCGGCATTACTTCTGAGCCCTACTGGATGTCTGGAATGTGCCATAATTTATTTATTTAATTTTTTTTAAACCCTCCTTTTTCCCAGTGGGGACTCAAAGTAGCTTTCATTGCCTTCCTCTCCTCCCTTTTATCCTAACAACAACCCTGTGAGGTAACTTAGGTTGACTGTCCCATGGGATGAGTGTGGATTTGAACCATGGTCTGGTCCCTGCTGGTTGCCAGGCTGAGTCTTGACAGCCTTAGGCTGACGCAGCCAGGTGAGATAGGCAGGGGGTGCAGCATCAGCCAAGCCCTTGGTTGTTTGGGTGACATTTGGGAGGAGAAGGCATTTACAGACTGGTTTGGAGGCACAGTCTGAGGTAAATCAACAGTGGTCATGCTGGCCAAGTTGGGAGTCAGGTTGGGTTTGCCACAATGCTGGCTCCTGTTACAGGGCTACTAACAAGAATTTAAAGAAAGTATATTTTTACTGATATTTTAATCCAGTAGATTGATCAAGAATAATACCTTGGTTTAATTGATACACTAAGGCAGGCTTACTCAACTAGGGTTTTCTGAAACCCTGGGGTTTCTTGATGGCCATGGAAGGGTTTCCTGAACGGGTGGGAGTTCATTAATTTTGATATATTGTTTAAATTTGTTAAACATTTATTGAGTGATAGGACCATTTATGGCCATGTCAACCTGCCCCCCCCAGTGGCCAATGATGGAGCTAGGAGGGGTGGAAAGAGGAGTGGCTCCCAGTGGGCGTGTCCACAATTCTGCTTCCCAGCCATAATCTGCATTATCTGCCACTTCTGGGGTTTCTCAAAGCCTGAGAAATGTCTCAGGGGTTTCTCAACAGTAAAAAAAGTTGAGACAGGGTCTTACCTCTTCATTTGGAGATACAAAGACAATATTCAGCGCACCCCTAGAATACATGATAAGCTTTATTAACTTGTTTCTATTGAGATTTTAGAAGCACGTACAAAGAAAATATTTTTGCTTTCTTGAAAAAAAAATCCAATTCAATAATAGGCTTGAGTTATTCGAACAGTTACCATGCACAATATATCTGAATGAACTGGAAACTCAACAGGGAAAGGCTGAGAGCCATCTTGGCGTAGGGATTAGAGTGGTGGCTTCTAATCGGGAGAACTGGGTTTAATCCCCTAATCCTCCGCATGCAGCCTTGGGCCATAAATAATTATCTCAGAGCTCTCTCAACCCTATCCACTTCACTGGGTGTCTGTTGTGGGGAGAAGAAGGGAAGGCGATTGTGAGCTGCTCTGAGACTCAAGAGACCTACTGGGTGACCTTGGGCCAGTCACAATTCTCTCGGGACTCCCTCAGCCCCCCCAGCCTCAAAAGATGTCTTTTGTGAGGAGAGGAAGGGTAGGCAATTGTAAGCCACTTTGAGGCTCTTTTGGGACGTAAAAAGCAGAGCACAAATAAATAGCTTTTTCTCCTCCTCCTCCTCTACTGTGGAAGGTAGGAAGCACGTATGATTTTGTTTGCAGGGTAAGGCAGATGTAGGATATTTACTACCGATAAATCCAGGAAGAGACGGAAAAAAAAAACATGACTCCAAATCATGTGACAAGAAGCCAGTCTCCTTTAGATTCATAGGGACGATGAACTGATTAAACGTGACTCAGACCATTCTTTCAGAAAGAGAACACGCCAGATGTCTCTTTATTACCGTGTACAAAGCGGCCCTCACAGCACAACAATCCATCAGGGGTTCGAAACCAACGCCACAGAAATGACACTGGGACATTTTTACAGAAAGGCCCACGTTCTCACAACTTTTTGTACATTTTTACACTTGACAAATAGCCGTTTGACGCCAGTTTTGTTCAAATCCACTGCTTTGTGGAGCTTAGGGCCCCTATTCAAGCCTCCACCCAAGGTGGCCCATAACCAGCTGTTTCTTTTTCTTCTCTCCCTTTGTTGCCCTTTGACAGGGACTTGGTATTTTTTCCCCCTTGTCATGTATCTGAACATCTGAAAAAGAAATGGTTTTCACGAATTTGACAACAAAAATCACACAGAGTGCTAAAAATAGGCCTCTAGCTCCAGGAGAAGTCAAGGAGTAACTATTTGTGTCACCAAATTCCCATTCTCTGTTTTTACTGTTTTCCTAATATCAGATTTCACGCTTACAACCAAATGGGAGACGATGCATCAATATGCATGGGAGTGTAGGGAGTGTTTAAAATCAACATTGCAGCGGTGAGGATCTGAGGACAAATCCTTCTGCCGTTCATATATTAAGCATGTTCTCTTATTTCAAAAAATTCTAAGTGACTGGACTGTTTAAAAAATCTCCTCAGAAGCAATCCTCAGGAGACCACCGTCTATGCCGGCCTTTCTTAATGTTTTTAGCGTTGAGAAACTCCTGAAATGTTCTTCAGGCTTCAAGAAACCCCTGTGAGGGAGGTGAGGCTGAGAGAGCCCTGATATAACTGAAGAAGAAGAGTTGGTTCTTATATGCTGCTTTTCTCTACCTGAAGGAGTCTCAAGGCGGCTTACATTTGCCATCCCTTTCCTCTCCCCACAACAGACACCCTGTGAGGGAGGTGAGGCTGAGAGAGCCCTGATATCACTGCTCAGTCAGAACAGCTTTATCAGTGCTGTGATGAGCCCAAGGTCACCCAGTTGGTTGCATGTGGGGGAACAGGGAATCAAATCCGGCTCGCCAGATTAGAAGTCCACACTCCTAACCACTACCCCAAGCTGGCTACATATATTCCTCCCCCTTCCACTGAAGAATGTAAACCAGGCAAAAAGATTCCTTTCCAAGCCCCCAAAATTCCTGCTTAGGCCCATCCGAGAACCAGCTAATCCCACAGTATTCAAAATGGGTGAGTGGATATGCCTCTTGATGGTGTTTTAGGACTGTACTGTTGTTTTTGCTACAACATAGTAAGACAGCTACATAGAATCATAGAGTTAGAAGAGGTCATACAGGCCATATAGTCCAACCTCCTGCTCAATGCAGGGTCAGCCTAAAGCACTCATGATAAGCATCTGGCCAGCTACTGAGGAGGAGTTCACCATCTCCTTAGGCAGCCCATTCCACTGCTGAACCTCTCTGACTATGAGATTTTTGACTTGATATCTAGTTGGTACCGTCCTACATGTAGTTTAAACCCATTACTGCTGGTCCTATCCTTTGCTGCCAACAGGAACCACTCCCTGTCCTCCTCCAAGTTGACAAAGAGAGCCATCATGTCCCCTCACAACCTCCTCATCTCCAGGCTGAACATTCCCAAGTCCCTCAGCCTTTCCCCAGAGGGCTTGGTCCTCATGCCCCGTACATCCTCCATTTCCCCCGCACCCTCTCAATTTTGTCTGTGACCTTTTTGAAGGGAGGCCTCCAGAACTGCACTCAGGACTCCAGGTGGAGTCTGACTAATGTGGTTTACAGCAGAACCATGACATCTCTGTGAGTTTTAAAATAAAACCCCATATTGTATGCCTAAAGCAAACTGGCATTGTTTGATGTTTTTTTTTTTCCTGGGCTCTTTCTTACTACTGTTCCACTTAACAAGACCCAAACATCAAAAACAATATGGAGTGTGTGCATAAATCCTTTGAGAGGGCAGGGGGACCTATGTGGCATGGCTTTGATTGCTCTCATATGTGGATGTTTTTCATTCAGGCATAAAAATAGCAGCCAGGGCTATGAAATTTCCACTGAGTCTGTTGCCTGTCTTTGTCATACCCAGCCACAAAGCCTGACAAACAGTTTCCCAATGCCTTGCCTAACCCCCCTGTACCTGATGTACATTTTACTGGGCAATTTTAACAAATACACACAAATACCTTATTCATTCACATTAAAGGACTCCAGGGGAACTGGACCCATGACCTGAGCTACTTGGATGGAATTCATAAGACAACAGGTACACAATATCCCAGCTGCAAAGATGGGAAAACAAAGAGTTTTGTCGTTTTGACTTGCCCCTTTTTCCACTTCACAAATGTACAATCTCATGAGCTGGAACACTATTTCTTTTTATGGATACACGAACCTATACATTTGGGACCTTAAGGGGTTCTGAGACCTTAAGGGTTGAGGAGGGTGGTATAATGGCCACTAATTGGGAGAACCCACATCTCCATGTGCAGCCAGCTGGGTGACCTTGAGTCAGCCACAGTTCTGTCAGTGCTCTCTCAACCCTACCTACCTCACAGGACATCTGTTGTGGGGAGAAGAAGGAAAGGCGATCGTAAGCTGCTTTGGTACTTCTTTGGGTAGCGAAAAGTGGGGGACAAGAATAATCTCTTCTTCTTCATTTGTTTCTGTGCTCTTCTTCCAAAAATCTTCATTTACAGTAGTACATTGATTCTTTTATGCTTGGCTTTCCACGGAGATTTTTTAAATCATCTGGTTTGTAGATGTCTTTTTAACAGATTAAGGTGTGTTCCTTTTACTTCCCAGATATGTGAATAGGCCACTCTACATGGGAAACTAGAAGGAGGAATATTTACTGGCAAAGACATATTAGGAACAGAAGAGCTTGCTGTGTTACTGGAAAGATAGACTTGGAGCCCTTTACTAAAGTATATGGAACTGTGTCTGGAATAGTCTCAGCAGCTTTTAGACTATAGGTTATGAGATCAAATCAGTCTTTGCCAAAGAATACTGTGATCTATCCTATTTTTCCCTCTATATTTTACGTAGGTTTAAGAGGCTGTTATTCTTTGTTCAAGACCAAAGCACTACCAATGCTTAATAAGGATGAACCTCTACTTATGATGTTTTATATGCCATTAAAGGTTTTGAATTTTGAATTTGAATTTTGAAGATGAACCTCTGAAGACTTAGAGGAGGGGGAGAGGTCATCACTAGGTTTTTCAGACTATATAAATTTTCCCTTTTCTATTTTCTATTCATATTTGTTATATAGCAGGAATTTGTTTTGGAAATTTATATTGGTTCATTTTGTTTTGTTTTATAGCGAATTTAATGTATTATGAAATATACCGAAATAAAAGAAATTTGAGCTCAAAAAAGCAGTTTATCACTGATTGGTCAGGGCATCAGTTCAAAGACTGCCACTCATGCAGGAAAAGATAGATAAACAAGCAGACTCGAGCTCCACTTGCCCCTCCCCTGGCTTGCTCTGGCTGTATCGTCGGGAGTCAAAAGACAGGAAATAAAGCACTCTCCATCCTTGTGCTCCTTCAATGCTGGCTGGAGCATCACCCAACCTCCCCCCCCCCCATCAGGCAGGAAGGAGACAGAAAATTGGAACAATGCAAATGCAGGAAGGGCAACATATTTTAAATTGGGGAAAAGAAAGGGGTTAGATATGGGTTCAAATTGACCAAAATTCAGCATATTTAGTGGAGAAAAATGTGAGTGCAGAACCAGCCCAGGAATCCTGAATCTTGCTTAATCCAAATTTTAGTACTCATGCTGATCAAAATAATAATAATAATTGCACACCCCTAATCCCCATTTACTTTGGAGCTGTGTCTACAGTTCTACTTTACATAAGGATTTTTTACATGTATCACCTAAAGACCTTTATTGAAGATCTCCTCACTGCTTCCATAGAGGTTTGATCATGACTCTTTCAAACACTCACTAAACCAGGACCTTCTATTTAAACATCAAAGTGCAACAGTTTGGCTGATCTGTTTCAACATTTTGATTCATAGTCCAGTCACATCACTAGCAAAATAGGCCACCAACTCTGACATTCTGAGGTATCCATGAAATGTAGAAGTACAAAAGACATAAAGAAACATTCCAGATGTATGCAAGCTTTAATTAGTAGTGTCTACTGAACATCTGCCAAAGATTCCACAAGTATACTTCATGGAAAGAAATCTACTAGCAAAAACAGCTGTACCAATTCACACAAAAAAAGAGGGCAGGAAACATCATTATGTTGAAATTGCCTCTGCCTTTAAGGTGTGATGATCCCTCAATCATTAGATATCACTGATGCCATCGGGGGGGGGGGGAGTTCAAGTATTGAACTTGTACTGCTCTTGAATTACATCTTCATGGACACAAACTGATTAACACTTCACAATTTGAAGCAAGCAGACATTTGAGTGAATTGCACCTGTCTGTCATGGTCATTTGAAGCATTTGAGTGACATTTGATTTTATTATTGACATTATCTTTTATATGAAGAAACTGTGGACTGTGTTTGATCTAATGATTGTTTTTGTATTATTTTGGATCCTGGCCCATGAAAGAATTTATAAAGGTTTCATAAATTGTAGTTCAGGGGCAGAGCATGCATTTTGTATGCAGAAGATCCCAGCATCTCCAGTTTAAAAAATTGGGTGGTAGGTGACATTAAAGACATCCATTAGAGACCTGGGATATGGTCAAAGGAGACAAGACTGAACTTGACAGACCAATGGTCCATCATTTAAATCGGAAAGCTGTGGTGGTTCAAATGGCTCCGAGCCACTTAAACCAAACAGCTGAGCAGCGAGAAGCTCCCAGCTGCTCAGCTGTTTCTCACAAAGATCAAAAAGGTGTCACAAGGCACCACAAATTATGGTAGTGCATTGCTCACAAACTTTGATTCAAGAACCCCAAACTGACCAAAATTCATGATGAACTCTGTAGCTGGTTCGTGCAAATCCCTAGTCCTATCTCAATAAAAAGTTATGAAAGGGATCACCATCTATCTTGCTTCCTGCACGCTTCATGATGAAAACAGGCAATTGTAAGCCACTTTGAAACTCCTTTGGGTAGAGAAAAGCAGCATATAAGAACCAACTCTCCGCACTCCTAACCACTAACCACTAAACCAAACTGGCTCTCTTCAGGTGTAGGGCTGTGAAGGCTGTGGTGAGAAGTATCAGTGTTCAGCAGGGCCTGTAAGACAGAACTCGTCCACCAGACATTTGGTTGAGGCCAGGCTAGGAAGATCCTGTCCCTCCGTCTATAGCCCCCTAGGCTAGATACAGCCAGTGAACATCCTCCAGGGCAAAAGTAGCTGTTGTGGTAGGGTTGAAGAAATGGCATGGGGGAACACTGTAGAAGATTGTTGTGTTAGATTTTTTGCTGCCATTGTGGGTTTATGTAGTAGGGTTTTATGTGGTTTTAATGTTTTTAATGTTTTTATGTAAACCACTATGAGCCGGCCGGGCCAAGAGTGGTGATCAATATAGATATAGATATAGATATAAAAAATTTAAAAGAAGAGGACATGTAAGCTCACAAATTACATAGCTGTGGTATGACTACATGACAGACAGTTTATTATTTAATGATCTCATACTTTTGCTTTGCTGTGTTTGGCATTATATCCTTCACATATCCACCTCAAAGGGTGTGGGTGGCAAGTGTGTAAGGAACACATGGGTTCTTTACTCCTCCTTGCTTAATTACAGAAACTCCACTCAGTCCAAGTGTGGGGAACGCACTCATTAACAGGAAATGGCAGCAGGAAAAGTAGACCTGTTACTTATTTGTTGACTTAATTTATATCCTGAAATAAACTCAATGATAACACAAATGTAAAGGAACACTCTTTGAACTGACGGCCTGGCCAATCAGCAACAGACTGCTTCACTATGTCAGTGTTGGAGGTGCTGGGGAGGAAATTAATCCAGCAAAATGCAGAACATCTAAATACTGTGGCTCTCAGAGCTGTTTCCTCAAATGTAGCGAGTTATATCCACTCCTGGATATCGCGGGGGAAAGGTAGGGTCACCACGGATCAATCATAGACATTACATAGGGGAAATTTAAAGCACTAAATATCAAAATGGAAATAGAATACTTTGTATATTACTTTCTTTAATTCAGGATCACTGGAGTCAAAAAGCCCAGTGCAGATTCACCCCTGGGTTTAAGATTGATGGTTTGAGTCATCTTGCAAATCAGCATCAAAGTTGAATGTAAAACTTGTCATTATCTTTAGTAAGCAGAACACACAACTATGATCGTTTGTATGAGTTTATTCAACTATTTTTGGTTGGCAATCCTGATATTTTTATACTAGGAAAAAAGCCCATTGTATAAAAAATACAATGGGCGCTAGCAGGCGGGGGCAGCGTGAGGGAGGGAAGCATACCTGAAAGAGGAGGTATTTTCGAGGGCGGGCGGTAGCGGCGGTGCGGCGTCCTTGTCTCGGTGGCGGCCCGGGAAAGGAGTGGAGAAGGGAGACCGTGGCTTCGTGCGGCGGCTCCCTGGCGGCCTGGTGCTATGCGTGGCGGCGGCTCCTCAGCAGGTTCTTGTTGTCGGCGGCCATTTTTGAGTTCTAGCGGGCCAGTGCGGGGCTCCCTTTGCCGGCGGCCTGATGCGTCGGGAGGTGCTTCACACCTCCCGACGCATCAGGCTGCCAGCAAAGGGAGCAACTGCGAGCCGCGCAACTGCGAGCCTTCACTCAAAATGGTGAGTGAAGTCTCTTTATTATATTGGGAAATCTTAATTCTAAGCAAAAATACTACAGGGGAAATAATCCATGGACGAGTTGTTCTCCTTTAAGCCAGCAGTCCGCAAGCTTCCGCTTGCTGCGGACCGCTGCGGCATAGTGAGGGGAGAGGGCGGCCCGGGGGCCCATGGACACGCGGCAGCCCCAGTGCAAACATGCGTGCGCAGCAGTCCGCGCATGCACGTTTGCGCCGCCATGGCGGCGGCCGCGGCTTCTCCTCCCGGCACCTCCGGGCCGCGAGCAAATCGGCCGCTAAAGCTTCTCACTTCGGGGGGGGAGGGAAGAACGAGCCGCGGCCTGGCGCCGAGGCCTTTTGCATCCTTTTAATCTTGGTGTAAACTGCATGGAGCTTTTATTCCAACCCCAGATTAATTCAGTCCCTGCCCTCTACACAGAATGCAATTTCCGTTTGGATTTGGGGCGATTTAAAATTTCTTTCTGCAGCAAGAAGGATTGATCCGGAGTGACCCTACCCTTATTGTGTGATATCTTAGAGTGCTTTTAACCCTCAATATTTAAAGGCTGTTTTGAATCTGGGCTCTCCTCCGTGGTAAAGAGCCTGTGATTGGCCACAGGTGGTCATGGGAAAAACCTGCCTTAAAGGAGAAGCCCCTAATTCCTCTCAACCTCTGTCGGTCCTGGATTTTTTCTCCCTTCTCTGCCTTTTTCTATCCTCTCCCACCCACCCCGCTCCAAGAAAAGAAAGAGGCTCACTTTAAACTCTGTGGTAAAGCCATAGATTTTCTGGGGATTCCTAGAGCTACCTACGTCACTTCTAGGTTTTCCCCCAAAGTGATGTAGTAGTGCACAGAATGTTGCAACTCCTCCCCACCAATCCCGCAAACTTCTTACCGGTTGCCGGGCGTGGCAACCATAATTATTGACTCATTATGTATATTACTAATGACATAATGATAGAAGCCCAAGTTGTGTCTTTGCCATTGACTGGCTGGTTCAACCACAGATCTATAGCTGTAACGAAGCACTCAGGAAAAAAAACCAAGACCAGTACTAGATCCTAATTTCTTTGTCCGTATCCTAATGGGCTGCCTTGTCCCACGATGTCCCATCCAGGATTCTGCCATGTCCCTCACAAGGGAGCTCACAAATCTTTGGGTGGGCTCTGGGCCAATGACTGGAGAGTGTCATGGCTTCGTTAGAATCCCTCTCACACACTTTGGACGCCGCATCCCCCCGTCACCCAATCTGTAGACAATGCATAATTACATGCTGTTTCTGTTTCTTGTTTTCCCTTTCAAGCTGCTAAAGTGCAAGGGAAGATGAAATAGATTCATCACTGTCCTGGTATTAATTTTCCACACGAGTAACTCCTGGCGGTTGTCACAGAGACTTTACTGATCGCCAATTGCCGGGGAGGTGTCCGAATGACAACCCATTAACGCCGGGGCCTTGGCACAGAGAGATTTTGCCTGATGCCTGCAGGAAACTACAGTCACTGAAAAAGGAGGCCATTTGTTCAAGCGCTGACATACACCAGATAGAGCTTCATCACTTCTTTATAAGCAGGGATATTTTTTTTTGTCTGGGCGAGCCTTCTTTCAACACTCAGCACCTTGCCTGATCTCCGTTGCCATAGACCTGCCCGCTTTCTTTCTGTTTGGATCAAAGACCAAGCCAAAAATCAGTCTGCAGGAAACCTGGGTTGTTTTTGTTAGTTCACCAGCCTTTTTCAACCTTTTGACCATTAGAGGAGCCCTGAAATAATTTTTCAAACTTCAAGGAGCTCTGGAAGACCCACAGACCCCTATCACAACCCCAGAAGAGACATCAGGGCTTTTTCGGCCCTGGCCCCAACCTGGTGGAATAAGCTCCCAGAAGAGCTAATGGCTCTGTTATAGGTGCCAGCTTTCCACAGGGCCTGCAGGACGGAGCTCTTCCGCCAGGCCTATGGTTGAGGCCAGGGCGGTGTCCTGGTGTTACCATCAGAGGATCTCTTAATAATAAGAAGAAGAGTTGGTTCTTATATGCTGCTTTTCCCTACCCAAAGGAGGCTCAAAGCAGCTTACAGTCGCCTTCCCATTCCTCTCCCCACAACAGACACCCTGTGGGGTAGGTGAGGCTGAGAGAGCCCTGATATCACTGCCCGGTCAGAACAGTTTTATCAGTGCCATGGCGAGCCCAAGGTCACCCAGCTGGTTGCATGTGGAGGAGCGCAGAATCGAACCCAGCATGCCACATTAGAAGTCCGCACTCCTAACCACTACACCAAACTGGCTCTCCTAAAAGTAGCTTAGGATCCTAGCTCCCAATGAGAAAGAACTATTGACCCACTTGCTGAACGGTATTTTTATTGTTTGCCATCTTGTTTAGGTATTAGGGGGTATTTTAGGGGTTTTATTATGTTTTTATTGATTTTGTAAAGCACTGCAAGACATTCAAGAGCAGCAGTATTCAAATATAATAAATAAATAAAATAAATCAGTACCCTGCGCCCTTAGACCTCCTTGTGCTCCCTCCTCCCGGCTGTACTATTACTATGGCAGTTTTGCCTCATGTAGGCTAAATAGAAGAGAAGAAATTGAGAAGAGAGCCCCCCCCCCTCATACCACACCATTTTATAGCTCCCACAGACCTCTTGCAGACCTTCAGAGCTCCTGTGGATCCTCAGGGGTCCACCAAGCCCGGATTGGAAATCCCTGACAAAATTTTCAAGGCAAGAAATATTCAGAGCTGGTTTGCCATTGCTTGCCTCCGTGTCATGACCCTAGTGTTCGTTGATGGTCTCCGAACCAAATACTAGCCGGGGCCAACCCTGCTTAGCTTCTGAAATCATATGAGATCAGGCAAGCCTGGGCTATCCAGGGATGAATCTGGACTCATTACTCATTTGGATACCTCCAGGCATCCGATGCTACAGATTATTTTTCCCCCTTGCTAAAAGCTTTGATATTCCCAGAGAATCTGGAGTTTCATTACGTTTTAATTATGCCAGTATTGAGTTCTCCGGGGTCCTGTAGAACTACTGTGGGGCTGTTCTCCGGTTTGCCACTATTAATTCATTTTTAATGTAGCAGGAAGCAAAACCTGGCGCCGAATGTGAGATGGTGTGAACAGCAGATTGCACGACTGTGCGCTCACATTAAATATAGTGATAACTCAAAATGTAAGCTGTGTAGAATTCTACTTGACCCCAAAACACACATTCACCTCCACTGGACGAAACACTAGTGTGCTTTTTTATTCGTAATTTTCTAGCATTTTTGACAGTGCTCTGACAAAGATGCTAATTTCAAGGGAATTCAATAAATATTTTAGGTCTCTTCCCTACAGTTGCCAACTCTAGGCTGGAAAGTTTTAGGAGATTTTGGGATGGAGCCTGGGGAGGGTGGAGTTTAAGGTTGAGTTTAAGGAGGGGAAGGATTTCAGTGGGGTACATTGCCAAAGAGTTCACCTTCCAAAGCTGCCATCTCCTCCAGGGGAACTGATCTCCTTAGTCTGGAGATAAATTATAATTCCAGGAGATCTCCAGGCCCCACCTGGAAGTTGGCGAGCCCTCTCTTATCTAAATCTTCAGAAGAAGGAGAAGAGTTGGCTTTTATACTCCACTTCACTACCAGATGTTGTCTCAAAGCAGCTAATAATCGCCTTCCCCTCCTCTCCCCCCTACAGACACACTGGGAGGCAGGTGGAGCTGCGACAGCTCTGACAGAATGGCTCTGTGAGAACAAGACTGTGACTAGTCCAAGGACACCCAGGACTGTGACTAGCCCACACTGCATGTGGAGGACTGAGACTAGCCCAGGGTCACCTGGCAGGAGTGGGGGATCAAACCCAGCCTTCCAGGACTGTGACTAGCCCAAGGTCACCTGGCTGGCTGCATCTGGAGGAATGGGGAATCAAACTCAGTTCTCCAGATTAGAAGCCACCACTGGGTGACCTTGGGCTACTCACAGTCCTGGAGAGCTGGGTTTGATTCTCTACTCTTACTAAATGACCTTGGGCTAGTCCACCATCCTCTTGGAGCTTTCTCAACCCCACCAACCTCACAGGGTGTCTGTTGTGGGGAGAGGAAGCTTATGAGATTGTAAGCCATTTTGAGACTCGTTTGGGTAGTAAGAATTGGGGTACAAAAATCTTCTCTTCTGTTGTTGTTGGTATTACTATTACTATTGCTGTTGCTATTGCTATTGCTATTACTATTACTATTACTATTACTATTACTATTACTATTACTATTACTATTACTATTACTATTACTATTTAAATTTCTAGCCCACCACTCCCGCAAGGCTCGCGGCAGGTTACAAAAGTGCATAAAATCCCCCCAAAAATCACCCCTAAAAAATTCCAAAAACTATATCAGAATGCACAGCAAACCATACATAAAATCCAAGATATACCGTGGCAAAAAAGCAATACTAAATCCACCCATTATCACCTCCGGGGGAGACAGAGGGGATGCAGATCTTACTCCACCAATAGGGTAAAGGTAAAGGTAAAGGTAAAGGTATCCCCTGTGCAAGCACCGGGTCATGTCTGACCCTTGGGGTGACGCCCTCTAGCGTTTTCATGGCAGACTCAATGCGGGGTGGTTTGCCAGTGCCTTCCCCAATAGAGTAACCCAGGAGTTAAAAGCATGGCTCCCCCTTCCCCTTCCTGTGGCTAGAGTCTTCCCAGTGGCTTCCTGTGGAAGCAGCAGCTGGCCAAGAGGTATCAAGAGGGAGATCGTCCTTCCTTCTCCGTGCTGTGGCCACCATCCCAATTTCAGTACCTTCAATGAGTGGCCAGAGAATAAAGCTTGGCACAAACATTTGTTTAGGCATTTAGAGCAATATTAAAAGGGCCGTGCCAAGTCCTGGGGGGCTCCAGGCAGATTTTCAATCAGATGTAGGGAGTTAAAATTACCACACACAGAAAACAGGAGAGAGAGATGGATAATGCTTGGCTCTCTGCCAGGACCACAGTTAGATGAGAGATGAAACTGAAGAATGCTGATCCATTACTGGGGAATGAGCCTGGAGCTGTTATGGTCACGGGTGAAGGATTGTAGTGGCTGTCGGCTAGAGACCCTGCTGGGAAGAGACCTCTCCAAAGAGGAACAAGCCCGACTCCCTTTTGTTCTTCAAAGTATTTAGGCCGGCGCAACATCACCAATCAGAACCGTCTCCCTGGAGCCTGACCTAATCTGCAGGCCATTTGCAAAGAGACCTGGACCCATTCTGCACACATTGGATAATGCACTTTCAAAGTGCTTTTGCAGCTGGGTTTTCCTGTGTGGAACAGGATAATCTACTTCTAAAGTGCATTATCCAACGTGCACAGAATAGGCCCTGGTAAGAACTCCCAAGGTGTGCAATAGAAGGTTAAAAGCTTTGTAGGAGGAAGGAGAGACAAGGAGAGAAGGGAAAGTTCACTAACCGCCTCGCACAGTTTAGGTTGGGATAGGTGGACCTCTGAGCCTCCTTCTTTTCTGCCCAGGGTCACTCAGCGAGGCCATGGTGGACAGGGGAGGGGTTTGCTGGGAAAGCAGTACCTGGCTACCATACATTTTGCGTTTTCCCAAAATACTGTAGGGATGCAGCTGACGTCATGTCCCCATCCCCAGTCTTTCTGCTTGCAAACCCTACTTGGATCCTAGATTTGTTGGGAGACAGGAGGGCTTAAAAGTATTTGAAACAAATAAACAAATGCATAAATACAGCTGCACACCTCCACTTGGTCCTGTGAAGGGGATTCTGTTTGCTAGCTCTCTTATGGCACACCTGCCTTCTTCAAATGAATGTGGTAGCATCATCATGATGTCATTATGTCAACAAGGTCCAGGCGATGCTCTGGTCTTTAGACAAAAACTCTATGGTAGAAATCAATTTTTACCATAGAGTTATTGCCCAAATGCCAGAGCATCCCGTTGACATCTCAGGATGATAACATCACTTCTTAAACATGCTGGAAGTTGTAAGTGATATAGATTGGGCCCCATTCCAGTTATGTTCCCACATCCCCCAACAGTCGCCAGGAAGGACCTGACAACCCAAATGCCTTCATTCCAAGGGACAGCAGAAGGTAGGGAGGTGTTTCATGCACCATAGGTTAGGTTAGGTTTAGGGATCTAAGATTTTACTATAGAGTCTTCATTGATTCCTAGAGCTACCCTATGCCATTTCTGGATTTTGATTTTTTTTTTTTGCCCCTTCTGGTCCTTGGCCCTCACAGACCTCATTTACTCTGTGCCCTCATGAAAGTTGATGCAAGGAGTTTGACAATGAGCATATTTTATATCCTTATGTCTTGGATGTGCAACCTCTCTGTCCCACAGGGTGAGCCAGTTTGGTGTAGCAGTTAGGAGTGCGGACTTCTAATCTGGTGAGCCAGGTTTGATTCTGTGCTCCCCCACATGCAACCAGCTGGGTGACCTTGGGCTCACCACGGCACTGATAAAGCTGTTCTGACCGAGCAGTGATATCAGCGCTCTCTCAGCCTCACCTCCCTCACAGGGTGTCTGTTCTGGGGAGAGGAAAGGGAAGGCGAATGTAAACCACTTTGAGACTCCTTAACGTCGAGAAAAGCAGCATATAAGAACCAACTCTTCTTCTTCTTCTTCTTCTTCTTCTTCTTCTTCTTCTTCTTCTTCTTCTTCTATGCTTTGTGGTCTATATTTACCGACTCCCTTGAAAGCAGGCATAAGCGACCCAACCAATGGAGAATGTTACCTTAAACATGCTTTTCTTGTGAGGCTCTGGGGGCAGACATTGAATTGCATTATGTTCTAAATATTTGCTTGCCCCTTTTAAAACAGGCACAGAGTAGAGTGATGGAATGTGGAATATTACCTTAAACATATAAGCTGGCTTTCGGTCGGACCCTCGCAGTCTTGAAAGCAGATACTTGCAGCAGGGGTGGCCAAATTGCGGCTCTCCAGATAGTAATTGTAGTCCATGGACATCTGGAGAGCCGCAGGTTGGCCCCCTCTGCTCTACAGTGTTGCCATTTTCTATTTTTCCTGGCCCCAACCATTGACAATGGCCTTAAAGAGCTGAAGGAAAGCAAGCTCATTTCAAGAGAACTGTGAAATAAGTCACGGCTCAGCAAGCCAACACTTCATTATTCGTGAACTTCTACCTCCTCACTCTCCCTTTTGCTCTGGCTTCCTTGAAGGACGGGACCGTAACGTTACCGTTCCTTGTCTGTAACCCAAATTGATTAAAGTGAAGACAAGCTGAAAATATTGGAATGAGTAATTTTCATGAATCTCAAACTTGGATTGCCAAGTTAGCTTTTTCATCTATTTTGAGTTGCCAAATGCTTTATAAAAGGGTTTGTTTTAATAAAAGGGTTTATTTAGCCCTGCATGTGGTGTAAAGATTAAAGCATGGCCTAAGGTCATGGTGTTCATTTGGCTGAATTTATTCTCTGTGAATTTCTGCACAAATATACATAAGCCACCCAGTTTCGGCAGCTCTTATAAGTAGACCTACTAGTCCCCTGGTCAGGCCGCACACCCAGCTCCCATTGTTTGCCACCTAGGTTTGCCAGCCCCCAGCCATTAATTAGTTGGGGGCAGGGGATGTACCAGGAGCAAAAGGGAGCCCTGGGCTATGCCACTGGCGATGTGGCAGCATCGCTTCTGGAATGTATTGGAAGTGATGCCACTATGTCAATAACAACCAGGTGATGATCTAGTCTTTCAGTAAAAACTCTATGGTAGAAATCACTTCTTACCATAGAGTTTTTGCCCAAATGCCAGAGCATCCCCTTGACAGTCCAGGATGATAATATCACTTCTGGTACATGCTGGAAGTTGCAAGCAATGTGAACTGTGCCTTCCTTCTGTTCCTGTTAAGTTCCCACATCCCCCACCAGTTGCCAGGAAGGAGCTAGTCACCCTATGCTGTCATTCCAAGTGGCAGCAGAAGGGGAGGAAGATATGTTTCATGCACCATAGGTTAGATGTGAGTGTCCTGCATAGTGCAGGGGGTTGGACTAGATGACCCAGGAGGTCCCTTCCAACTCTATGATTTTATGATTAAGAATCTATGGTTTTACCATAGAGTTTCGATTGATTCCTAGAACTACCCTATGCTATTTCTGGATTTCCTCCAGAAGTGATGTAATGGTACACATGATATGTTTCCCCCCCCCCCCCATGTCCTCAGCCTCAAACTCCTAGCAGTAGTTATGAGCAGCAATCTTACTTTCAAGGTTGCCCTGACTGGTGCTATGCTTTAGCAACTACTGCTACCCATAGTATAGTGGGATGGGAGGAACCAACAGAATTTTTATTGGGCCTTTGTTCTAAGGCTGCTTTCCACCAGAGAATTTCTCCTTGAATGGAAAGCAGGAAGTCACCACATAAACCAGGAAATCACCTGTCACTTTACTTCTTCCTCTTCTCCCTCACTGGCCTATTATGCATGGATATTTTCCTTTGCTTTAACCATATATGTCCGTTGGAACTTCTTTTTCATTCTGCATTTTCCCTTTCTTTCTTGATGTTTGCCAGTAAAGTTTTCTTTTTCATTCTGCACTGATTTTCCTCCCTTCAGCACTCATTTCACTTTCTAATCATTGTTTCCCCATGTTTTCTGAGAGTGGTTTTGTGGCAGTTTCCCCCATTGCTTTGCTTCTAAGCTGTAGGTAATTCAGGAGCATACAGATTCCCACATATTTTCCCCTGTGTCCTTCTTCTTCTTCTTCTTCTTCTTCTTCTTCTTCTTCTTCTTCTTCTTCTTCTTCTTCTTCTTCTTCTTCTTCTTCTTCTTCTTCTTCTTCTTCTTCTTCTTCGCCTCTCAGAGGCCATTCCACCACTCACCCACTCTACAACTTCTACCATTTTCACCCCTTCATTGGGGTACAAGCTCCACTGTTGCTTACTTTTTCCATCTTTTAAATGTTGGGGTTTTTTAACAAGCGGGTTGAGTCTAACGATATGAGTTTATCATTAACCTTCGATCGCTGGAGGGAAAAAAATCATTGGCAGGGAAAGTTTTAAAATTTTGGCTAGAGGTAGCATGTGGGTGTGCGGTTAAAAGTTTTAAAAGATGAAGGTCAGTTATTGATGTTTCAAAAGGCAGCTTTGTGATTGCCTTCCACTCGCTTGATCAGGCTGAAAACTTTCATGTTCCAATTTTCCCAGGGCATGACGACCCAGCTCCAGCTGAAGCACACAGGGACTTTCAACTTCCGCATCCCAGCACCGAGCCTCCTCCTGCTCCTCTGGCAAATTTGCAAGCCTGCTGCAGCTCTGGAAAGTCACTAGCAAGACTGCTGAAGCTTTCCCTATAAATATTTCCCCCCTGCGATCCAATGCCCATGATAAACTGATATCGCTAGACTTATCCCACTTGCAAAAAAAATAAAACTTTAAATGATGAAAGACGATTTAATTAATTTATTATGATTTTATTTTTAACAGTAGAGCTTGTGCACTGTTTATGGGGGGGGGCACCAAACTAGAGAGCCAGTTTGGTGTAGTGGTTAGGTGTGCGGTCTTCTAATCTGGCAAGCCGGGTTCGATTCTGCTCTCCCCCACATGCAGCCAGCTGGGTGACCTTGGGCTCAACACAGCACTGATAAAACTGTTCTGACCGAGCAGGAATATCAGGGCTCTCTCA
Organism: Paroedura picta; assembly: GCF_049243985.1. Lineage (NCBI taxonomy): Eukaryota > Metazoa > Chordata > Lepidosauria > Squamata > Gekkonidae > Paroedura > Paroedura picta. The sequence continues at coordinate 179,143,241 of NC_135369.1, read as the reverse complement.
GCCTCACCTCCCTCACAGGGTGTCTGTTGTGGGGAGAGGAAAGGGAAGGTGACTGTAAGCCGCTTTGAGCCTCCTTCGGGTAGAGAAAAGTGGCATATAAGAACCAACTCTTCTTCTGCTTCTAAGATGGCTACCTGAAAGTAAATACAGCTTGAAGAATATGACTTTAGATAAGGAAGTTGGTATCAGGTGAGGATCAGTATCAGGAATCCTGGCATGTGATGGCTTACTTGATTTTAAAAATCTATCCAATCCTTTGAAGTTCCTAATCTATTTCCTTCCTTACTTTCTTGGCATGGAGGTTTATGAGGTTTTAATCTGCTGCTTTAGTGATGAATTAAGCCAGAGGGCACAGCACTCCACTTGCAAAGGCAGAAACAGAGGCAAGACACCACAAGTGAAATGTCTCTGCACTTAGGCATGGGCTCACGTTAGAAAATAAAAGAGCCAAGCCTCTTTCTTTCTTTTCTTGAAGGGGGGGGGGGGAGAGGAGCCAAGCAGGGAGCCTCTTTCTTTTCTTGGAGGGGAGGGGGAGAGGATCGAAAAAGGCAGAGGAGGGAGGAAAAATCCAGGACCAACAGAAACAGAGAGAAATTAGGGGCTTCTCCTTTAAGGCAAGCATGTCACATGACCAGGTGTAGCCTATCAGAGGTTCTCTACCACGGAGCTTTCTTTCCCAAGCTGGATATTCAGGCTTAAAAGCAGTCTGAGATATCGCACAATAAATGTACGGTCACTCCAGATCAATCCTTCTTGCTGCAGAAGGAAATATTAAATTGCCCCAAATCCAATCGGCAATCGCATTCTGTGTAGAGGGCAGGGACTGAATCGATCTGGGGCTGGAATAAAAGCTCCGTGCAGTTTACACCTAGGTTAGCTAATAAGAGATCCGAACCATTTCCAGCCATTTTAGTTTAAGTGTAAAGGATATCATTTACATACATCTTTGGTGCTAAGTGTGGCAAGAACCCCTGCCTTACCAACAGGCACACTGTCTTCTGTAACCAGTGGCATCCCTCAACAGTCTAGGCTTAAGCCAAAGCCATGACACTGCTAAGTTCTGACTAAGCCAGGTCAGATTCCATCTTAGAAGTCATTGCTCTCTGCCTTAGGTTCAGAATGTCAGCCTCTGTCTGCTCCAGGTGCCCTCTGGCTCAGCCTTGCTCTCCAGTGTACCTCCTCTCCATTGTATTGCTAATCAGTGGTCCTTTCTTCCTGTTTGCCCAGGGGCTCCTAGGCAAACCCCTTTTGTCTGACATATTTACACTTGGCCCCTCTGCCAGGGGAAATCTCCTCCCCACATCCTGTCAGCTAGCCCCATTGAGACAAGATGGCTCTCTTCCTCAGAGACATTAATACCTTTTTTAAACCCCATATTCAGCCATCTCCTGATCCGGCCAGGGCATTGTTCAACATCCTGATCTTTAGAAATTTCCATCGTGTGCTCACCTGAATCCTGTCACGTAGCTCCCTCCCCAAAACCCGATATAAACCGTGGCTTCCCACAGCCACCCTGAACATCTTCCAATCCCAGACCTTTGGATACCTCCACCGCTGGTTCGTGTCGCTTCCTTTGACTCTCCATTAGTTGCACAGGTAATTATACCAAGCCTTCCATCCTTCCTCCCTTTCTCTATACAACTGCTTGTAGGTGTGTTAGCTATTTGTGTGTCTTTTTAAAATTTTCTTCAATAAAGCTTGTGTTTATTGTTTTACCATTTACACCTGTGTCTGCCTAGAGTTCCTACGGATGCAATAACCCTGGTATACATAGGCAAGATCTAAAACCCGAGATCAGGGGTAGTCAACCTGTGGTCCTCCAGATGTCCATGGGCTACAATTCCCATGAGCCCCTGCCAGTGTTTTCTGGCAGGGGCTCCTGGGAATTGTAGTCCATGGACATCTGGAGGACCACAGGTTGACTACCCCTGCCCTAGATAATTGAGCTAACTTCCCCACGAGCTGTAAGACTTGTGTTTTGCAATTTGGGTAAAACTGGTAAGATGTCAGTTCAGGGCCTGACGCACCAGAGGTCCTCAACTGGAAGCTTATGAGGCAGAGTGTGCCGGAACCTGGCAGAAATTCTCAAAGGGTTTTTTTCTTAAGCTCTTAACAGGGTTCATAGAGTACCAGCAGAAGAATATATGAAGTTACAACCTGGTGCTGTATAATTTATTCTCATAGAACCATAGAGTTAGAAGGGGCCAAACCCAGGCCCATTCCACACCAGGATCAATGTGGCAAATTGGTTTCGGAAAGAAAAAACGCAATTTTAAATAGTGGAATTCGGCGTGACGCATACCTGCCTTTGTAGTGGAATCCAGTTGCGTTTCAATCGTTTCCCACAGGTTTCCGGTCTTGGCAAAAATTGCTAGGAAGGAAGCGATATTTGCCGTGTTTTGTCCCGCCCCTGGCCATCAATCAAATGAGCAGCCAATGGGTGGTTGTTACCATGCTCCTAAAAAGCCCCTTTGCCTTTAAGAACAGGGTTTAAAAAAACACACACACACGTTGCAATGTTGATTCGTTGCAACGGAGAGACCCATCTAGCTGGCTGGTGGTGTATGAGCTGGCGATTCATCATTGCCACGCTCCGCCGAGTGAAAACCCCCCCCCCATGCACGGGCACCATTTTCTGCCGAAAATAAAGGGAACTAGCAAACGGGGCTTGTGTTGTGCTTGGTGACTTGAGGTGTGCTTTAAAGCAGCTCTGTGTAGGGACTGCAGCCGGAGAAGCCTCGCTGGGTGAATGAAGGCTCGCCGGTTCATTGCTCTCTGCTCGCTCCGAGAAAAAAAAATGGCGATCGCTTTGCCGGAAGTTTAGAGGAGAGAGCCAGGGGGGAGGGACTTTGCTGAAACCGCAACAATGGGAACGCACAGGTCTTTTTCGGAACTGTTGCAGATTGCTTGCAAGAGTGTAGCGCTTTTCGGAGGGCGAATTCACCTTTTGGGGGCCTTTCCACACGAGTTCAAAGTAGCAGGAGTGTGGCAAATTGTAATCGCTACTAATTTGCAGTTATGCACGACATCGCACACAATCTGCCACACTCCTGCAAACGATCAGCTAAAAGCGTTTCTTTGTAGCGCTTAAAGGGAAATCCCAAAAGGTGGTCTATCTGGAGCAACAAAAAGTTTCATAGAATGCATAGAATGCGAAAATAGTATTGTAATATATATTTTTAAATTTCAACATAAGTACAATTTGCCAGGTACCCCCAGATGTCCCTCCAAAAGTGGGACAATCTGGTCATCTTATTTTAGGTGCCACACTAAAATATTGCTCCTTGCCTGGGCTTTTAGCTGTGTTATATCTCCCAAGCTTTTTGTGGTCTATTTCTGGCTTGAGGATCATTTTAACCATACCGTTTTAGGGGGCATATTTTGGGCTGCTCTGCCTCGGCTGTTTTAATCGCTTTTGGAAAAAAAATAGCTTTGTTTTATTGTCTTAATCGTAAGCCACCTCGCACAAATCACTGGAGAGGCAGCATAATTGTTTTTCTAAATAAAGAAATCATCTTTAAAAATTAAGGATGCTTACCTTGCAAACAGAGGATGTCATGTTCTGGGAAAGCAAGAATTTCTTTCCCCAGGACAGCAGGATTCAAACTAAGAATAAAAAAAGAAAGCATTTTGATCTTTGAAAAGGTTTTCCCAGTGCCTTTTCATTTGTCAAATATGTTAATTTTATTCTGACTTCAAACCATGCCAAAACACGAGAAACAGCTTTGCTCCAATTCTGCCAGTGGCTCACAGCCAAGGGGCCGTCACTGTAAAGTGTAAACATTGGAACCTTCCATGTGGATATGCAAATTTGCGGTCCAAGTCCTCTGTCTTCTCTCAGAGCGTTGTCAAAACCCTGACAATTTTCAGCAGCGCTTACTAAGATTCCAGCTGAAGTCAGTTCTGGTCATTACATCATTTGAACGGCTATTTGGTCAAGCCCCAGATAAAATTGACACTTGCCTCTTTTATCTGGAAAACATGCTTTATAAAAACATAAAAACAAAACCCAAATATGAATCACTCTGGACATTTCTGACAAAATAAATGGAGCAAATGCTAAACATGGCTATACTTCCTCCCGTGAAGATCTGGGAAAGCTGAGACACGGAGGAAAGTGCTTGTCCCTACTGACTATTACATCCTTTCCTCTCACCACAACAATTCAGTCCTTCCCTGTATGCCTGTCTGTGACTGCTTGACCTGTGCAGGGCAGAGAAGGAAAGGATGCTTCAGAAACAAGAAGTTGTAGAGTTACACGGGTGGAGAGTAAAAACAATTTATTTTAGAAGCATGTGTAGTTCGTGCATCAGGCCCCCACAGTGCTGCTCATTGAGCATGTGCGGAATAACAAGCCACATAAGTGTGAACTGATAACCAGTGGTTGGAAAACAGGCCGGATGTGAGACATCTATGTTGTTGCTGGGAGGACCCTGGCCACTGTGTTCTGGACCAGCTGTCAAAGTTAAGGGTAGGCCTGTGTAGACCAAGTTGCAGGATCAAAGTTAAAGGTACGCCTGTGTAGAGCAAGTTGCAGAAACCTAGCCTAGAGTTGGCCATCACGTGGCTCACTGTGGCTAGGTGTTCCGGGGCCAAGTTGGGTGTTAATAGTTTGGCCTGGCAAAGGTGCTAGAAAGCCAGCCATGCTACTCTTGTGATCTGGGCTTCAGTTGAGAGGGAAATATCTGGGATCACGCCCAGGTTCCTGGCAGAGAGAGCCATTGATATCTGAACACCATCCAGGTTGGCCAGACTCACTTCCTCATTTGGACCCTTCCTGCCCAGGATTGAGCTTCAGATGACTCTGCTTAAGCCACCTCGTCACTGCTTCCAGGCAGCTGGCTAATGTTTCTGCGGTCATCCATCAGGAGGAAGAGCAGGATGTCATCCACATATTGGTGACAACCCAGCTCAAATGTCCATACCAGTTAGGCAAGAGGGTTCATGAAGATCTTAAACAGGACTGGAGAGCGAATCACTCCTTGTGAGACTCCGCGTGTAAGTTGATGGGAACTTGAAGATCTCTGTCCTATTCCTACATTCTGTCCATGACCCTGGAGAAAGGAAGCCAGCCACTGAAGGGCTGTCTCCTGAATTCCGACATCGGCAAGGCAGTGAAGTAGACATTCGTGGTCAACTGTGTCGAATGCTGCTGAGAGATCTATTAGCACAGTGGTCCCCAACCTTTTTTAGAGGTTGTCCATCAGGGTGATTAGCCCTGTTTCTACCCCCATGGCCAGGCCGGAAACCTGGATGGGATGGATCTAGGACAGACGTTTTTTCTAGGAGTCCTGATATTAATCCTTGTTCCAAATATGATGTCTTCTGAAGTTGGTTTATATTTATTTTCATAAGTGCAACTGTCACAGGGTAGGATCACACTGTCCTAGAAGCGAATGCTCTCCCTTCTTCAATAAAAAGTAAATATTTTTGATACTGCTGCTTAAACTGAATTGGCTACACAAGGTCACCCAGCTGGCTGCATGAGGAGCCCGTGTGATTATTTTATAGCTGTATATATAGTAAGCTTTCGATGAACACTCTTAGCACTATTGTGTTCTGTGTGCAGCACAAGCAAGAGTGTCAGATGTGCTCTGCTAAGGCCATGCGAATCCTTAACCTGGCTCCAGAGTTATGGGTTCCGTGTATCCTTAAACCGGTCTTGCTGGAGGGGCCCATCTCTTTCAAAAGGCATGCATGGTCCCCAATTCACTCCTCGGCATCTCCCGTTAGGGTAGATCTCATGTAACCGGGCAAGGGGAGCCTTTTCTATCACAGAGGTTGTAGAACGATGCCTGTGGGTGTGCTGAGTCAATAGGATTCCTAGGGGTATCTCCCACCGACACTTGCCTGGCTCTCACTAGGGCTTGGTAGCTTGGGGAGGGGAAATGTCATGTTGCTCCAGGATTCAGCTGAAGCTTTAAACCCAAACAAATGGTAACCCCCCCAGCCCCCCCCCCCCCAATAAAAGCTTGTTATTCCTGCTTTGTCTTAGAATCTAACTAATTTGTGGCTCATCCTGTATCTATATGTATGGACTGTTAATTTACAACTTGGTGTGGTGGTTAAGAATGGCGGCTTCTAAGCTGGTGAGCTGGGTTTGAGTCACTGCTCCTCCACATGCAGCCAGCTGGGTGAAAATATAGGAAGGAAGGAAGGAAGGAAGGGAGGAAGGAAGGAAGGAAGGAAGGAAGGAAGGAAGGAAGGAAGGAAGGAAGGAAAGTCAGAGAGAAGGAAGGAAGGAAGGAAGGAAGGAAGGAAGGAAGGAAGGAAGGAAGGAAGGAAGGAAAGTCAGAGAGAAGGAAGGAAGGAAGGAAGGAAGGAAGGAAGGAAGGAAGGAAGGAAGGAAGGAAGGAAGGAAGGAAGGAAGGAAGGAAGGAAGGAAGGAAAGTCAGAGAGAGAGAAGGAAGGAAGGAAGGAAGGAAAGTCAGAGAGAGAGAAGGAAGGAAGGAAGGAAGGAAGGAAGGAAGGAAGGAAGGAAGGAAGGAAATCAGAGAGAGAGAAGGAAGAAGGAAGGAAAGTCAGACAGAGAGAAGGAAGGAAGGAAGGAAGGAAGGAAGGAAAGTCAGAGAGAGAGAAGGAAGGAAGGAAGGAAGGAAGGAAGGAAGGAAGGAAGGAAGGAAGGAAGGAAGGAAGGAAGGAAGGAAGGAAGGAAGGAAGGAAGGAAATCAGAGAGAGAGAAGGAAGAAGGAAGGAAGGAAAGTCAGAGAGAGAGAAGGAAGGAAGGAAGGAAGGAAGGAAGGAAGGAAGGAAGGAAGGAAGGAAGGAAGGAAGGAAGGAAGGACTATATTGTGGTTGGAATCTGGAGAAAAGAAGACTGAAGGGAGACCTACTCACAGTTGCAAATACCTCAAGGGTTTTTATATACCAGAGGAGCAAAGACTTATTCTTTGATATTACAGAGGACTAGATGGCTCAAAGATTAAGTTACAGGAGGAGAGATTTCTGTTAACCATTAGTAGAAATTTTTTTTTCATGGTCAGATCAGTTCAACAGTGGAACCAATTACCTGGGCGTAGGCCTCCTTCCCCCTAGATGTCAAACCTGGTCAAGCACACATCTGCCCAAGTCTCAGGCTTCCCTCTGAAATGAGTTGGGGGGGGAAAGAAAATATGGAAAGGGCATAGGCTTTTGATTGGTCAGCACTGGATTATGGAGGATTGTTTTCCCCCCCAAATCCCCTTCCTTCCTTGATTGAGGCAACCAGCCAAATTCACAGCATATGGCGAAAAGGTGAACCTTTTTCCAACCTCACTCATTCGAGAAGACTGCATACTGTTAACATCCTTAATGCTTAGGAAACAGCATATACCCCAGTTGTTTAATTTGAGGCATTTGGAGTTAATTTTTCCATTACTCTCACTGGTACGTTTATCCTCCCTACAAGAGGTGTTTATTTAACGAACTTCTTCCATTTCAGAGTTCTGAACTTACAAACAGTTTCTGTTTTTGTTGAGTGTATCCATTTCTGACATGAACAGTGCAGAGATGCTAAGTAGACACCGACGCTCAGACTTGGTGACGGCTTGCCCTTGAAGAAATCACTGGGGTTTCATTCTCTGAAGCCTCCCAATGAGGCTTCTCCCTTTCTTCCCTCACCCAGCAGAAAAGAGATTCAGGTAGGCAGCTGTGCTGGTTTGAAGCAGCAGGGGAAAGTTTGAGTCAAGGGGCACCCTAAAGACTTTGTTGATCTTTGAGTCCCCTGGACTCAAACTTTGTACAGAAGAAAAGGGAGCGAGCTTTTTTCTACCACTAGGGATGCCAGCCTCCAGGTGGGACCTGGGGATCCACTGGAATTAGAGCTCCTCTCCAGACTAAAGAGATCAGCTCCCCTGGAAGAAATGGCTGCTTTGGAGGTTGGATTTAGGGATGCCAGCCTCCAGGTGGGACCTGGGGATCCCCTGGAATTAGAGCTCCTCTCCAGACTAAAGAGATGAGTTCCCCTGGAGAAAAGGGCTGCTTGGGGGGGCATGAGGATGCCAACCTCCAGGTGGGACCTGGGGATCCCCTGGAATTCCAGCTCATCTCCAGACTAAAGAGATCAGTTCCCCTGGAGAAAGGAGCTTCTTGGGAGGGTGGAGTTCATAGCATTATACTCCACTGAGATCTCTCCCCGCCCCTAATCCCACCCACTCCTGGCTCCATCCCCAATATCACCAGGTATTTCTCAGCCCAGAGCTGGCAACCCAACTACCACTGCTAGCCAATCCCAAAGCAGGACTTTTAAAAGGATATCCTGTCAGGCACAAAATGCACAGTTCCTGAGGGGAAAGGGGATTGTGAGGTTCCAAAAGATCATGTGTTCAATACCAGAATTCAAGTAATGCAAAGACCATGATGAGTCACGGTTCTTTCAGAGCTCTCTCAACACCACCTACCTCACAGGGTGTTTAAGGTGGGGAGAAGAAGAAGAAAAAGAGGAGGAGGAACTGGTTTTTATATGCTGCTTTTCTCTACCAGAAGGAGTCTCAAAGCCTTCCCTTTCCTCTCCCCACAACAGACACCCTGTGAGGGAGGTGGGGGGTGAGAGAGCCCTGATATTCCTGCTTGGTCAGAACAGCTCTGTCAGGATTGTAACTAGCCCAAGGTCACCCAGCTGGCTGCATGTGGAAGAGCAAGGAATCAAACCCAGCTCGCCAGGTTAGAAGCCACTGCTCTTAACCACTATACCAAGCTGACTCTTAACCACCAAGCCACTGCTCTTAACCACAACACCAAGGGAAGGACCTTGTAAGCTGCTTTGGGACGCCTTCAGGTAGTGAAAAGTGGGGTATAAAAACCGGCTCTTCTTCTGTCTTATCTCTCTCCAAGTAAGTTCCATTGATTTCAGTGACTCTTCTGTCTAAATTCTATAGAATTGTGTGCTTTGGTGTTTCCCTGCCCTCACACATGTGAGACAGCCGCCGTTGTTTGGGTAAGCCTGCTGTCTGCCATTCTAAATTGTGAAGAGCTGGGAATGAATGCCATACCTGTGTCCTGACCTATGAATCTGAGATGTGGAGATTTTATTGTATAACATGCTGTAATTAAATACCTGTTTACATTTCAGGCCGAATGTGTAGCATCTGTCCCGTGAGGGACCTTCAGGAAATGAACCAAGGCATCACATGAAATTCTCTGCACTGGAAAGTAAATAAAGAACACATTGCAGGGGCTGTAAAATGGCCCACGTGTACAAAAATATCTATATCCCTCCTCGATAAAGTCAAGGAGCTGAAAGAGTTTGAGCAGTAAAATGATATCAGCCTAGGAAGGACCGAGTATTTTTAAAGGCCTGGATGAAGCAGCTGCAATTGTACAAATATATAAAGTAGTTCATAGGAATGCATGAGGTGGGTTGTAAGGCGGTTCTTTTCAGGTAATACACCATTTTATGATAAGAAGTTGCTAGAGAGTTCAAGAATTTGTTTTTCTTGAATCATAAATGGATCAGAGTGGTGGCTGCAGTATGGAAATGAAATTTCGAATTGCTCTGGGTCGCTCAGCAATGATAAGCTTGAACTGAGTACGGAAAAGCAAGGACATAAGCCTGACTAGGGATGCTTTGGGCTGATCCTGCGTTGAGCAGGGGGTTGGACTAGATGGCCTGTATGGCCCCTTCCAACTCTATGATTCTGTGATTCTATGATTCTATGATTCTATGACTACCGAACGTACATTAGTTCATATTTCCAGTAGCCACTTATGGCTGTGAAAGTTGGACGATGATGAAATCGGGCAGGAGAAGAGTGATTCGTTTGAACTCTGGGGCTGGAGAAGGCTTCTGCGAGTTCAATGACCAGCAAAAGTCAAAAGCAAGGAAATACTATAGCACAGGGGTAGTCAACCTGTGGATGTCCATGGACTTCAATTCCCATGAGCCCCTGCCAGCGAATGCTGGCAGGGGCTCATGGGAATTGTGGTCCATGGACATCTGGAGGACCACAGGTTGACTAATCCTACTATAGCGCATAAAGCCTGATCTATCACTGGAAGGCAAAGTCACAAAATCCCGGCTCACTTGCTTTGGCCATATCATGTGATCCAACTCAACGGAGAAAGCAATTATGGTAGGATTGGTCAGTGGTAAGAGGAAACCAGGCCGACAAAGAACGCGGTGGTTAGATGGACACTGGCCAGAGCATTACACAACTAAAAGAAGCCGTGCAAGATCAAAGAACGTGGTGACCGTTGAGCCATAGGTTTGTCAAAAGTCAGACACAACTGAACGGCTAACTTCAGCATCAAGTTGCCAGAAGAGAATGATGTTATGTTTCCTGTGTAAAATAAAATATTAAATATTGATTTAGTTGGGTGCTCCTAATGGAAGGTGCAGGGCTACTGTCCACATAGAGGTGGGGCAGCTACCTCTGACCCCCTCCCCTACTACTGTCTGCCCCCTTGCTCTCACGTGCCCAGAGTTATTAAGTAAGGGCATGGGAAGAGTCACAATGCTGACACTCCCAGCTGCATATGCTGACCAATGGAGGAGGAGGAAGACGAAGAAGAGGAAGACTGGTCTCTTGTACTCCACTTTCTGCTACCCAAAGTAGCTTACAAACACGTTTCCCTTCCTCTGCCCACAATAGGCACCCTGGCAGGCTGAGAGAGCTCTGAGAGAACTATTAACATTTGTGAGCAAAAGTCAGCAGCTGTCTGTCAGAAAAAGGGTTAATGTTTGTTGACACTCGTTGCTAGTGGGAACAGGCAATTGTGGGTCATGTAGTTTATTGGTATGCAAAGTGTTTACTATCCATTGGTTACCTGCTTGCTTCTCACCTCTGCAACTAATAATGGAAGAGACGGTTTTCTACCACCCTTGGTTCCAAAAGGAGAAAGGAGAGAACTGTTTTAGGCAGGAGAGAGATCCAGTTTGGAGGTCAGCCATGTAACAGCTAGGGCTTAAGTGCTCCGCCATGACCTATATAAAGCTATGCATTTCGTTTTATTTCCAAGTTCCCCTACCCTGGTAGTCTAGTAAAATATGCTTTTTATACTATAACACTGCCTTGACTGGTCTCATCATTTATATATGAACTCTGCTAATTTTTTTGCACAAAATATCCAACAAGAACTGAGACTAGCTCAAGGTCACTCATCTTGCTGCATGTGGAGGAGGAGTGAGGAATCAAACCTGGCTTCTCCAGGTTAGAGGTCACCATTCTTCATTATGCCAAGCTGGCTCTCGAAAGATGAACAGGTGGTACAGACAACCAAGCATAGGCCCTGGAAGGACTTAGAAGGCACTTTCAGCCCTGGACCCCCAAAACCTGGAACCAGTCCAGGGAAAGCAGAAAAATATAGCCCAATCTCATCAGATCTAGGAAGCTGAGTGTCATGGGCCAGCCAGCTGCCACCTCGAAGGAGGAATCTGAAGAAGTGGGCCCCACACTGACAGAATCCCCACCTGAGCAGACAGATCCAGCAGCTGACCCAAGGAGGGAGCATCAGGAAGCGAGACTGCCAGGATGCTCAATTTTCCAGGAGAAGAAAGAGAAGCCACAGAAGCTGGCTTCTCCACTTGCCTCTCCTAAGCCAGTAGAGTACAAAACAGCCTTTCTCAAGGCTGTTTTTCTCAGCCTTTTGTACCATTGTACCATTGAGAAACCCCAGAAGTGGTGAGATTGTGCAGAACATCGTTGGGAAGCATAGCTGTGGACATGCCCACCCGGGACCCCTCCCCTTCCCACCCACTCCAGGCCCATCATTGGCCATGGGGGGGGGGGGAGATTGACATGACCACATATAGTCATATCACCCGTTAAATGTTTATATATTTTTAAATATATATATTTAAATTAATTAACTCCCACCCATTTGGGAAACCCTTCCAGGGCCAGCAAGAGCCCCCAAGATTTCACAAAAGCCTGGTTGAGAAATTTGGAGTAGAAGAGACTGCTTGGCAGCTCAGGAGAGAAGTAGGAGGACCTGCTTGGCTGGTCAGCGTTAATTCCTGGAGCAGATTCCTTGCAGGATCAGGACTGAGAGGCTGATAGAGAAACAGTGAAAGACCCACACCTATACGGAGGTGAGTGTGACTGTAAGGAGTGACACCAGGTTCTCAGGGGATGAGTCAGCAGAAGTGTAGATAAAAGGAACATGATGAGCCAGGCACAGGTGGAAGTTGTCTTGCTTGTCATCCTTCTGCTTGTTGGCTTGGTTATCAAACAGAGGGCTCCCTGGACTCTGCTGGTGTTCTACCAGGCCAAGTCCTTTTTAACATCTAAAGAAGAACAGCTGATTTTTTAAATACCCTGATTTTCACTACCTGAAGGAGTCCCAAAGCAGCTTATAAACACCTATCTCTTTTTCTCCCCACAACAGACACCCTACGAGGTAGGCAGAGCAAAGAGAGCTCTAACCAAACAGATGTTCTTACTCTATATTGATTTATTAATCTTCTTCCATTGTATTCCAACCTCTGGATTCTGATATAAACATTTTATGAAGGATCATCTTCATATTAATGATGCTGAATTCCAAATTCTTGGATGCTCTCAGTGGTACATCCCTCCCCCCTTGAGATTACAAACATTCCACCATGTGACCATTTTCTTCCACCTCCCAACCCGTCTGTGAGAGCAATGGTTCCTTGACACCACAGAAGTGTTATATGGTGGTGGTAGTCAGAATAGGGAGAAGGAAAGTGGCTCTCTGGAGCAATCCATGCCCACCCACATACATACACTGTTTCTACCAGTAGCTTCCAGAATCATTTATCCATGCTCTTCAGAGTGGCCATCGCAGAGAACAAAAAGTCTGGAACGACTTAATTATGTTGCATGACCAATGCCAAAAATGTATTCACTCAGTCCAGTTCCAAAGCTTGGGCGGAAGGAGGAGAACTCCAGACAGAAAATACAATCCCGCGTTGAGAATTTTCCAGCTTCCACCATTGCAATCAGGCCCCGTAAAGTCCTTGGATAGGGTTTCAGTTGGGCGTTTTGCAGGGAAGGGACCACACGTGCTAAAGATGGAGTGAGAGCGTAAGGAGGGATCATGGATGTCTTGGTGCAAGTAAATGACTGCGGCCTGCAAATCCTTTGATTCTAAGGTAGCCAGATGGCCGGCCAGCCATGTGTTTCCAATTATAAAATTACGCAGGAATCATAAAAACGGGATTTCCATAGCATTCCTTTCTTCACGGGCTCAGAAATCCATTCTCAACACCTAACTCTAAGCCTCTGTTGGTTCTTGGAGGGACCCCCACCCATAAAATACATTTATGAAGCACATGCAGCTCCTTTTCCATCCCAGAAGGGTTGGGAATACAGAAAGACGGTTCACGACGGCATCGCCGCCAACAGGGTAGGCCAGTGTCGTGGCGGAGAAAGAATGTCAAATCCACATGGCTCTGAAGTTTCTCATTTAATCCTTAAAGCCTGTGAGCAAACATCCTTTTTCGGTTTAATGAAAAATTTCCCACAACAGATGAGTCTTAAACCTGAGGGTAATTGCCTGCTGAACCCTGGCTAAGTCATAACTAAATCAACCATACTTGAGTTAAGAAAAGTTCTCCTAAAACTTTTCCACCCATTACCGTTTGTGGCTGGCAATGTTCATTGGAGCCTGGGAAACATCACCGTTGTACGAGAAATTCGGCTCCCATTTCCAAAAATGATATTGGGAAGTATATATTAGTTCGCAAGTTAATCCCACTGAAATCATTCAGATGTATAAATAAGGGAATGTTATAGCCCAGAGCCAAAGACGGTGCCTACAGATCTGTTTGAAAGCTATTTTATATTCTGCAGCTCTGCATAACTGGAATTCCATGTGGGTTGCAGGATCTGGTATGTCCTTTGAATTTTAGAGAGTCTGTGCAGTTTGTTACCAAAGCAAGTTTTTCGGATTCTCCACGGCAGAACATAAAGTGGCACAACTATTGTTCTTCAAGTCTCTTCTGTGCAGGCACACCTGGGGAATGCAAATCAGCAGGCTTACCACTGAATAGGTCTTTAGAACTAGAAGCCTCCAAGGGGTGCTGGGTGCTGGAGCCAGAAGCTCCACTGAAGTCATAGTGTGCAGTAGAGCAGTGGGGAGGGTATGTATGCCTGCACAGAATATACTAAGAATAATAGTTACAGGCAACTACAACTTTGTTTTCATCATTGATCTTCTGTGCAGTCCTACATGAGGATTCTAGCAAGCTACTCACCAGTCAGTGGGACACGGTGTTCTCACTTGAACAGCGAATGAAGATCTGACCTGCCTCACATCTTGCCTACAGATCCAAAGTGTAGTGACATACAAAGTGTCTGCCAATGTCCAGATAGCAGTTTTAGAGATCTTCATCAAAGGCACTCTATTCAGAAAAGCTGTGAAAGAATCCCTTGCCCTAGTGGAATGGGCATGAATGTTCAAGAGGCACAGCAATCTGGTCCTATCATGACACTCCCTATACGACAGGGTCTGAGTTACTGCTTTACAACCTCTTCTTGGGGGTACTAAAACAAACAAAAAAGGCTTTAGCCTTGCAAAACTTCAGGGTTCTCCTGGGGTAAAATAATAATGCTCTCCAAACATCTGAAGAATGCAGTGAGTGCTCAATCAGGAAAATAACACTGTCAAAACAATATCTTGGGATAAATGGAACCTAGAAATCTACTACTTTAGGAAGAAACCTATGAATGGGATGAAAAATTACTCTTTCGGAAAAGAACTTCACAAACAGTGGATCTATCTGAAGAGCTGCTAGCTCACTGATCCACCTGGCTGAGGTAATAGCTACAGAGAAACACACCTTCATGGAAAGTTCTGCCAAAGAACATGGAGCACGGAGTTTAAAATGCTTTAGCATTACCTGTGCTAACACAACTGGGGCTAAACACTTAATAAACACTTAAAGGATATCCAGGGTGTAGTGTCTAGACAAGGGGTAGTCAAACTACGGCCCTCCAGATGTCCATGGACTACAATTCCCAGGAGCCCCTGCCAGCATTCGCTGGCAGGAGCTCCTGGGAATTGTAGTCCATGGACATCTGGAGGGCCGCAGTTTGACTACCCCTGGTCTAGACTAAAAAATAGGACATTGCACATGGAAAATATAAGAACTTGCAATGTTGAGGGGGGATAGAAACATGAAAACAGGCATCAATCAAATCAATAATGATGACCCAACAATTACATTTTAATAACTGTGAAATCAAAGGAATGGACACCATGTGGAATCTGGAAACACGAAGAAAAACGTTTAATATTCTGAACTCTAAAATGGGTCTAAGTCCCCTGCCCAATCTTCCTTGTTTACTAAGAACATGTTAGAGAAAAGCAACCCTCTAATGCCTGAGACACTGTGACTTTTGATATGGCACCCTTTTCAATTAAGGAGGCCAAAGCCTAGGCAAGACCCAAAGCTGCTTGGTTGGATCTCCTAAAAGAGCAAGGGGGAATAGACTTAAATTCTAATTTTTAACCCAATCCAACTATTGACAAAACCCACTCATCAGAGGTAATAGTCTTGCAGGTTGTAACAAACGGAGCCAACCTGTCCCCAAAATTAACAGGGATTGGCAATTTGAAAGATGACTTTGGGGATAAAGTTGCCTCTCTAGAGAAGGTAGTTGCTGAGTTGACCTAGGTTATTTGGAACACTTACACTTATGGTAACCCTGTTGTAGGGGAAATGGCTTGGGGGCAAGATATTGAGACACTGAGGGACCAGAAATACAGAATCCCTTTGATACAAATACCAGAGCTATCTCACTAAGGTGTCTGCTTGTTCTTCTTTATCAAGGAAAGCATCTTGTCCATCTTGGAAGAGAGTAGAATCTTCAAAAAAAAAGTAAGTCTTCTGCTTTAAGCCTGGTCTCTGTAGGCGGGGCTGTTGATCTTAACTACAGATGGTACCTGACTATGATGGAGCTCACCATGGACCATGCAGCCAAATCCACAGATTCACCTCACCCATAGCCTTCTAAACAGGAAAGGTTCTACTCCTCAGTGGGATCAGGTGTCTGGCAGCTGATTTGACTGAATCGGTTTGAGTTTCCCAAATCAGCCTGAAGGCTGAAGGATACCATTCTTCTCTAAGTTTACAGTGTGGAATCCTGGCAAGCGGCACCCCCATTAAACAGGAACAGAAGCAGTTACCACTGCACAGAAGCAGGCACCAGCCAATGCATTGTTCCCTCTCTGCCTCCCAACCCGTTCCCTACAAAGCCAAGTATGAACTTCAGAGAGAACGGTGCGAGGAGAGGAGGTAATTCCCACACATCACTAGTTTCATATTTCTGTAACTCCTGTGCGGAGGAGGATCGTACCTGCTCAGCTTACTGTGCCAAAATGAGTTGGGAGGGTGCAAGGCTCAGTGGAAGAGCCTCTTCTATCTCCAGTTAAAAAGGACAAGGCAGTACATGACGTGAAAGACCCCTGCCTAAGACCCTGGAGAGCTGCTGCTAGGCTGAGTAGACAATACAGATTTGGATGAACCGAAGTTCTGGTGCACTATAATGCACCTTCATGTGTTCATGTGAATATATAAAATCAACATTATGTGCATTCTGAGGGAGGGGCGTGGAAGGGTTGTATGCTATGGCTGCCATCCCCTCTGCAGCTGCTTCCAAGTCACTCCAGAAATAAACTCAAACCACCAGACATCTGGTCTGGATGCTTTGTGGGTTTACTCCATGTATGAATGAAAACTCAGCCCCCAATGACACAATTCAAAACACTGCTGTAATTTTTCTTCTATGGGGAAGGTCCAAAGTTAGATGGGTGAGATTTGTTTTCAGAGCTATGGCAGTAAAGAAGAAAACTGTGCTTTGGAGAGTGTGCTGAGGAGCTGGACCTGAGCGGCAGCCTTCTAAAATAAGGATTCACCATCATTCGGTAGAAAGCTGTAATGCTTTGGCATAAAGGACATTGCTGAAAATAACCACAAAACACTGCCAAATTCTCAAAACAGCCGTGGGAGGAGATTTTTAAAAACCTTCCTCATGAAAATAGATATGATCCTCAGCTGTTTGTAGGGCTCTGCGCTGCAGGGGAGGCATTTAAGCAGGCCTAGATCCATTTAAATGCCTCCCCTTCAGCGTACCTTCCCCCAGAGCAGAGTCCAACAAATTGCCGGTCCTCAGCTGTTAGCTCTTCACTGGGGGTGTAGGCATTTAAATGCCCCAAACAGCTGATTCATGGAGAGTGACTTATCTCTGTGGATCAGCTGTTTGTTAGGTGTAGCCAAATCAATTTGACTGTATTCAGTTCACCCAAATCCCTATACTGATCATGGGATCTGGGTGATTTGGGTATACATGAATCAATTTGGTCCTAACCAAAACAGTACCAGAATTTTTCTTGGTGCACATCTCTACCCTTGAAAACAATTCAGAAAATCCAAACTGATATAATTTGTGGCACCCCTTCCTGTAATCAAGAGTTTCCTGTCTGGATCAGGTTAACTTGTTAGGAAGTAATTATGCCAATAAAGTGACTTGATTTGAAGATTTGTCCAGAAGTCTCTTCAAGGCCTGCCTCTTAGGCTTTTCCCGGACTTTTGTGTTTTTGTCAGTGTCGTGGGGGTTTGATCAGTTCACAGAGACATTATTTTTGTCTTTCCCCTGCTAGTCTTCCTTATTTTCAGATCCATTTCTGAGGATTGCTTTCCCACTTTGTGTTTTTGTTTGTTTTGCACACATGATTAAGCAGTACCCTTAAGGAGATGATGGCATTTAAAAGAATCTCTGGATTCCCCCTTCCCCATGGAGTGGATTATTAAACTCTGAGAATCTGAATATCATGGGTTTCAGTGAGAATGAACTGAGCCACCTAACCAGGTAGGTCTTTTAATCTGACCAAACACCTCCAAACCATCTGTGCTATGTATCACTGGAAAAAACAATGATGCTAGGAAAAGTTGGAAAATACAGGGAAAGACCCAACATAAGATTAATGGACTCATTCAAGGTAGCCATGTCCCTCAGTTTGCAAGACCTGAGCAAGGCTGTTCATGAGAGGCTGTTTTGGAGGCCATACATTCATAGAGTCACCAGATGGCTCTCCAGATGTCCGTGGACTACAATTCCCACGAACCCCTGCCAGCACGGTGCACCATGCTGGCAGGGGCTCATGGGAATTGTGGTCCATGGACATCTGGAGATACACAGTTTGGCCACCCTTGGTCTAGAGCAATTTGTTGACACTTAACACACATGGCATGAGACAATCTCTGGAGAGTCAGCATATACATTGCCTAACAACATATTTCGTATAAAAAAACTAGCTATGGAAGCCTTAAGCCAGCCTTTCTCAACTTTTTTTATCATTGAGAGGCAACAGGGGGCTGGATGTTCAGAGCAGATGTAATTTCCTCCAACCATGCGGGGAACCGTAACAGTGGCTCTAGCACTTTCCCTGACCATAAACCTGCTGGAATAACTCCATTTTTCTGGCTCTCCAGAAAGAGGAAAGCTATCCAAGGGCCTGCAGCTCCTCCAGGAGCTCATTCCACCAGGTAGGGGCCAGGACTGAAAAGGCCCCGGCCCTGGTCGAGGCCAGGCGAGCCTCCCTAGGGCCAGGAATGGTCAGTAGGTTGGTGTCTGCAGAGCGTAAAGCCCTGGGACATATGGCACAAGGCGGTCGCTCAAGTATGTGGGTCTCACACTGCAAATGGCCTTAAAGGTCAACACCAAGACCTTGAACCTGATCTGGGCCACAAATGGTTGCCAATGCAGCTGGTTCAGCACTGGCTGAATATGGGCCCTCCAAGATGTTCCAGTGAGGATCCTAGCAGCCACATTCTGCATCAGCTGCAATTTCCAGGTCAGGGTCAAAGGCAGGCCCGTGTAGAGTGAGTTACAGAAATCAATTCTGGAAGTGACTCTTCTAGGTTGCCCCACCGCTTCCTGCTCCTGCACATGGGAGCATTTGGCCCAGTGCACCTCGTCAGCCCTGGAGTTGTGCTCCCACATGGGAGCTAAACAGTGATGTTCCCCGTATAGAAATGGTCTAGGTCTCTGTCTGACCCTGCCAGACTGAAAACCCACACTGAAGTTTCTGAATGCCCCCCCTTCCCATGTCCATGAAAGAAAGCACAACAGCTAGCTTTAATGCTTAACCTTTTAGTATACCACTCTAATGGCAGAAAGTGAAGAGGAACTAAAGAGCCTTTTGATGCGGGTGAAGGAGGAGAGTGCAAAAGTTGGCCTGAAACTCAACATCAAGAAAATGGGGTCGCGATGGGTCGGGCACGACTTCGCACCTAACAACAACAACAACAACAACAATGTGTAAGATTTTAATGTATTATAGAATTGGTTTTAATTGTTATTACCCTTGAGTTTTGTACAGGAAATTTCTGTTCTGTGCGAATTTGTGATCTGCCCCCACGTTTCCAAAGACAGGGTGGCATATGAACCCCCAAATAAATAAGTAAATAAAATAATGCAAAACTTCTTAAAATAAAAGCAGGAAGTAGTAAAGAAAAAAGAGGCGTACAATAAATTGTGGTAACTAAGCAAGGAGATTCCAGCCATTATTTTATCATCCAAAGGAATAAAACGAATGAAGGCATTCTCTTCTGGAACAAAAGAGAGATATTTTTTTTATCCTGACGAAAAAGAGACATAAATCTTCATGGGCCACCAATGTTCCGAAGCAAAAAAATAAGGATGTACTTACTAAAAGTGCTTAAAGGCAACAATAGTCTGTGATCCAGAAACCTTGCAGAATTTATATTTCTCAGTCAGTGCCTTTCTAACTGACTTATAGCTGAAAGTGATTCATGCTAAGCTTGATCTGCAGAATCCTGAATATAGTCCCTTTGCGATTAGCAGGCATATTCAGGATTTGCTACCATGATTAAAAAGATGATGAAAGCAACATTCCACATGCTGCCGGTTTTCTGACATGAAAAACAAGGGCTGTTTTTTTGTATCCTGCTTTTTACTGCCAAAAGGAACCTCAGAGCGGCTTACAATCGCCTTCCCTTCCTCTCTCTACAGCCAACACCCTGTGAGGAAGATGGGACTGAGAGAGTTCTGAGAGAACTGTGACTGGCCCATGGTTAACCAGATGGCTGCGTGTGGAGGAGGAGCAGGAGATCAAACCCGGATCTCCATATTACAGGACTGCTCTTAACCACGACACCACGCTGCAACTCTGAAAGCTGCCATGGTTTGCACTAGATAGCCCTCTGAAGGAGAGGCTGATTCTGTGAAGGCTCAAGGGAGGGGCAGGTTACAGTGGATGAGCAAGAGGGTTGTGAGTGTCCTGCATAGTGCAGGGGGTTGGATTAGATGAACCAGGAGGTCCCTTCCAACTCTATGATACTATGATTCTATGAAGACAGGGCTGATGGGGGCTAACCACTGTGCCCACTGAATGCCAGGGCTTAACCCTAAATCATATGACATCATAAACAAGAGCGCCTCTAAGCAATGTTATAGTGACTATCCTCCAAGCTCTTTCGTCAGTGAGTAACCACTGGGATACTTCTGGAATTAGGGGATAGGTCTTCATCAGAGAGTGTAGAATCCAGGCCATTTTGTTTCCTGGGACATATCTGACCTATATTTACTTATATATTCATGCGATTTATATACCGCCCCTTACTGATATGACCATATATGGTCGTGTCGACCCACTCCTCCCCTCCCAAAATGGCCATTGATGGGCCTGGAGGGAGTGGGAAGGGAGGGACCCCAGGTAGGTGTATATACAGCTTTGCTTCCCTATTCTGCACAATTGCACCACTTCTGGGGGTTCTCAAAGTCTGAAGAATGTTTCAGGGGGTTCTCAATGGTATCAGAATCAGAAGACCTTTATTGGCATATGCAGAAAGATGACAGAAGAAGAAAATACATTATATAGCATTAGTAATTCTACCGTTACAGGACCTCATAGCTGTACAAACTTGGCAACCAAATCAGTAACTTGAGAGGTTTTGTTTCCTAATAGGAAAATTATCTTAGTCTCATCATCAAGTCCTTGTTGTTTCGAAAAAAGTGCTTTGATGAACTGCCCACGAATAGAATAGACCAGGGGTAGTCAACCTGTGGTCCTCCAGATGTTCATGGAGTACAATTCCCATGAGCCCCTGCCAGCAAACGCTGGCAGGGTCTCATGGGAATTGTTGTCCATGGACATCTGGAGGACCACAGGTTGCCCACGAATAGAATAGACCAGGGGTAGTCAACCTGCGGTCAGATGTTCATGGACTACAATTCCCATGAGCCCCTGCCAGCAAACGCTGGCAGGGTCTCATGGGAATTGTTGTCCATGGACATCTGGAGGACCACAGGTTGACTACCCCTGGAATAGACAATAGAAAAACAAATGTAAGATGCTTTGAATGCAGCCAGAATTACAGGGACACATTCGTTCAGAGTGGGGCCTTTTTGAAAATCTCCCTGGAAGAACAGCCAAGGGGAGAGCATTAAATACTGCTAGCATAAATGCTCACCGCTGTTGGTGGGCTGTTAAGTGGTAAAAATATGAAGCAGTGGATCCATAGCTTAGCAGAAATCCCAAACTCAAAGGAGAACATGATTCTCTGGCTGTCCCGGCGAGATTTTGTACCTCCAATTCCATCTCAATGGTAAAAAACTTGAGAACGGTTGATCTACATCAGTGGTTCTCAACCTGGGGGTCGAATGACCCTTTCACAGGGCTTGTGGCAGGGCCCTTCACTCCAAGAGAGTACCAAAGTGGCCAACATCGCTTCTCTTCCATTTCATCCACACAACAGCCTTGTGGGGTAGATACAGCGTTTGTCTGTCTGGAGCAGCAGAAAAGAGCAAGATCGACATGGTGGGACAAGAGGCAAAACTGAACTGAGAAAGCCCAGGGGAAAAAAAAAAACTTGTATATAATCATGAACAATGGATCCTCACGCCATTGGTCAGTTTTGGTTTAATTTCTGTGTAAGAACACATGCATAATTTTATGGTTGGGGGTCACCACAACATGAGGAACTGTATTAAAGGGTCACGGCATTAGCACGGCTGAGAACCACTGGTCTACATGGCCCTGTACCACCCAGCTCCAGTACAGCCTAGCTGAAAACATCCAAAATGGGACAGAGGCCGAAAGGTGAACCAAGGAAGAAAGTGCCTAACTCTGCCTTTTAAGAATCCCCCTGCCCAACCCATCAGGATTGGGCAGATGAGTTTCCCTGCATCTACCGCAGGGATATAAATGAATCCACATTTTACAAAATTACCCTGCTTCTGACAAAATAATTATAGCTGGGAAAGGCATGAATGACATCATATACCGAAACAGGAGAAGACCCTCTCAGCGCGGTAACAAGCTTATTAGCATTTGAATGAAGAAATCAGGAAGAACTGTTTTTAGTTTGCCAAGCTGGTGTGTGGAATTGAAAAGGAACGCTGCACCTATAATCAAGCGCCCAAAATGGAGTTCAGGCCCACAAAATGGCAGCTCATCACCTGAAGCAGGCCCGTAGCAGTCAAATTCATCACAAGTGGAAACACCCAGTTACCCAGGGCCGGCTCAGAATCCCGGTTCCAAACGCGGATTTGGCATCTGTGCCTCATAAAAATCATTTTAACTTTGTTTGCTGATTAGGGAGGTAATCAAGGTGCTGGCTTGTCAACCCCAGTCCGAAACATAGCAAGGATTTCGAGCGAAGGCCAGGACTTCCATACCTAATCGGTTCAGACAAACAGATAAACAACAGGAGTTTTCAACCTCAGTGCGGAACTCTGCCGATTTAAGGTCATTGCCTGGGTAGGCCCGAACTCTTCTTGAACAATTCGAAAGCGGGAAAGGAACAAAGAAACGGGGTTGGGGAAGACAGAGGAACGCCATTCTTGCGCAAACGTTATATCTGCTTGGATGGCTCAGAATATAAGTTGGCAAGACAACTGATCTCGGCTTGAACTATAAACCTGTTATGTCAGGGGCTCCCAGTGTATGAAAGAGGCAGCTTTCAATATATCATGCTGAATTTACTTCCTTTCAGCCTTTCACGGCAGAGTATTTGATGTTAATTCTTTCACTCCCGCAATCGATACGGTGGCCTTCCTTAAAAGTTCCTTGACCTTTGGTGTTGCTAGCATGGTGTTTTTCAAATGTAATTTAATTCCTTTCCCCCCCCCCCTTTATTTTGAAAATAGTACAGTATCAGGGCTTCAATGTAATTTTTTTGGTGGGCTGAAAGGTAAAAGAAAACTTACCAGTCATCAATTCCGCCCCCCCCCCTTAAACGACTGGACAGAAAAGTTCAGTGTGTGTGTGTGGTGGTGGGGGGGACATTTGGAGGTCATGGGGCACATTCTCAGCTGTTGTGAATCAGCCTTGCTCCATTAGTTGTATTGTTTTCCACAGAAAAAGACACGGCCAGCCAGGGATGCAGCCTATTTGAATTTATAAGAAACCCTGAATCTTGAACTTAGGGTCTGTTCACACGTTTATCAACATCAAATTTGTTTATTTATATTCTTCAGCTATACTGTGACATTCTCCCCAGCGGGGAGCCAAAGCAGTTTAGACTATTCTCCTCTCTTCCATTTTATGTTCACAACAACCCTGTGAAGATGATTTGGCTGGGAGGCTGGCCAAGGATCATCCAGCAAACCTCCAGGACAGAGCGGGGAATTTGAATCTAAGCCTCCCGGATCCTAGGGTAACTCTCTAGCCCAGCCTTTTTCAACCTTTTGACCATGGATGAGACTCCGGAATAATTTTTCAGGCTTCAAGGAACCCTGGAAGTGATGTCAGCTGGCCTCGCCTTCCTGCCACACCCACAGGAAGTGACATCGCCATCTGAGTTAACAGGCGGGGTTAAGGAGGGTGAGGAGAGACAGAAGGGGTTTTAAGACGAGAATAGATGTACAGGCTCCGCTTCCAGGTGCAGAAACCACAAGATAACTTAATGGAAGCGGCTGGTTCCCTAGCTTGTCGCTGAGCCCACTAAGGCAGAAGGGGAAAGGCAACAGACCACCCCCCCTCCAGAGCTCCTGCAGATCCCTGATTGGAATCCCTGGCCATTATACCTCACTGGGTTTCACTGGGAAACGGTGTTCACTGAAATAATTAATAGGAATATGCTGTTAAGTCACAGCTGACTCATGACGACCTAAGGTTGCTAGCTTCTAGGAGGCACCTGGATATTTTTGGGGACTACAATTGATCTTCAAGTGGCAGAGGTCACTTCTCCCAGAGAAAATGGCCACTTTGGAAGGCGGGCTGTATATCAGTATAAAGCATTGCAGTCCCTCCTCTCCAAACCCTGCCCTTCTCCGGTTACACCCCTAATATCTCAAGGTATTTCCCAACTCAGAACTGATAACCCCGTGATGACTGCAGGACCATGGCTTTTCAAGGCAAGGAAGGAGCAGAAGCAGTTTTCCATTGTCTTCCTCTGCACACCAACCTATTTCCCTTGGTGGTCTCCCATCCAAATATTCACCATGGTCAACCATGCTTAGTTTTATGAGATTTGCCAAGATTGGGCTGGCCCAGGCCACTTAAAGAAGCAAACAAAAAGAACAGTCCACACGTTTTGGCATTTGTCGTCTGATTACTTTTTGACCCTCCTTTTTGGTTTATGTTTTTAATGGTTTGTATTTATGTGTCTGCTGTTCTTAAGGTTGGTTTTTAATGTGGAGGGCCCTCACTGAGTGGAAAGGTAGGATAAAAATATTGTAAACAAGTGAATGAAAAATAAAACATTAAAATATGAAACATTGTCCTTGTATGAACCCATCAGCATCCTGGGACATCCCTTTAGAAGTATAGAATCATAGAGTTGGAAGGGGCCATACAGGCCACCCAATCCAAGACGATTTAGTTGGCAGCCACTGCTTGAAGACTGCCAATGAGTGGGAGCTCAGAGGGTGAAATGGGAGGCTCAGGTAATGGCAACAATCAAGATCAGCATGTTCACCTGCCCGCTGTTTGCTGTGGCACATCTACCAAGTCAGAGGTGGCCAAACAGTGGCTCTCCAGATGTCCCTGGACTACAATTCCCATGAGCCCTTGCTCATGAGAACTGTAGTCCATGGACATCTGGAGAAGCACCATTTGGCCACCTCTGTGACTAAGGAAAGAAAATTACATCTGTAACATATTGGACAGAATTATGATTTCAGGGACGCAAAACAGGGCTTGAGAAATCCACCAATGGACATTGAGAACTGGCTGATCTTATGGACCATTCTGTGTGCTCCGTTAAGGACCATCAGGACTCTTAGTGGGCCAGTTGAGAGTGTATATAATTGAGGTTTGGGCTATTGTGTCTTGTTCGGTTTGAGTTGGAATTGACTGCTGTGCCTGCAATAAAAAAAGCTGTTTTGAACTAACCTTCTGAGTCTGTATTACCGGACCTGCAGACTCAACAAGGGCTGCCAAACTGAGGAAGCTCCAGGAAAACGGGCTTATTACCTAGGACCCTGTTTTGATTATATGTTGGAATACATCTTAGAAAGAACATTTTGAATGTTGAAGCATTTATTTATCAGCCTTTCGGTTTCCTTGGTTTCTTCGTTGGATCTTTGTGAGAAATTGTCGGTTCTCCTTTGGTTTACCAAACTCCAAGTGGGGTTGCACATCTCCAGGTATCCCAACTGAGCTCCAGAGATCAGTTTCCCTGGAGAATGGTTGTTTTGGAAGATCAATTTGATGGCATTCTATCAAGGCCTGAAAAAAACCACCTGATCTACTGCCCTATCAGAACCCACCGACCAACTCAATGGCCATCTTAAAGAGCCTCCATCTTTCGCTCCCGAGCGGGCAATTTTTAACATCTATTTTTAATATTAGAACTAAATAGATGGGTTTAAATTTATATTTTGATACCAATTATATATGTTTTACCTCTGTGGTAAACTGCCCTGAGTCCCACGACATCAGCGTGGTGCAGTGGTTAAGAGCAATGGCTTCCAATTTGTCGAGCTGGGTTTGATTCCCCGCTCCTCCACATGCAGCCAGCTGGGTGACCTTGGGCTAGTCACAGTCCTGTTGAGAGTTGTTCTCACAGAGATGTTTCTCTCAGAGGTCTCTCAGCCCCACCTCCCTCACAGAGTTGAAGGGAAGGAGATTGTAAGCCACTTTGAGACTCCTGGATGTAAACTGCACGGAGCTTTTATTCCAACCTCAGATCGATTCAGTCCCTGCCCTCTACACAGAATGTGATATCCGTCTGGATTTTGGGCGATTTAAATTTTCCTTCTGCAGCAAGAAGGATCGATCTGGAGTGACCCTACCTTTATTGTGCAATATCTCAGAGTGCTTTTAATCCTCAATATCCGGATTGGGAAAGAAAGCTCCGTGGTAGAGAACCTCTGATAGGCTACACCTGGTCATGTGACACGCTTGCCTTCAAGGAGAAGCCCCTAATTTCTCTCAACTTCTGTCGGTCCTGGATTTTTCCTCCCTCCTCTGCCTTTTTTGATCCTCTCCCCCACCCCTCCAAGAAAAGAAAGAGGCTCCTCGCTTGGCTCCTCTCCCCCCACCCTTCAGGAAAAGAAAGAAAGAGGCTTGGCTCCCCCCCCCTTCTGAACTATCCTAACCATGTGCAGAAGACTTTCCTGTTTCAATGGGGGGGGGGGGGAGAGGAAGATCCGAGTTCAAAGCGATCTGAATTCAACAGGATTGACAATGGAATAAACCAAGTAATTGCAGACTCTGCCCTGGTACTGAAAAGTGGGGTATAAAAAACAGCTCTTCTTCTTTATAAATACAATTATAAATAAGGTTTCATTCTTCTGCAATTCCTGCCTTAGTAAAACTCCACCTTCCTCCCCCAAAGAGCTGGAATCCTTAATGGAAACTGCTGTCCTTATGGAAACACAGAATGCTGCTTCTGGGACTTGAGCAGAGACTTGTCAACAACCTCTGCAGCTTTTCAAGATGCTATGTGTCTCAGTGTGACTTTGAGTCCCTGCTAAGCAAAAAGTACTATATTTTCATCTGTTTTACTGTTTCTGGCAATCCTGTTTGACAGCAGGCATCCCACTTTCAGTCCTGGCATCTCCGGTTAAAAGCGCTCAGGTGGAAGGTGTTGGAAATGACCTGGGACTTACTTCTTCCCTTTTTCTATCCTTTTCCCCGAAGGGGTTCACGGGGGCGCCTGAGAACCGTGAGACGTAAAACTACAGTGTCAAAGTCTACAATGTAAACATTCGTTAGGATAATGAAAAGCTCAAATAACAGGAAATCTCAGTTTCAAATCATAGCCTTTGACCATAACCTTAAAGAGTGACATTCCCCCTTTCCTTAACTCCCACCCATTCAGGAAACCATTCAAGGGCCCAAAAGGCCTGGGTGGAGAAAGCCTGCCCCCTAACTTCACTTGAAGCTGTCTTATCCAAGATTGGTCTACCAAGGTCAGTCTGATCTCCTCTGATTGGGTTTCGGTGTTGGTCAAAGCCTTGAGAAACGTTCAAGTCTACAAGGGCCCCGAGAAGAGGAAAACGAGCTCTGTTTGAAAATGGAAATGCTGGAAATCTGCAGAGCAAAACATGGGGTTTCAGGATGTCTCTGAACTTCATCATGTACACTGTTCTCGGGGGGCGGGGGGGCTAGCATTATGAACTTCCCAGTACATCAAAGGATGAGGTACTTATCAGGGAACCAAAAGCTTCATTATAGTAATGAAGAGAGAAGGGAAAACGACAAAAGGAAGACAGTAAATCTCTCTGCGGGTTCCTGAATTGCCCGCCCGGTACTTGTAAGAGACACAGTTAACATGTGCCATTGATTCTGAGTAGGCTACAGCAACAGTCCGTTTCTGTCAGGGTTCATCGAGTCACAGAATCCCAGTGCTTAATGGGGTCACTGCCCCGAGGTCAGCAGGGAGAAGCCACAGAGGCCTGAGGCAAACAGCTCAGTCTGGAGGTCAGGGTTCAACGGCAGAGCATGCGGCTAGGGGTAGGGGAGGGGGCTCAGTCCAACAGCTCCTTCTCAAAAGAGGCAAGTCAGTCAGTTTGAAGAGCAGACCCTGGCTGTGAAGTTCAGCAGAGCTGCAAGAGACCCAGAGTCAGCTGGAGGGCCTCTTCGTGTCACCTAACGGCCAGAGCTTTCGACAGCTCAGTTCAACCTGCACCAGTTCCCACAACCTGGGTGGTTCAAGAGATAAGGCATTGGAGCCTCCCCAGACGGTCCACTTGGCTGATCCAGTTGAGGTGAAGGTCAAAAAGTGGACAGTGTTGCAAATATGCAAGGAATAGCAAAGCACCAGGCTGCTTAAAAGAATACAGGTTTTAAGAGAAGCAATTCTGTATAGAAATGGGGGTGGGGGGTGGGATTAGGTCCTACCATTTAACCAGCTGTTGACTTCATTGTCTGTTCTGGAGGCAAGCAGGGAGGAAGTATGCTCAAAGGAGCGGGAAATCTCCAATTCAGCCAATCAGGATACTGGTATTTGAAAAATGCCAGGATGTTGTTGATCTAAATATGCTAACTGTAGATCTCCCCCGATGCCCCCTGTAGGATATTCTTCGTATCTTCTTGAATCATGCATGCTGCAGATTTTGCATATTCCAACCCTGGGAAGCCTTGGAGACAAAACTCAGCCCCTCTTGCAGCATCCAGTACCTCCTTTCAGGACCGAAGCTTTAAATATAAGGATATTCAAAGTTTTCCCACAGGTTTTCATTGCCAAGCTGTCTAATCTTAAAACATGCCCTTTTCACTTGCAGGCCTGATGACACAGTCCTTAAAACCAGGGACACTTGGCCCAGAGGGGGGCATGGACTATCAATACGAAAAAGGCTGTCCAAGGGATCTGCCTGGCTACTACTGATCAACCCAGACTACCTTTTTCCTGTTGGTGGAACACCCACCCACGCTGAGAGAGGGCAATATGGCAGTGCTTCTCTCCCTGGGTGCCTGCCTTTGGTGGGCTGCCTGTGAAAGGCTGTGTCCTGGCCCCAGAAGCCAACCTTGCAGGTAGCCCCTTCACCAGAGGGAACATCAAGGGAGGCCAGCCACGGTGCCAACATCCTACCCAGGCCACTGTCAGGTACTGCAGAGGCAGGCTGTGGGCAGTCAGGCCCCTCAGCGGAATTCCCACCACCCCACATAAGCACCTGCTCCGGCACCTCTAACAGGACAGGGACCCATTATGTTCTCCACCACTGCTGGACAGGCCGCTCGTGGGTTTTCTGACTTTCCTTTGCTGCCTGTAGCCCTCTGCGTGTGTGCGCGCCCAAGGGCCAGCTCATCCCCCCTCCCACTTCACTCCCTCATGGCAAAGCAATTACCGCTGTCAAGGAAAGGGGTCTTTCCTCCCTGCGCATTGTCAGCTTCTTAGATTCCTCTGCCCTTCTCACAAGGTCATTCAGAGAGAGTGAGGAAGTGGAGATGGCTCCTCAAAAGGATGCAAAAGTCGCAGTCCCCACTCCCAAGCAGCCATTCTCTCAAGGGGAACTGATCTCTGGACAGGCCTTGGACCCTGGTGCCACATCTGTGTCACAAAGCCAAGCCAGGCCTCTGGAAGCCCAGATGTGTGGACTCCCCCCTCCCCCAACCAACCCTTGGCCAGTGCAGGGGCAGCCCTAGGGCCAGCTACCTCAGAGTGTCCACCGGTTTCTTTCCCTTCTGCTCACCGGTTTCCGAGAGGCTGTTGCTACAACGGGCTTTGCTACTAGTTTATTAATATGTACATTGTCTCAGGCAAGCAGAAATCTCTTTAGGGACCTTTGAAGCAAGAAAACCCAAATCCACATTTTTAAAAGAGCTTTTTAAAAAAAACCCTAAGGTTAAATCGGTTTAGAAACCCTGCACAGCCAGGATGAATCATAAATTCTCTGGGCTCTTCAGGCTGCCACGTATCTATCACAAAGGGCCCTTTTAAAAAGTAAACAGCATTTTGCGCCTGTTTTGAACTCAAAGACATTTATTTTAAAAAATAATTTACAGGTAAAGGAGGCAACGAGCCACTCTGAAAACACAAGAGACAGGATTATGTTTCACAACTCAACATGCTATAATACTATGAGTATTATAATAAAAATTTGTATCACAACTATTTTTGTCATCGGATGTTAGCCAAGACCAACTCTGAGGAACGTATAATTCTCACGTAGCAAACGGTTAACAGTTCTGCTCTTAACACAGCATCACTCTGAACAGAAATCTACTATTAAAACTACAGTATTACATAGTCACTGACAATATGCTTCATATATATATATATATATATGATAAAAATATATTTAATTTTTCCAATACCATTACAAAAAGGAACAGCAATAAAATAGAGTTCTGCCTTTAA
This sequence comes from Paroedura picta, assembly GCF_049243985.1. NCBI lineage: Eukaryota > Metazoa > Chordata > Lepidosauria > Squamata > Gekkonidae > Paroedura > Paroedura picta. The sequence continues at coordinate 179,113,081 of NC_135369.1, read as the reverse complement.
ATATACACTGTAAAAGGTATACAGCAAAGTCATTAAGTCTGGCTGCGATGGGGCACACAGAGGGTACTAGTAACGTCTTTAATACAAGATCCTTTGTTTACTGCACATTTTCTCTCCTATCCATAGCTGAAGAAAGTAGGGATTCTCTGGCAGTAACGAAAACATCAGAAAACATTCAAAATGCAGCGTTTTCGATAATACATGTTTTGCTCCACGTTTTGGAATTGATTGTTTCGTTGGGTCTTTTTAAGATTATTATTCAGTCAAATTTATCGTCCCGTTAAAGACTGAACATGGTAAGATAAAAGTCCTTTGGGGAAGTTGCCATCATTTTGCATTTTGCTCCAGCGCGGAGTACTCCGTTTCTGATACCCGGGAAGCCTCAATCAGCTTCGTCAGGCCCGTTTTCGCGGAGTACTTAAAGATGAACGCCTTCATGAGTTCGTACTTGTAGTTTCGGTTGATGAAGCTGTAGAGGATGGGGTTGACGCAGCAATGAACTAAGGACAAGCACTGAGTCACGTGAAGGGCCACGTAAAGGAAGTTCTCAAGCTGGCAGCTGAAGGCTATGAAATGGACGGCCGCAAAGATGTCGAGCAGGACGGTCACATGATACGGCAGCCAGCAGACGAGGAACACAAGGACGTAGGAGAAGATTATCTTCCCATTGCTCTTCTTCTCTTGGTCACTGGAGGCACAAATGACTCTTGCTAGAAGGCAATAGAAAGCAGCAATGACAGGAAAGGGAATGACAAAACCTAGAACCACAGAGCTCAGCTCCATTCCCACCAGCCATTCTTTAGCATTCTCCTCCGGGTAAACGGAGCGGCAGTAGGTTTCGCCACCTGTAGAGACTGTCTTTAGGTAATAGGCATCAGGAAGAGACACAAAAAAGGCAAACAGCCACACAAGGATGCAGATGCAACAACGGATCGTCTTCCTTTTCGCGCTGTTGGACGCCGCGAAATACACAACTGAGAGATACCGATCGACACTCATGCAAGCCAGGAAAAAGATGCTCCCGTACAGATTTATGGAGAACACCAGGAGTGTGATCTTGCACATGAATTCCCCCATGTGCCACTGGCCATGGTGAACGAGGGAGATGACCCAGAAAGGCACAGTGAGGACCACACATAAGTCAGCAACGGCTAGGTTTAAGATGTAGAGGTGCGTTTCGTAGCTGGTCTTTTTGGTTTGAAAGTTCATCCAAATCACGACAAAATTGGCCACCAGCCCTATCATGAATATGAAGATGTAGAAGACAGCCAGGATATAGAGCAGAGCACTTTTGTTGAGAGTATTCGGGCATGATACCGAATCCACGGTGATACAGTCTCCATGGCAGGTCAAGTTGGCTTCTGTAAGGTTCCCCACATCCAAATCAAACATCGAATGCATATCGACGCCACTCATAGTTGGCCAATGTGGAAGGAACAAAGTCTAAAAGCAAAGGTGGGGAGAGGAAGGAAGGAGAAATAGCAGAGTTAGAGAACATCCATTACTACACAACTGCCTTTGTTCCAAATGACCTTATTACCACCTCAAGAATGTTTTGGCCTGGCAACGGTTTACACAGCGAAGAAGATGATGCACAATATAAATACTTCAAACTTTATAGGAGGGGGAAAAAAACACACGCAGATCCGTGAAAGAAAAAAAATAACCGCTGAGGTCATAAAATTAATCTAGTGTACAGTGAAGAGACAACAGAGTTTCTGCACAATTTTCAGAAATAACAAATCTCCGGGACGTTTTGCTGGCTGCAGTTCCTGGCTGTGAAATCCACCAAGTCATCAGTCAGAAGAACTGTTGGGCGGCTGCCCACCAGAGATTAAACTGAGCAGCCGTCCCTGCAATTTCAAAATTACAGTTTGGGGTTCAAGGGTTAGCCTAAATGCTCCTAATAGCTTTTCCGGACATCCACAGGGAACTGAGGCCGCCAGTTAATCAAAGATGCCGGATGACAAAGCTTGTTACCCAGCTGCGGCAGGGGCGAGGTGCCTCCACCCAAGTCGCTCTCTATACCACATCACTGGGCTTCCCAGTTGGCTGGGTGCCCGTTAAGAGCTTTGCCTGGACACGGGATCCACATGTGCATCGACTCTTCTCTAGCGAAAGACTGCAGACGAACACTCTTATTTAATTAGTCAAGAAGCACTGTTAAAGGCTTTTCCATCTGTCTGCTCTTGGAGATGCAGTTCAGAAGTAACCTTGGCAGAAGACAGTGATGGGGCTACCTCTCAGAATTTTGGATGCCAAAGCAGCGGAGTTGCAACCCACTGGTAAGTTCTCTTGCTCAGCAATCACAGGGAAAAGACCAGACCTGGCCAAGAGCACAGAAACTGATTGGTACCAGATAGGGGGGAAGGCATCCCAAGGCATCGTGATCTGCCCAGAAACACTTTAGGGAGAAGGGTACTGCTGGAGTCAATGGGGGAGTTCGGGGGAGGGGGGGGCTTGCAATTTTGGGGGACGGCTGAAAATAATCTACACTTTGAATTTTTTTCCCCCATTGCAATGAGTGAAATGTTTTTCTTCAAAGTATACTGCGTGGAAAGAGTCTAAGGAATTAGAAAATAATCTATTGAAAAACTTGGGAGAACACTAGGAAAAAAATCTTCTATGAAACAGACTTTTCTTTTTGGAATGACTGAAATGTTCTAAGACCGCATAGGATGCAGCTGTTTGCAACTGTCTCACTTAAATGCATTTGCAGTTTTGCTGGCAGAAGATTAAGACTATGTTTTAAATTCCCTAAATATGCCAAAGAATGCAATTTAAATATCCTAATTAAGTTATATGTAACATATTTTATGCTGGTACAGCAGCAAATGAGGTTTTGGTTTGATAGGAACATTTTGCATGTATTCCCATTGAAAACAAAACAACAACAACATGGTTTTCCACAGCTTCAGAATTTCTGGAAATTTTACACATCTAGATAATGCTAATATTTAATTTATTCTTTTTTCTGTTGCCACCGTACTAAAGGGTTGGCAAGATGCTATTTTCAGGACAAATGTGAAATGCATAGTGCTCTCTTCCAAAAGTAGGTATCGCTTCCAGGTAAAACGGAAAAAACGAAAGATTCCAGGTTGGGTTAGATCCTAGGTTCCCCAAGCCCTGCCTTTCTTTTTGACAAAGCACAAAGGTGATATAAAACAGAAGGTAATGAATATGCTTTGTTCTTGGCTATTAGAAGTAGTGCCTTTGTACTTGGAAGTTCCAATTGTAAACACTGGGACTAAAAGGAACTAATAAAAGCTACGTAATCTTTCCAAGGCAACAATCACAGCTTGCTTTGGCAATTAATTCCGTAGGTGAATTAGGCATTCAATGAAAAACACAGATCCTTCTAATCCGTGTCACTGCATGGCTCAGAGAGCAAATACTGAGATAACAGTGATTAAATAAAAAAAATCCAATTCCCTTCTATTTGTGATTTCAGTGTTCTAAGAAAAAAAATCCAGAACTCTCTGCATTGTCTGAGGCAGAACTAAAGATGCAAAATATTCAGGCAGTTTCAAGTTGAGGGTGAGATGAGGAATTCTGTTTAAAGAATGTTAGGTTTGATAGGAAAGTATTACATGTATTTTAATATCCCTCAAATTTCTGTTTTTACTACCCTCCCTGGAAAAAAAACTGAAAACATATGCCATACTTACTTTCCTATCAAACCTAGCCTCTTTCTGTTGATTTACTGATTCTTTTACTGCATCATTTATAACTTTAGCATATAAAATTATACTATTTGACATACTATTTGACGTATTTGTGGAATTAGACATAGAAAGTCTTCATTTTTATATGACACAACTGTATTTATTCCCCGTACTTAAGATATACAAACTTCTGCACCCCATGCTCTGACAGCCCATGTATCATCTGAGAAGTAAAAGTGAAATTAAAAGTTGGATGCCAGAATTTCCACAGTAACCAAAACAAAATATTAATGGGACAGGAAAAAAAAACATGCAGTCACAATAGGAAAGACTACCAGCCTATTAGATTGCACGTTGTAACACTGAACTCTTTAACTTCAAGTGTATTAAGTGTTTCCTACATTATTTAAACTTAAATGAAAAACATTATTGAAAACATTGGAAAGTATACATAGGAACCAACATTATCTAATGCTGTAGAGGTTGCCTTGTGTGAAAACTTCTGTACTACACATTTTGGGTAAAACCTTTCCATTTTACTCAATCTAAAAAGATTTTTTTTAACCGTGTTTTTTTTTTCTGGTGCTCCTCAGAATTCCCCAATCTTTCCATTGCAAAACTTAAGTCCTTACGCAGACTTGACCATGCTAGATACTTGGTGTGAGGAAACCCTTGCCTTGAAGACATATTTCACTTATTCTGAAACAAAATACTTCATAGTTGTTTTTTATCCCCAGTGCTCCCTCAAGTTTCCCAGTTTTCCCACTAGAAAAAGGAGGGGAGGGGATCCTAATTTCCCCAGGGCTTCACCTCTAAACCAAAGCACACTATAAATGGCGGTGTCATATATTTATGAACATTTGGGCGTTTTTTTAAAAGTGAGCTTATATGCCGCTTGTACAGAGACCCGCTCAAGGTGGTTCACGAGTGAAAACAAATACCATAAAGGAATTAAAAATAACATAAATTATCAAGATTAAAAAAAAAAAGCCAGGGACATAAAGTCGGCCTTCAACTAATACAGAGCCGCATAAGCGAAAATACCCATAAACGATCCTTGGGCTAGAAGCAGCCAAGTAGAACTGAAAAACATTGAGCCCTTTAATTAAAACCTTGGGTAAAACTGAGTGTTTTGGTCTGTCACCTAAAGCGCAGCGCCAGACAAAGGTCAAGGAGGGCATTCAAGGGTCATTTCGGCTCAGACCTAACATATTTCTTTTTAAATATGCTTTGTGTTGAAGCCAGGAAACCTGCCCATGGACAGTCATTCAAATCCAGGGTTGTCTTGACACCCTTGATAGTTATATTGCCTCATTCTGGGCTGGCATCTCCGTGGTGGAGAAGTGGGCAAGGGTGTCAACAGGGGTTAGGCTCAGAGGTCGGTATCCCTACGGGTCACCCAAAAGCACGATAAAGGCTACATCTAATAAACCTGCTTGAAACAGTTTCATAGCCTCTCTTGACAGGTCTTAACTCACTATAATTAGCAGAATAGCCCGCATCCAGACACCCATCCTGCCCTTGTTATTTTTCTTCCAGTCAACCTGGCACTAGGACAAAATAGATTCAAGTGGGTAGCCGCGCTGGTCGGAAGCATTAGAGCAAATTCTGAGTGCAGTGGCAGCTTTAAGACCCAAAATAAAATAATAATAAAAGCTTTGTTGGTCTTAAAGGTGACACCGGACTCGACATTTGCTCTACTAGGACAAAATGTTCGCGTTGCGTGTTTATGTCAGGAACATATTGGGTTGGATCCTGCAGAACAGATCCACACAATCAGTTCCCTCTTCCAGGGGCAGCCTTCCAAGCCCTTCCCATTTTGGTCCTCGGGGGTCCAATCCCCCCCAAATCCTCCCCCCCCCCCGAGTGATGCTATGGGGCTGGGGCAGGGAGATAAGAAAAACTACATGCAGCTGGTTGAATTCGTCCTGCCCACGATAAATTTCAATGGGACCCAAGCCAGAGATCTTATGGGGATTTTGTCACCATCCACTGTTAAGGGGAAGAAGTATATTACTCTACCACAATGCCGTAATCTTCCCACGGGAGTGAATGGGGCACATAAAAACACCTCTATTACTTGGGGCAGTGGGCAGATCTCCGACCCGATGTGTCCCAGATTTCTGAGTGAGGCAGGATTTCAACAGGAGAAACTTGCCCCTCAATGGACACACAAGGACAGCTTTGTTTCCTGAATGGGTGAGAGTTAGTTCATTTTTATACGGTTACACACCCACCCCTCCCTGATTGGCCAATGATGGGCCCGGAGAGGGAGGAGCCCGGGTGGGCGTGTCCACAGCTTTGCTTCCCAACCATAGTCTGTATCATTGCGCCACTTCTGGGGTTTCTCGAGGCCTGAAGAATGTTTCAGGGGTTTCTCGATGGTCAAAAAGTTGAGAAAGGCTGCCCTGATGGGATGGCTCCGCAGGTGCAAGTAGGAAGAAGGGGGGAAAGCATGAAGAGGGGAGGCAAAACCCTGGCTGAGAAAGCCTCCTCTAAGCGCACAAACACTCACACACACACACACCCCGGATCATGTACCTTACAGCAGGGGTAGTCAACCTGTGGTCCTCCAGATGTCCATGGACTACAATTCCCATGAGCCCCTACCAGCATTTGCTGGCAGGGGCTCATGGGAATTGTAGTCCATGGACATCTGGAGGACCACAGGTTGACTACCCCTGCCTTCCAGCTCTTTGAAAGAAAATGCTTCCTCCTGGGTCAAAAGGTAGCAACTCTGGTAACAGCTCCGCATTTGCAGACATAGGGAGGCGCCCAGGATTAATTTTAAAACCTTCTTCTTTACTCTCTCCAAACCCAAGCGCACGCATGAACACACCCCATCTTGATGCTTACAATTTGAACATTTTCCCCTTGAGGGTACACCAGGTTCCCGACACCCCGTCCCTCTTACGGGACTGTTGCCAGGCAGGACTTACGCAAAGCCTGCCTTATGGAACCAGCAAAAACTCCCTGCTCTTTTTGCTCTAGCCTTGGGGCAATGTAAACTTTTATTTAGTAAACCGGGATGTTTCCAAGCCAAAAAAGTACTTATCTGCCAGCCCGTATTTATGAACATCTCTGAACTCCCTCTTCCCCTGTTAAACATCAGCCATCACGATGGATAGTTCTGCTAGATTTCGGCTTCTTTAACTGTTTCAAGAGCTGAAGGAGCAGATAAAATCGACAGTCTGCCTAAGGAACAAAACTTCCAATCGTTACTAGAGCTTTTGGGGAATGCACAGTGCAGGAGAAGCCTCAGATCCCAAATCAGTAGTTCTGTTTCATTTGAGCGAACCTTATCCGTTGTTATTAGTTCTCTCTTGCATCTGGTTTTGTATTCACGCTCATGGGGGCAGGACGCCTACATTGACTGCTTTCTTCCATTTCTTCCATTCACTGGCTACAGACAAAAAGCAAACCTGAGCCACCAAATTCTACATGCCCCTGGCTCTTTATTTCATTTTCGCCATCAATTCACAGCTGACGTACGACACCCCTGTAGGGCAGCCTTTTTCAACCTTTTGACAGGGGAGGAGCCCCTGAAATAATTTTTCAGACTTCACGGGGCCCCGGAAGTGATGTCAGCTGGCCACGCCTCCCTGCTATGCCCCCGGAAGTAACATCACTACCCACATCCTTCGCTCCCTCTCGCCCACCTTTACTATTATGGCGGCTCTGCCTCATGTAGGCTGGAAGGAAGAATAGGAGGCGAGAAGACAGGCCAGATTCCCCCTCCCGTACCACACCACTTCATATCTCCTGTGAACCCCCTTCAGAGTTCCCCATGGACACCTGGGGTGGGAATCCCTGCTGTAGGGTTTTCAATACAAGAGAGATTCAGAGGGAAGTTCCCATTGCTTGCCTCTGCATAGTCATTCTGGCATTTCTTGGTGGTCTCCCATCCCAATATGGACCACGGTCAATCCTGCTTAGTCAGCAAGATCTGACAAGATCATGTCATCTTGGGTTTACCTGGATAGGGCTAGGCAGGTTTACTCTGATCAAGGGAGAAGGAAGCAGACATACATAAAGTCTCCAGTTTTTATATATATTGAGTTGAGATAAGAATTCTTCATTGTTCAAGAACTGATTTTTATACCCCCTGCTTTTCACTACCCGAATGGGTCCCAAAGTGGATTACAATCACCTTTCCCTTCCTTTCCCCACAAGAGACCCTGTGAGGTAGATGGGGCTGAGAGCACTCTAAGAGAACTGTTCTGTGAGAACAGTTCTAAGAGAACTGCGACTGGCCCAAGGTCGCCCAGCTGGCTGCACATGGAAGGCTGGGGAATCAAACTCAGTTTTCCAGATTAGAGTCGCTGCTTTTAACCACTAATCCATGCTGGTGCTAACTTGTGCTCTTGACATGACCTGATGTTTATCACTTTATTAACGTTAATGGTAATTTTTAAATCTCATAACGTTTGTCTGTATTTATTGTCGTTGCTTATATATGTGAATATTCATACATTTTAGAATTTAAAAAATAAGTTTTTTAAAAAAAACTATCAGGCTGGCTGATGAGTTATTCAATTATAGAAATAAATGCATTTTTTGTGGCCATGACAATTGTGGTTGCAAGTTGTGGGATGAGGAGGTAGCATCTTTACCTCTCGCACCCACTCATAACAAGGGGGAGGTGTCAGAAGCAGAGTATCCAAGGTCACACTGATGTTCCAGTGACAGAAATTTAGCGCAGAGTCTGCACTCAACAAAAGGTCCTTGTAGGGGAGGAATATAGAACCTACAGCCCAGGAGTTCCCAACTTTTGAGCATGTAGGCAGCTTTGGAACTCTGACACAGTATGCTGGGTGCAGCTACAAAATGGCTGCCATGGAAGGGGGAGTCAGCCACAAAATGGCTGCCACAGAAGGTGGAGTCAGCCACAAAATGGCTGCCACAGCATACCTTCAGTCACACAATGAAGATCCCTATGCTGTAGTGTAGACCTGCTGCCAAATAAATCTGCACAGCCAATCAAGAGAGACTCCAGGCGAGTCTACATTAGGCCAGATCATCACCAAAACGAACCATCATCAAGATGCACTGTGAGGGGATTAGTTGTGGGGTGGAAAGATAGCTTTTTTTTCGCCACCAGGGTGTGTGCTGTATTTTAATGGGTTTATAATAATTGTTTTATCTGGGGTTTTATTCTGTAACCCGCCGCGAGACAGTTCGCCGATAGCAGCAGGTAACAAATCCAATGTAATAATAATATTTTTATTTTAAAAACCCAATGGCCCATCAGAAATCTTGCTGGGCAAAAGCCACACCTGGCCCCACCCACTTTGTAAAACAATGGGCGCCAGGAAAGGCATTTGTGGGTGCTATAGTGACCACAAGCACCTTGGGAGGGGGGCTGCTCTAAACTCTCATCTAGTGTCACCGCTCCTGAAAGTGAATTGCAATATTGGAAGTTATTTCAGCTAGGAGAAAAGGGATGGGTTACAAGAAGGCAAGTCACCCTCTCCCCGCCCACCCCATACATACCCAAGATCACCCCCGCTCCCCCTTCTGATTTCTGGACCACTGCAGAAGAAACACACCCACTTCTGCCACCAGCATTGACCTATCCTTCCAGCAAGAGGGACAACTGACCATCCAGCATCCCAGTTCACTCATTATCCTTGAGTTCTTGCAGCCTTGGTGTGTCAGGTAACTCAGTGTGTTTATGTCATCCACCAGCACTCTAATGTTTCAGAACTGCTCTTCCCAGTGACCTTGGCTCCGTCTCCCAAGGACCTTAAATTCTGGGTGTGCAAGTGTAACTTGAGATTCTTCCGTGCGAATAAGCGATCTCCACATCGCCCAAGTGGAGGAGCTGCGATTGTGCGCCTTGGAGGTACACTGCCCTCTGCTGAAACAGGTCAGGAACAAGCAGGGTTTCCTTTAACAGGGTAGCTAATATCTGCGATAGATAAACTCAGGAGCCAAGAATCCCTTCCTCCGAAGGCCAGAAACACTTTTAGTGTAATAAGGGCCAACGTCGCTGTGAAAACCACAAGTCTGCTGCAGCAGAATATCTAAGCGCTTCCAGGCAGAAAATAAAATCTAAGGTTCTCGCTGCTTTGCTTATCCACGGACTTCAGAAAGCGATGCTTTGATTTGCATTAATCCGTTCACTATCGCTGACAGCGCTGGCCTGAAGCCACCACAGAAGCCGGGACTGAAAAGAGAAGCCCAGCTTTTAGCAGGGCCATTAAAAACTCCACTTGGTTTAATGTTGTGGAATCAACATCTCATTACCACTTTAACCATCTTGCGAAAAAAGCATTTCCTTTCTTGCTAATGCGATTAGCCCTTCCAGGGCGAGTTTTCCCCGCTTAGCCTTCTTCCAAAGGAGCCCGGCCTGACTCACAGGCGGTGAAATCAACAATCCGGCCAGTTACGATGGCAAAACACACACACACACACCCTCCTCCTGGCCAAGTGGATAGAATGACGGGCCATGAAAGCAGAGGCCTTCAGCCAGCTGAGGGTGGGCTCTACACACACACACACACACACACACACATACACACACGCCAGCGCTAGCCCAGGAAGAGCAAAGGAATGGAATCTAGCAGGCCAGTTTAAGCAGAAAACAATGGCGACAGGGTTAATGAACAACTCAGGAACCGCATCTTCCCACAGGCCAGTCAGACTCACCCTGGAACAGGTTGGAAAGGCTGGAAAAACACCCCCGTCTTTCTTCCACGACCACTTTTCTATCAAGCAAATGTCAGCTCATGACCGAGGAGCTTGCAGGGAAGAGGAGATGCAGCCAGGAAAGCAAGTGAGAGGGTCCAATCGCCCAGGGGATTAGCTGCAGATACAGAAGACCGGGGACATTCATAGGCAGAGATTAGTACACAGAAAGGCCTAAGTGGCCATTGTTAGGAATTGCCTGTGTGACCAAGATTTCACACCCAGATTAAGAGACGGGGGAGATAGGACAAGCCCCCAAGAAGGTAGATTCAGGTGGGCCACCATGTAGGTCTGAAGCAGCGGAGTTCAGGGACATCTCTAAGACCAACAGAGATTTATTCAAGGTGTGAGCTTTCTCGGGTATTATCTGTTATCCGTCTTCACAAGGAAAGGCTGAGGGACTTGGGAAGGTTCAGTCCAGAGGTGAGATCGAGAAGGGTCATGATAGCTCTTGCAAAGTATCTGAAGGGTTGCGAGGAGGAAGGCAGGGAGTCGTTCCTGTTGGCAGCAGAAGACAGGACCTGCAGTAATGGGTTTAAACTACGTGTAGAACAGTACCAGGTAGATATCCGGGGGGAAATGTCACAATCAGCGTAGTTCAGCTGGGTTGCCTTAGGAGGTGGTGAGCTCCTCCTTACTGGCGGTCCTCAAGCAGTAACTGTACAGATACTTCTCATGGATGCTTTAGGCTGATCATGCATTGAGCCAGAGGTTGGACTAGGTGGCCTGTATGGCCCCTTCCCACTCTATGATTCATTCTAGGCAGCCCTTCATGGAAATTAAATCCCCACCAGCCCTCTCTCTACCTATATGTAATGGTTGAGGGTATTGTGTTGCACATCAGCACAAAAACGTGTACCTTGACTGTTGCCACCGGACTCAAAACTTCATTCTACAGCCCACGGACTTGCCTTTACGTGCCCTTACTCTGTGGCAGAAGCGGAGTGAATCCGGCAGGCTCAACTGTATTCTAGAAATAACGTGAGGTTTTAGGGACAAGAGCAATCAGGCCCCTGAGGGATTCAAGTCTTGGAAATCGCCTGTTCCCAATTCTTGCAAATTTGGCGCTATTCTGCACGTTGCTCACCAAACTCTGGACCTCCCACCCTACTTCAGAGTGTGAAGACCATGTGCAAGTTCCCTCCTAAATATATATTTTTTAATTTATGCATGTCGCAGGACATCAAGGGTCGAGATCCACTCACTCTTCATCTCCTGATAGGGACATTTCCTACTTAACGGGAATTTCTTAAACGTAACTTCCAAACTAGACAGACGGAATCCAGTAGAAACGACGCACAGTATGCTGAAAACATTTTGTGCTTAGCAGCCTGTCTTGGTCCCCAACGACAGCTATTTGGGAAGAAGAAGAGCTGGGTTTCATACCTGCTTTTTGCTACCCAAAGGAGTCCCAAAACAGCGTACAAATTCCTTTCCCTTCCTCTCCCAACAACAGACAGAGGTAGGTAGGTGGGGCTGAGAGCTCTAAGAGAACTACTCTGCAAAAACAGCTTTAAGGGAACTGGGACTAGCCCAAGGTCACCCAGCTGGCTGCATGTAGAGCAGCAGGGAACCAAGCCCAGTTCTCCAGATCAGAGGCCACTGCCGTTAACCGCCACCCCACACTGGTGGCATAATTTGTTATAGCTCCTTAGTGCCATGTTTCAACATCACCGAAATGACATGTTTCGTTGGGCCAACTTGCAACGTGGACACAGAATCAAAAGAGTGGGCACATTCATGGGAAGAGTAAAGAGGCAGCTATCATTCGTTTTTATGTTGTTACCCTGTTCTTAGGCCTACTTTCAATTTACATCGGGGAAAATACCACCTTTGAGTCCGGTGGTCAGCTCCTTCCACGTCTGCAAACCATGAGCTAAGAGCCAGCTCCCATGAGACCAACGCAAGGCAGCTGAGCCAACAGCCCCCAAAGTGGATTCGAGGAAAATGCAAAGACCGGGCGAAATAAACAACTCCTACGGCAGCTCTTCCAAAAGACACAGAGGCCAAGGGCAGCTCTGGAGCCCCTGAACCAGGGGACAAAGCCCTCTCCCTTCCCCAATCCCATGCAGACAGGGGCGGGAGCAGCAGCATCCAACTGCGACCCTCCAGATGTCCATGGACTACAATTCCCATGAGCCCCTGCCAGTGTTCACTGGTGGGGGCTCATGGGAATTGTAGTCCATGGACATCTGGAGGGCCGCATTTTGACTACCCCTGGGTTAGTGGAAGAGGCATCTGCAGCTGTCAAGCATCAAACTTCTCACACGTCGAGAGAAGGAAGAGAGAACAAGACAAAAATACAAGAAACCGGTCCTTTTAGGGAACAGCCCCTTCACAAAATGGGTCATCGCCTCATCATTCAACACTTTTAAATGCAGCAGAACAAAATTTGAGTCCAGGAGCACCTTTGAGACAAACCAAGTTTCATTCGAGGTATAAGCTTTCGTGTGCAGGAATGCTTCTTCAGGCAGAAGCATGCTTGCCCATGAAAGCCTACACCCAGAAGAAAACTGGGCTGGTCTCAAAGTGGCTGCTGGATTTGAACATTGTTCTGCTGCTTCAGACCAGCATGGCTGCCCACCTGAATCAACCTACCCCCAAGGAACGACCTGTGACCCGCATGGCTCGGACTTTGTTTGGAACATGCCCATATTTTTAAATTTAAAATGTACATGAGCCTCTCCATGCAGCAGGGGTTATTGACACCACCTCCTCTGCTTTCTACTGAGCCTTCTTGAAGGATTACTTTACGGCAGGGGTAGTCAAACTGCGGCCCTCCAGATGTCCATGGACTACAATTCCCAGGAGCCCCTGCCAGCGAATGCTGGCAGGGGCTCCTGGGAATTATAGTCCACGGACATCTGGAGGGCCGCAGTTTGACTACCCCTGCTTTACGGGAAAGCTCTTTGGGGCCCCTGCGTGAGGCCAACCCTCAAAAGCAAAGAAGTAGCAGAATTACATGCGGCAGCCACTCTAAAGGCCGTATGATGAACTCTTCTGCCCCATCCAACTGTGCATGTTGGATCTGTGAAGGTTCAAGGGAGTGGCAGGTTAGAGTGGATGAGCGATGGTTGTGAGTGCCCTGCATAGTGCAGGGGGTTGGACTAGATGACCCACAAGGTCCCCTCCAACTCGATGATTCTATCTGACCCATCGTTTTGGAAAACCCCAGGTGATGCCAGCGGTCCTCTGCCAACAGGCTCCCGGAAAAATTATTTAATTCCTTCTTTTACATCCAGGCCTTTCTCCCCAAGGGGGACCGAAGGTGGCTTCCTCTGCACCTTCCGCTTTCACCCTTTCCTCACAAGAACCCTGTGAGGTAGTCTAAGCGTGCACAACAGGCCAAAGATCCCCCCCCAGCACACTTCTGTGGCAGAGTGTGTGATCTGAACCCGGGTCGCCCCAATCCTAGCCTCATGTACTAGCCACTACCCCAGATTTGCTCTCACTAGAAAGACGCCTGTGTTGATCCCAGCCAGCTAACAGGATCTGTATCTGCCAAAATGGGGCTTAACTTCTAGCAAAGGGAGTCAAGGAGAATTATGAGGCCGCAAGCAAAGTCTTGCACAAGCTTTAGGGTCCTGTGGGCCAAATCTGGAAAGATCTGATCTGACGTTTGCACAATCTGTGAACTTTATGCTTCCGTGGCTGAGAAAGGAAGAACTGAAGTGGGGCTGTGCTCGACTTTGTTCTATTTTGCGCCCTTAAAAAAAGAACCCAGACACAGTACTATTTTGCACCTTAATAAAAGAACAGGCAGACAATTCGAGGGAGGGCTGTCGGCTATTTATAGAAGACATTCAGTGCGCTCACATAAGGGGGGCTGGGGATGGGGCTGTTGCCTCTGGATATTTCCCAAGGCCTGTTTGCCCTTGGTTGGAAGTCACAGGTTGCTACGTCCAGAGAAAGGGGCATTTTATTTCTCTGCAAGGCAGCATTTCCTGGGGGTTTTTTTTTAAGCATAATAACATATCTCAAGAAGATGCAATCCTATGCAGAGTTGCTCCAATCTACACTCACTAATTTAGACTGGGGTAAGTCTTCTCAGGACTGCCTTGGCAGCAGGAGGCAGCAAACCCTCCGACCTGCCAGTTAGAGCCCCCCCCCCGACACCCCCCCCCCCCCCGCTCAGTGGAAAGTGCACAGTTGCTCGCTCTGCTGCACAACTTTCTTCCCTGCACAGGCAAATCGAAGCCTTAAACTCTTTGCACGGGAAGGGGGGGGGGAGACGCTTTTGCCAAAAGAAAGTCCCCCAATCCTTTCCAGCGGATCATAAAACCTCTAATGAGGTCTTCGCAAAGCCCTTTCTGCTTCTATCAACCGGTTTACAGCCTTCCCCACCCCCGCACGCCTCCAAAGTCCCGGGCAAGTGTTTATTGCGCCAGGACCGAGAGCAGGCGGCGGCTCCCCGGGACGGCCGCCTGGCCCCAGGGAAGGCCGGCCCGGAACAAAAGCGGTCTCGTCTCTGCCGCTCAGGAGGCTTGGTTTCGGATAAAGTGAGGAGGGAGGTTGGGGGAGGGGGGTAGAAAGCGAAGCAGAGTCCGGAGCCCTGGCATTTGCGCTCTGCAGGAACGAAGGCGCGAGGAAAGACGATGCGCCGCTGGCGACCAAGCGCACGTCCGTCCGTCCATTCATTCACATTCATTCATTCATTCATTCATTCATTCAAGCAGTGCTCTTTATGCCCCATGACGACGACGCGCGGGCTGAAAAAGGGCTGGTTTGCAACGGGCTGTCGGGGGGGGGGGGGTTCTTAGAGGAAACCACGCCTGGCCTCCCCCCAGAGGCGAAAAGGACCGAACAGAGGCCACCCTGTTTGGGTCGCGTTGTGATCTGGCAACTGTCACTGGAAAGGACAATAACGCCAGGAAAAGTCCACGGCAGCCGCTCAAGGGGAAGATCCGACGCGGGACGGACGGGCTCCGGCAAGGAAGCCGCGAACTTCGGTTTGCACGCCTAAAAAGATTTTGTTGGTCTCAAAGGTGCTAATGGACTCTGCTTTTATTGTGCTGCTTCAGACCAACACGGCTACCCATTCGAATCTATCCGAGGAAGGGTGTTCGCGACAGGCCGCTGTGCAGGGCATCCATGCACAGAGTGAGGCGGCACTTCGCGCACGCACGGAGGAGGGAAAGGGCTCTGCGCACTCGGGACGGGGTCTGGCAAGCCGGGGTGGGCGTTCTTTCCACGCGTCCGTTTCCCCGCATTTGCAAACACCCGCTCATTGCCTGGACGTGCACGGACGGCCAAAGGGAAGGGAGGCGGCCGCCTTCCTCCCGGAGCCCCGGATTGCAAAAGCACCCGCAATCCAGGCAGGCAGGGAGCCGCAGCCAACTCCGCGGCCGGCCTCTGCGTGCGTGTCTATGTGCATGTGTGTGCGCGCGTCCACGGCCGCAAGCGGGCAACATGCGCCCGGGCATGCTTCCTCGGCCGTCGGTCTCCCTATAGAGCTCCAGGGGTAGTCAACCTGTGATCCCCCAGATGTGCATGGACTATAATTCCCACGAGCCCCTGCCAGCGCTTGCTGGCAGGGGCTCGTGGGAATTGTAGTCCATGCACATCTGGAGGACCACAGGTTGACTACCCCTGCTCTAGAGGACCTGACTCCCCGGTGACGCGCGCGCAAGGTTGCATTCATACCCCAACCGTATCCGCCCCACGCGCACCCAAAATGCAAGCGTCTTTTCTTCCCAGGAACCGCGGCTGGGCGCCTTCGGCTCCGAGGCGACCGAGCAAGTTCGTCCCGCGAGTTGCACGGCCGCCGCCTCCGCAATGCACACTGCCTCTCACCCCAAACCTGCACCGCCCCACAGCCAGCCTTGGCCGACCATTCGGAAAGCGTCCCTTCGGAAAGCGCTCGGGGCTCGAGCAGCCCGGTGCGCGTCCGGAGCCAGCGGCGCCTCCCCGCGCCGGCGCCTCCCCGCCCAGCCAGGAGGGAGCTGCGGGGGACCCGGCCACAAAGAGCCGGCGAGGCTGGGAAGGGGGCGCGGAACAAAGGAAGGAGCGCGGGGGCGCCCTGTCCCGACCCGACCCGCGGCCCACCCCGCGCGGTCGCGGCTCGTGCCCCGGGCGCGGCGCCTTCTCCTTACCGCCGCCTCGCCTGGCCGTGCCGCCCGCGCGCGGGGAGTCCTGCCGAGCCGAGGTCCGCGCAGCGCCGGCGAGAGACTGGCGGGGCTGGCCGGCTGGCGCGGCGCTTTAAGTAGGCTGCCGAGAGGAGAGGCGCCTCTAGAGGGCGGCTCCTCCCTCCGGCCCCGGAGAAACCGCCGCCGCCGTTCGTCCAGCCAGCCAGCCAGCCAGCCCGCCGGCCGCGTGTAGCGCGCTCGCCTCGTCGCCCAGCCTTGTCCCGCCTTGGCCGGGCTGCTGCGGCGTCGTGTGCGGGCCGTGGCGAGCCCGGGGAAAGTTGCGCGCGGGCCTGAGCCGGACTCGGCCGCAGCTGCTGCTGCTGCTGCTGCTCCTTTGGCGGCAGGCGCCGTCATTGTCCGGGTCTATTTCCCAGCTCCACGGCCTGGCTGCTTGCTCCCTCGACAAGATGCGCTTCACTTGCCCGGGCTTGCCATTCCCGCGTCGGGTGGGTCTCTCTGTCCTTGGGGTTCTCTGTCTTGAGAACTCTTTTGGAACAGTTCTGTCAGAGCTCTCTCTCAGCCCTGCTTACTTACCTCACAGTGTGCCCGTTAGGGGGAGACGGAGGGGAAAGTGTATGTGTCATCCGCTTCTCTCAGAGTTCTGGCATTCTCGCCTACCACCCAGGTTGGAAGGGGAGGAAGGAAAGGCGATTGTGAAGCCGCTTTGAGACATAGGTGGCCTTCAGGGCGACCTTGGGCCATGCACAGTTCTCTCAGAGCTCACCCCACCCCACCTAATGCACAGGGTGGCCAAGGCCCCTCTCCCATCTGCACCACTGAGACCCTCCGAGATTAGAGATGACTCATGGGTTTAGACTTTTGTATTTCGATGTGCAGAGGAGATTTTCTTTGTTTGAGGGTGCTCTTCGAGGCAGTGGGTGATATAGATCCCAGCCGATCTTTTCCAAAGCTGTAGGTGAGTCTGCCTTTGCAAACCTTTCCTGCATTGCTTGTGAATCTCTGTCCTGCTGCTTCATCACTGCATAGATACGGTGCTAGAAAGTGGCGGTGAGTCCCTACAGCTGGCTGACTTACGGCCACCCCATAGGGGGTTTGGGGGCAAGAGAGACCTTCAGCGGTGCTTTGCCTGTGGCTGCATAGTGACCCTGGACTTCCTTTGTGGCCTCCCAGCTGGATACTAGCCAGGGTGGACCCTGCTTGGCTTCCGAGATCTAGTTAGTTTGGCACTCAAACTTTGTTCTGTGATGCGAATAGCAAAGGACCGGATCACCCGGGAACCATTGCAGCTCAAGCAGGCGAGAGGAAGGCGTTTGGCCTGGCTCATTCTGCTTGGCGGGACACACGGGGAGCGAATTGAGCCCCACTGTCAGAATTCTAGGCTTGTAGAAAAGAAAACTTCTATTTTGGAAAGTTTATTCTTGAGCAGAAAGCATCCAACATCGGAAACTGCCAGAACTGGGGTTGTTGTTGTTGTTAGTTGCGAAGTCGTGTCCGACCCATCGCAACCCCATGGACAATGATCCTCCAGGCCTTCCTGTCCTCCACCATTCCCCGGAGTCCATTTAAGTTCGCACCTACTGCTTCAGGGACTCCATCCAGCCATCTCATTCTCTGTCGTCCCCTTCTTCTTTTGCCCTCAGTCGCTCCCAGCATTAGGCTCTTCTCCAGGGAGTCCTTCCTTCTCATGAGGTGGCCAAAGTATTTGAGCTTCATCTTCAGGATCTGGCCTTCTAAGGAGCAGTCAGGGCTGATCTCCTCTAGGACTGACCGGTTTGTTCGCCTTGCAGTCCAAGGGACTCGCAAGAGTCTTCTCCAGCACCAGAGTTCAAAAGCCTCAATTCTTTGACGCTCGGCCTTCCTTATGGTCCAATTTTCACAGCTATACATTGCAGCTGGGAAGACCATAGCCTTGTCTAAACACACTTTTGTTGGCAGGGTGATGTCTCTGTTTTTTAGGATGCTGTCTAGATTTGCCATAGCTTTCCTCCCAAGGAGAAAGCGTCTTTTAATTTCTTTGCTGCAGTCCCCATCTGCAATTATTATCGAGGAATCACATATATAAAAAAATAAGAACATGCCCTCCCCTCCCTCCCATGGGAAGGTGATGACTCGGGTTTCAGGATGAGACAAAACATGCTGCTAATCAGGACAAGCAAACTAAGGCAAAAGGAGTTCAGCCCACCGCATGTTGTGGGAAGCAGAGGCAATAACGAGATACATGGCCTTGAAGAGAGGAACCCGCATAGCAGAGACCAGAGAAAACGGACAGCTTCACACATCAATCACTGCGACCCATTAAACTCATGTCAGAATACCTAGGATTCCAACACCCACCAGAGCTGCCAGCACCCAGGAAATCACCTTGGGCCCTCCCAGCTGGCGTCTGCGGGGCTCAGGAGGTAAAGGTGGGCACGTGCTAGTTCTCTTCTTCCGGCAGCCCTTCAGGGAGCCTGCCTTGTGGGCACGGGCAGAGAACCAACCCAGGTTTTAAAGTCCGCTCCTGTTTGCTGGCTGGCGTTCCCGGGTGCTCAGTCATTGGCCGCCTCGCAAGAAAGTGAGCCGAGCTGAATGAAGCCAGCTGCATCTTCCCCCGGGGGGTCTGCATCCTCTTCCAACTTTTTCAGTAGGGTGGCCAACTCCATTCAGAGTGTGTAGATGCAGATATGTACACGATGCTCGCTGTTGGCTAGAGAAATGGTCATCCTGGCGGTGATCCTACATAGTTTCTCTGTCAGAGCTCCTTAGGGGCTCCCCGGTCTTCCCCTTTATCCTACCTTAGTGGACTTGGCCACAAGCTGTTCTTGGCGCTGGTGTGAAAGCAGGGGCTGGCCGCTTCCATTGGCCGGGGGGGGGGGGCGTTCTCATGCGGTTACCGCACAGGGAAAGGATGTGTGGCCTGGATGCCTACTCCTGCCTCAAACCGCTTCCTCTCTCCCCACCCCCTCAGTCCTCATTGGGGGTGGCAGGGAGGCGTGGCCACCCAACATCACTTCCGGGGCTCCTCGAAGCCTGAAAAATATTTTAAGGGTTCCTCCACGGTCAAAAGGTTGGAAAATCCTGACTGAATTGAGATGATCATATTTTGGTCGGTCGTGTTACGAGAAGACAAGAGTTTCTGGAAAAGACAACAATGCTAGGAAAAGTGGAAGCAGCAGGAAAAGAGGAAGACCCAATGTAAGATGGATGGATTCAGGCAAGGGAAGTAGAATGACTATTCTCCACATCAAGATGCCTTGCACACAGAGCAGGCTTTCTCAACCAAGGTTTTGTGAAACCCTGGGGGTTCGATCCCAGCAGCCGGCTCAAGGTCGACTCAGCCTTCCATCCTCTCGAGGTCGGTAAAATGAGTTCCCAGCTTGCTGGGGGGTAAAACTGGGAAGGGAATGGCAAACCACCCTGTATTGAGTCTGCTAAGAAAATGCTAGAGGGCGTCACCCCAAGGGTCAGGCATGACTCGGTGCATGCACAGGGGATACCTTTATCTTATATATTTTTAAAAAATTTGTTAAACATAGTGCAGGGGGTTGGACTAGATGACCCATGAGGTCCCTTCCAGCTCTATGATTCTATGAACATTTATCAGGTGATATGACTATATATGGTCATGTCAACCCACCCACCCTGCCTTCAAATGGCCAATGATGGTCCTGGAGTGGGTGGGAAGGGGAGGGGCCTCAGATGGGCGTGTCCACAGCTCTGCTTCTAACCATATTCAGTACAGTTGCACCACTTCTGGGGTTTCTCGAAGCCTAAAGGATGTTTTGGGGGGTTCTCAACGGTAAAAGCATTGAGAAAGGCTGGGAGAGAGTGCGTGAAACTAGCACATCAGTTGTTCAGATGTTTTCATGTTTCTCCTGAGGACCCAGATCGGGTGAAACTGCAGCATAAAAAACTGTTTAAAATAAATAATAGAACGGACAACTACCCTGATGGGAAGAACAGTTCTTGCCCCTTGATGTGACAGATTTATTATTTGTGAGGGATTGCTGCATTTTTGCCAGCGCCCCTCTGTAATCTGAAGTGGTACAGCTTCCCCTCAGTGAGAACTTTGTCTAAAAACTGGAACTCCCCCACCTGCCCCCGACACACTGAAATAAAATGTTTTTTTTTTTAATGACAAGAAGGGAGGGGAAGGAAGGGACAGAGAGCATGAAAGAAAAACAAATCTCCATTTGATTTATTTCTCACGTTTTAAATGGTGAAGTGGTGGGCCCCTTACTCTCTGCTGGACAAAACACCGCCAGATGCATGCTTGTGTATATTCCCCATCTCCCAAGTCCAATGAGGAGAATAGTTCTCCACAGACTCCAAGAGAAAGGCGTTTGGGTGTCAGATTTGTAGCCCTGCCCCCCAACCAGGAAGCCCCCCACGAGGAGGGCTTGTGTGCTTTGCAAATAGCATAGGGGATCACTTAACGCAATCTGTAGCCATGCTAGCAGGAGCGATCAGTAAATAACAGCCAGTGTTTCCCAGCAGCCTTATTTGCAACACGAGAAGTTTTCATTAGCCCAGCTAATTCCTTCACAAGTTGACAGAATCCCTCAGTCCGGCTTTCGGGGTAAGAAGAGGGTTGGCCAAGAAGCGTGAAGGTTGTTAGTTCCAGATGCACGGAGTCATACGTCCCTCCGAATCACAAGATAAATTATGAAATTTGGAAAAACTCGCCTTCGGGATTGTAGGTATTTCAAAGGCATCGCATTCACGCTTTCCGTTTTTTTTTTCTGGAGGCATAAATCAGGCGAGAGCTTTATCGCCGGCATATTGAAGACTGGCGGCCAAACCAGACGTGTCGGCGTCAACAGGTCCGACCCTTGAACACTGGCACCGTTTTCAAATAATTTTTTGAAAATTCCAGGAAGGCTCAATACTGATCAGACCCTCTGTGCAGCATACTGTGGGGCTCCCCCCCCCCCATGCTTTACAAGTACCGGTTTGCATTTTAGGATGCTGTTGATGCCACAGCTACAGTTGGATGCCTGCCTTCCATCTCTAGCAGTCTGCAGGCTTGACTACTGTAATGCATTCTACAAGGAGCTTTCCTTGATGTTTATCCAGAAGCTTCCTTAGCTTGGAATGGAAAGGGGAAACGGCTGGCCCAGGTGGACTACAGGTCCTTCCCAAACACCAGTGATTAAATATATCAAACTGCTTCAGAAGTGAGGTGGAGGGGAACAGGGCCACCTTAGTGGCTGCCCCTAGGTCTGCTGTGCATGAGACTATTCTGTTAGAGCTGGGTTTGTAGTTAATTTTGGTTGATTGATTCACCTCATAGCTATGTTGTGTGTCTTCTTATTGTGGGTCTGCTTTGAATTATATGAAAACAACTGAGATCATTTTTAATGCAGTATATTAATTTCTGACAAAAGATTCTTAAAAAGTGGGATTTCTCCCCCCTACAAGTAGGCAGTGTCTCTCCTTAGCCCTAAGAAGCTGTGAGATTTTGTGAGCAGTGAGAATTTCGCGGTTCGTTCCACATTATTATATTTGTTGTGTCTGCAAAGCGCCATTAAACAACACCTGACTTTTGGCGACCCGCAAGGAGTTTTTCAGGCAATTGAGAAGCAGAGGCAGGTTGCCATTGTTTTTTCCTCTGCAGAGTCTTCCTTGGTGGTCTCCCTTCCGAATACTGACCCAGCTTAGCTTCCGAGACCTGACAAGATCGGGCTATACCATTCTCCCTTCCCTTCCTGTTAGATCTGTCCCGGGTTGAGGATTACCACAGACGTACAATGAGTTGCTCGGAGCCATTTTGTTGCTGAAGTGGGGTATGAACCCAGTTCTCACACATCCATCGCCCCTTTTCATTAAGACAACGCTCTGTGCGTATTTACTTAGAAGCTAGGCCCATCGTGTTCAGTCGGATTATTTCGTAGTAGGTCTTCCCGGGGATTACAGCCTTCGAAACATTAACTCGCTCAAAGTGGACGCCTCACCTCTTGATTCTAAATCACACCCTGCAGGGTTTTTGGGGCTGCAATCTATTCCATTTGAGGCATTTGAACGTTAATCTCCTCCTCCGAAGTCAAATGCATCTTTGTCATAATCCTTCAAAATTCGGCAGTAGCTCTCAAGTTAGAAAACCAACGCGCAGGGCCGGCTTTTCGCATCTCCAAGGAAGTTGTTGCCACGGAAAGGATGGCTCGGCCTACAATGGAGGGAAGGCTTCTGTCGTGAGAAGCCAACAATAGAAAGGAAAAAGGGACCGATTATCAAGGGAGAAGGAACTGCCTGAATGTTTTCCGCAGCGCTAGAAACCCTGCGAAGAGAGTCTCTTCAATGAAGATGGTAAACACGCCCGTTCTCTTGAAAGAAAAGGCAATAAAAAGAGCGGCTACTTGCGGCCAGTTTTATTAAATAGTGGGTTCAATAAGGCAGGGGTAGTCAACCTGTGGTCCTCCAGATGTCCATGGACTACAATTCCCATGAGCCCCTGCCAGCGTTTGCTGGCAGGGGCTCATGGGAATTGTAGTCCATGGACATCTGGAGGACCACAGGTTGACTACCCCTGCAATAAGGCACAGAGGCGCTCATCGAGGACAACATCGGCTCTTAGATCACACCAACTGAACTGGAAAACAATAGTCCGCTAACTGAATTTATATACAGTCCCAGTTTCCTGCAAATCCTGTGATTGGCTCTTTGCGTGTCCCTAGGTTAAAACTAGTCAAAGCGGTCAAATGATCCAGCAGCAAAATGGATACTGTGTGCTATCTGATAGCATTAAATGTCGCCATTGTTTGAATTGCGGGCCTGTTTTGTGGCATTTACAACAAGTTTAGTACTTGCCTTCCTCTTAAAGAACTGAAACTTGAGCTTTATTATGCCTTGTTTAGCAGCAAAGAATAGCAGCTACGGTCAAGAGCTTGGAGGTGACTCTGGATTCCAAAAGTAGGGTGGACTATAAAGCCGATGGATGGATGGATGGATGGATGGATGGATGGATGGATGGATGGATGGATGGATGGATGGATGGATGGATGGATGGATGGATGGATGGGTGGGGGGGGGTGGGGGGGGGAGGGAGGGAGGGAGGGAGGGAGGGAGATATAAGAATTTGGAACTGTACCAGTTTATTTTTAAAACATTTGGGTTTGTACGTATCTCGCTTCTGGGGCAATCCAAAACTTCTTTAATGATACTTTAGCTTCTGGGAAATGTAAATGCCACCAAAACAAGATTCTGTTTAGAGGGAATATAAATTTAGTGTCTGACAAATACCAGCTGTGCAAGCAATAGAGTTGCCAGGTAGGAGCTGGAAGTCTCCTGGAATAACAACTGACCTCCGGATGACAGAGAACAATTCCCCTGAATAAAATGGTGGATTTTGAGGGTGGACTCTATGGCATTAAACCCAGCAGAGGCCCTTCCTCTCTCAAATCCCTGTTGTCCCCTGGCTCCATCCCCAAATCTCCAGGGATTTCCCAAGCTAGACTTGGCAACCCAAGATGGCAGCTATCTGACCTGTAGAATGGAATGCATACCCAAAATGCATTTTAAAAAACTACCTTGTTCTACTAGCATAATTCCATACTTGCTTAGAAAGCAGTTCAGAGGGATGTGGAAAATGTTAAACCACGGAACTAATTAATTTAGCATGTGTTAGCGGACTGATTTTTGCTAATGAATTAAGGCTGTATTTGCTCATCTTGGTTTATTATGATTTTGGCTAGTTGTGAGTAGTCTTGTTTTTGGCTAGTTGGGACATTGGCTGGTTGTGACTAGTCTTGGCCAGCTTGGTGTAGTGGTTAGGAGTGTGGACGTCTAATCTGGCGAGCCGGGCTTGATTTCACGCTCCCCCACATGCAGCCAGCTGGATGAACTTGAGCTCGACACAGCACTGATCAAGCTGTTCTGACCAAACAGGAATATTGGGGCTCTCTCAGCCTCACCCACCTCACAGGGTGTCTGTTGTGAGGAGAGGAAGGGAAGGCAAATGTAAGCCGCTTTGAGACTCCTTCGGGTAGAGAACAGTGGCATATAGGAACCAACTCTTCAGGGCTTTTTGCACGGCTTCAAAATCGCACAATGGTTGCCAATTGGTAACGCTATTGATTTGCCATAACGCACGACGTCGTACACAATCTGCAACACTCCTGAAACCAATCAGCAAAAAGCGCTTCGTTGTAGCGCTTTTAGGGGAATCGCAAAAAGTGGATTCACCCTCCGGATAGCGATACACTCCTGCAACCAATCTGCAACACTAGCGCTAAAGACCTGTGCGTTAACATTGTTGCGGGTTCTTCGAAGTCCCTCCTCCTGAGCCTTTCCTCCAAACTTCCGGCGAACTGTTCGCCATTTTTTTTTCTCGGACCGAGCGCAGATCAACGAGGCAACGAGACGGCGACCACTTTCGGGAATTTTGCCCGGACAGCACAATAGTACTTCAAAAGCACAGTAGCACACACCGTCACGCAAAACATGCCCCAAAGCTTAAAACCCCGTCTACCATTGGCCAGACCTAGCGGAGTAAACGTGCAGGGAGCATTTTAAAAAACTTTCCCCTGAGTGTTGCAACGAACATTCGCCGAGCGCAGTCCTGTACAGCTTTGTGGGGTTCAACAGATATGATGCGATGCGATATCATGGGGGGCGGATTATGTGTTGTGGGTGTTTGTGTGTGTGTGGTTCCGGGTGCGTGGTTGTGCTGGGGTGCGGACAACCCCTTCCATCGGCGGCTAGACCTCCGGCTAGCGGAGTCGCCGTTCCACGTTCATTTTAAAAAACTTTCCCCTGAGCGTGCCAACGAATTTTCGCCAGTCAAAAGTCATGTTTGGTAGATTTAAGCTTTGGCTGGCAAAAATTGTTGGGGTACTGTCGAGTACTGCTGAACTTGCTCTGGGCGGACACCGGCATGCGTTTGTGTCATGGCAGCCGGCTAGCGGAGTCGCCGTTCCACGTTCATTTTAAAAAACCTTCCCCTGAGCGTGCCAACGAATTTTCGCCAGTCAAAAGTCATGTTTGGTTGATTTAAGCTTTGGCTGGCGAAAATTGTTGGGGTACTGTCGAGTACTGTTGAACTTGCTCTGGGTAGACACCGGCATGCGTTTGTGTAATGGCGGACATTTCAGTAAAATGGCTCCTGCTGCATGTCCATACTGCTCTTCACGCGGGTAAACGAATCAGCGCATGCGAGAAGTCAAACAATAAGAGCGCCAATCTGGCCAGTAGGGGCAGATCCTGTTCCCGCCCGAGGAGTTTTGAACGTGACATGTGACCTCGTGTGGCCAATGAACGTGTCCCCGACTGCCCACCACCAATCAGGAGCCGGCTAGTCCTTTTGTCTTTGTGTGCGGGAAGGTATATGATCCGTTGCACCCTGCACCTCGCACCTCCATTTTGCTTAGCCACTAGCGAAGGCAGTATGGAATCCGGTTCACAGTCGTCGTCCGTCCAGGCAACCGGCAGGGGACCAACATGGAGGGACGACGAGATACGGGACCTGATGGCGATTTTCTCAGAAGAAAAGATCCAGGACGCCTTCCAATCCTCACATAGGAATCGGGAGGTGTTCGAGCAAGTGGCCATTAAGATGCGTGCCCTGGGCCACCGCAGGACCGGCCTTGAATGCCGGTCCAAAACAAAGACCATGCGGGCAGAGTACATGCGGGCCGTGAACCACAACAAGGGTTCCGGCAACAAAAAAGTAACCTGCCCGTATTTCGAGCAGCAGCGGGCACTGTACGGAGAGGGGGAAGGAGACGGCCGGCCAAAGCACGTCGGGAGGAGCCTGAAGGTCGTCCGTAAGCCGGCTGCTCCAGTGGAGGAACCACCCGCTGCGGAGGATCCCGGAGAGGGCACCTCTTCCACCGTCCGGCCTCCACCCCAGGTCCAGCAACGCGGAGAGGACCTCGTGACGATCGACCTTCTTGCCCTCGCACATGGGGAGCAAGAAGACATGTCGCCACAGACGCCCCTTGCCTCCGGTAAGCACTTTTGATTTTGTTCAAATGTATTTTCTGACGGTTAGGAATCGTTTTCTCATGTATTCGTTGCAACGCTTAATATGCTAGCCTGTTTGTAGACTGCTTGCTTGTGGTGGCTTTTTAAAACGGTTGTGTTTAACCAACAACCAAAAAAGTTTTGCAGCATGCCTCAGCCATAGGCCTTCTGCAGTGCTTTGGCCTTTCCATGCGGCCACGGAGAGCTTCCGCGAGTTCAAAAACTGTTCCCCTCGACATTCTGAAGTTGGCAATCCAGTGGTCATCATCTCAGCGAGACCACACAAAATTTTCCCACCAGTCAGAGGATCTTTCGTCGACCCAGAACTGTCTGGGGAACCGGACCTCTGCCAGAGCTTGCCAGCGTTTCTTAGCCGCCATTGTTGCCCTTAGAGAACGTCTTCTACTGGTGGTCGTCATTCTGGCCATACGTTGTCGGTAGTCCTCGATAGCAGTCCTCCTCTGCGACACGGTGGCATGGATACGCTGGACTACCGCAAGCATTTGATCCAACAATTGATAAATAATCCTCTCCATTGCAACGTTAACCTGTGCTGCGGCCAGTAGGCTATGCAAACAAAAGAGTGAGGCCGACCACGTGTCTGCCTAGGTGCATATAAGCAGGCAATCTGTGGGCGTGCACTGTGGGCGGGGATTAACCAATCAAACATATCAATGCATCAACCTTTGGTTCATAGAAAACAATATAAAACCCGTTCCGAGGGCGCCAATGATTTGACGATGAAGCGTTGCTACGGGGTTTTCGGGGTTTTTTTTAAAAAAAGGGGAACCCCACCAACTTCGGATTCTGGGTGGAGGTCAAAGGTGTCCCTGCAGTTTGATTGACGGGCACGGGAGGCCAGAAGCGCTAAAAAGGGACCTCCTTTGTAGCGATAAGACGGAGACCGGAAGCCTGTGGGTTACGAAAGTGACGAGAAGTGAAAGTGCTAAATTCCGCAAAAACCGCAGCTGTGCGTTACAGGCACAGCTAGTTACATTTCGCTAGTTAAAGTAGCGCTTTCACAAACAGCAACCAAATAGCCACTTTGAGCTCTGTGCGAAATGGCCCTTCTTCTTCTTCAGTAATATCAGGGCTCTCTCAGACTCCCCTACCACACAGGGTGTCTGTTGTGTGGAGAGGAAAGGAAGGAGATTGTAAGCCGCTTTGAGACTCCTCTGGGTAGAGAAAAGCAGCATATAAGAACCAACTCTTCTTCTAATAAGAAAACTGGGTTGGCATAAAAGCCAGACATTAGGATCCCATCCATCCATTTTTATGGGCTTTACGTGAGAATTAGAGAAACTCTGCTCACTTTGGATGGCACGATCAACCCTCAGGAAAAACGGTCGCTTCTTTAGCCTCATCCATCCCAAAAGGACGCTTAAAAATCCCAGGTGCAACCAAAACAAGGCAAAACGCAAGGTGGTGTGGAGACAAGGTCAGGGCTGTCTATATAGTAAACAGACACCAGCTGGCTGATGAACTATGACTACCTGACCTCCCTGTAACCCTGAACTTGTTTGGCAGAGGTTGTGCTAAACATCATCATACTGCTGCATATCCGTTGGATGTCTTCATGAGGCTGTTGAATAAATAAAACTTTGTTGGTCTTAAAGGTGCCGCTGGACTCAAATTTGTGTTCACCTGCTGAGGGAAGAGAGTGATAGAAGGGGGACGGAATTCCAAGATTTTGGTGCCATGACCAAAAAGGCCCTTGCTTAAGTTGCCACCCGCCTAGCCTCAGACAAAAGGGCCATCTAAACTGGCAGTCTTCAAGCAAAGGTTGGAGACACACTTTTCTTGGATGCTTTAGGATGCTTTGGGCTGATCCTGCTTTGGGCTGATCCTGTGTTGATCAGGGGGTTGGACTAGATGGCCTGTATGGCCCCTTCCAACCCTATGATTCTATGATTCTATGGCCTGTATGGCCCCTTCCAACTCTGTGATTCTATGATTCTAAAGCAGAGCCTCTGAAGATAAATGAAGTGGATGACTATGTATATATGGGAGGAGTAGCAGTAATTATTTTTAAAAGCCAGAAAAAATAGATAGGAAGGCTATAATCCTATGTGTGATAAAACAGAAAGTCAGTCCCATGAAATGCAGCAAACCCGACTACTAGTTAAGTGTTTACAGACGGGACTCATAGCCACGACAGTAAAATAAATTTCCCGCTCGTCTCCTTACCGGGAACAGCGAAACGGAACATTCTAGCAAATATCATATCTTCCCTCTCTTAAACTATTTCGGTCCCTTTCCCAGCAGTCTCAAGGAACAGGGCATACGTGAGAAGAAAAGCAGACAACAAAACCAGTTTCTTCAGGAGGCAGTCTAGTGAGGCGCTCAAGGAAACAAAAGGTTTTACTTGGGTTTTTCCTGAGGGCGCAGCTTCCAGGGTTGTGTTTCTGTTTTGTGCAGAAGCACAATAGGACTAGGACCAAAGGGATTGAACTCTCGGCTCAGGTCTAAGTCAAGTTAAACAGCCACCCGCAAGAACTGGGAAATCCGAGCGCTCTTATTGTGTGCCATTCATGCCGATAGTTTTTTTTTTTCTCTTTTAAAAAGAGGCATCGAAGATGAAAGGAGGAGTTCGGAGCCCGCTGTCAACAGGAAGTTTCCTGCCTTTTGTTGGCCTGTATCAGACCTTCACAGTCTTGCTTCAGACTGCCAGGAAGCTTCAGGCAGGTTTTGTTGAAGTAGTGAGAATGTTAGAGTTGCTCTCCGGTCTCTTACAGTGGTGAGTGCTGGGGGGGGGGGCAGGGTTGGTATGACACCCCCAAAACCAGCAGCGGTGGATTTATTCTTTTTGTGGGGATAGCACAGCCAGATCTAAGTTGAGAAGCTCCTGGAGAATTGGGGATAAAGCCTGGAGAGGAGAGAAATAGATGGTTTTTATACGCCACTTTTCACTACCCAGCTTGGTGTAGCGGTTAAGAGTGGCGGCTTCAAATCTGGCAAGCTGGGTTTGATTCCCCGCTCCTCCACATGCAGCCAGCGGGGTGATCTTGGGCTCATCACAGCCCTGATTGTGCTGTTCTCACAAAGCAGTCAGGGCTCTCTCAGCCTCACCTCCCTCACAGGGTGTCTGTTGTGGGGAGAGGAAGGGAAGGTGACTGTAAGCCGCTTTGAGACTCCTTCGGGTACTGAAAAGTGGGGTATAAGCATCAACTCTTATTCTTCTACCTAAAGGAATCTCAAAGGAGCTTACAATCACCTTCCCTGCCGCTCCCCACAACAGATATCCCATGAGGTAGGTGGGGCTGAGAGAGCTCTAACTTCTCCATGAGATACAATGCTGTGTAGAGTTCACCCTTCCAAAGCATCGATTTGCTCCATGGGAGAAAATTCTGTCTTTCTCCATCTCATTCTGAGGGATCCCCCCAGGCTTCACCAGGAGGTCAGCATGCAAGCTCTATGGACCAAGCAGACAATAGCCCTAAAAGACTTTCCCTCTTTGTGTAAGCTGCTCTCAGCCACATAAGCAGCCATTGTAATGTGCCTAAGGCTCAGGAAGTCTTGGTGAGAAATAGGGAGCTCAACAGGTCAAGAACCAGAACAGTTCAGACAGGCAGGCCTTGGGGAAAAGGGGAACCCGGTGGTACAGAAGTCTTGCTTCCCATGAAGCTACAATTAAGGGTATGCATTTGGCTAACCCAAACTGAAAATGTTATTGGGATTTGGGAATATTGGGAAACGTAAATTCTTTTGAGGTTCAATAAGTCTTCATGTACATAAAACTGGTGACGAGTTCTCACTATGAATAGCGCCTATAAATACCCAAGAGTCCAGCAGTCTATCTTTGCATTACAATTACAGCCTGCCTTAGCCTTTCTGGGCCACAAAAGATTTCCAGACTGACCCTTACAGACTCGCTTCAGCCCTCTGCTAGTTCAATTGAGGGGGCTATGCCTGCATTTTTGAGGGGTAGATCACTGTGTAATGTGTAGGTTTTGGAAGCGCCTCTGCAAGAGCCAACCTTGCGGCTTGGAATTGTTTTGCCAGTTCAGGAGGCGCAAGAAATTTTGTGCTCATTTAGAAAAAAAGACTGTTACTCAGAGGGGGACAGAAAGCCTGAAATGATGCCAAAGAGACTGCAATGCAATGCTTTATCCATGCCTGTTCTTTAATCGGCTGTTTCCTGTCCTTCTTTTTTGTCTTTTCTTACTTAACTCAGCTGGTAGCCTCACGGGTTTGCCGCCACCTGAAAAATTGGAATACTGGAATTAGATTTTAAGTGATTTATTATTTTAGGATTTTTATATTAGAGCTTTGTATTATGTATTTTGATTGTTTTTTGTACACATAATGTCTGCTTTTATTAATAAACACTAGAAATAGAGCCCGTTGTAAGCTTCAGACATCGGGCGCTATGGGGGCGGTGGGTTTCTGGCGCAGGGTGGGCAGTGCTCGGAGGGCGGGCGGGCGGGCTGTGAAGTGGCGGGGAGTGGCTGTGCCAGGGCGCAGCCTACCTGTGTCAGGGCAGGCAGGGACACAGGACTCAGGTAGGCAGGCTGCGGGTGCAGTGGGGCAGGAGGCATCGTGGGAGCTCAGCAGAGGTCCTCCGGCGCGGGCAGGCGAGGCTCGGGCTGCAGGTGGATGGGATGGTTGTAACGGCAGGACCACAGATCTGCGGCGGCTGGTCACGGGCACCTGGGGGCGAGGTGTTGAGTGTTTTGGCAGCGCGGCGTGGGTGAGCGGGGATGCGGGCGCAACTTGGCGTGGCGGGTGGCAGCAGCGGGCGCTCTTGGCGGCGGGCGGGTTCGTGTAGGGGCGGCAAAGGGAGGCGCAGCAGCAGGGCGACGGCCGCGGGCGGTGGTGCAGCTGGAGCGGGAGGCAGGCGGCGACGTGGCTGGTTTTGGTTGCGGGCAGTAATGGCGGTGGCGAGGCGGCACAGTCGGTGGTGGGCGGATTGTGAGACGCTGCGCGCCTCCCGATTCGTCAGCCCGGCGGCAAGGGGCCAATAGGGAGCCGCGGCTCGCAATTGGTCCCTTGCCGCCGGACTGACAATCGGAGGGCCCAATCGGCTGACGCTTCGCGCCTGCCAATTGGGCCCGCTGATTGTCAGTCCGGAGGAAGGGGCCTATCGGCACCCTTCATCATCACGGACAGGGCCCGCCGCCGGAACCCTTAACCGATTATTTTATCTGCTACGCAGGAGCGGTTAAAGATGATGACTAAAATAACATTTTTAAACGGGGGGGGGGGGGTGTTTAATTATTTTAATAATTTAGTCAACTGTGGATGATTTTAACTGTAATAAATACATACATTTTTTAATTGATAATTTTGTGAAGAAGAAGAAGAGTTGGTTCTTATATGCCGCTTTTCCCTACCCAAAGGAGACTCAAAGCGGCTTACAGTCGCCTTCCCTTTCCTCTCCCCACAACAGACACCCTGTGGGGTGGGTGAGGCTGAGAGAGCCCTATTATTACAGCTCGGTCAGAACAGTTTTATCAGTGCCGTGGCGAGCCCAAGGTCACCCAGCTGGCTGCATGTGGGGGAGCACAGAATCGAACCTGGCATGCCAGATTAGAAGTCCGCACTCCTAACCACTACACCAAACTGGCTCTTGTGAACCGCCCGTAGCCTGTTTGTCAGGAAGGGTTGTATATAAAAATCAATAATTCAGTGATATATATATTGTTCATATATACAGCCAAATCGGTGGTGTGGCTATGAGTGATAGCCTCTTATCTGGAGAACCGGGTTTGATTCCTCACTCCTCCTCCACATGCAGTCAGCTGGGTGACCTTGGGCCAGGCATTGTTCTCTCAGAGCTCGCTCAGCCTCCCCTACCTCACAGGGTTTCTTTTGTGGAAAGAGGAAGGGCAGGCAATTCCAAGTCACTTCAAGACTCCTGCAGGTAGCAAAAAGCAGGATACCCAAAACAGCTCGCTCTTTTAATAAAAAGATGCAGTGGACTTTGATCGGCTGCTTCAGACCAACACGGTCACCTAAATATATCAGACCATGCCATCGGAACTGAGCTTGGTGGACCACTGGGTTGATTCTGGATTCAGGCACCATGGATGTGCAAGGGACAGGCAAGAACCACACTAATTGTCTGCCCTCCCAAGGCATTTCCCAATCCTACACCGCTTCCATATCCGTGGTCTATATTTCTTCCTGAAAGGGGAAAAGGAGAGAAACAGGCAAACCATTCCCCTTAACTGTTAAGCCCATGTCTTTCCCGTAGTTAGAAAACTTCTCCGTGGAACTAATGATTACCCATGACCCTACTTGGCAATCCATCCTCACCGTCTAACCCTTTGCCCGCTAAAGAAAAGTGGCCTCCCAGAGATGTCATTGGAACGGTCAGAATTTGCTGTCACCGGCATAATTTATTTGAAGGAGGCAGTGGACTGTGACAGCAGAGGTCAAAGGAAGAGACCAAGTGAGCGCAGAATTCTGTCTTCGGTGCTGATTGCTCTCAGCTAAGAAAATCTTTAGGGAAACCAGCTTGATTAGGTGGTCGTTATTTCTAAAACGTTTCG
The DNA here is from genome assembly GCF_049243985.1 of Paroedura picta. NCBI lineage: Eukaryota > Metazoa > Chordata > Lepidosauria > Squamata > Gekkonidae > Paroedura > Paroedura picta. The sequence continues at coordinate 179,080,207 of NC_135369.1, read as the reverse complement.
CTGCCACTCAGAATTACCTTTGCAAAAGACCTAATTAGCACCGAAAAAGAAAGAAGAGCTAGAAAAGATCCATCGCATCATCTGGTCCGAAACCCTAGGACATGCCCATCCAAAGAGTGCTGGGGGAAACGTCCCAGGATACATATAAAGTTTCAACTTTGACAGGAAAAAAAGAAGAAGTATGTTAGAAAACCAGGGAACTGACATTCTTCAGGGGAAGCCCTCCTTCCCTCCCGTCCTTCCTTCTTTCCTTTCTTCCTTTTCCCCTCTAATCCTCCTTCCTTTCTTCCTCCCTCCTTTCCTGCCTTTTTTCCTTTCTTCCTCCCATACTTTACCAGCCCCAGGACACAAAAGCAGAGGATCGTACCAAACCTAGGCAGAGTTTGCACTTACTTTGTTTATTCCATTGTCAATCCTGTTGAATTCAGATTGATTTGAACTCAGGTCTTCCTCTCACCCCCCCCCTCCCCATTGAAACAGAAAAGTCTTCTGCACATGGTTAGGGAGGCTCAGAAGGGGGGAGGCAAATGGAGCATCTTTTTTTCTTTTCTTGAAGGGGGGGAGAGGACCGAAGAAGGCAGAGAAGGGAGAAAAAAATCTGACAGAAGTTGAGAGAAAATAGGGGCTTCTCCTTTAAGGCAAGCTTGTCAAATGGGCACCTTTGGCCAATCAGGGCGTCTCTCCCATAGAGGAGAGCCCAGATTCAAAACAGCCTGCTTTCTCAATCCGAATCTTAAAATATTGAGGTTTAAAAGCACTCTTAGATATCGCACAATAAAAGTAAGGTCACTCCGAATCAATCCTGCTTGTTGCAGAAGGAAAATTTAAATTGCCCAAAATCCAAACAGAAATCACATTCTGTGTAGACAGCAGGGACTGAATCGACCTGGGATTTATACCCTAGTTCCTGCCCACCAAGATCCCTTTCATAAACTTTGGCTTTGCACTGCTTCCTAAATTCTAGTAGGGAGGAAGGTTTTTTTAAATAATCTGTTCCTTTATTTTGTGTCTCAGCAATTTCTATTAGAGACTGTATCCTGCCTTTCCTATTCATTTGTACATCACTTTAAAAAATTATTTTCTATCAGTTTACCAAAAAAAAGAAAAGGAAAAACGAAACAGATATTCAAGCTAGTTACAATACAGTATCTCACTCCACAAAAGATTGATTATAATACAAGGTTAATATATATATATATCTCAAATATTATTTTCTTTGATATTCTAGAAAGCAGTTCCAATGTTCTAAAAATCCTCTATGTAACAAGCTAGTTAGGTTTGCCATCATTGCAAATTCTCTCATTTTGTTATAAGTTCCAGGCAGTACTTTCTACTTCCATCTTTGAGCAACAATGATTCTAGCTGCCACCATCACATAGAAGAATTTGCTCAGCTGCTGGGGCAAATTTTGATCTTTTTTGATCTCCAGCCAACCGGTCATTCCAAAGTGACAAGTTTTCATTGTGACACCCACACCTGGTCTCCTGTGGTTCCTACAGCTTTATGTAAATAACACATTTATTAGGAGTTGCTGGGCAGCATGCCGTGGATGCCCAGTTTGATAGAGGGAAGCTTCTCCACAAGTTTATTTCTCCCACATCGTGGAGGGCTTTAAAGGTCCAACACCAGCGTCTTGAATATGGTTCAGAAAACAAACTGGGAGCCAGTTCAGATGTTCCAGAACAGAAGTCACATGATTAAACTGGCCACCCCTCCTTCCAGGACAAGTTGCTGCATGTTGAACCTGCTGAAGATTCCAAGTCATCTTCAAGGCCAGCCCTATGCATTGTGCATTACAGCAGTCTAGTAACTTGTGGTTACAGTGGCATGGATCCACAGGGCCAGATTTGCTGAGTCCAGAGGGGACAATGACTTACACGTCAGATAAATTTTCCGGCACAACACTAACTTCTCAAATGACATAGCCAGATCAAACTCCCGCAATTCCGCAGGGCCTGCAAAAAGGAGCTCTTCCACCAGGCATTTGGTGGGGCCGACTGAGCCATAAAACCTACAGGTGCCCCCCAGACTGAGGGAACGAACCGAATTAGGGATTGTCAAGTTATTGTTGAAGTGCCGTTCTAATTGTTCCAGTTTATATGTTGTTGTTATTGTTATATTGATTTTGATATTGATTTTGATAGTGTTCTATGTGAATGTTGAAAAATGTTTTATGTAAACCACCCAGAGCCGTAGGGAAGGGCGGTATAAAAATATAAATATAAATAAAAATAAAAATAAATAAATAAAATAAATAAATAAAATTCTGTACTGGTGCCTCAGAAAACCAAGCAAATGCCATCCAGTGTGGGCAACACAATCCAAAGTGGGCAGCTGGTTCAGATGCTCATCAATAAAGCACACGGGAATTACTTCTACGTAGATTTAGGGTTGTTCTTTAAGGGTCCTGAGCATAGACCTGTTTCAATTCCTTGGTTAATTTTTAGAAATTGAGAAGATGGCAGTGATCTACTTCCTCTTCAAAGCCGCTCTTAGAACTCCACATCTTTATTTATTTTAGATAAGCCTTTTTATTTCCAGCGATTTATTGTAGAACTTCTAAATATGTTTTGTTGACCCTTGGAGGCAAACTTTTATCTTACTTTTTTACAACGTGGGCGGATGTTTTGATTCTAAAGCCTTGCTTTCCTCGAGAAGCTCGAGAACTGAGAGGATAATTCGTCAAAGCAGCTATGCTGTGCTGGGTGTTGGTTTGAGGACTTCCCCCCCAGAAACCACAAACAGCCTTGAAGTGGACAAAAAGAATTGGGAAGAGTCCTGCTTTTTAATTACAAGGATGAGAAGTGCCTACTCATTTACAGAGGAATCCCCAACTCCTCTGAGCCAGCCAATGAAACAAGAGGACTTCACTCCTTTTAAGCTAGTGGTTCCCGAACTTTTGGGGTCTGTGGCCCCCTTGGCTCCCAGGCCACATGCCTTGTGCCCACACACATACAAAGACACACCTCCTGGAGTTCAGTCTCGTGCAAATTCTAAACATGCTGTATTGCTTACACTTTTGGGGATGTTGTGCAGCAGCCATATTTTTAGCCTGGGTAAAATATGTAAGTCCTTTGTAAAAGCCATTTGTAAAAGCCACCTTTGGTCCTCATTGGGGAGAAAGAGAGGGAAAGAAAAAGAGAGAGAGACAGAGAGAAAGAAGCAAGCAATGGAATATCCGATGGCCAGGAGCAAGCAGAAGGCTTTTCCAGCCTCCCAAAGATGGAGACTTTTGGTGAAGGGTTGGGAACCCTGGGTTAAGAAATCCCCGGCCATCTGGGGTAGATCTGGGAAGGACAGAGTCTGAAGAGGGGAAGGGGCTCAGCAGGAATATGATCCCATCCAGCCCGCCTTCTGAAGCTCTCGTTGTCTTCAGGAAGCTAAGCAGGGTTGGTCCTGGTCAGCACTGGAATGGGAGAACACCAAGGAAATCCAGGTTCGCTACTACTCAAAGGCAGGCAAGGGCAAGCCACCTTGGAATGTCTCTCGCTAGGAAAATGTAGCCACAGAAAGAAGTCAGACTACTGCCCCCAAATTCCTCACCGCCCCTCTGGATCTTTCCACCAACCCGGGGGGGGGGAGGCATACCGCCCACTTTGGGAACCCCTCTTTTTAGCAATCCACCCTGATTGTTTCCTTCAGAGTGAAATGGTCTGCTTTTCTGAACAATTAGTGGCCAAGGACAATGATACAGTGACACGCGATCTGTGCTCGGCATCTCCACTGCGTCAGCATGGTAGGGCAGAAGAACTTGGCCTTCTAGCATCCCAGGCACATCTAACTGCAGAGATTCTACAAAAAATATATAGTCATTTCACAGTTTAATGGCATATTTATCTGGAAGCAAAAGGGGGTGGCCTCCCACCAAACCCCCCCTCCCATCTGATCAACAAGTGCACCCGAGAAAGTCATAGGGACAACTGTGAGCTGAATTAAGAGCCAGGCTTGAGAGCTGAAGGGACAGTTAAACCTGTTCCTGGCAGGAGGCCATGTGGGTTTGCTTCTTTAATCTGTGAGACCTAACTATGGAGCTGCAAATGTTTGCGTTTACAAAGAGAAGTGTATTAACTGGTCCACTAAATGATGGGGAAGCAAACGTATAGCATTTCTTCTAAAAATTAGATTCAAATGGGTAGCCGTGTTGGTCTGAAGTACAATAAAATCGGAGTCCAGTAACACCTTTAAAACCAACAAGCACTCGAACGCTGACGCCTTAAATAAATCTTTGTTGGTCTTAAAGGTGCTACTGGACTCTTAATTATTCTTAAAATTAGTTCATCTTCTATGGATCTTCTGAGAGTTGAACAAATCCTTAGTCCTCTTTATCCTGAATGTTTTCTTTTGATAGTTCAATGTATATGCTTGCATATTGCTTAACTCGGGGTTGACTCCCAAAAGATATTTTCAGAAGTCCAGCAGGTAGTTAATTTGAAACCCCAGCGATTAGATTCAAAATTAGGTAAAACGAAATATTTTTAACTCACTGTTAATTTTAGCCTATTTTGTACACTGCTCTGGGCCGTATTGGAAGGGAGGTATAAAATTCATCATTATCATCATCATCAATAATAATAATTTAGCATAGTGGACCCTCTGAAATTCCAATGTTAATTGACTTTGCCTCTCCCCCTCATTCTCCACTCCCTCTGTGGACAAGAAATCACAGTCTGCTTTAGTTCCCTATAAGCTCCTTTCCTCCGGTCTTGAATCCATGGGGATTCTTACAGATCTGGATACTATTGGAAAGGAAGATGAGAGAGAGAGAGAGAGACTGGTTTGCCATCCTCTTTTGGTGCTCTTCCTCCAACGGAACAAGAAGTTTTGATTAACCTCTTCAAACAGTCTCCACTAGAAAATATCAGAAAGGAATGTGGAACTGCCCCCTAGCCAGTGTATCTTCTTCTGAGGCAAAAGAGAGGACCCCTATAGCTCCAGACCCTCTGTCCCAAAACTCAAAGCACATTCCTTTAGGACCATTAATTTTAATTCGTCCAGGAAATTCCAACCCTAGCGACCCTATCTGGCCATTGAAGCCTGTAGAGTCTGTAGCAGTTTGATCTAAAGGGCTGCCTTCAGGTCCCGGAATAAAACAAATGGCTCAAGCAACGTAATTACAGCCAGGAAAATAGGGGAGCAGTCTCTGGAATTGACTGAGAAGATCCAACGCATGATTGTCATATGCATGTGACAAGTGTAATCAGTTATTTTCATTGGCTCTGTTGTGATAAGAAGCAGTAAGAATGTGTTAACACATCGCCATAAGTATAGATAACTTCCTACGACATCTTCTGAAGTGATAAGTAGTTAGCCAAAGATATGAACCAGGGATTAGCAACCAGGGCCTGCAAGGAGGAGTTGTTCTGCCAGGCCTGTGGTTGAGGGAAGATGGCAACATACCGGACCTCATAGAATCATAGAGTTGGAAGGGGCCATACAGGCCATCTAGTCCAACCCCCTGCTCAACGCAGGATCAGCCCTAAGCATCCTAAAGACCTCCCTATGTATTCAAATAGACATCTTGCAAAGTCAAAATATTTAAACATTGAGTTTAGTGCTTTCTTTCTCCTCTCCCCGCTTTTGGAAGAAAAGGGATGTTCCTGGCCTGTAATGGACAGGAATTAAATATTTATTGATTTTATATCTTTCTGCTGAACTGTGATTATGTTTTAATCCAGATTCATAATAACTGTATTGTATTGTATTGTATTGTATTGTATTGTATTGTATTGTTTGGCTGGTATGTACATTTGCCTTGGGCTTTTTGGAAGGGCAGTATAAAAATGTCATAACAAATAAATAAATATAAATATGTGTGTGTGTGTGTGTGTGTATTCAATCAAAATTCCTAAAACGTCTAAAGTGCTCTGCCATCTTGCCCATTCATCATCCTCCGTGATCTTGTGGGCCATTTTGTAGTCAGTGATCTGGCGATCGAGGATGCCTGACAACTTTTGCAGGCAGAAATGTCAGGGTCTCAAAAACAAAATCCTAATCACTCTTGAGTATGAATGATGCGTCATCTGCCAGTCAGTGAAACGTGGAGCTATATGGATAAAGGCCTTAATTTTGACACAGCACTAAAGAGGCAGGCTGTAAGCGCAGCTATGAACATCTGAAAACATAAAGGACCATCAGTAATTTTATCCACTGGGGCGGTTTCATTTCAAATTTGGTCAGATGTGGTTTATCTTGTGGCCCATCCACCATCTTGAGGAATGTAAGATATTAGGTCTGCGGGTTTGGTAGACACAGACCCGGCTCTTTGAAAACAATCAGCTCTTTGTTAACTCCAGCCAGGAAAACTGGATATTGAACAAACGAACAACAAGAACTTATATAGAGTCAAACCAGCCCACAAAGAGTATTGGACCTAAACAGAAGGTCCTCATTGGTCTGTAAGTCTAGGTCATTGATAGTCTCTGATTGGTTTATTTACGATCCTTCATTTGCATATTGCTCTGAAGCACCGCACCACTTGCATCCATAAACAGCGCACTAACAATACCAAATTAGGTAGACTCTTACAATCAATTTTCCTGACGTGTACAGTCACTGTTAAAAAGGCCCAAACAATAAATGTACATACTTCAGTATTAGATAAGACCTCAGCAGGATACAGTACCATGCAATGGTCCCCAACCTTTTTATCACCGGGGACCGGTCAATTCTTGACAATTTTACTGAGGCCCTGGGGGGGGGTAGTCTTTTGCTGAGGAAAGTCGCTGCCAGCGCCTGAGCCCCTGCTCCACTTGCTTTCCCATTGGCACCCCTGACTTCCCGCCGCCCACTAGGGGGCGCTGTCAACAGCAGCTGCGCAGTGCCACGCCGAGGATGAGCCCCAGCCATGATGGCTGCCAGAGAACACCAAAGGTGAGCTGGCAGCAGAGTGGCAGGGCAGCCCCCAAGGCAGCAGCCAGGGAGGAGGACGAGGAGGAGCTGCGGCCTAGTACCGACTGATCAACGAACCGGTACCAGTCCCCGGACTGGGGTTTGGGGACCACTGTGCACACTTTCTCAACCCTTTTCCCATTGAGAACCCCAGGAAACATTCTTTAGGCTTCAAGAAACCCCCAAAATGGAGCACTCATGCAAAATATTGTTGGGAAGCATAGCTGTGTACATGCCCACCCATGCCCTTCCTCTTCCCATCTCCTCCACGCCCATCATTGGCTATTTTGGGAGGTGGTGGTGGTTCAACATGATCATACATGGTCATATCATCCAATAAATATTTCAACACATTTTAAAATATATATTAAAATTAAATTAACTCCCACCCATTTATAAATTTATAAAAAGGCTAAGGCCCATAATGCAAAATCAGGTTTTAAATATATTTTAATTAATTTTTTTTAATCCCTATGTATTTCACCAACGGGCTTCATCAGGGGAATCTGTAATGCAGGTTTTTTCAACCAGGATTTCCTGATGGCCCTGGAAGGGTTTCCCAAATGGATGAGAATTAATTAATTTTAAATATATTTCTTAAATTGGTTAGACAGTTATCAGATGATTTGACCATATATGGTCATGTCAACTTGCCCCTTCTTCCCAAATGGCCAATGATAGGCCTGGAGGGGGTAGGAAGGGGAGGGGCCCCAGACGGGCGTGTCCACAGCTCTGTTTCCCAACCATCTTCTGCAGGATTGCACCACTTTCGAAGCCTGAAGAATGTTTCAGGGGTTTCTCAGTAATGAAATAGTTGAGAAAGTCTGCTGTAATAATAACAGCACTGAGTTTACATAAATACAGTGTCAATTATTCAGAATATATTATACTAAAAGTAAAAATCCAAGTTGTAAAATATTGTCTAGTCCAGAAACAAAACCATGGAGAAAGGGAACCTCACTGCAGAACCAAGCCAAACACAGAAAAGAGGTACCCACTCAGAAGAGCTGTTTCCAAAAATATTGATACTATACACGAAAAAACTATATAAAGATGACATAAATCAATAAAAGAAAGTCATACAAAGATAGCCTTGTCCAGCCCAACTCAACTTTTTTACCCTTGAGAAACCCCTGAAACATTCTTCAGGCTTTTGGAAACTCCAGAAGTGGTACGATCGTGCAGAATATGGTTGGGAAGCAGAGCTGTAGACATGCCCAACTGGGGTCCCTCCCCACCCCCTCCAGGCCCATCATTGGCCATTTTGGGGAGAGCAGGTCGACATGACCATATATGACCATATCACCCAACAAATGTTTAACAAATTTAAAAAATATATTTTAAAATTAATTAACTCTCACCCATTTGGAAAACCCTTCCAGACCTGTCATGAAACCCTGCTTGAAAAATCCTGGCCTTATCTCTCTGTGAAGCTCCGGAGCATATTCCCAGCTGCTGTTGCCCAGACAAACGAGAGTATGAAACATTCCTTAGTAGTGACTTGTTGCCATGCTGTTCTTCCATCCCCACCTTGTTTTCATCCATTGAGGCGGGAGGAGTGAGAATAAGTAAGCCTTACTTTACATCTTTTGAGATATGTATTTTAACTTTTTAAATTGATGTATGCATATAACAATTATTTATCTTTTCATTTTTAACAGATTGAATTTTTAAAAAAATCTCCCTGACTGCATGTTCCACTATCATATGTGTGTTCAGGATTAGACCTCTGAGGAACACCCATTTTTGGGATCGAAAATGCATTAGTCTAGCATTGTAGTTCTAGCATTGTATGGTGTACATTTTGCATTGTCAAAGATAAGCCTATGGGCTCTGTCAATAATAATAATAATAATAATAATAATAATAATAATAATAATAATAATAATAATATCATCCCACCCTTCCAAAGCTCAGTGCTGGTAACAACATAAAAACAAATACATAAGTAAACATTTTAAACACAATTTATACCCCCAAAATCCCAACGGGATCTGAGGATCTCAGTGTTCTTGAGAAGATATAAGGGAAAAGGTGGTCCAACAGGTACACTGGTCTCAGACCAGTTTTTAACTTTTTAACTCTATAGGTTGTGCACAATAAACGTTTAATTTGTATATTTATATTTTGTGGGCACCAATGCTTTGAGGTCCACCTGAAGAGAAGCCGGATGGCCCATCCCATTCGACTTCCAGGGTGGCCTTCTCTGCAGCCAAACAAAAGGCACAACCAAAGTCCTTAGGTCAGCAGATTCAGACCTGCGTGAGAAAAGTTAACAATGAGCCAGGTCCTGGATTCCAAAGGCAGGCCCTGATATTTTTGCTCAGTGGTCGGAGGCAGGCAAATTAGGCAGCTGATTCATGGCCGCTTTGCGAAATGCTGAAGGTCACGCTTCACCTTGTTAATTAAAGTATTTAATATTCATAGTCGTATTAATCAAGCAGCAAAACTCCAAAGGCCAAAATGTCATTCCACGTGCTGAACTTCCGTTGGGAAGCAATGGGCCCGCGTTGCTATATTTCCACTTTTAAAATACCCAGAATCCCCCCTGATCTCAGGAGGTCCATATACCAAGAGAAATGCCCCTATGAAGAATATTATCAACAGACTACACCAGAAAGAGATTGCACTGATTGTGCGGAGATGTGTTTAAAGTTTTCATGTTTGAATTGAGATGAGTTTGAAAGATTTTAATTTTATTAATGTTAATTAAGTTATATTTGTTGTTATTGTTGTACACTTCCCTGAGCCGGTCTGGGAGGGTGGTATATAAATTAAATGAATAAATAAGGATCTGGTACCACTTTGCACAAATTGAACATAGAACGTGCCAACTGAATATGTATATGAGAGTCAATTATATATTTCGTTATTCTCAGGGAATGTGCTTTTGAACATGTACCTTCATCCACACATGGCAACACTGGTCATACTCAAATCGTCTTCCCCACTGCCAGGTTGGGCCTGGGGATCTCCTGTTTTTATAACCGATTTCCAGACGACAGAGATCAATTCCCCTGGAGAAAATGGCTGCTTCGGAGGACGGACTCTACAGCATTGAACCATTCTGAGGACCCTTCCCTTCCCAAACCCTCCCCTCTCCATTTATTTCTCAACCCTAAACTGGCGACCCCGTGCTCAAATCACCATTTTTATTAGTCAGAATAACGCTTTGCTCAGCCTACGTCCAAATCTGCCACTGATTCTCACACCAAACCAGAACAAAAACACTGACAAGGAAAAGACACATTTATCAGGCAGTCGAAATTGCACGGTGGCGAGCTTTGGGCTCCCCCTCCTGCAGTGAGTTTCGACCACACTAATCCTTTCATCTGTTTCTAACTTCAGATATTCAATTCAGGCACGGCTTAAAAGGCAAGCTGATGTTTGAAGCAGACGACATTAATCATTAAGCTGTGCCACAAACTACGCAACGTTATGACATCATGCGGAATTCTAAAACGCCCAAATTGAGTTAAGGAACAGAGGGCCTGCCAGACCATTGGGAAAACTTCTCAATGACGTTTGAATTAAACAGGAGGTTCTGCTTCCATCGTTCATAGCTCGCAGTGCTAAGACTTCACAACCAAACACGTGAAGTTGCTTTAGGCTGGATCATCAGGACAAGGCAGCCTGGTTAGCTGGCCTTCATGGGCCGACATCACACATTCTTGGCACTTGAATGTGTAGGTCGGTTATGGAGGCAGCCCTAATGGGGACGGACTGCACGTTGGCGGTGAATGGGAGTGTTTCAGTTAAACTGAATTTAAGCCAGACTTTCTTGCTTACTAGCACACTATATATTTTTGTTTAAATAAAGTGTGCATTGTTTGTTTTGCACAAAATCAGCCTTCCAGAATGCTCCGAACTCCATCCAGGCGGAGCTTGGAGTTTTCCTGGGATTACAGTTGACCTCCATGCGGGAGAAATTCGTTTCACTGAAGAAGAAGAAGAAGAAGAAGAAGAAGAAGAAGAAGAAGAAGAAGAAGAAGAAGAAGAAGAAGAAGAAGAAGAAGAATTGTTTTTTACACCCTGCTTTTCGCTACCCAGTGGCTTACAATCACCTTCCCTACAACAGACACCCTGGGAGGTAGGTGGGGCTGAGAGAACCCTGAAAGGGCTAGTATGGGAGAACAGGTCTAACATGACTGTGACTAGCCCATGGTCATCCAGCTAGCTGCATGTGGAGGAGTGGGGAATCCAACCCAGCTCGCCAGATTAACCACACTTAATCACTCCACCACACTGGCAATAAAATGGCAGCTCTGGAGGGTGGTCTCTATGCTAGGGATGCCAGCCTCCAGGTGGAACCTGGGGATCCCCAGAATTACAGCTCATCTCCAGGCAACAAAGAAAATCGCCATTTGTAAGGTGGACTGTATGGCATTACAGCCAGAAGTCGGCTGGCCAGGAGCGGTGGCATATAAATTTAACAAATAAAATAAAAATAAATTAAATCACACTGAAGGCCCTCCCCTCCCCAAACCAGGCTCCACTACCAAGGCCTCCAGGTTTCTCCCAACCCAGAGCTGGTAACTATAATGGCATTGCATCTCTGCCAAATTCTCAGGGATATCCTAGGTTCCACCTGCAAATTTCCCAAACGGGGATCTTTGAAGTGTTAATTGCCTGTGTGAAAATATAGGCTTGTCATGCCGCAGTTTCTGTCTGCCACCAACTATTATCCCTGTGCAATAATTTTCCTTCTAGTGTATAAGAAAAATAAATCAAAACTCAGATGAATTCTTCCTGGCATATCATCTGCAATGAAAACAGGAGTCACAGAGGACTCACCCAGGTATTATGCCATGCTGCCCCCTGGTGTTTTGCTGCAGGCTGGCTCTCCCAATCATTTTCGATGACTATATGGGGAGCCCTTGCCCTACTATCTCCCTCATTTACCCCCAGGATTTGCCTGCACATGGGATAGCCAAGGGTCAGGAAGTCAAAACTTCCTACCGTTTGGTTTTACTCATCAATCAATTGTCATGTGGCGAAAACTCCCCAATCATCTTCCAGTACCATTTTGTGCCATCTGTGTGCTCCCTCCAAGTCCAAAATAATTTTTTAAAATTACCACAATTGCGTTGTAACGCCAAACTGTTACAACACAAACAAGGGGCTAAAAAATGGGTTGTTTTACCCCCCCACACAGACACACATCCTGTCCCTGATCTCACTAAAACCAAGAAAAAATAGATAGAAGTAAGCGATCAAACTGGAGGAGGGTGTGGGGGGTGCTATTTAATTACTTTGGAGTCGCGTTGTAACGCGATCTGACTTTTTTTTTTAAGGTTGGGAAGGTAGATGAAGGAAGTTACACTTGCGGGGGAGGGGGGAGCAATGCCTGACTGGGGACAGCCCAAGTTTTCCCCCTTGCTCACAGCCCAGCCCCACCATATGCAACATTGGATTCCACGGCAAAAAGGGAACATGGATTTCTCTGCATTTTCTTGCTGTGAGCCAACTGAGTCATGCCAGACCTGGGACTGCCCCGCACCAGGTCCAATTCCATGCAAAAGTGGTATTTAGACCGGCATGCAAACAAGCAGTGAGCACAGCCTAATCAGTCATGCGGAAGATGTCAAACAGAGGTTACACAACATAAAAAGAGACTGGAAAAAAGAGCTGTGTTTAGGAGTGCGGAGTTCTAATCTGGTGAGCTGGGTTTGATTCCATGCTCCTACACATGCAACCACCTGGGTGACCTTGAGCTCGCCAAAGCACTGATAAAGCTGTTCTGACCGAGCAGTAATATCATAACTCTCTCAGCCTCACCCACCTCACAGGGTGTCTGTTGTGGGGAGAGGAAAGGGAAGGCGACTGTAAGCTGCTTTGAGACCCCTTCGGGTAGAGAAAAGTGGCATATAAGAACCAACTCTTCTTCTTCTTCAGTAATATGAGGGCTCTCTCAGCCTCACCCACCTCACAAGGTGTCTGTTGTGGGGAGAGGAAAGGGACAGCAAATGTAAGCCATTCTGAGACTCCTTCGGGTAGAGAAAAATGGCATATAAGAACCAACTCTTAGGAGAAGCCATGACTTGTTAGTACTTAGATGGGAGACCTTCAAAGATGTGGGCGGTAGTTCCTCCAAAGAACACTAGGGGTCGTGACATGGAGCCAGACAATGGAGAACTACCTCCAAACATCCCTGGCTAGTGTTTGGATGGGAGACCTCCAAGGATTTGGGCGGTAGTTCCCCCAAGGAACACTAGGGGTCATGATGATGCAGAGGCAGGCAACGGCAAACCACCTCTGGACATCCCTTGCCTGGGCCAGAGAATCTTCAGATATCCTGGCTACATTAAATAACTAAAACAAATAAATCTCCAGGGGGATTAATCTTAGTTGTGTGGACATCAGTTTTAATTCCAGGATCATCGACAACTGCAAGTCTCCAAGTCCCTCCATTACACTGATTAGGGTATGAGGGAAAGGATTATGTCCTTCAAGACGGCTTTCAGGCAACACTTGAGAACGTAAAGCTGTAACAATTAATACAAATCCTCCTTGCTTCCCGGGGACCGTCTTTTCCTTCAAGAGTCCGGGCTCAGCTTTTATTGGCGCTAACATGTGCTTGACTCCCAGCGATAGTCTTGAGGGGACATGCGATCTCGAGGGTAGCCTAAACATCTGGAGCAAATAACTGCTCAGATTCCTTTCCAACATGATCATGGGGAGCTCTGGCTCTGTCAAAAAGCGCACCAGAGCGATCTGAGAGCCGCCACCGGGATGTGGGATGCGGCCTGCGGCTTGGCTCGGTCTGTTTACACAAAGGGAAAGCTACCGCTCGCCAGATTTACACTGTGACTTGGGAATGAGATGTGCTCTCCGTAATGTCTTTTGATTTCCCACGAGTTCGAGACAGGTCAATATGTCACAAGCGATAACCTCCAGACGGAGAGAACGTTTCCCTTCCTGCTGGCCTGGCTACAACTTTGGTCAAGACGACATAAGCAGACCGCAGTGCGCTGATGTGCTGAATCCGCAACAAGCTGAGTTGTCAGAAGGCAGTGGTTTGGTCATTTTTTTAAAAGTGCAGACCATCGGGTAGTGAGAGCATTGCAGTAGACGCTTGGTGGAAGGACTGGAAGGTGTGAAGGTAGGCTGGGCGAGTTCTTTCTGTCCTCCTCTGTCCAGGACTGTTTACCAAGTGGGATGCTGCACTGTTCAGGAGATCCAGGATACATAGAGCTGCTGACCTCCCAGAATTACAACTGGTCCCCAAATGAGAGAGATCAGCTCCTGGATTATGTTTTTATCCCACCCTTCCTATGAGGAGCCCAGGGCTATACCTGTGGTCCCCAGCCCCAAGTTATTGGGTGAGTGGGCTTCATGGCAAAGCAGAATCTTGAATCCCAGGTCAAATCTGTACTGGGATTTTCATCCTCTCCCAGCCTGAATGCCCACCCCCTCACTCCCGCTCTGCACTTCATTCGATTTCCATTTTGATTTTGGCTGCTTTAAATTTTCCGTCTGCAATGCCCATGATCAAGTACACAGTGATGCTACCTTTTCTCTGCGATATCCTGGAGTGGATATAACTCGCTACATCTAAGAACAGCACTCCGGAAGCACCGGAATCTCAAGTGTAGACATTGGAATTTTGCTGGATTAACTTCCTTCCCCTTCTCCATGCCTCCAAAGCTGATGTAGCATGGTAGTCTGTTTCTGATTGGTCAGGGCGTCAATTCAAAGACTGCAGGAAAACGGGAGTTCCCAGTTGTCATTCCCTCGCAAGTTTTTTTTTTTTTGCCCTCATTTTTGGTATTGTTTTTAAGTGAGTGTGCTCCAAAAGCCCACTGTTCTATGAGCAGCATGAGCAGAGATTTGCCTTTTGGAGTTTCTCTCCCCACTCCCAAATCTCTCCTGACGCTCCACCCTACCCCACTTGCTGAGGCTGCAGGAAAAGAAAAATAAACAAGCAGCTTGCTCAATGAAATGCAGGAAATAAAGCCCACTCTAGCCTTGTGCTCCTTAGATGCCAGCTGGAGCTTCACACAACACCCCCCCTCCCAATCAAGCAGGAGGTAAACAGGAGGCAGGCTGCAGAAGGCATGGATTTGGTACCTGTTTCAAGTGGGGAAAAAGAAGGTGCTTTTAAAGTGCAGTTCATCACAGCTTTCTTTGGAGAGTGGATTCTGTGCCATTATACCCTAGTGAGGTCCCACCCCTCCTCAAACCCTGCCCTCCTCAGGCTCCACCCCTCAAGTCTCAAGGAATTTCCCAGCCTAGAATTTGCAAACTAAAGCCCACACAAGTTTTCTTTCTATGCCTGTGAGTCAGAGTTCTGAGGTGGGAAGAGCACTGGGAATGGATCACGGAGACTAAGGTCTTATCTGCACTTAGATTTCCCCCCCGTTCTCGATCCTGCCGAATTCGGATCACTTTGAAGCCAGATTTTCCAACAGATCTGCACCTTCTTTTCCCCCATTTGAAACAGGTACCACATCCATGCCTTCTCGGCGTTATGCATACCTGCCTTTGTAGTGGAATCCAGTAGCGTTTCAATCGTTTCCCACAGGTTTCCAGTCTCGCAAAAATTGCTAGAAAGGAAGCGATTTTTTCTGTGCTTTGTCCCGCCCCTGGCCGTCAATCAAATGAACAGCCAATGGGCGGTTGTTATCATGCTCCTGAAAAGCCCCTTTCCCTTTAGGAACAGGGTTTTTTAAAAAAAGAAAACCACAAGTTGCAACGAATATGCCTTGATTTCTCTTAATGTAGAGACCCATCTAGCTGGTGTGTGAGCTGGCGAGTCATCGTTACCACGCTCCCCCGAGTGGAAAAAAAATCCCCCCCCCCTGCACAGGTGCAATTTTCAGCCAAAAATAAAGGGAACTTGCAAACGGGGCTGTGTTGCGCTTGGGGACTTAGGGGAGCTTTAAAGCAGTTCTTTGGAGGGACTGTAGCCGGAGAATCCTTGCTGGGTGAATGAAGCCTCGCTGGTTCGTTGCTTTCTGCTCGCTCTGAGAAAAAAAAAATGGCGATCGCTTCGCCGGAAGTTCGGAGGAGAGAGCCAGGGAGAGGGACTTTGTTGGAACCGCAACAATGGGAATGCACAGGACTTTTTCGCTAGTGTTGCAGATTGTTTGCAAGACTGTAGCGCTTTTCGGAGGGTGAATCCACTTTTCCCGATTTCCCTTTAAGCGCTACGACGAAGCACTTTTTGCGGGACTGTTTCAGGAGTGTTGCAGATTGTGTGCGACGTCTTGCGGAACTGCAAATTAGTAGTGTTTACAATTTGCAAGCCTTCTGCTACATTAAAGTCGTGCGGAATGGCCCAGACAGTTTCCCCAACCCAGCTTCCATCTTCTAGCTCAGGTGTAGTCAAATTGCGGCCCTCCAGATGTCCATGGACTACAATTCCCATGAGCCAATTGGGAATTGTAGTTCATGGACATCTGGAGGGCCGCAGTTTGACTACCCCTGTTCTAGCTAATCCTCTCTTACTGTATGTTGAGCTGCAGAGGTCTTCCTATGTGCTATTCATGGCTGAGGATGAAGTTAGTTCTAAAAAGAAATCCAGACCCCCATCCTGTGGGTATTGACATTTGTGGGATGTACATGGACGGACGTTTACAAATGTTTTCGTGGTGCTATTAAAACAGGAGTAGTAGTAAATTATGAACCTTCTAAAGTGGTTCTGCATTCCCCTGATGCACTTAAAAAAGGTTTACAAGAATAATGGAAAGCTATTTTAATAAATCTCCTGAACCTTTAAAGAAAAACACTTCCCTTTTTTGCCCTAAATTGAGAGCAAATGAAAATAAATGCTAGAGACTTGTTAAGAGTAGTAATAGCTGTCTGGAGAACAAAAGACTTTGAAATACACTTTTCTCCATAGACTAACAACTCTAGTTGTTAGTATACGGATGCCATTGAAAACAGAGTTGCACATCAAGATTTGAATCCTGCAGAGGATTTTACTGGTAGCAGCGGGTGCTTTTTGCTGACGGAGGGGAGTGTGAGGTGAGAACACCATGCTCCAGTGCGGCAAATATGTATTGGGATCTAAGGCAAAGCAATAAGACAGGCATGCAGCATTTATTTATCATACGGCAGAGCTGCACTCAGAAGGAATATATATAATATATAATAACTAGAATTAAAGACCATTGTAGCCGATACAATGCATGCTAGCATGGGCGGAGGTGGCGTAATAGCAAAGAGAGAGAGGATATAAAAAGATAAAGGAAGAATGAGAGAGATAAGAAAAGAGAGAGGGAAAAGAGAGCAAGAAGTATAGGTAGAAGGAAAGAAAGTTAGAAAGAGAGAGAAAGAACAGAGACAGAGAAAAAGAGAGAGAAGAAGACAGATAAAGAAAGAAAGAAAGAGAGAGAGAGAGAGAGAGAGAGAGAGAGTGGGGAAGGGCTGTCACAGAGTCCCCCAGGCTAGCCAGGGCTTTCTGCGCCTGGTGAGCCTGGGAGAGGGGCTGCAGACAGCCCTCCTGGGTGCTCTTCCTGGCCCATGGGGGAGTGGAGCTAGCCCTCCCCCCACACTCATGCACAGGCTGGGAAGCAGGGAGTGGAGACAGCCCCTGCACTCACCCACAGCCCTCCGAGCTTGGGCAGGCCGCACCAGGCAGTCCCTTCTCCCCCTTTCCCCAGGAGCCCCACTTACTTGTTTCCCCGTCAGTGACCAGGGACAAACTGGCTGCGATCTTGCCAGATTTCCCCTGGCTGGGCTGTGGTAGGTGGGCTCTGCCTGGACTTTGGGCCAATCGGGACGTGCGATTGGCCCAAGGACCAGACAGGCCTTGCCCACTCTCCACCCATCTACCCCTTAACCTTTTATTTATACGGCGCAAGCTGTTCCAGATAATATAAAGTATGTAGCCAAGTAGGTACAACCATTATGCAAACCGACCAAGCAGCCCCCATAAATACTAATTTTAAAGTCTTCAATCCATGCAGTTGCAGCTGCGGAGGGGATGGAGAGCTCTGTCACATCTCCCTGGAAAGCATGATGCTCACATTCCTGGGACAGATGTGAAATAGTTTGGCAGTCTGCACCACAATCACATTTTTGCCCCATTGAAACAACTAGGTCTGCACAACAGCCAACGCCTGTTCGTATTCTGTTAGCTGTCCAACATACTTTACGTGGCAAGTCAAATTCTGCAAGCCATGTCGGTGTTTATCAGGCTATGGATATCAGGTGGAACTGATTTCATCCATGTTTGCAGCCGTTCAGTCCTTAGATCCCTCTGGAAATGTACCTCCCATTGAAATTTATCTTATGCATGGGATTAATTTATATTACGATGGACTGGAACCTGGTAAGATTTGTGATGGTCTATGACTGTAACCATAAAGATCACAATAAAATATTAATTCCCTCAATTAGTCTTTCTCAACTTTTTTACCACTGAGAAACCCCTGAAACATTCTTCAGACTTTGAGAACCCCCAGAAATTGTGTGATTGTAGTTGCAAAGCATAGTTGTGTATGCACCCACCCAGGGCCCCTCCCCTTCCCATCCCCTTCAAGCCCATCATTGGCCATTTCAGAAGGGGGAGGAGGGTCAACATGATCATATATGGTCATATCACCCAATAAATGTTTAACATTTGTTTTAAATATATAAAAAATAAATTAACTCCCCCCACCCAATTTGGAAAACACCTCCGGTGTCAAGAAACCCGGGGTTCCAGAAAACCCTGCTTAAGAAAGCCAGCTCTAGATCGAAAATGTGTGCCAACCTCATATATGCAGTTCTACTAAGCCAGGTGTAGGCAAACTGTGGCCCTCCAGATGTCCATGGACTCCAATTCCCATGAGCCCCTGCCAGCATGCTGGCAGGGGCTCATGGGAATTGAAGTCCATGGACATCTGGAGGGCCACAATTTGCCTACACCTGTACTATGCTATCCCATTCCTAGCACCCACACCAGAAATGGAAGCCTTTCCGGTCTCCGAGGCTTGCCGCTTCCAGTGACGGCGAGCTCCACGAAGGAAGAAACCAATTATCTTTCCAAAGTGTCATGCAGGAACTCATTACCGGTTGCGCTTAAACGTTCGGCCACAATGCCCCCATCAATTAATGCCGTCAACGAAGAAAGAAATGAAATGTGAAGGCAGGGAGGGATGGTCCATTCCATTCGTCACCTAAGTGGGGAAGTATCAAAATGGGAAAGGAGGACAAAGAACGGCTCTTGGTCATTATTCTTTTCGGGAGATGTGTGGTTGAGAAGATGAAGAAGGGCTGGTTTGCTTACACGCCACTTTTCAGTTTCTGGAGGCGTTCCAAAGTGGCTTACAAACACCTTATCCCTTCTTTTCCCCACAATACACACCCTGCGAGGTAGGTGGGGCTGAGAGAGCCCTGAGGGAACTGTGACTGACACAATCACCTTCCCTTCCTCACTCCACAACAAACACCATTGAGGTAGGTGGGGCTGAGAGAGCCCTGAGAGAACTGTGACGGGCCCAAGGTCACCCAGCAGTCATCATTAGAGCAGCTCACAATCACTTTCCCTTCCTCACTCCACAACAGACACCATTGAGGTAGGTGGGGCTGAGAGAGCCCTGAGAGAACTGTGACGGGCCCAAGGTCACCCAGCAGTCATCATTAGAGCAGCTCACAATCACTTTCCCTTCCTCACTCCACAACAGACACCATTGAGGTAGGTGGGGCTGAGAGAGGTTTAAGAAAACTGATTGGCCGAAGATCACTCATTAGGTCTCATGACTATCAATGCAGCTCACAATCACCTTCCCTTCCTCTCCCCACAACAGACACCCTGTGAGGTATGTGGGGCTGAGAGAGCTCAGAGAGAACTGTGACTGGCTCACGGTCACCAAGCAGGTCTTTTAAGTATCAGTGCAGCTCACAATCACCTTCCCTTCCTCTCCCAGAAGAAGAAGAGCTGTTCTTTATACCCTGCTTTTCACTGCCCAAAGGAGTCTCAAAGCAAATTGCAACGGCCTTCCCTTCCTCTCCCCACAACAGACACCCCGTGAGGTGGCGGAGGCTGAGAGAGCTGTGATTGGTTCTGGAACCTGCGAAGAAAACAATCACTCTTCTGAGCATGTACTTAAACAAGAATTTTGTGTAATCTGGAAGAGTAGCCAGATTTTATTCCAATATGAATTTGCATTGCATCCTTAAAATAGCGAATGCTGGCAGGGGCTTCTGGGAATTGTAGTCCATGGATATCTGGAGGGCCACAGTTAGACTACCCGTGTTCTAGAGTCTTTTAAAACTCCTAAGGCTGCTTTTCTAGCCTGATCTCCTCAGATCTCAGGAGACTAAGCAGAGACTGAAAACCAACTCTTCTTCGGCAGGTCCACTAAGAATCCTTCTCAGATCTACTCAATGGGGCTGATTCCCAGGACAGCCTTTTAAAGGATTACCCCTCTTACTAGTTTTCAAGTGTGCCAATTTTAGCAGAGTTCCATTATCAGTATGCTTATACCAAGTGAAAAAATTCCATCCGTGGGGGACTGTTCTTTTCATCGCCGATTTCCGCTATTAACAATCTGACTAATCATCACTAAGTGGGGGCAGCCAGTCCGTTGTGGCAGGCAGTCATGTGGTCTTTCCAGAGGTCAATCTCCGTTCCCTCAACCCTAGCTGCTGGTCTTCTATATTACGGATTGGATTGCCTTCTTGACGGACATGCGGACAGGGGTAATCCTTGAGGAGGCTCTTCAGTTCTGAAGGCCTGTCAGAGAACCACTCATGTTATATTCATGGAATGTTTTGCGTATTTTTTCAGACTGCAAGTTAACTTGACATCTTTATTCTCCTTTTATTTTCCTCGAGAGAATGAAAGGACATTGAGACTGAAAGACACCAAGTAGGTCTGCAGGCTCTACGCTGAGAAATACCTGGGGATTTGGAGGGGGGGGGGTAAAGCCTCGGGAGGGCGGTGTTTAGAGAGGAGAGTGACCTCAGCAGGGTATAATGCCACAGAGTCCACCCTCCAAAGTAGCCATTTTCTTGAGGAGAACTGACCTTGGTCAATTGGTGGCGCTCCTGGCAGTCTTTACAGAATGGATGTCAAAAAAGTACCTATAACCTTTCTTTGTATGTCTTCTGATGCAGAATATAAAGTTCCACAGGAAAAGTCAACCAGTTATAGAAGTACAGACTTCACAGTGAAATGTGGATTGTGGAGTCCACCCATAACCAACTTCTGTTTGTCAAAATGAATGATGGCCTGATCCTACAAAGAGCAGAATATTCGTCCTTCACCGTTATAGAATCCTAAACATTTGTGTTGGCCTGACCATACAACTGTTTGATAATCATAGAGTGCAGATATTATTGGGGGCAAAGGCAGCATGGTATAGCCCAATATTGTCAGAAGCTAGTATCTGGAAAGAAGCAGGTCTGTGTACATACAGTTATGACTCTATAAACAAATCTACTATGAAATAAAACACTATGTATATATACGGTATTTATCACTTTGATAAACCACTGATCATAAACAGAAATATTTACAGAAATTTTCACATAATATAATACAAATAATAGATTTCCAGTATATAACACCTGTTTCCAGTGATCTTCATCAGAAGTTGGTATCTGAAAATAAGCAGGTCCATGTATAAATAGTAATGATTCTTTACACAAATCTACTGTGAAATAAAATACTATATATGTTGTATTCCTTGGTTCTAAATCACTCTGATAAACCAATGCTCATAAACAGAAATATTTATAGAAATTTTCAAATAATATAACAAAAATACTAGACAAGGTTCTGGTATTTAACACCTGTTTCCAGTGCTCTTCATCAGTAGCCACAGCAAGTATAAATTAGATAAGCAATAAGCTTAAAATCGGGGAAGGTCTATTATTAGCCCTTGGAGTTACTCCTAAGCAGTTCGGCATCATCCTAGTTGTTAAGCCACGCTGGTTGGTTTGCCTAGATCTCAGAAGCAAAACAGGGTCAATACTTCGAAGGGAGACCACCAAGGAAGGCTCTGCAGAGAAAGACCATGGCAAACCACCTCTGTTTCTCACTTGCCTTGCAAGCCCCTTGCCTGACTCACCATCAGTCCCCTGCAAGTTGATAGCACTTTACACACCATGTTGTTATTATTTTCTTTTTTGAACGCCCATTCCTGTTAAGCTGAAGCCTGACTCGGAAGAAAGTCTCCTTGAAATCCATTCAACTTTTTGGGATACACTTTTGGACCAAAGTGCAGATATCCTTGGGATCGCAGCCAAATCCCCACTGAAGTCAGTATAAGAAGCGGCCTAAATCCTGCTATTTTAAGGATGCACTGCGCATCCAACCGCCTGCCTGTGAAAGAGGTCCGTTGCTGCTGATTAGCCCTTGTGCTTTTCGGACATGCAAATTGCAAGAGGACGCTTAAAAGAGAGAAGACATCTGTAGAAAAGACACCCTTGGCGGGAAGACGCAACGGGGAGCTGTGAGGACGATAGTGTCGGAAGAGGATAATGAAGGCTTAGTGCCGAGACTGTGCAGAGAAAAACGTAGGTGGGATTCCAGGAAAAAAACACACATTTGAGGGGAGGTCTGGACTCCTGGCTCTTTCAGGCTTCTGCCATTCCCAAACCGGATCACGTTGTCACCCGTTGAGGCTTCAGACATAAGAATGCAACGCTTGGCTCCAGCTGGTGCAATCCCGGTGGAAGGGCATAAATTAAGGTCTTAAGGGGGCCTACGGTCTGGAGCCAGATGCTTTTGTTTAAGCATTAGTGTCATCTTTTCCCCTTTGTTAGTGTTTAAATCACAGGGATGCGGAGATTAGAAGGAATATGTACAAAATCCCTTGGCCAGACCCTGCTCCCTTCTCCCCAACAGCCAGCTGCTCCTTCCCGTCGCAAACCTTCCTGCCCCTGCAAGTGAGTGCTGGGGATGGACGCTGGTAATAATCAGTCCAGCACCAGATCTCTGCCCTGTGGTGGTGCCTTTGGAACGACTTGGGGAGGGGGCGTGGGGATGCTCAGTGGGACAGAGCATCTGCTTGGCAGGCAGAAGGTGCCAGGTTCAAAGGGGCAGGCGGTTGGTGATGTAAAAGTTTTGGGACTTTTGGACTTGGCTCAGTCCTGGGTCCCTCCAGAGATATAGAGCTGCAGAGTAACAGAGCGTTTTGAAAGCATGCAGTTATTAGTTACCCTTGTGGATGAGGCACAGATCCAGGCTCACAACGCTTGGAGGTTTAAAAGAAAACATTCTTTACTGGGAAAGATTATCTACAAAATATATCCTGTACATCTGCTTCAGACTCCTTACCGTGGGAGTTCTGGAGGGGGTCCGTGGGAAGACTAAGGTGGCGTGATGGGGGGGGCGGGATGTTTACTCAGGGGCTTTTCGCACGCCTTCAAAATCGCACAATGGTTGCCAATTGAAAACGCTACTGATTTGCCATTATGCACAACGTCGTTGACAATCTGCCACACACCTGAAACCGATTTGCAAAAAGCGCTTCCTTGTAGCGCTTTCAGGGAAATCCCCAAAAGTGGATTCACCCTCCGGAAAGCGATACACTCCTGCAACCAATCTGCAACACTAGCGAAAAAGACCTGTGCGTTAACATTGTTGCGGTTTCTACAAAGTCCCTCCCCCTGGCTCTCTCCTCTGATCTTCCGGCGAAGCGATCGCCATTTTTTTTTTCTCAGAGCGAGCGGGGATAAACGCACCAGCGAGCCTCTTTCTGTTTAGAGGCTTCCCCGGCTTCAGTCCCTCCACAGAGTCACTAAGCACAAACAACAGAAAAGCCCGTTTGCTGATGTATTTTCCCTTTATTTTTTACACATTCATTCAGCCGAAAATCGGGCCCGTGAGGGGGGGGGGATTTTTTTTTTCACTCGGAGGGAGCGTGGCAACGATCAAACGACAGCTCAAACATACCAGGCAGCTGGATGGGTCTCTCCGTTGCAAGGAATCAACACAGATTCGTTGCAATGGGTCTGTTTTTTTTTTTTAAACTTTCTTAAAGGGAAAGGGGCTGTTTGGGAGCATGCTAACGGCTGCCCATTGGCTGCTTGACGGCCAAGGGCGGGATGAGCTCGGCAATAGCGCTTCCTTTCTAGCGATTTTTGCCGAGACCGGAAGCCTGTGGGAAACACTACAAAACGCAACTGGATTCCACTACAAAGGCAGGTATGCATAACGACGAATTGCACTATTTTAAATGGCGATTTTTCATTCAGCAACCAATTTGCTACAAAGATCCCGGTGCGGAAAGCCCCTCAGTTTCTACTCTTCTTTCTGACCTACATGAGGCACAGCCACCATAATAGAAAAGACGGAGGGATGGTGTAAAAGAAGGGCTAAGGGTAGTGATGTAACTTCTGGGGGCAGGCCAGCTGACATCACTTGTGGGGCCCCTCAAAGTCTGAAAAATTATTTCAGGGGTTCCTTTACAGTCAAAAGGTTGAAAAAAGCTGCCATAGACTTATGTTTTAACTATTCATCCTTATACATTCCATATTATTTCCTGGAGCCATGTACATTTTTTGATGTGGAACACATCTTCTAGCACACCCCCTGAAACAGATATAACTACGAACCTGATGTCCATAGTCCTGCCACAGGTAGCATGCCAGAAGAGGTCAAGGGAGCTGCGGGGAGGAAGCTGTGCCACTACCATGCTGCCTGAGGAGGCCTGGGCAGTCGCAGGGCAGCACAGAGGCCTGGCAGCTCAGCACTGGCCCCACCCAAGGCCTGGGTGGTTGCAGGGAAGTTCAGAGGCTGCCCGGGCTGTTGCTGCCCTGAAGGTGAGTCTGGGGAGAAGTTGGGAGGGAGTCTGGGTGGGGGGAGGTGGGAGAGAGGAGAGAGTCTGGGTGGGGTGAGGTGGGAGGGAGGGAGAAAGGAGCCTGGGTGTGTCTGAGGAAGGGGCGAGGGACCAGGAAGGAGGTCAGGTATGTCAGAGGTAAGGCTGGTTTGGCTGGGAGATGAATGGGGAAGGAAGGAGTTTGTGTGTGTCTGTATGTGTGTTTGAGGGAGGGGAAGGAACCAGGGAGGAAGTCAGGCAAGTGAGAGGTAAGGGGGTTGAGAGCAGGGAGGATTGGAGGGGGGGGAAGCGTTTGGGTATGTGTGTGTCTGAGAGAGTAGGAGGGGGGACCAAGGAGCCCCTGGGCAGGTATGTGTTCTACATACCATGTGATAGTCGGGCTGTCACTGATTTTTTTCCTGATGGTTTTGGTACCCATGTTATTTCATAAATATTGCTGTATCATGCACTGGATTCTGTTTGCAGTAAGGGGACCTAATTAACAAAAGGTAGGATTGGGGGAGCGTGAAAAGGAGAAGATGGAAGCGGGGAAAGATGAGGATATGCGGACTGCTAAGAAGAGGGAAGGAGGAATTAGTGTGGATACGGGAATATAAGGGAAAGAGACATGCCTCACACAAGTCCTTGAAAGTTCCTCACTGCACATAGAATCATAGAGTTGGAAGGGGCCATACAGGCCATCTAGTGCACTATTGGCCAGGGCCTAGGAGCAGGCATCATGCATCTGGACCATAGTTTTTCTGGGCAGAGGCTGCTGGAGGAAAAACTAAAGACAAGGAAGGGGGCAAATAAAAGTTAGCTGACGGGTGAGAAGGAGACAAGGAAGTGAGGAAAGGGAAGAAGCTAAGAACAAAAAAAAGAATCAAGCATTAAAACTTTTCAAATGTTAAAAAGCATTTCCAATACAAATATATATAAAATATTTATTATGTATATGAACAGAATGGTGCTAATGTTAACCACTATGCAAATCAGGGCTTGAGAAGTTAACCAATCATTGACTATAGCTTCTTGGACCTTGTGGACAAATCAAAGGGCTGGCTCTATTAAGGGCCAATCAGGGCTCTTGGCAGGCCGGCTAAAGAGTATATAACTTCATGAGTCTTTCCCCTGTTCCTCGTTCGGTATTGTTGGTGTTGGTTAGTGTTACTTCAAATAAAGAACTGTGTTTCGAAGAACTTGGGAGTCCGTATCTACCGAACCCGCAGGCTTATTAATATTTAAAACGACCACATGAGCCCGTTTGAGAATCGACAACTCTCCCCTGGTTCTGCAAAAATGCTCGTTGCGCATGGCCAGCTGTCAGGGTCACAGCACCGTTTCTAAGGCTATGCATGAATCCCCCCCCCCATCTCCATCTTTTGTTTGCCACTGACATGGAAAGAAGGATCCCAATGATCTTCAAACAGTTTTTAGATGCGCGCACAAACACACACACACACACACACACAATCTTGAACCTCTGCTAGCGATGTATCAGCATTAGGAAACGTGAGCTGGTGTCACGAGAAAGCGTCACAATCGGGCGGGTGTGTAAGGAGGAAGGTTAGGGGGGGGGAAAGTATTTCTATAAAATTTGTCTTCTCCCAGTAAGAAAGAAACCTTATGTTTTTCCTCCTTCTCTCGCTTCCAAAGGGAATGCTTCGGAAATGGACAAAAATTTGGCCGGTTGGCAGCAAGACGTAGTTTTCGTCTACAAAGCGCTGGGGGGGGGGGAATAGCTCTCAATCACAAACACAACCACACACATGTACATCCTGCGAACTCTTGAGATGTTTTTGGACGGGGGCCTTAGATTGCAACGCGGGGTATTTATAGATTTTACGACAGGGCTTTTATTTGGTGTAACCTATTACAGTGTTTAGACAAACGATGCAGATGGTGAATTAATGGATTCCCTTTGCTTACAATCATGCCTGCATCTTCTGGGAGGTTTTTGCTTTTGGAGGGAGAGGGAAGGGAGGAGGAAAGACGAGCAGGCAGTGTATCCATCTGGAGGTCCTTTCCAGACACTCCTCTTAGTTGCAATGAACGCCACGCAAGATCTTGAGATGTTTTAGGTAAATGGCTTCCATCGCAGCGTTGCATTGTTTCCTCTTACTGTCAAATTGCAGCTGAGTTACGCAAGAGCTGTTCAGAGGGGGTTTGCCTTCCCCAGCTGGCTGCATATGGGGGAGTGCAGAATCGAACGCAGGTTGCCAGATCAGAAGTCCACACTCCTTACCGCTACACCAAACTGGCTCTCAGAAGAGCATCTGGCCTTGACTAGGGCCAGGGCCTTTTCAACTCTGGCCCCAGCATGGTGGAATGAGTTCCTGGGTGAGATGAGGGCCCTGTCGGAACTTCAACAGTTCCGCAGGGAAATGGAGCTTTTCCACCAAGCCTTTGGCTGAGACCAGAGCAGGTGTAATCAATAAACCATGGGCCTACACACACACAAATGCACCCCGTTCCTACTGTTCCATCAGATAGTAGTCCAATAATCAGTGGGCGGCCATCTGGTAGTTGAGGTATTAATCCTAATTGTATTGATAGTCAGGTTCTATATTAGTTACGTTTTACTGCTTTAATGGCGTTTCAGCTGTATATTAAATGACAGTACGTAGCTCTCCAGAGACCCCAGGTGAAGGGTGGGATATAAATTATATAAATATATAAATAAATAAATTCTATAAACAAATGAATATAAATAAATAGCAACGTTAGTGGTCTTTCGTCCAAGTATTGACCAGGGCTGACCCTACTTACCTTCTGAGAGCAGACAAAAGCAGACTATTCCTGGCCCATCCAAGCCAGAATCTTGTAATAGTTATTGGACTCTACATTTTGGACAGCCCAGTTGAGGGTGGGGGAACACAGAGGTCAGCCCAATGAAGGATTCCTTGGCTGCATCTGCATGTCGCTGAGTATCATACCATCCCTGCACTATGGGAACCATTCGGAAATGGACATCCCTGACAATCCAATAACCCATGACCACTACCAAGGAGCGGAAGTGCCATGCCCAGCCCTTGGCTGAATCTGCTCAGAGCTTTTTTTCCTGCTTTCAATCCTGCTGAATTCAGATCAATTTGAACCCGAGTCCTTGTGCCGCCCCCCCCCCCTGGACTTGAAACAGAAACCCATCTGCACAAGGCTGCAAATGGGCAGGCAGGCAAGCCAGCGAGCGGGGAGGGTGGGGGGTGGGCATTGGAGGGGGAGCAAAGATGAACAAGGGGGGCAGAAATGGTCGTAAGGAGGGCAAGTGTGTGTGAACATGATTGTCATAAGGGAACATAAGGAATCCGGTGGGTGAGATTCTTCACCTGAACCCTCAGTGTGCCCTACGCCAGGGGTAGTCAACCTGTGGTCCTCCAGATGTTCATGGACTACAATTTCATGGAAATGTAGTCCATGGACATCTGGAGGACCACAGGTTGACTACCTCTGCCCTACGCAATGACAGGGTAGGAAGGTTTCCTTTGGAATTTCCGAGTCATTTCCATGGTTTCCTTTTCAGACGGCTACCATATTGTTTTTGCTTCAAATCAGTGATCATAGTCGAGGGCCCTTTCAGAAAGGCTTGGCCCTGGTTAATTATAAAACAGCATCACAATGGACAAAATAGCTTTTATGGTGCTTAACCGGCTATTACAGGCAAACATGGTTCTGACCTCCAGTTGCAAGTAACCATTATTTTATTTATTGTTTATTTTATTAGATTTATATACTGCCCTTCCATACGGCTCACTGGGGCCCTCAGAAAGGCTTCAGAGTTCCAACCAGTAATATAGGCCTGAAAAGGACTTCCAACAAACTGGGAATGCTACCCCCATATGCCATTATTGCATAGGTCTCAAATACACGTCCTTGATTCGGGTTCTTTAATACGGAAGCATTTCCCGGCCAACCCGTATTTCAGCTTTCGTTTCCTACAAGAATACAGCTGAAATTTACTTTGAAAATCTAATATCGCACCTTTATTTTCTCACC
Source organism: Paroedura picta (assembly GCF_049243985.1). Taxonomy (NCBI): domain Eukaryota; kingdom Metazoa; phylum Chordata; class Lepidosauria; order Squamata; family Gekkonidae; genus Paroedura; species Paroedura picta. The sequence goes on along the minus strand of NC_135369.1, from coordinate 179,051,627 downwards.
CTCAAGACACTGTGGACATGGAAGCTATTGTTCTCTATAATTATTATAAGGGAGGAAATCTCTCTCTCTCTCTCTCCCTCTGCCCACACACCCCCTTATCAAATAAAATATCATAATGAAAACCTGACAGGTGCTAGCTTCTCAATGGTTTTGCCAAATTACCCGCCGGGCTGTTCTGCGGTATACATTTCGCAGTCTGCGCTTTTGTCGCTGACTTCTGGAAACGGTGTCCAAGTTAAAAGGGCAGCAGGTGTTCGAACAATGAGGGGGACGCCTCTTTTGCATCTGGGCTACAAAAGCCGCCTCCGTATTGACAAGAAACGCGACCGTAAAAAACATCCTGCCCCCAGAGCACACGCACTTGTTATTCGTTTCTTGTTCTTTTCTCACACTGTACATTTTATTTTTAGCCTGTAAATAGAAGAAAAGCTATTCGGAAGAAAGGGAGGGGGGGGGAACGACGGACGACCACATTCACTTCCAGGTGGAAGTGACGCAGAATCAGCTCAAAGGGAACTCCGGTTCTTTTCTTTTCATTGTCCAGTCAGCTGAAGCTAAATCCGTTAACCCTTTGACCGTTCACACGAGAACTGGAGCCTGAGGTTGGAGCCCTGTTAATTTATCTGCATCCCAGTTCAGCCCAGGCTTAAACCTCCCACTGAGAATCAAGAGGGCTTCAGAGGGTTTCACAGTCAGGGCCCTGTAGAAGAAGAAGAAGAACAAGAGTTGGTTCTTATATGCCGCTTTTCCCTACCCGAAGGAGTCTCAAAGCGGCTTACAGTCGCCTTCCCTTTCCTCTCCCCACAACAGACACCCTGTGAGGGAGGGGAGGCTGAGAGAGCCCTGATATTACTGAAGAAGAAGAAGAAGAGTTGGTTCTTATATTCTGCTTTTCTCTACCCGAAGGAGTCTCAAAGCGGCTTACAGTCGCCTTCCCATTCCTCTCCCCACAACAGACACCCTGTGGGGTGGGTGAGGCTGAGACAGCCCTGATATCACTGCCCGGTCAGAACAGTTTTATCAGTGCCGTGGCGAGCCCAAGGTCACCCAGCTGGCTGCATGTGGGGGAGCGCAGAATCGAACCTGGCATGCCAGATTACAAGTCCGCACTCCTAACCACTACACCAAACTGGCTCTCTCTGGTACCACATTGTTCCCTTCCCCTATTTTTTGGAAAGCAATAGCAGCTGTTTGTGTACTTGGTGTAGTAGTTAGGAGTGTGGACTTCTAATCTGGAGAGCCGGGTTTGATTCCCCGCTCCCCCACATGCAGCCAGCTGGGTGACCTTGGGCTAGTCACAACACTGATAAAACTGTTCTGATGGAGCAGTGATATCAGGGCTCTCTCAGCCTCACCCACCCCACAGGGTGTCTGTTGTGGGGAGAGGAAAGGGAAGGCGAATGTAAGCCGCTTTGAGACTCCTTCAGGTAGAGAAAATAAGCATATAAGAACCAACCCTTCTTCTTCTTCAGTAATACCAGGGCTCTCTCAGCCTCACCTCCCTCACAGGGTGTCTGTTGTGGGGAGACTAAAGGGAAGGCAAATGTAAGCTTTCGGGTAGAGAAAAGTGGCATATAAGAACCAACTTTCTTCTTCCTTCTTCTTCTTCTTCTTCTTCTTCTTCTTCTTCTTCTTCTTCTTCTTCTTCTTCGCCTTCGCCTTCGCCTTCGGGTTGCAATGGACTTATGAGGACCCCAGCCAAGGGCTTTCCAGGCAAGTAGAGAAGTAGGGGTGAGTTTCTATCACCTTCCTCTGCAGGGTCTTCCTGGGTAGAGTGTCCCCCTCCAAACACTGACCCCACTTAACTTGACTCCTGAGATCTGAGGAGATCCGGCTAGAAAAGCAGCTTTAGGAGTTTTAAAAGACTCGAGAAGAAGAAGAGTTGGTCGTTCATACCCCGCTTTTTACTACCCGAAGGAGCCTTAAAGCAGGTTACAATCGCCTTCCCTTCGTCTCTCCCTATCAGACACCCTGAGAGGTAGGTGAGGTTAAGAGAGCTCTGAGAGAACTGTGACTGGCCCAAGGTCACCAGGGGAAGGGACAGCGATTGTGAGCCGCTTTAAGACTCTTTTGGGTACTGGAAAGTGGAGTACAACCCAACTCCCCTTCTTTTTCTTCTAATCATCCCTGCTGCTTGTACGAAATCCTGGCCGTCGCTAGATTCTTGCTGTCTGGTGCCTAACACACACTATGCTTCCCATGCTTTCTAAACAGCTGTGGGATGAAGTTTTCATGCGCCAGCAATTCAGAAAGTGGTCCTTTGTTTCCATTCTGCATTTTGCACATGCAGGAAACCTGGCAGGGCAAACATCCTTTGGAAGTGGGTTAACCCTTTCTACAGCAAAGCAGCAGCTATACCACCATCTCAAGTCAGCCGAATTAAAATTTGACAGACTGCAGGTTCCCCAAAATATTAAACACTGCACATGTTACAGCGATTGCTGTTTAGTTTCTAATTTCCTGAAATTTGCTTTTTCACTACGCTGCAGAAATGACCTCTAACCTCCCAACTGATTAAACTTTGACACTGTTCTGGTGTTGATTTATTGTGAATATATACACTGACCCTTGGCAGAAATGTTAAGCTAAACAGTTTTTAAAAACCATCTGCTAATAAATGGCTTGGCAAATAGCCAGAGGTCTGGGTTCAGTATTTGTTTCTTGCTCCAAACAGCTGGTACATGTTAATAGCAATTTGTGTTAATTATAAGATTAATGACATTATCTGTTTTCCCAGTGACATCTAAGATAAATATACAGGTGGCAAAAGCAATGAAGAGAGTTTTCTCTTTTCCCATCAAGTCAGTTTCAAAGGCAGCCTACAATTTAATGCTCAGTTTGATTTTTAAAACAACCCTAGCCCTTTAGCTTGACTGAAGCAAATGCATGGGGAAAGATCTTTTAAAAAAAACCCCAACAAAGTGGCATGTTGCATGCTATTTAAGATCTAGCTGCCTTTTAAGAAGCATGCCTTTAACAATGCACGGCATTTAACTCTTGCCAACCTGGAAGGCTTTCTCCACACGGAAGTGCCGACTGGGAATGTAAAAATTTAATTGGAACTTTCATAGAATCATAGAGCTGGAAGGGACCTCCTGGGTCATCTGGTCCAACCTCCCACACCAGTGGTCCCCAACCTTTTTATCAGCGGGGACCGGTCAACGCTTGACAATTTTACTGAGGCCCAGGGGGGGAGGGAAGTAGTCTTTTGCCGAGGGATGTTGCCAACGAGAGGTGAGCCAGCAGCAGAGTGGCAGGGCAGCCCCCGAGGCAGCAGCCGGGGAGGAGGAGGAGGAGCTGATCCATGGACCGGTCCCAGGCCCCGGACCGGGGGTTGGGGACCACTGTCCCACACAATGCAGGACACTCACAACCCTATCGCTCATCTACTGTAAGCTGCCACCCCTTTGAACCTTCACAGAATCAGCCTCTCCATCAGATGCCTATCCAGCCTCTGTTTAAAAATTTCCAATGGCTTTTAACTTTCTCTTTAAAAGTTTCATGGCTTTTAACTTTCTTCCAGGCTTTTTGTTGGGCCTGAGGAACATGCTGCTATTGAAACACAGTCAAACTGACTTGACAAAACAGCACTTGAATGGAGCATCAGGGCAGCTCTACAGTCAGTTTGGTGTAGTGATTAGGAGTGTGGATTTCTAATCTGGCAAACCGGGTTTGATTCCGCATTCCCCCACATGCAGCCAGCTTGGGCTCGCCCCAGCACTGATAGTGCTGTTCTGACTGAGCAGTAATATCAGGGCTCGCCCGGCCTCACCGCCCTCACAGGGTGCCTGTTGTGGGGAGAGGAAAGGGAAGGTGAATGTAAGCCACTTTGAGACTCCTTCGGGTAGGGAAAAGCGGCATAGAAGAACCAACTCTTCTTCTTCTTCAGTAATCTCAGGGCTCTCTCAGCTTCACCTTCCTCACAGGGGGTCTGTTTTGGGGAGAGGAAAGGGAAGGCAAATGTAAGCCCCTTTAAGACTCCTTCGGGTAGAGAAAAGCGGTGGACAATAGGCACACACAGGACAACAGTGGCCTGTAGATACATCACCAGACAACGTGAACTTGTCAGGACAGCATAGTATGCAAAGGGTTACCTGGGCAGGTAAAAAGAGAGTCAGGAACCTAAACTCATAATGAGCGCACCAAGGATTAAAGTGTCAGTTCTATAATTCCTGGTGGAGTGGCATGTTACAATGTTTGCAACAAAACCACACAACGTTTTATTCAAAATAAAATAAATTACTGCAGAATAAGCCTCAGGCAGTCAGTGCTCAATGCTCAAAAGTCTATACCACAATAAATTGAATTGTCGGCCACTGTCTGAAACAGGGAAACAAGATACTGGATTAGGTGGACTGCTAGT